>NC_090933.1:324731202-326000852 GCF_040938575.1 Ambystoma mexicanum | reverse complement strand
TCTCTCCTCTTCGGCTTCGTAGTTCCAGTGGCAACATCTTGCTCTTGCAGTCCTCAGGACCCTGCTTTTATGCAAAAAGATCCCCATTCATACAGCCTAGCTGTCACTCACACAGTGGAGTGGTCATCTTGGCGGGAGACCCTCCAGCCTATCGGGATAGAGTGCAACATGGGTTGCTGAGGCAACCCTGTCCAGGGGTCCTACTCGCCTTTCCACACAATGGACCCACCCCAGACTCAGTGGTGCCGAAAGGAGTGCTTATCGGCAGAAGCCTGCCAAAAGGACAAACAAAGGATCCCCGACCTGGGTGAGGAGTTTAGAGAAAGACACGAGAAAGAAGTTATATTAAAGTTCTGGCAAATAAAACCTACCGGAGTAAAGTTAATATTAAAATACACCGGCAGTATGTTAGAGGCGGTCAGAAAATGTGGTAGCCTCGAACAATGGGAAAATCCCATATGAAAATATTTGCGGCTGAATATTTATGGTAGTAACCACTGCCACCAGCCAGAAACATTTGAGAGAGGGACTGTACGGTACCCTCTCGCGAATGAACATAAGGGAAAAGCTATTAACCCTTCCCAGTACTTCCATAGTAAAATGGGTTGTACTGGTTTAGTTCACAAAAATTGACTAGTAAAGTCAATGGGGACTTTACATGCCCTGGGAGACAGTAGTCAGTCCCAGGGTATGGAGTCTATGTTTGGGGGTCGTTACGACACCCCTGTGTCACTGAACGGAGGGTGCTGTGTAACACATGTGAGTAAAGATGGTTCCTATGGAGGTGAGAGAAACCCCATAGACCTTAAACACAAAAATAGCCTAGAACACACATAGCAAAAATGCCTAAGAGTGGGAACAAGAGTCTCACTCTTAGCAGGAGAAAAAACAAACCCTTCAAATCCAGCAAAGCTGCTGGGGGACTGTATAGGTAAGGGAAATTAGCCATAAGATGAGAATTCTCCCTAACACCAGGTTCGGGTTCTCGGTATGGGGATTTACCAGGTCATTCCAACCTTGGAGGACCAGGTAAGTCCCCATTGTGACAACCATTCCCCATTCTCATTTGAGCCCCCATAGTGCTCAATGGGAATGGGGAAGGAGCTGATAACGGGCCCGCAAATAGCGGGCCCGTTATTAGCTCCATGGTCCCTTAGCGGCTCCCACTAAGGGCAGCTGGTAAAACCAGCCGGTACTAGTGGGACCTGCTAAGGGACCTCGAAATGTTCTGGTAAGGGGTTAACGGCACCGGCATCCTTACCGGTGCTGTTAACCCCTTACCACCGCCCTCATAATGAGGCCTAATATCTGTAATGCACATTTCAAAAAGCCTAATAGTGCAAGAGATTCCCATTGTTGCATGCTCCTGAACTCACTTGATTTCTTCAGGGACGATGCCTGTATTAGGGAATTCCATTGTTCTTCCTCAAAAGCCTGTCAAACTTTTATAATCTGCTCTAGTTTTTGTGAAGTCATAGTTATCAAGCAAATAACGCTCTTTTTCCATAATTAGCATGTTTTCCTTGTTAGCATCACTCTTGCATTCAAACCAGTGTGCTCAACAACCCTAAAAGTATTGCTGACATTGCACTTTATACCAGTGCTAATAGGTTCATGCATATCTAATAGCTTTTGTGGATCCTCGCCAGGTATATTCAGAACTGTTTCTAAAGTGGGCAGCATATCCATATACAGACTTGGAAGAAAGACCATTTTAACTATATTCAACACATGATATATTTTTATATTAATAGTAAACAAAATTGGTACATGTAACTCTCTTTTGCATGTTTGTGTTTGTTCCCTAATGGGAAAACTAGCCTTAGTGGTCACACTCTCGTCTTTCAATTATTTTAAATGTTAAGATATCGCTCCAGTTATGGATATTAACTAAAATATATTCAATATAGCTACATATGTTCCCTTTCTTGTATGCTGGGGCAGCCGTTTCTACTCCTCTATTTACTAAATGCATGATCTGTATCCTTGTTTTATCCGTAGCTGAAGCAAGTTAAGGGAATGATTATGTTATCTCTTGGGTTTACAAACTGCTATCTCTGGCATATGCCATAGTGATGCCCTAGTTCTGTCGCTTTAGTTGCTTGAACTGCAAACTAAGATCACCTATGAGTATTTATACTATGCTTACATCATAAGTGAAGTCTAAATCCCACTGGCATACAAGGTTGTTTAGCTTCCTCAATACTGACATACCTTCATTGCTTTCTGGTAAATTGGAAACATATACCTCTAAAAACCTATTATCAGAGGAAGAAGGTAAAGACAAAGACAGGATAGCAGATCCGCATTCAAGTTTGTATTGATCCAGATTCTTAAACCTCCAATAGGGCTTTCCTTCCTCCCTTAAGTAGTGCAGAAATGTGAACATTCATACAAACTTGCCAGCTCTAGGAACAATGGGGGTCATTAGAGTTTGGACGTGGCCATGGTGCTATTAGCACCATGGCTGCCTCCAAAACCAGGTCTGGGGTCTCTGAATGGGGATTTATCGGATCATTCCAACCTTGTAGGACCCGGTAAGTCCCCATTCAGAAAACCATTGCCCTTTCCCATTTGAGCCCCTATAGGGCTCAAATGGGAATGTGGAAGGAGCTAATAACGGGCCGCAAATTGTGGGCCTGTTATTAGCTCCATGGTCCCTTAACGGGTCCCGCTAAGGCAGGCTGGTAAAACCAGCCGGTCCTGGTGGGACCCGCTAAGGGACCTCGTAATAGGGCGGTAGAGGGTTAATGGCACCGGCATCCTTACCGGTGCCGTTAACCCCCTACCGCCAGGGTCCGAATGACCCCCAATGTCTCTAGAAAATTAATTATAGAAAAATTCCTTGCCCGTTCACCCAGTTAGTATCCTCTAACTGTTTTTAGGCTGGAACTATTACACCTCAATAAAATGAAATTACTCAAATTGATTTCCATATTTTCCATATTTTCCAGGTTGACGTTGGAAATAGAAAACCCAGTGGCAGTAACAATCTATCAATCTAACAATCTATCAATCTATTTCTTTGAGATCTGACGTTTTCCCATCTGCAGTACAGGCCAGAATTAAATGTGTTTCCTCTTCCATTCTCAATTGCATAGTATCTAAACATGCTTTCTTTTGTACTTCAATACGCCAGAAGATAGATTACTATTATCCTTGTTTGTGGTCATGCAAGAAACATTATTAACAGTGCAATTTGAGTTTGATAAAATAATGTATTTGTGAATCTGTCTTGATCTGGAAGAGTGATCTTTTGTGTGGCAGTATTCAATGGACGACAAAGCTACTTTTTAAAATGTAATTCCAATACAATCTAAGACACAGTCTCTCGGGTCTCTAATACAATTCACTTCAATGATATCATCTCTATTAATGGACTAATAACTTGAAGTCTCTCGAATCCAGAACCCATATTTGTTTAACAAGGCATCTCCTTTCTAATTCATGCCTGATCTTAGGACATGGAAATTATGCTTATAATACTTCAGAGCTATTTCCTCGGAATTAGTTAAAACTTTTCTTAGGTAAATGATCTATATGTTTGTTCACCTGCCTTTTCCCATTTGGTGTCACTAGTTGTAGGTGCTTGATGTGCAGCAGCTCAGGGATTAATAGCTGTAATTGACACATTGGGCCTCATTATGAGTTTGGCAGTAGCCGTGCCTGTATAACAGGCACGGCTACCGCCAAACTCGCCTTCGGCACCGGCACCCGCAAATGGGTAATTACTGGGCCATTATGTGTATTGCGGCCCAGTAATTAGCCATTCGCGGGTGCCCATAATGCTGCGCTCTCCATCCCATGGATGCACCAGCACCATTAATAACCATGCCGGTGCAGCCGCAGGTTTTGCTCGCGGGTCCCGCACAACCCAACAGGACAGACCTGACGGGCTTTCAGGCACCCACGAGCAAAACTCGTAGTTTGGCGGTACGGTGCCAACACTGTATCACCAAGTTTATAATGAGGTCCATTATTTGTGATGCAGACTTTGGTGCCACTAGTTGTTACAATGCTCTGACATGTATCCCCAGTATGTATTCAGAGGTACATAAGCAAACATTTCATCATTGATCTTAACACGGCTTGCTGAAACGGAATTCCATCTATTTTCTAATGCTTCCAGAGTCAAAAGGATAATCTTGTTAACATTGCTTAGTGTTGCATTGGGTGACATGTATCAGAGGATTGCTCTAAAGGTTGCAAATTGTCTTGCTGTATAACATTATCAATGTTGATTTTGGAGCCTACAAAACCTGTTTATTCCTCCCTGATACAATCAAAATCTGGACCTTTTTTTCCAAATTTTTCTTTTTTGACAAATGTTTTTATGCTTTTTTCTCCTTAGTTGGAGAATATATTTTAGTTGTAGGGTAGTTAGAGGTTACTGCAGTAGGAGTAAACAGTATTGCGTCCTTAGGCTTTGTCTCAGGGCCTGATTCAGAGCCCATGCTAAATATAGCATAGAAAGCCAACATTCTCCCCTCCATTTTCAAACACCATAATACTGAGATGGGTGTCAATATTGGAGGGCAAATTTTGCGCTTTCCAGCAACAAAAGCTCCTAAAATCGTTGTTTGTGGAAGAAACATGTGCTGCAGCATTTTAGCGAGTATTTCTCAAAAGACTGCCACTTTGCTAATTCAAGAAAGATTTCTTAAACTTTCATTGAACTAGAAAAGTGGTGCTGCAGTCTGAGGAATGCTGTGTACATAATGGGAGAATGTGTGTTGTGGAGTTTAACAGCACCTCCCACGGTACCCTTAATGTACGCCTCTTTTGGCTGGTACAGGAAGGGTGTTCTGGCCTCTGAATACAGTCCTTGCCAGCCCCTGTGGTTGGCAAGGCTGTTGCCATGCCATAAATCATGGCTTTGCAGGAATGGCGGGCTTGGTTTATTGCTGCCACTTTAGTAATACATTGGAATGTATGTGGAGAGTTGCTGATGTGGTGTTAGGAACTTCTGAGGCCTCAAGAGCAGTCCCTGATGTATCGGAGGATTGTCGTTTTAATGATCGTTACATCCTATTGGATTATAAATCTCAATCAGTATTACATAACACCCCCAGGTTTCCAATAGGACATTTGAAATGATATAGAATATTTATTAATTGGTTATCTGCACTATGTGCAATGTTTGTAATTTAATTACTACTATGCCAAACTTTTTACACAATCCCTCACCCAATGCTGTAAATTAGTTTAGTTTGGATGAGGCATGGGTTTTTATTCTTTATTTTATTCTGAAAAGAACCTTGCTCTTCTAGGGGACCATTCACAGGGGAGAATGTGTTCAGTAAGGCATTTGAAACAGTATTTTTCCCTTCGTTTAGCCCTTGTAAGCAACTTTCTATTTAACATATCACTGCATTTCCCTCTCCTATCAGGGCCACCATGATTGAAGGTCTTTGTTTTAGCTTGTTCCAGGAGATATGAGTTACAAACCTCTCTTTGACCATCTTATAATATTATAAAAATGAATTAGATTGGACATGGTGAACTTCAAAGTTAATTAATCAGTTAATCAATCAGTTAATCCAATCAATAATTATTGTTGAAATTGTGGTTGTCTTGTAAAATACTTAAACGATTCAACAATACCAGAGGTAATAAATAGATATGTAAACACTTTGCAAATATGGAAATGAACAGATATCTTTTCAAAACAGCTCACACTATTAATTAATTCGCAATAGTCCAGCTCCAGTAAATAAGTATTGATGAACACTCACAAGTTGTATGCATTGCAAATATTGCAGTCCAACTAATTATAAACAATTGAACAAAACCTGTTTGTCAATCCAACTCTCCGTATGTGCCACAGGGACAATATCAGCAGAGAAGGTAAGAGGGGGTCAACAGCATTTGCCTGAAGGCTCCCCAGATGGAATCGCCCTCATGATAGCTCAACAGAGAATGTGATAGCCTCTGTTGCATTAAAAACATATATATGAACTGGTTCACATATGAAGATCAAATAATTGTCATCAGGCAAAAAGGGATAAAAGGCCTTCAGTCACGCTCAATGAATCTACTGCCGTGATAAATACTATGTGTACACTCTTTTTCTCATTCGAGTACAAATCAACCTCAATTTCTCATGGTCACCAGGAGCTTTAATACAAATCGAGTTGTCCAAATAATTTAGCTCCAGAGGATCATAAAAGTGGCACCAAAAAATCAACAAGGAAGTAAAAAGGAACTGTTAGAAACAGAGCCCTGAGCCAGCTGGCTGTGCTGCAGGCTTCACTCTAATAACTTTTTTGATATGCCATGGCATGTAGTCCCTCCTTGCTCCCCTAGGGCAGTCAGGCCGGCAATACATCGCAACCTAAGCAGCAGGCTTTGCTATAATGTCCTTTAAAATTAGATTGGCCTGCACCTTTTGTCACCCCCCCCCCCCTTCAGGAGGCCAGAACTGAAAATAACAGTGCCCTTAGAAGTACGTTTGTCCTGGGATTATCTCTAATGGCCTTTAGACAAATTGTCGAAAGATGTTCCATCTGCCTTCCCAGGGAGCCAGAACAGCAAAATACAACACTGTTGCCAGATGATTGTCTAATCCAGCAAAAATCAGCATTTCCAATGCTCAGGCAGTATTGTGTGCCTGATAGGAGAGCCGGCATCCCTCACCCTCTTATTCATGCAGTATGTATCCCATCCATCATCGGACAACAAAAATGCCTAAAACCTTCAAAGTCTCCCCCAAAAAACTATACAACAACACTGCCAACTGAACACGCCCCACATCAATGTGTACTCATTTGCTTACTGATGCCTTTATTTATTATACCAAAAGGAACATAGTCTATATATGTGAATAAAACATGAAACAAACAAAATGTGCCTTGAGTCAGACCTGGAGGAAATCAAAAATGGTCATGTCACTTGACAATGCTCAGCATGAAGGGTAGGCAACCTGCGGATATCGTTACCATCTGGGACTATGGGAACACTACAGCACCCTCCTATGCTCCGCCCTTCCCCACTGCACAACTCCCAGCAAGAGAAATTAGGAAATTGTCCAGAAAATACCCGTCCTGTGGGTTTCCTTCAAGCTATTTTGTATATAATTATAAATCAAGTGAAAAGAGGTACAAACATACCTGCCATATATTTCCCCAAACAAATTAGTTTCTGTAGCTGAAACGTACAAATAACGCACATTGGGAATGGTGGCTGTATGAGTAGTAAGTAGATCTGAGCCACTCAGTAAAATCAATGCTGAATGTTGATGATAGATGTAGGCTAAAACAAATGAAGAGCTGTAGTTTGAGCTATGCATTGCTATTTACAGTCAGGATGAAAGATCTTACAGGCGGTGTTTGTCGTTCTGAATGTTGATATTTATTTTAAAACAACACAGAACATTTTGGGTGACTCAATGATTAATTTACAGTACTTTCGATAAGCACGAAAGTTTAGAGCAAACTGACAAGAGTGATTATATTCGGTGGTAACACAGGTAAGTGTCGACCTCAGAGATATTGAGGTCAAAACTTCACATAGGGGCACATTTAAAAATGAGGTAGGAAAGACCTACAATTTAGAAGAGGGTGTACCTGGGACAGAACGTGGTCTCAGGCGTGGTTTACACAGGGTGTACACAACAGTTTTTACAAAAACATACACAAGAGGGGGATGGTACAGTTGTGTCACAGGGGATCGACACAGGTGTGTTTCGGCCTAATAGGGCTTGATTGGAGCCTGTCTGTGGGTTGGCCTTCATCAGGGATGCACCAGGGATGCACCAAAGCTTTCATCTCTACATATAAGGTAATAAGGAAAACATTTTGTTTTGCAGAATAGCTTTTTGGGCATAAAGTTTGTATTGTTTGTGTGAAATAATAATGTTGGTGTTGATTTCGCAACCTTTTCAAAATGGCTTGCACTCTCAGCGTTCTAGGTAAATTTTGAACGGAAATACACACATTTAATGTTACAAATACACTTAAGTTTGCTTAAAGGCACCTTGGTTAAGTCTGTAGTGTTTTAAGAGGTCTCTTGGTTAAATGGTGGCATTTTAGTCCAAACCTCAAGATTGCCCCTGGTTTAGTAGCTACCTGGTTTAGTAGCCTATCGGGATAGAGTGCAACATGGGTTGCTGAGGCAACCCTGTCCAGGGGTCCTACTCGCCTTTCCACACAATGGACCCACCCCAGACTCAGTGGTGCCGAAAGGAGTGCTTCTCGGCAGAAGCCTGCCAAAAGGACAAACAAAGGATCCCCGACCTGGGTGAGGAGTTTAGAGAAAGACACGAGAAAGAAGTTATATTAAAGTTCTGGCAAATAAAACCTACCGGAGTAAAGTTAATATTAAAATACACCGGCAGTATGTTAGAGGCTGTCAGAAAATGTGGTAGCCTCGAACAATGGGAAAATCCCATATGAAAATATTTGCGGCTCAATATTTACGGTAGTAACCACTGCCACCAGCCAGAAACATTTGAGAGAGGGACTGTACGGTACCCTCTCGCGAATGAACATAAGGGAAAAGCTATTAACCCTTCCCAGTACTTCCATAGTAAAATGGGTTGTACTGGTTTAGTTCACAAAAATTGACTAGTAAAGTCAATGGGGACTTTACATGCCCTGGGAGACAGTAGTCAGTCCCAGGGTATGGAGTCTATGTTTGGGGGTCGCTACGACACCCCTGTGTCACTGAACGGAGGGTGCTGTGTAACACATGTGAGTAAAGATGGTTCCTATGGAGGTGAGAGAAACCCCATAGACCTTAAACACAAAAATAGCCTAGAACACACATAGCAAAAATGCCTAAGAGTGGGAACAAGAGTCTCACTCTTAGCAGGAGAAAAAACAAACCCTTCAAATCCAGCAAAGCTGCTGGGGGACTGTATAGGTAAGGGAAATTAGCCATAAGATGAGAATTCTCCCTAACACCAGGTTCGGGTTCTCGGTATGGGGATTTACCAGGTCATTCCAACCTTGGAGGACCAGGTAAGTCCCCATTGTGACAACCATTCCCCATTCTCATTTGAGCCCCCATAGTGCTCAATGGGAATGGGGAAGGAGCTGATAACGGGCCCCCAAATAGCGGGCCCGTTATTAGCTCCATGGTCCCTTAGCGGCTCCCACTAAGGGCGGCTGGTAAAACCAGCCGGTCTTAGTGGGACCTGCTAAGGGACCTCGGAATGTTCTGGTAAGGGGTTAACGGCACCGGCATCCTTACTGGTGCCGTTAACCCCTTACCGCCGCCCTCATAATGAGGCCCAATATCTGTAATGCACATTTCAAAAAGCCTAATAGTGCAAGAGATTCCCATTGTTGCATGCTCCTGAACTCACTTGATTTCTTCAGGGACGATGCCTATATTAGGGAATTCCATCTTTCTTCCTCAAAAGCCTGTCAAACTTTTATAATCTGCTCTAGTTTTTGTGAAGTCATAGTTATCAAGCAAATAACGCTCTTTTTCCATAATTAGCATGTTTTCCTTGTTAGCATCACTCTTGCATTCAAACCAGTGTGCTCAACAACCCTAAAAGTATTGCTGACATTGCACTTTATAGCAGTGCTAATAGGTTCATGCATATCTAATAGCTTTTGTGGATCCTCGCCAGGTATATTCAGAACTGTTTCTAAAGTGGGCAGCATATCCATATACAGACTTGGAAGAAAGACCATTTTAACTATATTCAACACATGATATATTTTTATATTAATAGTAAACAAAATTGGTACATGTAACTCTCTTTTGCATGTTTGTGTTTGTTCCCTAATGGGAAAACTAGCCTTAGTGGTCACACTCTCGTCTTTCAATTATTTTAAATGTTAAGATATCGCTCCAGTTATGGATATTAACTAAAATATATTCAATATAGCTACATATGTTCCCTTTCTTGTATGCTGGGGCAGCCGTTTCTACTCCTCTATTTACTAAATGCATGATCTGTATCCTTGTTTTATCCGTAGCTGAAGCAAGTTAAGGGAATGATTATGTTATCTCTTGGGTTTACAAACTGCTATCTCTGGCATATGCCATAGTGATGCCCTAGTTCTGTCGCTTTAGTTGCTTGAACTGCAAACTAAGATCACCTATGAGTATTTATACTATGCTTACATCATAAGTGAAGTCTAAATCCCACTGGCATACAAGGTTGTTTAGCTTCCTCAATACTGACATACCTTCATTGCTTTCTGGTAAATTGGAAACATATACCTCTAAAAACCTATTATCAGAGGAAGAAGGTAAAGACAAAGACAGGATAGCAGATCCGCATTCAAGTTTGTATTGATCCAGATTCTTAAACCTCCAATAGGGCTTTCCTTCCTCCCTTAAGTAGTGCAGAAATGTGAACATTCATACAAACTTGCCAGCTCTAGGAACAATGGGGGTCATTAGAGTTTGGACGTGGCCATGGTGCTATTAGCACCATGGCTGCCTCCAAAACCAGGTCTGGGGTCTCTGAATGGGGATTTATCGGATCATTCCAACCTTGTAGGACCCGGTAAGTCCCCATTCAGAAAACCATTGCCCTTTCCCATTTGAGCCCCTATAGGGCTCAAATGGGAATGTGGAAGGAGCTAATAACGGGCCGCAAATTGTGGGCCTGTTATTAGCTCCATGGTCCCTTAACGGGTCCCGCTAAGGCAGGCTGGTAAAACCAGCCGGTCCTGGTGGGACCCGCTAAGGGACCTCGTAATAGGGCGGTAGAGGGTTAATGGCACCGGCATCCTTACCGGTGCCGTTAACCCCCTACCGCCAGGGTCCGAATGACCCCCAATGTCTCTAGAAAATTAATTATAGAAAAATTCCTTGCCCGTTCACCCAGTTAGTATCCTCTAACTGTTTTTAGGCTGGAACTATTACACCTCAATAAAATGAAATTACTCAAATTGATTTCCATATTTTCCATATTTTCCAGGTTGACGTTGGAAATAGAAAACCCAGTGGCAGTAACAATCTATCAATCTAACAATCTATCAATCTATTTCTTTGAGATCTGACGTTTTCCCATCTGCAGTACAGGCCAGAATTAAATGTGTTTCCTCTTCCATTCTCAATTGCATAGTATCTAAACATGCTTTCTTTTGTACTTCAATACGCCAGAAGATAGATTACTATTATCCTTGTTTGTGGTCATGCAAGAAACATTATTAACAGTGCAATTTGAGTTTGATAAAATAATGTATTTGTGAATCTGTCTTGATCTGGAAGAGTGATCTTTTGTGTGGCAGTATTCAATGGACGACAAAGCTACTTTTTAAAATGTAATTCCAATACAATCTAAGACACAGTCTCTCGGGTCTCTAATACAATTCACTTCAATGATATCATCTCTATTAATGGACTAATAACTTGAAGTCTCTCGAATCCAGAACCCATATTTGTTTAACAAGGCATCTCCTTTCTAATTCATGCCTGATCTTAGGACATGGAAATTATGCTTATAATACTTCAGAGCTATTTCCTCGGAATTAGTTAAAACTTTTCTTAGGTAAATGATCTATATGTTTGTTCACCTGCCTTTTCCCATTTGGTGTCACTAGTTGTAGGTGCTTGATGTGCAGCAGCTCAGGGATTAATAGCTGTAATTGACACATTGGGCCTCATTATGAGTTTGGCAGTAGCCGTGCCTGTATAACAGGCACGGCTACCGCCAAACTCGCCTTCGGCACCGGCACCCGCAAATGGGTAATTACTGGGCCATTATGTGTATTGCGGCCCAGTAATTAGCCATTCGCGGGTGCCCATAATGCTGCGCTCTCCATCCCATGGATGCACCAGCACCATTAATAACCATGCCGGTGCAGCCGCAGGTTTTGCTCGCGGGTCCCGCACAACCCAACAGGACAGACCTGACGGGCTTTCAGGCACCCACGAGCAAAACTCGTAGTTTGGCGGTACGGTGCCAACACTGTATCACCAAGTTTATAATGAGGTCCATTATTTGTGATGCAGACTTTGGTGCCACTAGTTGTTACAATGCTCTGACATGTATCCCCAGTATGTATTCAGAGGTACATAAGCAAACATTTCATCATTGATCTTAACACGGCTTGCTGAAACGGAATTCCATCTATTTTCTAATGCTTCCAGAGTCAAAAGGATAATCTTGTTAACATTGCTTAGTGTTGCATTGGGTGACATGTATCAGAGGATTGCTCTAAAGGTTGCAAATTGTCTTGCTGTATAACATTATCAATGTTGATTTTGGAGCCTACAAAACCTGTTTATTCCTCCCTGATACAATCAAAATCTGGACCTTTTTTTCCAAATTTTTCTTTTTTGACAAATGTTTTTATGCTTTTTTCTCCTTAGTTGGAGAATATATTTTAGTTGTAGGGTAGTTAGAGGTTACTGCAGTAGGAGTAAACAGTATTGCGTCCTTAGGCTTTGTCTCAGGGCCTGATTCAGAGCCCATGCTAAATATAGCATAGAAAGCCAACATTCTCCCCTCCATTTTCAAACACCATAATACTGAGATGGGTGTCAATATTGGAGGGCAAATTTTGCGCTTTCCAGCAACAAAAGCTCCTAAAATCGTTGTTTGTGGAAGAAACATGTGCTGCAGCATTTTAGCGAGTATTTCTCAAAAGACTGCCACTTTGCTAATTCAAGAAAGATTTCTTAAACTTTCATTGAACTAGAAAAGTGGTGCTGCAGTCTGAGGAATGCTGTGTACATAATGGGAGAATGTGTGTTGTGGAGTTTAACAGCACCTCCCACGGTACCCTTAATGTACGCCTCTTTTGGCTGGTACAGGAAGGGTGTTCTGGCCTCTGAATACAGTCCTTGCCAGCCCCTGTGGTTGGCAAGGCTGTTGCCATGCCATAAATCATGGCTTTGCAGGAATGGCGGGCTTGGTTTATTGCTGCCACTTTAGTAATACATTGGAATGTATGTGGAGAGCTGCTGATGTGGTGTTAGGAACTTCTGAGGCCTCAAGAGCAGTCCCTGATGTATCGGAGGATTGTCGTTTTAATGATCGTTACATCCTATTGGATTATAAATCTCAATCAGTATTACATAACACCCCCAGGTTTCCAATAGGACATTTGAAATGATATAGAATATTTATTATTTGGTTATCTGCACTATGTGCAATGTTTGTAATTTAATTACTACTATGCCAAACGTTTTACACAATCCCTCACCCAATGCTGTAAATTAGTTTAGTTTGGATGAGGCATGGGTTTTTATTCTTTATTTTATTCTGAAAAGAACCTTGCTCTTCTAGGGGACCATTCACAGGGGAGAATGTGTTCAGTAAGGCATTTGAAACAGTATTTTTCCCTTCGTTTAGCCCTTGTAAGCAACTTTCTATTTAACATATCACTGCATTTCCCTCTCCTATCAGGGCCACCATGATTGAAGGTCTTTGTTTTAGCTTGTTCCAGGAGATATGAGTTACAAACCTCTCTTTGACCATCTTATAATATTATAAAAATGAATTAGATTGGACATGGTGAACTTCAAAGTTAATTAATCAGTTAATCAATCAGTTAATCCAATCAATAATTATTGTTGAAATTGTGGTTGTCTTGTAAAATACTTAAACGATTCAACAATACCAGAGGTAATAAATAGATATGTAAACACTTTGCAAATATGGAAATGAACAGATATCTTTTCAAAACAGCTCACACTATTAATTAATTCGCAATAGTCCAGCTCCAGTAAATAAGTATTGATGAACACTCACAAGTTGTATGCATTGCAAATATTGCAGTCCAACTAATTATAAACAATTGAACAAAACCTGTTTGTCAATCCAACTCTCCGTATGTGCCACAGGGACAATATCAGCAGAGAAGGTAAGAGGGGGTCAACAGCATTTGCCTGAAGGCTCCCCAGATGGAATCGCCCTCATGATAGCTCAACAGAGAATGTGATAGCCTCTGTTGCATTAAAAACATATATATGAACTGGTTCACATATGAAGATCAAATAATTGTCATCAGGCAAAAAGGGATAAAAGGCCTTCAGTCACGCTCAATGAATCTACTGCCGTGATAAATACTATGTGTACACTCTTTTTCTCATTCGAGTACAAATCAACCTCAATTTCTCATGGTCACCAGGAGCTTTAATACAAATCGAGTTGTCCAAATAATTTAGCTCCAGAGGATCATAAAAGTGGCACCAAAAAATCAACAAGGAAGTAAAAAGGAACTGTTAGAAACAGAGCCCTGAGCCAGCTGGCTGTGCTGCAGGCTTCACTCTAATAACTTTTTTGATATGCCATGGCATGTAGTCCCTCCTTGCTCCCCTAGGGCAGTCAGGCCGGCAATACATCGCAACCTAAGCAGCAGGCTTTGCTATAATGTCCTTTAAAATTAGATTGGCCTGCACCTTTTGTCACCCCCCCCCCCCTTCAGGAGGCCAGAACTGAAAATAACAGTGCCCTTAGAAGTACGTTTGTCCTGGGATTATCTCTAATGGCCTTTAGACAAATTGTCGAAAGATGTTCCATCTGCCTTCCCAGGGAGCCAGAACAGCAAAATACAACACTGTTGCCAGATGATTGTCTAATCCAGCAAAAATCAGCATTTCCAATGCTCAGGCAGTATTGTGTGCCTGATAGGAGAGCCGGCATCCCTCACCCTCTTATTCATGCAGTATGTATCCCATCCATCATCGGACAACAAAAATGCCTAAAACCTTCAAAGTCTCCCCCAAAAAACTATACAACAACACTGCCAACTGAACACGCCCCACATCAATGTGTACTCATTTGCTTACTGATGCCTTTATTTATTATACCAAAAGGAACATAGTCTATATATGTGAATAAAACATGAAACAAACAAAATGTGCCTTGAGTCAGACCTGGAGGAAATCAAAAATGGTCATGTCACTTGACAATGCTCAGCATGAAGGGTAGGCAACCTGCGGATATCGTTACCATCTGGGACTATGGGAACACTACAGCACCCTCCTATGCTCCGCCCTTCCCCACTGCACAACTCCCAGCAAGAGAAATTAGGAAATTGTCCAGAAAATACCCGTCCTGTGGGTTTCCTTCAAGCTATTTTGTATATAATTATAAATCAAGTGAAAAGAGGTACAAACATACCTGCCATATATTTCCCCAAACAAATTAGTTTCTGTAGCTGAAACGTACAAATAACGCACATTGGGAATGGTGGCTGTATGAGTAGTAAGTAGATCTGAGCCACTCAGTAAAATCAATGCTGAATGTTGATGATAGATGTAGGCTAAAACAAATGAAGAGCTGTAGTTTGAGCTATGCATTGCTATTTACAGTCAGGATGAAAGATCTTACAGGCGGTGTTTGTCGTTCTGAATGTTGATATTTATTTTAAAACAACACAGAACATTTTGGGTGACTCAATGATTAATTTACAGTACTTTCGATAAGCACGAAAGTTTAGAGCAAACTGACAAGAGTGATTATATTCGGTGGTAACACAGGTAAGTGTCGACCTCAGAGATATTGAGGTCAAAACTTCACATAGGGGCACATTTAAAAATGAGGTAGGAAAGACCTACAATTTAGAAGAGGGTGTACCTGGGACAGAACGTGGTCTCAGGCGTGGTTTACACAGGGTGTACACAACAGTTTTTACAAAAACATACACAAGAGGGGGATGGTACAGTTGTGTCACAGGGGATCGACACAGGTGTGTTTCGGCCTAATAGGGCTTGATTGGAGCCTGTCTGTGGGTTGGCCTTCATCAGGGATGCACCAGGGATGCACCAAAGCTTTCATCTCTACATATAAGGTAATAAGGAAAACATTTTGTTTTGCAGAATAGCTTTTTGGGCATAAAGTTTGTATTGTTTGTGTGAAATAATAATGTTGGTGTTGATTTCGCAACCTTTTCAAAATGGCTTGCACTCTCAGCGTTCTAGGTAAATTTTGAACGGAAATACACACATTTAATGTTACAAATACACTTAAGTTTGCTTAAAGGCACCTTGGTTAAGTCTGTAGTGTTTTAAGAGGTCTCTTGGTTAAATGGCGGCATTTTAGTCCAAACCTCAAGATTGCCCCTGGTTTAGTAGCCACTTAAGGAGCAGTTGACACACTATTGGTCCCACGTCATTGGAGTTAGAGAACAGGTCTGAATGAAGATATTGTTGTGAATTCTTTCCGTTGATGGGACAGTCTCTCAGCGGTGGAACACAAGCTGCCCCCGCGGAGAGGGTTGAAGAGGGCCCTGGCACCTGGTACTCAGAATAGCATTTCTTCTGGACTTTGCAGATTGACTGGCTGACTGCAGGACCGGCTAAGTGGCCCCCATGGTGGAGGGCTCCTGATGGTACACGCCACTTCTGAATGCTTGGGTAGCCCTGCTACCCAACCCATCTAATAGGGTGAGTCTCTCCGTGCATCAAGCTACCCACCCTGTTTTTCAGCGACCTGGGATGACTTTCACCTGACTAATGTGCTACTTTCTGGCTAGTAGGCTGCCTCATAAGTTCATTGTGCACTGTGTATTTCGCCATGCTTTGTGCAGTATTTCTGTCTCTCTCTTTCCATTTGTCCATCTCTCTGCCCTCTCCCTGCATGGTGCTCTCCAACTCTCCTATATACTATAACGGCTACTCTATCACCTATCATACCTATCTCTTGAAGCCTGGAAGGAAAAAGTTCAAACATGGTATCCTGGTCTCCAATTCAGACCTGCCCATTGCTGACACCTTCATCAACGCTGCTTCCAGACAGACAGTCAGAGACATCATTTGTGTCTCTCCCTTTCTGGTCCTATGGACTCCCCAAATGGTCTCAGTCCTCTCCCCTTACTCTTTGTCACCCAGTAATGGTGGCACCAGATGGGAAGAACTCTTTGCAGGCTTCTCATCCTCCAGGTGCATTGTTAATAATTATCATAATTACACTGTCATGGCCCAGGTCTCTCAGCCCAACCTCTTCCTTCTTGATAGGTGTCTTCCATCTCTCATCAACTTCCTCCTGTCTCCTGCCAATCCTCCGCCTGGCACCCCTCTTGCCTCTTCTCCAACACCGACAGTGATCCCACATCCCTGTACCTCTCCCCGGAAGACCTTCAAAGGTGGCAACCAGCTTCACCTAGCTACCCTCAACTCTCTCTTTGCTGTTAAACACTCCTCTGATGTCTGTTTCCTTCTTGAATACTTTGACCTTGATGTTCTCACACTGTCTGAGTTGTGGTTCACTTCAAGCTCTGTCACTGCTTTTGGCACACTCCTCCCTGTGGGCTACCAGATCCTCTCCAAGCCCAGGCCTAACCGGTCTGGTGGCGGAGTGGCCTTGATCTATCTTCCCTGAATGGGACTACTATTACTACTACTACTACTGCTACTATCATTCCCATTCAGATCTACTCTTCCGTTGAATGCCTGATCTGCAGACTTGGTGTCTCTCCAACCCTCTCGTTGACTCTTGCCACCATCTACAGGCCCCCTGGTACAGTCTTCCTCTTCCTCTCTGAGTGGTCTGTCCTCACCTCCTCCCTTCTTGCCTCCTCCTCCAAGCTTCTGCTTCTTGGAGACTTCAATATTCACTTTGACTCGACAGATTCATCCACTGTACTCTTCTGCAACCTCTGTGACCTTATTTCCCTCACCATTCATCCCTCTGGTCCGATGCACTTGGACATACCTTGGATGCTCTCATCTGAGCAGGCATCCCCATCTCCAACCCTCTCACTACACCTCTCTCCTGGTCTCACCATGCTCTCCTCTCAATCTATTACCTACCCCTGCTATGCCCCTGCCTGCACTTCCAGTCTCTTGTTCTGTCATATGACTGATGAAGTGAGCATCAGTTGTTGCTTTTGCCACCATTTTCATTCCCCCTCCCACTCCTGCCACAGACTCAAACACTGACTCAGCCTATGCTACTATTCACCTCTCTATCACCAACACCCTCGATATCCTTGTCCCTGATATCAAAATCCACATAAATTCTGCCTTCAAGCGCAACACCTGGTATGACCCGGACCTAGCCTCTCTGAAACGCAAGTGCAGAGTTACTGAATGGAAGTGGCAGACATCAGGTACATCCTCTGACAGACTGGCCTGCTGCCTGCTCCAAAGGCAATACAGACTCTCCATCTGCTCAAAGAAGAGGGCCCATATCCAAGCCTGCCTCTAAGGGGCCACTAACAACACAGGCAAATTGTTCCAAATCTGCTAGGAACTTGCCATTCCTACTGCAGTCTCCACTTACCCCATCTCATCCCACACTCTCTGTACTTCGCTGGCCTCCCACTTCTTAACCAAAACTGTCCTCACCCTCCTCTACTACCCACCTCCTCCATTCTCAGACCTCCCTTGACCTCCCTTTCTCCTTCCCTCCTACTCTCCTATTTCTCTCCCATAGCACCAGATGAGATCTCTAGACAAGTCCTCTCATTGAAATTCTCCTCCAAACAGCTGCTCCTCTGCTCCTCCAGAACTATCAAGGACAACATGTCCTCCCTTGTGCCAGCCTTGGTGATTTCTGTAATCACTTCTTTGCCACTGGCTCCTTCCCACTAACTCTGAAGCACTCCCTTGTGCATCCTCTTCTCAGCCCTCTCTGACCCCTAATGCCCGGCTAACTACTGCCCTATCTCCATTATCCCCTTCCTGGGCAAACTCCTGGAGAAGCTGGTCACAGTCCTACTGATCCACCACACTGAATCTGTTAGTTGTCTCTACGACCACCGGTCTAGCTCCAGAGCAGCCAGAGGCATGGAATCTGCTTTACCAAACACTTGTGAAGACTTGCTCTCAAATCTAGTTACCAACTATCCATCTGTTCTTATCCTTCTGGATCATTCCTCTGTCATTGACAGGGTCAATCATGCCACCTTGACAAATTGTCTCTGTGACACTCTTGGCATCACAGGCCTACAACTGGACAGGTTAACCTCTTTCATCTCCGACCAACCTTCTCATGTTCAACTGGGCCCTTTTCTCTCCCCTATCACAGTCTCCAACGGTGACGTTCCTCAAGGCTCATTCCTCTCACTGTGGCTCTTCAAGATCTACCTTCCCCCTCTGTCCCACCTGGTCTCCTCCTTTTCTCCTCACATCTAGTTATATGCAGATGACACGTGGGTCTCCTTCGAGCTTCCCTCTACTTCCTCCTTTTCCCCTTCTCCTATCCCTGACTGTCTGACTGCTATTCAGGCATGGTGTGTTGCCAATGGTCGCTGCCTTAATGCCAGTAAGACTGGGATCCTTCTCATTGGGACCCCAGCTCCCTCCTTCCCTCTTGCCCTCTGGCCGTTCTCTATGAGTCCCCTCCCCTCACCCATTTGTTAGGCAAAAAACCTTGGTGTCTTCTTTGACTCCTCTCTCTCCTGCATTCTTCACATCATGGCCCTTGCCAAGAAGGCCTACTATCAGCTTTCCCCCTTTCGACACCCCCCGGAAACTCTTTGTCTCCAGTCCAGAGCTGTGGTCCACTCTAGGCTGGACTACAGCACAAGCCTCTTCCTCAATCTTTCTTTATCCACCCTCTGCACCTTTAAACTAATCCAGAATAGAACTGCACACTTATCCTTGGCCTCACGCCCTGAGAATGCATCACTTAAGCCCTAAACTCTCTCCACCGGCTCCCTTGTTCTGCAAGGATCAAGTTCAAGACCCTCTGCATCATCCTCAAGGCTTTCTGCTCCCTGTGATCCTGCTACATCCAAAAATATCTCCCTAAATGCATCCCTGCTAAAGCCCTTCGGTCTTCTAGCTCCAACTCTCTGCTGATCAGATGCTTCTCTAAGCAGACAATGGGAAAATATCTCTCTCCTCTGCAGGCGCCTCCCTCTGGAATTGTCTCTCTGCTCCTCTCAGGCTTGAGCCTGATTTCCTAAAGTTTCAGAAGCTATTCAAGACCCTCCTTTTCTCTTCTTCCTTCCCACTCCACCTCCCCTATTAACACCCCGTCTGCTGCAGTGACTGGCTACCTGGTTCCCTCTGAGTTCTACAGGCACCAGGCCCTCCTGTCCATTCCACACCTCTCCTTGCACTTAGCATGTGGACCCTGTCCCCCTTCACTCCATGCACTCCCTGGCACTTGCTCTCCTGGCCTCCCCATGACACTTTCCTAGTGCCAGGGACCTCCTCCCCCTCCTCCACCCCCCTTTCACTTACACTCTCTCCTCTTACCCTGCACATCCCTTCCCACCCTAGCACTTTGCATTTTGCGCAGACCAGCACTCCCCCATCTCCCTTGCACTTCTGGTTACTTCACTTGCACAATCCAAATATCACAAGGCCTAGTAGGAACAGAATAAATATCTTCTCCCTTGCCCCCCCCCACACTTTTGTTTTGTCTTGTGGTTCCTAAAAACAGTCTGTGTTGTATAGCTGCCTTACACATATCCAACAAATAAATACATAAATAAATAAATAAATAAATAAATAAATAAATAAATAAATAAATAAATTAAATAGTGTGACTTTTTTATTAAGCTTGCTTCTGTGACTGAAGCAAAGTAGCATTGCTGTAATGTGGCATTGGGGCCACAGAATTACCCAGTTATTCAGTGCTGAATGTGGGAGTCTGCTCGAAGTGAATGCAGCTGTATTGTTCAGTGGCCTGGCCATTCTGAGCCCCTCTCCACACACAGACAACATCACAACCCCATAAGGTTGAGAGGGTCCATATTAATCCTAGTTTGCACTAGTGGGGAGTTGGTGCACACAGTCAATCAACCCATAATTAGGTCTCTCTATACTACTGGACTGCTGCGCCTGTTACTGGACAGAACTAGACCTGCAAAATAGTGTGAGATTTGACAGTTCTCAGAGCGCAACCTGTCTACTTAAGTCCCCACTCATTTGAAGCCCATGCCAGTCATTCAGGACAGCCTAGCCTACCTGTTGTCCTATCACCTGCCATCTTCCTGGTCGCTACTTTTCTGAAACGACACCAACAGGCAAAGGAAGACATTGGGCCTCATTAGGACCCAGGCGGTAAGGGGTTTACGGCGGCGTAAACAGCGCCGACCCTTACCGCCTCATTCCGAGGTCCCTTAGCGCCATGGAGGTTTTAACACCTGCTTTTAGCAGGTGTTAAAATCCATGGCGCTAAGGGACCTTGTTGTTAATTATGCCACCGTAATTTACGGTGGCGTAATTAACGCCTTCCCCTCTCCCATTATGCCCTATGGGGCAAAAATGGGAATGGGGAAGGGTAAATGGGTTAATGGGGACTTACCGCCCCACTCACCTCGGAATGGGGCGGTAAGTCCGCCAACCACCATGGCGTAAACGTAGTTTACGCCATGGTGGTAAAGGTACGACCAGGGCGGTAACTTACCGCCTGGGTCGTAATGAGGCCCATAGTGTTAAAGGTAAGTCACCTAAACATACATATTACATAAAAAGAAAAGAAGAAGAAAAATATATCTATGATTATAATGCAATCATTGCCCACTTATGGAATGCAAACATAGATGTGCAGTAGATTGCAGACAATTCTACTGCAGTTGCACGATATGTCACAGCATACTTAACTAAAGCAGAAAAGACAGAGCTCCAAGACCTCTGGAATGACCTGTCATCAGATAAAACAGTGTCTCAGAAATTATACAGCTTGGGCATAAAAATGCTGTCCCTTAGAGATCCTATGAAGCAGCTGATCGTTTAACTGGTACTGCATTGTATGGTAAATCTGAAAATATAGTATGGCTAAGTCTTGGTCCAGCTAAATCTAGAAAAAGAGTTCTAAAATCATATGAAGATATAGAAACAATAGCCAAACGTGATCCCAACAGCCAAGACATGTTAAAAAAACAATGTATTGCACATATACTACCCAAACAAAAGTAATACTTTGGAAAGCATGTGTCTATACCACATAGCCCAAAACTACACATACAAAAATAATATGAAACCTGATGAAAAAAAAGGTAAATATAGAGTGACAAACTGTGAAGGCAGCTTAGTTAAACTCACTAAACCAAATTTAATTAATCATATCAAATTGTCATTAAAGACTCCTCAATATAAAGAAGTATAGTACATGTCCCTTCTACTATTCTTCAAACAATGGAGAAAAGAAGAACAAATACTAGATAACTATGACTGATATAAGGATGCTTTCAAAGCAAATGAAAGCACTATAACTGATGTAAACTTTACACAGTACAAAACAATGTTGCACAATGAACAGCAACATGAAGAAGAACTCCAAGCCCAACTAGATAAGGACACTCCTGACAGTAGTCAACCTTCTGTAACAGGAAGCCAAGAACCACTGGGAGAACCACTAATAACAAATGAGGCAGAATTAGCTATGATAGAAGTAGAAAACACCATGTGTCAGTATGAAGATAAGGAAAAGGAAAACGTAACTATACTATAATCAAAACTAAACAATGAGTAAAATAGTAGCATTTTTCAAGAAGTAACAAAACAAATTGCACATGGTGTAAAACATGAAACATGAAAATAAAGAATATTCCTGCCATAATTATAAACCTATACTACTGTACGTCAGTGGTGAAGCTGGTTCTGGCAAAACATTCCTAATCAAAATCATTAGTAAGTTCCTTCAACAATTGACAAACAACAAACTGTCAGCTGTTGTCACTGCCCCCACAGGTTTAGCCGCCTACAACATAGGTGGTGTTACATTACACCGATTACTACTATTACCAGTATGACACCAGAACAAATTAGCCTATTACAAACTTTATGCAGAAGCTGCAATGGAATTACGCAGAGTATTGAACCAAATGAAAATACTACTAATAGATGAAGTCAGCATGGTCTCCAACCTGATGTTAGCTTTGATTCACCTCAGATTACAAGAAGTATTCAAAACAGACTATGAAGAGCTCTTTGCAGGAAAACACATTATTGTTTTTGGAGATCTGCTTCAATTAACACCAGTAAAAGGTGAACCTATTTTTAAAACATTAGGGCACAAACTCTGCCGTAAAACTGTTGGCAGCATTGGAAAAGTCAACCTTTGGCAACATTTCCAATACAGAGAATTAACAGAAAACATGCGCCAATCTGCAGATCTAACTTATGTCAACATTTTAAAAAGTTTGAGAGTTGGTATACTTTCTAAAGAAGCAGAAGCAATATTGAAAACCCGGCACATTAATGCACTTTATGGCGATAATGCATGTGCTACAGATGTTATGGAACAATTAGCCCACAAAAATGTCAATTGTATGGCCTTAATGCCAACTCTTGCAAGCTGTTTCAAATACAATGAAATCATGCTAAGTAAAGAAATGCAACCAACCATGGAAATTAGCGCCACAGACAAACTAGATGTACATGGTATGACACTACCCATGTGTGACCAAGCCACAAAAAGACTAAATAGTTTAGAAAAATCAATCTCAAACACAGCATGCTTAGAAAATATATTAACATTATCCTTAAATTGCAGAGTAATGCTTAAACGTAACCTTGACGTGGACCGAGGACTAGTTAATGGAGCACTGGGTACAGTTGTTGGCTTTCAAACATACCCACACGACAACAAAATTCAGTTTGTCAATATACTCTTTGACAAACTTTCAGAAGTAAAAAGGATAGGACACTCAACAGCTAGATTCCTTCTCTTCAAAGATATGTATGTATGCAGAGAACAATTTTCTCTAACTCTTGCATACGCAGTCACAATTCATAAATCACAAGGTCTTACCCTAGACAAAGCAATGATAGATATTGGTAACACAGTCTTTAAAGAAGTCATGAGCTAAGTAGCACTATCACGCTTACGTACACTTGACGGTCTATTTCTAATCAACTTTGATGCAAGTAAAATAAACGCTGATATTCCTTGGATTTTAGAATACAATAGACTTCGCTCATTATACACCCCCCACCTAAATACATATTCTGTTCCACAAAAAGTAAAACGTTATAAAAGAACAATAAATCAAACAGAAATGCAACAGGATTTCCCTGCAAATCCTCCAAAGAGAGTAATAGAAACTAATACTTCATCAAGTACCACAAGCAAAAAAGAATCAATTAGGGAAAGTAAACCAGGTACTTCTTTAAAGAAGGAAGACAAACTCCAAAAAAAGCAGTTAGATACCTGGACCATTTAAATTCTCAAATACAGTTGGTGTTAGTTGCTACGCAAATGTAGCAATGAATATTCTATTTCAATTACCACAAATTGTTGACAACATTTACTTACACAGTACAGACCCATTGTGTTTGCAAATGTTAGTACTTCACAGAAATGCAGCAGAAAATCCTGACAACACGTATAGTGTTTATGGAATAAGACAACAATTGGACTACTGTGCTGGAATGGTGAAATTCGCTATAAACTCACAGGAAGATCCACAAGAATTTCTAATGTACTTACTACAAGTACTGGAAAACAAAAACATACCTATAAATGAAATCTTTCAGATTTCATACATGTGGAAACATACATGCACTCTCTGCAATAATGTGTCACACGAAGAAATCCCAAATGAACGCTTCATATATATATCAATACCAAATTGTGAATCCATTCTATTTCAGCGACTTGTACAAAAGGCAAACTATGGTAAATTATGCTCTACCTGCAATTCAGATAATCGCTCCACGTTAGTAATACAAACACATAGTAAATACATAATACTAATGCTTCTACGTTACAATGCAGATGGTACCAAAAACAACTGAGAGCTGACTGGATTCACACATGGTCAAATATCACTTGGTAAGAAAACCTTCACAACAATAGGTATAATCTACCATGCAGGAGCCACAACCAATTCAGGGCACTACACTGCATATATAAAAAAGAAATGTGGATGGTTTGAATGTAAGATAGTACCATTACTCTAAAGCAGAGATTACCAGCAAATCTTACAAACGCTTACTCCAAAAGCTATCTAACTGCTCAAAGATTCTACAACAACTAATCAGATAAATGAATACCACTAAATTAGACCAAAAAATACACAGTTAGAATACGCCAATTGGTATCTAACTGTCCCAAAATTTAACAATATCCAAATAGATAAATCAATACCACTAAAATATATTAAAAGAATAAACAGTTAGAATACGCCAATTGGTATCTAACTGCTCCAAAATTTTATAATATCCAAACAAATAAATAATATGGTACTGCTCCAAAAAAATGCAACAAGCCAAAGTATAAAGCATTAGCCAGAAACAACAAGTGAACACTGAAAACAAACAAACAAATAAACTGTAGCATAACAGAAAAAGGTTTTTTTTAATCCAACATGGATTTTTTTTTCTCCCACAGACCCAATGATTTTAGCAACAAATACAGAAACTGAGCAAATTGCACAGTACTCTGATTTGTAATCTACTAAATATGAGGGTCCAAAAAAAAAACTATGTTGATTATACATTGTAATAAGTCATTACAAAATACTAATACTAACATGCTATTTTCTTTTATCACAGAAATTAACAAGAAATACATGTACTACGGTTACTACACCAAACAGTAAGTATACAATAATAAGGAGAACCATAGCAGCATATCACATCCACAGTATCTAATACCTTTGTTCCTTATACATTTGTTTTTCACCCAAAGTTATAAGCAAATATGAATGTGATATGCTGCGGTGGTTGTTGCCGGGGCATAGAGTCTTGGGTGCATGGCCAAATGGCCATGCACCCAAGACTCTATGCCCTGGAAACAACCACTGCAGCATATCACATCCATAGAGTCAAACATTTCAACTATGGACTATGGAAACATTTAATGTCCGCGGACATTATGAGTGTTCTTAGAAAACGTTCAACTTGCCAGCGAACAATACGGACAGCCTTTTCAGGACACCCCCTACAAACATTTCAGACCAACGCGATAGTTCTTAGAACACTTTCAACTTGACAACGAACAATATGGACAGTGTCCTCAAAACACCCCCATTTTGTTTATTTGTGACATTTCAGGACACCATGAGTGTTCTAAGAACACATTCAACTTGAGAGAGAACAATACGAACAGCATCTTCAGGACAACCCCTACGAACATTTCAGAACAACGCGAGAGTTCTTAGAACACTTTCAACTTGACAACGAACAATACGGACAGTGTCCTCAAAACACCCCCATTTTGTTTATTTGCGAACATTTCAGGACACCATGAGTGTTCTTAGAACACATTCAACTTGACAGAGAACAATACGGACAGCGTCCTCAGGACACCCCCATTTTGTTTATTTGCGAACATTTCAGGACACCGCAAGTGTTCTTAGAACACATTCAACTTGCCAGCGAACAATACGGATTACGCCTTCAGGACACCCCCTACGAAAATTCCAGTACACCGCGAGTATTCTTAGAAACGTCTTCAGAACACCCCCATTTTGTTTATTTGCGAACATTCAGGACACCGCGAGTGTTCTTAGAACACATTCAACTTGACAGAGAACAATACGGACAGAGTCCTCAGGACTCCTCCATTTTGTTTATTTGCGAACATTTCAGGACACCGCAAGTGTTCTTAGAAGCGTCTTCAGAACACCAGCATCTTGTTTATTTGCGAAAATTTCAGGACACCACGAGTGTTCTTAGAACACATTCAACTTGACAAAGAACAATACGGACAGTGTCCTCAGGACACCCCCATTTTGTTTATTTGCCAACATTTCAGGACACCGCAAGTGTTCTTAGAACAAATTCAACTTGCCAGCCACAACCCCCATTCATATTTGCGAACATTTCAGGACACAGCGAGTGTTCAACAACGTCTTCAGAACACCCCCATTTTGTGTATTTGCGAACATGTCAGGACACCGCGAGTGTTCTTAGAACACATTCAACTTGACAGAGAACAATACGGACAGCGTCCTCAGGACACCCCCTACGAACATTCCCCAGACACTGCGAGTGTTCTTAGAAGCGTCTTCAGAACACGCCCATTTTGTTTATTTGCGAACATTTCAGGAAACCACGAGTGTTCTTAGAAAACATTCAAAGTGACAGAGAACAATACGGACAGCGTCCTCAGAACGCCCCATTTTGTTTATTTGCAAACATTTCAGGACACTGCAAGTGTTCTTAGAACACATTCAACTTGCCAGCCAAAACCCCCCATTCATATTTTCGAACATTTCAGGACACAGCGAGTGTTCGACGACGTCTTCAGAACACCCCCATTTTGTTTATTTGCGAACATTTCAGGACACCGCGAGTGTTCTTAGAACACATTCAACTTGACAAAGAACAATACGGACAGCTTCCTCAGGACACCCCCATTTTGTTCATTTGCGAACATTTCAGGACACCGCGAGAGTTCTTAGAACACATTCAACTTGCCAGCCACAAACCCCCATTCATATTTGCGAACATTTCAGGACACAGCAAGTGTTCGACAACGTCTTCAGAACACCCCCATTTTGTGTATTTGCGAATATTTCAGGACACCGCAAGTGTTCTTAGAACACATTCAACTTGACAGAGAATAATACGGACAGCGTCCTCAGGACACCCCTTACGAACATTCCCCGGACGCCGCGAGTGTTCTTAGAAACGTCTTCAGAACACCCCCATTTTGTTTTTTTGTGAACATTTCAGGACACTGCGAGTGTTCTTAGAACACATTCAACTTGCCAGCCACAACCCACATTCATATTTGTGAACATTTCAGGACACAGCGAGTGTTCGACAACATCTTCAGAACACCCCCATTTTGTGTATTTGCGAACATTTCAGGACACCGCGAGTGTTCTTAGAACACATTCAACTTGACAGAGAACAATACGGACAGCGTCCTCAGGACACCCCCTACGAACATTCCCCGGACACCGCAAGTGTTCTTAGAAGCGTCTTCAGAACACCCCCATTTTGTTTATTTGCGAACATTTCAGGACACCGTGAGTGTTCTTAGAACACATTCAACTTGCCAGCCACAACCCCCCATTCATATTTGCGAACATTTCAGGACACAGCGAGTGTTCGACAACGTCTTCAGAACACCCCCATTTTGGTTATTGCAAACATTTCAGGAACTGCGAGTGTTCTTAGAACACATTCAACTTGACAAAGAACAATACGGACAGCGTCCTCAGGACACCTCCATTTTGTTTATTTGCGAACATTTCAGGACACCGCGAGAGTTCTTAGAACACATTCAACTTGCCAGCCACAACCCCCCATTCATATTTGCGAACATTTCAGGACACAGCGAGTGTAGGACAACGTCTTCAGAACACCCCCATTTTGTGTATTTGCGAACATTTCAGGACACCGCGAGTGTTCTTAGAACACATTCAACTTGACAGAGAACAATACGGACAGCGTCTTCAGGACACCCCCTACGAACATTCCCCGGACACCGCAAGTGTTCTTAGAAACGTCTTCAGAACACCCCCATTTTGTTTATTTCCGAACATTTCAGGACACTGCGAGTGTTCTTAGAACACATTCAACTTGCCAGCCACAACCCCCATTCATATTTGCGAACATTTCAGGACACAGCGAGTGTTCGACAACGTCTTCAGAACACCCCCATTTTGTGTATTTGCGAACATTTCAGGACACCGCAAGTGTTCTTAGAACACATTCAACTTGACAGAGAACAATACGGACAGTGTCCTCAGGACACTCCCTATGAACATTCCCCCGACACGGCGAGTGTTCTTAGAAGCGTCTTCAGAACACCCCCATTTTGTTTATTTACAAACATTTCAGGACACCGCGAGTGTTCTTAGAACACATTCAACTTGCCAGCTACAACCCCGCATTCATATTTGCGAACATTTCAGGACACAGCGAGTGTTCGACAACGTCTTCAGAACACCCCCATTTTGTGTATTTGCCAACATTTCAGGACACCGCGAGTGTTCTTAGAACACATTCAACTTGGCAGAGAACAATACGGACAGCGTCCTCAGGACACCCCCTACGAACATTCCCTGGACGCCGCAAGTGTTCTTAGAAACGTCTTCAGAACACCCCCATTTTGTTTATTTGCGAACATTTCAGGACACTGCAAGTGTTCTTAGAACACATTCAACTTGCCAGCCACAACCCACATTCATATGTGCGAACATTTCAGGACACAGCGAGTGTTCGACAACATCTTCAGAACACCCCCATTTTGTGTATTTGCAAACATTTCAGGACACCGCGAGTGTTCTTAGAACACATTCAACTTGACAGAGAACAATACGGACAGCGTCCTCAGGACACCCCCTACGAACATTCCCCAGACACCGCAAGTGTTCTTAGAAGCATCTTCAGAACATCCCCATTTTGTTTATTTGCGAACATTTCAGGACACCGCAAGTGTTCTTAGAACACATTCAACGTGACAGAGAACAATATGGACAGCTTCCTCAGAACACCCCCATTTTGTTTATTTGCGAACATTTCAGGACACCGCGAGTGTTCTTAGAACACATTCAACTTGCCAGCCACAACCCCCATTCATATTTGCGAACATTTCAAAACACAGCGAGTGTTCGACAACGTCTTCAGAACACCCCCATTTTGGTTATTTGCAAAAATTTCAGGACACCGCGAGTGTTCTTAGAACACATTCAATTTGACAAAGAACAATACGGACAGCGTCCTCAGGACACCCCCATTTTGTTTATTTGCGAACATTTTAGGACACCGCGAGAGTTCTTAGAACACATTCAACTTGCCAGCCACAACCCCCCATTCATATTTGCGAACATTTCCGGACACAGCGAGTGTTCGACAACGTCTTCAGAACACCCCCATTTTGTGTATTTGCGAACATTTTAGGACTCCGTGAGTGTTCTTAGAAGACATTCAACTTGACAGAGAACAATACGGACAGCGTCCTCAGGACACCCCCTACGAACATTCCCCAGACACCGCAAGTGTTCTTAGAAAAATCTTCAAAACACCCCCATTTTGTTTATTTGTGAACATTTCAGGACACCGCGAGTGTTCTTAGAACACATTCAACTTGACAGCCACAACCCCCCATTCATATTTGCGAACATTTCAGGACACAGCGAGTGTTTGACAACGTCTTCAGAACACCCCCATTTTGTGTATTTGCGAACATTTCAGGACTCCGTGAGTGTTCTTAGAACACATTCAACTTGACAAAGAATAATACGGACAGCGTCCTCAGGACACCTCCATTTTGTTTATTTGCGATCATTTCAGGACACCGCGAGTGTTCTTAGAACAGTTTCAGCCTGCTTGCGAACAAAACTGACACATATTGAGTCCTCAGAACACCCCCCATTCAGTTTATTTAGAACATTTCAGAACACCCGTGATGTCCGCAGACAAATCGAACTCAAAAAGAACGTCTAACACATAAAAAAACACAACTTTCATCCTATCTCATATACTCCCACCCTCCCCAAACACTCCTACACACCAACACACTCTACTAAATACAAATTTTGAACAAAGTTTCACTGCCCTGTCCGCAGACGTCCGCGAATCCAAAATGGCGGGCGCAACCGAAAATCTGACGCACTTCACGCTCCACGCCGTCCAATCAGCGAACATGTTGCATGTCCGCGGACATCACGCAAGCCGATTGGCCAATCAGGACACTGTCCACGGAGTGAACAGGGAAGTGTGTCTGCGGACCGAACACAGATATCACTAATTTTTTTGGACCTACTTTTTACAAATAAAATGTAGCATAGCAATGAAGCGATGGTGAAAATATCTTGAAACATTAACAGGATCCAAAGAACAAAGTTCTCCAGGTGTTAGAATATCTATGTTTGTTTTGTTTTTATTTGATATGCGTAGGAAATCATGTAAATCTTCCCATGCATATTCTGCACAACTTAATGTAACAAACCAAGTGGGTGGGCCAAGGTTTCTGATCATACAACATACATCTCCATGACGTCGAAACCAATACTCTTTAGTACCACGCATATTTGCTAATAGATTTGTAATATTTGATTGTAAAACCTCATCCTTTTGTTGCACTTTCTCTAATAATTGTGTAGCTGTCATATTTTGAAAGTGTGATCCTGATTTTAATATGTGTGCAACTCCGTAACATAAAGTTGCTAGTTCACTTTCAAAGAGTAGGTGGAATATGTATTCCACATTTTGTCTAAATCTGGGATCTTCAGAATACATCCATAATGAGCGGTATTCTGAAGCTGATATTTGAATAGGTCTATCATCATACATTCCTCCTTTGCCAGTAGGAAAGAGTAGAGGAAAAGCACGTGCTTCTATACTTTTTTCCCATATACTGATTGGCGATCCTTTTGTTTGACGCATTTGGTAAGTTTCCAGTACATCTTGTACGGTGTCATTACAGTGCAAAGGATGAACTGTGTAATGGTCTAAAGTATTTGATATTGTAGCAGGATCTAGTAGCTCAAATTGACCAGCTTCTTGTGTTTCTTGAAATTTAATTCCTTTGTAATATTCATTATTCTCTTTAAGATATTGGAAGGCTTATCTAACTTTATATAAATCTACCAGCTGTTGCCATATTTTTTTGTCTTTTGTAGGTACTCCATTTACTAAGATAATTAAAGATTGCTGCATTGGACGTTGCACTCCTAGTGTATGCACATTTTCTTTTAGATTTAATGGTAAATAAACTACTTTTCCACGAATGCCTTTTACCAATTCAGAGGGAGGTAATTTTGCTGTTTTTGGTTGAAGGCATATTATTGCTTGAAATGGGTATACTGTTTGACTTATGATGCTCTCATATAAATTAAGTTTTTGTAGAGGTTTTGGTACTGGGTATAATTCCAAATTATTTGTGATAGAACCTGCAGGAGTTTGGTTGTTGTCAAGTTTTGTAGTGCAATAACTGCAAAGTATTAAGGGCTCAGTTATTTCATATTTGTTTTCTGCTACAAGGTAGAGAGCTAATTCCAACCATTTAGAATCTTCATTGTCTTCTATTTTGTATGATAGGTCCACAGTTTTTGTGTTACTTTTATAAAAAATTCTACGGCAACATACACATACATGGTTTGGTACTTCAGCTGATGTACTTTTAAATTTTTTGTATTTCTTTTTTGTATGTGTTTAGCAAAAGGTTGCCATGTGTAGAATTGTTGCTTAATTGGTTTAAAGCTATTTCATTATGTAAATGGCTTTCACTTCCAAAATATTTTTTCTGGATTTAGTGAATTTCTTCAAGTAGGTCTTTTGCTGTACCATGCACAAGGATGTTATTTAACTTTGCTAGTGCTAAAGCAGGACTTTTAGCATAGTACAGTTTATAGATTAGATTTCTTATAGTTGAATGATGTGTTGATATCCTTTTGATATCATGGAAAGTGGTTTTACAAGTAGGTCCTGTAATGCAGGCCAATGAATGTCCTTGTAGTCCTGAGTACTTGTGCACTGGACAGGTATCTATATTTTGCAGTAATTTAATTTTGATTTTGTCTTTGCTTTTTACATATTTATTGAGGAATTGGCATAAAGATTTGAAACATTGTTTGGGAATGTTACACATTGACGTGCATGGCCATTTGTACACTAGACGTTCTGATTCAGTTGAATGGAGGGGTAATTCTAAGTTTTCAGGGCATATTTTTGTAAGAAGTACTTCTTGTTCCATTATGGTATTATTCACTTTTTCATAACCTCGACCACTGCTATATATGGCAATTGTATTCGTTTGCTTTTGTTTGTACGCTTCTTCATTAAAATATGGTTCTGTGCTTGTAGTGTGATTCCATTCACCTCCGCTGATACTTAAGAAGTTCTTTCTGTTGATATTTCGCTTATTGAGAAGTCTTTTTTGTAATTTAGTTATTAGTTTTGTTAGTGGTTTCATTTTGTTTAACAGTAAAATAAATACATTTCTTTTGAGAAGAATTGCACTGTCCATCAATGCTTCTAAGATTAATTTCCTACGATAGGTTTTAAGCTTTGAACCTGATTTCTCTCCTGTTTTTATAAGATTTTGAAGGACTTTGTGACGGTATATTTTGGCTAAAATACTTTTCATGGTATGCTTACTTTGCACTATATTAAAATTTGAAGAAGTAGTTTTATCTGTACTGATAGCTGATTTTCTGTTAATTGTTTTTTGGTTTGTTTTACATTTTGATAGAGGAAGCGAAGTTGTTGTACTTGAAACTTCTTGTGTTTCACTAAATGATTGTATTAGCTGTTTTGTTTCAACTTTTTTTACAAATTCTGCTAGAGATGGATGCTTATGTTGGACACCTTTATTTTCATTTGCTCTACTTTTGCGTTGCTTTCTACGGACTTGACTTTTGGTAGGCATTCTTTAGGGTCTGTTGAAAAAATAAAAAAGATATGGGTTGGGGTGTTCTGGAATGTATGTGTACTGTGTGCATGAGTGTTTGAGTAAGATGATAAAGATGTATGTAATGGTGTGTGATTGTGCATTGGGAACTAAAACTAGTAGGGATAGGTATTCTTGGATTTATGTGTTACTAAACTGGGGTTCAGATGACAAAAAAAGTAAGCTAGTTGTGTGGAAAAGTACAAATAGTAAATCTAATGTATACAATTAAACCAGTTGTTTGTTCTATAATATGAAAATTGTAGTGGTTCAGTTGGGTAATTTGCGTGTCCAAAAATAGAAATTTGTGGGCCATTCTGGCTGTAAATCGCTGTTTAAGACATGGAAATTTTTGGACAAAATGATACAAAATCTCTATTTTTAGAAACCGAAATAGGTTGTATTAATGTTATAGTATATTTGATTAATAATACAAATATTATGGTGATATTTTACTTACTTTTTTTTTTTTACAGATAACTTCTTAGTTTTTCTTTCTTCTTCGAATTCGGCTGCTTCTTTTCAGGAAAATGGTCTTCACTGCAATTGTAAAAGCTTCAAATTAGTAACTTTGTTTGTATATAGCACTGTTTTTAATTTAGATATTGATTTTTTAAATTGAAATCCTCAGTGCCTTCTGTACAACCATTAAACTAATTTATTTACATAAGATACATTGCATCAGTTCAGTACATATGATATGTTCTTAATGAACAAATTGTATTGAATGACTAACTGTAGCAAAAAAAAAATATCTTTACTATGTCTTGTGAAATTTATAATATATTAGTGAATACCACTATTTCTGTAAGTAAACTGTTCTATGTAATAGCGCCTCAATGTCATGCCTAATTTAAAGTAATTAAGTAAATAAATAAATAAAAACAAAAAATATGAAATTGTATAAGTATTTTTATAAAGGTTTAAACATAGATTGTGTTTGCATGCAATTTTGTTTGAATATATGTAGTCTATATATTTCATTTAAAAAATGTTAGTTTAACATGATTTGAGTGTGTGTGTATAAAGAAAGTAAAAAGTATAAAGGTTTATAAGTGATAGTTGATTTTAGGAAATTGAAAAAAGTACAGTAAATTCATTTTACAGATTTTACAAGGTAAAAGTCTGTTTGAAAATGTGTTCATCTACTATATAGAAAATATGCATACCTGAAGTTTGTGTTCATGCATATGGATATGGAGCTGCAAGTAGAAATCTTGAAGACTTGTACAGTATTTCTGGTAGATGCTGCTTGCCAATGATATGACACTTGTACTCAGAGAGATTCAGAGTACATTTGCAGTGCTGATCTATGATGATGCAGTTAGATGTAGAGGTCTTGAATGTGATTGGTGCATGGTCATGTGATTTTTGAGGTACATCCAATGAGGGAATGGCAAAGAGAGTGTAGTGGAAATGGTAGAAGGGCTGTTCATGTTACGATATGTCCGCGGACATGGCGGTAGTTTGCGGACATTGGGAGTTACATCCGGGGATTTTTGGGTTCAGAAGTCATGCAAATGAGAATAAGCACTGAAGGGATTGGTCAGGAAAGTTTGGTAGGTGTGTTGTGCCAGGAGAGATTTTCTCAGATACTCTTTTTGCTGAGAGAACAAAAGATAGCTATGGCTGTGTGTTTCAGAAAACAGATTGTTTGGATTTTAGGAGATTCGTGGATACATTGGTTGAAGGTGCATGCAGAAAGCTGTGGAGTAGCTGTACATCTTGGATTCCCACATGTGGAAGTACACTGGCATGGAGTACGTGGAATGAAGTGGTTGGACTTGCTACCTCTCTGTGCTACTTTGGAGACAGAGCAACATCCAGACATAATTGTAATTAATTGTGAAGGGAACAGTTTAGGACATGTGACTGGAATTTCTTTGCAATTTGCTATGAAAGAAGGACTTAGGAAGGTTATGGACATGTTTCCTAATTCTCAAGTGATATTTTCACGGATTGCGCAGAGACAAATGTGGCTTTGTTCTTCTTCATTTGGTCCACAAATGGAAAAAGCAAGGCGCAATGTTAATAAGGCTGTTTGTGCCTTTCTAAGAGATTTTGGCATGTCTTCTTTTCACAATGAAAATATTATGTTTTGTAGTACATACATTTTTCGCAGAGATGGAATCCATCTTACTTATGCTGGCAATCAGATTTTTCTGAGAAATGTACAAAATGCGTTGCGACCTTTTTTGGAATTACAACGATTTTGAAGTAGATGTTAAGCATTCACAATTTTTGACTTACAAACACCACCCAAAGGCTCTTTTCAGAGCCACCACCTCTTTCCAGAGAAAATTACAATGTTTGTGATGGAGTAGCAACCCAATTTTGTTAATGTTCGCAAACTGTCCGCAGACTTCTAAAAAATACAAAGAGCCCTGCTTCATTTATTTTCACTTCTATTTTTTAACTGGGAAAGGCGGCTCTGAAAAGAGCCTTATTTTTTTTTTATTTTTGTAATTTTGTATTTTTTTTTGTTTTTCAGACATGACACACTAGGAGAGGAGGGTAAAGGAGGGTAAAGGGAGGGACACCAACCACAGGGATAAGAAAGGGCGAGCTGAGAGAGGAAGATGTAGAGTGGGTTTTATTTGGGTAGTGAGCAGGTCTTCTCGTGCTCTGAGGCGATAGTCTCAAAAGCACTCCGAAGTCGCTCCCCCCTGCAGAGTACTCTGTCACAGTACATACATACAACTGTGACCCTCGAAAGGTAAGGGTCATCAGCATTCTGTATGGCCTGTGAGGCAGCTTGAGGAACGCACTGTCCTTGTGGTGACAGGATCAGAAACAGAGGATGAAGTAGAGGAAATCAACCTGCTACGTTCTTCGCAAGGTACAACCCTGTGAATAGCCCCAGAGTGAAATGACCTCAGGTGTCGCTTCATAGTAGTGGTCCCAAAGCTGTACTTACCGTGCATCCCGCGACTGAGTATCATTTTGCACTCATTGCAGGTAACACGGTTCGCACGAGCCTTAGGAACATTACCATTAATGGTAAATAACCGCCACACCCAAGACTCACGCCTAGTGCGGGTAGTAGGGTTTTCCTCTACCTCATTCTCATCATCCTCTTCTTCCTCCTCCGCATCCTCACTCCTGTTCCCCTCTTCAGGCCCTTAGGGAGGTGGTGGTGGTGGAGGGGGTGGGGGTGGTGCTGAAGCAGGTGCAGCACCAAGTGGCAGTTCAGCAGCCAAGGATGCCATCTCGATGATGGTGTAGTCTGCAGGTGGCAGCAAAAATCACTGTGTCTGAAGAATAGCCAGAAACACAATGGGAATAAGCTATTGGGCGTGGTCTTTTATAGGGGTGCTTGTGCGCGGTCCACGGACATGCGCACTGTCGCGGACAGATCGAACACAAAAAAAGGATCGGAAAGTTTCAAAAGGTATATAGAAACTCAAGATTGCTATGTAGGACTTGTGCCATGGTGAGATTTTATTGAAAAATATTATGGATTAACTGAAAATGTACTTTTAAATTGTTCAGGTACACGAACAGTGTCCGCATTTCAGGACACACGTTGAGCGTGGGCGCGGTCATATGATCCATTTGCGAACTAGTCCGCGAAGGAAGAGCCTGTCCGCAGGACACCAAGTGCACAGAGATTGGTTAGCGCATGCGCATTGATGTCCTACGGACACTGTTCGGGTTCTGAAGTAATTAAAAGTGCGTCACACGTGAAACAAACATTTCAGGACACCGCGTGTGTTCTTAGAACAGTTTAAACTTGGTAGCGAACAGTAAGGACAGATATAGTGTTCTTCAGGACACGTGTAATTTCGTTTATGTACAAACATTTCAGGACACCAATTGTGTTCTTAGAACAGTTTCAATTGGGTAGCGAACACTACGAACAGGTATAGTGTTCTTCAGGACACCTCCATTTTCGTTTACATACGAACATTTCAGGACACCAATAGCGTTCTTAAAACAGTTTGAACTTGCTAGCGAACATTACCGGACAGGTTTAGTGTTCTTTAGGACACTTTAATTTTTGTTTGTTTACGAAGAATTCAGGACACCGCGTGTGTTCTTAGTACAGTTTCATGTTGCTAACGAACACTACGAACAGTTGTACTGTTGTTCAGGACACATCATTTTCGTTTATTTACGAACATTTCAGGACACCAATTGTGTTCTTAGGACAGTTTTAAGTTGATAGCGAACATTACGGACAGATATAGTGTTCTTTAGAACACTTTAATTTTTGTTTCTTTACAAACATTTCAGGACACCACGTGTGTTCTTAGAACAGTTTCAACTTGCTAGCGAACAGTACGAACAGGTGTGGTGTTCTTCAGGACACCTCCATTTTCGTTTATGTACGAACATTTCAGAACACTCGCACTGTCCGCGGACACTTTTATTGTTTTTTTAAAAAAAAAAAACGGAAACTATTCACAATATAATATAAAAATGAAACTTTATTTAACATATAGTAATAATTTATGACAGAGAAGGTGAGGCAGAAACAGACACAAAAACAGGAGAATTTGGGGTTTCAACATGATTGGCATTAGGTGAAGAAGGGATGGAAGTCTTATCAAAACGTTTTGGTTATGGAGAGGGTTTGGGGATAATTGACTGGGATATGGTGAGGAGGGACAAGTACATGTGGGGCAATGGTACAAGGTTTTTGGTTTGAAATGATTTTCTACAAAAGTTTTTAAATTATTAAAATTAGCCAAAAATACATCCATTTTTTCTTCTATATTGTGAAGACTGTTATCCATAACAGGGTTTTCTGAAGTTTTTTCTATTTTGGTATGCTGGTATGCTCTGTACAAAAAAATAATATATATGTTAAATGTATATAAAAAAATAATAAATAAATGGTTTATATTATAAAGTGTTTACCATTAGTTTCACTATCTTGTGACATTTCTTCATGTTGGAAATTGTCCTCTAGCCATTCCAGATTACTAGACATTTCTGTGAGAAAAAAAAAAAGATAATATATTTTTTAATCTAATACAGAAAGTTTATAAATATATGAGTAAAATGAAGTACACTTACTATTTCTGGTAAGATAAGTCCTATATATTCAGTGGGTCTGGTCTTGTTCTCAGTTCTGTTGTGCCTGTGAGGTAATTATGTTGGAAGCCAATTTATCTTCTTGTGGTGTATTCCATTTCAGAACATATTGTATTTAAATGAATGGTTAGTGTGTTATATATATGGGTTACATTTCTTATGTATTACTATATATAATGTGTTTGTGTGCTGCTTTTTGAATTTGTTAAATGTTCCTATATTATGATATAACAATCGAACATACCCCACCACCCCCCCCCCAAAGTTTTTAGGTAGTGGTACTGTTCTCCGAACATGTCCGCGAACATTAAATAGGTTCGCGGACATCAAGTTCATAAGAAGAGATCTAGTCAGTTCCATATGACATGTATATAAAGTCAAAGTCATTATTGTTAAGTTGTGCTACTAAAAAACTATGAAATTCAGTGAAAAAACTTTGTTAAAGGGACGTTATGGTTAAGTTGCGCTACTAAAAACCTATGAAATTCAGTGAAAAAAACTTTGTTAAAGGGACGTTATGGTTAAGTTGCGCTACTAAAAACCTATGAAATTCAGTGAAAAAACTTTGTTAAAGGGACGTTATGGTTCCAAGTAAAACCGAAAAACCCTTGAAATTCGGCAGTTATGGTAAGATAAGCAACCATAACTCGCGCCACCACCGTGCACTGCTAAGACTAACACCCAGGACATCAAAGATGACATCACAAATGTCATTGATGACATCACTGATGACATCACATGTGTATGTACTTCTCATGAAATATGTGTAGAAGGGATTCTTATTATGTTGCGAAAAAAGTGTCAAGAATCATTGCAAGAAATATATCCTAATAAGTGCATTGAACGATGTATTGATATAAATAGCATCCTATTATGGGGTTCTATCTAGTATACTAAGCTACTCATACAGAAACATAACATTGTGTGCAGCGTACAAGATGAAGGTATGATATTCGTAATGTTAATATGTTGAATAATGAAATGATAATTGTTTTCTTAATAGATTTTTGTGTACTGTGAAATATGTAATAAGTAGCTAATAAAACGTATTTGTTTTTCTGGACCCTTTTCATGGTTTTATGTGACTTACACTTTTATCTTGTTTTTTGTTTTAGTCTGTACTCTGCTTAGGGTTTTTATTTGGCTTACTTTGTATCATGGTATTTTTGCAGCATTCTTTTTTTAACTGGTCTTGATACTTGCTTGATGTTGATTTTGTTTTACTTGTTTGTGATTTTTGTCTTATCTGTGCGCCTGTATGCCTGAGAGCATAAGGTGCTATAGCAATACAATAAACATAAACATAAATCTAAGCAGAGATGCTAGCAAAATCTATTTGCCTGCTTGTGTCCATATAAAATCCCACTGGTAACAGCACTGGCTATTAACTCCATGCCCCTCCCCCATTCTGTATTGCAACCTCGCTGTCTGTAGCAATCCAGTCACCAGAAGGACACAGAGTGGAGACAGGATATGTGACTCCTGTGGAAGCCTTAAAACAGGGCATCACTTACATTAAGCAAACACCCCACATAATTCATTATTTGAATAGGTGTGTCAGTGCTCATGCGCCCTCACTTTGTCAATACCTGTCCCCACCATGTAGGCATCTTGAAGTTTACTCTCCCTAGGACCATGCATTTTATGGTGTTCTGCGGTTATACTGGATCAATTTTTTATTATGCAGGAAGAATGTAATAATATGGTAGGAAGAGTGGTGGCAATACACTCTAATGTCTGGAATATAATTTTTTCATCAAGTAGTTTTACGAGAAAAATCAAGGGTTGGTTTCTTAGTAATTAGGGCAAATTGACCTCTGATTACCAGGAAGACCTAAATCACCCACGTGAAAGCTATGAATCAAAATGTTGCTAGAGAACAACAGACATCAACTGTGAATAAAGTAACAGTCACTTTGTGGGGCATACCTGTCTTTACAAAAGATTGGTGCTTTTACAGGTCATTGTTAGAAAAGGGATGATCCATGTGGATAGATTAGACAATCCTTCCAATAATCCAAGTCCAAGAGTGAGAGTGCACAAGTCTGCACCCCTTAATTGATGAATATCATTATTATTTGTGTTGCCCTTTTTCTCTGTTAGCCATCCAGTTGACAAATGTACACTTTTGTTACTGGCTTTTATTGTCTCTGTAATAAATGCCTTATTTTATATATATATATTTTATATCTTGACTTTATTTTGTAATAAGCAAATATGTTTATGAACATTAACACACATTACAGTACAGTACAGGTACGGCTAGAATAGGAACAATCAACACTGGGTTCCATAATAATCAGGGCCAATTACCTTTGCATTCTGGTAGACCGAACCTGTACATCTGAAAGGTGTGTATCATTACCTTGCAAGAGGCCAGAGGTTGTACAACAGAAAAAGTAACTTCGACTCTGAGCAATGGATGCACAACTTTCAGCTATCAAGTGGCAGCAGATCTGTAGGATTGTTTAGCGTGTTTTGGGAGCACAGAGTACAGCACTACTGCACAGGATCAATGTGTAGCATGTTTTTTTTATGCAGTACCACTGCATGGGTTTGGTGCATTGCTATGATGCAATTGTGTCAAGCTATGTGTTGCCAGTGTAACATGGACATATATGTGAGGGCAGGTTATTCAGTCAAAAACGATTTTTACATATAAAAAGCAAATCATTTTTTTTCACAGTTAAAAGCACACATTTGTACATTGAAAATGCGCACTATTTTTCACCTGGAATACCTATGTTGCAAGAGACACATTTGAAAATTAATAAACTAACATCATTAACAACTAACCTGATCATAACCCACTAATAATAATGTGTTCTTCAGTGCAACATGAATGTAAAATGACAGGCTCTGAAAGTCATTATTTAAATGCACATTCAGTTTTTTTTTCTTGTTGCTCTGCTGTTCTGTCCACAGTAACTGCAGGAAGCAAAGACCTCGAATAAGCAGGAAATCAGTTTGGTTACATTTGCAACTGTATAAGCCAAGCCATTGTGTGCAGAGGGTGGTTAGGGCATGATAGAATTTTATTGGTTAGGATCCTTTGGTAGGAGGTAACCAAAGTTTTCTTGTAGAATCTCGAGGAAGGAGCTAGAGAGAGACATCTTGACACAGCTCGAAGAAGGACTGGGTTGATAGCTGGGGATGCCAGATTCCTAAAGCAGATTCAACTTGGGTGCAGAGACTGGGATTTCCAGTCAACAAGTCCCAGTTTGAGTGACAGTAAATGCTTGTCCTTGCTGGGTGAACCCCTCCAGAAGGGGAACAGCCAAAGAAGTTACATGCTGAATAAGCCTGGTAATTATCTCGCTGAGGTGTGGGGGTTGAGTGTGTACGGAAATATTCAGTCAGTGTAGGAAAGGAGATTTCTGTGCTTTACCCACGTGTTTAATGTTGCAAATTGAATTCTTGTTCCCTGCCACTCTCTTTTCAGTTTATCACAAATAATGCTGTTACTGTGCTATTTCATTGATTTCTGTAAAGAGTGAGATTGTGTTTAAATGCAACTTTTATAATACACAAAAATATCTGAAAGCAGACGGGTGGTGTGTTTTATATTTACCAATGCAGTGCTGATGATGTGGGGAGATGTTTAGACAGTGCAATTGTCATTTTTAAGGTAGCTAAAAATAAGATTTGGCTGCAGCTTTGTGCATGTCATTCAGTATGAGCAATTATAAATAACTGTGTGTGTTGTAGTCTGCCGGAGGTCTATGAGTCGGCAGAACGGGAGGCCCGGGACATAGTTCACTATCGTATATAAGTTAGTGAAAAATACCACATGTAGCTCATTGTTGTAGATAATTCAGTGAGAATTGCCCATGCTGGCACACTAAAAATGAAAATGTGGTATTTCTGAAATGTAGGCCTGAGGTCTCTCTAGTGATCACAAGAACAAACTAAACAAAAACAAGGGGTTCTGGATATTGGGGCCACAAATAAACCAAAGGAATTATGCTCACCACCATACCAACCAACCACGCAAACCAACCACGCATACCAACCGCGCATACCATCTAAATAGGTCTGTGCACTGAAATAATGCATATCCAATGTGTTATTGTTGTACATGGCCCAATCTGAATGTAGGGAGTGATTGTTACTAAATTATTATTTTTGGTGGTAAGAAAATACTGCCAGGCCCCAAATCTACACAAAATACCCAACAGATCCCTTCAGCTAACAACATCATGTGTTTTATTGTTTCCCAAAAAATAAACTGAAATAAAAAGAGGATTGGTGCATTTGCCAATGCCCTTAAGCAATAGTGTGTTCAGCTACTGCTCTTCTGTCATGTGCATTGATGCCCTTCAAGCCTCTAATAGTGTGTCTCTTTTTTTATAATGGAACTTTATATTTTGCGCTACTTATCACATTATCATTAGAATTTTTGTTTTAACTGTAGGCTATTATAGTCGATGTTAAACCATAACATTGAACATTAAAAAAGGAATTCAATTAGAGGTTTGAAAAAGGATCCCAGGTGGTTCACTTGTTCAATGTAAAGGTTAATGAAGTCTACAAAAGCATATCTAGCTTAAACACAGCATGGCACTTTTTCATCTGCTCTGAAGAAGAAGACATTAATTGAAGAAGGCATTAATCTCCAGTGGATAAAGGAACATGTTAAGTCTGGCTAATACCTTGCACATGGCCAGTGTTGTTTATGGATAGCACAACACTATGGAGCGAGTGAAAAGGTGTAATTAGTTTACTGTTATGCCTAATAGAGATGTGGGGAAAAATAAGTAATTATATCAAAGACTGCCCACTGAAACAAATTGAGCTTAGAGCCCTTTTGGTAACATGCATGCAGTGGATGGGATGCAGAATAACTCCAACACCAAACAATCAAACTAACTCAGGAATATGGCAAAGTCTTGCTGTTTTAGAAACAATTGTCTGAAACAGGGAGTTACAACGGACATCAACGGATGTTCGTTCGAGTCTCTTGTATATTTTATTTAAAAAATCAGTTATATAGGAAAAATTCATCATACGCAAGGCCATACTATGTGGCAAATAAGAGAAACCTACAAGGGTTTGCAATACGCTCAAGAAGAACATCTAAGTATACCATCTCTACTGGGTTGGGTTATGGTTGAATCACTACTGTCAGGTGGACAATGCATGCCTACCTCTACTGCAAGTAATCTTCAACACTATTAGGTACATGGTATATTATTGGCTCTCCCACTATAAGGCCCTTTGTTACACGGCCCTCTACAATTGGTTGGCATGCTCATGCCTAGTCTGGAACATTCGGTTCACTTAGCAGCACGTAAATCCATACCCAGGTGCCAGGAGGTGGACTCGACTTTACCTCCCCACCCAATTAGCCCAACGTTTCTCATCATCCATGCCTTTAGCCATCAAGATGGTCTTTGAACGTGGCCTTGCAGTGTGTTCTTGTCTGTGAGAATATAAGGGAGTGTGGGCACGAGTTATTGTTGTTCTAGAACTCCAAGCCCAACCCTTTTCCCATCCTTGGCTCATGTGAGAGGAGACCACAATTTGGTCCATTTTGCAGTAATTAAATGTCTTAAATGAATAAAACTTGACATGCTTGGTGTTCTTTCTTCGCACCTTAACAAGGGATGATTCAGCTTTTCACATTCACTGCCTTGAGAATAGATAACCAGCCTCGGCTTGCTTCAACTTTGATACCAGGCGAGACAGCTTCACCATTCAAGTCTGCCATCACAGCTAATTCTTGCTACGAAATGGTTCTTGGTCCTTCTTTTCTATGGGTCCAAACTTACTAAATTCATGAAACCGATGTCCAGCTTCTATACAATGGCGGCTCTGCCTGCAGTATATTTACTACGTATAGCCAGGTTCTAAGGTCACTTAGTCTACTTGCGTTTCTGCATCTGTACAGTTATTGAATGGCTTGCTTTTTTCTGCAGTGAGTCACACATGTGCAGCCCTCTTCTTCACATATGGAAGTTTACTTGATTCCTAACTTTGTTATCAGTGTCTTTATGGCCCATACATTCTCTTCAGCCAGTCTTTTTAGGGCATCACGCTCATCTCTTGTGCTATCACTAGCTCCTCTTTCACTCTTTCTCCTATTCCTTCGGGGAGTTCCTCCCTCAAATTATCATCTCCTTGGGAATAGATTTGATAGGGCTTTCTTAGAGAGTATCTTCTTTCAAATATTCTCTCTGGAATAGTCACAAGTGCTGGTGTCAGGCTTGGCACTATCTCAGGCTCCCAACATACCGGAAGTAGGGGGCAGGTCTTCTTGCTGAGGCATTCAGCTGCTCTCCTAAAAAATGGTCTTGTATCTCGGCAAATGATGAATAACGTGTCAGCCTATTTTAAAAATGTTGATCACAAATATTGTAAATCACTAGTAGCCCTGTTTCCTTTCTTGGTGCAACTGAGTTTCCCTCAAATAAAAAAAGATATTTGTTCCCTGTGGGCGGCATTTTTACAGATTTTACCTCCATTATAGCTGGCACAGGTTCTTTAGATTTTGGTTTTGTCTCCTAATTCTTAGGCCCTTCCTCGCTTTGACCATATATCACTTCATATAGTTTGGTCCCCTGTTCTATTATCCATTCTAGTGGTTTGTCGCTGTCAAATTCACAAATTAACTGGAATACTATTTATTTATGGAGACCATAAAAGTATGCAGTCTTAAATTCTACAGAGTTAGGGTTAAAGGCCACATAAAAGTGTGAAAATACTATTTATACATTTTGGAGGTACTGGCGTAGGGACATATTAATTTATTTATTTATTTGCATTTATAAAGTGCACAAAACAGCCCTGAGGCATTGTGGCACTGTTACAGAGAGCTTGAACTTAACATAGGTAAGATGAAACATAGTCGGTTGCAGTAGTATAACAAGATTACATACTTTGAGTGCAGTGTTGAAAGACAGGAATGACAGGTTGTAGGAGACAGAGCGGGTCAAATATTATGCTTTGCTATGGTTACTGTGCAATAGCATAACTATGCAGGCTGGTTTTAAACATTAGCGGAACAATAAGGTTTTTAGTTTTTTGCGGAAGGTGGTGTATGATTTTTCATTCCTTAGTGAGGTTGGCAGGGAATTCCAATTTTTGGGTGCAAGGTGTTGGAAGCTAGCTGCCATATGTGACATATTGGGCTTCGCTGCCATAATATAAGTTGCCTTGTTGGCCTCCTGTATGGACTGATGAGGTGAAAACTGTTGTCTAACCTCTTTCTCAAAATCCGCTCATGACAAATGCTCCAGTTCATTGAGACCCTGAATGACACTAGCAGATGCTGAATCAAGCGTTAGGTGAAAGTACTGTATATATTGTTCCCTAAGTATCTGGAGGGTTTAAAATATATCGTGAACTGTTTCTAAATGGTCTTCCATGCAACAATCGCCTGCCTTTTTGAATGGTTTAATCAATGTTTTGATAGACTTCAGGATCTTGACAGGACTACATGGTGCATTCTAGTGTGTGTCATTTTGATGCTCATTTCTGTTCTCTTGTGGGCAGAAATTATTATAATTATTTGTTGGTGATTCATACCCCTCCACCGGGCTATAATTAGGTCTCGCCACAGCACCAGTTGTTGGTTCATTGTTCCTTTGGACAGAGCTGTGATTCATTTCAATTCCATTGAGCACAGTGCTTTGTCACTTTTCCTCTGATTTTAAACTCAATATTTGCTGTTCTAAATTCTTGCACTGTCCATGAAGTCATTCTGCCTCTTGGCAGAGATCAGAATTGTCATCCCTGATCTTAGTAATTATTGTTTGCAACTCACTTATTTGTGCCTGACAATGGTCAAGCGCCTTATCCTTATTGTCTTTCTCTTCCAGTAATTTGAATATCTCCTATTCCACAGAACGGATTTCTTTCTCTTTTTCCATGTTATTTTCTCTAAGGGTTTGTATTTTTGAAATGGCAGCATCTTTCTCTTGTTTTATTGCATCTAAAATCCCTTTTAAGTACATTAATGATTGCTCACTCTCATTAAAGTGTTTCTCTTTCTGAGCCAACTGACTAGCCATATTGCTGCCTTTAGATTGCAATTCTGTCTCTAGCTCCGTCTGTTCTAGTTCTGCTTTTAGCTGCACCTGATCACATGCATTATCCAGGCTGCACTTTAACTTGCTAATCACTTCAGTGTCATTTACATGCATTTTAAAGATCTCTGTAACAAAAACCATACATTTGCACACAATCTGATAATGCAATTGTTCTCCTCCTTGTGTTCTGATGCTCTGAACAGCCTCATGAGGCATACATTCACAATGTTCCCTTCCTCAAAAATATTTTCAACTATCTCTTTCTCTAATTCTGTGCTAATCCTGTCCATCCATGTTGTTGCATTGTCTGAAGACCAAATTGCATGAGCAAAAAGCTTTGCCTCAAGATAGTTTGCCAGTTCAGAAAACCCACCTTCATTTACATGCATTTTTAAAGATCTCTGTAACAAAAACCATAAATTCGCACACAATCTGATAATGCAATTGTTCTCCTCCTTGTGTTCTGATGCTCTGAACAGCCTCATGAGGCATACATTCACAATGTTCCCTTCCTCAAAAATATTTTCAACTGTCTCTTTCTCTAATTCTGTGCTAATCCTGTCCATCCATGTTGTTGCATTGTCTGAAGACCAAATTGCATGAGCAAAAAGCTTTGCCTCAAGATAGTTTGCCAGTTCAGAAAACCCACCTTCAATTTGGGACATGGTGACACTATTGTGTAAGTTAGGTGAGCACACAGTACTGCACCACTTCACAGCACTACTTCAATAAATAAGTGCACAGAATGGCTATGCATACAATGCAATGCCACACCGAGTAACTGTTTTAAAGTTTCCCGGCCAACACAACAAATATGTGGGATATATTTTGGGGTATTTTTATTATGGTGATAAAAGGTAGTGGGCCTCATTCCGACCCTGGCGTTAACCAAGGCGCTATTAGCGCCTTGGTTGACGCCGTTATCACTCCGACTCTGCCATGGTGAATGGCGGAATTACCGCCCCATTCCAAGGTTGGCGGGGGCGGTAATTCCCCATTCACCATGGGCCCTTCCCCATCCCCATTTTTGCCCCATAGGGCTCAATGGGAATGGGGAAGGTGCTAATTAGGGCACTGTAAATTATGGTGCCGTAATTAGCTCCAAGGTCCCTTTGCGGGCTGGTTTTTTAACGCCTGCAAAAAGCAGGTGTTAAATTCCAACCCGCAAAGGGAACTCGGAATAGGGCGGTAAGGGTTTAACGGCACCGGTCTCGTTACCGGTGACCGTTAACCCTTACCGCCCGACTCGGAATGAGGCCCAGTGTTTTTTTATGCTGATGGTAGTATTTCTTGTGAAAATCATTGGGGTATCTATTTCTACATCTATTTCTACATTGGTGAGACTCACTTCAGAATATTGCCTAACAGCTGTTTTTATCAGGCTTACTTCCTATAACAAAAAACTGGACTTAGTACACCCAGATTTCCTTGTGGGATCTTATGCACAATGCCACCAATCTGCCCTTTTGGCTGATGTTCACAACTGTAAACAGGCGCTTTCTAGCTAGAGTGTTCACAGCATATACTTCACTTGGAAACATTTATTATTGCGCACTTGTCTCTTTGTGCAGATCCAATATAATGGCTGACTGCTGCAAAAATGCACCAGAATTCCAAGTGACTTTAGAATGTTTGTTTTATCGTAACAGATAAACTTACAATTTACACATGGCAACAGTTATGCATATGATGGGTTTTACAGTGCAAGTGTATTACAATGAGAAATGGCAAAATTAAAAACAGAATAAGCTGTGCGCAATCTTATCTTTCTAACTTGTAAACTAGAAAGTTGGCAACAGATGCACTTTGAGAAAAAAGAGAACAAAACCGTAAAGGCATTCATGTAAATTTGAAATTGCATGCACTTTTAACGTCAACAACACTACACATGAAATTACCTATTTCCCTGACTAGCTGACCGACAGGCAATCCACACCCCTCATGTTCTACTTATATTCACGCAGAAGTTGGCTATATTTCTGGCTCAGCTGAACATGGGAATCTCCTCAGGGTCGGCCACTCAGATAAGAACAGCTACGGTACCAAGCAGCCTGCCAGCACTGAACTCTGTCCTCCAGTCAGCCCACTGCAATTCACCGTCCCTCTCAGCACAGTGTCCCAGCATGTCTGACCTGATTACACCCACTCACAGCCTTTTTAATTGATTCTCCTATACTCAAAGGAAATCCCTCCCCTTGACCAGGTAATTCCACTGAAAATCCCCTGATTTAATTGTTGGAGAGCAAGAAGATACATCTCTTCCTGTATTTCCTGCTCACACAATGGCTTGTCTTTAGTGCAATGGATCTTTGCATATTTCAGCTTACTGAGCGCACATTCAGCCTGCACGCTTTAAATTCCCATTTAAAAGAGCATCATGAATTTTCCAAATTTGTTTTCAGTTCATTTCCACATAGACTCATTTGCACTGACAGTTATTAATGGCATGTTACTGCATATGGATTAGTATGTTTATATGTTAGTATTAGTTTGAATGTAAATCAGTCAATGGAAATACCATTCTTAAATAATATGCAATTTTGAGCATGTGCTCTGCATTTGCTGTGTCCTGTGCATTTCCTATCTCGCGCCCAATGCATTGTCAACCATATGCATTGCACATTTCTGCATTTCTGAATCTCTGTCTAAGGCCCACACTAAAACCCACACTAAAACTACATGTGCATGCTAAACTAATAAGCCCCTGTAATTCAAAACCCCTGAAAAGCCCCCTGCAACTCCTCCTACTTCCCATGTGTTATTGACATACAGTACTTCTTTTGGCAGCATACACGCAATCTTACCTCACAGGTGATCAGATTCCCCTGTTGTGAAGGTAATATTAATACGTATTCCTTCAGTACGACATTCACTGACCCCTCATGACACCTGCAAATCTCTAATTCCTTCCTAAACAACACTATTAAATAGGTATTCATATAGATCATGAAACTCAACGATCCCGTGAGGAAAAAGTCCTGGTGCACCTCTTTGCAAGGAAAACATATTTATTTTGTATGCAAAAGGGAAAAGGAGGCAGAGGGTGCTGTAGAAACCAACTTCTCCGGAGCTCTCTGGGTAAGTTCAAAAGACGCAGTTTATTGTAATGCAGATCACCATCACATGTGATGCACACAATATACAGTGTTCACCTTCCACCCTCATTGGCTACCACATATATACATACTACCAGTCTCCTATTGTCCCCAGGCCAATTGGCAAGACTCTAATCTACCCCTGCCACCTAGCACGTGGTGTTCTACTTCATCACCTTGGTTCCCTGCTACTTAACTGGCAGGTTGCATTATATGTTCCCCTCCCCATGGGCCCAGTCACATGGTACGCACCTGGTCATTAACATAAGATGAGCGTATACTTTGAAGGTCTAATAGGCCCTTCAGAATAAAGGAGTGCTTCTCTTGATCCTGGATACATGGGCGCCACCAAAATGCCTCCTCATAGCAGAACTAAATTTGTTGGCATCTCCTCTTGCTCCTCGTAGTACAAATCACAAGATGTTTATCTTCTTGTTCCACCCTTATAAGCTGACCCTCCCCAGAGATCCTCCTGGGCCTCGCGAGTACCACGTAATCAGCCAAATTGTGAATGATTTAGATGTTCTGTTTGTGGGCATCAGGAAGTTCACATGGAATGGCTATCATTCTGGGGGGGTGCTAGTGCCCTAAATCTAGACCAGGCCTTCGGCACCTCTGCCCCAGCTCCCCTGGGTTATTCATTCAGGGTGGGCACAGCCCTACCCGTTTATCAGACATTCAAATTCCTTTCTGGTTTTGCAGGCCTGCAGTTGTGTTTTATCTATCAGGCCTGAAGGCCTCTATGTTCAGTTTCCCCGCTGGGGTTAGGGATGGGAAAATGAAACAGGAACACATTGCTATGAGATGTTGCTACTTTCAGCTTCGGCCTGTGGCAGTGTAGGCCTCACTCTAAATATGGCAGTGCTTCAGTATTTCTCGAAACAGGGACCAGGGCTAACGTTTACATTTGTCTTGATTGTATTTAAACTACTGTACTCTGATATCACAAACAAACCCTATGCATGGGCCTACCTTCAATTTCACACCTGCTACAAAACCAACACACATGTTACCCCTGGTTTGCATGTTTCACCCCCTACACCACACAAGATAATTTCCTCATGCACTTATATATTTTCCTCATCCTAAATCGTTTGGGTGGGCATGCAAGCTGGACATGCATCCCAACAAATACAATGTACAATGATCATGAGTGGTTACCGCCAACCAATCAAACATGTACAGAAAACATTTCCAGTTCTACATTCGAAATGTTGAAAATGCACAGAGAATTAATTGACAGGGAAATCTCAAAGAACGTTTCTTCGGACTTCAACCACCAATGTGAGAACATCCTGGAGTTTTTAATTCCTAAAATAGTATAAAAGCACACACTCCATCAGTAACAATGCAAGATTTTCTTCTTTTTATTCTTTACGGATGGCTCACAATGCATGCAGTGTAAATAAGTCCTTAAGTAAAGAAATAAACAGTACATATGCCCCTATGGTTCTGCTGGTATTATCGTCATTTGGTGCATTTTTGCAATTTAGTAATTCCCAATCCCTCTAAATATTATTGTCTTAAGACTTGGCTCGTTCAGTGAAGGACAATTATTCCACCTTCTTCGCAGTTATGACACAAACCTAATTACTCTGGGATATGAGCATCCTAAATCTCCAGAGATTGAACCCTTAATTGTCATTCTCTTAACACATCACTAACACCCTCCTTTACAACATCTCAACAGAATACTTTTTAAATCCTTATAATGCTAATAACCTATTTTCATCCTTAACCCAAATATCCTCAATCATGCCTATGGGTAACATATGTTTAATCTTACTTCCACAATATGTCCAGGACTGACACTGCAATGTCAATTTCTGTATGGCTGCAGATGCGCTATCAACGATGGGGACAAGGGGGTACATTTGGGATACAACCAGCAAATCTGAATAGTGAATAGCCAAAATGTCACTGTGCAGGTGGCATTATAAATCCTGAGGTTGACCCTGCATCTATCACTCGTAGTGATGAACGAAACTGTTCACCTTTCCCTAGCTGAACCTTTGAGTTCATCCAAACTCAATTTTCAGGACTTGGCCTACTTGAGCATTTGACTCTTTGACTAGCTGGCACTCCCAAATCGTACAAAAATCTGCATGCAAATCCTGGTGGGAAGGAGGATCTAGTTAATTTGGAAAAACTAGACTGAACAAATATCTCTTTGAGATTCAGCTGGCCTCTAGGAGCTTGAGTGTTGTAGTGCAGTGGGGGAATCCATGGCCCCCACTGTGGTACTCCGTGAGCCCCGGGCCTCCCACCGTCTCACAGACTCACACGGAGACGAGGTGCACTGCTCGGGCTCCCCGGTCGTGAATGACACGGCCGGAAACGCCCCTTTTATTCATAGTGCACTCCTCCTTTTTCATGAGGACAAATAAAACAACACCATAATACACTACACAAGTGCCACTAACATAATTAACACACTAACACCCTTAACCCAAATAATTAACTCCCCAAAGAGCCCCTTTATTCACAGCCCCCCCCTTCCCCACTCAGCAGGTACTTCCATGTCGGGATCCTTCATGAGTCCAATACAAAGTCACTGAAGCAAGCAAGTTTCCCTCGCTCTGTCCTCAGGGGGTACCTTCTGCTCGCCTCGGGGTTGGGGGTCACACTGTCAGCTGGCATCCTCACCGGGGATCGAGGGAGGGGCTCGGCACCACCGCCCTCATCAGGTATGTCCACACAGTGCTGGTCTACTGGCGCCTCAGCCCTGGGCTCCCCCAGCTTCTTAAAGAAGCTAACGTTCCAGGTGACTGGGGCTCGACCATCTGACGCAGTCACCATGGTCCCCTTGACTGGGGAACCAGACCTTGAGGCGTAGTTGGGCTTTCGTCTTCGCAGCCCCTTGATGTCCTTGGTGTGCCAGGCCTATCACCTCCTGCACTTTCGCCTGCGGGACCACGATCCAGTCACCTCTGAGCAGCAATCTATTTTCTGAGAATGACAGCTCCTCTCATACTCTCCACAGCTGCTCGAGGACAACTTTTGCTTACTGTGTGCACCCAGCCAGCGACTGCAAAACACTCTTCCATGACCCCTGCTGCAGGGCTGCCTTTAGTATGCAGAAGAACTCGTTGTTAGTCTTTGCAGCTTCCAGATCTTCCACCGGTAAGGCATTCGGAGTGGCTGCTTCGACCACCAGCTGAATATGTTCACCGGCATCTTCTCCGTCTTGGTGACTCCCCGGGTGGCGAGAGAGGTAGTCGGCCGCATTGTTGGCACCCGGCCGATACACTGATGAGACCCTGTATTCCAACAGGGCCAGAATCCACCTCTCAATTCTCGGTGGTGGTTTCAAGGATGAGCATGCCAGGATCGGCAGTAGGGGCTTGTGGTCGGTCACCACGGTCACTGTCCTTCCCAGAATGTAAGCCGAAAGTGTCTGCATCCCCATAGGACCGCTAGTGCTTCTCGCTCTAACTGCGAGTATATAGTGTCAGACAGGGCATTGCTGGCATAGGCCATGGGGCAGATGCAAGAGTCTTGTCCCACTTTCGTCAAACCACTCCTAGTCCAAACGGGCTGGGGCCATGATGATTTCCTATTGCAGGGCCAGGTCAAAAAAGGCCATTGTGTCTTCCTCGGTGAGGGCGATTTTAATGTCCTCAAATGCTGCCTGTTCCAACGGGCCCCACTGCCACGCTGTTTCCTTCTTGGTGAGAGCGTGCAGCGGCTCTGACCTGGATACAAGGTTTCTGATAAACCGACCAAAACAGGTGACCATCCCCAGGAAGCTTCTCACTTCGGACACATTCTCAGGCGGTTTCGCGTCCTTGATGTCTTTCACCTTCCTGGGGCCCGGAGACACTCCGCTCTCCTTGAACATGAACCCAAAGAACTCTATACTTGTCCTTAGGAATTCACATTATTCGCGGTGGAGTGCCAGGCCCAGTGACTGGAGTCTCTCAAAGGTCTTTGCCAGTCTCTGTAAGTGGTCCACCTCTGACTTGGCGAACACCAGGATGTCATTGCTGTTGAGAACACCCTCTACGTCTGCCAGAGCACCCCTGATGATGTTTTGGAACACCTCAGCTGCGGATGAAATCCCGAAGCTGAGTCGCTTGTACCAGTACAGGTTGTGATGTACCTCGACTCTGGATGCAGAAGGACTTGGTAGTAACCTACCCTCAGGACGAGCTTCGAAAAGAAGCAAGCTCCCTGCAGTTCTGCGATAATGTCATCAATCGTGGGCGTGAGGTGGCGTTCCCTCCTGATTGCTTTGTTGGAAAGCCTCATGTCCATGCAGGTTCTCACCGAATCCTGTTGTTTTGTTTTCTTGGCAACAACAATTGGGGACACCCAGGGTGTCAGACCTTCCACCTCCTATATAATGTCAAGGTTCACCAGATTGTCCAGTTCTTTGTCCACCTGTTCCCTTGGATGGAACGGCAACCTATGGTGTTTGAGGGCAATTGGCTGCACCGATTCATCGATGTGAAGTCGTACCGGGTCCCCAACCATGCCGCCAACCCCTTGGAAGAGGCCTGTGTACTTTTCCAGGAGCGTCTGTATGTCCTCCACATACACAGAGTATGCAAAGTTCACCAGTACCGGGGCTTCCGCTGCCGCACAGCTCTGTAGGGTGTTGGTGCTTACTGGGGTGACAAAAAAACGGGCTTTAATTTTATAGCTTCCATGCCCCACCCGAGCCACAAATGCACCATCCAGGGGAATAGGATGTGATCCCCCAAATTAGAAAATGGGCTCTTTCGGGGTTGACAGTCTGGGGGGGCATGGCATGGCATCATAATGCTGATGGGCCGTAATGTTGACCGAGGCCCCCCTGTCCACCAGCACTGACACTGGAGAGTCATTCACAACCACGATGCATCTAGGCTGTCTTCGGCCCTTGGACTGGTGGGCATCAATGCTAGATAGAAAGAAGATGTTCTCCTCTTCTCCTCCTCTTCTTCGGGTTGGGCAGTTTCCTCCCCTTGATCTACTTGGGCAAAGTTTGGGGGGGCGAGACTGTCTGAATAACCCAGACTGGATTGGGTCCCTTGGCACCATCATTGGGAGGGACGCTCTGCAAACTCTTTCAAAATGGTCCATTATGCCACGCCGTCCACATGACCTCCCCACGGCTGGGCATTCACTGGGGTGGGGCAGGTCGTACCCGCACTTCTGGCATGCTTTGCCCAGCCTTCCGTCCCTGTAACAGAAATTGCCAGCGGTCTCCGGGCACCTCTGCCACCCCGACCCACAGCACACACCCCTTCTGATAAGGCTGCGCGGGACCCTGCCTCCATCCTTGATGCACGTACCTCAGAAACCTCCTGGCAGTGGCCCAGCTCCAGGATGTGAGGAAGGGTGATTCCTGGTTACCTCAGTACCTGCCTCCTCAGCTTGCCAGAGGAGCATCCTTGGATGAGCTGATTCCTTATCATGTCATCAACATTGACCCATGCGCAGGCCACATGAAATGTGTCGAGGGTCTCATCCTCCTTCTGCTTGGTGGAGATCATCACAAACCTCTTGTAGTCAGCATTGGCCAGAGGAAGAAAATAGATGTGCAGAGCCGTCTTCGCTGCCGCATACGAGGTGTCCGTGGGCTGAAGAGAATCAAAGATTTTGTGAACAGCCTGGCCGGGGGCATACAATCGTGTGGCCAGTTTGCTGTCGTCGCTGGTTTCCATAGGGACCGAAAATACATGTACAAGCGATCAACCCATCTCCTCCACCTGTGCTCCAGGCTGGATGGGGGGCCAGACACGTCAAACACGGGTATGGGTGGTAGCGCCACCGGGGCCCTCATCTGGGCCATTGCTGGATGTTGGGGTGGTGGGTTTGCTTGTCCTTGTGGAACAGCCTGGACACCGTCCTGATTTGCCTGGTCATTCATGGGTTAGAGCGCACAGGCACCCCTTCTTCATGTGTAGGGGCCGCAACTCACCCAGCCAGTTTGATCTTCACCTTCCAAACCAGGAACACAGGCCTCCAGGCCACATTGATCTTCAACATCCCATGACCAGTCTTCCACCAGTGCACGCAAGCATTTACCAGCCTCCCGCCGTAGTATTAGTCCAATGGCCAGCTGTTAGGATGTCCAGTGAATGAGGATTGTCCATAAATTGAGTCAGTGATGCCTAGGTCAGGAGACACAGAATAGCAGGCTTCCCTCCCAGGGCTTTCACTTCACTCGTGAAAAGTGTCCAAAAATCACAAAATGATGCAAAATGTTGGCAGATCCATGTGGGATAGCAGTCAACTATCCAATGATCCAAAAATTGTACCTACAAGGCACTCACAGGCCCCACCGGAGCTCTGTGAAGTTTCCAGTATCAGGAGACAAAATGGCCGCCTCCACGTGAGCTGCCCTTCCCCCTGCATGTGAAACAAGAGAGTTCTCCCTCGTTCAGTGAAAAAAAATTACAATTAATAATCACCACCAGGACTGGGCGTAGCGTTAGCCTCGTTGCCACTGTTGTAGTGCAGTGGGGGAATCCCTGGCCCCCACTGTGGCGCTCCATGAGCCCCGGGCCTCCCTCCGTCTCACAGACTCAAACAGAGACCAGGTACACTGCTCGGGGTCCCCGGTCGCGAATGACGCAGCAAGGAATGCCCCCTTTATTAATAGTGCACGTGGCAGTGTGCAACGCCACGCCGCCACGTGCGTACCCTTAAGATGACAGCACCACACTGAGGATATCCAGGGAAGTCTGTCAGACCTATAAAAGGCCTGCCTTACTTCTTTAGTTATTGGGAGCATAATCTCCTGACTCAAACAAACTCTAGGATTTATACTCTCTAGTAGGTACTCACAATAAATGTCACATACATGTATGCCATGCAACGTGCACAAAACAAAGGGTGGACCAGTGGATAGGGATGACAGGGGTTATTAAAAAAATATTACAAATTTTTATCAATAAACATATAATATTTCATTGTATGTATTGTTTTTAAAAAACATAAATGTCAATTCATCATCATATATTTCATATATTCAACTTTCATACTCAATCCCATACTCACTCATTCATTTTTTTTAAAAACATAAATTTGGCACATTATACATAATGTATTGAACTACTAATACAGTTATTTCCAAATAATAATTATCACAAATGTTTACGGCCCAGTCCTTATTTTCAGGTGTCGTATTTTGTCTGATTTGTTAATTAACCAGAATGTTCACATAATCGTTGACACGTGTTTCGGTCCACATAAAACAGAACTGACTGTCTTTGATATTCCAAGACCTTCTTCAGGACATAGGGCACAAACTACTAGATCTGCCCTAGTATTTGGAATGGTATGAGCCAATTTCAGATCTAAAAACATACATAAAAGGCCATCAGCATCCAGTGTCATCCCATATTACTGTTTTAGTGACTAATATTGTCACAATGTGTGTTACATACATAAACACATCAATCTACTCACCCTCATGTGTCAATTCAGGGGATAGCGAGTAGATAGTTGGAGCAAATCCTCCACGGTATCTCTGGCTTTGTTGAGACCCTGTGGAACAACAACAGAGATGCTACTCAATTCTCTACATCTATTTATTTCCAATTCTTATTCATACCTTCATGGCAATGTGAACTTACAATTTCTACTTGTTCGTAACCACAAGGTGTAATTTTTCAGTGTTCCAGGATCCCTCCTGCTCCCAAAAACTAAAAAAGAACTCAAACATTACAATGTATCTATCTCTTTTTTTATCCATATAATTCACATCTTCTATTGGCCATAACTAATGCAGATGTAATACATATGTTCACTCACCCAAGTTCCTTTTCAGACTCTGAGAATCAGGTTGTAGTGTTCTCTCAGCCTAAATAAATAAATCCATCATCTGTGGTCAGAGAAAGATTTTCTGCCGGGATACAAAAAACGAAATGTCCAAAGTGATTTATTTGTTTTTTGATAATCCACCCATCTAGATTATCAGGTTCCAGTTTGTTATTTCTATTTTACACCAAAAATATGGTTGTTTGTATAGGCATATTCCTACCGCTACATATGTGCTTCCCTATGTGTTTTACATATATTCTACATGGGTATCCTGGAAAGAAAGAAAGGAAACCCTCTCTACACTTATTGAAAACATAAGTAACTGTGTTTACAAAACTACTGTGTCTAAAAGAAACTGCTGTGCGTGAGAAAGCCCCAAAGATGTGAACAATACTGTTACATGCTACACAATCGCGGCGCCAAAACACCAAACCTAAACAGTGTTTAAAGGACCCGATGAACTGGGCATATCTATCAAATGCTACACAGTAGCGGCGCCATGACACCAGTTCACACACCCTCAATCGCGTGCCCGCTCTCGTGTCAAATCTCCATACTGTAGAGAAACAGAAACTCTATGTATAAATCATAAAGCCGCATGCAGTCGGCATCCGGGACTCAGAGCTCACCTTTAATTACTTGGCATCCCAGCATAACGCAGCAATCTCGCCGTAGCCCTTGTATTTTCCAGCTCGCAACATAAACAAGGGACTGCTGTTTTATATAGCCCTTCCCAGCCTCATAGAAACAGAAAATGGGCTTATGACTCATTCATGATGGATCCATACTGACGATATCGGCGTTAGTGTAGAACTACCTATTTTTAAGATGTTGGTTCGTGTATATGTAAACACAAGACCCCCTAGTTCAGGGTCTATTTGACACATAGCCAGAAACACAAATTAAAAATAGAAAGGATTTTTTTATGGGAATAATCCCAAACATGATCCCATTTGCAAAAAATATACATAGGTGAATATTTTCATAATAATTATGCATGTCAAGGTAACTACCTTCATTTTAGTGGAGGCAGGATCTTAATCATGAAACACACCGGGCACTGTGCTGAACGGTTTTTATTCATGTTAATCCGTGTGTGGTGAAGTGCACCAAATGGGGCTAACACGCTCATTCTGATGTTTGTATACATCTCTACAATCCAACATAAGTCTATATGGGGAGATTATCGTGCACCCTGGATATTACATTAGTTATCTCATATCTTTTTACACAACGAACATACCTAAATACATGGAATGAATTATAATAAAATGTATTTAGTTTTTTGTGATTAGAGCGCTCCACTCCACTGATAAATTTAAACCGTTCTGCACAGTATCTAAGGTATGAATCCACCGTTGTTCAATGTAACAACGGTGGATATCGCCACCTCTCATATTGGTTTTCACATGCTGCAACACAAACCACCTTAGGTCAGTGTCCTTGAGTTTTAGTTTGGTGAAGTGTTCCACAAGGGGCTTATCTGCAACATTGTTTCTAATACAGCTCCTGTATTCAGATATGCGCTGTCTCGCCTCTCGTGTAGTTTTCCCCACATATAATAGTTGGCAAGGGCAAGATATCACATAGATCACGTTTTTAGTTAAGTAGTTTGTATGGCAGTTAATAACGGTTATTATAATCGAACTCCCATTTACTCTCTGTCAGTGGACATGCCACACATTTACCGCATTTATAGTGCCCAAGAATCTGTGGCAAGCCCCACTGTGTAGTGAGAGATTGATCTTTCCTGGGATCCCTATAGGTATGAACCAGTCTTTGTCTCAGATTCTGGTTCTTCTTAAATACAGATGCTCACAGTAGATGTCAATGGGCTTCCACTACTTGTCTACGCCCCAATGTATATAGCACAGAACAGACAGTAGTTATTTTATTGAAAATAAGTTATTCCTGGATCTAAATCCCTGTCGATAGCTCTCTGGCCCTGTGTTCAGCTATCTCATGTCCCCAATTGGGTGACACAGCCATCCCTAGATTAGCGATGGTGTACCACCTGCAAAGGGGTGTAGAGATTCTTGCCCTAAGCTCTCTCACTGCTTTCCTAAAATATAAATGCTTATGTGCACACTTCTTGGTGGGACAGTTCTCTTCTTTATTTTTACTGCCCCAGTCTGTGTGTCTTATATGAAAAAGAACTGTTCTGGCCAAATGGCCGAATACAGCCTACATATTGTTCTTATCATATAATAGTAAATGTACTTTTACTGTTGGGTGAGGTTAAAATGATGTATAATTACTCGAGCCCTATCTTCAACTATGTATAGGATCTCGGAGTTGAGGTCATCGGCCTGTCAACTCTTAGGGTTTGCCAACCAGTTTCATCGGAGCTGATAACTAGCCACCTTCTTCAGAACAGAGAATTTTGCATTCTCAGTGACACTACGATTTCTTCACAGGTCTCCACGGCGTTGGGGGTTGGAGAGTTTTCTCTGGGTTTCCCACTGGCAATACAGCTTGTGTCCCGGTCCCTGTAGGATTACAAAAAGGGACAAAAGAGGAGGGGATAATCAATAAAGGGACTAGGGAATTCAAAAACGTGTGAAGCTACAGTAAGCAGGGAGTATTACCTGTGATCTCACTGGATTCACTCTAATGTTGTTAGTAGCTTTGTCGGTATTGCCTATATGCTTTGTGGCTTCCTGCTTTAATAGCCTAAAAAAGAAGTCCTGATTTGTCACTTTGTCTACACACAATGTTCTTTTTTTGCCACTTTATCTACATACAATGTTCTATGTACAGTAGATGCTGTCACAAATGAGTGGTATCTGCATGAAAGCAACTTGGGTAAAATCGGATAAAGTACCTGCAGGGTTTGTGTCCCCTACTGTCGGGCTGTGTGGTTTCTTTTCCCGGATACTGGCGTCTTTTTTTATGTCAGGTCCTATTCCTTCTCCAATCTGAGAGGGAGCTGTGGAGAAGGGACCATATTAAGTAAGCATTGGTTGTGCTCTGTGTTCTTATGCCGTTTGTAAATGAAATAGCAATTTCTTCAGTACGGCAAATTCAGCGCATTTCACACGGCTATACCGGAGTCATTTAGACATTGCTGTATCCTTGCCTTAAAGGCATATCAATTTGCATCTATAGTGTAATCCTTTTGGATTCTCACTCTATATTATATTGATTTCGGGGGGCCCCTGCCATTCCTTTCCTTAGTTTTGCTGGGTCTCCTCCCTCAAACGAGAAACAAACCATCTGCCATTAGTCGGCAGTCACAGCCGCCATGTAATGCTACGTCCATATTTCTTTGCAAAGCGCCTCGCTTGGTCTTGTGAGGTAAATGGACTACCAGAGTCCCAAGGCATGATGGTGATCGTGGTCTTGGGGCCAATAGTGTTTTATTCGGTCCCGTACGTGTGGTTTCACGTATTGCACAAGCATTGCAGGTGTCCCCAGGGCTACTGGGGATTGTAGTTCTTGTGAATCAGCAGTCACATTATGACCAATGCTAATATCTGCCCATAGTAAAGTCATGCGTACATCTTATGTCCCATACTTATGAACGATTTCTAAACAGCTACAGAGTTGCCCCGATCCGGGCAGCAACTCACTGTTTACATGGGAATACGAATCCCATAGGCTACTGCTCTGCCGAATGTTCACGTAAATTTGTTTTCAGCCGACTTATCTCCTGCAGTGGATGTAATCTCTCCGATGGTGGCAGAGGGAACCCACTGCTGCATGGATACTATATCCAAGTGTACCATTTGTTAGGTGGTCATCTATGTGCTGATAACTATTATGCACGCATGTATTACTGGCCAAGCCATAGCTAATGTGTCTCACCATGTGGTAAAGTACTGGTTATTCATTTGGTGCTGGGTGTTCGACAGCAGTATGGTGCACGCTGGAGATAATAGGCTCGGGCGGGTCGACTGGTTGGCAAAAAAAGGGTTGGAAATTACCTCATTGTTAAGTACATGGACATCCTTGTGTGCCCAATTGCTGATATAGGTACGCCTCATGTGTCTAGATGGTGTAACTTATTGCACGGCTAGTGTTTGCCAACATATTTCTTCGTTGAGGCCGATCTTATGACTGTGGAATCTAAAGATCCACATCTGTTCTCGTCTTAATAGCAATGCAGCTAGATTCCCACCTCTTTTTGGTAGTGACTTTCTCTAGAATAGTCCATGTCAATTCATTTTTGTGAGTGCCCCTTCGACATGTAATGCTGTACTAGAGGGGCAGTGAGTCGTTTGGTCCTGATATTGGATCTATGTTCCCAGATCCTAGATTTTATTGCACGTGTTGTCATGCCAATATATCTCATATTGCAAGGACAGTGAATGAGGTATACCACATTTGTGGTATTACAGTTTGTCAAAGTCCTCTGTTCCCAATGGTATTTCCAGCCAATGTCTACTGCAGTGGTGCATTTTGTAAATTGGCACACTGAGCAGTTTCCACAAGGAGCATGTCCAAGCGGTCTCTGTGCCTTCCAAAGTGTATTTATTTCAGGAGGTTTGGTTTCTTGATATGTGTGCACTAAGCTATCTCTGAGGTTTTTTCTTCTTTTGATGGCAAAAAGTGGCCCTGGTAAGTTATGTTCATCAACATTCAAAAGATGCCAAGATTGTTGAATTTCTTTTTTTATCGGGTTAATGACCGGCGAATCGCTAAAGACTGCTGTAATGACATCTGGACCCCTTTCCTTTTTTCCATGTTGAGTGAGGGTCACCTCTCTAGGGATATTTCTGGCCCTCTTCCGTGCTATGGTCTTATAATTATATTCGGGTAGTTCCTTTCCCTCAAGTTGAATGTGAGTCTTTCGGCCTGCTTGTGATATTCCATTTTGGTGGTACAGTTTCTCCTAAAGCGGAGGAATTGCCCAAACGGTAGGTTCTCTTTGAGGAACCTTTGGTGGAAACTAGTGTAGTCTAAAAGGGAAATCCCTAAACACAAACATAGGTTTCTGCGATAACGTCCCTGGCTGTTTCACTAGGTCCCAATGCCTGTTTATGATCCTCTTAACGTCGCCGCTAATAGGATTAAATGTAGTTACACAAACTAGGCGTTTGTTCTTTTGTTTTTCTCGAGTAGTCAAGCATGTCTCACGATCAGTGAATTTTACTCTCTTTGGGTGGTCTTTCACCATCCTTCTCGGATATCCCCTCATCTCCAATCTCTCCTTCAGTTGTTCAGCATGGATTTTAAAGTCTTCTCTCTCTGTACAATTCCTCCTTATTCGTAAGAATTGGCCATACGGTAAATCTTGGCATAGGCTAGATGGATGGAAACTGTTAAAATGACGGAGAGTTCTTATCAGTGGGTTTCTTGAAGAGAGAGGTAATCAAACGATTCCCTGATTTTTTTATCACTAGATCGAGAAAACGTACTCATCAATGATTATATTCCAAAGTGAATTTAATGTTGTTATCACATTGGTTAAGCCACCAATGGAACTCTGACAAAGATGAAATGGACCCTTTCCAAATAAGAAAAACATCATCAATATATCGATGCCAGGTACACAAATGGGAGTTAAGGGTCGGATGAGTACTGAGAGAATTGCAATTACCAAGAATAAACTTGTGTTCATAATTTACCATGTATAGGTTAGCCACATCGGTGGCAAATGTTACCCCCATACTCTCACCCTTTTCTTGCTTGCAAAGCTGTCTCTTGAAAAGGACAAAGTTTTCCGTCATAGCCAGTCTCATACATTCTTGGATAAACTCAGTTGGTGGTTGGTGAGGTAAGGATCTTGTGTTCAGGTATTCACCAAGGACTTGGAGACATTCCATCTGTGGGAGGGCTGTATAGAGGGACTCGACATCCATCATTACGAGGATGTCTTCATCACCTATCTGGATATCATGAACAATCTTGATCATATGTGTTGAATCTTTTACATACGAAGGCATTTTCAGCACAAAAGGTTTTAAAAAGAATTCAGAGTATACTGACAGAGGTTCTAATAGAGAGTCAATAGCGGAAACAATAGGTCTCCCTGGTGGTTTGATGATGTTTTGTGGATTTTTGGCAATATATAAAATGCTGCCTTTTTGGGGGCAACTTTATTCAGAAAGTGGCCTTCCTCCAGGCTTATCCACTCCTCACATACTGCATGGTTAGTGAGACTTTTAATTTCACTATGCAGTCTCGAAGTTGGATCTCTAGCCAGCTTTTTATATGATGTCTGATCTTGTAGGAGTCACTTACACTCAGTTTCATATGCAGTTGTGTCGAGGATCATGATACCACCCCCCTTTTCAGTGGGTTTTATAGTGATGGATTCAATCCCACATAACTTGGTCAGACTTTTTCTCTCATCTTTTGTTAATATGTCTGGTTTATGGTTAATTTTCTTGATGGTTTCTAGTACTTCTCGTGTGACAATATTTTCAAAAGCTAGAATTTCCGGTGTACAGGTGTGTGATGGAGGTACAACGTTAGATTTTACCTTTAAGCCACTAACATTGGGTATCATATGAGGGTTAGTTCCCTGTTCACCTTGGTGCACTGGAAGATAGACTTCAAAAATATGTTTGAGTCGTATATTCCTAAAGAATCTTTGTAATTCCAGCTCATTATTGAAGGCATCAGCTCTAGTAGTGGGAACATATGAAAGTCCTTTGGAAAGAAGATTCAAATCAGAGTGATCTAGATGATAGATAGATTCAATATTGGCAGTTGAGTGCCTTGGCTCATTGGTTTGAGTACCATTGTCTGGTTCTCATCCCCTCTCCCTGCCCGTATTGTGGCTGTTGCTGTTTTGGTCTGCCTCTCTGTCCCCCTCTGAAACACCTTGTCACCGATCGGACCTTCTCCGAATGATGCAGAGGGAGCATCTAAAAGGAATATGCTGATACAAACATCCATATTTTTGGGGCTAAAATAGAAATAACAAACTGGAACCTGATAATCTAGATGGGTGGATTATCAAAAAACAAATAAATCACTTTGGACATCTTGTTTTTTGTATCCCGATAGAAATCTTTCTCTGACCATAGATGATGGATTCATTTATTTAGGCTGAGAGAACACTACAACCTGATTCTCAGAGTCTGAATAGGAACTTCGGTGAGTGAACACATTTATTACATCTGCATTAGTTATGGCCAATAGAAGATGTGAATTATATGGATACAAAAAGAAAAAGATACATCAGAATGTTTTGGTTCTTTTTAGGTGTTGAGAGCAAGAGGGATCCTGGCAACACTTTGGAACACTGAAAAATTACACCTTGCGGTTACGTAAGTAGAAATTGTACGTTCACATTGCCATGAGGGTATGAATACAAATTGGAAATAAATAGATGCAGAGAATTGAGTAGCATCTCTGTTGTTGTTACACAGGGTCTCAACAAAGCCAGAGATACCGTGGAGGATTAGCTCTAACTATCTACTCGCTATCCCTTGAATTGACACATGGCGGTGAGTAGATTGATGTGTTTATGAATGTAACACACATTGTGACAATATTAGTCACTAAAAAAGTAATATGGGATGACACTGGATACTGATGGCATTTTATGTATGTTTTCTAGATCTGAAATTGGCTCATACCATCCCAAATATTAGGGCAGATCTAGTAGTTCATGCCCTACGTCCTGAAGAAGGTCTTGGAATATCAAATACAGTCTGTTCTGTTTTATGTGGACCGAAACACGTGTCGACAATTATGTGAACATTCTGGTTAATTAACAAATCAGACAAAATACGACACCTGAAAATATGGACTGAGCCGTAAACATTTGTGATAATTATTAATTGTTAATAACTGTATTAGTAGTTCAATACATTATGTATAATGTGCCAAATGTATGTTTTTTTAAAAAATGATTGCATGAACGAGTGAGTATGGGTTTGAGTATGAAAGTTGAATATATGAAATATATGATGATGAATTGACATTTATGTTTTTTAAAAACAATACATACAATGCGATATTATATGTTTATTGATTAAAATGTGTAATATTCTTTGAATAACCCATATCATCCCTATCCACTGGTCCACCCTTTGTTTTGTGAATCTTGTATACTTTACCTGAAGGACCAGGGATTCAGTGCCGGTACTCCCCTTTATTTTGAACCTGCCATGCAATGTGGTCATTAGGGTCTCTTATCTCTTGTCAAAACGATTGTGTTACATGGTATCCAGTCATATTAGCATTGATACAATATGATATGGCATTTATAATGCGCCTTTACACAAGCGTTTCTATGCACCACAAGACAAGGGAAGGAAGATGTAGGGAGGACAAGACAAATGTTCCTACTAGGCATTGTGTCATTTGGATCATGCAAGTGTCACAAAGAAGTCCAAGGGGAAGGAGAGGGGGAAATGCAAGGGAGAATAAAGTGGAAGTGTGATCAGGGCAGCATGAATCTGAGTAAGTGCAGCCAGGGCAGCGCGGCTCTGGGTAAGTGCAAGGAGGCGGGGGGGGGGCTGTAGGGGTTACAGTTACAGCCACTAAGTGTGTGATAGGCCAAGAGGCCGTGCAAAGGAAGACTGGTCCTGAGGGATTCTGATACCCAGTGAGACTCTGAGGGAACCAAGCAACCAGTCAATACAGCAGACAGATAAGTTAGCAAGGGAGCAAGAGAGAGACGGCAGAGGAGAAAAGGAGGGTATTGAGCTGCTTCCGGAACTTCAGGTGGTCCGGCTCAAGAGATCTACCCCATACTCTCTGCCTGGAGCAGTGTCTGACCCTCAGAGAGTTGGAGGTAGCCGAGCGAAGGGTGCCAGAGGAGCGATTTCAGGGATGGAGAGATACGTTCCCTGGGCTTGAGGCAATGTTGTTTCACTTTCCATCGTTACCGTCAAACATTGCTCTGCTTTATAATTATAATAATGATAACTGGCTCTTTCTGACTCATATTGTTTCCTTTAAATGGATCCTTCATTAAAACAATGTATTTCATCACCAGTTCACAGGTTTGGTTTTCCAGCCCGAACTGAAACCCTGAATTGTCTTGTACACGTGAAGCTCATACAAAAGAACACAAGGAAATATAAAATGTCCAGTTGAGGAGGTGGGATTTGCATTAATTCGATTGTTGGGATTCGTTAGAGGATCAAGGTGAGGTGTGCAGTGCCTGGGTGGTAAAGGAGAATGTTCCCCAATAAAAGCCTAGACTCTGAATAATATGAGCACCCAAAGAAAGATGCATGTCAAATAAGGTAAACAGTACATACCTGTAGAATAAAAGTGCATGCGATTCCACGGGAAAAGAAAAACACAGAACTGTACTTGTCCACTTTGGAATGCAGTGTGGCATGTGGAAATTATGTTGAGCAGGGCATTTCTGCGGTATGTTCATGTTTGACCTTTCATAGAATTGGCAATAGAATGCCATCTATTCACTGGTGTAATTCAGAAACAGTGTTTTAACACCATTAATATCACATAGAACTGTGTTGAAGATAGAGTTGCAGCCATTGAATGTAATCCCATACCCCAACAAGCCATGGGAGTTTCTCCTTGGCGCTGACTGACTGTCACTGAGATAATCGCACATTAGCCCCAACAAGATGGCACTTGTATTGCTCTCTCACCTACAACCACGGAATACAAAAGTCTGCTCCAACCGACTCTGAGATGTTCCCCTCTCTACAGTCACTGACGATACATGTCACATGTCTCTATGTCATGCACGGCTATACCTGTCTGGGATGCTCTCCTACATAGTCACCCAACCTGATTTAACACAAACATATTCCCTTTAAAGTATCTATCTACTAGCAAAACTGCTGGAAAACTCCAACCACAAGCACCTCTGTTTTACCTCGTAAGGCTGAAATACTGGACTCAAACCCAACACGTTTGACACTTCAGCCTGTCCAAAATGATGGAATTTTGAGTTTTTCTCAAGAAATCTACAAGGGGTTAATCAATGTTCCTCCTTCACCTGTTACCATAATGATTGCATACATTCCCATTAGTTTTCACATATAAGAATCTCCTGATCATGTAGCACACAATGCATGCTACAAACAACATCCAACAATTGCCTTATGAGTATGGAACGACACCGTACATGGATCAGTACGAGAAGACCATTCATATCCGCATGTATTCCATATAGTATTTTATTCAAAAGTACATCTGTGATGTATTATATGGGGCAGAGGCACATCACTGCAAAGCTCACCAAAGCAGGACAGAGAATCCAAATAGTTCAGAGTAAAATGATTGGCCGTGTCAATGACAACTAGAAAATATGTCTCATCCCGAGACTGCTTCCCCAATAATGATAGTGTTGGAAAGGGGGCCGTTTGTTTAATTCTTCACCAGTTATGCAAATGTAAAACGAGAGTGAATAATAATAATTATTCCCTATGAAGAAAATAATGTTATCGTGGTGTGCATATTCTTTACCGAAAATGGGAGACCATGTTATGTGTAATTGTCAATTGTCTACTTTAATCAGGGAAACGGCTCTGTCTGTGTGTATTTGTGCAATGTGTTCATTAGGCGAGGTTGCAAAATGAATCACCCCTGCACTCATTATCAGTTCATTATCAGTTTGCAGCAAATTCGGAGTTAGCTTACAAAGCAAGAACACAGTACACTGATTATTTGCTATGGCAAGACATTTTTCATCAGTAGCAATAAACTATCCCTCTTCTTAATTAAACTTAAATAGCTCAAGAGCACACCATTTTTTTCTTCTAAAATGCAATCTCTTCATTGGACATTCAGTTAATTGTACATCAATGAATGATCATTGAAATAACATTAAGATGTATGATTGTGCCCAAAATAATATAATTCCCTAAAAACGTACTGAGAGAAAAACATTTTTTTAAAAAAAAATAATTATACAATTTATTAATGAACATGTGATAGAATATTACGAATATAATATTCATTTTATTACAAATAGTTTGAAAATATATATTCACAAACATACAGCAAGGCATAAGCTGTGTATTATTTTAACAGGTCAATAAACATGTGATTTGTGATTTCACAAATAGTAATGAAATAATTAATGCTACATTGCATTTGGTACACTTATCCAAAGAGTCCCCATTGTCTTCACAATTTAAGTGCAGTTAGTGGTGCTGCTATGTGTTTTCGATACTAGTCTTCGAGATTTCTGAAATATAGTCAGTTGTTCAAGATTGCTGGGGTGCTAGGTGGACATAGTCTAAGATGGCAGTTTAGCTTCAAGGCTCCGCTAATAGAGAATGATGCAAAGGCCTTAAACACTGCTTTTTCACTTCACTAAATGAGAACTACTTGCTCCTATATTCTAGAATCTCCTTGTTACCAGTGGGGACAGCCCAACCCTGGGAGTGGTGCCTGCTAAAATCAGGATGAGACACTGTGCTGGAGGACTGGCCTGCTCTAAGAGGGGGCCTTTGAGCCTGGCATGTTACACTGCAACTGGCTATGCAGAGGGACTCTGTTAAAAGCAAAGACTTAGCATGCCTTATACCACGAATCTTTATGGATAGGCCGAGCTCATGTCGCCCTCCGCCCGTACTGGAGCCCATGGCAGAAGCAGGATTTGTATTTGCCCTTGCATCTAAGCCTGAAGATGTCACCGGATGGGGAGACTATGTGGGCCAGGAGCAAGGATATTGGTAAAGGAACCTGCCATGATGGCACGCATTTGAGGGTGTTATCAAGGACAGGTCGGTCTCTGAACCTCCCAGGCCAGATGGTGGAGCAGAGCATGGTGGATTTACTCTGCTTACCTGTTGGTGACAATACTGGATCCAATTCTATGAGCTTGCAAAATCTGGAGAACTTGTTGCATCTATGTGTGGCGAGTGTCAGCAGCCAATGCCTCCACTAAAGTCCTAGATTCCAAAAGCTCTGGATGTCATGAAATATGGGATGCTTTTATCCTACTTGGTGATCTTTGTGTGTTTGCTGACCTTATCTCTGGTCATATCATTTACACTGCTCATTAGATATGCTTGTACCCCCATCAGATGTTTGTCACGTAAACATTCTTTCCAATTGAACTACAGACGCTAGTCTTCATTTGAAGGCACTCAATTTTCTAAGCTACACCTCTTTATGGGTGGTATGACTATGCCCATAGTTATGGATTCACATATGTAATTAATGAAGCCAGGCTCATTTATGACTAGAAGAAACAAGTAACAGTCTCAATTGAACTTTGTCTTGAAACCTCAACCTTCTCTGTTGAAAATCCAACACTCACAATCACTCTTCAGTACAAATCACCCAGAATCAAGAGTTGCTGTGCCAAATAGGCCTAGTCCCTCCAGGATGAGTTACCTGGATGCTTCTCAGTAATCTCCCACCACAGATTTGTCTGTGATTCATTTGCAAATGAAATCTGGATTTAAATCAGTGAATTATAAACTTGACAATCTGCTATTTAAGGTGGACCTAGTGTGGTAAAGGATTGTGAAGGAGAGTAGTAGATTTTCAGCGGCAGAAACTCACATTAGCCCGCTGGAGGAAGGAGAATCCAAACTTCTCCACACTGTCTAGTCTCTACAAAAGGAGTTGGAGGGATAACAGGCCAAAAAGGAAGATTTGAAAGCCAGATTCCGTAGACATAATGTACAAGTCATCGGCATCCTGGAATCAACAACAATAAGGGTTATGGAAGCTTTTATGGAGTAATTCATCAGGGGAAAACCTTCAAAATTATCCACTGTCCTCTCAGTTTCTGGTTGAGCTAGCCCACATATCCTAAAGCCCACCTCCTAAGCCTGGACAAAAACCATTAACGGTAATCATCTGCCTACCCAAATACTGTAACAGCAATGTCATTCTCTGTCGAGGACATGAATTGATGGAACGTTGATACCAAGAAGCCAAGATCTCCTATTTTTTCGATTTCACTATTGCTACCACAAATCTTGTAAGGTATTGCTGATGGTTTTTCCCCTTTTATAATGGCTTGGCAGGCTGAAAGACAATGGTCTGGAGGGTTGCCCATAGTTGTGCCCATTGTTATGATTATCTCAGAACCTTCCAGCCATCACCTTTCTCTTTTTGCTAAAAGTCACCCCGAATTGGACGGGTATGCCCAGACATGGGATCCAAGTCTGCCGGGCCTAGAGACTCAAGCTACTCCTCACTGATGATGCCCAACAAGGCTGAAACATGTCTGAGAATGCTTGTGGTCTCGTGCAGAAGGGATGTGACCTAGCAGTTCATGCTGGACTACCCCTTTTGGGGTAAGACCAAGCCTGATTTGCTGATGGTTTTTCCCCTTTTATAATGGCTTGGCAGGCTGAAAGACAATGGTCTGGAGGGTTGCCCAGAGCTGTGCCCGTGGTTATGATTAATTCAAAACCGTCCAGCGATCATCTTTCTGTTTTGCTAAAGTCACCCCAAGTTGGACGGGTATGCCCAGACGTGGGTCCCAAGTCTGCCAGGCCTAGAGACCCAAGCTACTCCTCACTGATGATGCCCAACAAGGCTGAAACATGTCTCGGGATGCTTGTGGTCTCGTGCAGAAGGGATGTGACCTAGCAATTTGGGCAGGACTGCCCCTTTTGGGTAAGACCAAGCCTGGTTTGCATATGGTTTTCCCCCTTCTGTAATGTCTTGGCAGGTTGAAAAATGATGGTCTGGAGGGTTGCCCAGAGCTGTGTCCGTGGTTATGATTAATTCAAAACCGTCCAGCGATCATCTTTCTGTTTTGCTATTCCTGGTGGTTAACCAGAAACTTTTATACTGAGACCTCAGATAAGAAGTGGTCATCCTTTCCATATTAAGGGGGACACATGATAATAAAACACACAATTTACTTAAGGCAATGGATACTGTGCCCAAAATAAATCTATTGGTACAACATGAGCAGTGGCTACGGCCGAAGGACATGTCTAGTGGGCTGTAAGGAAACTAAGGAATAGCAAAACCCTTGAAATTCAGTGAAAAACCTTTTGTTAAGAGAGTGGTAAAGTGATCAGATAGAATGCAACAAAATATCTGAAATCCAGCTCTCACATTTCAACCAAGTCCACCTCGGAGAAGAAAATGTGTCACACAAACCAAATAATGATAGGTTGCAATGGCCAGGAGAGGCAAAACGGATTAAAGCAATTTAGGGGAGACCATGGAAAGGGGAGGGGGCACTTTGTGAGTGCCTGTGAGGACAGGAAAACGTTTTGGACTTTCAGCATTAACAGGGATATACTAGGGAAATCCTGAGTGCATGGGTAGTTCAAAGCTGCTGTGTCTGTAGTTCATTGCCATTATCGGAGAATCCCTTGGAAATGGGGAGAGAGTGAAAAAAGTCATTTTAAACCTGCAATGATCACATCTCCTAGTCAGGGGGTAATGTATCTCTGTGCCCAAGGGCATGGCTAGTCAGCCCCAAAGAAACATGTGGGTGCAAGATGTACAGAGGCCATGGTCAAAGGCTATGGCTAGTGGGCCCCAAAAAAAACCTATTGGTGCAATATGCACAGAGACCATGGCCAAAGCCCATGTGTAGAGTGCCCAAAAAAAACAAACAATTGGTGCAACATATGCAGTGGCCACAGCAAAAGGCTGCATAGAAACCTATTGGTGCACCATGTACAGTGTCCACGGCTGAAGACCATGGCAAGTGGACCCAAAGAAACCTATTGGTGAAACATGGACAGTGGCCACAGCTGAAGACCATGGGTAGTGGGCCTGAAGAATCTATAGTATAACAAAAACCTTGAAATGCAGTGAAAAATCTGTACTTAGGTGGTAGTTAAGGTGATCAGATTTAACATAAACAATACATAGCAACAAAACCTTTGAAATGTTGTTAAAAAAAAACTTTGGTTAAGAAAAAGTTAAGATAATCTGATTTAACACAGCAAAACACCTGATCTTCAGCAAGTCCACCTTAAATGTGCACTCCCTGTTGCAAAGCGTATGACCACAATGACCACAATGATGACATCATAGATGACATACCTGTTGACATCACTGCTGACATCACAAATTACAGTATACATCATTGTGATCATACGCTGAGCTTGGACTTGCTCAAAATGCATTGATGAATTTCAGGGCTTTTGTTTTATTAAATCTGATTACCTTAAGCTAGTTTTTTTTCACTGAAAATATATTACTGGGCCTGTGGTAGCGGCCCTGTAGTTATGGTTAAGTTGATAAACCCATAGGAAGAGCGGTTTTTGGGTGGCTTATAACTTTGGCACCGTTTGATGAATCCTCACCAACCTTTGCAAAAAAGCTATATGGCCACCTCCGAATGATTTTGGTGTGGTTGTGTCAATGGTGGGCAACATTACAGGGGGGGTCCCAAATCAATTGAAATCCAAATAGACATTAAGTGAGACATTTTTTGCTTACGCATACAGCCCAAAACATTGGTGGATTTGCACCAGATTTGCACAAGGAGTGGTGGCCTGGTCTCGAAAGTGTGCTTTTACAAATTTGATGTAAATCCATCCATTCGCTTTTTTTTTTAAAATGGCCCAAATATAGGTCCCCAAAACAAGTCATATCTGTGTCCACAGACTCATTTCCTGATCCGGTATCCACAGACGCCTTTGGGCCAATCAAGAGGCAGTGTGATGTATGCGGTCAACAAACACACATGCTGATTGGTTATTGAAAAATGTGACCTGCGTCAAACTTCTTGAAACAGTTGCCATATTGGATAGGCGCACCACACCCTTTGTCCGCCTACAGCACGGTGGGATAAACCTCGGAAAACTACGTTTGTGGTTATTGTTTAGATGAATGAGTGTCTGAAAAAGGTGGGGTGGCTGAAAAATTGAGCCATTTTTATAAGTGGAAATGACTGTGTGGGTGTTGCCAAGTCCGCAGTCATGTATACGGTCTTCATTTATTTATTTTAATATTTATAATGTGCCAGATTCCCGTGGGCCTCAGAGCGCACATTGAGGATGAACAATGGTCAGGCGGGGGTAGATTAGGGGAAGTAAGAGGATACTTGGTTCAGCCTTGGTTGAGATTGAACAGATATGTTTTTATTTTCTTTGTCAATAGTGCCTAGTTGTCAGCCAAGCGTATATGCCCAGGGAGTGAGTTTCACTGTAGTGGAGCCTGGATATCAAAGGAAGTCCCACCAAAGTGCGCCAACTTTTGTCTGGGCTGAATGAAAGTGGGGAAGGTGGAAGAGCAGAGCTGTCCTACATGGGATTTCACTTGGTTGGTTAAATATATTGGGCAGGCATTTAAAAGACAGCATCAACATTTTGTGAGTGAGCCTTTGCTGGATTGGCAGCCAATTCAATGTTCTCCTAGCATCAGAAACATGCACACATTTGAGCATACCATGGACAGCCTGGACTGAACTGTTCTGTGCGACCTGCAAAGCTTGTACCTGCCAGGAGTCTATTGCAGTAGTTGAGTCTGGAATTCATCCGTATTCTGAGCTAGAGACACAAACATATGTCCGTGGACATCATTGGGACTGGGAGGTGTTCTGTGTATTGGTATGCATATGTTATGAAAGTAGTGAGCGTGAGTAATGTGTATGTGTATGGAATACAAATACATATGTTAGTTGTTACTGAAACGTGTAAAGTTATTATACCTTGACTAAAGTGTATAGTTGTGGCCATGGCAAGATTATAGCAGGGATGAAGAGAGTATTTGTGACTATGGCCAGTGTGTAGATTCTTTGGGGCATGGTTGTATAGTTGTGGCATTGGCCAGTGTCCAGATTCTTGAGGACATGGCCAATCATCTGGACAGTTACAATTGCCCCAGTAATATGTGCATAGTGATTATGTAATTAATATGCATTTTGTAAATTGAATAATGTGGTTATTGGGATTATAAGTGGCAAGAAACCTCATGTTAGGTATGGACACTTAGTTGGATATGGTGAGATGGGCATGTCTGTAAAGAAAAGAAAATATAATTAGTTATAAGACGTATGTTGCAATATGTAATTAGTTACAGTTGTACATGTTTATTTTATTTGCCCCTCATAAGTATGCACTTAGTGTATGCACTAAGTTTGGTACAACATTTTTGCTTGGTACATTTTTGTTGTATTCACATGTAGTAATCATTGGGTCATTGGGAAATAAATCCAAGCTCGATTGAAAAAAAAAACAAAAAAACTGTGAGTACATTTACAGTTTGCAACTCCACTTACTCAAAGTCTCATAAGCAAAACGTACCTATTCCTTACAATTATCACCCCCACTTACACAAACTCTCATAAGCTAAAAGTATCTGTTTCTTACTTTGTCTATTCACCTATAATGTTCTTCAAAGTTACATTTAACTACTTTGTACTGTGTAGACAGTGCCAAGGTGAAATTGAAGGTGGATTGAAAATACCCATACACTTGATTAGATACAGAGGATTCTGGCCTGTTGCAACTGCTCTTTCTTTTCATTGTTAAGTTTGATCCTTTAGCCTACTTGATGGTCCTATTGTAACTACTGTTCCTTCTCTTTTGCAAGTCTGACCCTTTAGACTACTTAATGCTCATGTTTTATTGTAGACAATTCCTGAAAGCCTTGTGTAAGTACTGTTGTTTTTTTTTTATTTATTGAAAATTAACCTGGATACAAAAGGGGAATAGTTGAATTTGAATGTTGTTTTAAAAATGTATTTTTTTAGCAGCATTTTATTGCAAGTTATAAAAATGTATATGTGAATTAGGAGCCCCACCATGTGTGCCATTTCTTAAGTAAGGAAAACGCATTTACAAAACATTTCTACAATATTGGTAAGTGGAACATGGTGTGAGCAGATTTAATATGTTGGCAACACATGTAATCTGGCAACAGTGCTTGTAAATTAGTGTGGGTTAGCATATGGCTGAATCACTGACACTGCATAGGTGTATGTGCAGGGATGGCTATTTTTAATAGCAACTGAGTGAAACACTGACAGTGCATCAGTGCATTAGCAGCGATGGCTTTTATTTAAATAGCATCCTGGGTGAAACACTGGCATTGCATAGGTGTAGGAACTGGGATCGCTATTTTTAACAGTATCTGAATAAAACACTGACAATGCATAGGTGTATTAGCAGTATTAACATGTTTCTAAATCTGTAAGGCTTTAAATTCACTTTTTGAACACTTTTATGGTACAATTAGTTTGCACTTAATGTGAGTAGGTGGAACATGGTGGCAGTATATGGCAGCTGATAGCAGCGGTTAAAAAATGAGTATACGACACGGCCACCAGGGAGTGCACATATGAAGTTGTGCTCTGTTTGAGCTCGCCCCTGATACGAGAACTGATACAGAGATGCGTGACTGTGTCCCCCATCGGTGGCAAAAAACCTGGCGCAAAACGGTGAAGATTTTGCCCTGAAATAGTCATCTGAAGTGGACTCCCCTTCCCGCGCCTGAAAATGAAAGCATTGCTCCCGGCTCGGGTGCCGCCCGGCCGGAGCTCTACAGAGGCCCTGCATCGGGAAGGAGGCAGTATCTAACGGATGGAAAGTGCCATCGGTGCAGCGCACGTCTTGCGCCCCCCCTTCTGTGAAACCAGGGAATTTGGAACTGCAGGAGGGGCCCCCGAGGCACCGGTACATCGGCAATGCGCGGAGGCTCACACACGGCCGGCGGCGAAGCCCTGTGTGCTTGCAGCCTGAGGGAACACGAACAGGGGAAGACCCCCTAGCCCGGGCCGAGACGTCTCTTGTGCCAGGTGCTGACCCATGGACAATCCTGCGGGTAAGGGCCCCTGGGAGCATACAGGATCAGGGCCGCCCCCTGCACGGCTGAATGCCCGGTGCGGCCGCCAATACGTGGCACAATAAGAAAGCACCGCAGGGCCTCATATCCCCTCAAGGGCAGAGCACGAATCGAGGTGGCAACTTTTTTTTTGGAAGCCGCAGGTCACGCCTTCGTTACTACAGTACTCCACATACGGCAATTTAAGACTCCAACACCTACAAGATCCGAGCCTGGTGAACAAATTGGACTAAATCCACACAGAGGGTCTTGGGCACAGCAGACACCTGATCCTCCTCGATCCACGCCACAGGACACGAGGTCAGAGGACAGGGATACGGTCCTCAGCAGAGAACCCCGGCAGAAACAAGGTGCTCAGATCTCCCGCACCCCGTATTTCATCACAGAGAGGAAAACTGGGCCTTTGGGTTGGATCCCCCACACCTGGGTGCATAGCGAGGCGGTCTCCGTCCTGACAACGTACCGGACACTTGGTTACCCAAGGGTTGGGCCCCCAGGTCTTGGGGGGTGTGCCCTCCTCAGACATAACAGGTGTCCTGCTTTACCCAGCGACCAAAGGTTGAATCTTCCCCACACCGGTGAGTGGACCACGTACGTGTCCCTCGTGGTGTCACTCCACTAGTGAGTCATGCCCGCCAGAACCGAATGAGCTAGCCACACTCCGCACATGAAGTGAAAAAGACAAAGTCCCGATAACCTCATACCCAAAAGGTCCCTACTGTGATACGAGCCGTCTCCCACCTCTCTTCCAATCTGTTCCAGACCTTCCTCGGGGCCACAGGGGTTCTGTCAGGCAGATCACTAGTGCACCCCAGATTTATGGACGTTAAAAGGAAATTGGCTCAAACTAAGTTTTCTCAGGCCCCTGAAGCACCGCCATCACTGATCCCATAACCATGGCTTCCAAAAGTGCCCAGGCAGCACTGACCAGGGCTCATATTGCCAACCTCCTCACTGAAATGAAAGGGATGAAAGCAGATATAGGGAACAAGATTGACAAAATTACGAACACAATTGATAAAATGGAGGGAAGGCTTGAGGAAGTCGAGCACAATCAAACCTCATCGAGCACACTAGAAATGCAGATAGACCACCGTCTCGTAGAAATTGAAAACAAGGAAGAACTCTGCTTAAAGGTTGACGACTTGGAAAACAGAGAACGTCGTAACAACATACGTGTCTTTGGTATTCCGGAGATGGAAGGAGAATCTGAAACACACCTCAAAAAAACCTTACACGAAATCCTGAAACTATTATTCGAGGATGATGCGGTAGATGATCCCAAAATCGACAGGATCCACAGAGCTGGGGGCAAACCAGGGGGCTTTTAAAATAGTTTCTTCATCTTCAATTAGACCGAAGAGGACCAGTAGGGGGTGCTTCTCTCTCTCTTCGTCATCTAGGTCCTTGATCCAACTGAGAACCTTGTCCCAGTAAGATTGGACTTAATTGCAGCCCCACCACATATGTCAATAATCAGCGTTTTCACCACAGCCTCTCCAGCAATGTGGGCAGGCTCCTTGATATATTCTGAGCGGGCCGTACTAGAGAAGTTTGAGTGCGTGGAGTTTATACTGGCATGATATTGATGATTTGGCCGACATATGCGCAGCCACAGCTCTTCAGAGAGGGGTCTACATAAGTCGGTTTGCCATCTGTTCCTCAGTTTGATTGAAAGGGCTGTGTTGACCGTTATCAATGCATTGTACATGGAACTTATCAGGCCTCTAGAGCCCATGCAGGTGTCCAAAAGTTTTTCGAAGGGCGTGAGATCTCTCTGCAATTGGTCCTTCCATTTCTCCCTCGACATTACACCCTTCAACCTTATGTATTGGAAGACAGATAGCAGGCTTATGTTGAGTGCGTCCTCAAGTTCTTGTATAGTTATAAAGGCCTTGTTTCTCCATAGTTGACCAGCTCGTTCAAGTCCGGCCTCGTACCAAGACTGGTAACTCAGTGGTTCGGGTATGTCATCACGTATTCCTGGGACCCAGAGATGTCCCAGCGGAGAAGGCCAGGTCGTGATCCATCTCATATCCTTATTTGGTTTGCATATAGCCCAGATGGTCCCGAATATGGGATGATTCTTGATGGTGTTCCGCAGTTGGGGCCCGGGGACCCATATCCATTCTCCTACGGTGTACGGCCGAAGGTGGAAATTTGTCCAAGGCTATCCATTGTAAATCTGCCTGCTGTCTCAGGTGTGGAATTATTATTCACAGCTGGGCCGCTTTGTAATATGACTCTAGGTTGGGGAGGCCCACTCCTGCATCCTCTTTCTTGAGGTGAAGGAGGAATTTGGGGACTCTTGGTTTTTTACTTTACCACAGAAAGGTCATCAGAGATTTTGTTATCGCTGTGAAATATTCTTTAGGCATCTTTATGGGGAGCATTTAGAACAAATACAGGATTTTAGGGAGAATCACCATTTTAATAGAATTTAAGCACCCCATCCATGAGGTTGTGAGTTTAGCCCATTTCTCCATATCGTTTCTCAGTGTTAGGGACATGGGAAGGAAATTAGCTTGGTACAAGGTGTTGAGATCCCGAGTGACGTTGATGCCCAGATATCTTAGGGTAGTCATGCTCACTTTGATCCCTAGGGGGACGAATCTGTCCACTTCAATGTCTCCGCTCTTGTCAAGTGGGAACAGGATTGATTTTCCAGTGTTGATTTTGAAACCTGCCAACTGCCCATATTCTTCAATAATACTTAATGCTGCCGGGATGGACTTAAAAGGATCAGTAAGTTGAAGCAGTATGTCGTCCGCATAGAGGCCAAACTTATATTCTTTGTCTCCCACCCTGATCCCCCGGACCCGGTCATCTAGTCTCAACCGCTGTGCCAACGGTTCGAGGGACAGGACAAACAAGATGGCAGACAGAGGACATCCCTGTCTTGTTCTTCTTTCTAGGGGGAACCATCTAGAGTAACCACTATTGACGGACACTGATGTTCATGGGGATGTGTATAATGCCTTTATGGCAAGGCAGAGTTTCGGGCCGAGGCCCACCTCGACAAGGGCCTTTTCCAGGATGCTCCAGTCCACTCTGTCGAAGGTCTTCTCGGCATCCAATGAGAGGAGGGTTGGATCCCCCCGCATGTCCCGTGCTTCGTGTATTAGATGGAGTGTTTTCCTCATGGTATCAGCACCCTGTCTTCCCATCACGAATCCAACTTGATCCGGATTTATCAATCGTGGTAAGTGGGCCTCCAGAGGGGCCGCTATGACTCTTGCATATATTTTGGCATCTATGTTAAGAAGTGATATGGGGCGACATGATCCGCATAGTTTCGGGTCCCTGCCTTCCTTAGGTACGACCATGAGAAGGGCTTGTGCGAAGGATGGAGGTGCCCTGCCTGTTTAAAAAATGTCATTAAAAAGTGTCGTTAGGAAGGGAGCAACGTGCATAGAGAACGACTTGTAGAAGCCGGGGGTGAATCCGTCATCTCAAGGGGAGTTTCCCATTTTGAGCCGCTTGATAGCGTCGGCGACTTCCTCCTCAGTGACAGGGACGTCGAGGGCATAGGTTTCTGCGTGTGTCAATGACGGTAGTTTGGTGTCTTTGAGGTATTCGTCGATGGCGCCTGGTGGGGGAGGCGGGTCACAGGTATACAAGTCTTCGTAAAAGAAAGCAAAAGCTTTCTGGATGCCTTGGGGAGAGGTTTCTGTAGTGTTCAGGAGCATGCCATCCGTCCTCTCTATTACATCCACCCATCTCTCTGCACTCTGAAGGGCGTCTGCCTTGTCCCCTTTTTAATAGTATTTTTGTTTTAAATACTGCAGGGTTTGGGTTATTTTACCAAATTCCAGTATTTTTAGTTCTTCTCTGAGTTCGTTGGCCTCATTAATATATCTTGATCTGTCAGGCTTGCCTTTCAACCATGCTCAATTTTACTCTGATGTTTTTTTTTAACAGGGTGCGCTCTCTCTTTTTGCCCGCTCCCTCCCTGATAAGGATGCCTCTCCATGTGGCTTTGGCTGCCTCCCACACTGAAGTTCTCGCAACCTCCCCGGTATCATTGGAGATGAAGAACTGTTTGATTTCGTTCTCAAAGTCGTCTCTGAATGCTGTGTCTGTCCATAAAGAGTCATTGCACCTCCACTTTGTATTCCGGGGGGTTTGCCTTCCCTACCGTACCTTTGCCATGACCATATCGTGGTCTGACCAGGAAATCGGGCGTATGTCTGCAGTCAGGATTTCTCGCAGAAGTCTCCCTGAGAGAGGAATAAATAATCAATTCGTGTGAGAGTTTCATGTGGGATGGAGCAAAAAATGAAGCCACTTTCTGTGGGGTGGAGGTGATGCCAGCTATCCGTTAAGCCGAATGTTGAGAGGGTTACTTTCATGTCGGATTCCTCACGTGACTGTGGGGGCTTGGGTATGTCTGTTTTACTTTGCCTATCTAGTGAACTATCCATCCACATGTTGAAGTCGCCTCCAATGACTGTATGTTCTTGTGCCATATTGAACACTTTTTCAATCGCTTTGTGGAGGAATCTTTTTTGTCCTTGATTGGGAGCATAGACCGTGGCAAGGGTGACAGGCGTATCCTGTAAGAGCCCTGATATTATCGCAACTCTTCCCTCTGTGTCCACCCAGGTGCTTTGGACTGACATACAGAGGCTTTTTCGTACCAGTATCCCAACCCCTGCCTTTTTTGATATTCCGGAACTCCATAATGAATATCCTATAGCTCCATCCGGGATTGCTTTTTCTTTTCCCCTTAGATAGTGTGTCTCTTGGAGGAATAAAATGTCAATGTTGGAGCGCTTAAGTTCTCTGGCTACCAAAGATCGCTTTGTGGGGGAGGGTAGGCCCTTTGCATTGAGTGTGCATATGCGTAGTTGGTCATTATTTAGTATGATCGCCATTGGAGACTTCTGATGGAGACTTCACTGATCTCTGTACCTGTGTTGATGCCTCTGTGAACTCATGTACCCGTGTGTTCGCTGCGGATTTCTTGCCAGAAGGAAGAAGCAGAATCAGTTCAACAACTGTCTGCAAGTGTGCCATGTGTTCTGCAAAAAGAACCTGTAAAAGTCCAACTATTTCACCCCAGTCCCCCCCACCCTTTAACAACAGAGTGGCCCAATGTCGGGCTATCCACACCCATCCCCCTCTGCGGCATCCGATTCAGCTGAGTTAACATCACCCAACCGTTATCGAACCACCAGTATGAACCGCGCAACAATCGATCCTGTATTCGTAGAAACACAACATAACTTCAACTTTTGAGCCCCCCAATCTTGTTACTCGAAACAGGAGGCAGAAGACCTCCCGGGCCTTTAACCACTATAATCTCAGCGAGAGTCTCCTGTCCAGGCGTATTCGAGATTCAGAAACATTTCCCCCCTGACCCTCACCTGTACCTCTGATCTCGTGATTCAACCATCAGACCTCATTCGTGGGTCCAGTGTTGAGGTCACCTCGGCAGTAGTGTTTCCCACCATAGCTCCATCATTCGAAGTGTCACCTCGTGGTGAGTGGTCAAAGTAGTGGAATAGTCAGTGCTCCATGTCCGAGGAGGCGTTCAACCTCATGAATTTCCTGGACCCTTGCATTCTCCTTCTTCGAGGGCCTTTAGTTTGCCATAGGACTTCTGCATTTTTCTGTGCGGGCACAAGAGTTCCATCTGCTTGGGGACCCAGTAGTTCTGCAATGGTGTTGGAGATGTCTCTTTCAGAAGTTAGTTTCATCCTCGCACCTTCCCACTCGAATGCCATTGAGAATGGGTAGCCCCATCGGTATCTGATGCCTTTGTCCTTAAGCAGTTTAGTGATCGGGAGGCATTTCCTCTTAGCGCCAATGTGAGGGAGGATACACTGACAATGCATAGGTGTAATAGCAGCATTAAGCATTACATGTTTCTAAATATGTAAGGCTAAGAAAAATGCACTTTTTGAACACTTTTATGGTACAATTAGTTTGCACTTAATGTGAGTAGGTGGAACATGGTGGCAATATATGGCAGCTGATACCAGCGGTTAAAAAATGAGTGTACTGTATAGACCTCTTTATCTATTAAAGAACCAATGGGCATTCTCCCTACTTTTTTGTTATTGGGGGACCAGTTTCCGTTTGGGAAAACTCAAAAGTACATAAACACATGAGGAAACTGGTTACCCCTCTCTCCAACCTGAATGGTGCACCTTCTTCGGAACCCGACCCTCTGCACCATCTTGGAATGCTGTGGAATACACTGCAGTCTTTAGAAGCTCAACACAGAATCGCGCAATAAAACATCAAAAGTGAATATGCGGGAGATGCAAGACATGTGAATAGCAGTTTTCTCCAAACGGAAAACGAGAAATGGCGTGCAGAGACGGTTGTAGGAAGCCCAAAAAATCATCAAAGGCTTCTTCTTCTCTTTTTTCAAAAGAAAAAGGGAAGTCCTCCCAAAGAAAGGAAATTAAGAAATCACGAACTTTGAAAAAAGATACGCGAAAAATATCTACAGTGCTCACATACTGAACGTGAGTTATATGCACGTTTTCATGATTGAACAATGGGGTATACAAGACATATGCTTCAATACAAGAAATAGTTTGTCCTGAAGAAGGCCAAGGAAATTTGTTCTAAAATGTCACTAGAGATAGTGTCTAATTGTGATTGTAATGGCCGAAACATGTTGACTATCTTTAAGACTAAGAACTAACAAAGTCCTGTATTGACCAGAAGCCAAAATATGCCGTTGAAAACTAAGTTTTGCTGTATTGTATGCTATATAAAGAATAGCAATAACTCTGTCATATATGAATTATATATTTAATGTGTCTCTTTGTATAGAACCTATTATATGACCCTTTTTTGCCATCCATGACAAGGAAGGATGAAGTACAATACAATAGCAAAATTAGAACCCCAATCCAATGAGTTTTGTCAATTTGGTGATTGATTCATTTACAATGATTTGTTAAACAAAAAATCCTTTTCTGTCAACATACGTAGTGAATTCAATACACTACTGAATTCAGGTTTAGAGTTTTTTTTAAACTGGATTTTTGAGATGTTATGTTTTTTAAAATGTATAGATTGATAATAAAGTTATATTTTGGATAGATTTTATATGTCCTCTGTCTCGTGGCTGAGATACCTTTGAAGTGTAAAATTTGAATATGTTTTGAAGTAAGTGGTATAGAGTTGTGGCATCAGTGCACCGTTCAGGTTGGAGAGAGGGGTAACCAGTTTCCTTGTGTGTTTATGTGCTGTTTATATATCACAGGGCCTGCGGTAGCAACCCTATAGTTATGGTTAAGTTGCTCAACACCTAGAAAGAACACTTTTTGGGCAGTTTATAACTTCCCCCCCCATGGATAAATCCTCATGAAACATTGCAACATTGCAAAACAAGTATATTTCCCGGTTAGATTGATTCTTCATAGTTTGGTGAGGTTTTGTTTAGGAGGGCAGAGTTATGGAGGGGGCAACATTTGTGGTTTTACCATGGAAAAATTGAAAAATGTTTTGTCATGCCTCTGCCGAAACTGCTGCAAGAATCTTCACCAAATGTATGCCAGGAGCGGTGGCTTGGTCCCTAAAACATGATTTTGTAAATTTGGTGTAAATCTGTTCAGTAGTTCTTTTTAAAACGGCCAAAAGGTAGGTAAAACAAAAATTGTGATACCTGGGTTCGTTCCGCGGACTCACTTCCTTGTTTGGTCCATGGATGGGTCTCCGATTGGCCCGGAGGATGGTGTGATGTCTGCATACATCAGATACACCTGCTGATTGGGTAGTAAAAAGAGTGAGGTGCATCATATTTTCTGAAACAACCGCCATCTTGTATCTGCGGGCAGTTGCACGTGACTGCGGACATTGCATTGAGGAAAAAGTCTGGAAAACACATTTGGGGTTATTTCTTGCCTTGAAACACAGTGTATAGGCGCATTATAAATGCCATATCATATCATATCATATAATTTGGTGGTGGAAAGAGGGGATGGGAATGGTGGGGGAGTGGAAAAAATATGATATGGGGTTATTTTTATAGGTGGAAAAAGAGCTTGCAGGTGTTGTGGCAGTCTGCGGACAATGCAATAGTCTTCGGACAGTGCCATCATTGAATGGCTTGGGAAAAACATTAGAAGTTATTTGGTGGGTGAAAGAGAGTTTGAAGAGGGTAGGGGAGTTGAGTAAACATGATGTGGAGCTGTTTCTGTAGGTGGAAAAAAGGGTTTGAAGATGCCGCCGAGTCTGCAGTCAATTTTGTTGTCCGCAGACATAGTTTGCATTGGAAGGAGGATTTCGGTATGTTTGGTTAATTTAATATGTGTTGTATGTACGTGTTATATGGTTTCATTATATTGTGGGGTTTGTGGAGTAAATCTGGGCACTGGCCACACATACTATAGTAATATGTGTACAGTAATTATAGGTACTGTACTAGGAGTATAGCCAGAATCACCACAGTAGTAATATGTGTATACAAATTATAGGTAATGCAGTGGGAGTTTAACGTGTTTGTAATATGGTGGAATGATATTATTGAACTGCATATGGTATTTATGATTTTAGTACGATTGAGTAAAGTGCTTATAGAATGTGTATTTGATTAAACGTGGTATGGTTTCTTAGTTCCATAGCGTTATGAAGCTGGAATCTCTCGTTCATTTTCTGTGGAAAAGAAACAGTATATTGTGTTATGCAGTATAGTTTAAAAGCTTTCATTGTATTCAATTTTATATACACATTTACTTTTTTAGACCCTCATCAACAGTACATTCTTTTTTTTTTTTGCAACATTCTCAATTAACATTACATTCTAAGTACTAGGTTTGGTACAATATTATTTTATGACCCACTGATGTTGCATTGACAAGAATTAATCATTTGGAGAAAAAAAATCCATACTGGATGAAAAAAAAAATGATTACAATAAGGTGAGTTTAGGTGTGATAGTATGTTTGTTTGAAGTATGTTGTGATGAAGGGGATGCTTAAAATAAACAGATACCTGTTGGCGTATTCTTACTACATTAGAGTTTAGAAGATGTTTTGTCATATAAAAATTGTGATGGTGTATTTGAAGTGTTTTGCAATGAAGGGTACTTTTTAAGTAGTTGGATACCTGTAAGTGTAATCAAATTATTTTGAGTTTTAAAAATGCTATTGTAGTATTATGCATTTAGTTAGATACCTCTTGGCATATTCAAACTCTTAATTGTGGTACCGTTTAGTGATTACATTTGTGTTGAAGGAATATTAAGTAGAGATTTGTTAGATTTGCGGTTAACCTATATTTTGCAGTAACAGAGTTGTTGTTACATTCAAACCAACCACTTATTGTTTTGACATATGCAGTATAGTGCCATTAGGTAGTTGTGGCACCAGTGTGGTATATTATACCTACTTTTGTGAAGGTTTACTTTCCAAGAGATACTTGGCCATGTGTGAAGCCTGTACATTTACAGTTATTTTTGGTATCATCTGCATGGAACCTTAGAAGCATTAGTATGACATATTCTCTATCTGAGTTCATTTGTATGGTGGAACAATTGTAAAAAGGGCATAATATGCCATGATTTGCATTCTGCAGAAGGTGGTGTAATGCAATTGATTCAGAATTTGGTATGGATATATATATATATATATATATATATATATATATATATATATATATATATACAAATCGTGCACTAGGGATGTGCTCTTGTAAAACATGGTTGTAGAGAGTGTGTGTATATGAAATATGGAAGATTTCATGTATAGGGAAGTTGTTGGTTTCCAGTACTTGTAGTAAGTACATTAGGAATTCTTGTGGTTATTCCTGTGTTTTTATGATAAATGTTACCATTCCTGCACAGGAAGCCAATTATTTCCTTATACTTGAGACACTGTAAGTGTTGTCAAGATTATTTGTAGCATTTCTATGAAGGACGAGTATTTGCAAACACAACTGGTCCAAGCCGTTTAATGAAATGCTGTGTTGGTGTCAAGACTTGATGGTCGTGTAGCCGATGAAACCTCCGTCCCCAAGTACCACTCGAGCAAACAAGAAATTACTGCCCGAAAAGCCCTTGAGGCCACGGGTGGTGAATTTCGTCAGCCGGAACCAGGAATTCCGGAAGATGCCCCCTCTGACCACTGTAAGGCAAACATGGAGTTAGGTCATAAACACAGAACCCTAGACTTGTATATGAATATGTAAGAAGTCTACAATAGGGCTTACCCTTAGGAGTTGGTCGGAACCCAATATTGGTGTAGGGATGTTATCGGAGGCAGCCGGCATGGGTGACGACAAGATGAGAGCTTGGTAATGCACTTAGTAGGATGAAATCACCACCTGACGTAGAAGCCAGAAGCTGTGAAAACTTGGTTGAGTCCAGGAGAGAACAGTTCCAGCTGGGTACAGCAAAAAGGAGTAAGTCCAGGCAAAGGTACTGTGAAGGAAGAAGCCAAATCAGAGTCCAAGATCAATCCGAGGTCAGTGGTAGTCTGTAATCCGTAATCCGCAATGCGCCCGACAGGATCAGCTGTGAAGCGCTGGAGGGCAGTCAGCGCGTCGCTTTTAAACGCTGACTAATGATCACGTGACTCTCATCATCGAACGTGCTGAAGGAGGACCTCCCAGGTGCCGGCAACGGAGACGTTGTAGAATGCCCGTGGCGCGTCTCCATGGCAACTGCCAACACCGGAATGGAAACCAACGGCGGGATGGGAAATGAGGCAAAAACCGGAGTCGCTGACCTTGTCCCACCCTTTGCCGGCAGGCCTGCAGGGGAGAGTATGTCCTGGCATGTATTTTGGTGGGGGCTGGATTATGGGATGTGTCCACGGAACGCGTGGATGAAGATGGGGGCGTGACAGAGCCCAACCTCAAAGGCCCACGACCCCGTGGGCTGGAAGGGTGTTCCTTATGGAACCGAGCCACCAACAATGGGGCATGGACATCAGAAGATGGAACCCAGGACCTCTCCTCAGGACCATATCCCAAACAGTCCACCAAGTATTGTAACCTCCCTCTAACAACCCGGGACCCCAGAATAGCACTAACCTCATACTCCTCTTGGGAAACCACAGGGACAGGACCAGGAGCGGGAGCAATGCGTGTAGCATCAGGACAAGGCTTGAGGAGAGATGTGTGAAAAACGGGGTGCAATTTCCATGAAGCGGGGACGTTGAGTCGATAGACCACCGGGTTCAGGACTTTGGAGACCCTATAAGGGCCGACAAAACAGGGCAGCAGTTTACGACAACCCGGTATATGGAGGTGTCGTGTAGACAACCATACCCAGTCGTCTTGCTTGTATGACGGGGCATGTTTCCTTTTTTTGTTAGCAGCGGTACTCATAGACACCTGGGCCTCCTGGAGATGGACAAGGGTTTGGGCATGGATGGATGCGAGATCTCTGGCACAATCATTTGCCGCAGGGGTACTGGTACACAATACAGGGTCACTGGCAAGAACCGAATCAGAAGAGGGTAGAGTACGTGGATGTTGGCAATAGAGCGAGAAAAAAGGGGAAAAACCAGTGGATGAGTGCAAGGCGCTGTTATATGCAAATTCTGCAAAATGAAGAGAATCAAGCCAGGTATTCTGGAATTGCAAAGTTAGACACCTTAAGTACTGTTCCAAAGCCTGGTTTACTCTCTCAGTTTAGCCGTCGCTTTCTGGATGGTAAGCTGAAGAGAAGCGGGCATCTACACCTAGTAGTTTGGTAAGAGCCAACCAGAAACGTGACGTGAACTGAGACTCCCTATCTGACACAATGACACTCGGCAAACCGAACAGACAGAAAACAGATTTAAAGAACATTCGAGCCAATGAGGGAGCAGTAGGAATGCCTTTGCATGGTAAAAAACCGGGCCATTTTTGTGTACGAGTCTACTACCACCCAAATCGTGTCGTAGCCTTGTATACGTGGTAGATCGGTTATCAGGTCCATGGACACCGTATGCCATGGTTTCGGGGGTATGGGCAATGGTTGTAGCAGTCCCAGCGGACGACCCTTCCGAGTCTTGCATTGTGCGCATGTAGAGCAGGTGTTAACATATGTCTCCACGTCTCGCCGCATCGATGGCCACCAGCACCAGCGTTTTAACAACTCCAGAGTACGTCGCTGACCTGGGTGGCCATTGATAGGAGCATTGTGGGACCAGTCTAAAGCCTGGTTGCGAGTGTCACTGGTTGGGAGGAACAGTTTTCCTTGAACAAAAGGCAACCCATCCTGCATAACGGTATCCCAATCATCCAATACCTGGGGATGTTGTGTAACCCATTGTCGTATAGCCGTTAACATAGGCGGAAACGGAGTACAGGTACAAACAACAATGCCTTTACCCAGGAGAGTTTCGGGATATGATGGGAGGGGAACCCCCCCCAGGCGAACGGGACAGGGCATCCGCTTTACCATGGGACAACCCCGGTCTGTGTTTGACAAGGAAGTCGTATGCGGCAAAAAAAAGGTGCCACCGAACTTGTCTACTATTGGCGAATTTCAGTGACGCTAGGTCCTGTAAGTTTTTATGGTCTGTGTAGACGATGGTCTGATGTTTTGCCCCCAGAAGATGGTGTCTCCAGACCAAGAAAGCGTCTCTGATGGCCAGGAGCTCCTTTCAGTGACCGTATAGTGAGTTTCGGTCAGTGTCAATTTCCTGGAATGGTAGGCAACCGGGTGCAGTGCTCTGGTGGTAGGACAAGGCTGAGACAGGACGGCCCCTAAGGCAAAGGAAGAAGCATCTGCTTCTACAATATACGGGAGCTTTGGATCAGGATGCTGCAGGACTGGGGCCGTGGTGAACAAGGTTTTAAGGGAGTCGAAGGCTGCTTGATGTGAAGCGGTCCATATAAATGATACTGCAGGACTGGTCAATGCGGTTAATGGTGCCACAATGGAGGAAAAATTTGCGATGAACCTCCGGTAACAATTTTCGAACCCTAAAAAGAATTGTAATTGTTTCAATGTAACAGGTACCGGCCAATCTGTGATAGCCTGGACTTTGGATCGGTTCATTGTTAGCCCCCAGGTGAAATATGGAAACCCAGGAATTCAACTTCAACTGTGTGAAACAGACATTTCTCAGGTTTAGCATATAGCGAGTTCTTCCTGAGTCTTGTGAGTACCTCTCTGACATGAAGGACGTGTTCGGCCAATGTTTGGGAGAATATCAGTATGACGTCCAGATACGCCATGACATAAACATCCAGAATATCACTAAATATATCATTTACCAACCGTTGGAAAATGGCTGGGGCATTACAGAGGCCAAAAGGCATCACCATGTACTCATACAATCCTTGGCGAGAGCAGAAGGCAGTCTTCCACTCATCACCAGGGCGCATGCGGACTAAATTGTATGCCCCCCAGAGATCCAGCTTGGTATAGATGGAAGCATTGGTCAACTTGTCTAACAGGGTAGAGATGAGTGGGATGGGGTAACGGTTCTTTATGGTGATTGCATTCAGGCGTCTGTAATCTACACAGGAGCGGAGATCTCCCTCTTTTTTCGGGACAAAAAAAATTGGACTGGCCACGGGTGAAGAAGAAGGCCTGATGTGACCTAAGTGTAAGGCGTGGCGGATGTATTCTTTAAGGGACGTTTCTTCAGATGGTGATAGTGAATATATGCGTCCTTTGGGAAGCGATGCCCCATCAATCAGATCAATAGAACAATCATACGGTCTGTGAGGGGGCAGTATCTCGGCAGATGTTTTATCAAAAACTGAATGGAAATCATGGTATTCTGGGGGTACTCCTGACAAAGTGGCTCCCACCGTATGGGTTGTTTCGGGTGGGTAGTTCTCCCCTACAGGGACTAAGTGTAGGCCCCCAAGTGCCCTCGCAGGGTTGTTGAAGTCTTCTTCCAGTAAACAAAAATGTTGGCAAATGTCGGATTCAAAAGAAACCTGACCCGTACCCCAGTCGATGAGTGGGTTATGCCTTTTCAACCAGGGAAGGCCTAGGATTACCCCGAACTGTGGTGTGGATATCAGATCAAAGGACAGTTGTTCTTTATGGTTACCCTGAATAATCACGTCCATCTGGGCGGTCTGTTGTTTGATCGGACCACAAATGAGAGAGGACCGGTCCACAGTTTGGACTGGCTCAGGATGTGTCTTGGTCACTAGTGGAAGGTTCAATGCTTTGGCCAGAGATATATCAATAAAGCAACCAGTAGCCCCTGAATCAATAACTATATGTACTGTGTGTGAACACTCTCTATCAGGATGAAGCACTGCCTGAACGACCACTGGTCTTACTGGGCCGAAGGTAGGAGCCCTGGGGTTGTGAATCGAGCTCGTCCTGTCCCCCATACTCAAGGACGAGCTTTCTGAAAACCCGAGGACTTTCAGGCGTCGTGGGCACTCTTTGACGAAATGACCACTGAGTCCACAATAGAAGCATGCGTTGTCGGTTCTCTGATGCTCTCTTTCAGTCTGAGTGATGGGACTTCGTAGACCTCCTATTTGCATGGGTTCACTTGCGCCATCCGGAGGAGGGGGCCAGGGTTTACCTGAAAACCAGATTCCGCCCGGCGTTCGGTCTTCCGAGCGTCTACCTGGAGAGTTAGGTCTACTAGTTTGGGATATGCGTCAGGAAGGGAAGGGATGACAGAAAGAGCGTCCTTCATAGCGTTACACAGACCTTTGTAAAATACCATAGCTTTCTTGTTTTTGGGCCATGAAGTCTCAGCTGACAATTGGTTGAAGCATGTGATGTATTCTATTAAGGTTTGTCTACCTTGGGATAGTTCTAGGAGCTCTAAATCCCGGGACTGGGCTTTGTACCTGGTATCGAATACTTTGGCCAACTCGCTCACCAGGAGATCAAAATCGTAAAGGGCTGGGTGGTTGTTCTCAAGAAAAGGATTAGCCCAAGTAGCTGCAACCCCGGTCAAGTGGGATAGCAAAAAGGCAGCTTTTGTGGTGGAATCATGGAACACCAGTGGTCGGCAAAGAAAGTGAAGTTTACACTGATTGATAAAGGTGCAATATTTTCTGGGATCTCCCTGGAATTTCTCAGGGGGTGCCAATGGAAACTGGGTAGGTAACACCACGGGAGTAGGTGGTGTAGGGGGTACAGAGGGACCCGGTGTTGGTGTTGCCTGATCATCAAATTTGGCATCAGCCGGTAACGGGATGCGGGTACTTTGGATGTTATCTAAGCGATGATGTTTCGCGGTTGTGGCAGCCGCCACTTCGGTTCTAAGGGATGCAGCAGCTTGCATTAGAGCAGCCACAGGGTCCCCGGCAGCGGGTTCCATCGTCTGGACGACCAAAAAAAATGGCTTCACAGTCTGTCAAGACTTGATGGTCGTGTAGCCGATGAAACCTCCGTCCCCAAGTACCACTCAAGCAAACAAGAAATGACTGCCCGAGCGGTCCTTGAGGCCACAGGTGGTGAATTTCGTCAGCTTGAACCAGGAATGTCGGAAGATGCCCCCTATGACCACTGTAAGGCAAACATGGAGTTAGGTCATAAACACAGAATCCTAGACTTGTATATGAATATGTAAGAAGTCTACAATAGGGCTTACCCGTAGGAGTTGGTCGGGACCCAATATTGGTGTAGGGATGTCATCTGAGGCAGCCGGCAAGGGTGGCGACAAGATGACAGCTTCGTAATGCACTTAGTAGGATGAAATCACCACCTGACGTAGAAGCCATAAACTGTGAGTCAATCAGTTGAAAGGTACGTCCAAGAACAAAGTTCATAACAAAAGGGCAATCCAATAGCAGTCCAGGGACGAAAACGTGGTCGAGTCCAGGAGAGAACAGTTCCAGCAGGGTACAGAAAAAAGGAGTAAGTTCCAGGCAAAGGTACCGTGAAGGAAGAAGCCAAATCGGAGTCCAAGATCAATCCGAGGTCAGTGGTAGTCTGTAATCTGTAATCCGAAATGCGCCCAACAGGATCAGCTGTGAAGCGCTGGAGGTCAGTCAGCGCGTCGCTTTTAAACGCTGACTAATGATCACGTGACTCTCATCATCCGTCACGTGATCGAACGTGCTGAAGGAGGAGCTCCCAGGTGCCGGCAACGGAGACGTTGTAGAATGCCCGTGGCGCGTCTCCATGGCAACTGCCAACGCCGGAATGGAAACCAACGCCGGGATGGGAAATGAGGCAAAAACCAGCGTCACTGACCTTGTCCCACCCTTTGCCGGCAGGCCTGCAGGGGAGAGTATGTCCTGGCATGTATTTTGGTGGGGGCTGGATTATGGGATGTGTCCACGGAACGCGTGGATGAAGATGGGGGCGTGACAGTTGGTGCCAACTGAAAAAGAAGATTGATTGCTACATTAGCATAACAATTTACTCCAGTTGTGTTGCTGAATTTAAATGGAGCAGAGAGTTCTGGTTGTGGATCGTTTGATGGGCCTGCAGATTTTTCTCCTAAAAAGAAACTTGTGTTTTTCTTTTCTGATGGACGTGCAGTTGAATTTGTGGTAGAGAGTTTTGTGGTTGTATTCTTAGATGCAGAAGGATTTGGTTGTTGTTTCTTTAGCGGTATTGTTGGGAGGTCTGATATAGACTCTGTTTGTATTCGTTTTCTTTTTCTTTTTAAACATTTCTGTTTTGAGGTACAGTTTATCTAGATGGGGGTGTATAGTGCACATATCCAATTGTATTCCAGGATGCAAAGAATGGCCACGTTGACTTTGTTTGCATCAAAATTAACTAGGAATAGACCATTGAGTGTGCGCAGACGTGAAAGTGCTATGTTAATCATTTTTTCTTTAAAAACTGTGCTGCCAATGTCAATCAATGCTTGATCTAGGGTTAGACCTTGTGATTTGTGAATAGTGACAGCATAGAGAACATAGATAGAGAACATTGCTATCTGCGTACATACATGTTTTTGAAAAACAACGAAACGTGCTATAGTGCATTCAATTTGTTTTAACTTCTGCAAATTTGTCAAAGTGGATGTTGACAAACTTAATGTTGTTGTCATGTGGATATGTATGGAAGCCAACAACTGTACTAATGACTAAACCTTGTTCTACGTTAAGGTTACGTTATAGAAATACTCTGAAGTTTAAACACAAAGTCAATATTTTCTCCAATCCAGCTGTGTTGGAGATACATTTTTCTAAACTGTTTGTCATGCTGTTGCTTGCTGTGCACTTCTAGTTTGTGGAGCTGATATACAGTGTAGGTTGCATTTCTTTTTTTAACATTGTCTATTTTGTTGAGTTAATTGTTCCATGACATCAGGAGCAGATGTGTTTCATTCATATAGCTCATGGATTAATCTACCATTTAAGATGGATTTTGCATCTTTAATAAGCAGACCAGTATTGATGTTTTTAAAATGTTAGCACAGGAGAGGTCTGCAGACTGGCGCAAGTTTTGAGTTAGTTCTTTGTAGTGAACATGTTGCCAGACATTTATAAATCTGCTGAGCGTATTGCAGTATTGCTTGTGTCGTAATGTGTTGAAAACAGGTTGACCTTTTACTGGTGTTAACTGTAGGAGGTCTCTGAAAACAATAACATGCTTTCCTCCAAACAGTTCTTTGTAGTTGGATTTGAGGACTTCTTGCATTCTGGGATGAATTAAAGCCAACATGAGGTCGGACACCATGTTTACTTCATCTATCAGGAGCACTTTCATTTGTTTTCGAATTTTGTGTACTTCAATAATAGCTACTGCTGATAATTTGTAGTATTCTAATTTGATTTGGTGTTCTATGGGGAGGAGCAGTCTGTGTAAAGTTACACCTCCTATGCTGTAGGTAGCTAAACCTGTAAGGACTATTATTACAGCTAAAAGGTTGTTGTTTGTCAAGTTTTGTAGAAATCTGCTGAATATTTTAAAGACCAGAGGTTTGTCATTGTTACAGCTATTTAGTTTCATGTTTAACACCATGTTCGATTTATTGAGTGACTTATAGATAAGTGATGAGTTCTTCATCATTTAGCTGTGATGTGAGCACTGACAAGTCTTCCTCAGATTGTTTATATTGATACATTGTATTTTCTACATCAATCATGGCTATTTCTGTTTCATTTAGAATTAATGGTTCTCCACGTGGTTCTTGGCTTCCTGTAACAGAAGGCTGACTGCCCTCAGGAGTGTCTTTATCTAAATGAGTTTCAATGTCTTCCTCTTGTTGGCGTTCATTGTCTAACATGTGTTTGTAATGTTTGAAACTGTCATTTGTTACGCTGCTTTCATTTGCATTGACTGCAGCTTCAAATGAGTCAGTCACCTAATAATTTGTGTTCTATTCTCCAAGGTTTAAACAGTTGGAGTAGAGTCATTTAATACAGTTTTCTATGCTGTGGAAATTTACATATTAACTGGATATGTTTAATTAGACTGGGCTTGATGAGTTTCACTAGGCTTCCTTTACAAGTTGAGACTGAATATTTGCCAGTTGTGTCAATTGGTGTGACATTGTTTTTGTAAGTGTAGTTTTTTGTTCAATGTTGTACAGACATATGTTTTCCAAAGCAGTATTTCTGTTTGGGTAGTATGTGTCAATTTCAATGTTTTTTAAAATGTCCTGGCTGTTGGGATCATTTGTGGATATGGTTTCTATCTCTTGGTAGGATTTTGGTACTCTTTTTCGGGATGAAGCTGGACCGAGGTTCAGCCAAACAATGGGCCTCATTACGAGTCCGGCGGTAACCATGGCAATAAAACCGCCTGGTTACCGCCGGACTTGTATTACCATTCCACCTCCGTGACTCCAGAAATTACCAGGGCATTACAGCCCCGGTGTCCCGGGAGTCACGGAGGCGGAATGGTGTTAATCCCCATTCCCATTGAGTCCTAAAGTACTCAATGGGAATGGGGAAGTGGAAACACCGGCACCATCTCGTGATGGTACTGGTGTTTCCACGTCTGCCTGCAGGCGGGAGGCGTTAAACTCGCCAGGTCAGATCTGGCGGGAAGATCACCTCCCGCCTGCAGGACTCGGGATCGGGTGGTCTGGAATTAACAGTGGCGGTGGATTTACCGCCACTGTTAATTCCGGACCGCCCAACCCGTAATGAGGCCCAAGGTGTTCAGATTTGCCATATAAGGCTGTACCTGTTAAACAGTATGCATCTTGGTGGAACACACATTCTCTATGGTAGAGAATGTTTATACTGAAGCTGTACACTTTTTTTTATAGTTGTTTTATCAGATATGTCATCCCAAGGTCTTTTAGCTCTGTTTTCTCAGCTTTGGCGAGGTAGGCTGTGACATTTCTTGCAACTGCAATTAAATTGTCTGCAAAGTATTGTATGTTTATGTTTGCATTCCACAAGAAGGCAATAGTTGCATTGTAATCATTGAAGTACTTGGATCCTTCGTCCCTTTTAATGTTGTATGTATTTTTAGGATATTTGCCTTTTACAATGTGTCTAACTGAAGACATCAAGCTATTTAATTGTACTTTTTTGTGCAAACTGGGCTAGGTAAGCCAAAGCAAAATTTGGTATAGTATTTGCCTATGTTTTTATATCTACATTGGCAGAATTTGCCACAATCATGTTCTTGGAAGTGTAAGATTTTTGTTAGTAGGTCACTATCTGAGGTTTCTAAAGGGATTTTGCAGGTTATGTATTTTTCAATAAACTGTAAAACAGTGGCATCACTATTATGTCCAAATTAAGGAGCATCTCTTATCCAGAAAAGTGTGTGGATTTGTGGTGCTCATCTGGATTGATATTGTTTTCTCCAAAAGAAGTGTTGCACTTCTGATTCCGGAGGGGTCATTTTATTGCAGATAAAGTCACCATGCCAATGAAGCGATGGTGAAAGCAATTTGATACATTGACAGGGTCAAGAGAATAGAGTTATTCTGGTGTTTCTATATCTATTCCGTATTTATATTGGTTTTCAGTGCAAAAGAAATCGTGCAAGTCATCCCATGCGTATTCTGCAAAACTTAAACTAACAAACAATGTGGGTGTTATTACATTGTGTGGACAGTGGCCTGATTCTTGGGAGCATGGCAGGAGGTATGCTGTGGTGGTGTGGACAGTCCCTAGACTCTTGGGTGCATGGCCGGAGGCCATAGCATAGTACAGCTATGCACTCAAGAATCTGGTCACTGGACACAACCACCACACCACAACATGCCCTTAACGTCCCAATTTAAACACCAGCTGCAGATATCAAAATAGGTGGCCAACCCTATTTTTCACCAATGGCAATATCACCATATGATCTAGATTCCACTCCCCTACTCTATCATGCAGTCACCAAATAACCTGAAACATGTTCCTCCATCTGCCCAAAAAACACTACTTACTGCAATAGTTGTGGGCAAATTCTTGGTTACATGGCGTATGATACTTCAGTAGTTGTGCAAGTGCTTAGATTCTTGGGTGCATTGGCCTATTTTTAACCTATACAAACATCCTCAAACCATCTACATTCCACTCCCCTACCCTAATGATGCCTGCATGCATTCAAAAGATATGCTGTCCGCCCAAGACCTTATCACGGATTTCCACCAAATTTGCGGCACAAGCGGCGTCTTAGTCCCGAAATCGTGCTTTTGTTAATTTGGTGTAAATCCCTCCAGTATTTTTCTTTTAAATGGCCAAAATGTAAGGCAAAAAAAATAGTGATATCTATGTCCACTTTAAGGACACACTTCCCTGTTCGCTCCGCGGACAGGACACTGATTGGTTGATCGGGTTGTGTCATGTACGCGGACACGCAACGTTTTTGCCGATTGGCTGGAGTGAGGCATGAGGCGCGGCACATTGTTTCGATGCACCCGCCATCTTCGATCCGCCAACAGCGCGGCATCGAACAGAGGGAAATTGCAATTTTGGGGAGTGTGTTGGTGTGTAGGAGTGCTTGGGGAGGGTTGAGGAGTAAGAGATGGGTCAAATATTGTATTTGTTTAGGTGGCAGGTACCCTTGATGTGTTCGACATGCCCGTAGTCTCTGAGGCTGTCCGCGGACATAATGAATGCACTGCTAGTTATTTTATTTTAGTATGATGTTGGTTTTGGGTTGTTAGTACAGCATTAATTATAATTAATATCATCTATGAGTAGCCCACATACCACAGTCAAAATGTTTGGTATTATAGGTGTGTTATGCTGTGGTGGTTGTGGCCAGGGCCTCCAAGGCTCTAGTCCCTGGCCACAACCACCGCAGCATAACACACCCATAGAATCAAACACCCATCAAAAATCCACAACCCAAAAGTTTGTGTACTGTTTCATTTGTAGAGTTTGTATGTGAAGTTTTGGTTAGGTTATTCAGTTAAGATTGTAGAGTTTGTAACAACAAGTGCAGTGTTTCTGTGTTGATTTATTGGATACTTACTGATTGAGTTTTTTTGTGGTTGTATGCAGTTATTTCATGACATGGGTAACTGGACCAGACGATCTCTTTGATAAAAGAAAAGATATATGTTAGAGCAGGTAGTTCATAGTGAGTTATTGCATTGCATAATAGACATTTCTGTATTGTTTGACCCTCATATTTAGTACTTTACAAGTAGTATAGTGCAAACCAGTTTACTGTGCAATTTGCTAAGTTTCTGTGTTTGTTTTCTAAATCATTGGGTCTGTGGGAAAAAAAATATCTGGATTAAAACAAAACCCTTCTATGGTGAGGTATAATAAATTCCTTTCATTATTTTACCATTTATTTCTTGTTTCTTGCTAATCTTCTACCTTTGGTTTGTTGTAAATTTGTGGGGCAATTAGATACCTGTTGGCGTATTCTAATCGTTTATTTTCACTTTTATGCTATTCATCTATCTGTTGGGTTGTTGCAGATTTTTTGGGGTAGTTAGATACCTGTTGGCGTATTCTAACTGTATATTCCTTGTTTGATTGTAATGGTATTTATTTATCTGTTTGCTTGTTGCAGAATCTTGGGGAAGTTAGATACCTGTTAGTGTATTCTAATTGTGTATTTCTTGTTACATTTTAGTGGCATTTATTTATCTGTTTTCTTGATGCAGCATCTTGGGGCAGTTAGATACATGTTGGTGTACTCTGTGCACAGTTTTGAAGCTGTAGTTTTGCTTATGTTCATAGACAGATTACGTATAAAATTTTGGTTTTAAGAATATTAAGTAAGGGTTTACAAGATTTGCTAGCAATCTCTGCTTTAGATTAATGGTACTATCATTACATTTGAACCATCCACAATTCTTTTTTATATATGCAGTGTAGTGACCTGCATTGGTTGTGGCTCCTGCGTGGTAGATTATACCTTTTGTTGTGAAGGTTTTCTTACCAAGTGATACTTGACCATGTGTGAATCCAGTCAGTTTCCAGTTGCTTTTGGTACCATCTGCATTGTAACATAAAGAAATTACTTACTATGTGTCTGTATTTGTAAGGTGGAGAGATTATCTGAATTGCAGTTAGTACATAATCTGCCATAGTTTGCATTTTGTACAAGTTGCTGAAATGGAATGGGTTCACAGTTAGGTATGGATACATACCCAAAGCGTTCATTTGGGACTTCTTCCGGTGCCACATGGTTGCAGAGAGTGCATGTAAGTGTCCACATGTATGACATCTCAAAGATTTCATTTATAGGTATGTTTTTGTTTTCCAGTACTTGTAGTAAGTACATAAGAAATTCTTGTGGATATTCTTGTGAGTTTATAGTGAATTTGACAATTCCAGCACAGTAGTTCAATTCTTGTCTTATTCCATGAATACTGTAAGTGTTGACAGGATTGGTGGTTGCATTTCTATGAAGGACTAACATTTGAAAACACAATTGGTCTGTACTGTGTAAGTAAATGTTCTCAATAATTGGTCGCAATTGGAATAGAATATTTATTGCTACATTTACGTAGCAATTTACAGCAGTTACATATGGAAATTTGAATGGACCTGATAGTTCTGTGTGGAAGTCATTTGTTTGGAGCGTGTGCTGCTTCATTGAAGACGTAGTTGAGTTACTTTGACCACTAGATTCTTGTTTGTTTGTGGTACTTGAAGAAGTATTAGTTTCTATTTTTTTCTTTGGAGGAATTGTAGTGATTTCCTGTATCGTTTCAGTTCGAAGTAGTTTTATTTTACAATGTTTTGCTTGATGTGCAACAGGATAGGTTTTCAGATGGGGGTGTGTAGTGAACGGAGCCTATTGTATTCAAGAATGCAAGGAATATCAGCATTTACTTTACTTGCATCAAAGTTGATTTGAAATAGCCTGTCAAGTGTACATAAGTGTGATAGTGCTACGTAGCTCATGCCTTCTTTAAAGTCTGTGCTACCAATATCTATTAATGCTTTATCTAGGGTAAGACCGTGTGATTTGTGAATGGTCACTGTGTTTGCTAGAGTTAGTGAAAATTGTTCTCTGCTTACATACATGTCTTTGAAAACAAGGAAGTGGGCTATTGAGCGTCCTATCCTTTTAACTTCTGATAGATTGTAAAAGAGAATATTGACAAATTAAATTTAAAGGTTGTCACATGGGTATGGTTGATAGCCAACAACTGTACCAAGTGCTCCATTAACTAGTCCTTGCTCCACATCAAGGTTGCGTTTAAGCATTACTCTACAGTTTAAAGATAATTTTAATATTTTCTCCAAATCAGCTGTGTTGGAGATAGAGTTTTCGAGTGTATTTAATCTTGTTGTGGCATGTTGACACATGGGTGTCATACCATGTACGTCCAGTTTATCTGTGGAGCAAATTTCAGTTATTGGTTTCATTTCTTTTTTCAACATTGTTTCATTGAATTTGGAACAGCTTGCATGAGTTGGCATCAAGGACATACAATTGGCATTTTTGTGTGCTAATTGTTGCATGACATCAGTAGCCCATGAGTGTATGGATGTACCTGGTTTTAATATTGATTGTGCTTCTTGAGAAAGTACACCAACTCTAATACTTTTTAAAATGTTGGCGTATGTGAGGTCTGCAGATTGGCACATGTTTTCAGTTAATTCTCTGTATTGGAAATGTTGCCAAAGGATTACATTTCCTATACTGCCAAGAGTTTTACAGCACAGTTTGTGCCCTAAGGGTTTAAAAATAGATTTAGCTTTCACTGGTGTCAAATGCTCATCTCATCTATTAGAAGCATTTTCATTTGTTTGAAAACTCTGCGTAGTTCCATTGCAGCTTCTGTGGAAAGTTTTTAATAGTCTAATTTGTGTTGGTGTTCTACTGAAAGGAGTATAATCAGTGTAAAGTGACACTGCCTATGTTGTAGGCAGCTAAACCTGTGGGGGCAGTTACAACAGCTGACAGTTTGTTGTTTGACAATTGTTGAAGGAACTTGCTGATGATATTGATTAAGAATGTTTTGCCTGAACCAACTTCACCACTCACATATAGCAGTATAGGTTTGTAGTCTTGGCAGGTACCGTTTTTATTTTCATGTTCCACACCATGTTCAATTTGTTTTGTTATTTCATGGAAAATGCCACGCTGTTCATTGTTCAGTTGTGATTTCAGTAAAGCAAAGTCTTCTGTAGCATGTTCATACTGACACATGGTGTTTTCTACTTCTGCCATGGCTAATTCTGCCTCATTTGCTATTGGTGGCTGTCCAAGTGGTTATTGGGTTCCTGTTACAGAAGGTTGACTACTGATGGGAGTGTCCACTTGTAGTTGGGTCTGGAGTTCTTCTTCGTGTTGCTGTTCATTGTGCAACATTGTTTGGTACTGTGTAAAGTTTACATCTGTTACAGTGCTTTCATTTGCTTTGAAAGCATGTTCATAGGAGTCATATGTATCCAGTAACTCTTCTTCTTTTCTCCATGGTTTCAAAAGTTGTAGCAGGGATATGTAATACTGTTCTTTTTGTTGCAGAGTTTTTAATGACAATTTGATATGATTAATTAAGCTGGGTTTGGTAAGTTTCACTAAGCTGCCTTCACAATTTACCACTATCTACCTTTCTTTTCATCTGGTTTAACATTATTTTTGTATTTGAAGTTTTGTGCTACATGGTAGAGACACATGATTTCCAAAGCGGTACTCCTGTTTGGGTAGGTTGTGTCAGTAAATTGCTTTTCAAAATGTCTTGGCTGTTGGGATCATTTTTGGCTATTGTTTCTATGTCCTCATATGATTTGAGAACTCTTTTTCTAGATTTAGGAGGACCAAGACTTTTCCATCCAAGGCAGTACCGGTTAAGCATTCTGCAGCTTAATAGCAGCCCCATTCTCTATGAGAGGACATGTTTATGCCTAAGCTGTACAATTTCTGTGATAGTGTTTTGTCAGATGATATGTCATCCCGGAGGTCTTGAAGCTCTGTTTTCACTGCTTTGTTTAAGTAGGCTGTGACATATCGTACAACTGCAGTGGAATTGTCTGCAATGTACTGCACATCTATGCTTGCATTCCATAGGTGGGCACTGATTGCATTGTAATCATTGATGTATTTTAATTCTTCTGTTCTTTTTATGTAATATATGTTCTTAGGTGATTTACGTTTGACACTATGTCTGACTGAAGACATTAAATTGTTTATTTGACCTGTTGTTGAAACTGGTCTAGGGAAACCAAAGCAGCATTTAGTTTAGTATTTCCCTTTTTTAATATTTGCGTCTACAATGTTTCCCACATTTGTGTCTTTGAAATTGTAAAATGTGTGCATGAAGGTCACTATGTGTTGTTTGTGAAGGGATTTCACAAGTGACATATTTTTGGATGAACTGCAAAACAGTGGCATCAATGTTCTGATCAGAATTAGGAGCATCTTTAATCCATAATAGCATGTGGATGGGTGGTGCTCCTCTGGCTCGGTATTCTTTTCGCCAAAAGAAGTTTTCAACTTCTTTGAGTGGAGGAACAGTCCTATTACAAATAAAGCGTAGCATAGCCATGAATATTTACAGGATCTAGAGAGCAGAAATCTCTTGGTATTTTTATATCTATGTTTGTTTTATTTTTGTTTGCTATGCGTAGGAAATCGTGTAAATCTTCCCATGCATATTCTGCACAACTTAATGTTACAAACCAAGTGGGTGGGCCAAGGTTTCTTAGTATAGAGCGTACATCTCTGTGACGTCGGAACCAGTATTCTTTTGTATAACTCATCTTTGTAAAAACATTTGTAATACTTGACTGCATAACCTCATTTTTTTCTTGCACTTTTTGTAATAATTTTGTAGCTGACATATTTTGAAAATGGGTACCTGATTTTAAAGTGTGTGCAACTCCGTAGCATAGAGTTGCTAGTTCACTTTCAAAGAGAAGGTGGAATATGTAGTCCACGTTTAGTCTGAATCTGGGGTCGTCAGAATACATTCGTAGAGAGCGATATTCTGATGCTGTTATCTGTGTGGGTCTATCATTGTACATTCCTCGTCTTTCCAGTAGGAAAGAGTGAAAGAGTAATGGAAAGGCCTGTGCTTCTATATTTTTTTCCAATGTGCTGATTGGAGATCCTTTGGCTTGTCGCATTTGGTAAGTTTCAAGTGCATCATCTATAGTGTCTTTAGAGTGTAAAGGATGAATTGTATAATGGTCTAAAATATTGGATTCTGTGGTAGGATTTAGAAGTTCAAATTGACCAGTTTCTGGTGACTCTTGAATTATTCCTATGGTTTCTCTCAGGTTTTCTTCAATATTAATTTCTTTGTAGCATTCATTGTTGTGTTTTAGATATTGCAGGGCTTGTCTAACTGTATGTAAGACCACACGTTGTTGTCAAATTATTTTGTCTTTTGTAGGTACGCCATTTACTAAGACAATTAAAGATTGATCTATTGACTGTTGCACTCCTAGAGTGTGTACATTTTCTGAGAGATCTAATGGTAAATAAACTACTTTGCACAAATGCCTTTGACTAATTCAGGCAGAGGTAATTTTGCTGTTTTTGGTTAGAGGCATATTATTGCTTGAAATGGGTGCGCTGTTTGAATTATGATGCTCTCATATAAATTTAGTTGTTGCAGGGGTTTTGGTAGTGGGAATAATTCCAAGTTATTTGTGATAGCACGTGAAGGGATTTGGTTGTTGTCAAGTTTTGAAGTACAGTAATTGCAAAGTATTAAGGGATCAGTAATGTCATATTTGTTTTCTGCTATAAGGTAGAGAGCTAATTGGAACCATTTCGAATCTTCATTGTCTTCTATTTTGTATGTTATGTCTGTAGTTTTTGTGGTACTTTTATAAGAAGTCCTGCTGCAACACACACACACATGGTTTGGTATTCAGTAGAGGTACTTTTAAACTTTAGTATTTCTTTTTTGTATGTGTTTAATAGAAGGTTGCTATTTGTGCTGTTTGTTGTACATCTATTTCATTTTGTAAGTGGCTTTCAATTCCAAAATATTTTCTCTGGATATAGTCTATTTCTCCGAGTAGTTGTTTGGCTGTACCATGTAAGTTGGCTAGTGCTAAAGCAGGACTTTTAGCATGGCAAAGTTTTTGGACTAGGTTTCTTATAATTGTATGCTGTGTTGATATCATTTTGATATGATGGAAGGTGCTTTTGCAAATAGGTCCTGAAATGCCGGCTAATTAATGTCCTTGTAGTCCTGTGTATTTGTGCACTGGACAGGCATCCATATTTTGTAGTAGTTTAATTTTGAATTTGTCTTTGCTTTTTACATACTGATTGAGGAACCGGCATAAAGATTTGAAAGATTTTTTGGCAATGTTACACATTGATGTGCATGGCCATTTGTAGACTGGATGTTTTGGTTCAGGAGATTGGGGAAGTGATACTGAGTTTTCTGGGGATATTTCTGTGAGCAGAGTTTCTGGTTCCATAATGGTGTTTTTAAGTTTTTCATACCCTTGTCCACTGCTATGTATGTCAATTGTTTTTTTTTATTTTTTATATGCTTCTTCATTAAAATATGGTTATTTGGCCGTGGTATGTCTCCATTCACCTCCACAGATATTTAAAAAGCTATTTTTGGTGATATTCCGTTTATTGAGAAGTCTTTTTTGCGAAGGATTGCACTGTCTACGAGAGCTTCTAGGATACATTTTCTACAGTAGGTTTTAAGAGTTCCACATGATTTCTCTCCTGTTTTTAAAAGGTTCTGAAGGACTCTGTGGCGGAACATTGTTTGCAAAACATTATTTTTTTGGTATGCTTACTTGTCACTACATCGAGATGTATAGGGCCTGTGTTAGCAGTAGTGGTAGGTGAAGCCTTGTTAATCACTTTCTGTTTGGTTTTACATTTTGATAGAGGAGGGAAAGTTTCTGTACTGGAAGCTTGTTTTGTTTCGCTTAATGACTGTATTAGATGTTTTGTTTGAACTTTTTGTACAAAATCTGCTAGAGATGGATGCTTATTTTGGACACTTTTATTTTGATTTGCTCTACTTCTGCGTTGCTTTCTACAGAGTTGCTTTTTGGTAGGCATTCTTTGGATTCTGTTGGAGTAAAAAAAGAAAGTGTAGGTTGGGCTGTTGTGCAGTGTATGCATGCTTTGTGCATGAGTGTCTGAGTATGATGGTAAGTATGATTGTGGAGGTGTGTGATTGTGCAATGGGCAGGTACATCAAGTTGGGAGGCTATTCTTGTATTTGTGTGTTACTATACTGGGCTTCAGATGACAATATAAAGTATGTAGCCGGCAAGGGGAAGCACTAATACTACATCTAATGGTAAATCGTTAATATATATGTTTCTTCTACAACACTAAATGCTAGTGTGTTTGACTAACAGTTAGAACATTATGTTAGTTTTGTACTTACTTTTTTTGTATGGAAAGAGTAGGTTTCTTCTAAGTCCTTGTTCATACTTCAGACGCTGCTGCTTTTCAGGAGAGTGGTGTTCACTGAAAGTGTAAAAGAAAGAAGTTAGTGCATATGTGTGTTTATTGCAGTTTTGTTACTGTAGACATTGTTTTGCACTATGTTTGCCTATGTGCATCCTATGTGCATCCTGTACATTTTATTTAGAATCTGTTAGTTGAATATGTTTTTCGAATGAGTCTAATAGTAAACGTATAGAGCACACTTGTTTTTTTTAATGTTATGTTAATGGATGTTAAGAGATAGAAGAAATAATCATATGCAATTTGTGCTATTGTTACAGGGTAAATGGCAGAGATTGTACATAAAAGCATTCCATGTATGCCTTTGTGAGGGTGTGGGTAATAAAACAGAATGATTTGATATAGAGTCAGTGGTGTTGTTTGATCTGGGAGCCTTTCTAATGATATTGCCTGTGTGTGTGCTTGAATGAAGATGTATGTGCTCATCCTGGCTGTGTGTAATTTTATAACACAGTGGACAGTCTTTCTCATTATTATACTGTTATTTTTCACATCTTATAATATGAAACAATATTTTTTTAGATGGGTGTGTGTGTAAACAAAAATTTGGAGAGCTGAAAGCTTTGCAAGTGACACTTCATCATAGCAGATGGGAGAAATGACAGTAACTTCATTTTACAGTTTACAGGGTCAGTGGCATTTACTGTGTTCATATTTTTATTTATTTTGCTTTACATTTTTAAAGCGCTTATACAGCCGCGGGCGTCGAGGCGCTGATACAGGAATGGTTTGTTTTTTATTTGCATAATTATTTTGTCTTAGTTGCGTAGTTATAACGCGCTTAGAACACCCAGAGGTTTCTAAGTGCGGACCCGGGGATCGAATCTGTGTTGCTTCGTGTCGTCTTGCTTTCAAGGTGCGCATATTTCCGCTGAGCTATGCTCCCGGGATGTATTGTATTTCTAGAAGAGGTGTACATGCACTGTGGTGTAGAAAATATTGATATCTGTAGTCTGTGTTCATGCATGTGGATGTGCATCATTCTGTAAGTGGAAATCTCAGGAAGTTTTATAGTAGTTGTTGCTGTAGGTTCTTTGCAGTCACAGCCAAATTGTACTGAGAGTGATCAATAGTACATCTAAAGTGCTGATCTGTGATGACAGAGTTAGATGTAGAGTTCTTGGATGTGATTGGTGGATGATTGTTTGACTGCTTAACAGTAGCCAATGAGGAAATGGTGCAGAGAGTGAAGTGGAAAGGGTAGAAGGGCTGCCTCAGTGTTACTTACATGTTCCGCAGACAGCATGGCTGTTCGGAGACAGGACATTCTACATCTTGGGTTTCTGAGCATGGAGTGGGAGTGTATTTTGAGGATTAGTCAATCAGATGTTGAGGTTCTGCTTCGTATCGAGAGAGGCTGTGTGTAGTGAAGATGGCAGAGGTGCAGAAAGTCAGGGTGTTGGTGGTTGGAGTTATGTTTGTGAATGGGTTGGAGCAGTATGCAAAATCTAGAAATGTGGCTAACCATTTTGACACAAAAGGAGTGGATATGGTTTGGAGCACTGTGCCTGATTTGAATTTGCAGGCAATTCTTGTAGTCTGTCAGGATGTGGCTAGGTTTCATGATCCACATGTAGTTGTCCTACACTGTGGTGCTGTGTATTTACGCTATGTTAGTGGCCCTACTTTGTTGCAAGATTTGAAAAATCTGGTTCAGGAAATCATGAAGTTCTTCCAAATGCCAAGGTTATTTTTTCTGGGTTGACACCTAGGGAAATATGGGACAATAGTTCTGTTTTTTTGTCCAGAGCAAAATGTTGCTAGGGCTTAGTCAACCGAGGCATGTTTGGTTTTATGACTAGGTGCCTCATCAGGACCTCGGCGGTAACGCCGGCGGTATTAGCGCGGGGGCTATTAGCGCGACCGCCATAGCCCCCGGCGCTAATAGCGGGGGATCACGAGTTGGGCGGACTTGGAAGTCCCCCTTCCCCATTGAGCCCAATCGGGAATGCCCCATTCCCCATTGGGCTCAATGGGGAAATTTCGCGCTCATACCGCCGGCGGATTTCCCGCCGGCGGTATGAGCGTGAATTCTCAGCGGATTTCACACCAGCTCGGAGCTGGGTTGAAATCCTCCGAGGCCCTGATTCAGCGGACCCTTAAATCCAGCGGTAATAGCGCTACCGCCGGATTTAAGGGTTACCACCGAGGTCGTGATGAGGCCCTAGATCTGGTATGTTGTTTTGTGACAATGACAACATTGACTCTGGTAATGTCGATTACTTTAAGGAAGATGGCATTTCTTTATCTATTATGGGAAATCCCATACTGTTTTGGAACGTAAGGGTTGCTTTGGAGAAGCTAATGTGAAGAGTTCTGGAAGAAAACAAGCAAAAAAACCCCACCAAAAATAGAAAATAAAAGGTGTTTCTAAAGCATCTGCAAAAAAAAAAAAACTCTTTTCAGAGCCAACCTCAAAGGGGAAATGTCACACACTAATTAATTTTTCAACCCCTATGCTCAGATTTTTCGATTTGTCCACGGACAGCATAGTTGTTCGAGGACAGCACATATTACATACAGGGATTTTGGGGTTGAGTGGCATGCAAATGAAACTGAGCAGAGCAAAGGATTGGTCAATAAGGTTTACTGGGTGTGTTGTGTAAGGAGAGAGTTTGTCAGTAGGTCTTTTTTGCTGATAGAAGAGCAGATAACTTTGGCTGTGTGTTTCAGAAAGCAGATTGTTTGGATTTTGGGAGATTTGTGGATAAATTGGTTGGAGCTGCATGCAGGTCACTGTGGAGTGGCTGCACATTTTTGATTCTCTCAATTGGAAGTGAACTGGCATGGAATGCGTGGAATGAAGTGGCTGGATTTGGTACTTCTCTGTGCTACTTTGATGACACAGTGTCATCCAGACATTATTATTATTCATTGTGGAGGGAATGGTTTAGGACATGTGTCTGGAATCTCTTTGCAATTTGCAATGCAAGAAGGACTTGGGAAAGGCATGGACATGTATCCAAACTCCAGAGTAATTTTTTCCCGTATTGTGCAAAGACAAATGTGGCTGCGTTCTTTTTCATTTGGTCCACAAATGGAGAAAGCAAGGCGCAATGTTAACAAGGCTGTTTGTGCTTTTTTGAGAGATGTTGGTATGTCCTCTTTTCAGAATGAAAATATTATTTTTGTAGCACACACATTTTTCGCAGAGATGGAGTACATCTTACTTATGCTGGCAATCAGATTTTTCTGCAAAATATGCAAAATGCAATGCAACCTTTTTTGGAATTAGAGCAATCCATTTTGCAGTAGGTGTTGACCATCTGAAGTTTTTGAAACACAAAAAAACACCACAAAAAGACTCTTTTCAGAGCCAACATTTCCTCCCAGAGAAAAGTGCAATAGTTCTGATAGGACAGCACCCCAAAATTTTAGATGTCCGTGGACATCTAAAAAATGCACAGGGCCCGGCACTATTTATTTGTCACTTCTATTTTTTAACTGTGAAAGGCGGCTCTGAAAGGAGCCTTTGTTTTTGTTTTGTTTTTGTTGTTCTATATATTTTTTTTTTTTTTAAACACGTCCCAGAAGGAATGGAGGGGAAAGGAGGGTAAGGAAGGGATACCAACCACGGGGATAATAAAGGGCAGGTAGAGAGAGGAAGATGTAGGGTGGGCCTTACTTAGGATGGTAGCAGTTCTTCTGGTGCTCCTTGAACGCAGTCTCGAAAGCACTTTGAAGGTTCTCCCCCCTGCAGAATACTGTGTCTCAGTACATGCACAATATTGTGACCCTCGAAAGGTAAGGGTGAACAGCATAATGAATGGCCGGTGAGGCAGCTGGAGGGATGTGCTGTCTCACAGGAGTGTCTCTTGTGGTGGCAGGAGCAGAAACGAAGGATGCTGTAGAGGAAGTCAACCTTCTAAGTTTATCGCAAGGTACAACCTTACGAATAGCCACATTGTGGAACGACTTTAGGTGTCGCTTCATTGATGTAGTACCATAGATATACGAACCAGGCATGCCATGACTCAGCACAATGCAGCACTGAGTGCACATCACCTTGTTTGCATGAGCTTTTGACTTTCCATCAATGGTGGTAAATAACCGCCACACCCAAGACTCATGATGAGTGCTACTAGTAGGGACTTCCACTAACTCATCCTCTTCATCCTCTTCATCTGTCTCTTCTGCATCCTCACGCCTGTTCCCCTCTGCAGGCCCTTGGGGATGTGGTGGTGGTGGAGGGGGTAGGGTGCTGATGTGGAGACAGTAGCAGCAGAAGCAATTTGGGATGCCATCTGTAAGGTTAATAACCAGGAACTGGGAAGCAGGAACCAAGAACAGCAACTTGCACAATTGTCCTGTTGTAAATCTTGGAAATCCAAAAGCAGAATGAGGATCAGCTCTAGGGTGTTGCCTTTTATAGGGGTTCTGGGGCACATTTTGTGGACACCTGCGCCATCCCCAAACACTTTGAACATCAAGAACGGGCTCAAAAAGTTCCAAAAAGTATGTAGATTGGTAGGGACATTGTCTGGGACGTGTGCAATGGTGACATTGTACTGTAAAATACCTTGGATTGCTTAAAAATCACTTTTTTAAATATTCAGGGACCCGGACGGTGTCCGGAAATAAGGACAGATGCTCAGCGTGGGTGCGGTCACATGATGATGTCGTGGACACGTTTGCAAATGGGACGGCTGTTCGCAGGACACCAAATCTGTAGTACCGGTTGTGCGCATGCTCGCAGGTGTTCTGCGGACAGTTCTCGGGTATCCGAACTAATTAAAAGTGTGACACATGTGCAGCGGACAGTTGCAGAGAGGCGTGATGTTCGTAGGACACAAGTGTTTGATACGCATGTGCGCGGATGTCATATGAACAATGTTGATATCCCCGAATAAAATAAATGTGCGTCAAAACTTTGCAGACAGGCGGACATCTTGTGTGGTCTGAGGACATAGGCATTTCAGTTATAAACAGTATGAAAAAGTATATTGTCCTTAGGGCACCCCCATTTTGTTTACGTATGGACAGGCGGACATCTTGTGTGTACTAAGGACACCTCCATTTTAATTACGGACAGTACGGACAGGTATAGTGTCCTTGGGACACCCCCATTTTGGGTATTTGGGGACATCCCAGACAGCCGCGCTGTCCGCAGACACGGGTATATACTAAGAACACATTTAAAATTCTATCATTGTTTAACATAGAAAAATTAGGAAATAAAGGGGGAAGCAGAAACTGAAACAAATATAGGGGAACTAGGGGTTTGGGCATGATGTATGGGAGGGGAGCAAGGGATGGAAGTGTCATCATACCGTATTTCTTGGTGGGGAGGGTTTGGGGATAGTTGGCTGGGACATGGAGAGGGGAAAGAGGTACATGTGGGACAGTGGTATTTAATGTTTTCTTTAATGTGGGACACAATACAATCTTTTAGTTGGTTGAAGTGGTGTAGTAATAAATCCATTGTCAGTTACATTTGTTTGAGAAGATCTTCTATTATCTCTTTTGGTATATTAGTTTTATTGGTTGTCTGGTCTGTTAACAAAAGGTGTTATGTATATATAAAGTAATAGTTATTCATTGGCTTATATAGAGAAAGCTTGTGTCTACCATTATTATCACTCTCTTCACTCATCTCATCTCGTGGGAAATTATCTTCCAGCCATTCCCGTACTGGACATTTCTGTGTTAAAAGAAATAAATATTAATTTTAGTGTACATAATACAGAAAATGTATAAGTATATGAAATAAATGTAGTGTACTTACTACACCGGCTGAGTGATGTCATCAATGACATTTGTGATGTAATCTTTGACTGGGTGTTAGTCTTAGCAGTGCACGGTGGTGGTGCGAGTTATGGTTGCTTAGCTTACCATAACTGGTGAATTTCTGTGGTTTTTCAGTTTTTCCATGGAACCATAACGTCCATTGAACACAAAGTTTTTTTAACTCGTCGTCATAGGTTTTTAGTAGAGCAACTTAACCATAACGTCCCTTTAACAAAGTTTTTTTCACTGAATTACACAGCCACATTAGTGGCTGTGTAGTTATGGTGAAGTTGATAATCCCATAGGAAGAACACTTTTTGGGTGGCTTATAACTTTGCTCTCCCTGGACGAATCCTCACCAAATTTTGCAAAAAAAGTATGTGGCCTACAAAGTTTGGTGAGGTTTGGTCCAGGGGGGCAAAGTTATAGGGGGGGTCCCAAATTATTTTTTTTACCATAGACTGAATGGGAAAGAAACTTTGCGCACGCCAACAGCACAAACCGCTGGACAAATGTTCACCAAATTTGCGGCAGGAGCAGCAGCTTGGTCCCGAAAGCATGCCTTTGTAAATTTGGGGAAAATCCATCTGGTAGTTTTTTTTTTTAAATGACCAAAAAGTAGGTCACAAAAAATGAGTGATATCTATGTCCGCTCTGCGGACACACTTCATTGTTCGCTCCACGGACAGGACACCGATTGGTTAATCGGCTTGTGTCATGTCTGCGGACATGCGACGTGTCCGCTGATTGGCTGGGATGAAAAATGAGGTGCATCGGATTGTTTCGGTTCACCCGCCATCTTGGATCCTTGTATGGTGTCCGCGGACATCGCGGTAAAAACATATTAAACAACACAACATTGCACTTGTCAAACTTATCAAATAATCTCTGGGGAGGTGAGGGGTGATGAGGATGGGATGGGATATGGCTGCAAGAAGCAAAAAACAGGTGTTTTTTTGTCACAAAAGTCCAAACAGTTAGGATGTTCGTGAACGGTCCTGTGCAGGAACGGAAGAAGTGGTCATTCCATCTTCGCCTCCACACAAAGCACTTGAGAAGATTGTGTTTGATAAAACTCTTAAGAGATATGACGGGACTCACAGCATTTTGTCACACGGTAGATTTGGAGGTGTTCCATTCAAGGGATGGAGATGTATAATCATGGAAATGCGTGCGATTTTGTTACGAGTACACATACATTGTAAGAAAATATTGCCAGCGTGTCCTATCCACCTAAAACAGAGCTCATGCAACAGTTCACATCCAGGTACAAATGATTACCATCTGTTTTTTTTGATCAACAATGTTTTTAAGAAGTGTCCAAATAAAGCATCCAATTTATCTGTTAAAATGTTTCCTCTTTGTAATTTTTTTTTCAAGTATTCCACTTTTTACAATTGCCTTACAATCCCACAAAAGGGATGAGACCTAGGCTACATAAGTGAAGGAGTCTGTGACCTAAGCATAGATGGGGCTATTGCTAGAAACACTTTGACTCTTTTTTGTGTACCCTCTACTTCAATGTTGGAGTAGGGCGCATTCTGTCATTGCAAAGTTTCCCTACCCCTTAGCAGTGTCACGATCATTGAGCAAGGGCAGCCACCACATTTTTCCTACTGTGCACGTGCTGCATCAGAATTACAGTTCTCATGGATGCGGTGAGGCAAGTTGTTGCAAAAAAAGAATGTATGTTGATTGTGCGTGAAGGTCACCAGCTTTGAATTTTAGCTTGAGAGCTAAGGAAGCCCACGCATCGGACACACAGTAGAAGGTTCAATTGTTTTTTGACCTTGAGAGAAAGGGACCATTCCAAAATGAATTGAATGAAAGGAGGGTTGTAATATTGTAAGATATGATAAGGTTATGCATTCCAAAACTGGACTAAGGAACATGTAAATTCTGTTCATGAAAAATCGTTGGTGCGAACGGAGTCTGCGTTACAGTCTGAGTTACGCCAAGAGAATGGAAATGGCGAATATAATGTAATTTTGATTTTCTGAAATTTTATACCTGAATGAGCATCAACTTATCATTATCTGACCATTATTTGTGGGTTACAATCTACTTGTTTGTTCTGTGTGGCATATTGCAATGAAACGCAAGTATAAACTTTGTGTATAATGTTCTTTCTAACGCCCACATGGGCAGGCCAGCATTGAGATGCATGTAGACCACTGCTTAGTTCTCCCAGGTTCAACGCTAATATTTCATTAAAATGCCATACATGAGCACCTCGAATTGTAGCATCAGCTTCCGTATCCCGTTTAGAGTTGATCATACTACATAGCAATGTCCTCGGAAGCAAATTGTGTACTACTTTCCACGTTGTTTTCTCTATGTTGACATTGTTTTGTGTCTGTGCTAATCGTTAGTTTAAACTCTATGCCAAATTAATAAGTCAATAGATAAATTGTAATAAAGATCGGCTAGTGAGACACATTTGTATTATGTTTTCGAAACAGGTCCATCCTGCCATTCTTTCATAGATTCCATGTGCCAACTGACGGGTTCTTTAACCGGCAGCTGCAGATACTTGTGAACATACGGATATATTTGACTCTTTTTTGGGACGTTTGCCAAGATCCCACATGCCCTTACACTGTACTAGTGATTACGAGCAACATAACATCTTTTACCGTGGTCTAGCACCAAGTTGATGCACAAGCCCTGGAATTCACTGTGCGACACAAGTGCTTCTTTTACCCAAAACAAACACCTTGTGTATGCAAAAAGAGCAACGCGTGACCCCGATAAACATTTTGGATCACGAGCGAAGAAACAAATTTCGAATTTGATTGAATATGGCAATAGTGAGATGTTCTCAGAGCGTTTATTGTGAAATAAAAGTACTTTACAAATTGTACAGTCTTGTTGTTTCCTTTTAAAGTACTGATTAATATTCCAAATTGTGACGTGCTGTGTTGTGAGACGATGTGTGTAGATTTTCGTGTTCTGCGTCACGTCACGTAGGTGATGACTGGGCGCGTTTGGCTACGATGCACAGGAACGTCACAGAGAAAGGCGAAGAATATCACTAGGTTTGGTGATGTGAGGCTCAGGGGCGAGGCATATGATTTACTGTCATCAGAGCAGTTCACCTTAGGCCGATGCAGCAACGGATAAGATTAGCACAAGATGGCTGCATCTTGCTGGCAGATTTTGCATGTGTACAAATGAGGAAACCTAAGGTAAGGTGCATTGGAAATGTTTGTGTGATCGATCAATGTATGTATAAAAAAACATGCCCGAACCCTCTGGACAATAATATTTTCTGAGCATTGCACTTGTCAAACTTATCAAATAATCTCTGGGGAAGTGAGTGGTGATGAGGATGGGATGGGATATTTCTGACCTGATTCCAAATGAGTTTACAAAGTTTGGTGGGATTCTGTCATGAGGGGTGAAAGTTAGAGGGGCGGGTCCCAAAATAATGTAATGGCTTATAAATGAGGTGCCATTTGACGAATCTGCACTAAGGGGGTAATTCATAGACTTCAGCGCACAAGTGGCGCACGCGGCTGGCGCACAGTGTGCGCGTGCGAGACCCTGCGCCAGCCGCATGCGCTAAAATACATTTCTGCGCACAGCGTATTCATGGATTCCAGCCACCAAAACCAGCCGTGGTGCACAGTGGCGCAGCGACCCTGCAGCAGCGCCAGTTACGCCCCCAAGAACGCCTCTCGCGCAGGGAAAAGCCATCAATATACCCAATCCAGCGCAAAGGGCTGCGCTAACCCTGTACCAGCACGGCAAGCGGGCTACGTGTATCACTGGGGTGCGCAGGAAGTACCTCACGCGATTGGCCCTGTGCGAGCAGGGTACGCGTATTTCAGGGGTGCGCGGGAAGTTCCACACGCGATTTCCACAGGGTACGCGTATCTCAGGGGTGCGCAGGAAGTGCCACACGCGATTTCAGCAGGGTACGTGTATTTCAGGGGTGCGCGGGAATTTCCACACGCGATTGGGCCCGTGCGAGCAGGGTACGCGTATCTCAGGGGTGCGCGGGAAGTGCCACACGCGATTGCAGCAGGGTACGTGTATTTCAGGGGTGCGCGGGAATTTCCACACGCGATTTCATCATGGTACGTGTATTTTGGGGTGCGGGGGAAGTTTCACACACGACATCAGCAGGGCACGTATATTTCAGGGGTGCGCGGGAAGTTCCACACGCGATTTCATCAGGGTACGTGTATTTCGTGGTGCGGGGGAAGTTTCACACGCGACATCAGCAGGGTACGTGTATTCCAGGGGTGCACGGGAAGTTCCACACGCGATTCCATCAGGGTACGTGTATTTCAGGGGTGCGCGGGAAGTTCCACACGCTATTGGGCCCATGCGAGCAGGGTATGCGCATTTCAGGGGTGCGTGGGAAGTTCCACACGCGATTCCATCAGGGTACGTGTATTACAGGGGTGAGCGGGGAACACCACACGTGAATTGCACGTGTGGGTCCTCCCAGGTGTTCCCTCTACACCCTCCACGGCCCCTGCAGGTGGCTCACACCACAGGGGCCTACCCTGCACATGTCCTGCAGGCACACCATCCACCATGGCCATGACCCCCAGCCAACCCTCATGTCAACTTGCACTACTGCCCACCAACGCATGTCCCCCTGCACCCCCAACTACCAGGGGCACCCTCCACCAGGCCCCCACCCATGTCTCCCAGCACCCCCACCCCCCAGCAGTGCAGGGGCACCCTCCACCAGGCCCCCATCCATGTCTCCCACCACCCCCACCCCCCAGCACTGTGGGGCACCTGCCAGCAGGACCCCACCCATGTTCAACTCATGTCTCCCACCACCCCCACCCCCCAGCACTGTGGAGCACCCTCCACCAGGCCCCCACCCATGTCTCCCACCACCCCCACCCCCCAGCACTGTGGGGCACCTGCCAGCAGGCCACCATCCATGTCTCCCACTACCCCCACCCCCCAGCACTGTGGGACACCTGCCAGCAGGCCCCCACCCATGTCCAACTCATGTCTCCCACCACCCCCACCCCCCAGCACTGTGGGCCACCTGCCAGCAGGCCCGCACCCATGACTCCCACCACCCCCTCCCCCCAGCAGTGCAGGGGCACCCCACACCAGGCCCCCACCCATGTCTCCCACCACCTCCACCCCACAAACACTGTGGGGCACCCTCCACCAGGCCCCCACCCATGCCTCCCACCACCCCCACCCCCAGCACTGTGGGGCACCCTCCACCAGGCCCCCACCCATGTCTCCCACCACCCCCACCCCCCAGCACTGTGGGGCACCTGCCAGCAGGCCCACACCCATGTCCAACTCATGTTCCCCACCACCCCCACCCCCCAGCACTGTGGAGCACCTGCCAGCAGGCCCACACCCATGTCCAACTCATGTTCCCCACCACCCCCACCCCTCAGCACTGTGGGGAACCTGCCAGCAGGCCCACACCCATGTCCAACTCATGTTCCCCACCACCCCCACCCCCCAGCACTGTGGGGCACCTGCCAGCAGGCCCCCACCCATGTCTCCCAGCACCCCCACCCACCAGCAGTGCAGGGGCACCCACCACCAGGCCCCCACCCATGTCTCCCAGCACCCCCATCCCCAGCCACCAGGGGCAGCCTCCACCAGGCCCCCACCCAGGTCTCCTACCACCCTCACCCCCCAGCAGTGCAGGGGCAGCTTCCACCAGGCCCCCACCCATGTCTCCCAGCACCCCCACCCCCCAGCAGTGCAGGGGCACCACCACCAGGCCCCCACCCATGTCTCCCACCACCCCCACCCCCCAGCACTGTGGGGCACCCTCCACCAGGCCCCACCCATGCCTCCCACCACCCCCACCCCCCAGCACTGTGGGGCACCCTCCACCAGGCCCCCACCCATGTCTCCCACCACCCCCACCCCCCAGCACTGTGGGGCACCTGCCAGCAGGCCCACACCCATGTCCAACTCATGTTCCCTAGCCCCCCCACCCCCCAGCACTGTGGGGAACCTGCCAGCAGGCCCACACCCATGTCCAACTCATGTTCCCCACCACCCCCACCCCTCAGCACTGTGGGGCACCTGCCAGCAGGCCCACACCCATGTCCAACTCATGTTCCCCACCACCCCCACCCCCAGCACTGTGGGGCACCTGCCAGCAGGCCCCCACCCATGTCTCCCAGCACCCCTACCCCCCAGCAGTGCAGGGGCACCCACCACCAGGCCCCCACCAAAGTCTCCCAGCACCCCCATCCCCAGCCACCAGGGGCAGCCTCCACCAGGCCCCCACCCATGTCTCCCACCACCCCCACCCCCCAGCAGTGCAGGGGCAGCTTCCACCAGGCCATCACCTATGTCTCCCAGCGCCCCCACCCCCAGCCACCAGGGGCAGCCTCCACCAGGCCCCCACCCATGTCTCCCACCACCCCCACCCCCCAGCAGTGCAGGGGCAGCCTCCACCAGGCCCCCACCCATGTCTCCCAGCACCCCCACCCCCCAGCCACCAGGGGCAGCCTCCACCAGGCCCCCACCCATGTCTCCCACCACCCCCACCCCCCAGCACTGTGGGGCACCTGCCAGCAGGCCCCCACCCATGTCCAACTCATGTTCCCCACCACCCCCACCCCCCAGCACTGTGGGGCATCTGCCAGCAGGCCCCGGCCCATGTCTCCCAGCACCCCCACCCCCCAGCAGTGCAGAGGAACCCACCACCAGGCCCCCACCCATGTCTCCCAGCACCCCCACCCCCCAGCCACCAGGGGCACCCTCCACCAGGCCTCCACCCATGACTCCCACCACCCCCACCCCCCAGCAGTGCAGGGGCACCCTCCACCAGGCTCCCACCCATGTCTCCCACCACCCCCACCCCCCAGCACTGTGGGGCACCCTCCACCAGGCCCCACCCATGTCTCCCACCATCCCCACCCCCAGCACTGTGGGCACCCTCCACCAGGCCCCCACCCATGTCTCCCACCACCCCACCCCCCAGCACTGTGGGGCACCCTACACCAGGCCCCCACCCATGTCTCCCACCACCCCCACCCCCCAGCACTGTGGGGCACCCTCCACCAGGCCCCCACCCATGTCTCCCACCACCCCCACTCCCCAGCACTGTGGGGCACCTGCCAGCAGGCCCACACCCATGTCCAACTCATGTCCCCCACCACCCCCACCCCCAGCACTGTGGGGCACCTGCCAGCAGGCCCCCACCCATGTCTCCCAGCACCCCCACCCCCCAGCAGTGCAGGGGCACCCACCACCAGGCCCCCACCCATGTCTCCCAGCACCCCCACGCCCTAGCCACCAGTGCAGCCTCCACCAGGCCCCCACCCATGTCTCCCACCACCCCCACCCCCCAGCAGTGCAGGGGCAGCCTCCACCAGGCCCCCACCCATGTCTCCCACCACCCCCACCCCTCCGGCAGTGCAGGGGCAGCCTCCACCAGGCCCCCACCCATGTCTCCCACCACCCCCACCCCCCAGCCACCAGGGGCACCCTCCACCAGGCCCCCACCCATGTCTCCCACCACCCCCACCCCCCAGCAGTGCAGGGGCAGCCTCCGCCAGGCCCCACCCATGTCTCCCACCACCCCCACCCCCCAGCACTGTGGGGCACCCTCCACCAGGACCCCACCCATGTCTCCCACCACCCCCACCCCCCAGCACTGTGGGGCACCCTCCACCAGGCCCCCACCCATGTCTCCCACCACCCCCACCCCCCAGCACTGTGGGGCACCCACCACCAGGCCCCCACCCATGTCTCTCAGCACCGCCACCCCCAAGCACTGTGGGGCACCTGCCAGCAGGCCCACACCCATGTCCAACTCATGTTCCCCACCACCCCCACCCCCCAGCACTGTGGGGCACCTGCCAGCAGGACCACACCCATGTCCAACTCATGTTCCCCACCACCCCCACCCTCCAACACTGTGGGGCACCTGCCAGCAGGCCCCCACCCATGTCCAACTCATGTTCCCCACCACCCCCACCCCCCAGCACTGTGTGGCACCTGCCAGCAGGCCCCCACCCATGTCCAACTCATGTTCCCCACCACCCCCACCCCCCAGCACTGTGGGGCACCTGCCAGCAGGCCCCCACCCATGTGCAACTCATGTTCCCCAGCCAACATGTCATCACAATCTAAATCCCTGGTCCCTATGGTCAGCCTCCAAATGCAAAACACCCACCCGAGTATTGCATCCACCCACTCATAATTTGCAATTACATCACAGAACACCAATTGCAAGTTCCGAAACAAACACATTTCCCTCACATACATCCAATGGGTGTCAGTGAATCTCAAAACCCATATCATGAAATGCATGAAACCAATGAGATACCACACATTGAAGTTCACCAAAAAAAATATGTATTAAAGGAAACATAAATAGAATCAAAAATGAACAAACAGAAATGTGAAAGTACAAAAATTAAAAGAAGCATGTCCGTGAAAAAAAGCAAAACCAAAAATAAAATTCCAAAGTAATGGTGTCCAAAGTCAATGTCCACATGCCTGCCCCTCCGATGTTGAAGGCCCCAAGCCTTCATGGCTCCCACCACGTTGCTGCTGCTGCTGTGCCTCTGCCTGCGCACTGCCTCCTGCTGCCTGCACATCCTCCGCCGGCTGGGGTGCAGTCGTAGATGTGGCCACCCCTGCTGGACGTCCGACTCCCGACTGTGGCAGGGATGCCTCCTCCACCAGCCTGGCCGCACCGTCAGAGGCAGCTCCACAGGGCACCCAGGTGACTGATGGGTGGGAAGATGGCACAGAGGACGACTGGCGCCTAGGGGGTCCAGTTGAGGAGGGGGTCGTAGCAAGACCCATCAGACGGAGGAATCCGGCCTGGGTGACCTGTCCCAGCAGGCTGACGTGGTCAACGAGCCATTCGAGATGATGTGCAGTCTCCTCATGAAAAGACTGCAGGTCACCTCGCATGGCCCGTTGACGCAACGCCACACCAGCCAGGACAGGCTCAACCCAGACCCGGATAGCCACGTCCGCAGGCAGAGGAAGGTCAGTTGACGTGAGCTCATCCCCTGCCTGAAAACGGGTCTGGACATAGTCATCCCTGCTGGTGCAAGATGATGCAGGGACAGGATCAGGGACAGGATTGCACGCAGGCACCTCCGCGGCAGCCTGTGCTGCCTCCTGTCCCTGGTCCTGCACTGCACCACTAGCACCAGTGGGATCCCCACCTCCAGACCCCGTCTCTGGTGCTTGCACGGCCTCCTCCTCCACCAAACCCCCCACCAACCTGGATGACTCCGCGCCATCTTCCCCTGTTGGGCCCTGTGGGGTCCCAGCTGCCCCTTCTGCTGCCGAGGAGTCCAACTCCAACCTCCGCCTCTTGGACCTCCCCCCGGCAGCTGCGGCCTGGGACGCGGCACCAGACTCCTCACTCCCCGCCGAGATGACAAAATGGGAGCGGAGTCGGGCTTTGCGTCTCCGGCTGGCGGTGGGATCCCCGCCGCTGTGCTCCACAGCACCTTCTCCGCCCTCTTCATCAGTTGACGCTGCAGACAGGGAGAAACAAAACACAGGCATCAGGGCACTGTACAATGGACACATACACACATGACAGTTGTACATGAGTGGCATTGGCAAACCTCAGACATGTCATCACAATCCCCAACACACATGTCATTTCAACTCGCACACATGAGCATACCACAGCCATATCGCAACTGCCAGCACCATCCATACACATACAACAGCATGAGCAGCCAAAGGTGAGCCAGACATCACATGCAACACAGGAAGTGCACCACACATGTACACACACCACCACACTTGCATGCATGTGTACACCTCTGCCAAGTGTCGCAGTGTTCAGACGGGCATCCATGTCACATCTGCCAATCAGGCTTCCACATACCGCTGTCACATGCATCCATGTTGCATCACTGTTGCACCCTTGTCAAATACACACACATGTACATGTACACAGTGCTGATACATGCAGCCGAAAACAACATACATGCGTGACATCACGGACATGTTTACTTACATACACATTCATCCAAACATATGTGCCCACACAACTGCATTTGGTATGCAAGCCTACACACACAAGCACCATCCATGTCTCACACATTCCAGCCCTCGCACGTGTTAGCCCCACGGCCCTGTACACCCCCACCCATACTCGACCCCATACAAACAGATGTGCATCCTGCACACTTCTGAAAAATCACCACACGCACTGCTCACAATCAGGATGCATGTACACTTACCACTCGACTCCAGACGGGTCTGCCTCTCGAGGACCTGGACGTGGAGCACTGGGGATATGTGTTCCAGGACCCTCATCTGTTCTTCCGACAAGTGACCCCGGCGCCCCTTGGCATCCGCTGCCTTCAAGAGGCGCCGGGCCTTGTTCAGGGTCCTGGACCTGAAGTCCTCCCAGCGCTTCTTGACATGTTGTAACTCGCGGACTGCCACCCCCTCCGCGATGATGGCAGTCAGGATGTCAGTCCAGATCCGAGTCCTTCCTTCCTTGTCGGCGTGGGAACTCCCTCTGCCTCTCTGACCGGGGGTTGTCAGTGGTCTCAGGTGGTGTTTGCCCCGACATGACAACCCCAGGGGCAGGAGTGGGTGGGCAACTGGGTCCTGGGGCTGGGCTGTGGAGCGATGGAATCCCAGTCGGGAGTCTTCGGTTCCAGCAGGGGTGGTCACAGCAACAGCACCCCTGGCTGATGTGCAGGCAGCAAATGGCAGGGCACGTGGGCAGCAGGCAGTCAGGCAGCAGCAGATGGCAGGTGGGAGCGTGATCGGGGCTCTGGGGGGCAGTAGTTTGGCCTTCTGGGCAGGAGCGTGGTCTTCCGTGTGCTTACGCGTGGCCAGCTTGATACGGAGTGATTTGGCACGTGAAAAATCTGCACGTTAGCGTGTAGTTCGAGGAAAGGCCCTTAGCGCGTAAGCGTGTCTGCACGCATACGCATTTTCATTGGACAGAAGGCCCCTCAAGCGCAAGCGCCCCTGTGACGTGATGCGTACAGACGTGCATGGGCATTTCAGCGCGCGTGAAAAACTGCACGTCCGCGTGTAATACGAGGAAAGGGCCCATGCGCGTAAGCGCGCGTGAAAAACTGCACGTCCGCGTGCAATACGAGGAAAGGGCCCATGCGCATAAGTGACGTGACGCGCACGTGCGTTTCCCTCAGCACGGGTTAAAGGTGAGCAGGCCCAGCAGTTCGCTGTACGTGCCTTTCGTGGAGACCGACGTGTGTTGCTGCTTCCTGTTGTTTCGCGCGCCATCACAACTTCACAGCTATCAAGGACGTATCTCTTCTTTTGGCGGGGGTATTGGCTACGCGTGTTTTTCTGCATCGCGCTAGTCTGACGGTGAGTCGCACACGCTCTTTTTCCCACTGCGGGTGCCCCTGTGTATCGCACCCATTTTCGATGTCATAGTAGCCTGCGTGTCCCAAGCGTACGCGTTATTTGTGTTACTGGGTGCCACCGCGTACTGCGGGAGGTTGAATCCACGCACGTAGGCTGCAGGGTTGCGTGCACGGTTTTACTGCAGTTTTGGGGTGCCTGAGCGTTGCGTGACCCATCACCACATCACCGGGGTCACATACAGCCTTGCAGGTGCAGGGGGGCTGTTAACATCTTGCTTCCCACCCCCTTCACCCCAATTGCCCAGGTCAATTGTGGTGTACACCTCCCATTGGCACCACTCCATCTGTGCCAGCACTACTACATCTGTGCCATGGTTGGGAGGCCACCAAAGGTGAGGGGCGCCTCAGCTGGGTGTCCTCCTCGTGGCGGGCGTGGTCAGGGACGTGGCCGTGGTGACCAGGGAGTAGGGGGACTCCAGGGTGTCCAGGGCAGCCACAGAGGGGGAAGAGGCAGGGGTGCGCCACTTGAGCACAATGTTGTGCCATGTGTCGGTGCAGCCATGCCACCACCCCCTGTGGTTCCGGGGGATGCAGCTCCTGCATCTGGCACTGGCACCCGTATGACCCGGCAGTCCGTTCCATCGACTGCCACGGGCCCAAGGGTAGTGGTAGCTGCAGGTGCAGCTGTGGACACCGCCACCCAGGCTCAGGGTCTGCCAGCGCAGGCTGCGTTGGCACTTGAAGAGCCCTTGGTAGATCTCCAACAGGCCAGGGGGGAAACCATAGGGGCACACCGGGCTGCTCAGACCACGACACGTGTCCCTGGGGCAGTCATGTCATCTGCTGCCCCGAACAGCCGGGTGTTGGCAAGTGCAGGGGCAGATGCACCCAACAGCACCCCGGTTGTGAGTCTGCCAACCAGGACCGTTGCGGTCAATGACCCTGCCACAGCTGATGTTGCTGCGCAGGGTCCATTTGTGGGCACCCAGCTGCCACTGACACAAGTCAGGCCTTTGGTCATCCCTCCACCTGCCACTGCCTTGGCTCAATCCACCGAACCCACTGGCCATACTGGTCAGGCCGGCATTAGCCAGCCAGGGTCTGTGCCACAGTCTAAGAGGAGGAAGGTTGCACCTGCAGCACAGGCTGGGACCCCACACACAGCCACGACCTCCTGCACGTCGAGGAAGAAGCCTTTCTGTAAGCAGGAACTAGACTTCCTCGTGGACTACGTGCGGGGCCACAGCCGTGACATGCTAGTGGGTGCCAATAGTCAGACTACGGCTGCCCAACGTGACACCCATTGGAAGCATGTTGCGGAACATGTCAGTTCATTCGGCCATGAGGTGCGCACGGCGCAGGAGTGCAAAAAGAGTTGGAATGACATCAAGCGCAGCACTAAGGCTAAGCGTGCCTCAAATTACAACTTGACTCTGTTGACTGGCGGTGGGCCTGCACCAGAGGAGGAAGAACTCACTCCGCATGAGGCTCTCGTTGCGGAGTTCATACCACCTGGTCGAAGGAGTGGGAGAGATGCTGGACTTTGATGCCCAGTCCAGTGAGTGTTGATGCGTGTTTGTTGAGGACGTGTGTGTTTCACTTGTGGGATGTGTTGTGCATGATTGCTGCTACATGTGACGTGTACATGGTTCTGATGTGTAAGTAATGCAATGCTTCCGTCATGCATGTCTCCTCTGCCTGCATGCGGGACTCCATGTGGGCATGCTCCCTTGCCCCTCCTCTGCCACTCTGCACCCCAGTTCCACCTTTGCACTGGTCTGCTTCAATCTTGCCAATGTGTAGTTTCTTGTTCATGTGTCCTGTGTAGATGCTAACTTCCAGCGTAGAAACTGCCAGACATATGCCGTGTGGTACAGCCTTAGTACTCGATGCAGGGTATCTGAATTGTACTGTGCATGGGTCAGATGTCCCGCAGGGACATGAGTGCCCATTCATGCTCCATGTGCATTGCATGCATGCCCCTATGTGTCCTTGACTGGATGATCACTGTAATATGAGTCCTTGGTTACGTACATCGACTGCCATCTCATCGGCCTCCCCATGTCAACTGTGGCTCAGTCCTGCGTTGCACACATGTTTAGGCTCTGACAATCTGTGTGGCTCACAGGCCTCAGCCTGTTCAATGGCCAGTGACTCTGTCCAACTCTTGTTGTGTCTTCTTCACACGTGGGCGGCCTCCGGAGTTTTCGTCATGTGTCCTGCCCACTGTCCCAGCATCATTTGCAGTGTTGTAATTTGAATCACATTAAGCTGTTGATGCCAGTCAACACTGCTTGTCAATACACAGGTGTATGGTCAGCCTTTTGATACCATGCTAGGCATCCCTGCTTTGGTACTGGGGTGGAGGGGTACTTGGCTTCTAGACATGGTACACATTGAATGCACAATGCACGTGATGTGTGAATTTGACATTGCACTGCCTTCACATTTCCTGGCACACACCATGGAGTGCTTGTACATGTAGGTAGTGAGTGGCGTACACATTTTCCGCACTGCATAGACCCACTTCCATGGAAACTGCCACCTTTCAACAGGTCTGATCACAGAAGCTATTCAAAGTAGACCCAGCATGCATGCCAGGTCATATGTTGTGTGTCACATGTCTGCCGGATGCCTTTGCTGTCAGTGTGTGTGTGTGTCGTGTGCTTCTGACATGTGTAGTGACCTTTTTTCTCTCTATTTGACGCAATGGAGGCGGAGGATGGTGTTGTCATGCCAGACACAGGGTTGGTAACACCACATCAACCCGGCACTAGTGGGGGTCGTGGGGTGGTAGGCCACGAAAACCCCCAAGTGCTGCAGTCCATCTTGTCTCTGGCTGCCTATGAGTCCAGCCTTGATGACGACTGTGAGTTGGATGAGCATCAAGTCCATGTGTCAGGGGTGAGTGATTCTGATGTGGACACTCCTCTGTCTGCGACACCTGCACTGAGGGATCAGACAGTCTTGGTTCCTCCGCCTGTGGTGGATCGGGACGCAGGGTCACCCTCCACACCAGTCACTGATGTGCCTGGGACATCACGTCGACGGGGGCATGTAGTCATGTAGCCGCAGGCGGTGCCAACACAGCGAGTACCCCCAGTCCTTGGGTCCCGCAGGGGTCAAGCCCGGCAACGCGGTCACTGCGCGCAACCGCCGTATACTGAGTGGGAGCAAGACATGACTGCCAATTCCGAATGGCAGGGGTCAGCAATGGAGAACATCGCTGAGAGCATGGAGCGTGTGGCCCGATCTGTGCTCCCCCCTGCTAGGCAGGTGCTTCCCCAGCAGCAGGCGGCACCGTCCACGGCCCGCTCGCTCAGGCTGGACATGGCGGCCTCAGACAGGGCACGCCAGGCTGAAATGTCGTCTCTGCATCAAGCAATTGCTGCTCACGCAGAGGTGCACATGGATGCCCTGAGGGAGGAGTATGCTTCCCTCAGATCCACTCTGGGTGTCCTTATGATGTCCCAGAGGCAGCAGGCAGAGGAGAGGTTTGCACAGCTTGAGCGTACCATCTCGGCTGAGCTACAGGCTTGCCGGGAGGTGCAGCAGTTGTCCAGCCAGGCCTTGCTGGAGGAACTCCGTGTTACACGTGCTACCTTGCAAGAGGAAGCACGTGTATCACGTGAGGTTCTGCATGCAGACCTATGTCACATCGCCACACAGAACCAGGCTCACCCGTCCGGCAGACTTGCTGCCGACGAGGGGCAAGCTGCTGCTAGGCGTGGCCAGGCTACTGTGCCATGTCCTCCTTTACAGGATGAGCCAGACTCGGACGACCATCTATCTCCCACATAGGTCTGGCTGTGCAGGCGTTGAGCCCATGGAGGTTTTTTTTTTGGCTCAGCATCATCGCATGTGGATGTTGAGCAGCACCCTGTACCTCCCCCCTCCTGGGTGCCTCCCCTCCCCCCCGGGTCGTATGTGGCCATTTTTGATTTTTCTTTTAGTTTAGTTAGTTAAGTTTCTGTTTGATAGTTAGTTTAAATAGGTAATGTAGGTTTTCCATTGTTAGTGTAATTAGTTAATAGTTGATTTAGTTTACAATTGCTAGTCTATTGTGCTTTCATGTGACGGTGCGGTGCTTTGTGGCTTTTGAAGGCATTCACTGTCTGTTCCAGCTGGGCCCTTCATGGTTGTCTTGTGTATGTGTTTGCTGCTTGGGGTCCTTGACTCACATATGCCACTCCTGCCTCCCTTATCCATGGGCTCGCAAGGATGGTTCAGTGTTACAGAATATTACACAAGGGCTTTGGACTGTCATATCTGTGGCATGTCTGGTGCTGTGTGACTTGTGTTGACACCCCTAATGGGGATGATTTAGGTGTTATTGTCCACTGTTCAGCTTTTGCTAGATGGGGTGTGTCATGATTAATGTGTACATTGATTGCTATGCATTGTGTAGTATGTTTCATATCTTTCCTGTACATGTGCTTGTTGCAATTCATGCTGTAGATAGTGTTCCACACTTTGGATGTGAAAGACGGACTGATGGTGTGATTTGTGATGTGACTCTCTGAAATGGTCAAGTAATGAGATGCCTGATGAGACACACACAGATGACTTTGAAGCATTAACCATGTGTTTCATGCCCTTTATGCAGGGGGATGAGCATCCAGAGCACCTTTGCCAGCAGACATGGCCCATTGGACGATGGAATTCTGGACCCGTTTGTTGGTGCCCACATGCACATGTGTGCACAAGCAGAGGCACAGTGATTGCAGACCCACATCCTAGAACTGCTGACATGTTCCAAGGAACTCCAGGCAAGGTGAGCATCACAGGGGGGCCACGACACAGCAAAGCTTGCACCAGGCGAGTTGCACATGCAGGCTTAGTCACAGCACTGAGGGAGAGCTTAGACGAATATTGGTGTTGAAGCACACAATGCAGCTCAGATGTGTTTGTGGACTGATGGCTGTTGATAGTAGGGTTGTCTGGGACACATGCAGGGGCAGTGGCACATACCCTCCGGTACACCAAGGTCCATTGAGGCACTTGTATCAACCATGTAGCTTTCCGAGACATGGAAATGGGCAGCTCACAGGGACATACAGCAAGGGACATACTCGGGTGCAGTGCATGTCTTTTCCATGTACTTTATGATAAATGCACGCCAACTTTGTTTCGGTCATGGTGGTACGCAACTTGCTCTGTAGTCATGGCTTGCTATATGGGTCTGTCTGCTTACCCAGGGAACATTGCATGTTGTGTGAATTGTGACACATTGGTGTTCCATTTGCCAGGCACCCACCAGCGGCTGACTTACTGCATTGACTGTGTATGACCCGTCACAGGGGTGAAGTTATATATGGGTACGAAGCATCGACCCCAGATTGTCTGTTTGTAGAGTAGTTTGTTGCTATGGTGCATGTTTGGTGTTGTGTTTTTGTGTAATTGGCACATACAGGTTGTTGACTGTGGCTCTCTTTGCAGCATTGCAGTGCTCCTGTAACCGGACCTGAGAGTGCGCAGGCAGGAGGCCAGAACTCAAAACCAGAGCTAAGTGTCTTGTTGTTTTTCTTTCGAACTGCTCTACATAGGCTTGCTGGGGGAGTGTACTGATGCATGGATGTATGTATGGTTCAATTTGGTACGTTTTTTCTCCCTAATCACCCGTGATCCTATGCAATTTTGAAACCTGTACCCTCTACCCGGTGTTCCTGCTTCCCGTACCTATCCAAGCAACGTTCCCTGACCCTCTTTCCCCGCTGAGGTTGCGGATGCCTGTGTAAGCCCCGAACTTGCAGGCGCCAAAACCCTAGAGGGGGTGGTTGGTTCATACCATTCCTGAGCCTGGACTACAGAAGGCCATGACAATGATGTCCAAGTTTGTTTGGATTGGGTTTGTGTTCATGCAGGTTGTACATTTTTGTGCATTCCCTAGTTTCATGTGTCATTCCTCCTCCCCTCTCCTGCCACTCATTCCAGTCATCCAGTGTGTCAACACCTGTCCCGACTGCATATCCCTGAACCTCCTTCCCCACCAGGGTCTCAGGGGCCTGTGTGAGTTTGACCTTGCAGGCACCCGGGACATGGTGGGGGTGGTTGTTTCGTGACACTCCCGCGCCTGTACAGGGGACCTGTGACAGTACACATCCATTCATGGTGCATCATCCTATGTCATGTACCACACATGTCTCACATCCTGTCGTGACATTGTTTTGCTGTGCTACCTTGGTTGTTGCATCATTGTGGTAGTACTTGGCCTTTGTGAGGTACTGCTACGTCAAGTCATCTACTGGAGGGTGTTTGGATTCGTTTTTATGCCTTGGATTTTGTGATTATGGAAATGAGTGTGGATTCTGAGGGTTCAGGCATCTTTTTACACACAAGGTGGGAGATGGTGACGAAGGGTAAAGGTGATCCTGTGGCCAGGTGGAATTGAGGGTTGGAGGCTCCATGACCCAGGTGCAGTTGTTCAGTGGGTCAAGGTCATTTGTGAGGGAGGGGGGGGTTGTTGTTGATAGTTGCCTTGCCCTGCAGTGTGATGGCAACTCTGACATTGTAATGGTGGTATCCTATGTACATGTTGTGTTCTGCTGATCAATGCCTGTTCATGTGTTGTGTTTTCCTTTCAGGTGTGAGGGGATAGTTGTGGTTTGACATGCTGGGGTGTACACATGGTGAATGTTCACATGTGATGTGTAGGGAACACTGATGGTCACTTGAGTGCACATGCATATGTGGAGTGCATGTCCTTGCAGAACCACACACTTGCACTCTGATGCACTACATGTACTCCCACCCTTGCATATCCATGTGTACACTGTTTGCCTTCTGGTGCCCACTGTGTCCCTGCAGCACATGTTCTGTGACCGATTATAAATCCAGTACATGCCTAATTTGATGTTTGATGTGGTCTGTCACTTAGATGTGATGCTCAGGGTGTGCATCACACACAATGGCTGTTCACTGTGCTCTGCGCTGAGCAGTGTGATGCAGGAGTAGGACACTGCACACATGAGCTGCAGTGTTGATTTTGCAATGCATAATGTGCATGTAGACAGGCATTCATTGTTATGCTACGTCTACGACTGTTGTAATGCATTTGGAAATGACTTATTTTGGGTGGGAGATTTTTTTGGTCTGTCATTTCATCTGATTCCGGGTCAGGCATCATTGTCCGATGCCACTGTACATTTAGGACATGGCAATGTGTACCTTATCGTTACTGTGTTGGTGTATGGGTATTGCTTGCCATGTCATGTTGATGTTTGGGAGAGTTTGAGTGACATGACAGTGATGGCCATGGCCTGTTTTGCAGGTGTGTGTGATGCACACCTTGCATGTCAGGGTCATCCGCTTCTCAGAGCAACTAGCTGGGGGTAGATTTCTCTCCGCTGCAGGGCCCTCCCCCTGGAACAGACTTCCTGCCTAACTTGAACTTGAGGGGAACCATCTCCAGTTCTGGAAGCACCTCAAGACCTTCCTCTTTGCTTCTGCTTACTCTCTGCCTCTCCCTTGCAGAATTATTCACTGGAACTGCACAGGAGCTGCAACTGGGCCACTCTCACCAACCTCGGTCCCTGGCCCAGCAACTCTCCACTTGCACTGCCTCCCTGGCAACCGCTGCACTGCAGTACTGTCTCTCTATCCCTACAGCCCTACCTTCCCAGCACTTGTCTGCACTTACCTTTGCAGTTGCCACCAGCTGACCTATGTATTATTTTTTTGGGCTACTTCCCCTGTACTGGACTCCCCCCCCACCCTTCCCCTTGCACTTTTCCCTTCCCCCTACCCCTGCACTCGCACAATCTCAATGACACCTGGCCTAGTAGTACCGTTGTCTGTCTTCCCTTGTTCCCCCCTCCCTGCCTCATTGCGCCTTGAAATACTTGTGTATGGGCCATATCATGTCATATGTCATATGTGTGCCTTTTGGTCACACAGGATAGCTTGTGTTTAAGTAGCTAGGGATGCAGACGATGTGGCACTTCCATGGCAACTATCTCAGGGTGGTAGGGTTGTGACAGTTGACTGTCTCCTTGTCATCATCGATTGTCACCTGGTATGTGCCAGGCCTGTGCGCACTCCGCAGGGGTGGGAGTTTAGGTGAAAAATGTGGCCACAAGCTGGGTCCGGGCTTCCTCGCCACGTGCCCTGTCCCCTCCCATGGCCAGCGCCTGTGCCTGTGGTTGGGGATGTGGGGGCACCACCATGTCCACCGGGACGCCCTGCCGTGTTGCAACATTGTGCAGGAACCATGCTGCCACAATGATCCTGCACACTAATGGTGGTGCATAGAGTAGTTGCCCACCAGAGCGGTCAAGGGAGCGGAAAAGTGACTTGAGCACTCCGAAAGTGTGCTCCACTATGCCCCTGGTTGCAATATGGGCAGCGTTGTATGTTACCTGGGGTGGTGTGGTGGTGTTCCGGATTGGCGTCATCATGTGGTTGCTCAGAGGGTAGGCACTATCCCCTGGGGAGGTGATAATAGTTGAGATTATTAGGGTTTGGATATTTGTTTGTGTGTGACTTGCATGCATGTGCAAGGGCATTTGTACTGACCTAGGAGCCATGTGTCACCATGCTGCCCAGCTTCCAGGGCCCGGCTCAGGGCGGACATTCTGTATATGAAACTGTCATGGGTGGAGCCAGGGTAGTTTGCATAGACAGAGGTGATGATTCCCTTTGCATCACATACCACCTGTACATTGATGGAATGCCAGTGCTTGCGGTTTCGGTAGATGTGCTCAGTGGCCCTAGGTGGACGTAGGGCCACATGGGTGCAATCTATGGCACCGAGCACTTTGGGGAAGTGTGCCACCCTAAAAAAATCCAGGACAACGGCCTGCCTTTCTGCGGGTGTTCTGGGCATGTATATGTGCCTGCGGACTGAGGGGCGCACTGTCATGATTGCCAGTACCTGGTGTAGGCAGCGTGACTGCGTGGCCTGTGAGACCCCCCCCACTATGGCAGTGGTCCGCTGAAATGACCCAGTGGCCAAAAAATGCAGGACATTGAGCAGCTTCTCCAAGGGGCTCCATGCTTGGGAGCAAAGGGTGGGGGATGTGAGGTCATCTTCCCACTCCCTGACTAGGTCTAGGATGATATGGGGTGGAAACCTATACCTGCCGTAGACCTGGTCGTCAGGCATCCCCAAAAGGCTTGTCCGTGGTGCAAAAATGCGTGCCCTGGCTATTCTCCTCCTCCTGCGGTGTCCCACGATCAGTGCAGCGACAAATGGGGCATTCATCGTAGATGTATATACGCGTTTGTTGTTTGCGCGCACTTTTATGCTGTGCGCGGGGACGCCTCCGCCTGCCTTCGTGTGGGCGGACGCGTTGACGCCTGTGCACGTCTTTTGCCGTGCGCGGGTTTCCCGTATTAGGATACGTGGTAAGACTGTACGTCCGAGTGTCATCGCGTGTGATCGGAGGGGAGTGAGCGTACACGCGATTGGCCTGGGTACGTGTGTTTCGGGGTGCGCGGGAAGATCCACACACGATTAGCCTGGGTACGTGTGTTCCGGGGTGCCAGGAACTTTCACACACGATTGGTGGAAATCCACGTGTGTTCTGTCATCACATGCAATGAGGGAAACACCCGCGCGTGTCACGTCACAGACGCGCTCACGCGCTAAGGGCCTTTGGTCCAATGAAATCGCATATGCGTGCTGCCGTGCATACGCGCTAAGGGCCTTTCCTCGAATTACACGCTGACGTGCAGATTTTTCACGTGCCAAATCACTCCGTATCAAGCTGGCCACGCGTAAGCACACGGAAGACCACGCTCCTGCCCAGAAGGCCGAACTACTGCCCCCCAGAACCCAGAGCACGCTCCCACCTGCCATCTGCTGCTGCCTGACTGCCTGCTGCCCACGTGCCCTGCCATTTGCTGCCTGCACATCAGCCAGGGGTGCTGTTGCTGTGACCACCCCTGCTGGAACCGAAGACTCCCGACTGGGATTCCATCGCTCCACAGCCCAGCCCCAGGACCCAGTTGCCCACCCACTCCTGCCTCTGGGGTTGTCATGTCGGGGCAAACACCATCTGAGACCAGTGACAACCCCCGGCCAGAGAGGCAGGGGGGCACCAGCTTCAGTGCCACCGAAGTTGGTGTCCTGGTGGAGCAAGTCCTGGGGCAGTATGATACCCTCTTTGGAAGTTCCCGCGCCGACAAGGAAGGACGGACTCGGATCTGGACTGACATCCTGACTGCCATAAACGCTGAGGGGGTGGCAGTCCGCGACTTACAACATGTCAAGAAGCGCTGGAAGGACTTCAGGTTCAGGACCCTGAACAAGGCCCGGCGCCTCTTGAAGGCAGCGGATGCCGAGGGGCGCCGGGGCCACTTGTCGGAAGAACAGATGAGGGTCCTGGAACGCAAATCCCCAGCGCTCCACGTCCAGGTCCTTGAGAGGCAGACCCGTCTGGGGTCGAGCGGTAAGTGTACATGCATCCTGATTGTGAGCAGTGCATGTGGTGATTTTTCAGTAGTGTGCAGGTTGCACATCTGTTTGTATGGGGTCGAGTATGGGTGGGGGTGTACAGGGCCATGGGGCTAACACATGTGAGGGCTGGAATGTGTGAGACATAGATGGTGCTTGTGTGTGTAGGCTTGCATGGCAAATGCAGTTGTGTGGGCACACATTTTTGGATGAATGTGTATGTAAGTAGACATGTCCGTGATGTCACGCATGTATGTTGTTTTCGGCTGCATGTATCAGCACTGTGTACATGTGCATGTGTGTGTATTTGACAAGGGTGCAACAGTGATGCAACATAGATGCATGTGACAGCGGTATGTGGAAGCCTGATTGGCAGATGTGACATGGATGCCCGTCTGAACACTGCGACACTTGGCAGAGGTGTACACATGCATGCAAGTGTGGTGGTGTGTGTACATGTGTGGTGCACTTCCTGTGTTGCATGTGATGTCTGGCTCACCTTTGGCTGCTCATGCTGTTGTATGTGTATGGATGGTGCTGGCAGTTGCGATATGGCTGTGGTATGGCTCATGTGTGCGAGTAGAAATGACATGTGTGTTGGGGATTGTGATGACATGTCTGAGGTTTGCCAATACCACTCATGTACAACTGTCATGTGTGTATGTGTCCATTGTACAGTGCCCTGATGCCTGTGTTTTGTTTCTCCCTGTCTGCATTGTCAACTGATGAAGAGGGCAGAGAAGGTGCTGTGGAGCACAGTGGCGGGGATCCCACCGCCAGCCGGAGACGCAAGGCCTGGCTCCCCTCCCATGTTGTCATCTTGTCGGGGAGTGAGGAGTCCGGTGCCGCGTCCCAGGCCGCAGCTGCCGGGGGAGGTCCAAGAGGCGGAGGTTGGAGTTGGACTCCTCGGCAGCAGAAGGGGCAGCTGGGACCCCACAGGGCCCAACAGGGGAAGATGGCACGGAGTCATCCAGGTTGGTGGGTGGTTTGGTGGAGGAGGAGGCCGTGCAAGCACCAGAGACGGGGTCTGGAGGTGGGGATCCCACTGGTGCTAGTGGTGCAGTGCAGGACCAGGGAGAGGAGGCAGCACAGGCCGCCGCGGAGGTGCCTGTGTGCAATCCTGTCCCTGATCCTGTCCCTGCATCATCTTGCACCAGCAGGGATGCCTACGTCCTGACCCGTTTTCAGGCAGGGGATGAGCTCACGTCAACTGGCCTTCCTCTGCCTGCGGACGTGGCTATCCGGGTCCAGGTTGAGCCTGTCCTGACTGGTGTGGCGTTGCGTCAAGGGGCCATGCGAGGTGACCTGCAGTCTTTTCATGAGGAGACTGCACGTCATCTCGAATGGCTCGTTGACCATGTCAGCCTGCTGGGACAGGTCACCCAGGCCAGATTCCTCCGTCTGATGGGGCTTGCTATAACCCCCTCCTCAACTGGACCCCCTACGCGCCAGTCGTCCTCTGTGCCATCTTCCCACCCATCAGTCACCTGGGTGCCCTGTGGAGCTGCCTCTGACGGTGCGGCCAGGCTGGTGGAGGAGGCATCCCTGCCACAGTCGGGAGTCGGACGTCCAGCAGGGGTGGCCACATCTACGACTGCACCCCAGCCGGCGGAGGATGTGCAGGCAGCAGGAGGCAGTGCACGGGCAGAGGCACAGCAGCAGCAGCAACGTGGTGGGAGCCATGAAGGCTCGGGGCCTTCAACATCGGAGGGGCAGGCATCGGCCGGAGGGCAGGAGGACCCAGGACAGAGAGTGTCTTCCGTGTGGCAGCGGTTGTGCCACGCCATAGATGCGGAGTGGCAGCGGGCGGAAGAGGCACGGCTCACAATGGTCAGGGCGGAGAACTCCATGCGGAGGGCCCTGAGGCGGGCCGAGTGCCTCGAGGCAATCCACAGGGGTTTGGAGGTGGACACGTCAACGGCCCTGCGGACCCTCGGGGCCATGGAGGAGGACCGCCTCCGGGACATTGACAATCCTATGAGTTCGATGATGCCCTGGCCCGGGACATCCACAAGTGAGCCGTGAAACTAGCCCTCTGCCCTTGTACATAGTTATGTAGGTAGTGTTAGGTTTCATTTTTGTTTTGATTTTATTTGGAACTTTCGAACATTGGCCACATTTTTGTATATAGTTTATTTTATTAGTTAGTGTAGTTAGATAGGTTTCCTTTCTTTTGTTGGGATAATGGACCCTGGCTTGTTCCCATGTACATAGTTCACTGTTGGATTGTATTTTTTTTTTCACATTTTAACCATGGAGCAATGGCTTTCTTTTTTATTTCCCATTGGATTTTGTTTTGTGGACATTGACTTTGGACACCATTACTTTGGAATTTTATTTTTGGTTTTGCTTTTTTTCACGGACATGCTTCTTTTAATTTTTGTACATTCACATTTCTGTTTCTTCATTTTTGATTCTATTTATGTTTCCTTTAATACATATTTTTTTTGGTGAACTTTAATGTGTGGTATCTCATTGGTTTCATGCATTTCATGATATGGGTTTTGAGATTCACTGACACCCATTGGGTGTATGTGAGGGAAATGTGTTTGTTTCGGAACTTGCAATTGGTGTTCTGTGATGTAATTGCAAATTATGAGTGGGTGGATGCAATACTCAGGTGGGTGTTTTGCATTTGGAGGCTGACCATAGGGACCAGGGATCTAGATTGTGATGACATGTTGGCTGGGGAACATAAGTTGGACATGGGTGGGGGCCTGCTGGCAGGTGCCCCACAGTGCTGGGGGGTGGGGGTGGTGGGGAACATGAGTTGGACATGGGTGGGGGCCTGCTGGCAGGTGCCCCACAGTGCTGGGGGGTGGGGGTGGTGGGGAAAATGAGTTGGACATGGGTGTGGGCCTGCTAGCTGGTGCCCCACAGTACTGGGGGGTGGGGGTGGTGGGGAACATGAGTTGGACATGGGTGTGGGCCTGCTGGCAGGTGCCCCACTGTGCTGGGGGGTGGGGGTGGTGGGGAACATGAGTTGGACATGGGTGGGGGCCTGCTGGCAGGTGCCCCACAGTGCTGGGGGGTGGGGTGGTGGGAGACATGGGTGGGGGCCTGGTGGAGGCTTCCCCTGCACTGCTGGGAGGTGGGGGTGGTGGGAGACATGGGTGGGGGCCTGGTGGATGGTGCCCCTGGTGGCTGGGGGGTGGGGGTGGTGGGAGACATGGTTGGGGGCCTGGTGGAGGCTGCCCCTGCACTGCTGGGGGGTGGGGGTGGTGGGAGACATGGGTGGGGGCCTGGTGGAGGCTGCCCCTGGTGGCTGGGGGGTGGGGGTGCTGGGAGACATGGGTGGGGGCCTGGTGGAGGCTGCCCCTGGTGGCTGGGGGGTGGGGGTGCTGGGAGACATGGGTGGGGGCCTGGTTGTGGGTGCCCCTGCACTGCTGGGGGGTGGGGGTGCTGGGAGACATGGGTGGAGGCCTGCTGGCAGGTGCCCCACAGTGCTGGGGGGTGGGGGTGGTGGGAGACATGGGTGGGGGCCTGGTGGAGGCTGCCCCTGGTGGCTGGGGGGTGGGGGTGCTGGGAGACATGGGTGGGGGCCTGGTGGAGGCTGCCCCTGGTGGCTGGGGGGTGGGGGTGGTGGGAGACATGGGTGGGGGCCTGGTGGAGGCTGCCCCTGCACTGCTGGGGGGTGGGGGTGGTGGGAGACATGGGTGGGGGCCTGGTGGAGGGAGCCCCTGATGGCTGGGGGGTGTGGGTGGTGGGAGACATGGGTGGGGGCCTGGTGGAGGCTGTCCCTGCACTGCTGGGGGGGTGGTGGGAGACATGGGTGGGGGCCTGGTGGAGGGTGCCCCTGGTGGCTGGGGGGTGGGGGTGGTGGGAGACATGGATGGGGGCCTGGTGGAGGCTGCCCCTGCACTGCTGGGGGGGTGGGGGTGGTGGGAGACATGGGTGGGGGCCTGGTGGAGGCTGCCCCTGGTGGCTGGGGGGTGGGGGTGCTGGGAGACATGGGTGGGGGCCTGGTGGAGACTGCCCCTGCACTGCTGAGGGGTGGGGGTGGTGGGAGACATGGGTGGGGGCCTGGTGGAGGCTGCCCCTGGTGGCTGGGGGGTGGTGGTGCTGGGAGACATGGGTGGGGGCCTGGTGGAGGCTGCCCCTGCACTGCTGGGGGGGTGGGGGTGGTGGGAGACATGGGTGGGGGCCTGGTGGAGGCTGCCCCTGGTGGCTGGGGGGTGGGGCTGCTGGGAGACATGGGTGGGGGCCTGGTGGAGGCTGCCCCTCGTGGCTGGGGGGTGGGGGTGCTGGGAGACATGGGTGGGGCCTGGTGGTGGGTGCCCCTGCACTGCTGAGGGTGGGGGTGCTGGCAGACATGGGTGGGGGCCTGCTGGCACATGCCCCACTTTGCTGGGGGGTGGGGGTGGTGGGGAACATGAGTTGGACATGGGTGGGGGCCTGCTGGCAGGTGCCTCACAGTGCTGGGGGGTGGGGGTGGTGGGAGACATGGGTGGGGGCCTGGTGGAGGCTGCCCCTGCACTGCTGGAGGCTGGGGGTGGTGGGAGACATGGGTGGGGGCCTGGTGGAGGGTGCCCCTGGTGGCTGGGGGGTGGGGTGGTGGGAGACAAGGGTGGGAGCCTGGTGGAGGTTGCCCCTGCACTGCTGGGGGGGGTGGGGGTGGTGGGAGACATGGGTGGGGGCCTGGTGGAGGGTGCCCCTGTTGGCTGGGGGGTGGGGGTGGTGGGAGACATGGGTGGGGGCCTGGTTGAGTCTGCCCCTGGTGGCTGGGGGGTGGGGTGGTGGGAGACATGGGTGGGGGCCTGGTGGAGGCTGCCCCTGCACTGCTGGGGGGGTGGGGGTGGTGGGAGACATGGGTGGGGGCCTGGTGGAGGCTGCCCCTGGTGGCTGGGAGGTGGGGGTGGTGGGGAACATGGGTGGGGGCCTGGTGGAGGCTGCCCCTGCACCGCTGGGGGGTGGGGGTGGTGGGAGACATGGGTGGGGGCCTGGTGAAGGCTGCCCCTGGTGGCTGGGGGGTGGGGGTGCTGGGAGACATGGGTTGGGGCCTGGTTGAGGCTGCCCCTGCACTGCTGGGGGTGGGGGTGGTGGGAGACATGGGTGGGGGCCTGGTGGAGGCTGCCCCTGGTGGCTGGGGGGTGGGGGTGCTGGGAGACATGGGTGGGGGCCTGGTGGAGGGTGCCCCTGCACTGCTGGGGATGGTGGGAGACATGGGTGGGGGCCTGGTGGAGGTTGCCCCTGGTGGCTGGGGGTGCAGGGGGACATGCGTTGGTGGGCAGTAGTGCAAGTTGACATGTGGGTTGGCTGAGGGGCATGGCCATGGTGGATGGGGTGCCTGCAGGACATGTGCAGGGTAGGCCCCTGCGGTGTGAGCTACCTGCAGGGGCTGTGCAATTCACGTGTGGTGCTCCCCGTGCACCCCTGTAATACACGTACCCTGATGAGAACGCGTGTGGAACTTCCCACGCACCCCGGTAACACACGTACCTGATGGAATTGCGTGTGGAACTTCCCGCGCACCCCTGGAATACACGTACCCTGCTGATGTTGCGTGTGATACTTCCCCCGCACCCCGAAATACACGTACCCTGATGAGATTGCGTGTGTAACTTCCCGCAAACCCCCGAAATACACGTACCCTGATGAGATTGCGTGTGTAACTTCCTGCGCACCCCCAAAATACACGTACCCTGATGTGATCGCGCTTGTAACTTCCTGCGCACCCCCGAAATACACGTACCCCGCTCAATCGCGTGTGTAACTTCCCGCGCACCCCCGAAATACACGTACCCCGCTCAATCGCGTGTGTAAATTCCCGTGCACCCCCGAAATACACGTACCCCGCTCAATCACGTGTGTAACTTCCCGCGCGCCCCCGAAATACACGTACCCCGCTCAATCGCGTGTGTAACTTCCCGCACGCCCCCGAAATACACGTACCCCGCTCAATCGCGTGTGTAACTTCCCGCGCACCCCCGATGTACACGTACCCCGCTCAATCGCGTGTGTAGCTTCCCGCGCACCCCCGAAATACATGTACCCCGCTCGATCACGTGTGTAACTTCCCGCGCACCCCCGAAATACACGTACCCTGCTCGATCACGTGTGTTACTTCCCGCGCACCCCCACAATACACGTGCCCCGCTCGCACAGGCCCAATTGCTGTATGTTGCCACTTTTGTGATGCGCTGGGACTCTACCGCCTGCCTTCGTGTGGCGGACGTGTTTCAGCTTGTGCGTGTCTTTGGCTGTGCGTGGCTTTGCCCTATTCAATTCCATGAATACGTGTGGTTCGAGTGCGTGTGGGCGTTCCGTCTGCTTCCCTGCAGTACATCCCCAGTTACGCCATTATTTTCGCACGTTGTTCCCCATTCCGCGCGTTACACCCCGTGTCCCGCCCACTTTCTGGTGTATGCGCCGAGGTTGTGCGCTTTCACTGTGCGCATCGCGCACGCCTTTCGGGATGTTGCAGTGACTTGTGCGCCATGCACAGGTTTGGCGCACATCCCGAGGTAAACACGCGCAGGGACTTCCATGAATCGCACGCGTGCGCGTGCGCCTGTTTTTTTGCGCTTGCGCCTGCTTGCGCCTGCTTGCGCGAAGATTTTTGGCGCACGTTTGTTCCATGAATTGGCCCCTTAATTTGGCAAACTGATAAAAGATCTAGATATAAATGTTTTTGCAAAGTTTGGTGGGATTTTATCTAGACGGGGCAACATTAGATGGGGGTGCCAAAATATCGTAAAGGCTTATAAATATGGTGCCATTTGACAAATCTACACAAAGGTTTGCAAAAAGATTATAGCTCTAGATATAAATGATTTTGTCAAGTGGGGGCTAGGTTATATGACGATTGTATATGCATACATTTGACACTTTTGAAAAAATAAAACATGGGTGGATTTCCAGCAGACTTGCATAAGGAGCATTGGCAAGGACCTACAAGCATGGTTTTGTAAATGTGCCAGTGTTTTGTTTTTTGACAAGTGTCATAATGCAGCTACAAAAATCGCAGTATACCTTTAGTGACTGAGGGGTAGCCTGTGGCCATGGGCAATGGCCAGATTCTCTGGGTCATGGAATAAGGTCATGATCCAGACAATCTGGCTACTGGCCATGACCACAAGGGACAAAACATAGGATAAAGTGGGAATGGCATTGTGGTAAAGTTATTTGAAATTAGGATAGATTTGAAAGGCAAGAAACATGTGCTTGTGGTCATAGGATTCTCTTTTTGCGTTCTGCAGGCTGCCATGGAAAGCAAAGAGGGGCCCTGTATGGAACCCCTGCCTTCCCTTTCCATAGTGGCCATATTGGAAAAGGTATCCGCGGTTCCCGCTTTGGGAACATAGGCTGCTAATGGCCTTCATCCCCCATTTCAGGGGCTGGAATGGAGGGATAATGGTCCAGAGACCTCGTTATCCAACCTCGCTTCGCTTGGGCTGATAACTTCGGCTGCTGGGCCGGTATCCACTGTTCCAGTCCCTGGAACGGAGGATGAACGCCACAATACTCCCATTAGCATAACACAAAATGCAAATGGAAATGTTGGAAAATCTTATTGAGTCTATGTACTTTACTGATAAATATAAAGTAGATGGAGTCTATACTTTTTTTTGTTAGTTCTATTTTTTAACTGTGAAAGGTGGTTCCTAAAGGAACATTTATTTTGTTTTTGGATGCATTTTTTTGGCAGGAGAGCTTAAAACAAAAGGTTGGGAGGGAAATGAGGGAAGAGGCACCAAACACTAATATGGAGGGGCAGGTGGACAGGGGAAAATGTTGCACATGTGCTATTTCTAAGGTAGGGGGCAGTGTTTCTCATGCTCATTGATTACAGCAGTGGTGGTTTCTCTTGGGGAGGAGAGATGGCATTAACTGATTCTATTTTAAGATAAATAGACGTTTTGCTAAAAGTATGTACGGTGTACTAGATTGTTAATGGATGAGTAGGAACAGGTGTTGGAGCTGTGCAAGGGAAATTTGGAAGTTGAAAGTTCCTAGATCAGTAGAAAAAAATGCAGTTCCAAACTGTCTGCGAAGCACAGATCTTGTTGTGATGTGCCTACGGGTTCTCAGACACGTCATAATGCCGCGCACCAGCATATGGTCATGTGGCACTCTCCGGAAGGTCTGCAATGAAGTCAGATGTCCGTAGACATTATGGTTAAGTTGCACTAATAAAAACCTATGAATTTCAATGAAAAACCTTTGTTAAGGGGACATTATGGTTAAGTTGCACTAATAAAAACCTATGAAATTCAATGGAAAAATGTTGTTAAAGGGATGTTATGGTTCAGTTGCGCTACTAAAAACCTATGAAATTCAGTGAAAAAACTTTGTTAAAGGGACGTTATGGTTCCAAGTAAAACCGAAAAACCCCAGAAATTCACCAGTTATGGTAAACTAAGCAACCATAACTCATGCCACCACTGTGCACAACACGGATGTTCTGAAATGTTCTAAATTAACGAAATGGGGGTGTTCTGAGGACACTACGCCTGTACCTATTGTTCGCAAGCAAGCTGAACGTGTTCTAAGAACACTTGCTGTGTCCTGAAATGTTTTATAATACACAAAATGGGTGTGTTCTGAGGACGGTAAGCCTGTCCGTTTTGTTTGCAGGCAAGTTGAATCTGTTCTAAGAACACATCATGTGTCCTTGGATGTTTGTCAATAAACAAAAAAGGGGTGTCCTGAGGACGGTATGCCTGTCCGTACTGTTCGCAAGCAAGTTCAAATTGTTCTAAGAACACATGTTTGTAACAAGTTCAAATTGTTCTAAGAACACATGAAGTGTCCTGGGATGTTTGTAAATAAACGAAATGGGGGTGTTCTGAGGACACTACGCCTGTACGTATTGTTCACAAGCAAGTTGAAACTGTTCTAAGTACACTCGCTGTGTCCTGAAATGTTCGAAAATAAACAAAATGGGTGTGTTCTGAGGACGGTATGCCTGTCCGTTTTGTTCGCAGGCAAGTTGAAACTGTTCTAATAACACATGCAGTGTCCTGAAATGTTCGTCAATGGACGAAATGGGGGTGTCCTGAGGACGCTGTCCGTATTGTTCGCTGGCAAGATGAAAGTGTTCTTAAAACACATTATGTGTTCTGGGATGTTTGTAAATAAACAAAATGGGTGTGTTCTGAGGACGGTAAGCCTGTCCGTTTTGTTTGCAGGCAAGTTGAATCTGTTCTAAGAACACATCATGTGTCCTGGGATGTTTGTCAATAAACAAAAAAGGGGTGTCCTGAGGACGGTATGCCTGTCCGTACTGTTCGCAAGCAAGTTCAAATTGTTCTAAGAACACATGTTTGTAACAAGTTCAAATTGTTCTAAGAACACATGAAGTGTCCTGGGATGTTTGTAAATAAACGAAATGGGGGTGTTCTGAGGACACTACGCCTGTACGTATTGTTCACAAGCAAGTTGAAACTGTTCTAAGTACACTCGCTGTGTCCTGAAATGTTCGAAAATAAACAAAATGGGTGTGTTCTGAGGACGGTATGCCTGTCCGTTTTGTTCGCAGGCAAGTTGAAACTGTTCTAATAACACATGCAGTGTCCTGAAATGTTCGTCAATGGACGAAATGGGGGTGTCCTGAGGACGCTGTCCGTATTGTTCGCTGGCAAGATGAAAGTGTTCTTAGAACACATTATGTGTTCTGGGATGTTTGTAAATAAACAAAATGGGGGTGTCCTGAGGATGCTATGACTGTCCGTACTGTTCAAAGGCAAGTTGGAACTGTTCTAAGAACACTCATCATGTCCGCAGACATTAAAAGTGCCAATATGGCATAGTTAAAATGTTTGACTCTATGGGTGTGATATGCTGCGGTGGCTGTGGCCAGAGCATAGAGTGTTGGGAGCATGGCCATATGGCCATGCACCCAAGACTTTATGCCCTGGCCACAACCACCGCAGCATATCACACCCATAGTGGCTTATAACTTTGGGATCCAAGAACAAATTTATAAGCAACAAAGTTATAAGCCACTATGAGTGTGATATGCTGTGGTGGTTGTGGGCAGGGCCTATAGTCTTGGGTGCATGGACAAGATCAAATTTATAAGCAGCAAAGTTATAAGTCAATATGGGTGTGATTTGCTGTGATGGTTGTACTTAATATAATATACTTACTGTTTGGTTTAGTAACTGGAGTACATGTATGTCTTGTTTATGTCTGTGATAAAATAAAAGATCATGTTAGTACTGGTATTTTGTAACGACTTATAACATTGAATAATCGACTTTTCTTTAACCCTCATATTTAGTAGATTACAAACCAGTGTACTGTGCAATTTGCTCAGTTTCTGTGTTTGTTGCTAAAATCATTGGGTCTGTGGGAGAAAAATAAAATCCATGTTGGATTAAAAAGAAACCCTTTTTTGTTATGCTACAGTCTATTTGTTTGTTTGTTTTCAGTGTTCACTTGTTGTTTCTGGCTAATGCTCTATATATTGGCTTGTTGCAGATTCTTGGAGCAGTGAGATACCTGTTGGCCTATTCTAACAGTCTATTTTTTGTTATAATGGAGTGGTATTGATTTATCTGTTTGGATATTGTAAAATTTTGGGGTAGTTAGATACCAGTTGGAGTATCCTAACTGCCTATTTTTTGTTATAATGTAGTCGTATTGATTTATCTGTTTGGTTATTGAAAATCTTGAGGTAGTTAGATACCAGTTGGCGTATTCTAACTGTTTATTGTTTGATATAATTTAGTGGTATTCATTTATTTGTTTAGTTGTTGTAGAATCTTGGGGCAGTTATATAGCTGTTGGCATATTGTAACAGTTTATAGTTTTTTTAATAGAAGTTTAGTTAATTTTTAAGTACAGTTTAGTTAATACATTTTGGTTTTAAGAACATTAAATAAGCATTTGTAAGATTTGCAGGTAATCTCTGCTTTAGGGTAATGGTACTATCATTACATTCGAACCATCCACAATTCTTTTTTATACATGCAGTGTAGAGACCTGCATTGGTTGTGGCTCCTGTGTGGTAGATTATACCTATTGTTGTGAAGGTTTTTTTACCAAGTGATACTTGACCATGTGTGAATCCAGTCAGCTTGCAGTTGTTTTTGGTACCATCTGAATTGTAACGTAGAAGCATTAGTATTACATATTTACTATGTGTTTGTATTAGTAAGGTGGAGCGATTATCCGAATTGCAGGTAGTACATAATCTACCATGGTTTGCATTTTGTACAAGTTGCTGAAATGGAACGGATTCACAATTAGGTATTCATACATACACAAAGCGCTCATTGGGGATTTTTTCTTGTGTCACATTGTTGCACAGAGTGCATGTATGTTTGCACATGTATGAAATCTGGAAGATTTCATTTATAGGTATGTTTTTTGCTTCCAGTACTTGTAGGAAGTACATTAGAGATTCTTGGGGATATTCCTGTGAGTTTATAGTGAATTTCAACATTCCAACACAGTAGTCCAATTGTTGTCTTATTCCATAAACACTATACGTGTTGTCAGGATTGTTTGTTGCATTTCTATGAAGTACTAACATTTGCAAACACAATTGGTTTGTACTGTGTAAGTAAATGTTGTCAACTATTGGTGGTAATTGAAATAGAATATTCATTGCTACATTTGCGTAGCAACTTACACCAATTACATTTGAAAGTTTAAATGGACCAGGTAGTTCTGCATCTGAGTGTTTTTTTTGGCGTTTGTCTTCCTTTTTTGAAGAAGTACCTGGTTTACTTTCCCCAATAGGTTCTTTTTTATTGTGGTACTTGATGAAGTATTAGTTTCTTTTAATCACTTTGGAGGATTTGCAGTGACATCTTATTGCATTTCTGTTTGATTTAGTTTTCTTTTCGAACATTTTACTTTTTGTGGAATAGGATATGTTTTTAGATGGGGGTGTATAGTGAACGAAGTCTATTGTATTCTGAAATGCAAGGAATATCAGCATTTACTTTACTTGCATCAAAGTTGATTAGAAATAGACCATCAAGTGTACGTAAGCGTGATAGTGCTACGTAGCTCATGCCTTCTTTAAAGACTGTGTTACCAATGTCTATCAATGCTTTGTCTAGGGTAAGACCTTGTGATTTATGAATGGTGACTGCGTATGCAAGAGTTAGAGAAAATTGTTCTCTGCGTACAAACATGTGTTTGAAGAGAAGGAATCGAGCTGTTGAGCGTCCTATCCTTTTCACTTCTGAAAGTTTGTCAAAGAGAATATTGACAAACTGAATGTTGTTGTCACGTGGGTATGTTTGAAAGCCAACAACTGTACCCATTGTTCCATTAACGAGTCCTTGATCCATGTCAAGGTTGAGTTTAAGCATTACTCTGCAATTTAAGGATAATTTTAATATTTTTTCCAATCAAGCTGTGTTGGAGATTGAATTTTCTAAACTATTTAGTCTTGTTGTGGCTTGTTTACACATGGGTAGTGTCATACCATGTATGTCTAGTTTGTCTGTGGCACTAATTTCAATTATTGGTTGCATTTCTTTGTTTAACATTGTTTCATTGAATGTGAAACAGCTTGCAAGAGTTGGCATTAAGACCATACAATTGACATTTTTGTGGGCTAATTGTTCCATAACATCCGTAGCACATGCATTATAGCCATAAAGTGCATGAATGTGCCGGGTTTTCAATATTGCTTGTGCTCCTTGAGATAATATACTAACTCTAATACTTTTTAAGATGTTGGCATAAGTGAGATCTGCAGATTGCCGCATGTTTTCTGTTAATTCTCTGTATTGGAAATGTTGCCAAAGGTTGACATTTCCAATGCTGCCAACAGTTTTACGGCAGAGTTTTTGTCCTAAGATTTTAAAAATAGGCTCACCTTTCACTGGTGTCAATTGAAGATCTCAGAAAACAATAATGTGTTTCCTCCAAAAAGCTCTTCGTAGTTTGTTTTGAGTACTTCTTGTAATCTGTGGTGATTCAAGGGCAACATTAGGTTGGAGACCATGCTCACTTCATCTATTAGTAGCATTTTCATTTGTTTAATACTCTGCGTAGTTCCATTGCAGCTTCTGTAGAAAGTTTGTAATAGTCTCATTAGTTTTGCTGTTCTACTGGCAGGAGTAGTAATCAGTGTAAAGTGACACCGCCTAGGTTGTAAGCAGCTAAACCTGTGGGGGGAGTGACAACAGCTGACAGTTTGTTGTTTGTCAATTGTTGAAGGAATTTACTGATGATGTTGATTAAGAATGTTTTGCTAGAACCAGCTTCACCACTGACGTACAGTAGTATAGGTTTGTAATTTTGGCAGGTGCATTCTTTGTTTTTATGTTGTACACCATGTGCAATTTCTTTTGTTACTTCTTGAAAAATGCTACGTTGCTCATTGTTTAGTTTTGATTGTAGTATAGTTAAGTATTCTTTATATTCATACTGATGTTTTCTACTTCCATCATAGCTAATTCTGCCTCATTTGTTATTATTGGCTCTCCCCGTGATTCTTGGCTTCCTGTTACAGAAGGTTGACTACTGTCAGGAGTGTCCTTATCTAGTTTGGCCTGGAGTTCTTCTTTGTGTTGCTGTTCATTGCACAACATTGTTTTGTACTGTGTAAAGTTTACATCAGTTATGTGCTTTCATTTGCTTTGAAAGCGTCTTCATAAGAGTCATAGTTCTCTAGTATTTCTTCTTCTTTGCTCTATGGTTTAAAGAGTTGTAACAGGGACATGTAATATATTATGTTAAGGAGTCTTTAATGACAATTTGATATGATTAATTACATTTGGTTTGGTGAGTTTTACTAAGCTGCCTTCATAATTTGTCACTCTGTATTTACCTTTTTTTCATCAGGTTTTATATTATTTTTGTATCTGAAGTTTTGGGCTATGTGGTATAGACACATGGTTTCCAAAGTGGTACTTCTGTTTGGGTAGTATGTGTCCAGTAAATTGTTTTTTTAAAATGTCTTGGCTGTTGGGATCATGTTTGGCTATTGTTTCTATATCTTCGTATGATTTTAGAACTCTTTTTCTAGATTTAGCAGGACCAAGATTTAGCCATACTATACTTTCAGATTGTCCATACAAAGCAGTAGCAGTTAAACGATCTGCTGCTTCATAGGAGCCACATTCTCTATGGGAGAGCATTTTTATGCCCAAGCTGTATAATTTCTGAGACAGTGGCCCTCATTACAACCCCGGGGCTAAACCATGGCGCTATTAGCACCATGGTTGGTGCCGGTGTTGTAACGAGTCCGCCATGGTGGAATGGGGAAATACCGCCCCATTCCAAGGTTGGGGCGGTAATTCCCCATGCCGCCATGGCCCTTCCCCATTCCCATTTTTGCTCCATAGGGCTCAATGGGACTGGGGAAGGCGGTAATTACGGCACCGTAAATTACGGTGCCGTAATTAGCTCCTAGGTCCCTTTGCGGGTTGGTTTTTTAACGCCTGCTAAAAGCAGGCGTTAAAGTGCAACCCGCAAAGGGACCTCGTAATCAGGCGTTAAGGGTTTAATGGCACCGACACCTTTTAAGGTGCCGTTAACCTCTTAACGCCTGGGTTGTAATGAAACCCAGTGTTTTGTCTGATGACAGGTCATTCCAGAGGTCTTGGAGCTCTGTTTTTTTCTCCTTTGGTTAAGTATGCTGTAACATATCGTGCAACTGCAGTGGAATTGTCTGCAATGTACTGCACATCTATGTTTGCATTCCATAAGTGGGCAATGATTGCATTGTAATCATTGATATATTTCTCTTCTTCTGTTCTTTTTATGTAATATGTATTTTTAGGTGATTTACCTTTAACACTATGTCTAACTGAAGACATGAAGTTGTTTACTTGACCTGTTTTTGTAACCGGTCTAGGGAAACCAAAGCGGCATTTGGTGTAGTATTTCCCTTTGTTTTTGTATTTGCAACGACAATATTTGCCACATTTGTGTCTTTGAAATTGTAAAATTTGTGCATGAAGATCACTATTTGTTGCTTCTGAATTTCACAAGTGACATATTTTTCAATAAACTGTAAAACAGTGGCGTCACTGTCTTGACCAAATTTAGGAGCATCTTTAATCCATAAAAGCATGTGGATATGTGGTGCTCCTCTGGCTTGGTATTCTTTTCTCCAAAAGAAGTGTTGCACTTCTCCGAGGGGAGGAGCAGTTTTATTACAAATAAAGTGTAGCATAGCAATGAAGCGATGGTGAAAATATCTTGAAACATTAACAGGATCTAGAGAACAAAGTTCTCCAGGTGTTAGTATATCTATGTTTGTTTTGTTTTTGTTTGATATGCGTAGGAAATCATGTAAATATTCCTATGCATATTCTGCACAACTTAATGTAACAAACCAAGTGGGTGGGCCAAGGTTTCTTATCATACAACGTACATCTCCATGACATCGAAACCAGTACTCTTTAGTACCACGCATATTTGCTAATAGATTTGTAATATTTGATTGTAAAACCTCATCTTTTTGTTGCACTTTTTGTAATAATTGTGTAGCTGACATATTTTGAAAGTGAGATCCTGATTTTAATGTGTGTGTAACTCCGTAACATAAAGTTGCTAGTTCGCTTTCAAAGAATAGGTGGAATATGTATTCCACATTTTGTCTAAATCTGGGATCTTCAGAATACATCCTTAATGAGCGGCATTCTGATGCTGTTATTTGAATAGGTCTATCTTCATACCTTCCTCCTTTGCCAGTAGGAAAAAGTAGAGGAAAAGCACATGCTTCTATACTTTTTTCCCATATGCTGATTGGTGATCCTTTTGTTTGAGGCATTTGGTACATTTCTAGTGCATCTTCTACAGTGTCATTAGAGTGCAATGGGTGAATTGTATAATAGTCTAAAGTATTGGATATTGTAGCAGGATCTAGGAGCTCAAATTGACCAGCTCCCTGTGTCTCTTGAATTATTTCAGTGGTATCCTTCAAGTTTTCTTGAATATTAATTTCTTTGTAGTATTCATTATTGTCTTTCAGACATTGAAAGGCTTGTCTAACTTTATGTAAATCTACCAGTTGTTGTCAATTTTTTTTTGTCTTTTGTAGGTACACCATTTCCTAAGATAATTAAAGATTGCTCCATTAGACATTGCACTCCTAGAGTGTGCACATTTTCTTTTAGATCTAATTGTAAATACAATACTTTTCCCCGAATACCTTTCACTAATTCAGAGGGAGGTAAGTTTGCTCTTTTTGGTTGAAAGTGTATTATTGCTTGAAATGGGTGCACTGTTTGAATTATGATGCTCACACATAAATTCAGTTGTTGTAACGGTTTGGGTAGAGGAAATAATTCCGAATTATTTGTGATACAACGTGATGGAGTTTGGTTGTTGTCAAGTTTTGTAGTGCAGTAACTGCAAAGTATTAAGGGGTCAGTTATTTCGTATTTGTTTTCTGCTATAAGGTAGAGAGCGAATTCAAACCATTTAGAATCTTCAATGTCTTCTATTTTGTATGTTAGGTCTACAGTTTTTGTGTTTTATAAAACGTTCTACGGCAACATACACACACATGGTTTGGTATTTCAGCAGATGTACTTTTAAATTTCAGTATTTCTTTTTTGTATGTGTGTAGTAGAAGCTTGCTATGCATAGAATTGTTGCTAATTTGCTTTAAAGCTATTTCATTCTGTAAGTGGCTTTCACTTCCAAAATATTTTTTCTAGATATAGTCGATTTCTTCAAGTAGGTCTTTTGCTGTACCATTTAGAAGAATGTTATTTAAATTGGCTAGTGCTAAAGCAGGACTTTTAGCATAGTAGAGATTATAGACTAGATTTCTTATAGTTGAATGATGTGTTGATATCATATTGATATAATGGAAGGTGGTTTTGTAACTAGGTCCTGAAATGCAGGCCAATGAATGTCCTTGTAGTCCTGTGTACTTGCGCACTAGACAGGTGTCCATATTTTGCAGTAGTTTAATTTTGATTTTGTCTTTGCCTTTCACATATTGATTGAGGAATTGGCGTAAAGACTTGGAAGATTCTTTGGGAATGTTACACATTGACGTGCATGGCCATTTGTATATTAGACGTTCTGATTCAGTTGAATGGAGAGGTAATTCTATGTTTTCTGGGGATATTTTTGTAAGCAGTATTTCTTGTTCCATTATGGTATTATTAACTTTTTCACAACCTCGTCCACTGCTATGTATGGCAATTGTATTTGTTTGCTTTTGTTTGTATGCTTCTTCATTAAAGTATGTTTCTGTGCTCGTAGTGTGACTCCATTCACCTCCACAGATACTTAAGCAGTTATTTCTGTTTACATTTTGTTTATTGAGAAGTCTTTTTTGTAATTTAGTCATTAGTTTTGTTAGTGAACAAAGGGGGGTCTGGGAATCTCTCTACCAGCACGAACACAGCCCAATGACCTGTTCTTGGGTGAATAACCCCTGGGAGAGACTCTACCAAGTCTTTAGCTCACTGTCTTTTTCACAGAGAAGAAATTTCCCCGCATATCAGCCTTTGTCCTGCCCAGGGGCAGTCCAGCGCCAAAATGCTAGGCAATTCTCCTCTGAACAAGAGTACCATCAGTAACCCCATACACGTGTTTCAGCCTTGTTGGGCATCATCAATGAGTTGAAACTGTTGCCTCTCTAAGAACAGTGAGCAAGGGGTCCACGTCTGGATTGCCCTGTTAACTTAGGGTGAAACCCAAAGTTAATGTATGCAAACAAAGGGGGGTCTGGGAATCTCTCTACCAGCATGAACACAGCCCAATGACCTGGTCTTGGGTGAATAACCCCTGGGAGAGACTCTACCAAGTCTTTAGCTCACTGTCCTTTTCACAGAGAAGAAATTTCCCCGCATATCAGCCTTTGTCCTGCCCAGGGGCAGTCCAGCGCCGAAATGCTAGGCAATTCTCCTCTGAACAAGAGTACCATCAGTAACCCCATACACGTGTTTCAGCCTTGTTGGGCATCATCAGTGAGGTGAAACTGTTGCCTCTCTAAGAACAGTGAGCAAGGGGTCCACGTCTGGATTGCCCTGTTAACTTAGGGTGAAACCCAAAGTTAATGTATGCAAACAAAGGGGGGGTCTGGGAATCTCTCTACCAGCACGAACACAGCCCAATGACCTGTTCTTGGGTGAATAACCCCTGGGAGAGACTCTACCAAGTCTTTAGCTCACTGTCCTTTTCACAGAGAAGAAATTTCCCCGCATATCAGCCTTTGTCCTGCCCAGGGGCAGTCCAGCGCCGAAATGCTAGGCAATTTTCCTCTGAACAAGAGTACCATCAGTAACCCCATACACGTGTTTCAGCCTTGTTGGGCATCATCAGTGAGGTGAAACTGTTGCCTCTCTAAGAACAGTGAGCAAGGGGTCCACGTCTGGATTGCCCTGTTAACTTAGGGTGAAACCCAAAGTTAATGTATGCAAACAAAGGGGGGTCTGGGAATCTCTCTACCAGCACGAACACAGCCCAATGACCTGTTCTTGGGTGAATAACCCCTGGGAGAGACTCTACAAAGTCTTTAGCTCACTGTCCTTTTCACAGAGAAGAAATTTCCCCGCATATCAGCCTTTGTCCTGCCCAGGGACAGTCCAGCGCCGAAATGCTAGGCAATTCTCCTCTGAACAAGAGTACCATCAGTAACCCCATACACGTGTTTCAGCCTTGTTGGGCATCATCAGTGAGGTGAAACTGTTGCCTCTCTAAGAACAGTGAGCAAGGGGTCCACGTCTGGATTGCCCTGTTAACTTAGGGTGAAACCCAAAGTTAATGTATGCAAACAAAGGGGGGTCTGGGAATCTCTCTACCAGCACGAACACAACCCAATGACCTGTTCTTGGGTGAATAACCCCTGGGAGAGACTCTACCAAGTCTTTAGCTCACTGTCCTTTTCACAGAGAAGAAATTTCCCCGCATATCAGCCTTTGTCCTGCCCAGGGGCAGTCCAGCGCTGAAATGCTAGGCAATTCTCCTCTGAACAAGAGTACCATCAGGAACCCCATACACGTGTTTCAGCCTTGTTGGGCATCATCAGTGAGGTGAAAATGTTGCCTCTCTAAGAACAGTGAGCAAGGGGTCCACGTCTGGATTGCCCTGTTAACTTAGGGTGAAACCCAAAGTTAACGTATGCAAACAAAGGGGGGTCTGGGAATCTCTCTACCAGCACGAACACAGCCCAGTGACCTGTTCTTGGGTGAATAACCCCTGGGAGAGACTCTACCAAGTCTTTAGCTCACTGTCCTTTTCACAGAGAAGAAATGTCCCTGCATATCAGTTTTGTTAGTGGTTTCATTTTGTTTAACACTAAAATAAATAACTTTCTTTTGAGAAGGATTGCACTGTCTATCAACGCTTCTAAGATTAATTTCCTACAATAGGTTTTAAGGGTTGAGCTTGATTTCTCTCCTGCTTTTATAAGATTTTGAAGGACTCTGTGTTGGAACATTTTTGCTAAAATACATGTTTTGGTATGCTTAGTTTGCACTATATCAAGATTTATAGGAGCAGTTTTATCTGTAGTGCTAGCTGATTTTTTGTTAATTGTTTTGTGGTTCGTTTTACATTTTGATAGAGGAGGCAAAGTTTCTGTAGTTGAAGCTTGTTTTGTTTCGCTAAATGACTGTATTAGCTGTTTTGTTTCAACTTTTTATACAAATTCTGCTAGAGATGGATGCTTGTTTTGGAAACTTCTATTTTCATTTGCTCTGCTTCTCCGTTGCTTTCTACAGACTTAATTTTTGGTAGGCATTCTTTAGGGTCTGTTGAAAAAAATAAAGCAGGTATGGGTTGGGGTGTTCTTACTATATGTGTGCTGTGTGCATGAGTGTCTGAGTAAGATGACAAAGATTTAGGTAATGGTGTTTGTGCATGGGCAACTGCAACTAGTTGGGATGGGTATTCTTGAATTCATGTGCTACTAAACTGGGGTTCAGATGATACTAGAAAGTAAGCTGGTGGTGTGGAGAAGTAGAAATAGTAAATCTAATGGTATACAATTAAAACAGTTGTTTGTTCTATAATATCAAAATTCTAGGGGCTGAGTTGGGTCATTTGTGTGTTGAAAAATAAGAAATTGTGTGTCATTCTGCCTGTAAATCTCTGTTTAAGAAATGGGGATTTGTAGACAGAATGGTGCACAATCTCTATTTTCCGTCACAGAAATAGCATAAATTAACCTTACAGTGTGTTTGAATAATAGTAGAAATAATGGTGGTATTCAACTTACTTTTTTTCTGAAATGAGCAGGTTTCTTCTTAATTTTTCTTTGCACTTCAAATTCGGCTGCTTCTTTTCAGGAGAATGGTCTTCACTCCAATTGTAAAGGAAACAAATAAGGAATTTTGTTTGTATATAGCACTGTTTTTAATTTAGACATTGATTTTTTTTTAATTGACCCTCAGCGCCTTACTCAAATTCTTGAAAACTATCTTATTCACATAAGATGCGTCGCACCAGTTGAATACATATCATATGTTCTTAATCCATAAACTGTATTGTAATGACTAACTGTACCAACCAAAATATAATTTGTATGCCTTGTGGAATTCATAATGTACCACTGAATACCACTATTTCTGTAACTAAGCTCTTGTAAGTAACAGTGCCTCAATGCCATGGACTGCTTGCGCAGTATATAAATATAAGTAAATAAATGTTTGCGTTTTTGTACAAGTATTGTTGTTTGATATTTGAACATACTGTGTGCATGCAATTTTGTTTGAGTATGTTAACTCTTCATATTGTACTTTAAATATGTTAGTTCAACATGCTTTGAAAATGTGTGTGTAAAAAGAAATTAAATAGCAGATAGGTTTGGAAGTGACAGTTGATTTTAGGAGATGGAAAAAAATGACAGTAAATTCATTTTATAGATTATACAAGCTAATAGTCAGTTAATCAGTTTATATGAATCTATAAGAATTGTACATGTACTATACAAAAAATATGCATACCTGTAGTTTGTGTTCATGCATATGGATATGCATGGAGCTGCAAGTAGAAATCTTGGAGACGTGTAAGGTATTTCTGGTAGAAGGTGCTTTTCAATGATATGGCACTTGCACTCAGAGAGATTAACAGTACATTTAAAGTGCTGATCTATGATGATGCAGTTAGATGTAGAGGTCTTGATGTTATTGGTGGATGTTCATGTGACTTCTTAGCTATATCCAATGAGGGAATGGCACAGAAAGTGAAATGGAAATGGTAGAAGGACTGTCCATGTTACGATACGTCCGCGGACATGGCGGTAGTCCGCAGACATCGGGTGTTGCATCCGAGGATTTTGGGTTGGGGAGCCATGCAAATGAGAAAGAGCAGAGAAAGGGATTGGTCAGGAAAGTTTAGTGGGTGTGTTGTGCCAGGAGAGAGTTTCTCAGATACTCTTTTTGTTGAGAGAAGAACAGATTGCTATGGCTGTGTGTTTCAGAAAACAGATTGTTTGGATTTTGGGAGACTCGTGGATACATTGGTTGAAGGTGCATGCATAAATCTGTGGAGTAGCTGTAGATCTTGAATTCCCACATGTGGAAGTGCACTGGCATGGAGTACGTGGAATTAAGTGGTTGGGCTTGCTATCTCTCTGTACTACTTTGGAGACAGAACAACATCCAGACATAATTGTAATTCATTGTGGAGGGAACAGTTTAGGACATGCGTCTGGAATTTCTTTTCAATTTGCAATGAAAGAAGGACTTGGGAAGGTCAAGGACATGTTTCCAAATTCCAAATTCTCAAGTAATTTTTTCACAGAGACAAATGTGGCTTTATTCTTCTTCATTTGGTCCACAAATGGAGAAAGCAAGGCGCAATGTCAATAAGGCTATTTGTGCCGTTCTAAGAGATTTTGGCATGTCCTCTTTTCACAATGAAAATATTATTTTCATAGTACATACATTTTTCGCAGTGATGGAGACCATCTTACTTATGCTGGCAATCAGATTTTTCTGAGAAATGTACAAAATGCATTGTGACGTTTTTTGGAATTACAGCATCCATTTTGTAGTAGGTGTTGAGCATTTCAAATTTTTCAAACACAAGCAAACACCACCAAAAGGCTCTTTTCAGAGCCACTGCTTCCTCCCATATAAAACTGCAATGGTTATGATAGGGTAGCACCCCAAAATTTTAAATGTCCGCGGACTGTCCGCAAACTGTCTGCGGACTTCTAAAAAATACACAGGGACCTGCTTCATTTATTTTCAATTCTATTTTTTGACTGTGAAAGGCAGCTCTGAAAAGAGCCTTTTTGTTTTTGTTTTTGGTGTTTTTTTGTTTTTTTGTTTTTTTATACAAGACACACTAAGAGAGGAGGGGAAATGAGGGTAAGGGGGACACCAACCATGGGGATAAGAAAGGGCGAGCTGAGAGAGGAAGATGTAGGGTGGGTTTTCCTTGGGTAGTGAGCAGACCTTCTCATGCTCTGAGACGATAGCCTCAAAAGTCCTACGAAGTCTCTACCCCCTGTACAGTACTGCGTCGCAGTACATACACACAACTGTGACCCTTGAAAGGTAAGGGTCATCAGTATTGCGTATGGCCTGTGAGGCAGCTTGAGGAATACGCTGTCCCACAGGATTGTTCCTTGTGATTACAGGATCGGAAACAGAGGATGAAGTAGAGGAATTCAACCTGCTACTCTCCTCGCAAGATACAACCTTGCGAATGGCCCCAGAGTGGAATGACTTTAGGTGTCGCTTCATGGTAGTTGTCCCAAAGCTGTATGAACCATGCCTCCCGTGAATGAGTACCATTTTGCACTCGTTGCAGGTGACTTGGTTCGCACGCGCCTTAGGACTATTACCACAAATGGTAAATAACCACCACACCCTAGACACACGCCGAGTGCTGGTAGTAGGGACTTCCACTACCTCATTCTCATCATCCTCTTCATCCTCCTGAGCATCCTCACTCCTGTTCCCCTCTTCAGGCACTTGGGGAGGTGGTGGTGGTGGAGGGGGTGGGGGTGGTGCTGAGGCAGATGCAGCACCAGGTGGCATGAGTGGAGCCATGGAAGCCATCAGCTTGGAGTTGAAAATCTGCAAATTGGCAGCAAAATTCGCTGTGCTCTGTAGGATAGCCAGAAACACAATGAGAATGAGCTCTAGGGTGTGGTCTTGTATAGGGGTGCTTGTGCACGGTTCGTGTACATGCACAATGTCCGCGGACAGATCAAACAGAAAAAAGGGTTCAAAAAGTCACAAAAAGTATGTAGAAATTCAGGATTACTATGTGGGACTCGTTCTATGGTGAGTTTGTATTAAAAAATATTGTAGATTACTTGAAAATGTAGTTTTAAATTGTTCAGGGACACGAACAGTGTTCGCAATCAGAACATATGCTGATCGTGGGCGCGGTCACATGATGGGTTCGCGAACATGTTCGCGAAGGGAGCGGGTGTCCACAGGACACCAAATGCACTGAAACTGTTTTGCGCATGCGCGTTAGTGTTGTACGGACACTGTTCGGGTCCTGAAGTGATTAAAAGTGTGTCACAATTGAAACAAACAGTTACGGACATGAGTTTGTTCTTAGAACAGTTTCAACTTGCCTGCGAACAATACGAACAGGCATAGGGTCCTCAGGACACCCCCATTTTGTTTATTTACAAACATCCCGGGACCCTTGATGTGTTCTTAGAACAGTTTCAACCTGCCTACAAAAAGTACAGACAGGCATAGCGTCCTCAGGACACCCCCATTTTGTTTATTTACGAACATCCCAGGACACTTGATGTGTTCTTAGAACAGTTTCAACCTGTCTACGAACAGTAAGGGCAGGTATAGTGTCCTCAGGACACCCCATTTTGTTTCTTTACGAACATTTCAGAACACCGCGTGTGTTCTTATAACAGTTTCAACTTGCTAGCGAACAGTACGGACAGATACAGTGTTCTTAGGACACCTCCATTTTTGTTTCTTCACAGACATTCCGGACACCCGCGCTGTCCGCGGACACCTCAACTGCTTTTAAAAAAAAAAAAAAACAAGAAATGAATGAGGACACAATATAATAATGTTACTTTGTTTTACATGTATGTTAAATTTATGACAGAGAAGGTGAGGCAGAAACCGAAACAAAAACAGGACATTGGGGGTTTCAATAGGATTTATATGAGGTGAAGAAGGGATGGAAGTCTCATCAAAATGTTTTGGTTCATGGAGAGGGTTTGGGGATAATTGAGTGGGATATGGTGAGGGGGGACAGGTACATGTGGGACAATGGTATGTAGTTGTTTGTTTGAAGTGATCCTCCACAAAGTTTTTTAAATTATTAAAATTTGCCAAGAGTAGGTCAATTTGTTCTTCTATGTGCTGAAGAGTCTTATCCAATACTGCTTTTTCTTTAGTATTTTCAATTTTTGTATGGTCTGTACAAAAAAATATATATATGTAAAATGTATATAAAATAATATTTATAAATTGGTTTATATAGTAATGTGTCTACCATTAGGTTCACTATCTTCTTACATTTCCTCACATGGGAAATGCTCCTCTAGCCACTCCAGAGTACTAGACATTTCTGTGAGAAAAAAAACATAATATCATTTTTTTTGTATCTAATACAGAAAGTTTACAAATATATGAGTAAAATGCAGTACACTAACTATTTCAGGTAAGGTGTGTTCTGAGTGGTCTGTAGATCTGCTGTTGCTCTTAGTTGTGGAGTTTCTGTGAGGTAATCATGTTGGAAGCCTATCTTTCTTCTTTTGGTATATTCCATTTGAGAACATGTTGTATTTAAATGAATGGTTAGTGTGTTATATATATATATATATATATATATATATATATGGGTTACAATTCTTATTTATTACTACATATAATGTGTATGTGTGCTGGTTTGTGAATTTGTAAAATGTTAATATGTTATGATATAACAATTAAACATACCCCCCAGACTTTTAGGGTAGTGGTGCTGTTGTCCGCACATGTCCGCGGACATTAAAAGAGTTCGCGGACATCAAATTCAGTAGAGGGGGTTCAGTATGTTCTATTTTAATTGTACATAAAGTCAGAGTTATTATTGTTAAGTTGCGCTACTAAAAACCTATGAAATTCAGTAAAAAAACTTTGTTAAAGGGACGTTTTGGTTAAGTTGCGCTACTACAAACCTATGAAATTCAGTGAAAAAACTTTGTTAAAGGGACGGTATGGTTAAGTTGCGCTACTAAAAACCTATGAAATTCAGTGAAACAACTTTGTTAAAGGGATTTTATGGTTCTAAGTAAAACCGAAAAACCCCTGAAATTCGCCAGTTATGGTAAGCTAAGCAACCATAACTCGCGCCACCACCGTGCACTGCTAAGACTAACACCCAAGACATCGAAGAGGACATCACAAATGTCATTGTTGACATCACTGATGACATCACATGTCTGTCTCCCTCTTTTTTCCTTTACTGACACATCTAGGCCTCATGGTTTTCTTCAGTAACAGTCAGGAACTAAACATTTTGAATGTGCTATATTTGTAGACTTATCCTTCAAGTATGTTCTTACAGTAATTCTCTTAGGGTCCACTCATAACATATGAAACATATACATAGGGGAAGCACAAGCTTGAAAGACAGCAATCCTTTCTGTGCATGAAAATAATCAGTAGAGTTATCAGCACTTTCTGATAGTTCTGTTGTTTCTTTATTACTATATTATACTTTCCCTGTATATGTTCATATTTGTATACATTGTACTCACACTACTTTCCTTAGGGTCCAGTCACATCATGTGATACATATAGATAGGATAAATAGCAGCTTTGCAACAGAGCAATCATTTATTAGCATAAAAATAGTCAGTTAGGTTATGAATTGTTTCTGCTACTACTTCTGCTTTTTTGCTTACTCCACTTTCCCTGTATATACACATATTTCTATGCGTTATTGTGTCTTTGTGTTTTGTCTGTAATAATGCAATTATGAAATACATGGGTTTAATTAGCTACTTACTACATATTTCACAGTACATACAACTCTAATAAGAAAACAGTTATCATTTAATTATTCAACATATCAACAATATGAATAGTATACCTTCCTCATGTATGCTGCACACAATGCCTAGGTTTCTGCATGAGTAGCTTAGTATACTCGATAGAACTTCATAATAGAATGCTATTTATATCAATGCATTGCTTAATGCACTAATTAACTCATGATATTTATTCCAATGGTCCTTGACACTTTTTTCTCAACATTATAATAAGAATCCTTTATACAGACATTTCATGAAAAGTACATTCATATGTGATGTCATCAGTGATGTCATCAATGACATGTGTGATGTCATCTTTGATGTCGTGGGTGTTAGTCTTAGCAGTGCACGGTGGTGGCGCGAGTTATGGTTGCTTAGCTTACCATAACTGGCGAATTTCAGGGGATTTTCGGTTTTACTTGGAACCATAACGTCCCTTTAACAAAGTTTTTCCATTGAATATATATATACATACATATATATTTGTGATAGAGTTCAACAAACATTTTTTTTAAATATAGGCATGTCTGTACTATGTCTTGTTAGATACAGATCTTGTTGAATCTGGAAATATAAATCTTGGAGAGGTTTAGAGTAGTTTTGTTACAGATGCCTTTGATTAACAGGATATATGCCCTCTCACGGTTCAAGTGTACATCTCAAGTGTGAAACTTAGATAACAGGGTTAGGTGTAGAGTTTTTGGAAGTGATTGGTGGATAGATGTGTGACTCTTTGAAAGCCGCAAATGAGGTAGTGTTGAGAACATGAACGTGGAAAGGGTAGAAGGGCCGCCCTGTGTTACGGTGTCCGCAGACACTGCAGTAGTCTGCGGATAGCATGTGCCACATAGAATTATTTTGAGGATGTCTGGCATGGAAAGGGGACTATGGAGATTAGCAAATGAGGTGTTCGAGCTTTGGATTGCAGGAAGATAGTGTAGCAGGTGTGTTGTTTGTCAGTGCAGTTGAAGATGGTTGTGTCTATGGCTATTAAGAAGCAGAGTGTGTCGGTTTTGGGAGATTTCTCAATTCAGTCATTGAAGGTGTATGCTGAAAATCATGGCATCTTTGGAAGTATTGGATTGGCAGAAGTGGAAGTTTTGAGGCCTGCAGTTTGTGGCTTAAACTGGGCAATCTTGTTCTCATTCTGTCAGATTATGGCTCACTTTAAATGTCCAGACATAAGCCTTGTTACATGTTTGCCGGTCCGGTATTAAGGGTGCCAGTAAGCTCACCGGCCACCTTGTTTCCAGGCCAGCAAACTATGTGTTTGCCTGCCATGGTCGCTGTGCCCAACAGGCTTGACCCTGCCGGGTGCAGATGCCAGGGTAGGCAGAACCTTCCTGGAATCACCAGCACCGCTAACAACGATGCTGGCGCTTCCAAGTCCCCACTCCCATAGAGTCCTATCGGACTCTCTGGCAATGGGAACTTACATTTTACCGGCGCTTGACGTCCTAGGCCACCACAAGTGTTACCTCCCGGTGGCACTGGGAAGTCAGTCACCAGTAAAATGTTACCAGTCCAGAGGTAACCTGCTGATAGCATAAGCAGGGTAACCCCAGACTCGTAATGAGGCCCAATTTGTAATTGTGCATTGTTCAGAAGACAGTTTGGGGTATGTGACTCCAATGTATTTGCAGGCGGCCTTAAGAATTTCTTGAAAAGCCTAATGGAACTGTTTCCTGCTGCAAAGGTTATCCATTTTTGATTGTATTTTTATTACAAACATATTGTTTATTACAAAACTTTGTCTTACATCTAAAATCAAGCTTCTTTGGCAACAGCAAAAGCCAAAGCATTTATTCAACATTTCTCTCCATTCTATTCAACACGTCCATTCTTTTCACCTCTTCCTTTGAGTACCAATAGGTCCTTGCCCCAATTTAACTCAGTCAAACACTTCCTATAAAAATGTAACCAGAGCAAATGATAGTGAAATGATTTCTACCAGCAACATATATGTCCACCAATAATCCGCACAATAGTTTTATTTTTTTCAATTCCATAAATCATCCTATATGTCAAGGTGTTACTGTCGTAAGACTGGGAAGAAAAGCACAACATGTTCCATTGTTTTATCCTCCCCATCTCACCCACTGAATCTACAATTGACTTTGCTCTCAGTTTGGTTATAAAGTGGTCTGTTGGGTTAGATAGAGGTTAAACCTGAATCTCAAAAAGCCTTATCTAAACCTGGGGCAGGGGAACTTAATCAGCTTTTTTTAGAAGTCACATGAACCCCTTTACTTCCACATGCAGGCCATCATTAAGCCAATAGTTGTTTGGGTTGCAGCATTTTCATACAATCTGTTTGCAAGAGCTTTTTTTAAACTTATCTGGATTAAGCACCAAGGTCTCTAGGTCAGTCCCTATCTGTTCCAGAATAGAAAGGCAGGTGTGAAGTGCCAGGAGTCACTCTGATGCCTCAGGCCCAGCCCCCTTGTAATTTTAAGTAATGCATTATCGCTATTTGATTTCTTCAAAAGTTTCAGTCATTTAACTGTGTTCGACAAACCACGAGAGACAGAAAAGTAATCAAGGAACCTCGATTGATGGCCATTCGACTAAGTTGATAAATTGGGGGTTTCACCATCAATTTGTCCGTTCAACATTTGTAAGTCCCTCAACTGCATGGCATTCTTCCATTAATTAGTTTTCAAGTTGCTATCAGTCGAGGGTCCCTTTCCAAGCTTGTTGCTTCCCAATTGAGCATTAATGCAGGAAAGATTTAAGTCCCCACACAGCATTAACAGGAGGTCATCATAGTGGGAATATCCTTCACTGATAGTTCCCATTACTGAATCAAAGAAGGAGTCAGTGGAAATGGTCGCCGGATTCTAGTAAACATTTATAATAAAAAGCAGGATCTTGGGGTTTGATTGTGTGGCCACCCTTTGGAGTAGGAGTGACTGGACAAATGTTTTAGAAGCTTCATCTGGCAAGATTGGCAACCCAGCTCTGGTTCTCACCAAAGCCAACAGTCCTAAGGCAGGCCTAACTCTAACACCCGTGTAAACCGGGTTTGGGAAAGATCCAAAACCGTCAGCAACAGGGACGGATTGAAGCCACGTATCCTGGAAACATAAAACATCAAAATGTTCACCGTGAAGAACATCTTCACGCCTAAAATGGCTATGCCATTGAGGAGGCAGAGTGTATGGATTTTAGGAGACTCTTGGATCCATTGGCTGAAGGTCTATGTTGAGCACTGTGGATTGGGGGAAAATCTTGTATTCCGCAAATTTGAAGCCTCATGGTATGGAGTGCGAAGGATGAAATGGGCATACCGGCTCCCATTTTATGAGAATATGGTTCACTTAAAACATTCCGGACATCATTGTTCTTCATTGTGGAGGTAACAATTTGGGGTACGTTACTGGAATTTCATTGCCGTTTTCAATTAATCAGACATTTGGAAAGTTCCTAAAAATGTTTCCAAATTCCAACATGATCTTTTCTTGGATTGCTCAGAGACAAATGCAGGTTCTATTATATTCTAGTTTATGGTATATTTCTATAGCGCTGACACACCTGAAAGCCCCAGTGTGCTCACAAGACATACGACAAAAACACATCAAATCCTACAATAGAAGTACCCATGGTGCATTTAATCAGTTCTTTTGTCAAAAATAAGGGTTTTCAAGTCATTTTTGAATTGTGAGATCGAGGGTATGGATCTAAGTGCACACGGTAGTGCCTTCCAGGTAATGGGGGCCCATGAATCAAAACTGGATCCTCCAATCCTCTTCAATGAAAAACAAGGTTGAGCCAAAAGATTATCCATATTTGAACACAGCATGCACCCAATGGGGGCTCTCTTAATCCGAGAACAAAGATAAGGCGGGCAGTCATTAGACAGACATTATAGACCAAATTAGAGGTCTTAAATTGTGTTATCTGTTAGACGGGGAGCCAATGCAATTTCCGACAGGATGTCAGGACATGGACACTTCGGTCATGTCCACATACTGCACAAACAGCTCCATTCTGGATCACTTGCAGCTTCTTTAAATTTACTTGAGAAGTGTCTGCTAAGAGACTATTATAATAGTCAACCTTAGTGTTTATTGTTGCTGCTGCAATTTGGGCCCTATTTTTCTCCAACAAATAAGGGTGAATTTGCCGTGCCAAATGCATCATATATGTGCATGAGGAGTTCAGAAATGCAACATGTTTGGGAAGGTTCATTCAGGGTAAAAAAAGACAGCATTTTGAAATGTTCTGAAACAGTGATATGATTACCTTCAATCAGAAATCTATCATACTGGGGATAATGTTTTCTTAGTTTTTCCCCAGTAACAAGGATCAGGATTTCATTTTTTTATAGTTCAAGGCCAGTGAGTTTTTTGCCATCCAGATCTTGATGGAACCATGAACCTCCTTTACCCTAGCTAAATCTATTGAATAGGACCCAGATAATTCCAGGATGATCTGGGTGTTGTCTGCCTTGTTTTCAAACTGCACACCCAGACCATCCACAAGGTCCCACAAATGTCTAGAGTAGATATTAAACAATAGGGGTAACAGGCACGAGCCCTGAGGAACCCCACAATTTAGAGGAGACTGTTGTGATTGATATTCATCCTTTGCTACTCGTGCCATCCATGGGTCAAGATAGGTTTTAAACCACTCTACAGCTTTATTTGAACACTTCCCACTTTGATCAACCTGTCATTAGCTCATGATTTACCAAATCAAACGCCGCTGACAGATCAAGGAATAATAAGAATGCTTGGCCTCCCTTGTCTATAACTCCAGCAATATTAGACTTCAAATAAAATAGTGTTGTCTCAGTGCCATATTTCAAACGGAAACCTGATTGTCCTGTGTGCAAGAATTCCTTGTTGTTCCATGAAATATTGTAGACACGCCACTTTATCAAGAATCCTCAGTATGTATGGGACGTGTGTTATTGGTCTTTAACTTGCCGGGTCACCTGGATCCAAGTTCTCCTTTTTCAAAATAGTTGGGATCCACACCTCTTTTTGACAATCTGGTACCAGACCTTCAGAAAAATAACTATTTATAAAACATGTTACCCAGGAGACAAAGGAGGGCAAGCATTCTTTGAAAAGAAACTCTGGAAACACATCCCCCTTAAAGAAGGTTGACTTTGTTTTCCTGTACAATTTTGAAAACATCAGCTTCAGATACTTGCTTAAATGCAAATATTATGGGGGGGTGTCTGAGACCACATTTGTACCAGGGTCAGAGATCAAAAGTGATTGGTCTAGCAATCCATGTAAACTATCTGTGATACATGTTTGCTGTAAAGAGAGTTTCTGTGTGTAACCATCATTTATTTTGTGACACCTTTTAATTCTTGTAGAATAGAAAATAATTCTCTAGAATTTGATTTGGCTGAACTAATCCATTCATACGTTTGGTCTCTTTAGCTTGAAAAATTGCTTCCTTAAAGTGTCTTAATGTGGATTTATACATTCTCAATGTGGAGTCAGAGGTTTTCTTTGTCCAGCTATGTTAAGCAATTCATTTCATTTTCCTTACTTTCAACTCCTCTGCTGAAAACCATTGATTATAGTTTGTTTTCTTATTGTACATCATGTGAAAAGGTGCCAAGGTGTTAAAGGCATCGTTGGTAATAGACCTAGAAGAATTTACCACTTGATCAAGAGGTGCATTATCATCTAAAAGTGATAGCTGAGGAACCACTATGGCCTCAAAGGCCTCACGAGTAACAGTATGACTGCTCCCAGATACGATTGGATTCAACACTAACTGACCATTTTAAATTGGCTGATATGCTAATGGGATATCAAAATGTAGTAAGAAATGGTCTGACCTAATGCATTTCAATACTTCTATGGATGAGAGATCCTGGTTTTAAGCGAAAATCCAGTCCAGGATATTCCCACCACAGTGCATAGCCATGTTTGCATGTTGTTTAAAAACAAGAACCTCTAGGAGATTCAACAATAATAAAGCCACTTGATCCAGGCAATCATGGGCCCATAAATCAAAATCTCCTAGAAACAGGAAAGGAGAGGAAGGTGTTGAAATAGATCCCAAAAGTGCTAATAGTGTTCTTCAAATACTGGAGTTAAAATAGGGAATCAATAAATTATAAAAAATATTAAAAGCAGTTGTTGGATTTAAAAGTAGCCTAACAAACCTAGACTCACAGTTCTCTAAGATAGGAATACTGGATTTAAAAATATTTAAAGATTCTCTAAAAATCATTGCAACAGCGCCACCTCTAGTGCCGATATGATTATAATGCAGGATGTTATATCTTGTAGGAGTTGCTATCTAGGCAGCATGTAAACTAGTATCCCATAGCCATGTTTCCGTTAAATAAAATCACATCTACCTTGTATTCAGCTATGAAATCAGCTAACTCTGCTGCATGACATACTAACAAGCGTGTTTTCAGAAGTGCTACTTTTACTTTTGGGCAGGGATGTGTTATGGCAGACTGTCTCTGTGGAAAGTCCACTATTTCCCCAAGCTTGCAAAGATTATTTATATTAGGTATATTGGCCACTTGACTAACAGCCAACAGACTTGCTGCCTGACTAATTTCCAAGACATGCTGGTTTTGAAACATTCTCCGAATCTGGGTCGTTTTGTTTCCTGCATTATGATTAAATGTGAGTTTGCAGCTAATGTTGTCCGCCTATTGTTTTGGATCTGCGTGATAAGATCTACGCGAGACACCATTGTGATAATGTGGGGGAGCTTAACAGTATAGTATGTAATGCTCCTGTGCACCTAGAGGGACAAGATTACTCACCACACTCCACCAGACACAAACCTGCACACACCAGCTCTGATGCACTGGCACAGGCGCGCCCGACACTGCCAATTAAAGGATGCAGGAATTAAAAAGAGCTTGGGAAATTAATTTCCACACGAAAGGCTCTACAAGTTTAACAATCTCAAAACAGCCTATCACAGCGATTAGTCTTGGCACAATTAGTTTATCAACAGATAAAGATGATATGCAAGCAAGATCAAGGTAAGAAATTCAAATATAATCTGTAAAAAAAGAATTTTCTAAAAATTTCCTAAATATATTTTTAAAAGTGCCACTACTCCACTAGCTGTGCAAAATAACAATAACATGGAATGGAGCAGTCAGTGCCTTTAAATGCAGCACAAACCGGCTCTGATGCATCGGCACATGTCAGTGTACAAAAACAAGTCGACTACATGTGATGTAGTCAATCAGTGATGTCATCAATTACATTTGTCATTTCAGATTTGATGTCCAGGTTGTTAGTTTCAGCCGTACACAGTGGTGGCACCAGTTATGGTTGCTTAGCTTACCATAACTGGTAAATTTCAATGGTTTTTCAGTTTTACTTGTAACCATAATGTCCCTTTAACAAAGTTTATTCACCAAATTTCATAGGTTTTTATTTGTGCAACTTAACAATTACGTCCCTTTAACAACATGTTTTCACTTTATTACATGCCCTGTTGCTGAACTAATAAGAAGAGCACTTTTTGGGTGGCTTATAACTTTGATTGCCCTGGACAAATTCTTACCAAACTTTGAAAAAAAAATATATGGCCCGCTCTAATTTTTTTTGGTAAGTTTGGTGAGGTTTCGTTAAGGGGGGGCAAAGTTATGGGGGGTCACAACATTTTCTTTTTACATAGACACACTGGAAAAACATTTTTGCTCACGCCTACAGCCTAAACCGCTGGAAGGACTTTCATCAAATTTGCAGGAGGAACAGCAGCATGGTCCCGAAAGCGTGCTTTTGTAAATTTGGGTAAATCCAGCCAGTTGTTTTCGTTAAAATTGGCTGAAAGCAGGTGAAACAAAATTAGTGATATCTAGGTTGGGTCTGCGGACCCACTTCCTTGTTTGGTCTGTGGATGGGCATCCGATTGGCCTAGAGGGCGATGTGATGTTTGAAGATTTTTGGAAATGCCCACCATGTTGGATTCGCAGTGCCGCGGTAAAAACATATTAAAACACACAAACTTATCAAACAATCTTTGGGGAGGTGACGGGTGATGAGGATGGGATTGGATATGGCCATGGGATCCAAAAAATTGCTGTTTTTCATCCCCGAAGTCAGCAAACAGTCTGGACATTCGGGTACAGTCCTGTGATGTTCGTGAACAGTTCCGATGTTCGGGGACATCTATGACTATTTCTGCATTACATGATTGGTGAAAAGCATTTTTTGGATGGCTTATAACTTTGCCGCCACTCAACGAATCTGCATTTTGGAATTCTATTCTACACTGTTTCTGAATCATTTTGCAAAGTTTGGTGGGATTCTGTCAAGAGGGGGCACAATTAGAGGGGGTCCCAAAATATTGTAAAGGGTTACAAATGTGGTGCCATTTGACAAATCTACACTATAGTTTGCAAAAACATTTTAGATCTAGATATATTATGTTTTTGTCAAATTTGGTGGGATTTTATTAAGAGGGGGCTAAATTAGAGGGGGGTCTCAACATGTTTAAATGGTTTATAACTATGTTGCTGTTTGATGAAAGTGGTCAAAAGTTTCCAGAAAGATTATAGACCCAACCTTGAATGGTTGTGTAGAGTCTGAATGGGTTTTATCAAGTGGGGGCTAAGTTATCTGACCATTGTATGTAGATACATTTTGACACTTTTGAAAAAATAAATCATGGGTGGACCTTAAAGCATGGTTTTGCAAATGTGCATGTGTTTTATTTTTTGACAATTGTCATAATGTTCATAATGTAGGTACAAAAAATAGTGATATTGCCATGTCATCTTTGATGTCCTGGGTGTTAGTATTAGCAGTGCATGGTGGTTGTGCGAGTTATGGTTGCTTAGCTTAACATAACTGGTGAATTTCTGAGTTTATTCGGTTTTACATGTAACCATAATGTCCCTTTAACACATTTTTTTCATTGCATTTAATAGGTTTTTATCCATCGGATATTATCGCAGCTGCCTGCTGTCCTTCCTCAACGTCTAGCCTTACTAAACCAGTTTTAGAGTTCATCTAGCCAGCCCAGGCTGCTTGCTCTGCACAATCCCTAGTTCATGAGAGGGCTTGTGGCATACAGATTTGTATTATTCACCATATATCCCAATTGTCCCAAACACATATCCCTGAAGACCCTCATATATGTAAGTCTATGCATTTATGTTCAAGACTACAGTGTCCCCTCACAGTGGTTTCTCCAAAGCAAATATCCTTTCTTGTGTGTGCATATGAAGCTCCTCACTGCCTAACTGTAGGCGCTATGAGGCGCACCACACACCTACATTGCATTTATATTGCATCAACAGATTTGACATTATCTTGCAGCCCCCTATTGCGTAGCCTATGACTTCAATTATAACATCACAGAGTTCTTATAGGCTGCTTTAGGTATAAGAATCACAGTCATGGGTACAACAGCTACACAAAGTACTTTGGTAACTACAAATATGGTTTTGCATCAGCAACGTCTAAATAGAATTCCCAGAAACATCAATTGTTCATGCACCTCCAAAGGCATTTCAGTATATTATCTTTAAAAAAAAAATGCAATATTATATTATAAACATAAATAACTATATACACAAATTCTTTATTTCATTTCTGCACAAACCTTGTTTCATGTTAAATGATATAACATTTGCAGAGTAATTTATGCAACCTTAACCAGGAAACCTAGACATATAATCTAACTATGTCTTCAGTTTAACAAATGAAATGATGACGGCATGCTAACGTTGTAACATTATTTTGAGTATAAATCTTTTTTAAGTCTGGTTGTACAATTATTTCAAATAATAGGTTCACAATAAAACATTCCGCGTGTGTAAATACATCAGAACTTACTGCAAGCTACACTAAAAATCTTACCAATGTCATTTTAATACTACTTGTAAAATCTGTGTGCATCCTTGTTTTAGCTACCTACACACATAAGAAGTTAATGATGACATTTTATGATCTACACATTAACTTTGAAATGTATTAAACATGGTTATTGTTATTTAATACTTTTATTTGCACAACAACATGTGTGCAGTGTGGAATCCCTTTTTTTCTATGACATTATAGTTCACCTTCAAATGAAGTAATTATCTCTACATTTTCATTAAAATACTTCTTTTCAAATCTGTGTGTGTCCTTTGTTTAGACACCTACACACATACAACGCTAATAACACATTTGTGTAAACTTCTCTATAAAAATAGATATTTATTTTTAGGAAAAATATATTTTATTTTCAAAATAAGTCCACGTATGTAATAACAGAACATATTCCCAGACTTTTGTTAACACTACAACACTTGAAATAGAAGTACTTTAAAGAATCCATCAGCTAGTACTCAGAGTAGGGATTCTTGCAAACTTTGTGTGCATCCTTATTTTGGCCACCTACACACATAAGAAGTAATAGACAATGGGCCTCATTAAGACCCAGGCGGTAAGTTACCGCCTGGGTCGTACCCTTACCACCATGGTGTAAACTGCGTTTACACCATGGTGGATGGCGGATTTACCGCCCCATTCCAAGGTGAGTGGGGCGGTAAATCCCCATTTCCCATTTTATCCTTCCCCATTCCCATTTTTGCCCCATAGGGCATAATGGGAGTGGGGAAGGCGCTAATTACGCCACCGTAAATTACGCTGGCGTAATTAGCACCAAGGACCCTTAGTGCCATGGATTTTAACGCCTGCAAAAAGCAGGCGTTAAACTCACCATGGCGCTAAGGGACCTCGGAATCAGGCGTTAAGGGTCGGCGCCGTTTACGGCGCCGTTAACCCCTTAACGCCTGATTTGTAATGAAGCCCAATATACCTAAGTCCACCCAAATAATTCTCTCATTTCTTTTTAAACCAGTGTACTTTTTCTTTTTTTGCACCTACATCCTACTGTTTACTTGTTTCAGATGTAAACAGTTATGAACTTCTACATTCCCTAACACTCAAAATAATGTACATGGAACCACTTATGTCACCCAGCACCTATAGGGAATACTTGTACATAATGAAATATACAGGCCCTCATTACGATACTGACGCTAAACCATGGCACTATTAGCACCATGGTTGGTGCCGGTATCGTAACGAGTCTGCCAATGTTCAATGGGGAATTACCAGCCCATTCCAAGGTTGGCTGGCGGTAATTCCCCATGGAATATTGGCCCTTCCCCATTCCCATTTTTGCCCCATAGGGCTCAATGGGACTGGGGAAGGAGCTCAGTACGGTACCGCAAATTGCGTTACCGTACTTAGCACCAAGGTCCCTTTGCGGGTCCCTACTTTAACTGCTGGTCTAGACCAGCCGTTCAGGTCGGATCCCGCAAAGGGACCTCATAGTAAGGCGCTAAGTGTTTAGCGGCGCTGCAGCCTTTTTACGGCGCCGTTAAACACTTAGCGCTAGGGTCCTAATGAGGGCCACAGTGTTTTTACACAATAAAACTTAAGTACAAAATTGCAGAATTCAGTTTTTTTTATATTTTATATAATCTTAACAATCATATGTGTACATTTATTTTGTTATGATTGTTTATTGCACACTAGTAACTATCTATCCTCTAGTTTACTTGAAAAATTATTTACCCTATTCTACCATTTCAATCTTCCATTATGCATGTTTATATTCACAAAGAATGTATTACATAATTTTAAACATTGCTTCTAGAAACATTAAGTAAGCATTCTTTAAACCCTTTGGTAATCTAGATTTGTGTGTGACTAAAGAATCATTACAGACAAGCCAATCTACTCAGTACGCACTCATGTTGTGAAATGTCCACAGTGAATAGAATCGTTCCTCTTGAAAAATAATTCCACATGTTTTAAAAGTTTCTTTTTTTAAATTTGAATTTTGTATTAACAATTTTTCCTCAAAATTACGATTACACACATTAAATATAAGATAACACTCCATTTGAAAACAACCCAACTCCCCTCTTTTTGCCCTCCCTGTGTCCTCCCCTTAACCTTACAATGTATGCACTTCTGGTCATACTACTGCTCAAACCAGCTCATTTGACAAAATTAGGTTGTGATCTTTTGTATCACCAAATCTGGTACTGTGTACCTCCATTATTGACAAACTCAATGCCCCCACTTGTGATCACGGTCCCATTCTGGACATTCCACTGAAGAAGAATCCTAATCCGTCCAGCCCCCTGAAGATAAATACATTACTAAACATACACCTAAGCGTTAACACCAGGTTTAGTATGTCCCCACCTCAGAAAGAACAGGCCCCGTTCTTGATGAAAGGATGCCATAAAGTCGTTAACCGCAGCCATTTATTTTTCGTTACTTAATATATCAAACAGCTTGTTCGTGCAGTCCGCCTTTGTCGGAGTGTGCACACTTTTCACTTCTGGGCTACCACCAGTATCCCGTCTTGGACCATAGCATCCACCAATCTGGGGAGATGGCGCTCTTCTCTGTCCTGTGCTGGTATACCCAACAAAAACAGTAGCAGATGGATCCAATGTAAACAGGATCCCCACTACGTCCTTTATCCAATTCAAATGCTCGCACCAGTACATTTGAATTCTTGGGCGTACCCACCACATATGATATGAAGATGCCACTTGACCACAAGATCGGGGGGGTGGTGATACTCCACTTTACATTTTAGATAATTTGTGGGGGTCCAAGTGTCAACTGTGTAACATTTTAAAATTGTGTTCATGGTCGCAGTAAAGAGATTGATGTGGACTCTATAGATTGTATCCCAAGTCTCTTCAGAGATTTCCCTCCCTGTAAACATTGTCCAATAGTCTATAATTTTGCCTTGTCACGGTTTCCACTGTCATCAATACCCTATATAGTCAATAGCCTGGAGAGAATCCCCTTCCTGGATACGGCACTAACAATAATTTGAAAGGGCTATCGGGCTGAGCAAGCTTGCTACTCCATTCAGAGTACGCCGGCATACCCTTTAACCATATGTATTCAAAGACATTGATTGGCTCTCAGCCGAGCATCTCTGCCACCTCCACGTATCATTTAAACACCCCAACTGTGAACAGTTTCTCTGCTCTCTCCAACACCCATTCAACCAAGCTTGAGTGTGCCAGAAGTAGTGTTTCCCCAAGGCCAAAGGCATTCCCCATAAATAACTCATCAGTGACAGCCTGGTGGAGAGTTCATTTTTAATGCCAGATGCTCTATTGTCAATGCGTACACCAGGGCATTCCCCACAAATAACTCATCAGTGACAGCCTGGTGGGGAGTTCATTTTTAATGCCAGATGCTCTATTGTTAATTCGTACACCAGTGAGGAAAGGGGGCACCCCTGTATCATACCTCTAGTTAGTGGAAAAGGAGTGGATAAAATCCCATTTACCAATAACCTACCTGTCAGGGCTCAGTACAGGGACGAGACCCACTGATGAAAGTTACGCCCAGATACCAGACACGCATCACAGTCTTGCTCCTGGACACAATGGATAAGGTCAATTGCATTGCTTACATTATCAGACCCCTTACAAATCTTAATTAAACCAACCTGGTCCCCATGAATAAGGGGCAGACTGTTTCCTAATAGTGCTGCCTTAATTTTTACATTGGTGTTCAATAGGGATATCAGCTTATATGATGTACACAGAGTTGGGTCCTTAGCAACCTTGGGGATCACCACTGTAAGGGCTCTAAGCATGGAGTCTAGAAAGACCCCTCCTCCAGGACACTGCTGAACATTTTAGTCAGGAAAGGAGCCACAATGGAGCAATAAGGCTTATAAAAGCAGACTGTGAAACCATCATCACCAGGGGAAGTCTGACCTTTCATATGTTTGATGATTTGAATCATCTCCTCCTCAAATAACGGGTCCTTCAAGAAGGACACCATCTCCTATGAACCCCTGGAATTAGCAAGGAATCCACAAAGCGATCAATGTGGGAACCGTCCCCCTCATATTCTGCCTTATAGAGTATTGTATGGTATTTTCTAAATTTATACCCTATTTTATCATCCGCATATCACGTGGAATCACGGTCTGGGTGTATGGCCACCACCCTATTAGCCCTTCACCACTCCCACAGCTTCCAGGACAATATCCTCTCCACTCTCTCCCCTTTCTCATGGTATTTTTATCAGTTTCTTTTCTGTTTGGTGGGCCAACTGGGTCTTCAACTGGTCGTTATACATTCTAAGGTGTGCTGATGCTGGCAGGGTGATATATGAATTAGGATTGCCCCCCAGGATATAAAGCCTCAATTTCAAACCTCAAATCCACATCCTGTTTATCCCGTTCTCTCTTTTTCTGGGCACCAATCTGGAAGAGCTACCCCCTAATCATGGCCTTGAAGCCCTCTTGCACCCTTAGCATTTCCAGCTCCCCATTATCGTTGAATTGGAAGTATCTTTATACTGGTCAGGAGGCCCTGCACAATCTCCCTGCCCTTCAAGAGAAAGTCGTTGCACATTCATCGTCCTCTGCATTCCCCCATCCACAAATTTCCAATTTCAATTCTAATGATATCATGGTCATGCCAAGGTATTGGCACTATGGCCAATTCAGTGATACACCTTTTCAAGCTGCTATCTATAAGGATATAGTCTATTCTAGAAAAGGAGTTATGAACCCGCAAATGAAAGGTGAATGGTGGATCTCCTGTCCCCACCCGTACTACTGCGTCCATTACCCCAGCTCATTGTTGGTTTGGTGAAAACGTTGAGATTGCATAACCAGAGTCTGAGAGATAGATGGGTCATTCAATTTCTGCCTATCTGTTGCTGCATTAGGTACCATTTTAAAGTCCCCCCATGTCAAGCAGGCCCTCGACAAATAGTTGGAGTTGCCCCTTCACTGCCCCCCAAAAGATGACTGCCCTTCATTTGGACAAAATACGGACCCCACCGTTAGTCTCTTCCCCTTTACCAGACCTTTAAGGAAGATGAAGCACCCCACATATCCCTAAGTTCACTATCTACTACCTGGCTAAGCTTGTTTCTATCACAATTGCTACCCCCTTTTTTGGGCATGAATCGGACGCCTGGTGATGGAATATACAGATCTTGATTTTTCCCAATGTTTCTCCTGCAGAAAAAGCAGGTCCAGGTTCAATCGATTAAACTCTCAGATCATCAGGGAGATTTTATTTAGGGAGTTCAGGCACGCACATTCAGGGAGCCCACCCCAAGGGTTGAGGTCAATTCAACTATTTGGACCTCTCCAGGACCTCAGAGACTCTCCCCGGGTATGCCGATAGACACCCAAGCCCACTAATTCACCTCCCTTCTTCTTGTCTTCCCATTGTCAAATGACCATAGAGTGCTGTAAAACTAATAAACCTCCTGAACCCACTAAAACTACTCAAAACCACCTCCCCCACCCGTCAGCGGCAAGTCCAGTGATGGCGCTTACAACATTTAAGGACCGGTCCCCCATTTACTGTCAATCTACCGGTTTCATAAACCACATTAAACTCGACCCTGACCCCCCCTTACCTCCACCACAAACAACTCAGCTCAGTCAAGGTCTTACCTATGGGTGGGCGTTCAGGTTTCTTACATTTTCAAGAGCCAGGGACTCGCTGCCTATCATTTTGCCCATTGACTCTCAGGCTTCCCATGGTCCCCTCGCTCGTCGCGGCTCATCCACCACCAGGAGCTCACCAGAAACCCTGCCTATATCCTCCTCTGTAATCAGCTTATATTTTGACGCTTCGTGTTCAAACGCCAATGAAAAAAGGAAGCCCATCTGTATCGCACCCCTTTGGGTGCATCTGTGTCGCACGCCAAGCCATTTGGCCAAATGCTCACATATTCTATTTTATATCTGAACAGCATGAATGAGGACAGGTCCTGAAAAACAGTAATCCGAGCAGAGGTATTCCACTGAGCCCACTCTCCTTTCCTGTGAAACCGGGCCAGCACCGAGTGTGGCCCCCGAGCTCCTCCACCTGCCCGGTAAACCCTATAAATGGTAGGCTCACTAGTATTATCATCATTGAAAATGTTCTTGATGACCTTGATGATTGCTTTGCTTTGATGATAGCTCCCTCGGTCTCTTCCTTTTGTTCTGGAAATTCAAAAAATCTTAAATTGCTTTGGCGTTCTTAGTTCTCAAAATCATCCATTTAAAGTGTTATTTCTTCCTCCCTTCTCTCTAATTCCGACAGTCCCATGTCCATTTGCATTTCAAGAATATCAAAAGAAGACTGGTTGGCCTCCAGCCCTTCAAACCTACCATCCATATCTTCCACTTTTGTGTGTATGCCATCGCGTCTATGGCCCATATCCGACCTGATACCCCTAATTTCTTCCAATAGAGCAGCAATATCCTTCTTCTAGGCCATCTCATCTTCCACCATCTTTGGGGCCGGAGCGAGGCAAATTTATATTGCTAGATGGATTCTTTTCAGTACATGCGAAAATGGTTGGTGTCATCCTGCTTCCCAATCAACTTTTGTCTTCTTGCCCACATCATTTTTCTAGGCAGCTGCCAAATGGAGTGCTGGGAAGGCTCCAATACCCACAGTGTCTCCCAGGCAGCCAAGGGACATCACAGAACCATAACAGGTGGCGGACGTGAGCAACAATTGTAAACCACAGCTCAAAGACTTTGTCCTGGGTGTCCTTCCAGGGTGGCTTCCTCTATACCTCACCCTCTCCGATCCAAGGATGGCAGAGGACTCGCACTGCCACTCTGCACTAGGGCTCAAGTTGAACTTTAGTGGGGACAACAAACCCACCACACCCTTAACCAAGGCTGAGCCCTCAGGATCCCACAGTCAGGAGACAAGGCCCCTTCGCAAGAAGATCAGGCAAGGAAGAGCTCCCCACCCCCATCACATGCCCACCAGGCTGCACAGCTAATTTATGATGCTCCACTGCAGCTCTGAAGCGAGTTAGAGGGATTTGATGAATGAAGGGTGAGATAAAATAGACTCCAGTCCTGTCAGCCAGCTCAGCCAGTATTGCCAGCCGACTGCCAGCAGCAGTGGCAATGGGACAACAGTGCTACACTGCTATAACACTGAACTCCACAGTGTACTATGCAGTGGTCGGCCAAGGTATGTCCAGATAGCCAAAGCACTATAAAATATTTGCCGCTTATAGCATGCCAGTTGAACACAATGAGCAAAAGTGCTCCCACAGGGTTATAGTCGTGTTGTGCAAAGGTCCAAAGAGAGAAAAGAATATAGAACAGATCCTGCAGGTCTGTGCTTCGAAAACTGCTTAGCATATTCCAGTTCCAATTACTGGCTGTTGAGTGCTACTGATAGGTGGCATGAACAGCACCGTCAACCCTTCCTTCCACACCTTCATGCCCGCTGCAGCTGATCATGGTCAACTTGCCCTGGCACACTTGAAATTGTTCCGGGGCCCTTCCACCCAATGCCGCTGTAGCCAGCTAGTGCACTCACTGGCTTGGGCTCCCCACACCTCCCGACAGCAAGATACTCCTCAGGGGCCTGGTCTGCACAAGCCAGGACCCCTCTATGGGGTGGGTGAGAGGATGTCCCACGCTCTAGCTCCTCCTCAGTGGGTCAGGATAGCCATCAGCGATGAAGGGATCAGTGGATGCCTGTCCCTGCAGGTGCTGCATGCCTGTGCACAACCTGCATCACCCTTCCATGGTGCAGACCCAATCTATTACTCAGTGCTCCAATCTAATGGTAGCCTCACTGATGGTCCCTGGCTGATGGGGAGTAAGACTTCCCAAGGGGAGAAACCCCCCACTGTCCACCTCTTTACTGGGGTTAGGCCTGGCTGGCATCACAATGAGCCAGTTTGGAGCCTGCAAGCAGGGCAGTACCATCTCCTCTCTGCAGCAGCATTGTATAGCCGTATCTCTGCTTTCCTTAGGTCAAACTTCTCCAAAATTTGGTCACATATACCTGGGGTGGCTAGCAGCTGGGTGGGCCACCCTAATTACTAGCACAGGGGCATTTGGGCAACTTCGGTCCCCTCAAAGATCCCGGTGGCGACAGCATGACACAGACCAGCTACTGAATTCCTGGGCCCCCTGAATGCCCATTTTTTTTTAACATCATCTTATAGAAACTTGACTATTTACAAATGTAATTAGTGACATGTTGATCTTCCTACCATCTACACTATATCTTTGAAACATAATTAAGAGGTATTTATTAAAAGTAGATTTTTCAGTGTTGACTGGAAATTGCAACCACAGTCACTACATTGATCTCATGAAAGCTTTTGTCTCAAGACATTTCACACTTTTCTGATCAGGGATAGGAACATATCAAAATGTTTCTGAAACATCCTGAGTAGTATGGTGTTTGTTGCATTGTGGACACTTATGCTTCCACTCGGAAGAAATTTGTAAGAAATTCCTACTTATCCATCTACACTAACAGTTTCCTGCACTAGCACATCGAAAATAGACATTACAAATTCTTCACTATCTTCCGGTGTTTTTTGGGAAACATTTTCACTTCCACTTGAAACAGCTTCTATACTTCGGATTGATATTGCTGAATGAGTGTTGTGTGGTCTTTCATCTACAGATATTTTAATAAATGAATGTTTAACACATAGCTGTCTGCATACTGTTGAAGTTATTTCTTGCATCAGTGGTGTAATTTGAAACAACATGCAAAATGTTGCATTTGAATAGAATTCAACTCCTGTTTGGTTACTAAATCTACAGTGGGAGTATGTTATATCTGCATGACTTTCCAACACTGCTAGATTCTCTTGGTTTGTACACTTAAGAGGAACAACTTTCAATGTTAAGTAACACCTCCTATGTTAAATGCTGCTAAACGTGTTGGAGAAGTTACAATACATGACAGAGAGCAATTGGTTACCTTTTAATCACTGCTCTCAATCCTTGAATCATAAAAATGTCCCTGTTCCTGCTTGTACACTAACATACATGAATAGAGGTTTTTATTGGACAAAAGAAGATTCCAGCTTGTCATGTCATAAACCATGTAAGAACCTATTTTTGATTTTTACAATAAAGTTTGCTTGTTAATGTATCATAATTTGCATCTGCAACTTTAGTTTGTTGCATTGCACTTTCTTCTTCTTCCATTACGGGCCCAAAATCAGTTTAAATAGCTGGCTCACTTAAGACATTTTGACTTCCTACTGTAGAATCTTCACTGCTCTCAGGAGTCTCTTTTTTTTCCAATTCAGCTGCCAAATTACATAGTTATTTTTCCAGTACTGGATATTTAATCAACTCTTTTTAGCAAAATAAGAGTGTTAAAATGTTTCAAAACTTCCAAGCAAATCACTCTCTGCATGCCATCGGAAGAACAACTGCAAAAGGCAAAAATAAAATAATTCCTTCTTCTCTGCAGTTTGGAAAGACTTAGATTTTCATGTCTCACTAGACAACCAGTATATCCACGTGCCTTACTTTAAACCGTCCTCTCTCATTGTTTGCTTCAATATTTCGATATGAGTAGCATTCTGCAACTTCATACAAACAAGGAACCTCCAACTCTGCAGACCTTTTGGGATAATTCGTATTATACATATATATTTATTTTATCAATCAATTTGGTTTTGAGAAATTCTGGACTATCAGGGACTCTTTCAATTAACTGATGAAATTCACTCAAAGGCTTCAGTATGCAATTTATTTTCTTGTAGTAGCTGGGCCAAGACTTAACCATAGTACATTAATGCTACGTCCATACAGAGGCAAACTAGTTAGCCGATCTGCAACTTTGTAGCTTCCACACTCTTTATGAGAGAGCATCTTGAGAACAAAGGTTAGGGGTTTTTGACTAAGACGTTTGTCTCCTGATAAATCTGCCCATACTTCAGCTGCAATGCTCTTTTCAGTTTTTGTCAGGTATCCTGTATCTTAATGAGCAACAGCTGTAGCATCATCTGAAATGTACTGTACATCAGTTATTGCATTCCAAAGCTGAGCAAGGAAAGGTTTGCAGTCATTATTGAATTGTGATTCCTTATCTCTTTTTAAATTATACATATTTCTCTGTGACTTGCCAGTACCATGGTGTCGAACAGATGACATTAGACTATTTGCTCGACTAACTGGTGTCACTGGCCTTGGAAAGCCTATACTTGTTTTACTTTCATATTTTCTCTAACAGTATATCCCACACAGATCAGCATTAACATGCTCAGCAGAGATGGAACAAGTAACCTATTTTTCTATAAACTCCATCACACAGCCATCACTTTCTTTACCAAACTGAGGAGCATCTTTAATCCCAGCAGCATATGTATATGAGAAGCCCCTCATGCCTGGTACTTTTTCCTCCAAAAGAAACATTACACAATGCCCAGTGGACCCTTTTCTTTATTATATATAATGTGTAACATGGCTAAAAACCAGTAATGGAAGAATTTTGCTAAACCTACAGGGTCCATGGAGCACAATTCTCCTGGTGTCTTGTGTGCTATGTCTTATTTGATATTGATATTTTAGTTCTATCGCACTCGTAGACAAGTGTTTCAGAGCACGACAAGGCAAGGGAGGGGAACAGGGGAGAACAAAACAACAATCTTGCTAGACCCAGTGACATTGAGAACGCGCAAGTGCATGGGAGGGGGGAGAAGTGGAGAGTACGGAGCAAAGGAGAAACAGATCAATAATAATCAATAAATAATAAAGGCAACACACAGTGGTAGTACAGACAGCAATTGACAAGTGCTGGCTTTAAGGCAGCAGACAGGGTAGGTCTGATAAGTGCAGGAAGAATGGGTGGCCTGGAGGCAGTGCGGGAGGGTGGCAGGGTGAGCAGGTACCTGGACCCAGAGGACAGATGGTGGCCAGGTGCACGGTGCCAAGAGAGAACAGATAAGCAGAGGAGAGGGGTAGCGAAGGCAGAAGCAAAGAGTAAGGTCTTGAGGTGCTTCCGGAACCGGATTTCTGGTTTCGGTTTCTTTGAAAAAAGATTGACTCTGTGGGTGTTAAAGGTAGAGGGGTGAAGAGCTCGAGAGGGGAGGTATTTGCTGAGGGATAGCTGAAAGTATTTTGGACCCATGCCCCAGAAAGTCAAGGGGACAATGCAGAGAGTTTTTAATTTAATCCTTGCATCCACTGGGAGCTAATGGAAAGATTTCAGAGCTGGAGAGATACGATCCTAGGGCTTTAGGTCAAGGACAAGTCTCACAGTCCTGTTCTGGATTAGTTGCAGAGTGCAGAGAGTAGAGGCAGGTAGAATTAGAAAGAGGCTGTTACAATAGTCCAACCTAGAGAGAACCAGAGTTTGGGAGACCATGAGCTTCTGGGGGAAGGAGAGGAAAGGCAGAGTACCTCTGAGGAGGTGCAGTAGGAAGTTTGACTTTTTAGAGACATCAGAGATGTGGGCTGAGAAGGAAAGTGTGGAGTCAAAGATTTTAGCCTCGCTGGTGGGGGTAGCAGAAGGGCCAAGGGAGGCTGGCCAGAGAGTGAGGGAAAAGGAAGGTGAAGGTGTGCCGATGAGGAGGATCTCCGTCTTGCTGGCATTCAGACACAGATCTTTGTCAGCACAACAATCTTGAATGGCAGTTAGCAGAGAGGGAGGGAGAGATGAGAGAGGGAGAGGAGGTGGCCGAGGGCAGCCTGAAAATGAGTTGAGTGTAGCACTGGAAATTTGAGCAGAAAATGACAATGCATTGGGCGAGAGTTGACAGGTATTGGTTGAAAAGCCAGGGGGAGAGGTTAGATCCCTGGGGAACACCACAGGTATAGAGGAAGATAGATGTTAGGAAGGACCCGAGTTGGACCTAGGAGGGTCAATCAGAGAGGAAAGAGGTCAGCGAGGTCAGCCAGGCCAGAGCCTGATCAGTGAAACTCAGGTTATCATGGAGACGGTTGAGCAGGATGGTATGGTTGACCGTGTCAAAGGCAGAAGTGAGGTTGAGGAAGATGAGGACAGAGGGAATGTTAGTGTCAAGGTTGGAGAGAAAATCTTCATGGATGTTCAGTGGAGCAGTTTTCATGCTTCTGGCAGCTCTGAAGCCAGACTGGTGGTCATGGAAGAACCCAACAGAATTGGAATGAAGGTTAAGCTGAGAGATGGACAACTTTTCCAGAAGTTTGCCCAGAAAGGGATTAATGGAAATTGGGCCATAGTTAGCCGGACAAGAAAGATCAGCTGTGGGTTTCTTCAGAAGAGGATGCACCAGAAAGTGCTTCAGAGGGGAGAGGAAGGATCTAGAAGCAAAGGAGTGGTTGCAGAAATAAACACGTGCCAGAGTGAGGGTGTCAATGTGGTCCTTGATGGTTTTTGAGAAGAACTAAAAATCAGTGGTTTCGTTAATCCACTCTGCAAGATCATCCCAAACATACTCATCACAATTTAAAGTTAAAATCCAAGATGAAGGGTCCACATTTCTGATCATACATCTAACCTCTGAGTGTCTTCTATAACAATATTGCTTAGTTCACCTCATTGTAGCAAGGATATTGGTAATTTTTCCTTCAAAATGTCATATTTTACTTTTACCTGTTGCAGCATCTCACAAGCAGCAATGTTTTTTATCTACTTCCTGTCTTAAGTGTAGGAGCAAATGTGTAGCATAATGTGGAAAATTCACTTTCATACAGTAAGTGAAAAATATATTCAACATTGGTGCAGAATCATGAATCTTCAGAATATATGTGTGTACAACGATATTCTGAAGAAGAAATTGGGACATTCCAATCATCCAATCTGCCTCCTTTTCAGGCAGTAAAAAGCATAGGGTAATAACAAGCTTCTGAAGTTTTTTTTCCCAGACACTGATTGGTGCAAGTTTTGTTAATGTCATACAGTATAATTAATTTGGTATAATGGCGCCCATGACTTTACGTGAATGTAGAGGATGAATAGCATAATGTTCATACAAACTATTTCCTTCTGCAACAGTTAGATGTTGGAACTGACCTTCACTGCTCTTGCGTGTTAACTCAACATCAATCATTGACAAGTCTGGTACAGTCAGACTGCCTTTGTACAAATCATTGTGCTTCAGTAGAAACGCTATTGCATCTTTCACCTTTCTGATATCTATGAGCTGTTGCTAAATGTTCTTATCTTTTGTGGCAATACCATTTACTGAAACAAACAAAGAATCTGCAGTGTCATGCTTCAATAGAGAATTGGCATTTTCTTGCAAAAGAAGATGTAACTACCCAACTTTTCCTCTCATACCTTGTGCTAACGATTTATTAGGCAGTTTAGACATCTTTGTTTGTAATCTAACAATAACTTGGAAAGGATGAACAGTTTGCAATGCAATCACCTAAAACAGGTTCAATTTTCTAGGCACAGCAGGTATATCGGTCACAGTGTCTACAAACATATAGTGCCTCACTTTTGTCAAATAGTTTTTTGACAAATACAGATAAGGTCTTTCCAAGCATCTTCTGCACTATGTTTGATATTCTCCTCAATATACACTAGTTGTTCTTTGGATTTATAGAAACTGTGTTGACAAGACATGCAGATAATATCAGATCTTGCGCTATAAGATAATTTAAACTTTCCAATACACTTTGAATAGTCTTAAAGAATCAGATCCTTGGAAAGCATAGAATCATCATTTTCATTTCCTGTAAGAGTTTAATCTGCATTTACATAATCTTTTAAGGCATTTTGATTTATCATTTTAAGTATAGAAAGCAAACTTTCTACAGTTCCACCCATCAGTGTTTAAAAGTGCAAGGGACATACATGGTGTTTTGCATTGATAGAATTTAACCAAAATGTATTTCATTTTAGTATGATGTGCAGCCAGCATTGTATATAATGAAACTGACTATACATTTGCTTTTATCAAGGCAAGCTAGTCCTAGTTTCTCACAAACATCACAGTCATCTATACCCTGCAACATCTTGATCTGTCTTTGAATACTATTATTTTTGTGCAAAACTTGTAAAAAAATGTCTTTAGTACTTTACCAGAAAACGTATCAATGTTGCACAAAGAATTGCACATCCATACTGCAGTTTTCTCTTTTGGTTTTATTGCAGACTGTTGTAAAGGTTCTACTTCTCTACTGACTGTGTTTAGGATTTCTTCTTTTTCAGAAATCACACTATTCTGAACTTCGTAGCTTCGTCCACTCTCATCAATAACAAGCGTTGCATTCCTTTGATGAATCTAACTCTCTTCATTAAAAACTTTTCTGTGTGAGAAATGTGTTCCCACTCTCTGCCAAACACTTCACAAACGTTGTCATGTGTAATTACATGTACCGTTTGTATATGTCTCTAGAATGGTGTTGTAACCTTAATTAACTTCTAAAGTGTGTTCAATACAAAAAATAGCAATTTTCTTTTCATATGAAAATCTTTTCTAATTAATCTTTCTACTTTTTTCTTTTGCAAAAACATGCTTCAATACATATCCAGATTTTGATTTCACAATTTTCCAATGATTTCTAAAAACTTGGGAGAGGAGTATGTTTCTATATATATCTGTGTTGCTCTGTCTAGAGACTAAAGTTTTTTATTTTGTTTTCTCATGAACAAACATTTCGTTTCTTACTAACTACTAACAGTATTACAATATTTTTAATTTCATCACTTTCACTTAAAATATTCTTTTGTTCCATTCAACTGATTACATGGCATATCTCCTATCTGAATTTGGACATTTTCAAACATATTATCACTAACACATGGGTGTATTGTCATTTATAAAGGTTTGTACAGAACTTGAAACATGAGCAGTAACAGTTCTAATTTTGAAAATGTTACTTCCCTGCAAACAATCCCTCCTCATGGCATGTTCTTCATGTCTCTTGGTAGGCATAATTCAGTAATGCTGTAAACATATATAATTACTATACAAAGCTACTCTTCTAAAACAGAAAATAATCCATACAATCCATAAAATGAAGACGAACTGAAAATCAATAAATAACTATATAAATAATGAATATAGCTGTAATACTACTAGTCACAATGTCCCTTTCTTTTCTGTGTATGATTAAGAATCTTGCTCTGCTAGCCCACCAAACTCACAGGATTCCAACCTAAAGGCCATGCTGCACACATTCTACTTCACAGACTCTTAGACTGATGATTAAATCTATTCTATATGATGAATGCTTGCATTGAAATAGATCATGCTTACAAAGTCTTTGTTCAGGGACGATTACCTTACACCGTTGTACCCCACAAGACTCTTTTCTACTTGAGGAAAAGTCTTAAAACACTGAGCCTATTCTACATGAGCAAAACAGGCACAGCCAAGCCAATACTGCCATGGATACTGTTAAACAGGATATCATATTGGGCCTCCTTTATTGTGTATTTTGGCCTAAGCCCAGTCGCTCTGCGAAGAAAACTGCGTTGCAAAGTTCTGATTCTTGATCGACTTCGCCGCCATTTTCGGTCTATCCGCCATTTTGATTTCTATTCTAAATTGATTCTGTGTTCTAAAATGGTAGACAGTGTTTCCCGCTTGTAGCTGAGCTGTCCTGAAACTTGTACGTGTATAGGACATGTGTTAAGGCTTATTGTTAAATCCGAGAATACACTGTTGCCATTGTTACTTGTTTATATGTAAACTGAGGATGATCCATGAGCATATTGTCGGACAAGCCAGAAGTGAACTCGGCACGAACTCTAGACCATGGATTATTAACCTGTAGAGGGGCTGGACAGGGTAATTGGAAATGTATAAAATGTACAGCTGTTTAGACATCCAGTACCTCTCATTTCTCACACCGAAAGGGCTGGTATTCGCTCTGACGTACTGAGGGCCAGATAGCTATCTGATACTTTGTTTCTTTGTAACTGTACAGTTTTAGAATAAAGATCTGTGAATCTTTATAAGCATGTGTTTGGTGTATTTCCTTTTGGGGTACTCAGCCTCGATATTTCTTCTTGCTTTTACAGATGGCGCCGAATAGGGACCCTCAAGATTGATGCCATCTTGTTGAAGGTTGACGCGGCTATCGGACCGGGATCGGACGGTGTAAAAGGCGGCCCCCTTCATGGATGAGACGCGATACCTCAGCAGCGCTGCACAACCCGATCCCTGGACGGTGAGTACGCGGTCCAAGACGGCATCTTGATGAGGGTCCATACATCGAGGTGGGCAGATTTGCCGAAATCACCAAACACGTGCAACCTTTGATAGTTCTTTGAAATCCGATCGGACCTCCTTAGGATTTGATCAGATGAGTCGTGACCCAATTCTTAAGTATCCTAATAATTAGTTTTGGCGTAGTACACTTGCAAGTGCAATTATTGACCAGGTAACACCAGTATTCTGATATGCCTGGGAAATTGTCTGCCTGCTTCAGGCCGTTATTTCGCAGTGACAGACAATCTTTGGAATTTGGCCGACTGGCACCAGTGGAGGGGTCGTCGGCATGTACTATGTACTGTAAGCACGGCATTGGTAGTATAGTGTTTAATGATATTTGGCACAGACAAACTAGACATGCCTCCGAACTTCAGTGGCCAATCAATGGTAGTTTTGAAATTCCTCGTATTGAATACTTAGAATCCATATTGTTGAAGAAAAAGGCTAGACCTGCAGCATTTGATGTATTACAGAATTGGAAGAAAGAAGCTACGCAGCAACTTAAGAGTAGGGAAAAACATGCGCGCCGTCATATGCAAACGCCGAAAAAGTGTTGTTATATGACCAGAATAAACAATCTGAGTCAGTTAGGAAAATGGATAGGGCTTTTTTACTTGGTATCCAGAAAATGTATCCTTCTAAAGACTTTCATATATCTGATGAGCTGATTGACAAACTTCTGAATGAGCGAAGGCCTGGTGCCACTGAGCCACCTCTGTATGTTCCTCTTCCTGCTGTTTTGGCTCTTCCTGCTGTTATTCCTCCCCCCGTAGCTCCTCCTGCTCCTCCTATTGCTCCTCTTAATGTTCCTCTTCCTCCGGCTGTTGTTCCCCCTCTTGTCGTTGCTCCTCCACCTGCTCCTCCACCTTTGCCTGCTGTTACGGGTCCGCGGGTTTGCCTGCTGCACCAGTGATAGCACCTCTTATACTGAATGTACAAGATTTGCCTACTTTTCCTCTTCCAAGTGGTTCTGTACCGCTTGTAGTTGATCGGGAAGCGGGGTCAAGAATTGTTACTCGTAATACTGTGTCTCCAGAGGGAAAGCATGAATTGACTGCATGGGCTAGACATTGGGCCTCATCCCGACCCAGGCGGTAAGGGGTTTACGGCAGCGTAAACAGCGCCGACCCTTACCGCCTGATTCCGAGGTCCCTTAGCGTCATGGAGGATTTAACACCTGCTTTTAGCAGGTGTTAAAATCCATGGCGCTAAGGGACCTTGTTGTTAATTACGCCACCGTAATTTACGGTGGCGTAATTAACGCCTTCCCCACTCCCATTATGCCCTATGGGGTAAAAAATGGGAATGGGGAAGGGTAAATGGGGATTGGGGACTTACCGCCCCGCCAACCTCGGAATGGGGCGGTAAGTCCGCCAACCACCATGGCGTAAACGTAGTTTACGCCATGGTGGTAAAGGTACGACCCAGGCGGTAACTTACCGCCTGGGTCGGAATGAGGCCCATTGCATGGAGAGGGGTGAACAAGCTTATGTTTTTGCCACACTCTCTAACTTAGACAATTTTCCTGAGAGAAAAAGTTTTTATTGAGAGATTGGGAGTTCATTTACTTATAATGTGGAACAGTTTAAATGATATAGATCTCCCACAAGGGTTAAGGGATCTAAATATTTTAGAGCACGGGCAATTCTCAGTCGCACTGCACCCCAAGAGTGCAATATAGGCATGTGTTGCAAGTAATTGAAGAGAGATGTGGTTATAAGTCCGATGGATTTATTTGCAAAGTAGCCTGACACGTGTTTCGAGTCTAAACCGACTCTTCATCCGAGGCTCTAAATGGGAGATGGGACCTAAGATATATTGAATGAAGGACAGTGTTAGAAAACTCTCTCATGGCTTCGCAATTGCGGTAATTTCAGCACAGCAGGAAAAGCCAAAGTGATTTGAACGGAAGCAGCCCCTGGGGATGAACATTCAGTTTAGACTTGAAACACGTGTCAGGCTACTTTGCAAATAAATCCATCGGACTTATAACCACATCTCTCTTCAATTACTTGCAACACATGCCTATATTGTATTCTTGGGCGCAGTGCGACTGAGAATTGCCCGTGCTCTAATTGTTTCCACAACAGTGGGTTGTACTTGGCAGAACTCCCACACCTCTCAGGCACCTGCAGCCTATGTGCACTCTTAATGTTTATTCATACAAGCGCTGTGGTTTTGTGACTATTTCTGCCAAACCTGTGTTTTTTTATCTAAATATTTTAGCATTTTCTAAAGATACTGCAGAGAAAGTACATGAACATGTTGAGGGGGTTTTTGAGTATAGAAGGGAGTTGGAAAGGTTACGGAATGAAGATATAGATGGTGATAGTTTGGATGCTATGTTAGTACAGTAACGGTTCTTTCCTTGTCGTAAATCGATAAATGAGGAAACACAAATTTGTACAAAGGATGCGATTAGGTGGATTTCAGACATGTCAATAACTTCTGTTGAAGTGTATGACACGTATAGTCAGTATACGCCAGAAATGCAGAGGAAAGTGATACAGGTAATGGTAGAGTACCTGCAGGATGAATGTACAAAAAGAAAGATGTGTTGTCCCGCAGAATTATTGAACATTTATAGGAGAGCTTTTTCATTTGACACTTCTTCATCTGCTTTAGCGCTCGATCTAGCTCTGTTGCTCAGTAAACGTTCAGAGTTGCCTAATTCTAAGTTGCCTATGAGAGAGGTTCCTCCGACTTTGTTCCAAAATTTGAGATTCCCACTAATTCTGTAGCAGGTACACCTGCTCAGGATATTCCTGCACATTATGTGTCGCAGTTTGTTCACGTCCTGTTCTCAGACAGGAAGTAAATACCATTAAACAATCTATTCCCGATATTAGGAAGAATCCAACAGGGTTCTACAAAGAGACTGAGTCTGTCTTGCAATCATCAGTATTTACCTTAAGCGATATTGATTTGCTATTTCCCGTACTCCTGCCTATTTATTTATGGAAACAGATTAGGACTGAAGACGATGTACCAGGGTTAGGAGATACATGGGATAATATGGTTAGACTCGATAGAGAAAGGCCAGCTGGCGAAAGATCGCCTAAGGTAATACTAACTTTGCCTGATAGAATAGTTACGGAATTGAAAGCTATAATTCCAGAAAGAAGGATTATTTGGGACAAGCTTACTGCCTTTGTCCAAAGGAAGTCTGAGGGTGCTACCGAGTTCTTTAATCGGTTCGAACAAGTATTTTCAGATTTCAGTGGACAAGATTTGAGCACAGAATCTTGGAAACGACTATTCGTGGACAAATTTGTGCGTGGATTGCTACCTGACATCCAGTCACAAATCATGTCCTCGGAGAGCGCTTGGCAAGTGAAGTCTCAGTCAGAAGTATTGCATATGGCTCAGTACTATTAGAATCGTGTCAATAACGAAAAAGAAAGAGTTGAAAAGAGAAAAGGAGACTTCAAAACAAAAGTTCTACTGCAGCAAATTGTTAGAGGCCCTAGAGGGGGAACTTCACGATTCAGGGGTCAGTATGTTCCACAGGGAAAATGCGCCATTGGGTCCTGTAAACATAAACAAGTGTGTTTATTGCAGGCAAGAGGGTCATTGGCGTGCACAATGCCCGATCCTCCAGCAGAGGTTGAATAACGCATTTGGTAACATGGGTAGACGATCCAGAGGTTGCCCTGTGGCAGGGGGCCCTGGTAGAAGTCAGTTTTCTCAGGATTCACAGCACCCTTTTTCACAGGATAATCAGGCATCAAGTGTGGATAATAGAAACATTTTTGATCATCCTTCTGCTGCTTACCTCCCTGAAGAACTTCCTTTCGATGACATTCTGTTTCGCTAGGATTACCTGAAGCAGGGTTTGGAACCAACGCCTATTCCCGTTAATCAGAAAGGTCCCTATGTTGAGATGATAGTGGGAAATAGAAAACATCTATTCTTGATAGATACAGGGGCACAGAAGTGTTCCATTGACCATTCACGAGTTCCAAACATTCCACTGTCAGGGCAAACCAATGTTTCTGTAGGGTTTTCAGGCACACCAGTAGTCTGTCCGGTTTCTTCACCGGTACAGATTACTTTGGGTCCATTTACAGACTACTGTCCATTCCTTTTGACTACGAATTGTGGAGAGAATTTGTTGGAGTTGAATCTGTTGAAAGAATAAATGCAGTAATTCATTGTTCTTCTGATGGCGTTCGTTTGACGATTTCACCACAGCAGCTTTCTGTCTCTCAATTCTTGACCAGACCTTTGCCGCCGGAATTCAGTGATGTTCTGGAGTGTTTTTGGGCAATTGATGATAATGATGTCAGTGTTTTGCAATTGAGACCGTTAAGATTATTTTGAAATATGGAGTAAAGTTGCCACGTATTCCCCAGTATAAGATGTCGGTTGATCGTGAGCAAGCTTTGAAATGCATAGGCCCTCATTACGAGTCCGGCGGTAACCGTGCCTGAAATTCTGGCAGGTTACTGCCGGAGTCGTATTACAATTCCACCACCGTGATTCACGGAATTACTGGGGCATTACGACCCCAGTGACCCGGGAATTCCGGAGGCGGAATTCGGTAAATCCCCATTTCCATTGAGTCCCATAGGACTCAATGGGAATGGGGACCATGGAAACACCAGAACCATCTCGTGATGGTGCCGGTGTTTCCACATCCGCCTGCAGGCGGGCGGTGTTAAACCCGCTAGGTCAGACCTGGCGGGAATGACACCTCTGCCTGTAGGACTCGAGATCACCCGGTATGGAAACAACGCTGGCGGCGGGTTTACCGCCACCGTTATTTCCATACCCAGTGACTCGTAATGAGGCCCATAGTTTCCGATTTTGTGCATCTTGATTGAGGAAATTGCAGGTAGTTTGTGCAATAGTCCGATTTTGCCCGTGTATAAAAAAGGCGATAATGCAATTCCTTTCCGTTTCATTATTGATTTACGTGCCATCAATAAGATGGTTGCTCCACAATTTCCCATTGTGCCTGATGTGACAATAATATTAACTATGATTCCGGCTTCAGCTACTCACTTTAGTGTTGTGGATCGAAAGAACGCCTTCTTTAGTATTCCTATACACAAAGACAGTAGATACCTGTTTGCGTTCACCTTAGAGGGACACTCGTTTACCTTCACCCATGCGCCGCAAGGTTACACGGAGAGTCCTGGCATTTACAGTAGGGCTTTGAAAGAGCAGCTCGACACACTGGAGTTGCCCACCACTTGTACACTGCTTCAGTATGTCGATGATCTACTCTTAGCTGCTGACTCAGAGAGCGCCTGTAAGGAGGGCACTGTGTTGTTGCTTATCCACTTAGCATGACATGGAAACAAAGCTTCACTTAAAAAGTTTCAGTATTGTCTACAGGAGGTCGCCTATTTAGGCTATCTCCTGTCAAAGGAGGGAAGAAGGTTGACTCTGGAGCAGATCAAAATAATTTCTGGCATGTCTGCCCCAAATACACAGAAGGAAGTCAGAACCTTGATAGGAATGGCTTCTTACTATAGGCAGTGGTTCCCAAACTTTTCCTTAGTGATTAAACCAATGTTGGCTTTGACGAAGAAGGGCATTTCTTTGCCATTACCGTGGAACTTGGAACACCAGCAAACATTTGATCTGCTCAAGACTGCATTGTGCTCGGCACCAGTTTTGGGCACACCAAACTATGAAAAGGCCTTTGTGTTGTATGTGCATGAACGTGATGGATGTGCTTTGGCTATATTAACACAGGAACATGGAGGGAAGAATAGGCCGTGCGGCTACTTTTCTTCCGCCCTTGATCCTGTTGCATGCGCTTTGCCAAGATGTTTGAGAGCTGTCGCTGCTGCTGCTGTTGCGTCCATAAAACAGAGCGAGGGAATGGTCCTAGGCCATTTTTTAACCCTGATGGTACCTCACTCTGTAGATGTTCTATTAAACAGAACACAAACACAACACCTCACCTCCGCACGATCAACGAGATATGAATTGATCTTGTTTGCACCGCACATTCAAATAAAGAGGTGTTGTGTCATTAATCCAGCTAAACTTTTACATTTCCCGCACTGTACTGCTTGCAGTGATGAAGAGTCACATGACTGTTTTTACACTACAGAACAAGAGACGAAAGGCAGAATTGATCTAAAAGATGCTCCTTTGAACAATCCACAAGGAGAGTTGTTTTGTGATGGCTCCTGTTTCAAACTCTCAGATGTTACATCCACAGCTGCTTATGCAATCACCACTTCGAGCAAGGTTGTGGAGACCAAAAGAATCATGCATAACTCTGCGCAGGCCGCAGAGATTATAGCATTGACCCGAGCTTGTGAACTTTCCGAAGGGCTTACTGTGAATATATATGCTGACAGTCAGTATGCTTTTGGGGTGGTTCACAACTTCGGCAGACTTTGGGCAGAACAGGGTTTCTTGACCTCACATGGCACTAAAATCCAGTATGGCTTCTTTATAGTACTGTTACTCTCAGCGCTTGCACTCCCTACTCAGCTTGCAATTATGAAATGCGCAGCGCATCAGAAGATTATAGATAATGTAGGAAAAGGGAACACTTTTGCTGATCAGATAGCCAAACAGACTGCCACTGATCTCTCTTCAGAAATGTATACTTCAAGGGAAGCCACAATTGCCTGTACTTTGGATGAAGGTATCGAATCTGTGAAAAATATTCAAGCTAATGCCACATTAGAAGAATCTAAGAAATGGGCTGAGGGCTTGGCAAAATTGGATGACGATGGGTGTTAGGTGGACAAAGTAGAAGGAAAATGGTTACTGCCTGATGCATACATTACGATGATGGTCGCTATCGCTATGGCTCATGGTCCCACCCATATTTGTGCACGAAAAGTTACCCAAATGTTTCAAAATGTGTGGGTAAATGATAAAATCTCTAAGGTAGCTGAACAATTTGTCCAAAGGTGTATGATTTGTTTGCAGCATAATGTGGGACAGGGCACATTGACTCCTAGGGTTAGTTTTGGTCCATCTTCTGTCCCCTTCGAGGTTATACATTTTGACTTTATTGAAATGGAGCATTGCAATAACTACAAATACGTACTGGTGGTTATCTGTGCCTTTAGTAAATGGGTTGAGGCCTTTCCTGTCAAAGATGGCACAGCTATGACAACAGCGAAGACCATGCTGAAGGAATATTTTCCCAGGTTTGGTTTGCCAAGGGTCATCTGGTCGGACAATGGTCCACATTTATCGCTGCTGTAATTCTGCAGATATGCGCAGGATTACAGATTGTTAAACGGTTCCATTCATCTAGGCATGCTCAGAGTGCTGGTTTAGTAGAATCACACAACGGCATCATCAAGAACAAGCTCGCTAAGACGTGTGCCAGCACCAAACTGAAATGGCCGTACGCCTTACTGATCATGTTATTCTCTATGAGAACGACCCCTCAAACTAAAACTGGCATCTCTCCATTTGAGGTGGTAATGGGTAGGCCAGCTAACATTTGAAATTTGCCCAAGCCCCGTTCGCTACGCGACGTTGAGCATGTACTTCTTTCTGACTATTGTGGACAGTTTACTAAAAATCTGTATTTGATTTACCACCTGGTAGAAGCTTTACCTGTCAGATACGAGGACCCAGGCCACAACATACAGCCGGGAAACTGGGTCCTCATCAAGTCGTTTGAATGATCTTCTTGTCTCACACCTTGTTGGCAGGGCCCGCACCAAGTTCTCCTGGTCACACAGGTGGGAGTGGAGGGCAGGATACACTGGATCCATGCATCTCACATCAAGAGGATTTCTTTCCCTTTGCCACTGGATACAGAAGACACAGAACCCCTCACCAATACCGTAACCAACGATCACGAAGCATTAAACAGCATCAAGAGTGAGTCGGAGACTCTCCCTGAGCCCCTGGTGCCTGGGGAAACAGCCGCTTCATCTGCACACTCTCCAATAGTTCCTTTTTCAAAACCTGTTTCAAAACTTGTGTTAAATCCTGCTTTGAATTCACTGCTTTCATCAGGAAGTAACAACACTTTGTTTACAGATCATTCAGTACCAGGAATCACAAGGTACGATCTGTGTCCGATGAAGTAGACTTACTGCACGGTTCGGATGTGCCATCAAGGAGAATCATCGAAGGGCTTGTCTCTTTGGCCCGATCTTTTGTACATAAGGGGATTCTGTTGGCTAGGGTTTGGAAAAAGGACTAAGAAGACACTCGATCTGGAGATCGCCATCACATTAACTTTGGTGTATTTGTTTGAAAAAACAATGCCTGCCACCACTCCCACTCGTACGGAACAGATAAGAGACTGTATGACCGATCGTAAAAATGAACAATCGAATGCGTGGGCCCCGAAAACGTATTGTTGTCTTGCAATTATGTTAACTGGTTTCACAATAGTCATTGCCTTAGGATTCTGGTATCTGGAAGAAGTACATCTGCTTGAAATTATGTTACCCACTGAAAATGTACCCACTGTTTCTAAACCTTTCGGGCATCTGCACACTCTATCTCCTAGAGACTCTCAGCACAGACAGAGTTACCATTACAATACTCTATTACTCATTATGAATGCTACACATGTCATTTTTAATAAGTCCAATTGTTGGGTCTGCTCGCATTTACCGCAACACGAGGATAAGGGGCTGGGATGGTATATTCATCCTTTACCTCTGACGACTGCATGCTATGCTTCTCTAAGGGCACTGTTCTTTGGCCGCTGGAACGATAGCATCTCGGGGAACTTTGATGGAACTAACTTGAATGATTTTGAGAAATGTGTTCTAACGCCCCTGGGATGCTCATTCTTTGCGAATTGGAGCAAGCCTAATGTTGCTTCTATTAGGCCTTCTGATAGACTGTCCCTTCCTTTTCAATCTTTGATCTCTTTCAAGATGGCTCCTATAGGCAATAGGGATGCCACGCCACTTTCTTACACTGTTAATCACAGCCCCGATTCAGTTTCTTTCTGAATACAGAAGAATGTTACTCAATCAATGGGTGATTTCAAGGGTTGCGCCAACGTTGCAAATTTGACTAGTGAGGACAGACCTTTGTATGTAGGTGAACCTGTCTACTTTGTTTGCAGTAATGTAGCATTAACATGGTTACCTAGGGATTTTTAGGGAACCTGTTATTTAGGGATTCTGTTAACCGGGGTATTCACTGCTAGCACTGTAGAAATTTCAAAGGCTCGTCCACGGCAGGACGAGAATGGCGATACTTCAGCACAAGTTCTGGGCAATGTAGCTAAATCCTTCGTGCCATTTTGGGGGCAAATACTGAATTCTGAGGATATCAGAAGACTAGTGACAGTACTGGAGAGGACCATCAACCGGACCACTGACATACTCTATAACATGACTTTAGAACAAAAAGCAATAAGGTTAGTGGCACTTCAGAACCGGATGGCATTAGACGCCATTCTGGCTGAACATGGTGGGGTATGTAAATTAGTGGGGTCCGCTTGTTGCATTTTTCGTCCAGATTCCTCCCCAACTATCTTCAGGGCGATATAAAATCTACATGTTCTCAGGTCAGAAGTGCATGTTCCCGAGGGAAACTGGGATCTTAGCGCTTGGTTCTGGGACTTCTTGCGATCTTGGGGATGGAAGCTGCTTTCGGTCTTGCTGATCATTCTAGGTATTCTGTTGTTTTTCTGTTGTTGTATACAATGTCTTCCTAGTATGTGTTCGATGTTAGAAGGATGTTGTGCAAAAGCAATGGGTACATTAGGACACAAGGTATACGCCCCAGAGAAATTATCTAATGAATTTGTGCCGAAGGAAATTTCAGTATCTGACCTCATGGCAATTGATATCTCCGATATTGATTCAGGATGTATGGACATTGAGACGTGGAGTTACTCATAAAGTGACTAGAAGTAGTTTAGCGCTTGGCTTAGGCCAAAAGGAGGGTTTGTTAAATGGGATATCATATTGTGCCTCCTTTATTGTATATATTAACCCAAGCCCAGTCGCTCTGTGAAGAAAACCGCGTTGCAAAGTTCTGATTCTAGATCGACTTCGCCACCATTTTAGGTCTATCCGTCATTTTGATTTCTATTCTAAAGTAATTCTGTGTTCTAAAATCGTGGACAGTGTTTCCCGCTTGCAACTGAGCCATCCTGAAACTTGTACGAAAGTTAATGTATAAACTGTCCGTTGGCTCAATGTTTAAGTTGAGCAAAGAGACCTTGTCCCATGCCTGACTTGTAGACAGAGGATTGTCTGCGCCAACAAGCCCGATCTGCAGACATACATCAACTACAATGTTATACAAATACTGAACGTGGACACTAGCTGAACTGCATTGTATAGGACATGTGTTAAGGCCTATTGTTAAATCCGAGAATACACTGTTGCCATTGTAACTTGTTTATATGTAAACTGAGGATGATCCAATCGGACAAGCCAGAAGGGAACTCAGCACAAACTCTAGACCATGGATTATTAACCTGTAGAGGGGCTGGACATTGTAATTGGAACTGTCTAAAATGTACAACTGTTTAGACGTCCAGTACCTCTCACTTCTCACACCGAAAGGGCTGGTATTCGCTGTAATGTACTGAGGGCCAGATAGCTATCTCATACTTTGTTTTTTTGTAACTGTACAGTTTTAGAATAAAGATCTGTGAATCTTTAGAAGCCCGTGTTTGGTGCATTTCCTTTTGGGGTACTCAGCCTCGATATTTCTTCTTGCTTTTACATTGTAGGTGGTCTGATAGTGCACTGCTGAGGCTCATATAGTGTGCCTCTTTTTCTTGTGGAAATTTCAACCAACAAAGCAATTCTATCTATCTTTACATAATGGGATTTTGCACTACTCAGACCATTCCTATGTTCCTTATAAGTACTGGTTTCATTGATAAGGCCAATGTTATATACATAATTTGTCAGGAAAGTGTGCACTGCAGAAGTGCATGCAGCAATCATTCTATTTGATGATTCAATCTAGTCTTTGTGATCAATCCTTCCTGTTCTGTGGCACACCTTACAGAGTCTCTGCTGACGAACGTTATCTTACACCAGTGGAGCTTGCAGGGCTGTTTTCTACTTGAGAAAATGTCTGAATGCTGACAGCAACAGTGACTTCTTGTGGACGAGGAAACCTTACAATACTGTAGTCCATAATTACATATTGGAGAGGAAAACCTTTGCTTGTATTTCCCATCTTGATATGAACTATTAGTTCAAACGTTCTCTACTATGTCTAATTCTATACCTAACATATTAATACATATATCAGCAGGTCCGATAGCACAACAAGTAGAGTGCTCGTTTTGACATCTGTGCAGAGCCTGCTGATACTGGTTTGAATCCCAGGCCAGAACAAATTCAGCTTTTCATCCTTCGCAGGTCGATAAATTCGCACCACACACCGTGAGTAATAATAAGCAGCGCTCAGATGCCTGAGACTTTGTAGTGCTATATAAATATTAAATTATTATTCTAATGAGGCCTTTTGTGACCAACGTTATTAAGGAAGCTAATCTTTACCTCTTATATGTTTGTGTGTGAAAAACTGAGAAGCGCAGTTGTTCTGCATATGCAAATCTTATGTTATTGTGCTACATGCTTTCTTTGGTTGTTGTGTTAACGAAAACTGTAAAACTGCTACTTACAATGTCCCTGTTCTGTGTATGATAAGGAATCTTTCTCTGCTAGCCAACCAAACTCACAAGATTCCAACCTAAAAAGTATTCAACAACTTTCTCACCCTACCAGAAGGGCAATTTGAACAATGCTAAAGAACATGCTGCAACAATTCTGTTTTACGGAAGCTTAACTGGGTAATGCTTACAAAGTCTCTGTTGAGGAAAGGTTACCTTACACAAGTGTGCCCTACATGCCTCTTTTGTATTTGAGGGAAACATTTTAAAGCACTGTCCCTATTCTATAGGAGGAGAACAAGTACAAACAGACCCATACTGCAACTGTTATATGTGTTGTATTGTAGTGTATTGATTATTTATATAGTGCCTTTTCCCCATTTGTATGGCCTCAAGGCGCTTTGTGGTTGGAAGTCCCTCGGGGACCAAAGTCCATGTGTGGGAGTTTCTATGAGTTGATTGTTTAAGATGCGTGTGTGCATTCTGCCAGGTTTAGGACTTAGGTGGGGTGGCTAGGCTCCAGTAAGCAGCCCGGAGGTCAGGCATATGGGTGGGTGCTGTTGGTGGTTTAGGATAAAGTGCTAGTGCTGGAGACTCAATGTGTGTCCAGCTAGCCATTTTTCATAGGTTTTCACTGTATACTAATGGCAGAGGTGTTGAGGTACATCAGGGGGTTCAGTGTGGACAGCTATGCGAGCTGCTAGACCAAATCTGCATAGCCCTTGCTGCATTTTATAGTGCATGTGTGGGTGACCGTGCCTGCGGCCTGTGTCCACAAATGTGGTGCAAGGTATACAGTTCTGAAACTCAGATGGAGTTCACCTTCAATGTCATTTTCCTAGCTGTAACGTGATTGGCTAGTCTTGCCAGTTGTTGTCTCACTAGATAGCAGTGGGATAGCGGCCCAGAGGGATGGGGGAGTGATGTATGTTTGTCTGTGGGTGATGGGGTGCTGAATTTATCACGGTATGTGGGCTGGTATTGCACTGTCAAGGCCCATAGTTTGCCTCTTTTTCTTAAGGCAATTTCCCCCTAGAAAACCATTCTGTGTCTCTTTTACATAATGGGAGCGTGCACTACTGAGACCATTCCTATGTTCTGTATGAGTACTAGTTTAACTGTTTGTGACAACATTATATACATTATATGTGAGGGAAATGTGCACTGCTAAAGTGCATGCTGCAACCATTCTGTTTGACAAACGTTTACACTAGCAATTAAATGAATTATTTATGATGAATGCTTCCATCTATGGCTCATGCTTACAGAATTTGAGTACATGAAAGGTTACCTTACACCACTGTGGGAAACAGAAATCCTACACCAGTGCAGCACACATGGCTGTTTGCTACTTGAGTGAATGTCTTAAAGCACTTCTCACTGCCAAAGAAAATGTTGACAAAGGCATATATATTTGTTTCACAAACAAGCAGTGGATTTACCAAAACAACAACAGAGAACAAATAAATGCAATATATGTTCTTTCATAGATATCCATACAGTAACATACGTTGCAGGATAAAGACTTTTTTTAAACACATTTTCAAATTACCAAGCACAACTCTTTTGAAAACACCAACAGTGGTTATAAAACTATTCTAAATTAACACATGTCTACTGCACTGTAGTTACTTATTTTATTTTCACTAGAACAAATATACTCAGTGATTCTATACCATGCACCTAAATGTACAGTTTACTTTTTCAAAATATAATCCATTTTCTTTACTAATGAACAACTAACAAAAAATCTGGTCACACATTTTTTAGATATACAGCACTACCACTTTATTTTTAACACATACAGAAAGATACAAAATCACTTCCCAAAGCATCATTATCAGTATATTATCAAATAGATCTACAATAAAACAGTGAAAAACAACTTTTAAACCCCAACAATGTTCTGTCACAAATAACCTAAGCTTACAATAGACTGCTGCTTGATTACTCCTCTTAAAACACTCAAGTAAACTCTGCTTTCAAAATAATAGCAATAACCTGTACTAACTCATAAACATAAACATACTTAATATATCTTGTATAAAAAGCATAAAATATATGAAAATATATGATCACTCACCTTCAACTATTCCAAAAAATGCACACATCTTCACAACTGCCTGATAGTCAACATCTCCAGAGTGTGGGTTCTGCAATCAGAATGACAAAAATCTATAAAATGGTGCCTATCATAATAATCAATAGCCCAAAAACAGGACTGTAGAAAACAAACTACTATAATGGCGGACACATTTTCACAGAAACAGTCAATTGCATAACTCCAATATTAACACCAATCAATTAAAAACACCAAAACACACACATCATGCGTGCCCCACTACTACTATAACTAAGAATTCAAACTAAGAACAATTTTCCTACAAACTGAGAAGGAGAACAGATATCATGACTGTTTATTAAACTGTGTTGCTGATTGGAGATAGTGGGCTTTTCTGGTTACTAATCTTTTGTAAAAAAATGAAACCATTCACGAAGAACTTGATATGACTGATGTTAGAATTAATGAAATGGTTTGCATTGGGGGTAATGTGGTGGCCCCATGTTTTTCATAACTTGTTTATTCTGAGAAGTACAGGGAAGCTAAACATCATACTAATTCATTGTGGAGTAAATGATTTGGGACATGTATGAGGTATGTCCCTTGCTTCAATGCTGAAACAACAACAGAGAGTTCTGCTTGACTCATTTGTATAGAAATGAAGGAGTACACCTAACTCATGAAGAAAATGCTGTGTTCCTGTATAACATCAAAGCAGTACTTCATATGCTATATAATACTACACTCAATGTAGCCCAAAACAGCATTTTTAACGACTACCTATTGCATATATATGTAAAAAATATCATAGCCGTGACTATGCTATACCGGCTATGAACTGACCATTAATGTATTTCATACATTCAAAAACACATATTGCAAATGTTTCAAAGTCAAATGACACAAAGGTTGAGATGAGGCCAAAGAATCAGAAAGACATGTAATATTGTGTGGTGTAACAACCATAAAATAATATGAATACTATACAGAAATATATACACTTGTAACCTTGGAAAATAGAGAGTGTTTATACCCATGGATATACAAACCTGCCAACATACACGATGGCCTTCATTACGATACTGGCGCTAAACCATGCCGCTATTAGCACTATGGTTGGTGCCGGTATCGTAACTAGTCCGCCAATGTTCAATGGTGAATTACCACCCCATTCCAAGGTTGGCAGGGCGGTAATTCCCCATTGAACAAATATTTCAGCTTTGATTGTATGAGGCCCAAGCCAGAATGAGGCAGCTGTTTGTAGATAGAAAGGGTCTACAGGCCCCGATTAGTTTTCCCGTGTATGCGGTGGTTGAGGCAGTCATATTGACTTGTTTGGCAAGGTTGGTATTGGCATCGAGGTAGAAGCCTAACGTTTTCACATTTTTCACAACTGGAATGATGTTGCCATCTATGGTGAAATTCAAATATTCAGGGCTGAGTTTCTGTAGATTATTAGGGGACCCGACCAGGAGGAGTTCGATCTTCTCATCATTCAGGCAGAGGCCGTGTGAGGCCATCCATGCCTGAATGATGGAGAAGATTTCGTTAATCCTGGTGCTGTCAATGTTGTAGTTGCCAGAGATGGTGAGGAGTGTCTGGGTATCATCTGCGTAATTGGTGTAGGTGACACCCAGATGGTCCAGTTTATCAAAAAGGGGCTTTGTGAAGATGTTATAGAGGGTAGGGGAGACACAGGAACCTTGTGGGACCCCATCCCCATTACCTGGGGATGCAGCAGACCCCATCCCCAGGTAATGGGGATGGGGTCTGCTGCAGCCACCAATGAAAAGACAGACCCTCATGGTTCTGTTGGCTAGGAAGGATTGTATCCATATGACAGCAGAGGGGGAGAAGTGGGCTGCAGAAGAGAGGTGGTTGCAGAGTATTTTGTGGTCAACCAGGTCGAAGGCTGCTGAGAGGTCTAGGAGGAGTAGGATGGCTGCTTTGTTTTTGTCCTTGATGTCATCAATCTGGCTTTTAAGATCACCAAGGGCAGTTTCCGTTCCATGTTGAGGGCGGAAGCCAGATTGACGCAGGCCTAGCAGTTGATTGGACTCCAAGTAATCCTGGATTTGCAGATAGGCAACTCTGTCGAGGATTTTTAGCAGGAAGGGGACCGTGGTGATGGGCCTGTAATTAGTTGGAATGGCCGGGTCGAGAGATTGTTTTTTTAGAAGAGGGGGAACCCAAGACTGTTTTAGGTTGCTAGGTACAGAATTGGTAGAGAAGGATAAGTGTACTAGTTTGGAGATGAAGGGGGCAAGGTCTTGCGCTGCGTCTTTGATGATCTGAGCGGGACAGCTGTCGCCTTTACAATTAGAAGGTTTAAGGGATGCTATGATTTTTTGAATTTCGGGTATAGTAACTGGTTTGAATGTAAAGCCGGAAGTATTACTAGTAGGGGTAGGTGTGCTGGGTGTGAAGGCGTTACTGTTTGAGAGTTGTAATCTTTTGGATTCGATTTTGTTTTGAAGACCAGTGATTTTGTTAGCTAGGGCATTTTGGATGCTGGTACACCATGCCTTGTCCTTCACGCAGGTATCTGTTGGAGGATTCGGATTTTCTAATTCCTTCAGAATGGTCAAGAGTTCTTTAGTAGAAGATTGGGCATTATTTATTCTGACAGTATAGGCTTCTTTTTTAGTCCGGATTATCTCTTTCTTGTAGTGGGAGGAAATGGTCTTGAGATAAGTTTTGTTTTCTGCAGAGGGGTTGGTTTTCCATAGGGTTTCCATCTTGGCTTTCTTTTTTCTAATAATTTTGAGTTCCGGTGTGCACCAAGGGTTCAAGTGAGCTATGGGCTTGCATTTGCGTTGCTTTAGTGGGGCAACGGCATCAATGGTGCTAGTTAGGGCATCATTGTAGGTGTCGACTAGAAGGTTAAGGTCGGCAGAAGCTGGGATAGTGTTTAAAAGGGGGAGTATTAGTGGTGTGAGCGTCTCTTTAGTGATGTTGCGCTTGTTTCTGGTCAGGCACACTGGTGCATAAGGGCGCTGTTTTAGGTTAGGGTTGTTATGGTAGATGTCGAATAATATGAGGAAATGGTCAGTCCATACAAGAGGTTGTGGGGCTCGGATAAGGCGTTAGCCAGGGAGGCAGCAGGAGAGTTGTTAGGGTCATTAAGCCGTAGGTTAAAGTCTCCTAGAATGATATTTTGGGAGTGGGGCTTGGAATGATCTGCTATGAGAGAAGTAATGTCTTCCTCGAAGGAGCTTAAGGGGTCTGGGGGCCTGTATATAAGTTGCAGGGTAATGGTACTCTTAGGGGTAGTTTGTACTTTGATAGTGAGGTGCTCACAGGACTTTAGAGGAAGGGCGGTGATAAGTCTGAAGTCAAGAGAGGACTTGAATATGATTGCTACGCCTCCTCCGCGAGCATTAGGTTTGTCCGCTCTGAGGATGGAGTAGTTATCGGGAATAGCAAGAGTGAGGCAGGGTCCTGCTGCTTCATGTAGCCATGTTTCAGTGGTAGCAAGGAAGTCAAGGTCTCCTGAAAGGATGATGTCGGCAATTTCGGTGGGGTGGGCTACTAGGGATCTAACGTTGAGTAGTGCCCCTTTTAGTGGGGTCGAGTTAGTGGCCTTAATGCTGTCCTTAGTTGAGGTCTTGGTCGCAGGTAAGGTAGGCAGCTTGCCGAATGTGGTAAGGAGTCTGGCGCCGAGTCTGTTATTGCGGTCCTGGTGGGTAGGCTTACTTGTGGGGTGGTGAGCCAATGGGTTGGGATGGTGAGGGTTGATCTCGCTGATCTTTCGGCGATCCCTGTGTTCTCTCTTTTCCACTCTCAGTTGCTGCTTCGGCGGCGGTCCCTGCTTTTCTCCTTTGCCGCTACCCTCTCCATTGCCGCTACCCTCTCCATTAGCGGTCCTCCAGTTTTCCCTTTCTCACTTCCTCTTTCTCTCTGGGCTGTGTTCTCGGGGCCTGGTGGTTCGGCAGTACCATACCCTCCACGGCTGCCGATTTTCTACCTCGTAGGGATTCCTCTACTGAACCGCAGTAATCTCCTCAGCTACCGGAGGGTGTTCCCCACCATCCTTCTGGCGGATTTCGGCACTTCTTCATACCGGCAAGTTCTGCCTTGGACTTTTGTCTGCCTACGATCTCCTCGCTAAGGGTTTTTTCCCCCGTGTGGGTTTTTCCCTGATTTTCCGACCTGCTCCCGGAAGAGGAGTCCCGGGACGGCTGCCCAGTCAGCGGTCACTGTGGCTTCACTCCGAGACAGGCAAGTGCTACCAAAAAAGGGAAGAGACTACCTAAGCCGGCGGAATCTATAGATACAGACAACTCCGGAAGTTCAGGTGAGAAGAGTGTGGTGGTACGGGAGGACAAGGGGGTTCAGAAGCATAAACAGTCACATATGTTTACAGAAAATGTTGTTTGCATATTATTTTAAAAAAGGTTTACAGTTACATTTATGATTTATGAATAGAAAGTCATTAAAATGTTTCGGTAACTTTGCACAAAGACCACAATCAATATATTTTAAAATAGAACTGTAAAGGACCACCTAGATCATATATATATCTACATATGTATTATTTTATTTTTTTAAACATAGCCGCGGCTACAATAAATGCTATGGAATAGGCTTTCAGGGCACATAGGCATTTATTGTAGCCATGGCTAATGTCATCACTTTCATTGGACCCGAGGCTACCATAAAGAATGCGATAATTTAAACTGCAGGTGCTTTTAATTGCAGCAATGACTGGAGGTTATACCCGCGGCTACCATGAAGGAGGCAATTGGTCAATATGCTGGGGCAGTTAATCGCTGTTTGTACCCACGGCTACCATGAATAATAGCCATGGATATAAATAAATACTCAGACAAATGTGCTTTTTTTTAATAAACACTGTATTAAAAGTACCAATTAAGTATTATTGATCTATTTATACAGTGTGTGTTTTTATTGTCTGCTTTTATAACTGAAAAGTTGACCCTGAAAATGACCTTTTTGTGGTACAGGAAAAAGCAGTAGGAACTGGGAAGGGAAAAACATTAGGATTCACACATATAACAAAGGGTAAAAAAAGTGTTTTTCTTATTTAAAAAGGGGTAGTAAAAAATGCCACTTAAAACATATATTCCCAGCAGCAGCATTTGGCTGGGTGTTCTAAAATGTTCTAAAATGGCCCTTCTCCAACCATTGAGGGGGCATCTGCCACCACAATCCAGTTGTGACATCTTTCACACATTACTTGGCAGTCCTGTATATCGGATGACGGCAGGATGGCATGAGGTTGGGTGCTGGTGGCTAAAGAAAAGAAGCAATAGAAGTGGACAGCAGTGGCACAGAGGTGCTTTTGACCAGCATATACCGTTGTGCAGCTTGTGGACCATGCGCTCTCATCTTGTGGTGAAAGTGAGCCTTCCTACATATTCTGCCACATCTTCCCAATGGCCTTTGTAATGGCTTATTGGAAATTCCTATCCGCAACACCATTCCACAAAAAACAGTGCACTTCCTCAATTCTCTTCTTACTCTGTTGCTCCTTGACATGAGCATACTGCCAGCCACCAGCAACAGTTTTCTGTGCACACTTGCTCTACCATGGAGATAAAACAGAACACACCCACACCACCTGTTCATCATTGTTGGTCTCAGACATTTTTAACATGGAACAGGGAGGAAAAACAAAACTATAAAAAACACAACACAAAAAGGACTCTGCAACTTAAAATAGAACATGTTTAAAAAAATAACGAGCTGAAATAAAAGAAATCACAAACTACAAATGACTGGACACAGTACAAAGGTATAAGAACAAGAAAGGTAAAAAGGGAAGGGAAACATGAGTATACTGCTCTTTAAAAGTTCCTGGAGGCTCACAAGCAAGTTCACCCACCAAGAGACAAAAAAGCAATGAGAAAAAAAGTGTCTTTGGATGTGGTGAATAGCCATAGCTATACAGAAAAGCCAATCATAGTGCGAATTTCATTCACGTGGCTACGCCCAGGTACAATCTCATTCATGCCTAAACTGTAAACCAATCACATTTCATGTGCGTGCATATGACTCATACCCAAGTCAATAGGGTATCCAATCAGGCAGAAAGGTTCATACACGTTGTTACCTGCATTCGCCCCTTCCGCGCCGGCCAATAAGATTTCACCCTCTGCTTACGTGCCTACACATGACCCATAACTGCATCAATGAGAAGCCCCAATCAGGGAATGTGGTTTGTTAAAATGACTATGCCCAAGCTGTATGATGAAATCCACGTGTGCAGCATTGGCCAATTGGACCATGAGTTTCATTGAGGCGGTTATGCGCATTTGCGCCTAGACCATCGACCAATTCGTTTTCATGCTCCAACTACGCGTCTACACATGACCCATAACCGTGTCAACAAGAAGGCCCAATCAGGGTTGCAGTTTCTTAATGTGGCTAGGTCCACGACATATGATGAAATCCATGTGTGGCGCATTGGCCAATCTGACCAGGAGTATTTGAGCTCCACTTATGCACCTACACTTGACCCATAACCATGTCTAAGGCATTACCACGTGTTGAGTTCTCTAGGCAAAGCTATGATGATAAACTGTGCATGTGGAATTGATAAATCAGAATGGGCGGTGCAGGAAAAATGTGACACATGACTCATAGCAGCACTTATAAACCGCTCCTCCTAATTTGTTGATGTGCGTAGCCATGACTATTCACCACACCCATGCACAACTTCCTAATTTTCCCTCATTGCTTTTTCATCTCTGTACTTGACCTATTGTCATGGACTGGGGAGTTCCCCGGGCTCCGCCCTGTCCAGGTTACTTTTTAATCTTTATATGCAGGGATTGGCTGAATGTATCGTCAGCCATGGAGTACATTTTTACTCCTACGCTGATGATACTCAGATTCTTTTCCGTTTAAATATGCCCTCTTGTGACCCCCCCAATAAATTGAAAAACTGCCTTGTTGCATTCGGAGATTGGAAGGCCAACAACTGTGTTAACTAAACAGAGATAAAACTGAAGTTCTTCTGGTTGTATCTAATGTCAAGGGTCATTTGTGGACCTCTGATTACTGGCCTCTCTTCCTGGGACCATGTCCAGAGCCCTCTCCAGTAGTGAAGAGCCTTGGGATTTAAAGTTATGGGTACCGGCTCTCGTAAATCTCAGATTTCTGCAGTCTGCCAGTTGGGTTTTATAAAACTTAAGGTTCTGAAAAAAGTTTGCCCTGTCCTCCCAGTTGCCTTCAGGTCAAAAATTGTTACGGCATCAATTATGAGCTCTTTAGATTACTGCAATGCAATCTATCTTGCTGAACCAGAGGTGCTACTCCAACATCTTCAAACTCTCCAGAATGCAACAGCACGTCTCGGTCTTGGAGCCCCCACACATGCTCATTCTTAAGATCTGTTACATCAATTACATTGGCTTCCTATTAGCAGTCGAGTTAAGTTCACGGTTCTCTGTCTCGTTCAGAGTGCTATCCACAACTTCAGGACAGAATGCCTGCGTCCCAAACTTGTGCCCTACATTGTAGGCTGATTATTGCACTCAACAAATCAATCTTTGCTATACATTCCTGGAATCTGCTTCGCCAGAGCGGGAGGGAGATCTTTTTCCGTTCTTGCCCCACGCTTTGGAATGCCTTACCTCTTGACCTTATCAATCTTCAGGGGGTTTTTCCATTTAGCAAAGCTAAAAAAAAAGACTTGTCTAATTTCCCATCAGTCTCCCTCTCACCCTCAGCACCTTGATAACGTATGGTCTTTGTGCGCTCTATTCATACCATATACAATACAATACAATAATTATGTTATTATGTTCAGACTGTAAATATATTTATATAATTACCTAGAGAGCATACTTTATGAAAAACAATTATTTACAGTTCTACACATAGGTTTATTTTTTCTTTACCCTCATAAGTGGAGGTACTCCATGGAAGAGGTGCACTGAAAGTTTAGGACACATTGGGCCTCATTCCGAGTTGGGCGGTAAGGGTTAAGGGTTAATGGTCACCGGTAATGATGCCGGTGCAGGTAAACCCTATATAACTATTGCTACTGCATGGAATGCTATTGTTTATGATGCAAAACGGGAGCATAGTGAGCATGAGCCAAGGGAGCATAGTTGGGGTTATGCAGTGAGTGGGCAGTTTGGTTGATAGCAGAGCAGAATGCATAGGAGGTAGTTACAGTAATTGCAATGACAGGCGGGCATAGGCTGAAATCGAAATTGCTCCTATGGTTACAGAACGGGCGGTTCTAGTAATGCAACAACATGTGGGCGTAGGATCAAAAGGGCAATTCTTGTAGTGCAGCTACCAGTAGGCTTAGGCTAAATTCGGAATAGTTACTATGGTGGAAGAAGGGCAGTTCTAGTATTGCAACAACATGCAGGCATAGGCGAAATTTCAAGTTACTACTATGGTGCAAAGGGCAGTTCTAGTATTGCAACAACATGTAGGCATAGGCGAAATTTCAAGTTACTACTATGGTGCAAAAAGGGCAATCTAGTGATGCAGCAACATGTAGGCATAGGCTGAAATCAAATTACTAGTGGGGTGCAAGAGAGGACAATTCTAGTAGTGCAATATCGGGTGGGCATAGGGTAGGAATCAAAATTTGCTGAGTTTATTCTTTATATAATATTTATAAATAACAAATATCATTCAGCATATTATACCTTAACTTACTGTTTTTAAATGTCTGCAACCAGCAGAAGTACTTTAAAGTCTAGTATGTCCTCAATCGTTCAAATATATTTTAAATATTTTCAAATAGATGAAGAGAGATTTCAATATCTAAAAGGATTAGGCAACAGCCACATCAGGAATTCCCTAAAAAATACAATCATGGACACTTTAAAAGAATTTAAACACGCGCTAATTGATCTTTAATATGATGCGGAATCAATGAACAAGGACATGAAAGACCTGTGATGAATAATAGATATTAAAATGGCAGACTATTGGACTGATGAAGATGGTTCTTGTGTAAATACTAAAAGAAAAAGAAACCTTCAACCACATTCCCCCACATTGATATGTTGTCATCCGCAATCGCCACCGCGGTTGGCAGCTCCTTCCATGTTGGAGACTGCGAACTGGCAGATAGGGATTGCAGTCCCTTCGTTGTTTCTTGTATAGGCCCATTGGCCGGGCGCAGGGCTGCCGGGAGTTAAATTCTCCTTCCTCCCTGCAGTCGCTGCGTTTCAACCTCGGTGGTTCTCGCTCCAGCTACCCTGGCTCCTTCGCTCTGTTTAGTGGCTCCTCCTGTTATCCTCTGCCCGCTTCGGCTTCTGCAGCGGATTGTGGTGCCGGCTTGTTTTCGCTCTCCTGGCGAATCTGTTTACCTGTCTCTCTGCCTTCTCCTCTGGGAGTGGATCTCCCCTCTTCCTTTTTCTCTCGCTGATCTTTCGGCGATCCCTGTGTTCTCTCTTTTCCCCTCTCAGTTGCTGCTTCGGCGGCGGGCCCTGCTTTTCTCCTTTGCCACTACCCTCTCTATTAGCGGTCCTCCAGTTTTCCCTTTCTCACTTCCTCTTTCTCTCTGGGCTGTGTTCTCGGGGCCTGGTGGTTCGGCAGTACCATACCCTCCACGGCTGCCGGTTTTCTACCTCGTAGGGATTCCTCTACTGAACCGCAATAATCTCCTCAGCTACCAGAGGGTGTTCCTCGTCATCCTTCTGGCGGATTTCGGCACTTCTTCATACCGGTAAGTTCTGCCTTGGACTTTCGTCTGCCTACGATCTCCTCGCTAAGGGTGTTTTCCCCCGTGTGGGATTTTCCCTGATTTTACGACCTGCTCCCGGAAGAGGAGTCCCGGGACGGCTGTCCAGTCAGCGGTCACTGTGGCTTCACTCTGAGACAGGCAAGTGCTACCAAAAAAGGGAAGAGACTACCTAAGCCGGCGGAATCTACTAGATACAGACAACTCCGGAAGTTCAGGTGAGGAGAGTGTGGTGGTACGGGAGGACAAAGGGGTTCAGAAGCATAAACAGTCACATATGTTTACAGAAAATGTTGTTTGCATACTTATATTATTTTAAAAAAGGTTTACAGTTACATTTATGATTTATGAATAGAAATTCATTAAAATGTTTCGGTAACTTTGCACAAAGACCACAATCAATATATTTTAAAATAGAACTGTAAAGGACCACCTAGATCACATATATCTACATATGTATTATTTTATTTTTTTAAACATAGCCGCGGCTACAATAAATGCTATGGAATAGGCTTTCAGGGCACATAGGCATTTATTGTAGCCATGGCTAATGCCATCACTTTCATTGGACCCGAGGCTACCATAAAGAATGTGATAATTTAAACTGCAGGTGCTTTTAATTGCAGCAATGACTGGAGGTTATACCCGCGGCTACCATGAAGGAGGCAATTGGTCAAGATGCTGGGGCAGTTAATCGCTGTTTGTACCCACGGCTACCATGAATGATAGCCGTGGATATAAATAAATACTCAGACAAATGTGCTTTTTTTAATAAACACTGTATTAAAAGTACCAATTAAGTATTATTGATCCATTTATATAGTGTGTGTTTTTATTGTCTGCTTTTATAACTGAAAAGTTGACCCTGAAAATGACCTTTTTGTGGTACAGGAAAAAGCAGTAGGAACTGGGAAGGGAAAAACATTAGGATTCACACATATAACGAAGGGTAAAAAAAGTGTTTTTCTTTTTTTAAAAAGGGGTAGTAAAAAATGCCACTTAAAACATATATTCCCAGCAGCAGCATTTGGCTGGGTGTTCTAAAATGTTCTAAAATGGCCCTTCTCCAACCATTGAGGGGGCCTCTGCCACCACAATCCAGTTGTGACATCTTTCACACATTACTTGGTAGTCCTGTATATCGGATGACGGCAGGATGGCATGAGGTTGGGTGCTGGTGGCTAAAGAAAAGAAGCAATAGAACTGGACAGCAGTGGCACAGAGGTGCTTTTGACCAGCATATACCGTCGTGCAGCTTGTGGACCATGCGCTCTCATCTTGTGATGAAAATGAGCCTTCCTACATATTCTGCCACATCTTCCCAATGGCCTTTGTAATGGCTTATTGGAAATTCCTATCCGCAACACCATCCCACAAAAAACAGTGCACTTCCTCAATTCTCTTCTTACTCTGTTGCTCCTTGACATGAGCATACTGCCAGCCACCAGCAACAGTTTTCTGTGCACACTTGCTCTACCATGGAGATAAAACAGAACACACCCACACCACCTGTTCATCATTGTTGGTCTCAGACATTTTTAACATGGAACAGGGAGGAAAAACAAAACTATAAAAAACACAACACAAAAAGGACTCTGCAACTTAAAATAGAACATGTTTAAAAAAATAACGAGCTGAAATAAAAGAAATCACAAACTACAAATGACTGGACACAGTACAAAGGTATAAGAACAAGAAAGGTAAAAAGGGAAGGGAAACATGAGTATACTGCTCTTTAAAAGTTCCTGGAGGCTCACAAGCAAGTTCACCCACCAAGAGACAAAAAAGCAATGAGAAAAAAGTGTCTTTGGATGTCGTGAATAGCCATGGCTATACAGAAAAGCCAATCATAGCGCGAATTTCATTCACGTGGCTACGCCCAGGTACAATCTCATTCATGCCTAAACTGTAAACCAATCACATTTCATGTGCGTGCATATGACTCGTACACAAGTCAATAGGGTATCCAATCAGTCAGAAAGGTTCATACACGTTGTTACCTGCATTCGCCCCTTCCGCGCCTGCCAATCAGATTTCACCCTCTGCTTACGTGCCTACACATGACCCATAACTGCATCAATGAGAAGCCCCAATCAGGGAATGTGGTTTGTTAAAATGACTATACCCACGCTGTATGATGAAATCCACGTGTGCAGCATTGGCCAATTGGACCATGAGTTTCATTGAGGCGGTTATGCGCATTTGCGCCTAGACCATCGACCAATTCGTTTTCATGCTCCAACTACGCGTCTACACATGACCCATAACCGTGTCAACAAGAAGGCCCAAGCAGGGTTGCAGTTTCTTAATGTGGCTAGGTCCACGACATATGATGAAATCCATGTGTGGCGCATTGGGCAATCTGACCAGGAGTATTTGAGCTCCACTTATGCACCTACACTTGACCCATAACCATGTCTAAGGCATTACCACGTGTTGAGTTCTCTAGGCAAAGCTATGATGATAAACTGTGCATGTGGAATTGATAAATCAGAATGGGCGGTGCAGGAAAAATGTGACACATGACTCATAGCTGCACTTATAAACCGCACCTCCTGATTTGTTGATGTGCGTAGCCATGACTATTCACCACACCCATGCACAACTTCCTAATTTTCCCTCATTGCTTTTTTATCTCTGTACTTGACCTATTGTCATGGACTGGGGAGTTCCCCGGGCTCTGCCCTGTCCAGGTTACTTTTTAATCTTTATATGCAGGGATTGGCTAAATGTATCGTCAGCCATGGAGTACATTTTTACTCCTACGCTGATGATACTCAGATTCTTTTCCGTTTAAATATGCCCTCTTGTGACCCCCCCAATAAATTGAAAAACTGCCTTGTTGCATTCGGAGATTGGAAGGCCAACAACTGTGTTAACTAAACAGAGATAAAACTGAAGTTCTTCTGGTTGTATCTAATGTCGAGGGTCATTTGTGGACCTCTGTTTACTGGCCTCTCTTCCTGGGACCATGTCCAGAGCCCTCTCCAGTAGTGAAGAGCCTTGGGATTTAAAGTTATGGGTACCGGCTCTCGTAAATCTCAGATTTCTGCAGTCTGCCAGTTGGGTTTTATAAAACTTAAGGTTCTGAAAAAAGTTTGCCCTGTCCTCCCAGTTGCCTTCAGGTCAAAAATCGTTACAGCATCAATTATGAGCTCTTTAGATTACTGCAATGCAATCTATCTTGCTGAACCAGAGGTGCTACTCCAACATCTTCAAACTCTCCAGAATGCAACAGCACGTCTCGGTCTTGGAGCCCCCACACATGCTCATTCTTAAGATCTGTTACATCAATTACATTGGCTTCCTATTAGCAGTCGAGTTAAGTTCACGGTTCTCTGTCTCGTTCAGTGTGCTATCCACAACTTCAGGACAGAATGCCTGCGTTCCAAACTTGTGCCCTACATTGTAGGCTGATTATTGCACTCATCAAATCAATCTTTGCTATACATTCCTGGATTCTGCTGCGCCAGAGCGGGAGGGAGATCTTTTTCCATTCTTGCCCCACGCTTTGGAATGCCTTACCTCTTGACCTTATCAATCTGCAGGGGGTTTTTCCATTTAGCAAAGCTAAAAAAAAAGACTTGTCTAATTTCCCATCAGTCTCCCTCTCACCCTCAGCACCTTGATAACGTATGGTCTTTGTGCGCTCTATTCATACCATATACAATACAATACAATAATTATGTTATTATGTTCAGACTGTAAATATATTTATAAAATTACCTAGAAAACATACTTTATGAAAAACAATTATTTACAGTTCTACACATAGGTTTATTTTTTCTTTACCCTCATAAGTGGAGGTACTCCATGGAAGAGGTGCACTGAAAGTTTAGGACACATTGGGCCTCATTCCGAGTTGGGCGGTAAGGGTTAAGGGTTAATGGTCACCGGTAATGATGCCGGTGCAGGTAAACCCTATATAACTGTTGCTACTCCATGGAATGCTATTGTTTATGATGCAAAACGGGAGCATAGTGAGCATGAGCCAAGAGAGCATAGTTGGGGTTATGCAGTGAGTGGGCAGTTTGGTTGTTAGCAGAGCAGAATGCATAGGAGGTAGTTACAGTAATTGCAATGACAGGCGGGCATAGGCTGAAATCGAAATTGCTCCTATGGTTACAGAACGGGCGGTTCTAGTAATGCAACAACATGTGGGGGTAGGATCAAAAGGGCAATTCTTGTAGTGCAGCTTCCAGTAGGCTTAGGCTAAATTCGGAATAGTTACTATGGTGGAAGAAGGGCAGTTCTAGTATTGCAACAACATGTAGGCATAGGCGAAATTTCAAGTTACTACTATGGTGCAAAAAGGGCAATCTAGTGATGCAGCAACATGTAGGCATAGGCTGAAATCAAATTACTAGTGGGGTGCAGGAGAGGACAATTCTAGTAGTGCAATATCGGGTGGGCATAGGGTAGGAATCAAAATTTGCTGAGTTTATTCTTTATAATATTTATAAGTAACAAATATCATTCAGCATATTATACCTTAACTTACTGTTTTTAAATGTCTGCAACCAGCAGAAGTACTTTAAAGTCTAGTATGTCCTCAATTGTTCAAATATATTTTAAATATTTTCAAATAGATGAAGAGAGATTTCAGTATCTAAAAGGATTAGGCAACAGCCACATCAGGAATTCCCTAAAAAATACAATCATGGACACTTTAAAAGAAATTAAACACGCGCTAATTGATCTTTAATATGATGCGGAATCAATGAACAAGGACATGAAAGACCTGTGATGAATAAAAGATATTAAAATGGCAGACTATTGGACTGATGAAGATGGTTCTTGTGTAAATACTAAAAGAAAAAGAAACGTTCAACCACATTCCCCCACATTGATATGTTGTCATCCGCAATCGCCACAGCGGTTGGCGGCTCCTTCCATGTTGGAGACTGCAAACTTTCAGATAGGGATTGCAGTCCCTTCTTTGTTTCTGGTATAGGCCCATTGGCCGGGCGCAGGGCTGCCGGGAGTTAAATTCTCCTTCCTCCTGGCAGTCGCTACGTTTCAACCTCGCTGGTTCTCGCTCCAGCTACCCTGGCTCCTTCGCTCTGTTTAGTGGCTCCTCCTGTTATCCTCTGCCCGCTTCGGCTTCTGCAGCGGATCGTGGTGCCTGCTTGTTTTCGCTCTCCTAGTAAATCTGTTTACCTGTCTCTCTGCCTTCTCCTCTGGCAGTGGATCTCCCATCTTCCTTTTTCTCTCGCTGATCTTTCGGCGATTCCTGTGTTCTCTCTTTTCCCCTCTCAGTTGCTGCTTCGGCGGCGGGCCCTGCTTTTCTCCTTTGCCGCTACCCTCTCCATTAGCGGTCCTCCAGTTTAACCTTTCTCACTTCCTCTTTCTCTCTGGGCTGTGTTCTCGGGGCCTGGTGGTTGGGCAGTACCATACCCTCCACGGCTGCCGGTTTTCTACCTCGTAGGGATTCCTCTACTGAACCGCAGTAATCTCCTCAGCTACCGGTTGGTGTTCCTCGTCATCCTTCTGGCGGATTTCGGCACTTCTTCATACCGGCAAGTTCTGCCTTGGACTTTCGTCTGCCTACGATCTCCTCGCTAAGGGTTTTTTCCCCCGTGTGGGTTTTTCCCTGATTTTCCGACCTGCTCCCGGAAGAGGAGTCCCAGGACGGCTGTCCAGTCAGCGGTCACTGTGGCTTCACTCCGAGACAGGCAAGTGCTACCAAAAAAGGGAAGAGACTACCTAAGCCGGCGGAATCTACTAGATACAGACAACTCCGGAAATTCAGGTGAGGAGAGTGTGGTGGTACGGGAGGACAAGGGGGTTCAGAAGCATAAACAGTCACATATGTTTACAGAAAATGTTGTTTGCATACTTATATTATTTTAAAAAAGGTTTACAGTTACATTTATGATTTATGAATAGAAAGTCATTAAAATGTTTCGGTAACTTTGCACAAAGACCACAATCAATATATTTTAAAATAGAACTGTAAAGGACCACCTAGATCACATATATCTACATATGTATTATTTTATTTTTTAAACATAGCCGCGGCTACAATAAATGCTATGGAATAGGCTTTCAGGGCACATAGGAATTTATTGTAGCCATGGCTAATGCCATCACTTTCATTGGACCCGAGGCTACCATAAAGAATGCGATAATTTAAACTGCAGGTGCTTTTAATTGCACCAATGACTGAAGGTTATACCCGCGGCTACCATGAAGGAGGCAATTGGTCAAGATGCTGGGGCAGTTAATCGCTGTTTGTACCCACGGCTACCATGAATGATAGCCGTGGATATAAATAAATACTCAGACAAATGTGCTTTTTTTTAATAAACACTGTATTTAAAGTACCAATTAAGTATTATTGATCCATTTATACAGTGTGTGTTTTTATTGTCTGCTTTTATAACTGAAATGCTGACCCAGAAAATGACCTTTTTGTGGTACAGGAAAAAGCAGTAGGAACTGGGAAGGGAAAAACATTAGGATTCACACATATAACAAAGGGTAAAAAAAGTGTTTTTCTTTTTTTAAAAAGGGGTAGTAAAAAATGCCACTTAAAACATATAATCCCAGCAGCAGCATTTGGCTGGGTGTTCTAAAATGTTCTAAAATGGCCCTTCTCCAACCATTGAGGGGGCATCTGCCACCACAATCCAGTTGTGACATCTTTCACACATTACTTGGCAGTCCTGTATATCGGATGACGGCAGGATGGCATGAGGTTGGGTGCTGGTGGCTAAAGAAAAGAAGCAATAGAAGTGGACAGCAGTGGCACAGAGGTGCTTTTGACCAGCATATACCGTCGTGCAGCTTGTGGACCATGCGCTCTCATCTTGTGATGAAAATGAGCCTTCCTACATATTCTGCCACATCTTCCCAATGGCCTTTGTAATGGCTTATTGGAAATTCCTATCCGCAACACCATCCCACAAAAAACAGTGCACTTCCTCAATTCTCTTCTTACTCTGTTGCTCCTTGACATGAGCATACTGCCAGCCACCAGCAACAGTTTTCTGTGCACACTTGCTCTACCATAGAGATAAAACAGAACACACCCACACCACCTGTTCATCATTGTTGGTCTCAGACATTTTTAACATGGAACAGGGAGGAAAAACAAAACTATAAAAAACACAACACAAAAAGGACTCTGCAACTTAAAATAGAACATGTTTAAATAAATAACAAGCTGAAATAAAAGAAATCACAAACTACAAATGACTGGACACAGTACAAAGTTATAAGAACAAGAAAGGTAAAAAGGGAAGGGAAACATGAGTATACTGCTCTTTAAAAGTTCCTGGAGGCTCACAAGCAAGTTCACCCACCAAGAGACAAAAAAGCAATGAGAAAAAAGTGTCTTTGGATGTGGTGAATAGCCATGGCTATACAGAAAAGCCAATCATAGTGCGAATTTCATTCACGTGGCTACGCCCAGGTACAATCTCATTCATGCCTAAACTGTAAACCAATCACATTTCATGTGCGTGCATATGACTCGTACACAAGTCAATAGGGTATCCAATCAGGCAGAAAGGTTCATACACGTTGTTACCTGCATTCGCTCCTTCTGCGCCGGCCAATCAGATTTCACCCTCTGCTTACGTGCCTACACATGACCCGTAACTGCATCAATGAGAAGCCCCAATGAGGGAATGTGGTTTGTTAAAATGACTATGCCCACGCTGTATGATGAAATCCACGTGTGCAGCATTGGCCAATTGGACCATGAGTTTCATTGAGGCGGTTATGCGCATTTGCGCCTAGACCATCGACCAATTTGTTTTCATGCTCCAACTACTCGTCTACACATGACCCATAACCGTGTCAACAAGAAGGCCCAATCAGGGTTGCAGTTTCTTAATGTGGCTAGGTCCACGACATATGATGAAATCCATGTGTGGCGCATTGGCCAATCTGACCAGGAGTATTTGAGATCCACTTATGCACCTACACTTGACCCATAACCATGTCTAAGGCATTACCACGTGTTGAGTTCTCTAGGCAAAGCTATGATGATAAACTGTGCATGTGGAATTGATAAATCAGAATGGACGGTGCAGGAAAAATGTGACACATGACTCATAGCTGCACTTATAAACCGCACCTCCTGATTTGTTGATGTGCGTAGCCATGACTATTCACCACACCCATGCACAACTTCCTAATTTTCCCTCATTGCTTTTTCATCTCTGTACTTGACCTATTGTCATGGACTGGGGAGTTCCCCGGGCTCTGCCCTGTCCAGGTTACTTTTTAATCTTTATATGCAGGGATTGGCTAAATGTATCGTCAGCCATGGAGTACATTTTTACTCCTACGCTGATGATACTCAGATTCTTTTCCGTTTAAATATAGCCTCTTGTGACCCCCCCAATAATTGAAAAACTGCCTTGTTGCATTCGGAGATTGGAAGGCCAACAACTGTGTTAACTAAACAGAGATAAAACTGAAATTCTTCTGGTTGTATCTAATGTCGAGGGTCATTTGTGGACCTCTGATTACTGGCCTCTCTTCCTGGGACCATGTCCAGAGCCCTCTCCAGTAGTGAAGAGCCTTGGGATTTAAAGTTATGGGTACCGGCTCTCGTAAATCTCAGATTTCTGCAGTCTGCCAGTTGGGTTTTATAAAACTTAAGGTTCTGAAAAAAGTTTGCCCTGTCCTCCAAGTTGTCTTCAGGTCAAAAATTGTTACGGCATCAATTATGAGCTCTTTAGATTACTGCAATGCAATCTATCTTGCTGAACCAGAGGTGCTACTCCAACATCTTCAAACTCTCCAGAATGCAACAGCACGTCTCGGTCTTGGAGCCCCCACACATGCTCATTCTTAAGATCTGTTACATCAATTACATTGGCTTCCTATTAGCAGTCGAGTTAAGTTCACGGTTCTCTGTCTCGTTCAGAGTGCTATCCACAACTTCAGGACAGAATGCCTGCGTTCCAAACTTGTGCCCTACATTGTAGGCTGATTATTGCACTCAACAAATCAATCTTTGCTATACATTCCTGGATTCTGCTGCGCCAGAGCGGGAGGGAGATCTTTTTCCGTTCTTGCCCCACGCTTTGGAATGCCTTACCTCTTGACCTTATCAATCTTCAGGGGGTTTTTCCATTTAGCAAAGCTAAAAAAAAAGACTTGTCTAATTTCCCATCAGTCTCCCTCTCACCCTCAGCACCTTGATAACGTATGGTCTTTGTGCGCTCTATTCATACCATATACAATACAATACAATAATTATGTTATTATGTTCAGACTGTAAATATATTTATATAATTACCTAGAAAACATACTTTATGAAAAACAATTATTTACAGTTCTACACATAGGTTTATTTTTTCTTTACCCTCATAAGTGGAGGTACTCCATGGAAGAGGTGCACTGAAAGTTTAGGACACATTGGGCCTCATTCCGAGTTGGGCGGTAAGGGTTAAGGGTTAATGGTCACCGGTAATGATGCCGGTGCAGGTAAACCCTATATAACTATTGCTACTGCATGGAATGCTATTGTTTATGATGCAAAACGGGAGCATAGTGAGCATGAGCCAAGGGAGCATAGTTGGGGTTATGCAGTGAGTGGGCAGTTTGGTTGATAGCAGAGCAGAATGCATAGGAGGTAGTTACAGTAATTGCAATGACAGGCGGGCATAGGCTGAAATCGAAATTGCTCCTATGGTTACAGAACGGGCGGTTCTAGTAATGCAACAACATGTGGGCGTAGGATCAAAAGGGCAATTCTTGTAGTGCAGCTACCAGTAGGCTTAGGCTAAATTCGGAATAGTTACTATGGTGGAAGAAGGGCAGTTCTAGTATTGCAACAACATGCAGGCATAGGCGAAATTTCAAGTTACTACTATGGTGCAAAGGGCAGTTCTAGTATTGCAACAACATGTAGGCATAGGCGAAATTTCAAGTTACTACTATGGTGCAAAAAGGGCAATCTAGTGATGCAGCAACATGTAGGCATAGGCTGAAATCAAATTACTAGTGGGGTGCAGGAGAGGACAATTCTAGTAGTGCAATATCGGGTGGGCATAGGGTAGGAATCAAAATTTGCTGAGTTTATTCTTTATAATATTTATAAGTAACAAATATCATTCAGCATATTATACCTTAACTTACTGTTTTTAAATGTCTGCAACCAGCAGAAGTACTTTAAAGTCTAGTATGTCCTCAATTGTTCAAATATATTTTAAATATTTTCAAATAGATGAAGAGAGATTTCAGTATCTAAAAGGATTAGGCAACAGCCACATCAGGAATTCCCTAAAAAATACAATCATGGACACTTTAAAAGAAATTAAACACGCGCTAATTGATCTTTAATATGATGCGGAATCAATGAACAAGGACATGAAAGACCTGTGATGAATAAAAGATATTAAAATGGCAGACTATTGGACTGATGAAGATGGTTCTTGTGTAAATACTAAAAGAAAAAGAAACGTTCAACCACATTCCCCCACATTGATATGTTGTCATCCGCAATCGCCACAGCGGTTGGCGGCTCCTTCCATGTTGGAGACTGCGAACTGGCAGATAGGGATTGCAGTCCCTTCTTTGTTTCTGGTATAGGCCCATTGGCCGGGCGCAGGGCTGCCGGGAGTTAAATTCTCCTTCCTCCTGGCAGTCGCTACGTTTCAACCTCGCTGGTTCTCGCTCCAGCTACCCTGGCTCCTTCGCTCTGTTTAGTGGCTCCTCCTGTTATCCTCTGCCCGCTTCAGCTTCTGCAGCGGATCGTGGTGCCTGCTTGTTTTCGCTCTCCTAGTGAATCTGTTTACCTGTCTCTCTGCCTTCTCCTCTGGCAGTGGATCTCCCATCTTCCTTTTTCTCTCGCTGATCTTTCGGCGATCCCTGTGTTCTCTCTTTTCCCCTCTCAGTTGCTGCTTCGGCGGCGGGCCCTGCTTTTCTCCTTTGCCGCTACCTTCTCCATTAGCGGTCCTCCAGTTTTCCCTTTCTCACTTCCTCTTTCTCTCTGGGCTGTGTTCTCGGGGCCTGGTGGTTGGGCAGTACCATACCCTCCACGGCTGCCGGTTTTCTACCTCGTAGGGATTCCTCTACTGAACCGCAGTAATCTCCTCAGCTACCGGTTGGTGTTCCTCGTCATCCTTCTGGCGGATTTCGGCACTTCTTCATACCGGCAAGTTCTGCCTTGGACTTTCGTCTGCCTACGATCTCCTCGCTAAGGGTTTTTTCCCCCGTGTGGGTTTTTCCCTGATTTTCCGACCTGCTCCCGGAAGAGGAGTCCCGGGACGGCTGTCCAGTCAGCGGTCACTGTGGCTTCACTCCGAGACAGGCAAGTGCTACCAAAAAAGGGAAGAGACTACCTAAGCCGGCGGAATCTACTAGATACAGACAACTCCGGAAATTCATGTGAGGAGAGTGTGGTGGTACGGGAGGACAAGGGGGTTCAGAAGCATAAACAGTCACATATGTTTACAGAAAATGTTGTTTGCATACTTATATTATTTTAAAAAAGGTTTACAGTTACATTTATGATTTATGAATAGAAAGTCATTAAAATGTTTCGGTAACTTTGCACAAAGACCACAATCAATATATTTTAAAATAGAACTGTAAAGGACCACCTAGATCACATATATCTACATATGTATTATTTTATTTTTTTAAACATAGCCGCGGCTACAATAAATGCTATGGAATAGGCTTTCAGGGCACATAGGCATTTATTGTAGCCAGGGCTAATGCCACTACTTTCATTGGACCCGAGGCTACCATAAAGAATGCGATAATTTAAACTGCAGGTGCTTTTAATTGCAGCAATGACTGGAGGTTATACCCACGGCTACCATGAAGGAGGCAATTGGTCAAGATGCTGGGGCAGTTAATCGCTGTTTGTACCCACGGCTACCATGAATGATAGCCGTGGATATAAATAAATACTCAGACAAATGTGCTTTTTTTTAATAAACACTGTATTTAAAGTACCAATTAAGTATTATTGATCCATTTATACAGTGTGTGTTTTTATTGTCTGCTTTTATAACTGAAAAGTTGACCCAGAAAATTACCTTTTTGTGGTACAGGAAAAACCAGTAGGAACTGGGAAGGGAAAAACATTAGGATTCACACATATAACAAAGGGTAAAAAAAGTGTTTTTCTTTTTTTAAAAAGGGGTAGTAAAAAATGCCACTTAAAACATATATTCCCAGCAGCAGCATTTGGCTGGGTGTTCTAAAATGTTCTAAAATGGCCCTTCTCCAACCATTGAGGGGGCATCTGCCACCACAACCCAGTTGTGACATCTTTCACACATTACTTGGCAGTCCTGTATATCGGATGACGGCAGGATGGCATGAGGTTGGGTGCTGGTGGCTAAAGAAAAGAAGCAATAGAAGTGGACAGCAGTGGCACAGAGGTGCTTTTGACCAGCATATACCGTCGTGCATCTTGTGGACCATGCGCTCTCATCTTGTGATGAAAATGAGCCTTCCTACATATTCTGCCACATCTTCCCAATGGCCTTTGTAATGGCTTATTGGAAATTCCTATCCTCAACACCATCCCACAAAAAACAGTGCACTTCCTCAATTCTCTTCTTACTCTGTTGCTCCTTGACATGAGCATACTGCCAGCCACCAGCAACAGTTTTCTGTGCACACTTGCTCTACCATAGAGATAAAACAGAACACACCCACACCACCTGTTCATCATTGTTGGTCTCAGACATTTTTAACATGGAACAGGGAGGAAAAACAAAACTATAAAAAACACAACACAAAAAGGACTCTGCAACTTAAAATAGAACATGTTTAAAAAAATAACAAGCTGAAATAAAAGAAATCACAAACTACAAATGACTGGACACAGTACAAAGGTATAAGAACAAGAAAGGTAAAAAGGGAAGGGAAACATGAGTATACTGCTCTTTAAAAGTTCCTGGAGGCTCACAAGCAAGTTCACCCACCAAGAGACAAAAAAGCAATGAGAAAAAAAGTGTCTTTGGATGTGGTGAATAGCCATGGCTATACAGAAAAGCCAATCATAGTGCGAATTTCATTCACGTGGCTACGCCCAGGTACAATCTCATTCATGCCTAAACTGTAAACCAATCACATTTCATGTGCGTGCATATGACTCGTACACAAGTCAATAGGGTATCCAATCAGGCAGAAAGGTTCATACACGTTGTTACCTGCATTCGCTCCTTCTGCGCCGGCCAATCAGATTTCACCCTCTGCTTACGTGCCTACACATGACCCGTAACTGCATCAATGAGAAGCCCCAATCAGGGAATGTGGTTTGTTAAAATGACTATGCCCATGCTGTATGATGAAATCCACGTGTGCAGCATTGGCCAATTGGACCATGAGTTTCATTGAGGCGGTTATGCGCATTTGCGCCTAGACCATCGACCAATTTGTTTTCATGCTCCAACTACGCGTCTACACATGACCCATAACCGTGTCAACAAGAAGGCCCAATCAGGGTTGCAGTTTCTTAATGTGGCTAGGTCCACGACATATGATGAAATCCATGTGTGGCGCATTGGCCAATCTGACCAGGAGTATTTGAGCTCCACTTATGCACCTACACTTGACCCATAACCATGTCTAAGGCATTACCACGTGTTGAGTTCTCTAGGCAAAGCTATGATGATAAACTGTGCATGTGGAATTGATAAATCAAAATGGACGGTGCAGGAAAAATGTGACACATGACTCATAGCTGCACTTATAAACCGCACCTCCTGATTTGTTGATGTGCGTAGCCATGACTATTCACCACACCCATGCACAACTTCCTAATTTTCCCTCATTGCTTTTTCATCTCTGTACTTGACCTATTGTCATGGACTGGGGAGTTCCCCGGGCTCTGCCCTGTCCAGGTTACTTTTTAATCTTTATATGCAGGGATTGGCTAAATGTATCGTCAGCCATGGAGTACATTTTTACTCCTACGCTGATGATACTCAGATTCTTTTCCGTTTGAATATAGCCTCTTGTGACCCCCCCCAATAAATTGAAAAACTGCCTTGTTGCATTCGGAGATTGGAAGGCCAACAACTGTGTTAACTCAACAGAGATAAAACTGAAATTCTTCTGGTTGTATCTAATGTCGAGGGTCATTTGTGGACCTCTGATTACTGGCCTCTCTTCCTGAGACCATGTCCAGAGCCCTCTCCAGTAGTGAAAAGCCTTGGGATTTAAAGTTATGGGTACCGGCTCTCGTAAATCTCAGATTTCTGCAGTCTGCCAGTTGGGTTTTATAAAACTTAAGGTTCTGAAAAAAGTTTGCCCTGTCCTCCCAGTTGCCTTCAGGTCAAAAATTGTTACGGCATCAATTATGAGCTCTTTAGATTACTGCAATGCAATCTATCTTGCTGAACCAGAGGTGCTACTCCAACATCTTCAAACTCTCCAGAATGCAACAGCACGTCTCGGTCTTGGAGCCCCCCACATGCTCATTCTTAAGATCTGTTACATCAATTACATTGGCTTCCTATTAGCAGTCGAGTTAAGTTCACGGTTCTCTGTCTCGTTCAGAGTGCTATCCACAACTTCAGGACAGAATGCCTGCGTTCCAAACTTGTGCCCTACATTGTAGGCTGATTATTGCACTCAACAAATCAATCTTTGCTATACATTCCTGGATTCTGCTGCGCCAGAGCGGGAGGGAGATCTTTTTCCGTTCTTGCCCCACGCTTTGGAATGCCTTACCTCTTGACCTTATCAATCTTCAGGGGGTTTTTCCATTTAGCAAAGCTAAAAAAAAAGACTTGTCTAATTTCCCATCAGTCTCCCTCTCACCCTCAGCACCTTGATAACGTATGGTCTTTGTGCGCTCTATTCATACCATATACAATACAATACAATAATTATGTTATTATGTTCAGACTGTAAATATATTTATATAATTACCTAGAGAACATACTTTATGAAAAACAATTATTTACAGTTCTACACATAGGTTTATTTTTTCTTTACCCTCATAAGTGGAGGTACTCCATGAAAGAGGTGCACTGAAGGTTTAGGACACATTGGGCCTCATTCCGAGTTGGGCGGTAAGGGTTAATGGTCACCGGTAATGATGCCGGTGCAGGTAAACCCTTACCGCCCAATTCCAAGGTCCCTTAGAGGGACCCACAAAGGACGTGTGGTCTGACTACACGTCCTTTGTGGGTCCCGCTAAGGGACCAGGGCGCTAATAACGGGCCCGCTATTTGCGGGCCCGTAATTAGCGCTTTCCCCATTCCCATTGAGCCCTATGGGGGCTCAAATGGGAATGGGGAATGGTTTACTGAATGGGGAATTACCAGGTCCTCCAAGGTCAGAATGACCCGGTAAGTCCACATTCAGCCAGACCGGACCCAGACCCGGTTTCATAGGCAGCCATGGTGCTAACAGCACCATGGCTGCCTCCAAACTCGGAATGAGGCCCATTATGTTATGTTGATTTATACTGCACACCACTACAGGTGCTTGTTTGGCTCTGCAAGAGAGGGTGTGGGGAGGTGAACGGGAATAGGGTGAGAGGATAGGTTCAGAACCAGGAGAAACTGGCATCTGTGAGTGTTGTTTTGCATGTGGTAGTTTGTGCGAGAGGTAACCATATTGGTAAGAGTCAGTGCCTTGGGTGTGTGGTGGTGTATTGTGTTGGTGTTGGTGTTTTGTGTGGGTTAGGGTGGGTTTGGTCATGTGCTCTGATTAGATAGTGTCCATAAGGAATCCAGAGTCACAGTTGGCCGTCGCCATAAGATAATCCAGTATCTTGGTGTGCAGTAGCGTTGTTAATGGTTTTATGGACTATGTGAGTAGTTCACTCTAGGTGTGCTTCAGCATCTGGAGATGCTGGGTGTGAACATAGTATTGATTTTCGGTTTGTTTATGTCTAGTGTGGATAGTTCAAGTTCTGGAGAAGTGGTGTCAGTTATGATGGCGTAGCAGAAAGGGGAACATGGTTTAGTAAGTCGGCCAGTTTGTTGGAGTCTCTGGTGTGACAAATATATGTTGTCGGTTGGGTTTCCGTTGCGTGTGGGTTTTTACTGGTTGAACTTGTTGGGCAGTGTGGCTGTTTGGTGATCACCTCATCGTCGAGTAGACTGATAAGGTTTATGGTGGGGTTGGTTGGGTCGGGTTCGTTCCGGGTGGTAAATTGTGTAGGTACCTTTCCATTGTTCCAGTCTTTGGTGATATAGGGCATGTAGAGAGTGATGGATTCTAACTTGTCTCAGATTCATTTTGGGGTATTGTCCATGGTATAGATCAGGTTGGTGTGGTTTTTTAGTTGTCATGTTTGTTTGGTGTCCTGGTGGGGTCTGTATTCATAACGCTTATTGGTTGTGGCTTAGTTGTTGTTGGGCCGTTTTTGCCTGTTCTGCAATCATTTGTGGAGAGGTAGCGAGCAATGAAGTGTGGCTTTACTCTGTTCTTTGTATGTCTCCTCAGGTTGTCTGGGCTGTTTATTGTACAGTTTTTCAGATTGGTGTAATCATGCTGGTTGGTACCTAACTGAGCAGTTTGGGTTGTCTTATTGTTTCTGTTGTCTGCTCTGGCTTCATTGCCTTTCTTGTTGTGAGGCATGATGTTTGGGTTTTGATATGATATGATATCATGTATTTGTTGAAGTTGTGGATAGTTGAGACCTCGGTTGAAAGACCTTTGTGGTGTGGTTTGTTTATTGCTCTTACCTTTCTGGCTCCTATGTGGTTCTATTATTTGTCTTGGTCCTTTTGTTAAGGTTGTTGAACCAGGGTACTAGACCCTGACAGTTCTTTCTGTATCCGATGTACAACCATGCAGTGAGTGGGAATGTCTGGAGCGATTGCTTCTGGGGATTGTGGGCACCTGAAACCTAGCTACCAGAAATTGTGTGGGGTCCAACAGTCAGTGCAATAACATTTAGAATCAGGACTCCTAGATAGAGGGATGGGGGTTCAAGGAGGGCAACAGACAATGCAGCCACACCTAGGCTTGAGACACCTGGACAGAGGGAGAAAGCCTAAAGTGGGGGTAGAAAGGTCAATTTAGTATCTCCTAAACTTTGGGCTTAAAGCGGGCACAGCAGTAAATTCAGTTACATATAGTATTGGGACACCTGGACAGAGGGAGCATGCCTAAATAGGGCACCTGGACAGAGGGGGGGGGTGCCTAAACTGGGGCACAACAGTCCATGCAGTCACACCTAGAATTGGGACACCTGAGCAGAGGGAGAGTGCCTAAATAGTGTCACAACAGTCAATGCAGTCACACCTAGAATTTGGAGACCTGGACAGAGGGAGATGGACCTAAGAGGGCACAACAATCAACACAACAGCACTTCGATCCAGGACACCTAGACAGAGGGAGGGAGGCCTAGTGTGCGCCCATCAGTGAATACAATAACATTTTGATCAGGCCCACCTGGGTAGAGGGCCACAATAGTTAATGCAGCAGTTAGACTTGGGACACATGGATCGAGGGAGAAAGGCCTAACGAGGACACAACTGTCAATGTAATGACACTTCAATTTCAGACAACTGGGTAGAGGTTCACAGCACTAAATGCAACAACCTTAGACCAGGGACACCTGGATAGTGGGAGAAAGGCCTACGTCAGGGCACAGCAGTCAATGCAATAACTCTTTGATTTGGATAGGGCACAACAGTGAACAGGGGCGTAGGAGACACATAAAATCTGGGGGGGACAGGGGACATCTTGGGGACTTTGCTTTATTTATTTATTTATTTATTTATTTATGTATTGTGTTTTAGTGAAAGAATTCGACTTTTCTCAAAATTAGAATTAAAATAGCAGTATGTATTAAATTACAAATATCACTGTATAAAACAAGAGAAAAGAAGAAAAGAAAACAGAAGAAAATTAAAGGATGCAGCAGCAAAGAACATGTCTTTGTATGTTGCATTTCTGGATTTTTTATATAACTATGAGCTCATGGTAAGAGAGAGGAAATAACAATTACTTCCAGTGGGCCACAGCTAGGACGCCAGCTCGTTAAGAGGCAGATCACCTGTAAGTGGACTCCTGCCAAATAAAGGAGTTGAAGCCTTTTCTAACAATTGCAAGTTGCTACTTTTTTTGTGTGTGGCAAGGAGACGTGTGTGTCTCTTGGAATGGAAAGATGGGGGTTTCAAAGAAAGAAGAAATCTTGTTTATACCTCTGAGTAAGCCCTGTTATGGGAGTAGAGGGACCAGGTGTGTGATGTTGCTGCTTTGACTGTCCTGCCGGGGGGGTGGGGTACAGCAAACAAGGAGGATGAGCAAGCCCACCCCCTTATAAGCACTCCCCAGGTCCATGGCCGGATGCATCAGACCCGGGGGATGCCTAGTAGGTGGGGTGTATGTGGACCCAGGGGGGTGGCCAGAGGGGCAGCCCGTTATGTGGGCTGCCCCTCTAGCGCCCCTGCGAGGGCCGGGTCAGCCCCTCACGATGAGTCTGGTCCCTCTTATTCCATCTCATGCTGTCTTCAGAGCCTAGCCTTTCTTTGCCTTTGTTATTCTGAATGCAGAGCTGGACTCTGTTCCTTTCTCGTTTAACATTTGCTGCAAAGCCTGATCTATTTGATTCTCTCATATGTTACTATGACGGCAGAGCATGGGTCCTCTGCCCTGTTACATTATTCAAAGAGCCCCTCTGGCCTTTCTTTTCCTCTCCCTTGTCTCACTGCTTGCTTGCTTAATACATACCTCCTTGCTTGAACACTCAACATATTCTCCCTAACACAGCAATGGCAGCTGCAGTCTGTCTTAACTTCTATTTGTTCCGTGTCTTGAATTGGCCTCTTATTTCCGCTTTTATGTCTGCAGGGGAAAGGCATTTGCCAGTCACTGCCATGATCGTTCTACCTGGCCATAAGAGGGCAACAGCTAGCCAAAATTGGAAGAACATGGCATATTATGTCAGAAGCTGGCAACTGCCTTCCTAATGCCTATACAAGAGACACAACTATTGCCTTTGTTTCTAACAGTAATTCAGTGGATGAAGAAACGCGAGAACATAGATATTGCTTAATAATGAAGGGGATGATGTCACACTTGGTTCAGACATTTTTATCACGCCAGGAGCTAATTTCCAGCTGCAATTAAGCGATAACCTTTTAGACTTCTGGCTTTAAATAACGTTAGTATCACCTGGAAAGCAGAGAGGTTGCTCAACAGGGTTCCTGGAGCACGAGGGGTACCCTTCTCCTGGGCATGGATGATTGGAGGGCATTCTTGCCCTGGTTTGGAGCCTGGCCCCTACAGCCGTGATGGGGGGAGGGGCCTATTACTTTTGGTTGTACGTACCCTTTGAGGATGGGCAGACATTGCCTCCTGCTTTAGCCCACTAACAGCTCTGCTTTGCAACTTTATCACACATGCCTGTCAGGTGGCATGTAACTCAATGGTACTAATGTTATCAGCCTCAGAAGTCTGGAATCCTTTGCCACATCAACTAGGGTACAGGCTTGCCACTTGAGACTTACCCATGTCTGAGTCGGCATCTGTCGCCCTGTGGGGAAGACACACACAGAAAGAGCAGGGCACAGTGCCCTTGTGGGTTTTTCATACTTCTTCCTCGGGGTGGGCACAATTCACTCCGCAGAGAAAGTGGCACATGCTGGGCAACATTCTCCCACTTTGACAATGTCACCCAAAGAGAGAAATTGGCCATTTGAAATACCTCTGTCTACTTATTAGTGCGCAATCCACACTGATGGGTTTAAGCACCTGCTTAACGCGAGATGGCAATTAAGGGCATTTGCCAATGCACTCAAGAAGCACAGGAACCCTCTTACCAGTGACATGCCATGCTCACTCATTCTGATCACGAATTGCCATTTATCTGGGTCATGTTAAATGTATTTATTTATTTATTACATGTGTAGCATCACGGAAAACCCCCAAGCATCAAGGCGCAAAGTAAACTGCATGGAGTGGACCACTTCCATTGGCGCACGTTTTTACTTTTCCGCCACAAAATGGAAGATTTTTGCGTAAAGGGCAGGTGAAATCACATTGCTTTTCCACTTCGGAAGAGTGTAAATACCTTGCGCAATTAGTGATTGCTGGCAGAATTGACAATGACTTCCTCTGGACTCCGCCCACTCCAGGTTTCATTTCCAAGCAGATCCCAGAGGAATCCCTTTCCTTATTTCCAGCATGAGAATCCATGCTGGCATTAAGGCCGCATTTGTCTGGTGGAGCGGGAAATACAGGGGGTCCTGGTGTGTCCACTCGGCTCCCGAACTCCACCCAGAAAATGCACGAAAATCTGGCTCGTTAGAAAAAGCAACAGTAATAGTGTTTTCCACCACTTTTTCTGAACCAATTGACCTGGAAAATGCTGTGTTGCATCGGAAGCTGGATGCATTCACTCTGCCTATTATCCCACCGGAAGATTAAGCCAGGTGCTGAACACAGGTATTACATATTCCTGTGCACAATCTGCATTTGGATAATTAACTAACTGAGCTACCTTACAAATGATATCTCCTCTGGGGCTTTACCGTCTTAACCCCTTAACTGCCATGGGTATTTCCCCCCAGTGCTAAGGCCTTTTTTGGTGATTTCGGTATGTCGCCATTCAATTCCCTTGTAACTTCTTTGTTACATGAGATACCTCGGCCAAAGTTGCCCCCTTTTTCCCCCATGTAGGCAGTCGTAACGCCACCCAGGAATCCTAGTTTGCTGTAGGGGGGTGAGAGAAAATAACCAAAAAGGATAACATTTGTTTTTTTTTTCAGAAAATACCAATAAAATGTTGTACAAAGAAGCTTGTGGTGTTTTCCTTGTAAGAGCTAGGAACAAATGCTGTGCTGGAATCGCCATTTTCCAGGCTTTCATGAACAGATTGAGTGGAAACCAAAATAACATATTTTGATATGCTAATCAGCCGTTTTGTGAGAGGTAGGCGATTTTGGCGTTTTTTGTCCAATAGGACATGCGTGGACGGAATGGAAGAAAACGGTATGAAAGCTGAATGGGAAGCCAGAAGGGCATACATTTCTGAAAAGTAGACAATATTTCAAGTTTAGGAAGGGGTGATTTGCGCAGGTCAGGCAACAACTATGTAGGGAAAGATTCCATAGTTTGGGGGGAAATCGGGAAAATGACAGAAAAACAAACACAATTTCCGCACATTTCACTCTGGTCACCCACCGAAACACACAGCCAACAACACATGGCCTACCTTCCAGCGTTCCCACAGGTGTCCCGACGAAAACGGTATCTCACATGTGTGGATGCACCTACTTCGGCGCAAAGGGAAAAGGCTTACCCACTGATAACCCCAAGCCTTTCGGCAAAGCAGATTTTGCTCATGTGGACAACCTACAGATTTGGGCCTAGGGTGCCGAAGCCACCAAGGAAAACAGAGATCCCCATGCATTTCCGAAAAGAAGACACCCGTGGGCACCCCCCTTTCCACAAAAAACATCCATGGTGGTTTAGTGACCCCCACACCCACCCAAAACAAATTATAATTTTTTTTATTTTCGTTTTTGTTTTGCCTCTTTCCTAGGGACAGATTGTGCTAGCAATCGGCCCCCAGGGAGGGCTACATGAGATGCCCCCCATCCATTTGGGGTGGGGGGGAGGGCCACCCCCCTTTCCACTAAAAAGATCCATGGTGGTTCAGTGGCCCCCCACACCGACCCAAAACAAGTTATAATTTGTTTTATTTTTGTTTTGCCCCTTTCCTGGGGGCAGATGGGCACATGTGTGTGACCATCTGCCCCCAGGGGGGTGGCAAAACGTACTGCCCCAGGTTTGGGGGGTGGGGTGGTTCTGCCAATACGTACTGCCCCAGGCTTGGGCGGTGGCTCTGCCAATATTTGCAGTGGCCTCCCCCCACCCCAAATGGACGGGGGCATCCCATGTACCCCTTCCTAGGGGCAGAAATCTGCCCCCAGGGAAGGCTACATAAGGTGCCCCCATCCACTTAGGGTGGGGGGAGGTCCAACCCCCTTTCAAACACAAAAAGTCCTAGTGCTCTAGTGCCCCCCACCCCACCCAAAACAAGTTATAATATATATCTTTTTGTTTTGCCCTTTTGCCCTTCCCTAGGGGCCATTGGGCACATGTGTGTGGCTATCTGCACCCGGGAGGGAGGGGTCAAAACGTACTGCCCCAGGCTTGGGAGGGGTGGCTTTGCCAATATTTGCAGTGGCCTCTCCTCCCCACCCCAAATGGATGGGGTCATCTCATGTACCCCTTCCTAGGGGCAGAAATCGTCCACCGGGGAGGGCTACATGAGGTGCCCCCTCATCCACTTAGGGTGGGGGGGAGGTCCAACACCCTTTCAAACACAAAATGTCCTGGTGGTCTAGTGCCCCTCCACGCCCACCCAAAACAATTTATAATATATATATTTTTGTTTTGCCCTTTTGCCCTTTCCTAGGGGCAGATGGGCACATGTGTGTGGCTATCTGCCCCCGGGGGGCGGTCAAAACGTACTGCCCCAGGCTTGGGAGGGGTGGCTTTGCCAATATTTGCAGTGGCCTCTCCTCCCCACCCCAAATGGATGGGGGCATCTCATGTACCCCTTCCTAGGGGCAGAAATCGGCCACCGGGGAGGGCTACATAAGGTTCCCCCTCATCCACTTAGGGTGGGGGGGAGGTCTGACCCCCTTTCAAACACAAAAAGTCCTGGTGGTCTAGTGCCCCTCCAACCCCAGCCAAAACAAGTTATAATATATATCTTTTTGTGTTGCCCCTTTGCCCTTTCCTAGGGGCAGATGGGCACATGTGTGTGGCTATCTGCCACCGGGGGGGGGTCAAAACATACTGCCCCAGGCTTGGGAGGGGTGGCTTTGCCAATATTTGCAGTGGCCTCTCCTCCCCACCCCAAATGGATGGAGGGCATCTCATGTACCCCTTCCTAGGGGCAAAAATCTGCCCTCATGGAGGGCTACATAGGGTGACCCCCATCCAATTAGGGGGGGGGGGCGAGGGCCACCCCCTTGAAAAAATCCCTGGTGGCTAGTGGTCACACCCGCATCCACCCGACCCAAAACTACATTTAAAAAAAAAACTTTTTTTTTGTTTCCCCCCCCTTCCCTGGGGGCAGATGATCACCCATCTGCCCCCAGGGTATTGCCCCCATGTTTTGGGGGGGCCAGCGGGGAGAGGGCAGCCCCACTTCAAAAACAGATCCCTGCACAACACACCAAACACATATTCTGGGGGGATAAATGACATTACATCCCCCCCACTTAAAATTGTGGGGGGGGGGTTTGTCCCCGCTGTCCCCCCCATGTCCTACGCCCATGACAGTGAATGCAGCAACCAATAACACCATGCAATAACACTTTGATTTGGGACACCTGGGTAGGGAGCCACCACAGTAATTGCACCAACCTAAGACATGGGCACCTGGATAGAGGGAGAAGGGCCTAATGAGGGGGCACAAAGTCAATGGTATAATACTTTGAAATGATGTGTTACGACGACCGGCTGTCTAAATGGGAGATAGGGCTGGCTACCACAATCTGTCTAAATGCAGGAAATGCCTGGCTAACACAATCTGTGTAACTGTGAGATATGGTTGACTTACGCAATCAGGCTAAATGTGAGATATGGCTAACTTACACAATCAGGCTAACTGTGAGATATGTCTAAATTACAGAATCATGCTAACTTACACAATCACGCTAAATGTGAGATATGGCAAATGTACAGAATCATGCTAAATGTGAGTTATGGCTGACTTACACAGTTCGGCTAGATTTAAGATATGGCTAACTTACACAGTTAGGCTACATTTGAATATGGCTACTTACACAATCAGACTACCTGTGAGATATGGTGAACGTACAGAATCAGGCTAACTTACACAGTCAGGCTAAATGTGAGATATGGCTAACTTACAGAATCAAGCTAATTTACACAATCAGGCTAAGTTATGTTATGCTATGTTATGGTATAGAACATTTGTATAGTGCTTTCTGCCATTCGGGGGATGTGAGAGATCAGTGCAATATGGGCAGCATGGAGGGTGGTCTCCAAGTCAGCATTCTGGCTGCCGTGGGGCATGTTATGGAAATTGTGTGTTTTGTTAGGCCAATTATTTCATGAGGTGTAGCTGCGTGCTACCAGGCTGTTGAGGTGTTCAATAAGCAAATGAAGTTATGTGTGCAGCTATGCTGAATTGATCGAGGGGTATACCTGTGTTCCATTGTTTGTTGATGCAAAGTGTACAGGAGAATATTGGTATGGATGCGTGTCTGCGGATGTTGGTGGGTGGCCTCTTTACTTGTGGTGTATTCTGAGCCCAGCGCGCCGGCCGTGTCTTTAAGTAGTGGGTTTAAGTGGTGTTGTCTCCGTCGGTCCGCCCTTTTCCATAGGCTCTGTAGTCGGATTTGGAGCGTCCGTTTTTTGGGTCGATGGAGGAATTATAAGCTGGGTTGCTGGGTGCTTCTTGGGTTATTCTATGGTTCTCCGGAGAGTTTCACAAGCATAGTTACTTCCATGTCACTGGTGCACTGGTGCATTTTTTTTTTTTCTAGGAAAGCATGGGTCGCATCTATTGATCATATAGTAGCGGCTATGCTTTGGCGGTTGAGCTAGGTCTGTGGAGCTTACAGCTGCATGGGTTGGAAGTCCTTGGTGCATAGGCCGACTTCCTTGCCCACACTGTTGCATTTCTTTCTGGAGAGAGGTAATTACACAAATGATCAGCTGTCTTCCGTTGGTCTCCTGTTAAGTGTGAGCTATGGATGACTTACAATCAGGCAAACTTACACAGTCAGGCTAAGTGTGAGATATGTCTACATTACACAATCAGGCAAAATGTGAGATATGGCTAATTTACACAATCAGGCTAACTTACACAATCATGTTAAATGTGAGATAAGGTTAACCTACACAATCAGGCTAAATGTGACATATGGCTAACTTACACAATCAGGCTAAATGTGAGATATGGCTAACTTACACAATCAGGCTAAATTACACAATCGGACTGAATGTGATTTTTGGCTAACTCACACAATCAGGCTAATTTGCACAGTCCGGCTAAATGTGAGCTATGGCTAACTTACACAATCAGGTGAACTTACTGAAACAGGCTAAATGTGATATATGGCTAACTTACACAATCGGGCTAACTTACATAATTAGGCTAAATGTGAGATATGGCTAATTTACACAATCAGGCTAAATGTGAGATATGGCTAACACACACAATCAGGCTAACTTACACAATTATGCTAAATGTGAGATATGGATAACTTACACAATCAGGCTAACTTACACACTAAGGTTAAATGTGAGATATGGCTAACTTATACAATCAGGCTAAGTGTAGGATATGGCTAACTTACACAATCAGGCTAATTTACACGATCAGGCGAAATGTGACATATGGCTAATTTACACAATCAGGGTAACTTACACAATCAGGCTAACTTACACAATCAGGCTAAGTACTATTAGAGAAGGGATAAGATAAGATTGGGTTGGACAGTCTAATGGGGAACAGTGTTTTCTGGTCCCTCTAGCCAGACTTGCCCAGAGCTTGACTAGCTTATTTGTCGCTGCCGGTTGATGGCTGCCGGCTCCTCAGGCTAACACGCGCCAATACAGTCTGGAGAGGCTTCTTCAGGATCTGCCCTTTGGCTCCGGCCCTTAGCCGGAGGCGGCTTCCTGGGCAGATGGGTTGCCCTGGATTTGTGTCTTTTTAGTGCTTCTTGCCCAATCAGGTGCAGAGGGCAGGAATCAGGGAGAGCCTGTGGCCCACACCAAGTAACCCACCTTTTAAGGCGAGTTGGAGTGCTCTCGGCTCCGTATCACTTCTATACAGTTCAAAGTTACAAAAGCCTGGGTCCAGAGGGGCACGCAGCACTTACCGGATGCATTTAGGATTGGAAATGGTGCCAGTGTTGCAAGCACAAGGTTCCTGCATCTCGCTTTCACTCGCTGGGCTTCTTGGCCAAACAGATGTGTGGAGCATGAATCTGGGAGGGCCCACTGCCCACAACAAGGAAACCACCTTCTAAGGTGAGTTGGAGCGCTCTCTGCTCCCAATCACTTCCCCACAGTTAAAAGTTACATAAATCTTGGTCCAGAGGGGCACACAACACTTACTGGATGCCTTTGAGATTGGCCAATCGGATGCACAGGGCTGGAATCAGAGAGGGCCAACTGCCCACAACAAGGAAACTGCCTTCTAATGCGAGTTTGAGTATGTATGTATGTATGTATTTTATTTTTGTATAGGGCCGGTAGCCCGAAGGCCTCAGGGCACTTAGACTTACAACACAGCAGATGCATGACAGCCAATAAATAACAGTTACTGCGGCCTAGTGAGTGCCCCTGAACACTGCTTTCCCCCTATTCATCATCTAAAGAGGTGTGTCTTCAACCGCTTCCTGAAAACAAGATGATTTACTTCGGACCTAAGAGTTTCAGGAACGCTGTTCCACAATTTAGGAGCCAGTGCCAGAAAAGATCTGCCCAACCCGGATTTCAACTTGAACTTAGGTACAGTCAAGAGGCACTTTTCCCCCGAGCGTAGACTTCTACTGGAAGTGTAGAGCACTAAGCTCTTTTTCAAGTAGTCCGGAGCTATGCCATAAAGGCAGTTGTGTACCAAGCAGAGAGCCTTGAACTTTATGCATTCCTCTACTCTAAGCCAGTGCAGAGATAATCTATCTGCAGTCACATGGACTTTCTTCTTCAAATTCTTAACTAACCTGACCACATTGTTCTGGATCACCTGGCAGCTGGATAGGTCCTTGGATGAGGCCCCTAACAACAGAGCATTACCGTAGTCAAGCCATGATAGAATGATGGCTCTGGCTATCGTAGCCATGTTGCCTTCATTGAGGAATGGCTTGATGGCTTTCATTAGCCTGAGATAATACGCCGTATTTTTTTGAAGGTAGCTGGTCTGGGTATGAGAATCGACTGCAGAATAGACCATCATACCCAGGGTCTTCACTTTAGGGACCACCAGAATAGTGGCATTCTTGATTTGGAAAGAATTGTACTCTGCCCCCAAATTGGCCAGCTGACGACTGGAGCCAAACAACATCAGTTTGGTTTTTGAGTCGTTCAGGCACATCCAATTTGCCTGCATCCAGTCGTCTGTTAGCTTGTAAACCCTAGCAATCACTTTGCTGTCCATGGCGTGATGACTACCCCCCAATTCCAATATGAGTTGGGTGTCGTCTGCGTAATTCATAAACGACACTCCTGCTTTCACCAATAAGCTGCACAGTGCGCGCATATATATGTTAAACAACATCGGTGATAGGCTGGCCCCTTGGGGAACTCCAAATAAGATGTCGCAGGGATCAGAGAAACTGCTACCCCAATGGACCCTGGCTTGGCGGTTGGATAGAAATGACAGAAGGCAGTCAATGGCTCCTTCGGAACAGCCCACGTTCTCTCTAAGTGCCTTGATGAGAAGATGATGATCCACCAGGTCGAAGGTGGCACTTTAGTCTAGGAGCATCAACATCCCTAACTTATTCTTGTCTAACAAACTCAGCATCTGATTCTGCAAGTCCAGCATGGCTGTTTCAGTACTATGGGATGCTCTGAAGCCTGATTGTTGCTGGTGCAAAATCTCCTGGTTCTCTACAAAGTAGTGAAGTTGCTGTGTTGCTACCTTGTCTAATAGTTTAAGAACAAAATTTGAGTTAGTTATTGGGCGAAGGTTTGCAGGGTCCTTAGGATCCAGGCCAGCTTTCTTAACAAGTGGGGTGATGGTGACTTTCTTCAGGTCTCTGGGCACTGTGCCCTCTTGAAAAGATGCATTCACTATTCTCCGGAGGATAGGAGCGAAAATGTCTTTGTGTTGAAGGATGATACTGGGTGGTAAAATGTTTTCTGCACAGGTGGTGGGTTTAATATTATTCAACACTTCTAGCATATCTGCCTCTGAAATGGGGTCAAATTTAAAGAGCTGCTTTCTGAGAGTTACCTCCACTTCTGTGGGATGAGTGCTCTCTCTCCTTCCAATCACTTCCCCACAGTTCACAGTTACAAAAGCCTGGGTCCAGAGGGGCACGCAGCTCTTAGCGGATGCCTTTGGAATTGGAAATGGCTCCAGTGTTGTGACTGCAAGGTTAGACAACTTGTTTGTACAAAAAAAAACATTTGACTTAAAGTTTGATGGGGAAGATTTTTCTATAAGGGTTTCTTTTGACATAATTGTATCTGCTTCCACTTCATAGCCTCAGCCATTATTGTCTATGAGATTTGGGTTTATTTGTTCTTATTTATAAACCTCTTCATTGGCATGTGGTTCAGTGCTACCTGTCTGTAACCATTCACATTCACAGCAGTTGTAAAAGGTATCTATATTAACATTGTGCATGTTTAAAAGTATTTGTTGTAGTTTATTGAAAAATTTAGTTAATAGTTTCATTCTGTTTAAAATCAATATAAAGATGTTTTTTCTTTAGTTTAAATGCGCTGTCAATGAGAGCTTTGAGGATTCGTTTTCTGTGCTAGTTCTTAAGCGTAGAACTTGACTTCTTAGATATATTTATGAGACTGCTAAGAACTCTACGGTGGAATATTTGTTGTTAAATTTACTTTTTGGAATGTTTTATTGTGGCTACGTTAATATTGGTAGATATAATGCTGTTCATTTTTAGGTGTAGTTTAATTTGTACATTTTTATAATTGAAATTTTTGAAAGAGGGGGCTTTCTTTTGTTAATGCTGACTGGTTTTGTTTCATTGAGTACAGTTACTAGCTGTTATGTTTGAATGTTTTCTATACATTGTTTTAGTGGCGGATGACCATATGGCTCTTATTTTTATCTGCTCTATATTTTCTTTGTTTTCTATGGTGTTGGTTTTTAGTAAGCATTATTTTGTGCCTGTTGGAAAAATAGAAGTGTGTGTTTGAAATGTGTGACATGTTTATCCATGTGTTATTGTATAATAAATATGGGCATGTGGATGAAAAAGGGTGCCGTGTGATTGTGGGCAATATGGGCATGTGGATGAAAAAGGGTGCCGTGTGATTGTGTAGTGGGATGATAGTTGTGGTTGGGAATTTTGTAAATTTTGTATGTGTGATGCGTTTTGGTAAATATGACATTGAAATGACTGGTGTATAAAATAAGTATGTTTGTGTGATGGGGAATGGGTGATGAATAATTGATAGCAGAATGTGTTAAATAGTACTGGTTTTAGTGAGTAAGGGAGTAGTGGTGTGATTTAATAAGTAGGAATATGATGCTACTAGTAGTGCAGTAGTTGCTCTAATGGTGTGATTTAGTGAACAGGTATGAGTGTTGTGTGGGTGTAATTGTTAAGGGGTGAGGAAGAGTGTGTGTGAGTGGGAATGTGTATGTTCGTAATTTGGAATGCAATGAGTGTGAATGTGTTTGGGTTGGAATGGAGGACTTGAGGAGGACAGGGGTATGGAAGAATAAGAAATACAGTTGTGGTATAGAAGTTTATGCGAGACAGTTGCGTTGTTAGGCAATAAGGAAATGGTGGGTATTGAACAAAGACCAATATTGAGATAGGATTAGAAATAGTGTGACTGGTGCAATGGAATGAGTAAATTACAATTTGTTGAGTTGAAAAGAATGTTATTTATGTATTTATCTATTTATGTATTCATTTGTAGAGCGCTCCTGACTCTGGGTTATCTGGGCACATACATGTGAGAGGAACTTACAGATTCATATAAATACAGTTACTTGAGGATAGATTTTAAACATTACAGTAAGCATGACAGTTACATGATGATAGATAGTAAACATTACAGTAAGCATCAGAGAGTATTCAAAATATCACACCATGCTTTATGATCATTCTTGAGTAAATAACCAAGTTTTAACTTTTTTTCTAAAGCCCCAGAACGAGGGTTCTGCCCTTATATCTAGTGGCATGGAGCTTCATAGTTTAGCAGCTAAAACAGGAAAATTGTTTTCTCCAACCTTTTTGTAGCTTAAATTTGGGAACTTTGAGGCAGTGGGTAAGTGCAGACCGTGTAGGTCAGTCAGAGTGGTCTCTAGAGATTTTGCATGTGAGGTATTTCAGAGCTGAGTTAGAGAGACATTTCTGGGTTAGAGCTAGGATTTTGAACGTAATTCTCCATTGAACTGGCAGCCAGTGGGCATTACGTCTGGCTGCCGAGATATGGTGGGATTTGGGGATATTGAGTGCAGTCCTCAATGCATTATTTTGTAAAATGTGCAGTTTTTTTACATTGTGTTTGTTAGTCCCTAGGTAGAGGGCATTACAATAATCTAATTTAGATAGTATGAGGGATCTTGCTAAGGTAGTGCAACTTTCCATAGATAAGAAAGGTCTGCAAGCATTAATCAATTTGCATATGTATGCCGTAGCAGAGGGTGTAGTGTTGACTTGTTTAGTCAAGGTGAGTGAGGAGTCTAAGTACATTCCTAATGTCTTCACTTCCCTTGAAACTTTGATATTGATGCCATCAATGTAGAATGCTTTGAACTGGTTATCCAATTTATTCAGTTTAGTCTGAGATCCAATGAGTAGTAACTCTGTCTTATCGTCATTAAGACAAAGGCCATGAGTGGCCATCCAGGCTTTAATCGTTAGGTTAATTTAATTAATCAGCTTCATATCAATGTTGTGGTCACCTGTGATGGGAATGAGGATGTGGGTGTCATCTGCATAGTTAGTGTAGGTGACACCCACATTGTTTAGATTGTTGAAAAGGGGCTTGGTAAAGATATTAAATAAGGTGGGGAGACGCAAGAACCTTGAGGTAATCCACAAGTGACAGGAGCCGGCTTGGCCATTACAGTTGGTGTGAATACCCTCATAGTCCTGTTGTCTAGGAAAGATTGTATCCAGGAAGTAGCATTGACAGAGAAGTGGGCTGACAAAGACAAATGTTTATAAAGGACTTTGTGATTGACTAAATCAAAGGCAGCGGATAGGTCAAGAAGCATAAGGATGGCCAGGTTACCCTTGTCCTTCACTTCATCCATTTGCATTTTTTAAATCTATCAAGGCTGACCCGGTGCCATGACCCAGTCTGAAGCCTGATTGCCTCAGGCCGAGGAGATGGTTTGATTCAAGGTGTTCCTTGATTTGTAAGTAAGCGGCCCTATCTGTAATTTTCAGAAGGAATGGCACTGTAGTTAGGGCTCTGTAATTCGTTGGTATGTTAGGATCAAGACTAGTTTTTTTTTGTTTTAAAGTGGTAAAACCCAGGCATCTTTCAGATTAGTTGGGACCAAGCTTGTTTCGAAATATGAGTTGATTAGGGTGGTGATGAAAGGGGCGAGATCTTTTGCAGCCTCTTGGATCATGGCTGCTAGGCAGATGTCCCCTTGGCATCTCGATGGTTTGTTATTATTTCTTCTATTTCTCGAATGGTGACAGGGGTAAATCCAAATAGGCTACAAGTGTTAGAGGGTGAGTCATGTGGTTTTAAGAATTGTGTAACGGCTGGCAGGGTGAGTTTTTTGTTTCTATTTTCATTTGTAATAAAGACATTTTGTCTAGTAGTACTTTTGGTACATTTGTACACCAGGTCGCATCTTTAGGGATGTTTTCTGGTAGGGGTAAGGGGGTTTCTAATTCTATAAGGATGGTTAATAATTCTTTCCTTCCAGAGTTAGCTTTCGTGATTCTGCCATATGTGTCTTTTTTAGCCTGGATGATAGCGGTTTTGTAGCTTTTTGGAGACTTTAGAGAATATTTCTTTATTCAGGTCTGAAGGGAGCTTTTTCCAATTAGCCGCAACATTTCTTTTTTCATTGCTCAAAGTTTTAAGGTTGAGAGTAAACCATTTGTTGAGGTGGGCAAGAGGTTTGGCTTTGCACATTTTTAACAGCACTACTTTATCTATGGCTTGCCATAGAGTAAGGTTGTAAAGCTCAACTAATGCAGATGGGTCCATACTCATATAGGTTGGATCCCTGGCGCTGTGTTTTAGGAGTGGTAGTATGTTCTCTACAGTGATGTTGCTGTTGTTTCTAGTGGGAGCAGGAGGTGCCTGTAAGTTGCTCGAGTTTTGTCGAAAGATATCCTGGATAGTGAAGGAAATAATGTTGTGGTCTGATCAGGGGGATGCAGTGTGAGAAGTAGAGTTCTGACAGGTTGTTTATAAGGGCTAATGCATGTTTTCATTGAGGGTCAAGAAGGCCTAAATTAACGTCTCCTAGTACAATGATCTGTGAGCCAGGTTTAGTGTTTGCAGAGAGGAGTTGGGTGATGTCCTCTTTGAAATAGGATAATGGGCCTGGGGGTCTGTCAATAAGGTGTATCGTTACTGTGCGAGTGGCCTTAAGAGATCATTTAACAGATAAGAGTTCTCCTGAGGGGAATGGTTGGTTTGGGATAGCCCTTAAGCCAAGCTAAGTTTTGGTCATGAAGACTACTCCGCCTCCTCTGGAAGTTTCTCTGCCTAAGGATGGAATAGTTTTCTGGGATGGCTAAGGACAGTGTAGGTCCTGCTGCAGAGTGGAGCCATGTTTCGTACATTGCTAGAAGATCATTCCTTACTATCAGGTCTGCTATATCTAGCGCATGTGCAAGTCGCGGTGTAACGTTTATAAGTGTGCACTTGATTAAAGGGGCGTTGGCATTAGAGTTAGCTGTGAGCAGGGGCTGGTCTGCAGGTAAAGTGGGAGTACTTTTGATGTTGCTCTTCTTTTGCACATCCCTATTTCTCTTGGAGGATGTGGTCTTGGTACTGGAGTTTCTTCTGTAGATAGTTAGTGGAGGTTGTACATTCTTTAGTCTAGGTCCTAGTCTAGCCTTTCTGATGCTTACAGGGCAGGGTTGGTTGGGTGTAGGATGCACATCATGTAGCTGGATCCATTGGATGTGGGTGAGTGGGCAAAGACTGTTTACTGAAGTCCCTAAGTAGGAGTAGCTATAGTTGTACCAGACAGTAGATCTTGCAGAAATTTAGTAGGTATTGTGGTGTAAGAGGGTGGTAGCAATGTGGACACAGTAAGGCTTATGCCATGTTTGTTAGACATAAGTGCACAATAATTGCTGGCCCCTAGTGTGATATATCTTACTGTGAGGATCTTGTAGGTGACAGCTAAGGGGGTGATACATAGTGAAATTATGTTATTTCAATTAGGGTGATATACATGCTATATTAATATCCTTACTTTGTATGAAGTGAAGAGTTTTCTTTGTTCAGCAGCTGTGTTCATCAATCTTCTTTTATTTTTCCAATATTTGTAAAAGGAATTTAGTTGGTATATGCGATAATGGTCAATGGTAATGGTTAAGTAGTTTCAGTAGCATAGCTTGTTTTTTTTATTCTGGTAGAAGCAGTTATAGTTGTATTATGTATGGAGTGCTAACGTATTTCAACTATGTTGTTCCAATCTGGGGAGAGATTATAGAAGGTTTGCACTGGTGCAAGTGGAACGTTGCGTGGTATTAGCAATGGGGAAAAGAATGTCCTACTTTAAAAAAAACAGTGGGATACATTAGAAAATTATTGCAGCATGAGAAGTGCAGTTTGGCATATTATAAGCAACACTGTGAACATTGTCATACAGCAAAAAAGATGCATTTGTAGTGCTTTTTTACACATGGGAAAAGTTTTCACTAGGCAATGGTATGAGCAATAGGGCAAAGTTTGCATTGACATACACATGCATGAAAAGTGTTTTTTTGCACTAGGGCAATGTTTGTCCTGGTGCTTTTAATATGGAAAGTGCACTTATTGTAGAGCAATGGATTTGTAATGTGCTACAGTGTTTTCAAAAATAGCACAAAATGTGGCCTAGTGGTAATACAATGCAGCATTGCAGTTGCAGCTGTGTATGCTGTCAGTATATGGTGTGTTATAGTAGTGATTGCAACACACTAGTCCTTTTTATGTAAGGAAAAGTGTTGAATTTAGAATTGCCTGCTTTTAGTAGGAATGTATTGAAAGGGAAAAAAGTATAGCTACGTTGGCACTTCCATAATGTTTCTGTGTTTTTGAGTTAAGGAAATTGCATCGGAAAAATATTGTAGCCACTGTTTTAAGTGGTATTTGTTGTAATGAAGTGTAATATTGTGCCACTATATGAAATGTGGTATTACTGTGTTTAAAACACTATACACTTATATGTAAGGAAAGCTGATGTGTTTCAGTAATGCCTACTTTCATTGGTATTTTAATAAGAATTGCAAAATCTGTAGGTACAGCAGTAGAACGGACATGTTAATATTTTTGTAAAGGAAAGGAAACGTAGTTGATAAACACTTTTATGGTACTATTAAGTGGTAGTTGCTGGGAGCAGGTGGAGCATTGTGGCCCTATAAGGGATGTGATAGCAAAAATTGTAAAATATTACATTTATACATAAGGAAAATGCTTTTGTTTTAAAAACCTTTCTTTTTAGGGGCATTTTATTGACAATACAACATGCATATGTGCATTTAGAGCTGCACCATTTGTAACTTGTTTTTACAGGTAAGGGAAGTACAGTTGGCAAAGATTTGTAGAACACTGTTGGTGTGAGGAAGTCCAATATGTTAGCAGTGCATGTAAGTAACTGCCACTTTATGTAAGCAGGTGTAGAATGTTGCAATACATGGCGTTTGATAGCAATGGATAAAGAAGGAGCATATGCTTATTGAGATGCTTATTATATCATTTGATCACATTTTTAAATATATATACTGGGTTGCTGCCACTTACCCTGCATATATATTTCAAAAGGTGGTGAAAACAATACTTTATAAATACACCTTTACTATGGGCCTCATTACGAGTTTGGAGGCAGCCATGCCCTTAATAAGGGCATGGCTGCCTCCAAACTCGGGTCCGGGTCCAGGTTCCCTGAATGGGGAATTACTGGCCCTTTCTGACCTAGGAGGGCCCGGCAATTCCTCATTGAAGGAACCCATCCCCATTTCCATTCGAGCACCATAGGGCTCAAAGGGAATGGGGATGATGCTAACAACGGGCCCCTCAATAACCGGCCCATTGTTAGCATGCTGGTCCCCTCGCTGGATCCGCAAAGGATGTCTGGTCTGACCTTTAAAACTATAGGCCTCATTGCATAGAAAGAGAACTGCAGAGATCGTGGACAGTTGGAAACCTCCATGGACATCAGAGTATTAGCCAATGAGGTTTTCTGCTTGTGGAGGAGGAGTTGAAGTGTAAAGAAGCACAGGGTAGCAAGTATTTTATTTCTTGTGTGAAGTGCTGAAAGCACGGCTACGACTTTGAAGAAGCAGACTGTGTAGATCTTGGGAGATTCATGGACTTATTGGTTGAAGGTTTATTCAGAGCAGCTTGGCATCTCTGGTAATCTTGGATTAGAGGAAGTGGAGCTGTAATGACATGGAGTTTGTGGATATAAGTGGACTGAATTGTTACCCATGTGTGAAGAGATTGTGAATTTGAAACATCCAGAAATTATTCTAGCACATTGTGGAGGCAATAGTTCAGGCTATATAACTGGATTAGCTTTGCAGTTTGCAATGAACAATACTTTCTGGAGGCTAATGGAACTATTTCCAGCCACAAAGATTATTTTGTCACGTATTACTCAAAGGCATTTGTGGAAAATATCAAACTGGGTTTGTGCAAAATTGAAAAATCCAGGTGGAATGTTACTAAAGCTGCATGTACTTTTTTACAAGATGCTGGAATGGCATCTTTCCAGAATGAGAATACACAGTTTGATGTCCCGGGAGTATAGCTCAGGGGCAACATGCTCGCCTTGGATGCAAGACGGCACGGAGCACCACAGGTTCGATCCCCGGGTCCACGCTTAGAAACCTCTGGGTATTAAGTGCGTTATAAATAACCTATCATATCATGGAGTGAACATTTTTCAAAGAGACGGAGTACATTTAACAGATTTTGGAAATTACATTTTTCTTTCCAGTGTTCAGAATGATTTGAAACAGAGTTTGTGAAAGAAATGTAAACTAAAGGTGTTAAAGTACAGTACAGCATTTGTTAGTATTTGTTCCTCCATTACATCATATTGTTCCTCTTGCTCCTCCATGTCATCTGCTGCAGAGCCTCTGTTCCCCTGTTCCCCTATTTAGGTCCTCCAGGTGATGGTGGTGGTGGAGGATCCAGAGGTGGAGGGAGGGCTGTTGCAGATAACATTCCAGATAAATCAACAAGTTGTATGTTCATCACCAAGAAATGTCTGCTCTGAAGCTCTGCCAAGTACAGAAGGACTGAACGAAGTGAGTGGGTGCCCTTGGAGGAAATGTCCACGGACAATCGCACTGTTCATGAACATCGGGTCCCAAATAAGGCCACAAAAAGTTGTAAAATGTTTAGAAATTAAGTAAGAATGGTACTTAGTCCCTTCATTGGCCAAAACATGAATTTAAAGATGGTTTCAAAGTGCTGACACTGATCATGGATGCTTATTTTTATTTATTTATTTTTATTTAATTCCATTTATAAAGTGTGCAACTGCCCTAGGGCATCGTGGCGCTGTTACAGCATATTCACTTAGGTGCAGGCAAAATCAAGTGTACAGTTCTTAGGTACTAGAATATTACAGATTAGACAATATTCAAGTTCCTTGGTTACAGTGGAAGAGCAGAGTGGACACAGACTATTTAAATAGTAAGGTTTTCAGAGCCTTTCTGAAGGCTAAGAGGGATGTTTCTTTTCTGAGTTTGAGCGACATTACACTGCACAGCACAGTCACATGGTGACAGCCAGAGATGTCCGCAGTGACATCTTGATGTCTGCGAACTACCACCTGACCTATGGTGCAGCCAGACAAATGATGTTTGCAAACAAATTAAAAGTGCCTCTGCTCCGCATGGGCTTGCTGCTGGGGCGGACATGATTCACTGTACCCAAACTGATCTTGATCTTCTTGCATCACACCCACAAAATAACTGAAACCAGGTACTGTTGACCCCAAACTGCCCCCACGGTCCTCTGACACCCTAGCGACCGGGGTAGGGTGGTCACTTCAGCACCTTCTTTCAACTAAAAACATTTCAATATAAAAAAGCATTTAGAAGACCACGTGTTTTTACCACTGTACAAATCTTATTGGCTCCCTAAATTACATATTTCAGACAGGACTGATTTTTAGTCCAATACATGTTTCCTAGTTGTAGAGCTGGGCTCTTGGTCTGCATTTCTGGTGATGTTGTGTTGCTTTCTGTTCCTCTTTTCAGCCAGAAGGAAAATCTCCTCAAGATGTTTAAACATGCCCTCTCAAAATGAAGCACTGCAGGTATGTAGGTGCCTACCTCCCACTGTATACAAGCAGAGGTAGAGTAACACATATTCACACCCAGGAAAGGGCGCTCAGCCAATCAAGTGGCTGGAACAGTAGGCAAGAATACACAATCCCTGCCTGCTGTCACAAACCCCGTGGCCGTTCCCCTGGTAGTGTAATGATGAGTGGGAAGTGTGAAAGCCATAAACAATATCTAAACACTTCCTACCCACGTTACACTTTATGTTCATATTTTGTTTGACAGAGAAAAGGGGTTAGGACAGAATTGTATTACTGTCACCTTTTCTTTTCTTTGTGCTGCAAGTTGTCTACAATTTTCCATTATCATAAAATGTAATGCTAACGAAAATGTTATTCTTATAGAGTCTTACTACTTTAAGTATAAATATAAAGTAGATGGAGTCTATAAGAGTATTTTTCTCATTCTATTTTTAAACTTTGAATGGCAGTTTCATAAGGAACGATTTTTAGTTTTTTTGTTTTTGTTTGTTTATGCCAGAGGGGAAGAGGGAGCAAAGCAGGGAGAGAGGGAAGGGGCACCAACCACCATAAGGGAGGGACAGGTGGACAATGAAAGATGTAGGCCTGCTAAAAAATGAAGGCGACGGCAATCCTTTTCAGGCACGTTCATAGCTTCCTTGAAGATGCCTCGGAGTCCCCCCTGCAGATATTTGTGTCACAGTACTTACAAAGTACTGTTGACATCAGAAATGTACAGGTCAACAGCCTCCTGTATGGCCTGTGAGATGGCAGGACAAATTATGTGCTGCACTGCAGTATTCCGAGTGGTGACATGAGTGGTTGAAGAGGGTGTAGTGGTCGAAGTTATAACACTCCTGAGTAGGGAATCTCCTTTCTTATGGAAGCGGGTGAAAGGTGCGCGATTGGTAGCGCATGCAGGTAGTGCCAATGGAGTACTGCCCCTTTTGGCCATGACTGAGTACAATTTGGCACACAGTGCAATGCACGTGGGCAGCCCGTGCCTTTGGCACCCCTCCTACGGTGGAGAAAACCCACGACATCTGCGACTCCTTGTGCCCACATGATGTAGTAGGCACTTCCTTCACTACATCAACTTGTTCCTCTTGCTCCTGCATGTCATCTGCTGCAGGGGATGTGTTCCTCTTTTAAGGTCCATTCCGGTGGTGGTGGTGGTGGCAGTGGAGGATCCTGGGGAGGAGGGATGGCTGCTGCAGATACCATTCTAGATAAATTAACAGGTCTTATGCTCTTCACCAAGAAAGGACCGCTCTGATGCTCTGCCAAGGACAGAACGAAGTGAGTCAGTCCCTATTGCACTGTTCACAAATATCGGGTTACAAATAAGGCCTTGAAAAGTTGTAAAATGTTTAGAAATTAAGAAAGCATGATGGAACCTGTGGAAAGGCACCGTTTACACTTGAAAGTTCATACAGTGGCCAAAAATGCAATTTAAAGATGGCTGCAAAGAAAGGACACAGATCGTGTATGTGTCACTACGCTGCATGGCTCAGTCACATGGTGATATCCAGGGACGTCTGCGGTGACATCTTGATGTCTGTAAACTACCACATGACTTATGACGCAGCGTGTGCTCGGTGTGGCATCTGCACCCAGACAACGCATGTTCACAAACAAATTAAAAGTGCCTCTGCTCGACATGCGCTGGCTGCTGCAGCCCACACGATTCACTGTACCCGAACTGAGCTCAATCTGCTTACATCACACCCACCAAAGAACTGAAACCAGGTACTGTTGACCCCCAAACTAACCCCAGTCCTTTGAAACCCTAGTGACAGGTTAGGTCAGTTCAGCACCTTCTTTCAACTAAAAACATATACATAGAAATAGCATTTAGAAAACCACATGTTTTTACCATTATTGCACAAATCTTATTGGCTCCCTAAATTACCTATTTCAGAAAGGACTGATTTTTAGTCTGATACATGTTTCCTAGACGTAGAGCTGGGCTGTTGGTCTGCATTTCTGGTGATGTTGTGTTGCTTTCTTTGCATCTTTTTAGCCAGAAGGAAAATCTCTGTTTTTAAGTGTGCCCTCTCAAGATTAAGTACTGCAGGTAGGTAGGCACCTGCCTCCCACTGTATTCAAGCAGAGGTTGAGTAAGACATATTCACACCCGGGAAGGGTGCTCAACCAATCAGTTGGCTGGAATAGTGGGCGTGAATACATAATGCCCTCCCGCTGTCCAAGGCACCCAAGGCCTTTCCCCGGCTGGCGCTTTTTTACCTTTTTTTAAAAATAATTTGGGGAGGCAACAGGGATGCTCTCCCTGTTGACTTTCCACCCCACCTCCTCCCCCAACTTAGCTGTGGGACCAGAGCCGTGGGTTCTTGTTCCTGAGCTCCTCTCGTCTTGCTGCCACCAGTGAAATAGAAAAGGGACTAGGTCCCTTTTCTGATGACAGCGGACATTTTGGACCATGTTTTACATCAGCGCTGTCATCCAAAATGGGACCTAATCGCTTTTCCATGCTATTGGTGGTGGCCGTCTTTTTAAACTTATTTTTTCTACGCTGCAAGATGGGCTCACGCAGAGCTGATAGCCCATCAGATTAAAAAAACATTAAAAAACATACGCACCCCAGTAAATCTTGGGATGCAAATAGCTTTCATGCCCCGGCTGGGAGGCAGACATGGGCTTTAACAGCATGCAGCCTGAGCTAAGGCCCTTGCGCTACCAAAGATTGTGCTGACGGACTCTTAATGCCCATGTTTGCCACCTAGTTGGGGGGTGAAAGGTATAGTATCATGGTGCCAAGTGAAACACATTGAAACAGCACCTTTCACTTTGAAAAAAAAGGAAAAATCTGCGTGTATGCAATTAAAATGATGCGTTGGCCTTAGAATATTCATATCATGCTGAGGCATTATAGCTCACTTCTGTGCAATGCTCTCTTTTGGAATGCATCTGTTTGTACGTGTTGCCAAACTGCAGAACAAAAGCTGGTCTCATTTTTTACCTTTCAATTGTTAGTTCACAAGCAAACGTGATCTGCTTGATGGCTTCCGAAACCCAAATGCCAGTGTTCACTTTTTGAAAGGGCTAGGCCTAGCTAATATTAACAGGAATTCAAACATGTTTTAGCAAGTCATACAACACATCCCAGCATCACACAACATGCTAATGAACGGATACATGATTTAAGGCATACTAAAATGTTTAAAAATGAAATAAATAAGACACTACAATACAATAATACAATATAGCACTAAAACAAGTGAATACATCGGACAATGCCACAAAACGTCAACAGGCAAATTCATAGCTAATCGGAAAGGATTGCTAGAAAAGTCCGAGATATTCGATATACTAGTGGTCTAGAATATAGAACAGGAAATAACATAAAAAAGAACTCGAGTGATGGATAATGAACAGCACTCGGTATTCAAAGCTATTCAGCGAAATACTCTGAGACGCTAAAACAGCATTTGCCTAAATATCATACTGCACTCTGGAATTATATTAATTATGTGGTGATGTGATTTTAGTGAGCGCGTGGAGTGTGATCTTGAGCCGGACATTGCAGATGGCTAAAGAGATCAGAAAGAAACCCATAAGATTAATATCCCCTGTAAAGATGTGGCTCCTTCAGGCTGACTGCAGCTCATTCTTGTACAGAATCACATTACGTCTATTGCTCTAGGAGGAAAAACAGAATATGATGAGTAGGGATTCTATTGTGCAGCCATAGCCCAGACCCTTACAGAGCACATTGCTTTCAAGGAAGGCTTCACAAAAGGAGAACATGAAACCACGAATGCTTCGGGGTGTGCGAACACGTAAAACACAGCAAACAATCCATCACAGAGAACAAAGAAAACATGTCAACAACCCCACTGTTCGGTTATGACTGAGATTACAACAGAAAAAGTAAGAAGACTCAAAAGAGGCGTTCAACTGACAAAGAGAGAATGCAATGTTCACAGAAGAAATACATTCTAGGTGACAAGTGAATTGTTCCCAACTGCGCTTCAAAGGTTAGTTCATTGTCCCCTTCCTTCTCGTATAAGCTCTGTTCTGGTGCCCTCTCTGTGTATCTCAGTTATTTCAGTTTGGGCACATCTGTAATTTTTTAAAACGAGTTATTTTTAATAGTTGATAATTTACTACTGATTCAATAACGTTCTCTGCGGAAATTGTGATAGAATAAATTGAGTCATTACATTCCCAAGAGCCCGTTTCCATCACCCTTCCTTCTTCCCGGATCCGCTTTGGTGTTCAGATAACCCAGCAAAGAAAGCTCTTTCTCTCATGTATGAATGCATTATGGTGTGCAGAAACAGAAGGCATGCCATTTTCTAATTATGGATATGATCCTGTTCTAACACAGGTGAAGGTGACAATTGTCTTAATTTTCAGCAATGGTTCAGCAAAAGTGTTGATTAGTTTGCTTGCAAGACAAACAGACAGCATCCTAAAAAATAACCTATTCCCAGCCAACTAAACTGTCCTGCAATACACATCTCTTATTTTATACCTTCTGATGTGTTCGACCCTTTAAAGAGGCATTTAATAGGTCTTCTGGCACGCTATTCCCACCTCCCATCTAAACAAATATCCTGCATTGTTAAAAACCTGTACTCCGGCATTACTGTTAAAGTCAAGATGCACCACGTGGTATTGCACTTCTCGACAAACATTGTCACCGATTGCTCTTCTAGTCTTGTTCTGCACAGGTGAGGGGCTTAGGGCCTCGATCACCCTGATGACTTCAGTTGGTGATGAGAGGTCCATTGTCTCTGCCAGTCTGAGCCAGCGTGATCCATTGGCATTAGATTAAGTAGCCCTGATGTAGTGTACGGGGCCATCCAAAAGTTCATAGTCAGAGGTTTAGGCGCGAATGAACAGTCCAGTTCATGATAGGCATACATTCCCTATGGAAAACAGGGGCGAAAGGGTAACCCTAACCAAAGTCTGAAAGGATCAACAGGAACATAGCGAACACTCAGATGACAAAACAGGATGATGCCATGATGGGGGACCTTTTTCACCTGGAAAAGAAAACACGTATTTCCATCCCCTCCCTTGGTGTCGTTCCCCATCTTAGCATGTTCCATGAATTCACAATTCTCTGTCTGCATTTTTTTCTCCCACACACACAAGTACAATCTTGCATCCAGGTTTAAGGTTAAAATCAATTTAGAGAATGCATTATGTTGCCAGTAGCGGATTGGACAGATATACACTGCTGAGAAAGATCAATACTCTACATCGTGTTTATGGAACAGTGCTTACTCAGGATGGCCTACAGCCATGGGTAGGTTCCCTATTTATGCATGCCTTATATCGTTTGCCAAATCACTGATGTGACTCTTTCGTTTGAGGATAAGCTGTTATGCAACAATAGATTTTTAAAGTATGCATTATTATAGGGGCGAACAATATTAAGATTTGTATTTTTCGCTTGCTGTCAGAGGCTCCTGGTGCCTGGAGACAACAGCAACATTGTCTATATCGTATGTGATTCAGACTTTCCCAAGTGGGCCACACACCAGGACTGGGATAGTATCCTGTTTGTTTGCTCTTGGTTGAGAGTTTCCGACATTATGTGTATTTTTTTCTATCCCCTAGGATTGGAATTTAAGTATGTTGGGGTGGAGCTTTGAGCAGAGTCGGAGGAATCTCCGACAGTTTTCAGCAGGCTACAGCAGGCCCAGCCCCACCCCCAGACTACTTCTACGGAACCTGTCTAGGATCCAGACGTGGCCCCACCATAGTCACATTCACTTGAAGGGTAAGGCCTGGCACTGGTTGATCAATCGGACAGCAACCCTAAACAAACTTGTGCTCTAGTACTGTCCACTTAAGTTGAGGTCTGAGGGTCTTATGGTTGGACAGGTTTGTGTGTTTTCTCCTTCCCAGAGAAGATTGGCCAGGGATCACTAATAACTGTATATACTCCTTGGGCCTCATTACGAGGTTGGAGGTAGCCATGGCGGTTTATAGTGATAACATCGAAAACAAAAACTTTGAAAGTCAAAATCTCGAAAAAAAAGTCGACAAAAAAAGTCAAATTTGTTTTTCTTACGGTTTTTTTCCCCCTTGTTTTTTTTTTACCGTTTTTTTTACATGCTAGAGCCAATGGGGGGGGTTCCCCCCAACCCCCTTTTTTTACCTTTTTTTTTACATGCTAGAGACAATAAATAAATGTAAATAAAAAAAAATATTCGACTTTTTTTTCCGACTTTATTGTTTTCAAGATTTTGACTTTCGATTTTTTGTTTTTGATATTATGACTGCACACCAGCCATGGCTGGCTATTAGCGCCATGGCTGCCTCCAAACTCGTTCCGACTCCGCCCTGGTGAATGGAGCAATTACCGGTCCATTCCAAGGTTGTCGGGACCGGTAATTCCCCATTCACCAGGGCCATTCCCCATCCCATTTGAGCCCCCATATGGCTCAATGGGAATGGGGAAGGCGCTAATAACCGTACCGCAAATTGCTCTAGAGTCTATTGCGGGTCCCATCCTGTAACGCGTGTTTCAAGGCGCGACGAAGCAGGGGGGGAACAAGGGCAGACAGACAACGATCCTACTAGGCCAGGTGTCTTTCAGATCGCGCATGGGGAAGGGCAGAGGGGGGTAAAAGTGCTGTACATGGTTAGTAGAATACAAGATAAATAATAGGGTTAGCTGGTGGCAAGTGCAAGGTAAATGCCGGGAGAAGGGGCTGAAGGATACACAGACAGTCCTGTAGTGCAGGTAGGCAGTGCAGGGAAAAGTGGCTGGGCCAAGGACCGAGATCGGTGCGACCAGTGGACCTGCATCCCCATGTGCCCACTACGAACACGTTTTCCTTGCTTTTCCTAGCTCTTCATTCATTCATTTATTCATGCATCCATTCATTAATTCTTCATTCCGGTATAAAAGTGTCTAAAGATTTACTCACATTATATTTGAAATTTCCATTGTGTCTCTGCGTAATGCAGTCTGTAAATCGGACCGTGCTCTTGACAACGATTTTTCGTATACTGAACTAAAATGAAACTCGGTCTTGTTTCTGAATTTTCTGTCTTATTGTCTCTTACGTTATTGCGCACCCCCTTCAAATGAAGTTCTTTCGGCATGGTCCCTGTCTCAAGGTCAAAAAACAATAGACCCTTATACTTCCAGTGCGACTTGTGGGCCTCTTCTGGGCGCGAGCTGAAAATCAAAGCCGCTGTCCTTCGCATTCTTTATTTGCAACCTCCCGTAGTAAAGGCATCTGTGAGAACTTGAAGTTTAGAATCCCTCTATGTAGTGCGCCACAATGTGCAAATGCGAACTGGCTTCTATCCCAAATGCCACAGCCCGCTTGGTGCGTTCTAAGGCCCCCAATTTTGTCCCCGTTGTCTGCGAGCTTTGCAGCCCAAATGGAGACATTTAATTTTTGGTGGAAGGTCAGGGAAAGTATAAAGTACCACAGGAGTTGAGTTAAAAGTGAGATTTATTATTTGTTTGTTTGTTTTATTATTTGCAATACGCAAGCCTCCCCTCCGTTAACAGTGCGCAACAGTGCGCAGCATTTACATTTACATGAGATGAGACATGAGAAAAATATATACATACACATATATGAGATGAATAGAGAGAATTCAAAGATGACACCCAGCTTGTTCGCCACCCAAGATAGTGAAGGTAGGGGTTAGGGTTACAGGTACACTGTACAATAACATTTATTTACAAAAAGACAGTCGTATTGCAATTATTTAAACCGTGATTTGTACTTCACAACCAGCTGTGCTTCTGGTGGACATGGCACAGTTGCAATGTTCGGTGGCAATGGATCACTGCTCTGCACAGAAACGTCCAAAATTCCATATCTGTGCTTCTCTAACACAGCAACAATAAGGCCTTTCACAAAGTCGAACTGCATTTCATCATAGACTGGTTTGATCACCCATTGCTTACTTCATTTTGAAAACACCTTAGTGTAGCAAGGCATCCTTACTTTACCCCTAGTCCTAGATTTTTCACGTCCGACATTGCTGTTATGGGCCAAGACCGCTAATAGAGTGCGATGTTTCATGCCCCGAAAGCTAAAATGCAAGCGCTTTGGCCTGTACTTTAGGCACATATTGTGGAACACCTCTCAAATCTCTTGATAGAGTTTTGTCGAAAACAATCTTCTCAATGGCTTTGTGTGTCGGTGAAGATGGAATCAACCACTTCTTCTTCCTTGCCTCCTCTGGGGACAAAGCGCCATGTTCACATTGGTGGAAATGTAGGTTCTCTGACCAGCGGTGAACATTGGTACAGTGGTGCATCAGTGACCGCCATTTTTCAAGTAGTATTTCCACTGACCCTTCACAAGTTTTTGAGCTCCACCAAAGATGGTTGGTGATAGACTTGGACCAGTGCAAAATACTTTCAAAACCTTTTTTTTTCCTGCAGCAGAGATTTTCTTACTGATTGATTTCGCAAGATGCCATAAGTCAAATTGATGATTAATAAGCGGGAACTGCTCTCTCATTGTCTTGGCAATTGAAACGTGTCTGTCCGTGGCTATGAGGTCGATGTGCATTCCCCTTGATTGTAGATATTCCACTGATTTTATAAATCCTAGTTTCTCCATGGCCACTGAGGATGTAAATTGTGTTACCTGCACGACCACCGAACTCACAATTTTCTTACTATCCATGTCCTGAATGTGGTAGGTGCAGTACTTGGCAGAAAATCCAGGGCTGTCGCACTGTCCATCGCCGGCTAGCCTGAAACGTTACCCTTCAAATGTACTTGCTAGAGACAATTGTTCAATTTTCCAAGCATCACTAATGGCCGGAAACAGATAATCACGTTGGTATATGTAGTACAGCATTTGAAGGCAGGCGTCCCCAGCCAGCACGATCCTCCCCCACAATGAGAGACAATGAAGGACTCTCCCAAATCGGGAATAAGGCCAAGACAGAGTGCGGGTGAGCTTAAATGGGAGTTTATCAATGAGAATATGGCATGCAAAGAACTCTGCAACCTCCGAGAGCGCTCTGTCTGACAATAGCAAAGACAGGCGTATATATTTACAAAAAACATCATAAGAACCTACACACTATAGGGGGCACAAGTTCGATGGGATTGGGTGGCGATGACTAACTATAGGTGCTGCTGTGATGCGGTTGGCTTTGGCTGGAAGACGTCACTGGTCATCCTCGTGGGTTGGGCTGGGCCTGGCAGGTTGGCTGAGTTCATCCGGGCGGTGTTGTTGTGCCATCGCGGCCAGTGTCAGAGATGAATGTCTTTTCCTGACTTATTTGCCCTAGGCCATGCACACCGCAGTCATTCAGTCATTTCAATATTATCTTCTTTAGTAAATCTTCCAATAGGTTATTCTACAGGTTAATGCAACACAGGAGGAATGTACCTTGTGAGGGGTCTGGCGGTAATACGTCAGGACATGGTTACCAGTGTCCTGTTGACCGGGGCCATAGGTCGAGGTGCTAAGCTTCAGGGCCTGGGACGGGTGGTACAGGTCTTTCTGTCTTGTTAGAAGTTGTTATAGGTGTGCCGCCGTGTGTTGTCAAAGTGTTGGGTGTCCTGATTGCACAGGGCCATAGGTCTAAGATGATCCGGTGGGTTATGGGGTTTACGAGGGGGCGCCTTTGGAAGTGTGTGTTCAGGCAGAGGTTTACTGCTGTGCTGTAAATAATGCAGGTGGCGGGCCGTGGCCTTGGGTGCTGCAGAGGGGGCTACAAATCTTTGAAGCGGCTCCAGTCTGGTTTGGGGGAGGCGGAGTAGCGCAGCGCGGGCCTCTGCTCTCATGTCTTGGCAGCCTTCGCAGGGTGGGAGGGGGAATGGCCTTGCATGCATTTCACAAAGGTATCTCCCTCGTGTGTTGCCGATTTTAGGTAAAAACATCACAAACATTTGAACACTCTATAATACTTATTCAAATCATTTTGAAACATGCATTTAAACTTTGCTGGATGTGTCTCGATTATACCCAGTCTGAGCACCTTATTCATACACTATGTTTTAACAACTACAGTATTTAGTTATATGCATATACATTTGCAGTAAGTGAGGTAGTATTGGGGTTGGTGGAGTACATAGAAAGTAACTCGCCACTGTACGTGGCGGAGGTGGCACGTGAGGGGCTTAGACATACACGTGTGACGAGTGCATTCTTGCACACTCTTCACATGTGCCCGTGGTATGGTTACATTCGTTTTCTTGTGTACCCTAGCAGCATCAGTTCAGTTGTGGCGCAGGACCGCGGGGCGTGGGGCGTTCGATGATACTTATGAAGAATAATCCCCCGGAAATGCTCTTATCATTTGCACACCACTGCAGGGGTGTGGGTCCTTCACGGCTGGTGTCATGTACGATAATTACACAATTTCACAGGTTTCTTTAGTGAGAGTGGTTGTATGGAGAGGATACATGTGTTAAAAGTGGTTTCTTACATTCATATTTGGGTACCTGTCTGCTTTCAGCAGATGACCATTCTACAGATCTTCCCATCGCCCAGGCCTTGCTGACCGGGTCATTGTGGGAGCAGTGATACACTGCGGAAGGTGAACTGTTACAATGTTAATGTATTACGCTAGATCATGCCCGTCTTGTTCGTGGGAACGGGCTTGCAGCGGATCTACCATGGTGCTGCGGAGACAGGGAGGACTGAAACTTTCTGAAGGTGGGGGCCGCGCTACAGCGCGCTGAGCTCACACCATCTTTAGCAGACAAAAAATGGTTTCTGAGGCCTAGCTAAATTTAATACGTGCGGGCAATGTCTTCAGCAGGTGAGCCATCCACCACCTGGGCCCTGGTGGTAAGGAGGGGACACCCGATGAGCCATGGCCCTCGCCTGGGGTGGAGATGCAGGCCGGGGGGGGTCCCTTGGACCACCCCTCCCCTACATTTCCCCCCTTTCGTTACTTAAGTAACAAATACTTTAAGTCCTCCAACCTCCTACATTCTTCTTCGTCCATCACTGCCTCATCCCATGCAGGTGTGCCTTTTATGGGCATCCATGCTCTGCACACCCCTCGTAAGCTTTCCCCTCTTCTGGAATACTTATCTGGGGTGCAAGTCAGGTAGATACATCCGCCATCTCCCGCCAAATCCACCCACACCTCCTGGTACCATTCTAATACACGGGGCCCTCTAATGGTGGTGTGCCACGCTTTATCTATGATATTTTTGTCGTGATAGATAGGCACTAGCTGATATCTTGGTGTGTCATCTGCTCCTGTTTGCACCTGCACTTCCTGCATGTTTTGTATTGTCCCACGAGTGTTGCCCATTGTCACCATCATCATTGCACCATTAGGTACTGCGTTAGCACAACATCGAAGGCCCACCTGGCACAGGCAAAAAATTAAAAGGAGGAACACCACAGCTGGCATCAAAAATTTCACAGTTGTTCCAAGCCATGAGGGGACCCAGGAGAAGAAGTTATCGAACCATGTACTGTCTTCTGCTCCACCTTCCATTTTCATTTTTTCTCCTAGGTTGTGGACTGCCTCAATCACGTGGGACAGGGAGCCATTTTCTGCGTCTTCAGAAGGTACGAAAGTGCAGCAGGCACTTCCTATTTTTCGGCAAACACCTCCATCCATTGCCGTCAACAGATCCAGGACATACCTGTTTTGCATAGTCATCAGTCGTAAAGCCCTTAGTTCCACTTTGATTACGTTGAACCCTTCTTCAGTGTCGTTCGCCAGCTGAATCAGTTCCCAGCGTGTTATCTGGAGCCACTTTGCATTTGCTCTTGCTTGGACACTTGAGACCAGTGAGGCAAAGAATGTTTCTGCTGAGCTGAATAATCGATATTTATCTGGGATCTGGGCCAATAGTTCTGATGATTCCTTTGATATGTAGTTTGATGCACGTCTGTTACGGGTCAGCACTTCTCCCTTGCTTCCGGAAGATAGGACGTACATTTGCGACTCCGCAGTTGGCTGGGCTGCACTCTGTTGCGGGCGTTCCTGTGTCTTTTTGCTCCCGTCGATGTGGCTCTCCGGTATTACCATTAGGGCTGAGTGCAGAGTGGCCATTGAGCAGCTGCCACTCCATGACGGGGGGAGGTGTAGGTATGCCTGGTTGCCGCATACCCAGTACGTGTCCATAAGGGCCGCTGTCCCTTTTCTCAGATCTGGGATGGTGAGGGTCTTGTTACAGCTCTTGTTTGTTCCCATGGAGGTCTTCCCCTCTCCTTTAAAACATAGTTCATAGTCTATTTCGCTCTGTAGTTTGAAAGGTTTTTCAATGGCGGTTACCCAAGTTAGTTTTGAAATGTGTTCTTTCCACACTGGTGTGCATGTTTCTTCTATCCACTGCAATTTCTCTGGTGCCACACCTCTCAGTGCTTCCGCCTTGCACATTACTTCTTCATCCTTCCACTTGTTATCAGAAAAAAGTGTCCCTTGTATTACAAAAAACGGTTCTTTCAAACATATCACCCCTGCCGTCTTTGGATAGCACGTTTTCTCGTTCTGCAGCATTTGAAAAGTAACTTTGTGTGCCTGGAAGGTGTTCTTAATCCTGCATAACGTGAGATGAAGGAGACATTGGGCATCTATAATTGGCAACTCTTTGGGTAGCAATACTTTGGGTGTACCTGAAGCGTGAGGAATGAGGGAGCAGACATAGCAGCTCTCATTTGTTGTTTGTTTAGCTGTGGCACTCATATCCGCATACCATTTATTTGTTTGGTGGGGGTGTCGTGGGTCTTCCATCTTATCTAAACCTAGCCCATAGTAATCATTATACTTTCTCCTCCCTGCTTCCCTCTTCCGTCTGTTGTTCTTGTTCCTCATGTACTTCCCAACTCCCTGGGCGAGGGATAGAATAGACCCCCCTTTCCCATTCCCGCGCCCCGTGGCCCATGCATCATATAATATTTCGTGTATTGCTAGCAGCTTTTCTTTTTCGTCCCTGACGTTATCTTGCAGGTCATTTTTTAGGGTGGGGGCAGGTTGGCTGGTGGGGGTGTTATACAACCATGATATGGCAGACGGGCTTCAGTTATTTAAACTGCAAGCATTATACCTATACATCACTGGTGGGGATACTGTGTTGTTTTGCGTTCCACCCTGTGGCTCTTTCTTTTCTGATATGACAACATTGGATGGTGTGGTGCGATATCCCCATACAAGTTTAGCTCCGTCCCATACCAGAAAATCACCTTCCCTTACAGTGACACTTGCAGTTACATTGGTCCTAGTGGTGCTGTTAATCCCAGTGCTGTTAATCCCTCCCCCCTCGTTCATCTCTATCGAGATGAACGCTATAAACCAATATGTAATCAGACCAAACATTAGCATAAAAAACATCGTAATGCATACAGATAATCCGCACTCATACGAATATCTACATCTCTCATTTAATATTTCTCTCATTCTACTAATTCTATCCATTGCAGGCTGCCTGTTAGATGCCATGGTAGTTCCTGTTTGAGATATAAAAGTGCATTAAGTGCATGCATGTAAACATTCTGTTGGCACCATGAGTGCCAATATATATATTGACGGGGAATGGGAGCGGGTAGGGTTGCGGGGAAGGGTATTCACAGACAAGGGTGTAAACATGTCATAATTCGATCACTTCATTAATTACATATAAGTCCACTTTTTTTTTTTTTTCCAGTGGTGTATAAGAAGAGAATGCGGCAATACTTCATCAGTCACTTTCCCATTCACGTGCATTGCTGACGCACAAACACAAGTTAACATTCAGACATTCTGTTCAGCTCTATCGGTTGCTGTTGTCTGTGCCTCCTCATCTGCCTCCTCTTGCACACTATTATAAGCTCTTCGCACATCTGTCAAGTGTATCCAGTACCTCAAGCCCTTCACTTTTACAGCTGTGGGCGTGCAGAACACTACCTCGTATGGGCCGTGGAACCGTGGTGCATTCCATCGACGCACAAAACTCCTGACATAAATTAGTTCGCCCGGAATTAGCTGTAGCTGTTGCTCAGGCTCTGTGACAGACCCTGTTATGTTTCCCTCCTCTCTAGTGAAGGGTGGGGAGAGCTGCTTTGATATTACGCGCGCTGCCCTTGTTAATTTTTTCAAATAGTCAGTGAATTCTTCTCCCAATATCGTGGCGCTCCTGTGTGCATCTGAGTGTTCGCGTAGTGGGGAGTGTGCTGTGTGCATTCGTCTCCCAGTCACGATTTCGTGCGGGGACAAATGGTGATCTTTGCTTGGCTGATTTCTCAGTTCAAATAGCGCAAGGGGCAGACAGTATATCCAATTTTTCTTCAATGAAAAGCATAGTTTTGATAACCTGCCCTTTAACAGTCCGTTCATCTTTTCCACTATGCCATTGCTTTGAGGGTGATAAATCGAACACAATTTATGTTTTATTCCCAATAATGTAGTGACTTCCTTGAAAAGTTCATTCACAAAATGAGTGCCGTTGTCTGAGCGAATCACGTCACAAATTCCCCAGCGCGGGAACACTTCCCTTACTAGGAACTTGGCGGCGCTTTTAGCATCTGGTCGCGCACATGGTCCAGCTTCCACCCACCTTGAGAATGGGCACACAACCACGATCATGTACCGTGCGCCGTTACACCTTTCCCCCATGTCTGCGTAATCAATGTGCAGTTCTCTGAATGGGCCAGTGGGTTTAGGAATTGTTCCCCGGAGTGTGCGTAGTGTCATTCCTGAATTGTAGATCTGACATGTTGTGCATTCCATTGCTAATCGAGATACGTGCTCCTGGAGACAGGGCACGAACCATTCTTCCTGTATTTCTGCTGCAATGTGCTGTTTGGTATTATGTGCGGGGAAGTGTAGTTGTTGAAACGCAATTTCTAGTAACTGGATGGGCATCACCACTTTCCCTGAGTTATTTTGCCGCCATAGCAAGTCTGTTCCCGACCTGCTGCACCCTCGTTTAGTCCACATCAATTTTTCGTCTGTGCTAGCTCCTTCCTGCAATTCTAGTATTTGTGATATGGGCATCATGTTGTACCCTTCTGGGGGCTCTTCGGTTGTCTTATGCCACAGCATGTATTCACCTGCGTCATATTTCTGAAAATAGGAAGCCTCCTTGGCGGCAGCGTCCGCTGCCGCGTTCCCCAAAGACACAACGTCTGTGTTGGATGTATGTGCTTGGCACTTTACTATTGCTACTGCAGTAGGGTTTTGTAGGGCCTCAATTAACTCTTTCAACAACTCTGCATGCTGTACTGGTGTTCCGTCTGCCCGTCGAAACCCCCTACGCCCCCATCTTGCTAGTCCTCCATGTACTGTCGTTGTCATGTAAGCTGAGTCTGTATATATTGTCACTGCGCAACCTTTTGCTGCATGTAGTGCTTCTATGAGCGCAATTAGTTCTGCTGCTTGTGCGGAGTAGTGTGATGGGAGGCGGTACTGCACTAGTGTTTCATACTCACCGTCTTCTAGCCTCACTACTGCCATGCCGACATGTTTTTCTCCCGTGTCCACGTCAATAGACGCAGACCCATCCACGAAGTACACTTCCCCCTCGCTCAGAGCATTCTCACACACCACTGTGTCCTCCCCTCTTTCTCCTGTGTAGGTCGCGCAATCGTGGTCCTGCATGTCCTCTACTGTGCATGCTTCTGTAATGAATGTGGCAGGGTTCACTGTCTTGCATCTTACCACATGGATGTTGGCGCTAGACAATATAATCTCGTAGGCTGTCGCCCGCTGTGTTGTCAGTGTGCTTTTTGACCTCTCAAGTATTGCAAATAATGAATGTTCCACAAACAATGTCACAGGGCAACCCATTACTATTGTGGCACTTTTCTCAATCGCGAACGCGGCTGCAGCGAGTGATTGCTCGCACGCGAAATGACCTTGCATCACGGCATCCAAAGTACCACTATAGTAAGCCAATGGCTTGTGTCCTAGGGGCGTCTTTTGTGTTAGTACAGCTGTCATGAGTGTTCCCTTGCAGTGTGAGAATAGGTAAAATTTGCGTCCATAATCAGGGTTTGCTAGCACTGGAGCGCTTGAAATTAGCTCTTTTAATGATTGAAATGATGTACTCATTTCTTCTGACCATTCTATTTTTTTGTTCTCCTGTTGTGCTTCCTTGAGTGCTTGTAGGAGGGGTCTCGTGTATGCTGCATAGTCTAATATCCATGCGCGGCAATAATTGCATATCCCCAAGAATTTCTGCATGTCTTTCACTGTTGCGAGTTCTCCTACTGATCTTATTGCTTCTACCCTGTCGGGAATTATTCTTTTTCCATCTTTTGATATGAGCTGTCCCGGTTATAAGATCTCAGTCAGGCAGTACTGTAGCTTCTCCCTGTCTACCTTGTACCCCTTGTTGGCCAGTAAAGTCAGGAGCGTTGTTGAATCTTTTCTACATGTTGCTTCGTCTTGTGCACATACTAATAAATCGTTTACATACTGAATAATCGTACTCTCAACTGATAGGTTTCCCAAGTCTTCATGCAATATGCGGTTGAATATGCTCGGGCTCTCACAGTATCCCTGTGGTAGTCTGCAGTGTTCATATCTCTTACCCCCCAGTGTGAATGCTGTAAGGTATCTACTCTCTTCAGCCAGGGGTATTGAGAAAAACGCGTTTTTCAAGTCTACTACTGTGAAATGTGATGCCACTTTCGGGATGCTGCATAGTATTGATGCAGGGATCGGGACTAGAGGGAACTCCTTCTGAATTACGTCATTTAGGGAGCGTAAGTCCTGTATCATCCTCCAAGACCCTCCTTTCACCTTTTTGATTGGATAGATACATGTGTTACATGGGGAATTTGAAGGCACTATTATCCCTTGTGCTAGTAATGCATTTATTGTCTCTTTTATCCCTTCTTCAGCTTCGCGGGACAATGGATACTGTTTAACTCGGGGTAAAATTGCTCCTTGCTTTAGTTTTATTACCACAGGTTGCACTCCGTGCAACAGCCCGACATCATGGGGGCCTGCTGTCCACAAATTATTTGGTACGAGCCTCATGTCGTCATCAAAAAACGACGGTGGTGCTCCCACCACTGCCATCAATTGGACGGGTGTTTCCCTGGCTTGAACCAAAATGTCACAGGGCATCGCTATTTCCATTACTATCTCACCATCCCCTTCTGTGTCTGAAAAGAGATCCTCATCTGTTATCTCTCGTAGGGCGATGTTGGCATTTGTACACAGCACTGTACGCCACTCGCATCCCTCCCTATCCATTCCAATTGCAGCGATCCTTTTCGCTGACACCTGTACAGCATGCAAGTCTAATGATACCACTGATCCTGGTGCTGTGTCGGGACACACTATGGGGCGGAAGAGGAACTCCGCTGGGATCCTCCAGTCCATTCTTCTTGTTTCTGGAATTATGTGGGCCAAAGTTTTTAGCCCTTCAATAAACATTTCCTCATTTTCTGGCAGCCCTCGCACCTCCTGTGTGGTTGTGTAAGCTTGCACTACCAACATCGCACGCAAGGGGCATATCCCGGGTGTAGAACACACTATTCCTCTCTCGGTAAATGATATGGTCATGTTAAGTTTACTCAGGAGATCCCTCCCTAATAAATTTATTGGTGAGTGTTCATAATATAGTAAGGGTGCCTTTACAGTTTTACCCCCCACTGTTACGTCCAATGCTTCTGTGTAAGGAACTTCAATTACAGCCCCAGAGAACCCCTGCGTCTCTAACTTCCGGTTAGATAACGGGAACCGGCCCTCTCTGATACATGATTTTTCCGCTCCCGAATCAACCATGTATATGAACTGCTTGTCTCCTATCTGCGCCCCTACCAATGGTTCCTCTGCTGCATTGTAGGTTGTAGACAGAACTGGACATGCAAGTGTTCTCTGTGGGCTGTCCTATGCGGGGTGTCTCATTGCTCCCCCCTGATTAAAGACACTTCCTGAAACCACTGACATGCCGTTGTAAGGTGCTGGTACGGGGGCCCCGTTTGCTGTTGTCGCGAAGGGGTTGCCTGGCGCATGCTGCATATTGTCATTGTTTTGGGGGTGGTTCTGTGTTCTATACTGGTGCCCCTGTTGCTGCTCAGCATCACCTCGGCCTGGGTTTCTCAGCTGTTGTTGTCCCATTGGAAGACCATATGGGCTCCCCGGGTGAGGGTGGCCATACTGTTCTACCTCTTGGAACCCACTGTTGGGTCTAGCTCTGCACTCCCTAGAGTAATGCCCCCACCGTCCGCAGTTCCAGAAACTCCCTTGTGCGCCTCTAGGGCCCTGCCATCCATTTCCTCCCATTCCCCCATACCCCTGTCCACCTCCTCTTCGGCCCCTGTACCCACCTCGTCCCCCTCGAGGGGTCCACTCTTGCCACTGCGGACCTCCGCCTTGCTCCTGTTCACTCCACTGCCGCTGTCCTGCTCCAACCCAATTAGTTGCCACCCTTCCTTGTATTGGTATCAGCCCCTCCTCCTCGTCGTCTCCCTCCCTGCTGTGTGGGAGCACGGCTACTGCTGCTGCAACCTTCACCAACTTTGTCTGTACTAACTTTGCCTCGTCTGCCAATCTTTTCTGCGCCACCTCCTTCTCCCTCTCTTTTATTCGCTTACAATGGTGTACTATTATGCTCTGAATCTCAGGCCATCCTTTTGCTTCAATACCTGCTATTTTGTCGAGCGCCTTTTGCACTTCTTTGGGGAGCCCTCTCTTTATAATGAAGTAAAATAAAGATGTCGATTGATACCAGGGCGTGCCCGTTTCTGCTCTCCACATCTCTTGGACCCGGAAAATGTAATCCATAGCCTCCTCCCCGTCATTCATTGTACACTGCATTACTGACTGTAAGTCTGGCGTATCTGGAAACGTTTCTCGCAAGGCATCCCACACCCTTGCACGCACTGTGTTAAAGGAGGCCCCATCATGGCGGTCGCAGTCTAATGTTACTCCCGGGAAACCGGCCTTGACCAATACTCTCTCAGCCTGATCCCCCACTGCTGATACAAGCAAGCTCTTCACATCTCCTATTGCTAGGGGTACCCCAGCAGTGTGTTTCTCAAAGGCGTATATCCACTTACTTGCCCCTCCTGATAAAGGGGGCAATAGCTTTAATAAATTGGCTTTATCCATCTGTGCCCATGGGATATAGTTAGGCCTCCCTCCTCCCCTGTGTATCAACGGGAGCTGTAGTCTTCCTTTTGCCGTTGCATCCGGACCCGTTTTGGCTGCTGAGGTCCCCAGTGATGCCATTTTCCCCACTCTGTTCCTTAATCGCCCCGTCCACTCATCATCCAGGGTTCTCATTGAACATGTACCATCCCCCCCTTCGCTTCCCCCTCCCATTGCCATGCTCAACCTGTCGCTTTCTTCTAACTCGTCCCTTATATCACATAGTAATTCCTCTCTATCGCCCATAGGCCTTTCTTCATTGTCCATATCTCCCTCTTGTGTCCCTATTTCGATTATTCGTGTCGGTTCTTCTTCAATTCTGAACAGTATCTCACCTTTTTTCCACCCCTCTTCAGGTTTTCTATTCTCACCTGGCGCTCTAGACGTGCGCCCTGATCGAGCCGCATTAAGTGCTGTTTGCTCGCACATGTCTTTTATCCTCGAGAGCTCATCTTTTGCTATTGAGAGTCTTGATTGTAAATCATCTGTGAGTTTCTCTATGTCCACTCTCTGTGTACTTACCTGGGCTCGCTCCCTTGTACTTTCATATGGCGGGGGTGCCGTGGGCCGGCGGGGTGTAGTAGTTGTCGGGGGAGGCACATATGTGGGGTCACTGTATCCTTCTGCGGGCACAGGCTTGTTTAATATCGGGTACAAACTTATTACCTCTACTGGTGGCGCTACACTTGACAATTCTTTAACATCTTTCTGTATCATTAGTGGGTTGTCTGTGGTGGACGGGAGATCAGGATTTAATGCTGGTGTTTTAGGCGGTGGTATCTCTTCAAATAACCTCCAGAGATCTAATACTTCTCTCCTATTTTGCAACTGCTTCCCCTTGTACTTCAAACAAATGCATGTGGCCACCATATCCAGAACACTTTTATCAAATGACCCTCCCTCGGGCCATATCTGGGGTAACCCCTCTCCCTTCAACTCGGTTATCCATTGGTCGTGATATTCCTTAATCCGCTCCGCGTACCCTGGTAGATTCTTACAAATATGTGATAAGGGTGTTTCGGCCCCTTTCCCTGTGCCCTCCTAGTACTTGTGTGTTTCTGTGTGTCTGCAACTACAATGTAGGTGTATTATCAATATTATTTTTCGTTTTCTGCTTCACAATCAATAACGGGCTCCTTTGTGCTCTTCCCCTTGTCTGCGCAATACAAAACTGGCTGTACACACTTTCTATTCTATTCTCTTTGGGGGCACATACAAGAGCAAACCATCATTTATTTTGACAATATCAACCCGGAAATCAAAAAGGTACCCACTCACTTCACCGTGTCATTTTTGTCTTCAAAAGTTCTATCCGGTCACACTTACCATGACCATTTAACTACTATACATTCATAGCCGTCTTACACATTCACAACATCAACTTGTCGTCTGACACATGCGAGGTGCACACACCTCTTGGTAACACTCTATTCACAATTCACGCCATCCTCCCTTTCCTCCCTAGCCGGCTGTCCCTGTCCGTCTTACTTGGATCTATGGATGCGCATATATATATATATAGGTCTGCTCTTCCCTCTTCTAGTAGGACTCTTGCTTTCTCCTTAAGTTTGTGTTAATCTCACTTTTTATTTTCCCCCTAACCCTAAAGAAAAGAAAAGAAAGAAGTAATAGCGGTCAATAATATATTTGCAGTGCCCCCTTTTGCTGAGCACTTTTATCTTATAATCCACTTCTTCATATATTCCCAGTACTAGTCAAGATAGCACTATGCGGCGTCGCCTTCCACCCCCTTTCGGAGCTAGGTTCCCGTCACTTTTATCTCTTATTCACCTCTTAATCCTAATGGCCATATGCAAAGAAAAAGCAAGGAACATTTTAGGATGATCCTTAGTAGATCTGCGTACCCCCTGTTCGTTCCCTGTCCTACACTTCTTCCCCCACTCCCTTTACAATCGCTCGCACTCAGTACTCACGTGCCCGTCTTGAACCGATAGTCTCCGAAACTGGGTCCGTCCAGGCAGTGTCGCCGTCAGCTCAACAGTCAGCCCCGGCTCCAGCGAGCGGTACTCAAAGGGGATTTTTCAACCGGGATCCCGTACCCTCTCTCTTTTGAGTGCGCACTTCTTAGTGTACCGGTCGCCGTTGGCGGGCAGCCTCCCGGAGCAGGCTCACCGTGCGTATCCCTTTTCGACCGGAGATTCTCGTGCCAAAAGGGGACGGTAATGTTAAGTCGGGAAATAATAATAATAATAATAATCACGCTTTCGGGGTCACCACTGAAGGCAGGCGTCCCCAGCCAGCACAATCCTCCCCACAATGAGAGACAATGAAGGACTCTCCCAAATCGGGAATAAGGCCAAGACAGAGTGTGGGTGAGCTTAAATGGGAGTTTATCAATGAGAATATGGCATGCAAAGAACTCTGCAACCTCCGAGAGCGCTCTGTCTGAAAATAGCAAAGACAGGCGTATATATTTACAAAAAACGTCATAAGAACCTACACACTATAGGGGGCACAAGTTCGATGGGATTGGGTGGCGATGACTAACTATAGGTGCTGCTGTGATGCGGTTGGCTTTGGCTGGAAGACGTCACTGGTCATCCTCGTGGGTTGGGCTGGGCCTGGCAGGTTGGCTGAGTTCATCCGGGTGGTGTTGTTGTGCCATCGCGGCCAGTGTCAGAGATGAATGTCTTTTCCTGACTTATTTGCCCTAGGCCATGCGCACCGCAGTCATTCAGTCATTTCAATATTATCTTCTTTAGTAAATCTTCCAATAGGTTATTCTACAGGTTAATGCAACACAGGAGGAATGTACCTTGTGAGGGGTCTGGCGGTAATACGTCAGGACATGGTTACCAGTGTCCTGTTGACCAGGGCCATAGGTCGAGGTGCTAAGCTTCAGGGCCTGGGACGGGTGGTACAGGTCTTTCTGTCTTGTTAGAAGTTGTTATAGATGTGCCGCCGTGTGTTGTCAAAGTGTTGGGTGTCCTGATTGCACAGGGCCATAGGTCTAAGATGATCCGGTGGGTTATGGGGTTTACGAGGGGGCGCCTTTGGAAGTGTGTGTTCAGGCAGAGGTTTACTGCTGTGCTGTAAATAATGCAGGTGGTGGGCCGTGGCCTTGGGTGCTGCAGAGGGGGCTACAAATCTTTGAAGCGGCTCCAGTCTGGTTTGGAGGAGGCGGAGTAGCGCAGCGCGGGCCTCTGCTCTCATGTCTTGGCAGCCTTCGCAGGGTGGGAGGGGGAATGGCCTTGCATGCATTTCACAAAGGTATCTCCCTCGTGTGTTGCCGATTTTAGGTAAAAACATCACAAACATTTGAACACTCTATAATACTTATTCAAATCATTTTGAAACATGCATTTAAACTTTGCTGGATGTGTCTCGATTATACCCAGTCTGAGCACCTTATTCATACACTATGTTTTAACAACTACAGTATTTAGTTATATGCATATATATTTGCAGTAAGTGAGGTAGTATTGGGGTTGGTGGAGTACATAGAAAGTAACTCGCCACTGTACGTGGCGGAGGTGGCACGTGAGGGGCTTAGACATACACGTGTGACGAGTGCATTCTTGCACACTCTTCACATGTGCCCGTGGTATGGTTACATTTGTTTTCTTGTGCACCCTAGCAGCATCAGTTCAGTTGTGGCGCGGGACCGCGGGGCGTGGGGCTTTCGATGATACTTATGAAGAATAATCCCCCGGAAATGCTCTTATCATTTGCACACCACTGCAGGGGTGTGGGTCCTTCACGGCTGGTGTCATGTACGATAATTACACAATTTCACAGGTTTCTTTAGTGAGAGTGGTTGTATGGAGAGGACACATGTGTTAAAAGTGGTTTCTTACATTCATATTTGGGTACCTGTCTGCTTTCAGCAGATGACCATTCTACAGATCTTCCCATCACCCAGGCCTTGCTGACCGGGTCATTGTGGGAGCAGTGATACACTGCGGAAGGTGAACTGTTACAATGTTAATGTATTACGCTAGATCATGCCCGTCTTGTTCGTGGGAACGGGCTTGCAGCGGATCTACCATGGTGCTGCGGAGACAGGGAGGACTGAAACTTTCTGAAGGTGGGGCCGCGCTACAGCGCGCTGAGCTCACACCATCTTTAGCAGACAAAAAATGGTTTCTGAGGCCTAGCTAAATTTAATACGTGCGGGCAATGTCTTCAGCAGGTGAGCCATCCACCACCTGGGCCCTGGTGGTAAGGAGGGGACGCCCGATGAGCCATGGCCTCGCCTGGGGTGGAGATGCAGGCCAGGGGGGGGGTCCCTTGGACCACCCCTCCCCTACACATTTTAGAAATAAAATGGAGTCCCACAAACTGAAAGAAAGCCTCTAACTTTCTAAAACTGGAGCCACTAAAAAGGGATGCAGCTGCACACAGTAGATTGCCTGCTGGCATTTTCCCCAGCATTGTTTGTGTAGACCATGAGAACCTATGATTTAATCGACAGGCGGCATTTATTTTGACGTTACAGCCTTTTATTTGACGAGTTACATTAATCAATGGCTTCCCACATACTTTCCCTCTAATTGAATGCCCACATTTCAGCATACTTATAATTACCATCAAACAACTGTCGAATACAATGTATTTGCTCTCTTTCATTAGACTGTCATCCTGCGTCAACGTTGTTTCGGCCTGTGACGTTGCAGAGATTGCAACACATTGGAAAGTAATATCGCTGCTATCAAGTTCTGATGCGTCTATGGATGCTGCGGCTGGTTCATTCTCTGTCATTTCGACATCTGCTACTTCAACATTGATGGGAGAACACAACAATGTCGACATGTTTTTGGGTGGCAATTTCTTGGCGGGTGTAGATTGTGTGAATTGATCTGCAACTGCTTCAGAGCTATCTTCAATACATTCAATATCATCTTCTTGTGGTGGTGCGGTCGCACTGTAGCAATGGTCCAATGCAACTTTGCTGTATTCTCCAAACACAGTTAATTCATGTTCTGGCCATTGGACATGAGCATTTCGAGCCTGAACACGCCTCGCCTCAATTAATCGTTCCTCCATAGTGTACATGGTCTGGCAAGCAATATCTCTCATTCGCTTCACTGTCTGTGTATGTATAGTTCTGACATCCACGGGTAGAGGAGAGATTGGAAAAGGGATGTTCAGTTTAAAGATAAAGTGTAATCCAATTGACTGGAAATAAACATACAATAGTCCCCAGCACAAACATTTTTTAAAGTTATTAACTGTTTGTAACTAACCTTTTTTCGTTTTTTTTCTTTGCAACTTTTTTGACTCTGCACGTTGTAGCGCTGATTCATTTCCGCATGTCCTCCATTCCTCTTGCGCTGCAACGACTATATTTTCGGTATCCGCATAGACAGCACGGAATGAGGCTATGGAGTCTCTCTGAAACATAGTACTTTCATTGCTATGTATCAAAATATTGTTAGCATAAAACACACGTGAGGACGAACACACAGGTATATCTCAATAGCCAAACACGATTTAAACATCGTGTGCAACAATCAAACGACAAGTATTCGACCAGTGATGATCTATTTCGATGGAGCTGTCAGTATCCATACCTCTGGCTCTGCATGGACTGCCATGAATGGTTGTATTGTAGAGGAGGCATCCACATCTCCCTGAAACACAGTACTTGCATTAGTATGGTTTTCAATATTGGAAACATAACACACACTTGGGGTCGACGGCACAGGTCCATATAAAGAGATAACCACAAATGATGCATTGTCTAAAACAATCAAAGAAAATATAAATATGCAGATTTCATCGACTTATTTCTCCGATTTATTTACCTGCATCATCTAAATGGGATGTTGTGATTGTAGTGGAAGCTCCGTCGTCTCCCTGAAACACAGCACTTGCTTTAATAGGGAAGAAAGTATAGCAAATGGAATCACGTTATGTGATCACGCATGATGGAGCTGTCAGTATCCATACCTCGTGCTGCTGAAGAATATCTATGGATGTTGCAAATGTAGTGCGCACTTCCGAAAGCTGTTCCGCTGATTCGTATACGCATGGTCCGCTTACACTTCCCCTGGAATTACTTGAATGTCAGGCTCCACATCAAGTGCAGGGGTTGACGCTCCATCAACTGCCTGAAACATAGTACTTGCATTAGTGAGGATTACAATAGTGAAAACATAACACACACCTGGGGTCGACAGCACAGGTACATATCAACGGCTAACCACGAATTAAACATTGTGTAGAAGAATCAAACGATGGAGCTGTCAGTATCCATACCTCCTGCTGGTGAAGAACATCTAGAAATGTTGTAGATGTGGCGGACGCTTCAGCATCTCTCTGAAAGACAGTACTTGCATTAGTATGGATAACACTAATCATAACTGAAAACAAAAACCAGCGGACGATAACTAAGGTGTATATCAATTGGAAAGCACTAACCAAACATTCGGTAAAATAATAAAACGATAGGATAAAACTATTACTTGACATGCATAAAACAAGTCTGTAGCGGATTAGCCTAGTAAGATTACCTGATACGAGCTAGAAGTGGTTGATAACTGCGACCACGTCAAGGATGTAGAATGTTTTTGCTTCAGATTCAAAGGATAGTAAAGAAGTTGTAAAGGTAAATTAATGATTGATAAGGAAATGCCAATATTAAAAATAGCCATTTAAGGCGGCAGAATACTTGAAAAATGCTCAATACAGCACAGTTCCCTGTTCCCATATATATACATTTCGTTTGTGGGTTATGAAATCCAAAAGAATATATTGATAAATGTCATTATTCAAAAAACTATACACTCATATCAATATCGAAATTATTACAAGGGATAGAACACCTACAATATCAATTAATCCATATGGACACTTGACTCACCGGTGGCGGAATGTGGACGAATAGAGTGGGAATAGCGTTTTTGAGCAATTTCCGTGTCATTCGCCGTTTATTCTTCTTTGTTACCCAAGATGTTGTGTACATGTTCAAGGAAAAGTGCCGGCTGCAGATGCGGTATCGATCAACCCTCTTGTCCTGTAAGACTTGTTGGACTCTACTTTCCAGCTCATCCAGTGGATATCCACAATGTCTGACCCATTCTCTTATTCGATCAACAGTTTCCGGGAATACATGCATTGTACTGCCTTCAGATTTCGCATGGGTCTTCGTAGGGCAACCGCTAATCGAACAGGCAGGCATTGTTGATAAATCTGTAAAGTAAATATCGACATTATTATACAATCTTCATGAATAAAGATTTGATACAAAATTAAATGAATCATACAATGATCAATGCAAGGTTTGTTTTGGTCGCCGGAACTATACCAGTTCCTTATGTGCGGCTTAGTAGTTGCATAAGTTGCAGAAATTTATAAATGATGTGACTAAAATCTGAACATGTGACTCGTCCCTTGGATGTTCTGTCTTGCACGAGAAGGAAACATGCTTACATTATAGACTGGACCCCCAAAGGATGCAATTCGATGACAATAGACAAAGATGAAAATAAATAGATCTATTGATAGCATAGCAATGGAAACTCAAGTCAATAGCAATGAGACCAATGAACATAGCACTATTGTGTACTCTACTCGCAAATAGATAGAAATTTAAAAATCTGCAAAATATGACTACGATACATGGCCTTACCTTGACCAACAAACAGTTGGATTCAGCAAGCAGAGCAGTATGTTGCAGGAGAATAGGTTGGTGGCCACAGGTAGCACACTGATGGGTTTGCTCTAAGCGGTCACAGAAGTTCACGGATAGCACAACGACGAGCAGATTAGCGTAGATCTCAGTGGTTGCCAGGAAGCACGGTAAGGAGTTGACTTGCAAAGCACAAAGATGTTCTCATGAGACATATCAAGTGGTTTAGAAAGTATTAGAAACAGGGGTGTGTTTGTGAATGAATGACATATGTATGTCGTGGTCTTATGGGGGCGGCCTGCTTGAAGGGGAGGCCTGGCTGGAGACACGGGGTCTGAGGAGGCCATGTGACCGATGGCCCCTTGGCGTCGGATACCTTTTGAAGTGTACATGTAGTTTGGCACCTTGGCCCCAGACAGCCCCACATGCCAGCGCTCATCCACGGGTGCGAACTGCATTTGATAGTATATCGTTGCTTATCAATAGCAAATGCCACATACCGGAGATTCTTGTGAGCACAGACCCACACTTCAACCGGTGTACTATAGTGGTCAAGACCCTAAGGCCTGTATAATCCAAAGGTAATTGTTAGTATAGATATATATGTGACTTTTATAGAGACATAACCTACTGAAAGACCTTGAACAAGTGTTATTTAGTGCATGCATTATCGAGAATATGTTATGTTAGCTTAGATAGATAGTGACCACCCTGCTTCACAGCGACCAGACCTTCACCCATTCGGAGCACTCCTTGAATGGAGACACACTTGATTAATTTAAAAAATTGAAACAACCGTTGTTAAAATATATGTGGTGTTTTATTTTGTATCTTATTTTCATGACACAAAAATACAAGACTTGAAAGATTATACAGGTCAGGTTGCAGCACAGCGAGAGAAAATCCCCTGTACTGACCTCTGTCACTCGGGAACGTTTCTCTTATGGCACGAACGGCACAGGCGGGTATCTCTCTTCGAACACGGTGTCCAAGCCTCCCGTGGAGCCACTATGTAAAGGAACGATAGGCCACCAGCCTGTACCACCTGTGAAAAGGAATGAAAAAAACTGTTTTTAAATGACAAAGATGAGTTTAATAAACGTTTGTTGTCAATGACAATTCTTGTAACTAATGGCATTCTGCACGGACAAATGCTATCTAGACAATGCACACTACTGAACGACTTTCATGCGTTACTATGATATGCATATATAATTTTGTTTATAGTAGAAGAACATGAAATAGGAGTGGCATGACAAGCAGAGTATACTTACTCGTTACTCAGATTACGAGGACGAACAGTTGCGCGAAGTTCGTGCATAAGCACCATCATTATTCTAAACACAGCCCGTGTGAGCAAGGCTGCCCTGAAGTCTGGCAGCTCGGTGATGCATTGCGGTCGTGGCTCGCCTTCCGAAATGTAGGCCAGGCATCCCGAGTTTTCTTGGCAGCAGCAGTTCTCGTCCTTGGTTGGCATTAGTGTGCACCGATTGCATGTGCACCAGGTGGAGACACCGTCCATGCGACTACGCCCAGGCTCTTCATCTGTTGAATCGTCCTCCCAACTGCCGTCCGAATCCCCATCGTTTTCGCGTGCTTCCCTTTCCAGTAGTTCCTCCTAAGTATACTCAGGCTCGTACATGTAGGGCATTATTGTAGCCATTGTGTGGTAAACAAAGTAAAATAATTTACAGAGATGGTACAGGTGTTCACACGGGCTACAAGCGGCGAAGGTAGCTGACCAGAGCACAGAAACGAGTCACAGAATACTCAAAGTAACACAGAGAGAGGAATGGAATCGAAAATCTGCTGCTGTGTGTTGGGAAACGGTCTGTTTATACTTATTGAGGAAAGAGGCGTCCTGCCATTTCCATGGTGACACGTCATTAGCTGATGCACAGCGATTGTTGACACGAGACGTGCTTTGGCGTTGGGAAATGGGCGGTACGAGTCTGCTGATGACAGGCTCAGGGGCGGGGGATTTGATTTAGTGCCTCAGAAGCAGGTTAGCCAGGGCGATGCGGCAAGTGATAGGATTATCACAAAATGGCGGCTCCCTGGTGCCTGTTTTCGCTTGCGTTTAATGGACGAAAACTTGGGTAAGGTCCATAGGAAAGTTTTCTAAAATTACTGGACCATGCCTTTAACTATCCCGTACTTGGCCCCTGAACATATTTTCATCACTAACTCCTCATCTCGCTCCCGGTTGTTTGGAACACCTGGCTCTGAGGGCCTGGTTTACTTTTCCAGTGTGAGAGTGCCTGAGTTGTGCCGATTCTGAGCATGAGTTCCACGTAAGTGCCTAATGCCCCTAATGGGTCCGCACCCAGGATTATGGATATAAACTGCAAATATCAGGAGGGACTAGTTTCCCAGTCATGGCGGCTCTGCTTTGGAACTCACTCCCCCTCCATCTGAAAACAACTAAATCATTTACAAACTTCAGAAGTAATTCCATCAAATGGGTAATTGAGAAGCACTAATTGTAAAAGACAACTGTATTTTACCATTGTCCAACGCCTTTCTGTATATGACCTATGCCTTGTACTGTCTATTGTGTACTTTGGACTGCTCGTTGCCTGTAACTCAATTCAATCTGTTGTTGTTATTACCACTTATTTGTAAGGCTGTTATCTATGACAACTACATACGTGTAACACTTGTAACTCCAATGCGCCCAGATACCTATGGGTCAAGGTGCGCTATAGAAATAAATAAAACAAACAAACAAACAAACAAGTTGCCAAAGTTCCCTGCCTCCTAAGGCTAATCAGACAGAAATGGACGGAATACGCACCAACCAAATGAATGGGAATCCTCAAGAGGGAACAGAACAGTTGGAAATAACAGATGACGCATTCTTGAGCGGAAGGAGTGGAAATCACAATCCGGCATCCTAACCTCTAAGGAAATAACGCAGAACTTGACTGAAGCGTGACTAAAAAATCCGGGAAAAATTGTATATTGCTGCAAGAGACTAACTGTGAAAAACGACAAGGCCCTTGAAGTCCTGCCTCTCCCCCCCATTGGGAAGTACCCAGGGCTAAGCCAGCGGGGATCCAATGAAGATTCCCTCCTGCTTGAAAACACATTCAACGGCCTTGAAACTTTCTGTACATGAAAGTGAACTCACTTGTATTAAAGGTAATAGATTGGACTGGGTTGTTTCCAGGAATCTGCAGAGTGGTCCCATTACCACCAAACCTTGTGTTTGGTCGGTCCATTTCTCCATCAACTTCCAGATCACTCTACCAGGGAAGCAGGCCTTGGTATGCAAACCACTTAAAAGCATTACCAGTAGAAATATGAAAACAGTAAGACCGGAAGTTCTTGAGAAATGTCTTTAAAATATTATGATAAATACCTCAGACCTTGATCCTCCACATATCCTGGCAGCAAGATATAAACATGACTTGGAGGCAATGCTTAATAGCATAGCACCAGTGAGGACTAAGATGGTCAGGGATCAGCTGAAACCAGCATGACTAGTTCTCTCTAGAACTCATTAAGCTCAAACAGGAAAAAAAGAGGGCAGCGCGCTGCTTGAGCAAAAATGGATAAGTGGATATGTTTGATGTTGTTTACTGTTTTAAATCATTAACACTGACTTCAACCATTTTGTAATCCTTTACAAAGCACTAACACTGCAGAACAAGCAAAAGATAAAGTTATCTTATGTGGACGCCCTCGATGTCCAGCACATTACAATGAGGGCATATGGAAGCTTTGTACACCAGAAAAAAATCTCACGCTGTGGATTCCAAAATACCTGTAACAGTTTCTGTTCCAAAATCATTTAGACCTGAAATGGCATCTTTGCTTTTCATTTATTATCACATATCAATTTCTAAGATGCAATGCCCAATTTGATACTAAGTCAGACTCCTCACATGACTCATTTGCTTATTTAGAATAATGTTACATTTTCAACCATTTGACACTACATTTCAATGCGCATAAACAAAAGTCTGATGCCTCATGTTGGTGCTTGCTTCTGAACTTCCACCTATGCAGAAGCCCGTGGTCTGTGCAAACTCACCCGGAACAACAGGCCAAACAGAAAGGCAAATCACGCTAGGAAATTCTAAACGAAAATAGAAACAAACATTTGGCTTTGTGAACAAAACACATCATGGACAATAAGGCGATGTGTGCAAAGCAAAGCTATTATTTACAAAAAGTCACACTTCACGTGGTAAATGTAAAGACATATTTGGGATAAAAACAAAAAAACATATAAATACATATCAATAAAATGAATACTCTTTGGCATCACAATTCTGTTCCATTTCTCAGCAATATATAGCTCTCCTATGTGAAATAACCTCCTCATGTTACACATCTATGTAAAATGAATGCAGAGAGATAATAAATTAGACATGTGTAGGCACATGTTCTGTTTTTACATTTGTCTTTTCGTTCTATTGCTAAATGATACAATGATGTTGACTGTCTTCTTTTATTAGTCATTGTTTCTCTTGCAACTGATTTTCCCATTGTGTTTTGCTACACATCTGGCTTTGCCAATAGTTGTTCCCTATTCTTTGTTCTATTTGACATGAGCATACAGAGACTCAAAAACGGTTGCCTAGCAAAGGCCACCTGGAAACATGTAATCAATAAAACGGTATCCGGTCGTTGTATCGAATCCAAAGCATCGACAGACCATACCATTGAAAAAAAATCAATTGAAAAAAGAAAACATTGAATGCATTTTTATTAAATGGTAAAGGGTTTAGTTTAGTAAAAATGTGTTTTAATGTTTTTAAAAAGGAGGTTTGGAGGGAACCCCCATTTAAAAAAAATGCATTTGATGGATTTTTTTAGATGCTTTTTTTGTCAATGGTATGATTGTCGATGGTTTGGCTGTCGATGGAATCTCTCGGAACCCAATAAAACTGGTTTAGTCTTGATTACTCCAAGGATCGGTTGAAGGAATACAGGGATTTGTCTCTATGGACAGGGTTGATGAATCCCCTTCAGCAGTAAGCTCACATATGAAATTGATGTGACAGTTGGACTTCAACGTTCATGACTGACATTCACATTTGACGTTTGTAATGTGTTTTGTGGGCCAGCAGTCTTTTTTTCCGCCTGAGGTGAGGCTTCTAGAAGGTTTCTGTTAAATTTTGAGTGAGTCACCTAACAAGTGACCTATAAGGGGAGGGAGGGGCCAGGTCCAGTCAGTTCCTGTCAGGTGAAGCTTTTGTCTGTAGATTATTGCAACCTTGGAGTAGTACATTATTATCAGAAATAAATACTTTTTAAGGGAACCTATGTTTACTTTCAAGGTTAAGGTGAAAGCTGTTTGTGCTTACTCAGCACGTTGAAGGTAGGAAATATGCTCCATTTTGATACTGAGTCCTTTGCATGGTGGGCAGAATGCCAAACTTTGGTTGTCAGACATCAATACAGAAAGGTTGCCTCTCCAGCTCATTTCACACAGAGAGGGTCTAGTGATACACACTTTCCAGTCTGTGACTGCAGTTAACCATTCTTGCAACATGTCCTTGCCCTGGAAGAAGACCCTGACCTCTGCTGGACTCCAAGATCACACCACCATGTATCTCACCAAGATTGCACCCTTTTGGTCAGGGCCAGGAATCACTGCCCCAGCTGGCCACATTCCCAGAATATGAACCCTCAAGAAATGTTCTAATCAACCAACACCAACCCCTTTCAGTGCATGTTCACTTGTTTGGAAAGATGATTGTACAAATAATTCCCTTTCCTTGCAAGTTCAAGATTTTTTCCATGTACCAAAATCATATTGACAGGAGAACAGTACATTCTTTGCAAAGACCTAACTTCTCATCATGGAAGTAAGACCAGAATTGTTTTGTTTCTGTGGACAATCAGGCCCCTTCGTCAAAGCATCAATTGTTTAAGCGTCTTGGCACCCGCTAGTGGTATCTGTCCTTGGAAGCTTTAAACATCTGAAGGGTTTACTCGGTTGACACCTCATATGTTGCTTGTAATGCTTGTTAGTAACTTTAAATGAATCTGAATGCAGCATACATTGCACATGTATTTCATAATGAAACCTTTAACAGCATCAAATCCTGCATGCATGCTCACAACGCTCTTTGCAGACAACAGTCACTCTTCATCAAACAACTTTGCTATAAGTGACAAAGAGGAAAGATGCTGTAGTGTTTCTTCGCTGCAAACCTACAAGAGATAGCAATGAGCCTGTTTGGGCTGGGTGATAAAAACAAATCAATCTAAAAAAAAATCCATGTCACATCCTGCGCAGCTGGCAGCAGCGAAGCACCCAGTTTAAATGCCGTTGGCTCATTACGAGTTCAGCGGTAAGTGGAAAAAGTGGTGAGCATCGGAATTACCACCACCTTTAACACTTCACTGAATAAAGGGTATCAGTAAAAGGGCGCTGATTCTGCCTTCAGAATTAGTGCTGGCATAATGAGCACCGGCAGAGATACCACCGCAATCTGATGGAATTAGCCCCAGCACTAATCCCTCTCGCATAATTTGCACCATGGGAAAAATGGTAATCCTGCCATATTACAAATCGAAATACCACCGAAATATGATTTAAAATGTGTGGTAAATCCACCAAAAACAAAGTACAGTTACCTCCACGCAGAAATGGAGGTACATGCATACAGGCGATGGAAATCAAGCCAGAGGGGCCCCCAATCCACCCATGAGGGGTACATAAGGGCCACTCCTTTCCCAAACACACTTTACAACAACATGCAGCGAAAAGTATGTCGCAAACTTGGAAACGCAGCACCTCCTGCTCTAACTTGAGGTTCAGAGGTAGGAACAGCACCTGAGAGCACATGGAACCGAGAGACGCAGGAGACGCCATGCAAGGCAAGTGCCCATTCCCCATGTCAGGCTATCACCATGGGTACTAACAGATGGCCACCTGATAACCCTTTACCGCCTCGCGTTGATCCAGGAAGATATTCAGCGTAGGCTCAACATCTGGACTGCCTTACCACTGCTGCTGAAGCTTGTTTTGGTGCTACATTTCTTGGCTACTGGCACCTTCCAGCACTGTGTGGGCATGCTGCATGGCATGTCTCTGCCCACGTTTTCAGTTGCGCTTCAGCAGGTAATTGAAGCACTCCTGCGGCAGGCACCTCAGCACATCTCCATGACCACCACCCAGGCACAGATAAATGCCACAAACACATGATTCTACTTGGCAGCCCATGTGGCAATTGTTATTGCAGCTCTGGACTGCACCCATGTGACGTTGGTGGCGCCCAGGCATAATAAGGTGTTTATCGTAACAGGAATCAGTACCATTCACTGAATGTAGAAGTGACCCTGTGATGCTGACCTCACCATCACAAACTCCGCTGCCCACTTTCCTGGTTCAACCAATGACACCATGGTCCTGCAGAACAGCAAACTGCTGTTGTACATGGAGAGCCAAGAGGGCAAAGTGCATCAATACTGGTTGAGTACAAATGCCAACACAGTGTTGCAGCACAAGTTAAATGCCACGTGAAGGGAGTGGCATTACAATAACTAATAAATGCAGGCCCTGCTTTATGACCTGTGCATGCATGACCTGCCCCCTCACACATTATACCTCCCAACCCAGAGGACTAGTCCCTAAAGGAAAATGCAGTAGCATGTCAGCAACACACATTTCTCAAGCAACTAAGTGAATCCCAAAGAGAGGATTACAGATTACAGAATGTAAAGGGAACACCTAGCTACCCAGTCAATAGCACAGTTCAACACTGCACAATGACAATGCCAACACTGTCAGTCAGTGAAAGAATGTAAGATGCAAACCATGTATGTAGTTCCACAACAGTAGGAATGCAGAAACATAAAATATGCACATCAACAACCAAACACCCATCAGGACAGACACATGACAGCACTGTACAGGGCCAACACAGACAACATGGACATTGTTTATCACGTCATAGGTGATGATTGCAACATCAGGAGTTTGTAAGATATGTGCACAGGGTAACTCTAAGTGAAAATGCAATACTACCCCCCCGAGTAAATGATACATTTCCAAATTCAAGGGATGCACAACTGTGTTGTTCAAGAATGCACCATAACTGCATCAGTAAAGTGTAATCGAGATGCCATGAAAAATGCCACCGATCCTCCTTCAACTTTCACTGACACCTGTGACCTGTGCCCTTGCAAGTGATTCTGGATACCTTCAGTTTCCATGGATGATGGCACCTGTGCACAATTTATGTACACCACAGGAGGCAGCCTACAATGTGGCACACAACAGCACAAGGCTGTGCATTGAACAGACATGTGGCTTACTGAATGCATGTTTCCAGTGTCTCCATCTGACCAGAGTGGCCCTGATCTATGAGCCAGAGATGGTTGGGAAAATCTTCATTGTCTGTGCCATGCTGCACAACATGTGCATCAGGGGATATGTCCCCCTTACTTCTGATGACCACACGCCTCCCCCAGAGCACAATGACACACTTACTTCAGATGAAGCAATGCCATTCAGTGAGCATGAGGAAGGTATGGATGGCCATGTACTGCAGTAAGAACTTCTCAATCTTTTGGGAACATTTCTTAACACCTGTTCCACTCATTTGTTCATAGACTCTTATTACATGTTATACTCTCACTGAAAAATCATTGTCCTTGTATGTGTTCGAGTGTACATGTGATGTATCAATAAATAACCATGCCCTCCCACCTCACTCAAAACCCAACACCAATGGTCCAACCTCCCTCAAACCCCAACAACCATTCTGCCCTACCTCTCTCAATCCCCAACACATATGTCCTCCCACCTCCCTTAGGCCCTGTGAAAATATTACAATCACAGATAGAGTCTCGTTCACACCCCCTTGGGTATGGAAGGCTTTTCCGGCTTTTCCGGCTGTGAACAGGCCACATTCCTCAGTAAGCTGATATGTGGGCCCCCGCCAATGAGCCCTCTATGGGGGTGATCCCTAACAGCCCACGCAGTGACATGTGAGACAGCTACCAGCAGCAACACGAACATTTAGGCTGGTTCAGTGGAACACACGAGCTGAACTAACCATTACCCCTACAATTACTTTAGCTACTTTAGCAGGTTGATAACAAGGCCCCCAAGAAACCCCAACATATTTCTGATTTGTCCCAGAAAAAATAATCCATTACAAAAGACACCATGGTTAAAGAGAGGTCAGCCAGTGAAATGAATACAGTAGATCACCAAGGGAGTACCAACAACTCCTGGCCTTGTGTGAGAGAAGGTGGACACCATCCATCAACTTATGGTGGCTGATGTTACTAACTTTAGTTTCCACCTAGATGTTCTCAGAAATAAAAATAAAACGAGGTAAACCAATGGGCGGAAGGATGTGTGACTTGCAAACAGTGGAAGGAATACATTCTCAGCTGGCGCCCCAAATTGTAATTCACGGTGCTTATGTGTCAGGTGGCCCACAAGATATCTTTCTGCTTAAGCTGTTGAACAATGAGAAGCTTCTTTAAAATAGTATTTGATGACGAAGGTGTGCTGCATATGTGCAGATGCACATGTGGTATATTAAGACGGTGCTCCATGCTAACCAAAATGTGGGTACACAAGTAGAATCAGGCAAAGCATTCAGGGTGTGCGTGTTCAAAAGGCAGATACTGTACTTTCTCATAATTTACAAATTAAAAGTGACATTTACAAATTAAAAATGACATTTTGTTATGCTGGTTTGTCACCTGGGTAACTGCTGGTTATGTTTGCTGCTCTGGAGAGAATAACAGATCTTTTGGGCTTTTTTTTAACTTGTCTCTGTTTTTCTCTTTAATATCCCTCCCTCTCTGGCCCCTCCTACATCCTCCCCCTTGAATTTTGTTGATTGTGGTGCGGGCGCATTAACAAAGCATGCAGCGGCGTGAATAAACAGGGCTTTACCGCTAAATCACATTAGTGCATGAACAGTGCCCAAATGAGCAGCAGCATCCCCCGAGTCCTCTGTGGGGTTCTGGGTTCACCGCTACACCAGGCCGCTCCACCTTGGTAACAATGGCGACGAGGTGGTCATCATAACAACCCATGGGCTCAGGCCAAGGATGCAGTGGGCCTCATTACGAGGTTGGCGGTCTGGTAATAATGGAGCCGGTAAGGCAATACCGGCCTCCATTACCGGTCCGTAGTATTACCACTGTGGTGGAGTCAGCCAAGGTTGTGGTTGCTCAGTTTATGGTGGCAGAACAGCCCTGCTGGACCTGAAGCAGGCAGCAAGTGATACTGGGTTGCGGCCCCCTTGGTGCGGTGCATGTGTGCTCAGAGAAGAGTTATTTTCCTGCCAACTAAGTCGACATCTTGGATGGGGGTCAAGTTAATGCCCAAGCTGCTGCTGTGGCTGCCCCAGTGGTGGTACAGATGCCCCGTGAACATGGGTCCCTTGCACAAAGGCCTGAGTTTGACGTTTCCGGTGTGCATAGAGGCCCACTTTGGAACCTGTGGGTAGAACTTTTGGGGAACTACTTTAAGGCCATGGGGAGGTGAATGGTGAAGCAAAGGGGGTTGATCTTGATATACACAGCAGGTATAGTGATTCATAAAATCTTCAAGTTGTTGCAGGCGGTGAATGACTCATAGGTGGTGGCAAAATTTGGACTATGAAAGATTTGCTATGTCCAATGCCAAACAAAAGAATGATGAGGCACTAGACATATTCCATGGCAGGTTGAGACATTGGGGTCCGTGTGTGCGTGGCACAATGTGCAAAGTATGATTCGCCAGCAGCTCATCAAGGATGCTCCTCTGGAAAGATGCAACGCCAAGTGCTGAAAGAGCCTGGACTGACCCTGGCATGCATCATGGAGATGGGCCGATCTCACGAGCTGGTGGGCACCTGTGCATCGAAGATGGATGCAGCGATACGGACACTAAAATGTGATGAGGTATGTGCTGTGGTGCACGCCCAACGTGCAAGAGGGGCACAGACAAATGTGGCACTGCAAAAGGACAAACTCACAGAGCCATCAACTTCATGTTTGCAGTGTGTGCATGATCTTCCACACGCAGTTGAGTGCCCAGCCAAGTGCCGGTCATGTGGAAGAAGTGTTATGCCCAACTATTTTGCACGCATGTTTCATGCACCCAGGGGCGTTGCTAGGGGGGGGGGTTAAGGGGGCTATAGCCCCTGATCTTTTGGTTGTAGCCCCGGATAGAATCTCAGGAGCTACAGCCAAAAGACTAGCTAGCCCCCAGCCCCAACAGTTCCGACATCAGCTTAGCCGCGGGTCTTTTCCAGACCAAGCAACTCCCCTGCATGCACCCATCCCAGTGGTGGCACAGGGAGGACCAGTCCGAGTGGGTCTGATTGGCGGAGACACCATCCAAATGTGGCCCTAGTGAATCAGGAAGAAGATCAAAGCAGGCAGGAGGTGGAGGATGAAGATGAGGAGAACATTTTTGTTCATATAAAATGTGGATGAGCTGAAAGCGAGAGTGAGATGGGTGCCGAGATGTGTGGTCAGTCTAAACGTGTCAGAGGTGCTGTTGCTGGTCAACACAGGAGCCTCTGTGAATGTCGTGACACAGAAGCATTTTGAGGCGCTGCCAAATCCCCCTGTGTTATGTCCACCTAAGGCTCACATATTCACGTTTGGTGGGAACAGGCCCATTCCACTAATGGGGGCATTCGTCTCACACGTAGAACAAGGAACAATCTCTATCAAGGTGAGATTCTTTGTCACAGACATTAGCAGTGACACCCCACTGAGCTGTGCGGCTGGATAAGCATTGAAAATAGTGACCTTTGCCTATTATGTTTACATGGAGGATGTTCAGGCAATATTAGAAAGGTTTTCAGATGTGTTCATTGGCATTGGAAGGTTTCTGGGCAAAACTGTTAGGCTCCATATTGACAACTTGTTTCAGCCTGTAGCCCTCAAGCACAGGACAATCTCATTCTATCTGAGGGGACAAGTGGACAAAGAGCTGGATCAGCTGGTCCATCTGGACATAATCTAGAAGGTGGAGGGCCCGACACCATGAGTGTCTCCACTTGTGGTGGCGAGGAAACCTAAACAGCAGGACGTCTGTGGATATGAGGTTGCCGAACAAAGCAATATAAATGGAGCAGCACCTGACGCCCACCATTGATGACATTGTGCTGGAGCTTCAAGGAGCCAAATTCTTCTCAAAACTGGACTTGAGGGCTGAGTATCATCAAGTCGTTCTCCATCCTGACTCGAGGTACATCCCCATGTTCACCACACACCAGGGACTGTATTGCTACAAGCATCTCAGTTTTGGGGTGTCATCTGTGGCAGAGGTCTTTCAAAGCATAATCAGAGGTGTACTGGCAGACCTGGAGGGCGTCCTCAATATAAGTGATGATATCCTTGTGTTTGCAAGCACTGAAGCAGAGCATATGGGGCATCTAGTCAAGACCCTAGAGAGGATAAAAGCGCTAGTGCTCACTCTTCAGAAGGAAAAATGTGGGTTCCTCAAGACCAGCAGTGACTTCTTTGGGTTTGTCTTCCAAGAAGGTGAAAGACATCAAAGATGCCAAACCGCTGTAAACCGTCTCAAAGTATGCAGCTTTCTGGGTTTGGTGATGTATTGTGGATGATTCATCAGGAACGTAGCCACTCTGTCAGAGCTGCTTATAAATGTGACCAAGAAAGACGCAGTGTGGCCCAATCGAGCAAGCAGCGTTCGATGACGTCCAGGAGGCCCTCACAATTAGTGGCATCATGGCCTTCTTTGATCTATCGCTGGCATCAGAAATCATTGTGGATGCAAGTCCACTTAGTATGAGGGCTGTCCTGACTCAACAAGATGCTTGAGGGAATTTAAAACCAGTGGTGTTCGTTAGCCGAGCCCTGCTAGAGAGGGAACAGCAGTAGTCCCTGATTGAGCAGGAGGCTCTGGCAGTCCTCTGGGAATGCCAACATTTCTGATGATTCATCCTGGGAAGACCTGTAACCGTAGTCACCGACCACAAGTCCCTCATCCCGATCATGGTGGGGTCCTCTTCAAAACTGCCTGCCAGGATTGAGACATCGATGTGTGCCCTGCTCAAATATGGAGTGTTCCTGGTGTATAGACCAGGAGCAAACAATGCAGCAGATTATCTCTTGAGACATCCGCTGGGTGGTCAGCGGGGCACAAGGACTGGAGAGGATGAGGCAGAGGAGTCTGTCGGAGTCATTATTGAGTCAGCCATCCCAAACTCAATGTTGATTGAGGAGCTGAACACTGCCTCTGAAGATGAGTGTTTCTGCTCCTTCATGGAGCACTGCAGAAGGGAGAGTGGAAGGAGATCCTGGAAGGTCTGAGCAAAAAGACTCTGTATGCCTGTACGATGCTCGAGCAGTTGTGTAATGTAAGAGACAAACTGACGTTTGCTGATTCAGATCTGCTCCTGAGAGTCCCGAAGATGGGGATTCCTGCATATAAAGTCCAGCAGGTCATAGCGTTGGTGCATCAGGGACACCAGGGGGCCAACCAAGATGATTGCACATCTGCGGATGAACCTGTGGTTCCCAAACCTGCAATGGAGTGTTGATGAGTTTGTAGCCGGATGTGTGTGGTGCCAGGTGGCTGCTCCGGTGCAACGTGAGACGTGAATTGAGTCCATAACGAGAAGATGCCAGCCGTAGAAAATGATAAATGTGGATGTTAGATGGACTGGCAGGCACATACACTTTATGATGTTCATTGACCAAAGGACAAGATACCCAGAGGTCGCGTTCATAAAGTTGGTGGCGTTGGACCACGTTGTGCCAGCACTGGAGAAGGTGTTTGCTTTGCATGGATTCCCAAAGGAGATCTGCTTGGACAATGGACCACCATTCCAAGGGGAGAGCTTTGGACAATTCATGCTGGAATGCGGAATTCACCATAGAAAGATATGTCCGGTGTGGCCAAGGGCTAATGGGGAGGTTGAACGCTTTATGCACATTCTCACAAAATTCTTGCATTGCCCATGGACAAGGGCAGTGTCTGAGAAGGACCCTGTAGCAGTTTTTGAGGGAGTATCAAGCAACTCCACACTGCTCGATGGGCATTGCACCTGCGGAAGTACTTTTCAAAGGGTGTCCCGGGAGTCTCTTGCTGGACCTGGGGAGGAGAGCACCCACGGAAATCAATGATGAGAGGTCTCCGAACAAAGAAGAGTCCGAAATGAGAAGTTAGAATGATCGGAGGGGACTACACCCACATCTGTTGGTGCCTGGAGATGAGGTGCTGGTGAGAAACAGGCACCCGCAGGTTAAACTCTCACTGACATATGAACCTCGATCAATGGACGTGGTGGAAGTCAAAGGGTCTATGGTGTCCGCCTCTGATGGCAACACTACTCTGTGACAAGAAGCGCAGGTTTCTTCAAGAAAGTCGGTGAGTGTGGTCCACCTGGGGCCACGCCCTGGAGTGCGAGTGAGGAGGAACTGGAAGAACGAGGTGAGGACAGCCCATCCTAAGAACCTGCTGAACAGAACATGATAGGTGATAGGCGATCAAGCGGGTTAGGGGGAAGGCGGTACCCTCAATGATCTCTACGGAACAGGCCCTTCCGTCTGAATGACTATGTGCTGGAAGCACAAGGGACATGCTGTTAAGTTGTAATTATTCTGTAAAGCTGAACTCTGCTTGAGTTGTTGTTATGAAAAAGGAGGAGTGATGTAACTCTGTCCCGTAAATAAACAGGGTGTTCCCGCTATGACACATTAGTATTTGAGCGGCGCCCAAGGAAGCAGCAGCGTCTCCCTAGTCCTCTGTGGGGTTCTGGGCTCACCACTACACCAGGCCGCCCCGGCATGGTAACAGTGATGGGATGTGCAGAATGCTTACCGGTATGTTGTTTCTGGGACAGGTTCAGCTGCTGCGACCATTGGGAACCTTGTGTTCAATGATTGGAGTTGGTACTGGGCTCTTGGTTTCCTTCAAACGAATCTAAGTATAGTTGAAACCTATTTTTCTATATTCTGAACATGCGATATTGCTGAAAGGAATGTACTTCAATGAATACTACTGATTCAGTGAACAAGATGTTGCAATCATCTGTTCAGAAGCTTCTACAAAACAGCCCCCTCAAGCAGAACGATATGCACAGTTGTTTAACCAGAAGCATATGTGCGAGAGCGAAATACATATTTGAATTCACTTCTACTTTACCAATTATGCAGAAACCTTGCAACATTTTATTTCAAGCAGACTGGATACGTACTATTCGGTGTGTAAAAAAATGTTGTGTCTGGACTGCAGACACCTTATTGTGCTTAAAAAAGGATGGGTCTAATTCAGAGAGCGTTTGGGATAGTGCGCCTGTGTGTATATACTGCAAAGTTTGAGTGAAGCGATTTCAGTCGTTGCCAGTAGCTGCACAAACATCACGCACTATTTATTCGTAAATGTTCTCGAAGCTGCACGTGACTTGTAAAATACCACAGTCTCCTCGCGTCATGTCCAATGTCAATGTTTTAATAAAGTCAATGTTTCACCTGCAGGCGAAGCACTTCGGGTAGATCATACTCCCGTTTTATCTCAGCTCGGCATGACTGTTTTAACAACTTTTACTTGGAGTTTAGCTGATTTTCCCTCGAAAATATGTGTCCACATTCCATGTTATCCGCTGCTCCAATTCAACAGTGTTAACCCGAGAACCGTCGAATCTGCTTAATTGGTTTACCGTGGGAAGTTGGTGTGCCACCTTTCTGGGAGTCTGCTTGCTGCAAGGTCACCGATAAAAAGAGGAAATTGTTCTTGGCTTTGTTAATTGAGCCCTTTGTGTTTGGTAAACTGAGCACTGGAGAATAAGTTCACTTCCTCCAGATGTGGGCAATTAAATATTTTTGAACAGATGCAAGCTCTGCCACAGCCATAATATCAGGTCCTGATTTACAGGCGTGTCCAGGGACTGGTCTCGTCCCTGCTATGCCAATTTAGGATGGCTGAAGTGCAGAAGGAGTGTGAAGGGCACAGCACAATGTGCTCGAACATTCTTAATGCAGGGATACTTTGAGGAGAATGACAACTTCAGTGTGAGGATTCCCCAGGTAGTAGAGAGAAGACGTGGCTTTTCCGTTTAGCACATTGTGAAAGAGAGAAATCACCATGATTTGTTTTTGCATTTTTATAGCGCTCACGCATCCCGGAGCATCGAGGCACTGTTACAAGAATGTGTCTCTTAGTTGGTATTTATAACGGAAGGTTGACTCGGGGATCGAACCTGTGTAGTTTCGTGTCGTTTTGTTCCCCAGGAGTGCACGTTGACCTGAGCTATACTCCCGGGACCATGCAACCAGTGAAGGACTCCAAACTGAGTCATACAGACGCTTGCAAACGAGACAAGAAACTTTGAGGCACTCTCACTAAAACATTGCTAGTACATGACACACGTGATCATTTCTAGCAAAAGTCAAGGGGTAGATTGGAGCACAATTACATAGCATAGACATGCATATGCAATTGTGCATTGGTTCACATGGGTGGCGCATGTTCATGACTTGTTGCTCGGTATTTACGGGTTTATTTAGAAAAAAATATGTATTAGTGTATATGGTTTGCAAAAAATGAAACCGTTTAAACATCAATAACAATTTACAAATTACTATTTCATGCAGAAAGTAATAAAGAAAATTACTTAGGAAACGGGATACATAATAATAAAATACATTCATTACTACGTTTCCCCACTTGTAAGCTATAAAATGACCAGTCATAAAATCGAATTCGTTGTCGTGGACGGTCCATCAAAAAAAAGTTCAATGCGGTGGCAGTTATGAAATACCACACTGGAAAGAATCAAAGAATTGCCAGAAATTACATATGACCAAAACTGATCAGATTGAATTCGGTTTATGTCACTCAAAAACGTAGTGTGGTCTGCCTTATAGATAACAATATGCTGATTACAGTGTGTCAATAAATGTGTTATTTCCAATTTAATTAGATATAAGGACAGACTCTATGCGTGTGTCGCATTTTCTTCATGGTCCAATGATCATCAGTGACTGAAACATGTTGAACCTTAACCACATGTACAATCTCTGTAACGTCTCTGAATTTAGAATATATTTACATGTTGTGTCAAACATCGCAGCGCAATAGCGCTCCGCCAGTCCACCTCAATGTGCGAGTACCCACACCTCCATTACCCACAAGCACACATTGGGGTCAGAGAGCCATCCATTCTGGAACTCTGTCCAATTGTACCTCAACATCGATGCTCACGGAAATATCTTCACTAAGTTGTGTTTCACAACTGAGGTATCCTGATCCAGGACAGGTGGAATGATCAGGGAGACTTACCCTCAGGTCATTTTCGCATTTGCAATGTCCTCAACATTCCGTAATGAGTATTGTTACTGTTGAAATCATAAACTCCACATTTAAACCGCGTGCCTTTATTCCTCAGAGACTACACTGTCCACATGTATGTACATTCGAACAAGAAATACCTAAAGAAGGTTGCTGCACCTTCGGGTAGTGCAGAACCTAACCTTAAAGAGACTAGGTGGTTGCTTACTATGTTCCAGTATTTAGAACAGGCAACCCATTCTCCACAATTCATTTGATATGCCTGGAATGTTGTAGCACCCTTTTTAAAACAGGTTCACATCGCGTATGGTTAATTGTAACTATAAAAGAGTGTCCTACTATTAAAAATTAATTACATAGTATTCATTTATGTATTTATTTATTCAGATTTGTAGAGCGCACATCAGCCCGTGGGCATCGTGGCGCTTGTTCCATACATATCTTAGTTACATACATAGCTTAGTTGCATATACATAAAGAGCATAAGGTTACAGTATATCTGATATTTTACATATTTACATAAGTTGTTTATATATTTACAGATGCGGTTATACTTTACTGTGCAAGGAGTTGGGTCTTAAGTTTTCTGCGAAAAGGCAGGAGTGAGTTTTCTGCTCTGATGTCTGTGGGTAGTGCATTCCAGAGTTTGGCAGCAATATATGGGAAGCCTAGCCCACCGGCCTTGGCTCTGTTAATACGTGGGACGTGGAGTTGGTTGGAGTATTGTGTCCTGGTGGGGCGTGTGGAGGAGGGTTTGGAGATAGTCTCTGATAGATATGAAGGTGTGGATAGTGTGAGGCATTTGTGTGTGAGGGTGAGTATTTTGAAAGTGATGCGTTTTTTGACCGGGAGCCAATGAGCTGAGTGTCTAGCCTGGGAGATGTGTTCCCTTCTTGGGATGCTTAGGGCAGCACGGGGAGCATTGTTTTGCGTGACTTGAAGCCTGTTTAAATTATTGTTGGATGTGCCTGCCAGAAGGGCATTACAATAGTCTAGTTTAGCACCAATGGTTGCTCTGGCTATTGATAGGCAATTGGTTTGGGATAGGTATGGTTTTATGGCGTTTTAGTTTAGTGGTGTGTGCAGAAGAGGAGGTGATGGTGCTAACCTGTCTGGTCATTGTTAGTGAGGAGTCTAAGAATACTCCCATTGTTTTGATTGCTGTAGATACAGGTTATCAATGGTGAAGTTGGCATATAGTTTGTAAAGCTTGGTTAGAGTGTTTTTTTTTTGGCCTAGTATCATGATCTCCGTCTCTTCCCCATTTAGGTAGAGGCCGTTAACCGCCATCCAAGCCTGGCTAGTGGTGTGGATCAAGGGAAGTGCCTTGGCGTCTTTGTGGTATGAACCAGAGAGGGGAAGAAGTACTTGAGTATCGTCAGCGTAGTTAGTATACGCGATACTAAGAGAGTCAAGCTTGTCGAAGAGGGGCTTCGTGAACAAATTGTATAATGTGGGCGCTGTGCAGGATCCTTGAGGGACTCCACAGTGGATTGTGGTAGGTTTAGCTTTTGCTATATCTGAGAAGACCTTCATGGCTCTTCCTTCGAGGAATGATGTGACCCAGAGAGCTGCTTCTGTGAGAGCTGAGTTTGTGAGGTGTGAGGTGAGAATCTTGTGGTCAACCAGATTGAATGTGGCTGAGAGATCTAGGAGCAGCAGCAAGGCAGGCTTGCCTTTGTCCATGATTTGGGTAATCTGGTTCTTTAGATCCACCAGGGCTGTTTCAGTGCCATGTCCTTTTTGGAAAGCCGATTGTCTGGTTCCTAAAGTGGAGTGGGTTTCCAGAAAGTGTTGGATTTGGCAGTGGGCAGCTTTGTCAAGTAGGGTCAGGAGGAAGGGCACCGTGGTTATTGGTCTGTAGGTATTAGGTGGAAGGGGGTTGAGGGGTTTGTTTTTTAAGGAGTTGGTGGACTCAAGCCTCTTTGAGACTGGCTGGGATAATGCCTGTTTTGAAAGACGCATTGATGAAGGTTGTGAATAGAGTGGGTGAGGCGATCAGCACAGTCCTTGATGAGTTTAGGTGGGCATATGTCGCTTTTGCAGGCAGAGGGTTTGTGATTTTTGAGGAGGCCTAGAACATCTTGTTCGGTGATGTCCCTGAATGAGAATACAGGTCTAGTGGAGTTGGATAAGTCGGGAGTTGAGATGGTAGATTTTGTCTCTGTTTGTGGTGCTAGGGTTTTGCAGTGGTCTTCAATTTTCTTTTGGAGGAGGTCTATTTTGTGTAACAAGGAAGATTGGATGTTTGTACACCATGCTTCATCTTTGACTATTTCGACAGGAGAGTTAGGAGGGGGGATAAGCTCATTCAAGATACCAAACAATGAACATACGTATTCACAATTTAATATTTTAAACCCTAGCACTGTTTGGCCCATATGCCACGGTTATGAAAAAAGTAGGGCATAAATCAAAGTCACTCACTGTTCTCCAAAGAAAAGTCACATCACAGCTTGCTTGGTCAAGGAGTTCTATGCACTGAACTGGAGAAAAGCTCTGCATGTAAAAAGATGACCAGAAATGGTTTAGTATAATCTTTCATCTTATCAAATAGTGAAGGTGCAGAATATCTTGATAACAAAAATGAATTTTGGATTTCAGAATAAATATGAATCATCCAAATGGTGTCTCTTTAGTGTGAAATCTTTATTGAAATGTGTGCTGTTATTGGGTTGCCATTTTTCATTTCTTGACTGCTTTTAAATATTGGTTTTTGGCGACTGCTTTGGCAGAGTTCTCAGCCTTCTGCTGATGCATTTTTCAAAATGTACCGTTTCACATGTGACCCAGCTGAAAATTTGCGCTCATACCGCCGGCGTGAAATCCGCCGGCGGTATGAGCGCGAAATTTCCCCATTGAGCCCAATGGGGAATGGGGCATTCCCGAATGGGCTCAATGGGGAATGGGGATTTACAAATCCGCCAGACCCGTGATCCGGCGCTAATAGCGCAGCTGGGTTTGGTGGTAGGGAAGATAGCGCCAGCACTATTAGCGCCGGCGTTACCGCCCAACTCGTGATGAGGCCCTATGCTTTTCCTCTCTGTAATCATAGACGTGAGCACCCGAAATACACACGCCCAGGCCAATCGCGTGTGGAACTTCTCGCGCACCCCTGAAATACACGCGCCCAGGCCAATCGCGTGTGGAACTTCTCGCTCACCCCTGAAATACACGCGCCCAGGCCAATCGCGTATGGAACTTCTCGCGCACCCCTGAAATACACGCGCACAGGCCAATTGCGTGTGGAACTTCTCGCGCACCCCTGAAATACACGCACACGCTCCCCCAGGCCCGATACCGTGTGGAACTTCTCGCGCACCTCTGATATACACGCACATGCTCCCCCAGGCCCGATCGCATGTGGAACTTCTCGAGCACCCCTGAAATACACGCGCCTAGGCCAATCGCGTGTGGAACTTCTCGCGCACCCCTGAAATACACGTGCACAGGCCAATTGCGTGTGGAACTTCTCGTGCACCTCTGAAATACACGCACATGCTCCAACAGGCCGGACGCGTGTGGAACTTCTCGCGCACCTCTGATATACACGCACACGCTCCCCCAGGCCCGATCGCGTGTGGAACTTCTCGCACACACCTGAAATACACGCGCCCAGGCCAATCGCATGTGGAACTTCTCGCGCACCCCTGAAATACACGTGCACAGGCCAATTGCGTGTGGAACTTCTCGTGCACCTCTGAAATACACGCACATGCTCCACCAGGCCGGACGCGTGTGGAACTTCTCGCGCACCTCTGATATACACGCACACGCTCCCCCAGGCCCGATCGCGTGTGGAACTTCTCGCACACACCTGAAATACACGCGCCCAGGCCAATCGCATGTGGAACTTCTCGCGCACCCCTGAAAAACATGTGCACAGGCCAATCGCGTGTGGAACTTCTCGCGCACCTCTGAAATACACGCGCATGCTCCCCCAGGCCCCATCGTGTGTGGAACTTCTCGCGCACTCCTGAAATACACGCACACGCTCCCCCAGGCCCGATCGCGTGTGGAACTTCTCGCGCGTGTAGGACTTTGGTGCACATTTTTTGCCTGCGCATGGACGCTACGCCTGCTTTCGTGTGGCGGACATGTATGTGCCTGTGCGCGTCTTTGGCCGTGCGCTGTTTTTCCCTATTCCATTCCATGAATACATGTTGTAGGCGAGCGTGTGGGCGTTCCACGCACTTGCCTCCTGTACTTCCCCCGTGACGCCCACATTTTCACGAGTTGTTCCCCATTCTGCGTGTAACGCCCCGTGTTACGCCTACTTTTGTTATGTGCGCCGCGCTATGTGCGAATTCGTTGTGGCCTTATCGCACGGCGTTCGATGACCTGTGCGCCAGCGTGCGCCAGCGTGCGCTGCACACTTTTTCAGCGCACATCCCACATTTTGCGCGTGCACGGACTTCCATGAATAGATGTGCGCTGTTATCGCACTTGCACTGTGATTTTCGCTCTTTCACTGCGAATCGCACGTTTTCGCACGCTTGCGCCGAAATTTTCGGCGCACATTAATTCCATGAATCGGCCTGTAAATTGGAGTGTTGTTGTTGATACAGGAATCTATTCATACATACATATAGGCAATGGCTGCAGCATGTGCTATAGAAGTTCAATATTTTTGATCTGGTAATTTGGGATAGTAAATTAATGAATGCTACCATATCAGAGTGTTCAGTAATGTTAAACATGTCATAAATAGCTAACAATCCAAGACTTACTACAAATGTGTGTTAGTACAAACAATACATATGAAGACCCAAAATGCATACAAATGAGAGGCAAATACAGGCCAACTGAAGTAAGGAAAACATAAACAACATCACCAGAACATTTTCATGACAGTACATTTAATCTTGATGCATACAAATAAATTGTGAATTTGAGGACTGCTTATTGCCCCATGTATGTGCACCATGAGAGGATATCAAACTGTAAGGAAAGTACTTTAATAACATATGAGAAGGTTAATACACACATATGTAGCACCTTTTTAGTTTTTTCTAATTCTTACTGTCAATGAATAAAAACAACTAGCATACATGTGTAAATTACCAGAAATTAGTGGCAAAGATATGGGATCTCATCAGTGATGTACCATTGAAGTTCAATAAACACCCTTGAAATGTGATCCCTTGTGTTTGGCTCCACTGTTTGGTAACATGCCTTCCTTACAATACCTATGTGAAAATGAAATGATGTCTAACCAACCACTTGATTGCACTAAATTAACTTTGCTGGTCATAATTTCATGGAGTGTCTGCATCTCTGTTATGGCTGCGTTCAATGTTCCATTTGAATCCTCTCCATGAGGTGTCATTGTGCAGCAGCTACTCCTGATCTTAGCACAGACCCCTCCCTTGATAGCCGTTAATAGGTCCAACACATACTTGTTGTGGAGGGCCACCAAGCGTAGCACCATCATCTCCTCCTTAATTGGATTAAAACGATCTGCTGTTGAATTTGTCAAGTGCAGCAGCTCATATCTAGTTAGCTGCAACAACTTTGCATTAGTTGCAGCCTGGACATCTCAGAACATTGTTAAGGTAAAATCCATTGTAGCGATGGAGAATAGTCTACACTCATCCGGGATAGCTAGCAGGGATTTTGCACTTTTCACAGAAAAATTATTGTTTGCCCGCTTCTTCCTCCTTATTGATTTTTTACCCTCCTCTTGCTGTGCATTTGTCCCTATAACGCAATCTTCAAGGTAGTGGAATTTGAGGCACCGCTACTGCAAGGCTGTGCAAGGTGACAAGGGCACAAACACCACTCCGGTCAGGTTGGGAATAATATTTCAATCCACATTCCCACCATATGTACATCACCACAGCAGTTCCCTGCATCAGCACTGCATTCTGCATCACCTTGGTGCATCCAAAGTTAGTGCCCAGGTATATAGACCCACTCAATCTGAAAGACAACGAGAAGTCTTTAGAGCATTTGATGTCAACTGGTTGATGCTTTTCATGTAACCAAGTAAATGCATATACATATTTTCCCCAGTTTGCCATGCAAAATGTATTCACCACAGCAGCCACGTTTTGTTTAAACCTAGCAATCCGTCAGCACAAGATTGCATTATTCCCCCCCACCCATTGGCCCCCATACCACACTGCTCCCTATCTCCTCATCAACAGCCTTGTATGACACCAGGGTATGCTATGCTCCTCCTTACATGTGCACCACACTCTCTTGTGGTCGCTTATTTGTAATTCCCCTTGTTTAGGACCCTCAGTGACATATTCCATTATCCTTATGCCGGTTTCTTTATTTTTAAACATTTGTGTTAATTTCACAAAACTGTCTTCACTGAACTTTCACCTTTTTTCCCTGGAATAAACTTCTAGTTTTGCAGAGTGAAAGGTGCATTAGGCATCCTGCTTCCTCATAGGACATAACTTGAGACAGACAGAAAAGGTTTGGGCATTCCTATAATTTGTGGGATGATTGAGCAGATGTACCAAGTGTCTCTCCCCACACGCAACATCTCGTTGTACCAAACATTTCGAGTTGATGAATATGGCTCTCCTACAGTGCTATGATGAAAACCTTCCTCATCCATTTAACTCCTTTATTCCCTGTTTACTTTCTCATTCAATTGCATAGTACTTTTTTCTCTTAAAACCAAATATATCAAAAGCATTCATTCTATACTAAAAATATGTCAATATCATCACACTCCAAAACACTGAAATCCTCAGTTTCTTCTTCATTAAAACATTTCTTTAAAGACATTTTCATCATTTTCTTTTGCTGGTTTTCGATATAGTCTAAAAGCAGAGAATCAGTTTCAAGAAATCTCCCATATACTTCCCATCATATTGTCCTTGGGGTGACAGAGCTCTTTTCTTTGCAAATGTCAGTGATGTGGACACATCCTCACCGCCCTTCTATCTTCATGGCTGTGGGTCTCGAATAGATCATGGTATGTGGGCCGGTGAAGCACTCCTCCTTCCATTTGTGGACATGATTCTTGATAAATATCTTCTCTGGGTAAAGAGGTGCTGGTGGCGGAAATTGCCCTGATTGTCCGGTTTGAGTTTTTGCCCTCGTCTGCAAGAATATATAGCAAAGGGATTTTGTAAGTTCTATGAGAGGTATCCAATCTCCCTCCCAAAATGCAAAAGAAGAATGTGCATTAGAGATTGCATGCATTCTCCGTTCTGGGAAGTCAAGTGGTGATCTCTAAGGGCATATTGTGCAGTGCAAACAAAGCAAGAGGCTAGCAGTGCACCCATGATTTTCCAAGCGTTTACGTAAACTTTGCCAAGTGCATTTTAAGCAGTCCATTCCTTTTCTCTACTAAATTGTTGGCTTGGTTATGTATCTTTTCCTTTGCTCACTTTTAGCACTGCCAATAGGGGTATTGTTTTCCTTTTTGCCAGGGAACAGCACATGTGTTCCTTCTGGTAGATATGCTGCTTCCTTTGCTGCTCTGCCTGTTCTTTCATTTCCTATTGAAAGAAAATCCTACCCTCCCGTGTGGGCTTTGCATTTTTTAAAGCTAATTCTACTGGGAATAGTCCTGCATGCTGAACAGTTGTACCATCACTTCTTTTTATCTCTTTCCTTTCCCATCTTGCTAGTCCTGAGTACACTGTGGAAGTAACATAGGCCGAATCAGAATTTTTTTTTTTAACTAAATGGCCCTCTGACATATTCAGGGCCTCAATCAAGGCCACCAGTCCTGCTGCTTGTGCAGAGTAGTGGTCTGGTAGTCACGTCTGTGAGTACACCATGAACTCCTCTCCTGTGTGTATTCCATGTCTCTGCCCCACCACTGCTGGACCTGAATGTCATTGTCCCATCATCTTATCAAAACTGGAGCTTCTACCAATGAAAATCATGTCCCCGCCTTCAATCACCTCTTCTTTAACCAGGGCGTTACCTTTGCTCCTGTCCATTTGTGCAATGCAGTCATGTATGCAATTTCCCTCCTCAATTATTTCTGCAATTAACTCTGCTGGATTTATAGTCCTATATCTCACCACTTCTATTGCTGGGTTTGGTAGTATTACCTTATACCCTGAAGATATTTGAGTTGTCAATGTTGATTTTGTTTTTTTCAGCATCGCGAATAGTGCATGCTCCACATATACAATTGCAGGGCACCCCATAGTTACTGTGGAAGCCTTCTTAATAGCAAACGCAGCAGTAGCAAATCCCTGCTCACATGGGAAATGTCCCTGCATCACTGAATCTGTAGGGATTCACTGTAAATGCAAGCAGTTTGTGTCCATGTCCTTTTTTCTGCGTCAGCACAGCAGTGATACGTTTCCATCTGAATGGGAATATACATGAAACTTCTCTTTGTAATTGGCTGGAGCCATTACTGGTGCAAGTGCTAACACCGCTTTTAGTTCATCAAAACTCTAGCCCATTCCAACTGTGCATTTTATGCTAGTTTTGTGTTTCTGAGCTTCTTTTAAGGCTGTAGCAACAGTCAGGTGTAGGTGGAGTTCTCAGAAACTGATGGCCTGCAGTAGTTGCATGGGCCCAAGAACTGCTGCATCTCTTTCGCTGTTTTTGGTTGTGGAGTTCTATGTATGGCCTCTACTCATTCTGGTGTTATTTTTCCCCCGTCTGCTGACAAAATCTGACCCAGGCACACCACTTCCCTTGGAGTACTTCAATAGCTCTGAGTCATCTTCTTATTCTTTGTTAGCTAGCATGGTTAGTAGTGTTACTGAGTCCTTTCTACACTCCTCTTCTGACGTGCTACATACCAGTAGGGCGCCAACATACTGTATCGCTGTGCTTGCAACCTGTAGGTTGCGCAGATCCATTTGCATATCTCTGTTAAAGATGCTAGGTCGCTCACAGTACCCTTGGGGCACTGTAAAATTTTTGAATCTGGTCCGATGATAAGTAAATGCAGTGAGATACCTGGAGTCTGGGTGTAGTGCTGTGGAAAAAAATGCTTTCTCCAAATCTACCATCATAAAAAAATGTGCCTGCACTGGAATGCTAAAAAAAAATCATTGCAGGATTAGGGACCAATGGATACTCTGCCTCAATAATGTTGTTAAGAGGGCATAAATACTACTGTGAAACTCTCCACAATTTGTATTTGCAGATTCAACAACATCTGCATCTAACAAGACATAGTACAGGTATGCTTATTTTTAAAATTATTTTCTTCAACTCTTTTTCAAATATATATACAGGACTGGATTGGAAGATTTGAAAGTGTGAAATTTATATTGAATGAAAAATATAAAATCATGTGTGTTCAAAAATGTTTCTTTTTAGGAACATTTTGAAGAAAGTTAAAACATGCATATGTGCATTTATAGCAGCACTGTGTGTAAAGTTCTTTCTAAAAGAAAGAAAGAGCAGATGCAAAACATGCGTAGAACATTTTTAAGTGGCACTTGGTATGTGGAAGTTTAATATGTTGGCAGTACACGCATACATGCTAACATAACCCATTCTAATCTGTAGGTGCTTATGCAGTCCTTTTTTCTTCTCTACAATCTGGGACTTGTAGTCCAGGTTTTATGATGGGAAAAGTAAAACTACAAGTCCCAGAATGAAAACAAGAAAACTAGCACCACATAAGCACCTACAGATTGGCAAGCATCATGTTGGCAAATATGCATGTACTTCTAACATATTTAACATACACACACCAAGTGCCACTTAAAATGTTCTACAAAACATTTCCAGCTGCTTTTATTTTCTTCTACAAAAAAAGATGTTACAGACAACGCTCCTTTAAATGCATATATGCATTTCTTAATTTTTATTAAAATGCTCCTAATAAGAAACATGTTTAAATGGTCAGCATTTTCCATTTTTCATTCAATTTAAATGTCACACTTTCCAACCTCACTCATTACATCCCTTAAACTGCCACCATTCTCCACCTGCTGACACATATCTGTATACCGCCAAAGAATTTATATACACGACTTCACCTTATATATAAAGTACTCTTCTTTCCCAACCTCTACTTTACAACATCGAACACTGCTGAAACAACAATTCACTATTGCATTACACTTAGGCAACAGTTTCCCTGTTCTTTAAAAACACTGCAACACATTACAAATACATTACACCACAAACAGAGCACTTCTATTATTAAAATCAGCAGCACAAAAATAACCTAGATATGGATCTTTTTCTCACACCCATGTTTGCCCCGTTCCTTCTAATCTGCGAAAGAGAACTACCTATACTCCACTTCTTCTAACAACATAGCTAACACACTTTAGTACATCACCCATCACACAACTGTATTAACTCTTTTCCCCAACAACTCCTCCTACCTTCATAAATAACAACCTTGATTACTAAAATGACTTCACCATTACCACATATATCCACTAACTTTCTTTTACAATTACAGGAAAGAAGAGATTGCTGAAGACAGCTAACAAAATAAGAATACCCCTCACATCCTACAAAGTAAGTACATTAATATAACATGGATATCTCTGTAATTTTAACAATGTATGTTCACTCTATATTAGCGCAGAGTATTCTTTACGAATCAACATGTATTTCTCTCTTACTCATTATATTGCACCATTGACACTTTTTATTTTCCACTCAAAACATTCCTATATATTCAATACACCCATTCCTTATGGCCTAACAACACATCCATCTTTCATCAACGTATAGACCACAATTTCACGGTATCAGGTAATATTATCCCCATATATATGGTCTCCGTAAATAATATCGCTGGGAAAAGGTTGCGGCGATATTATATGGGTGACCATATATATGGTGACAGGGGCAACACATTTTTTTTAAAAAATTAAAAAATAAATAAAAAAAAAAGTTTGGGGGTTGCGGGGTGTCCCCCGCATGTTCCATGTAATAATGTCGCCACAAAAAACTGCCATTTTTCAGCGATATTTTTGCATGGCGATATTTTTGTGGCAACATTATTACATGGAACCAATTTCACTTCCTTACTATTCCATACCCCTATCCACATGAGGTCCTAATTCCAACTCAACAACTTTCAAACATATTGCATTGCAAATCATTAACACACATTAGCACGCACACACACACATGTATTCACCCCTTTTCCTTGACACCCTCACAACCCTCATACCTATGCACTAAATCACACAATTTGAACATCCAGATTTCCTCAAAACATCATAATGTCCCTACTGATTCAATCACACCACCTTACTCACCAACCAAATCCCATCACATCTCTACAGACTATTAGTCTTACAACCATCGCAAACCACCTGTATTATACCACTTCACAATCAAACATCACTCTATTCTTCTCTACAATCACACCCACACACCAATGCACAATACAATCTGTACACATTCCACAACGTTCAAAACAAAACTTTCTTTTTTCCCAAAATACACAACATGCCTACTAAGAAGCAACTCAGTAGAAAAAAAAGAAAACATGGAGCAGATAAGAATAAAAGCAAACCATATAGTTATCCACCTCTAAAGCAATGAATAGGAAACATTCAAACAAAAGAGCTAGTAACATCACTCAACAAAACTAAACCAGCCACCACTAAACAAGATAAGGACCCTCATTACGATACTGGCGCTAAACCATGGCGCTATTAGCACCATGGTTGATGCCGGTATCGTAACGAGTCCGCCAATGTTCAATGGGGCTCAATGGGACTGGGGAAGGCGCTAAGTACGGTACTGCAAATTGCGGTACAGTACTTAGCACCAAGGTCCCTTTGCGGGTCCCTACTTTAACGGCTGGTCTAGACCAGCCGTTCAGGTCGGGTCCTGCAAAGGGACATCGTAGTAAGGCGCTAAGTGTTTAACGGCGCCGCAGCCTTTCACGGCGCTGTTAAACACTTAGCGCCAGGGTCCTAATGAGGGCCAAGGACCCTCTTGCAAAAACTAAAAGAAAAGATGTACAAACAAATGCAGACCTATTTATGAACCGAACACTATATCTATGAATGTGAACATAGCCACTGTAAAGCAATACAAAACAAATGTCCACAGTAGAGTTCTTCACAATCTTATAAAAACAACAGAACTAACACAGGAGACTAATCCTAGAAGCTCTGACAGCACATTTCTAATAAAGAGAGGACCTCGTAGTAAGGCGCTAAGTGTTTAACGGTGCCACATCCTTTTACGGCGCCGTTAAACACTTAGCACCAGGGTCCTAATGAGGGCCAAGGACCCTCTTGCAAAAACTAAAAGTAAGAAAAGATGTACAAACAAATGCAGACCTATTTATGAACCGAACACTATGGCCCTCATTACGACCCAGGCGGTAAGTAATCGAAATTACCGCCATGGCGTAATGAGCGTTAACGCCATGGTCCGATGGCGATAAGAGCGCCATATTACGACCCATCGCGCACGAGCATTATGCCATGGCGGTAATGTAAACTGCGCCATGGCGTTAATGCCCCCAAAACGGCACCTACCGGCATCGTATGCCGCGCAAGGTGCACCACCGCCACCCCAACCACCGTTCATAGCGGTGACCGTAGTTAGCGGTCACCGCAATTAGCGGTGACCGTAGATAAGCGGAACCGGAAGTAGCGTCACCGCGGCGGAACGGGAAAGAGCACGGCGGCCATCTTTAAAAACACAAACCATTGCCATCCTCCGCAACCACTGGACATCCGAGCCTGGGACCCAGCAAATACCATCATCAACCTTCTTCCTGCAAGAAAATGCCTAAAGTGGTTAAGAAAGCCTGTGACCGCCAGAGGCAAGACCGCTTCACCAGAGAGGAGCTCACCATGCTTGCGGAGACCCTCCAGGAGAACGCCGCAGTGGTATTCTCCAACCAAATGACCAGACCGGCCATAGCCAAGAAGAAGGCCATATGGGCACTGGTAGCTCAGCGGGTTAGTGCCGTGGGAACAACACCCCGCAACGTGAGACAGTGCCGCAAGCGGTGGGACAATCTCCGGCTCAGAGTCAGGAGCATACTATCGGCAAACAGAAACCTGGCCACGGCAACCGGGGGAGGATCGGAGTCCCCTATCAAATTGCAGCCATGGGAGGAAATCTGTGCCTCCACCATCGGAATGGAGAGCATAGAAGGAGTAGGAGGAATGGAGAGAGGAGCCCCGACATCAGGCGATGCAGGTAGGTGGCTCAAATCAAGCCATGCAAAATTCACCAAAGTCCATTCATGTGAAGTACAATGTTGCCCCATAGTGTAAATGCAACACATCAGCAGGAGACTGCCCACAGATACATCTGATCTCCACCCTGTACACATGCAGTATGCACACCCTAACTGCAGGCACCCACATACCTCCATGCTACTTCCACACAAAAGGGAGACAACCTGTTTTCCCCTGCCTCAAATGTGCCGCATGTACTAACTGATAAGATGTCAGTCGTCACAATGCCCGCCCAATGTCCACAGACCCATCAATAACACTTTCCCTCCTTTGCTCCACGACAGGCTCAAATTCCGACCTTGAGGATGAGGACACCACTGCCTCCACACCCTCCAAGAGGGCCAGGACAACTGTGCCAACACCACAACCCTCCACCTCTGCCGTCCCGAGGAAAACCTCACAGCAGCCAAAATCCATGCCAGGAAAACAGGACAGGGCACTGACAGCCACCCCAGCAGGCAGCACAGAAGCAGCAGCAGCAGCAGACATTACCCAAATCGTGCCCACAGAAGGGACAGGCTCTGCTGCAAGCAGCACTATTGGGGAAACTGCTGCCATCGCAGCCTCCTCTGATAGCGAAGCAGGGATCATTGAGGAGTTTGATGTCGGAAGCCCCACTGCCCACCCTCATTCCCCCTACCTCTCCCTAAGCAGCCCGCATGCGGGTGCTACACAGGGGCAGTCAGAGGATGACGATTGGCCAGGCTCTCCATCCACGCTGCAGGAGGTGAGCAGCCCAATGGGAATACCACTGCCATTAGCTATGGGCCAGAAAGAACAACTAAGCCTGGAGGAGATCGTCACCCGGCAGCAGCAACTATCCTCGCTCCTCAATGAGCATGTTGCAGAATGTGGGGGGTCAACGGCAGCAATGGAGAAATGTGCGGATACAGTGAAGGCTGCTATAGAGTCCTCCACAAAGGACATCTGCGCAGAACTCGCCGCTGTGCGGCACGTCATCACTGAACTTGTGCAGACAATTCGGGACATGCGTCCAAATGAGCAGGCAGGAACCTCCTCGGCTGCCAGCTCGACACCAAGCAGCCCCATCCGCCGATCGGGGAGGAACCTGCGCAACACAGGCAGGGGTGCCCCGGGGGCCAGGGGAGGGGGCTGCCAATAGTGGCCGGACAGTGGAGAAATCCTACATCAGACACTGCTGCACAGACTTACTCACACCTTTGTAGGGATTCCAGGGGGGAGGGTGGAGGGGGGGGTGGGTGTGTTGGGGAGTTCAGGGGGGAGGGGGGAGTGGGTGTGTTGGAGAGTTCAGGGGGGAGGGGGGAGTGGGTGTGTTGGGGAGTTCAGGGGGGAGGGGGGAGTGGGCGTGTTGGGGAGTTCAGGGGGGAGGGGGGAGTGGGTGTGTTCAACAAAATCACTTTCACAATACACTTTTCATATTTGCACAAATCAGATGTGTGGACATTGCTCATTGCGTATGTGTGATTTATTGGTAAACAGTCCCCAGTGTCCATATAACAGACGCACACAGTGCCACAATCGTCATCTCCAGGTGACACCCCCCATTCGCGTGTGCTAGAATAATTGGTTGATCAGAGTACTACGCATTTCACGCCCCTCCTGTGCATCGCCGCCTCCACGAGGTGCTGCCGAATCCCCACCTTCATCATCCTCATCGACAGGTGGTTGCAGTTCAGCATCAGGGGGCAGGGGCACATTGCGTCTGACGCACATATTGTGTAGCATGACACATGCCATGACGATCTTTGCCATCTTCTCATGGCGGTACAGGAGTGCCCCACCAGACCTGCTGAGGCAGCAAAACCGTGCCTTCAATAGGCCAAAAGCCTGCTCAATCACCACACGGGTACGTGTATGTGCACGGTTGGAGTCCTCCTCGTGCTGGTTCTGTGGGTTCCGGACTGGTGTAAGGAGCCACCTCTTCAGGGGATAGCCTGCATCACCTGTATGTGGGCGAGAATGTATGTGTCAGTCATGACGTCTATTTCAAAACATGACGTGCCACCATGGCTTGCATCCAACTGTTACTTCGGACCTCTTTTGAATGCACTAATTGATTCACACTATGCGACCAGTATATGCTCATGGCTCCTATGGAATGTGGTGCATGCCATCAACCAATGTATGCAGGGGGGTCAAGTGCCTTGTGAGTGTCCATCCACTGTGTTCGTTCATGCCGTTTGTTTTGGTGGCCTGGCACGTGTCCTGTGAGGTCAACGCTCACATCATTGCAACATTGCTGTCAGCATCATCATGACCCCAGTGAGCAATACTGATGTTGATAGGGACATTTTGTGGGCCTTGCTGACTGTGTGATGGTGTGTTGATGTTTCTGTCCGTCATGTGCCTCATTCGTGCGCAGTTATGGGGACAGGCCTTTCAGTGGATGGTGTCTGGTGACGTGCATGTAGGTGCATTTCGTTGAGGTCAATGTGGTGTGAATTGGTACAATGCACTTGCAGATGGTTGTGTCAATGTTGGGGCACACCTTCATTCACGTGGTGGGGCTGCATACATCGGGCATTAGGTTTAGTGGTGTCAGCTGAGGTTTGTGCTGCTTTAGGGTATGATCTGGCTCCGTTGTCTCTGCTACTCACAGCCAGGTGGGGTATTCAGTAGGGGTGGGATGGCGGTTGGTGTTTCTCTCATGCTGTTTGTGTATCATGTATACGATGGTGTTGATGGTGTCCCGGTCCAAACGGTACAGGGTGTGGATCTGCTCAGCGGTGAGGTTGAATGGACTGGCTCTGATGCGTGGGATTGTGGGCTGCCTGCGTGGTGCCACTGGCTGTGCTGGTGGGGCTTGCTGGCCCTGCCTTGCCCTCCTTCTCCTCCTGCGTCTCCTCTGTGCAGCCTATTGTTGTTGTTGTTGTAGTTGAAGTTGTAGCACTTGCATTGCTATCAGGTCCTCCAGCCCCAACATTGCTAGTCCTATTGGAATCATTGTGGAGTGTGACTGGGTCTGGGAAGGGGTTGGGTGTGCTCTTTTTGTACTTCCTGACTCTGTATTGCCTCCACCTGTGCTGATTCTGTGCGCCTGTGGCAGCTGGATTCACTGCACAAGGCCCTTTACGGTTGGTTCGCGATGGCGTAATTAGCACCATGGCGGTAAGGTACTTAACGGGCTGGGTGATGGCGTTAGGTGCATGTCCGCTTGGGTCGGCATTCGCGTACCTTTACGCCATGGCGCTAAGTACGGTGTGGGAGGTCGCGTGCACGCGCCATTGGCGCAGTTAGCGGCAGCGTTAACTACGATGCCGCTAATGGCATCGTAGTTAACGGTCACGGGTCATGATCGGACCTAGCGGAAAACGATGGCGGTAACCATTTACCGCCATCGTTTTTCACTTAGCACCAGGGTCGTAATGAGGGCCTATATCTATGAATGTGAACATAGCCACTGTAAAGCAATACAAAACAAATGTCCACAGTAGAGTTCTTCACAATCTTATAAAAACAACAGAACTACCACAGTAGACTAATCCTAGAAGCTCTAACTGACAGCACATTTCTAATAAAGAGAACATTGGATATAATGATTTTAAACAGAATAAAACCACTAACTAAATTAATCAATACATTATAAAAAGTACTTCTAAACATGCACAGTGTCAATATAGATACCTTTTCAAACCTCTGTGAAGGTGAATGGATTCACACAAGCAGCACAGAACCATATTTCAATGAAGAAACGTATACAGAAGAACAAAAAAAAGCAATTGCCATAGACAGTAATGGCCGAGGACATGAAATGGTAGGAGACACCATTATGGCAAAAGAAACCCCTGTAGAAAAAAAATTCCCAACAAACGGTCAACCAAATGTCCAGTGTACAAATGGACATGGAGCTCAATGTTCAACATACGCAAACAATCCTTTAAATGTTTACAACAGTTTCTCAATTACTATGTGAAACGAAAAGACAAAAGTAAAACCAGTGGTCGAAGTGAGCGGGAGCGGTCGGGAACGGTGCTCTTCTACTTTTTTCAATTACGTTTTACAGCTCCTATGCTTTTATTTTAAAAAGAAACTGTTCCGGAATGGTTTCGTTTTAAAATAAAAGTGTAGGAAGAAGTAGAAACTTGCACTTTCAGTGCAGTGCACTGGATGTTTCCTTAAACAGCAGGTGCACGTGTTTGGTGGTTTGTATTGTTTGTGTGAGGGCGCGTGGTGATGAGGTTTGTGGGGAGTGGGTGCCGGCCAGCAGGGAACATAGTTCCACTACTTCTTTTCGTACACCTCGACCACTGAGTAAAACGACAACTTTACAAACCATGGACTCTTGTCCAGTGTGCAGCCACACTGTACTTCAAGGACATTCATAAGCACCTTCCACCTCATATAAATGATATCAACATACCATTCCGCTATATGAAATTTTGTGCATAGGCTATACTATGCAAAAAGTCCTGCTCTAGAACTGCAACATTAAAATAACACTCTGCTACATGGAAAAGCCAAAGAACTCCTTCAAGAAATAGAGCACATCCAAAGTAAATACTTTGGAACTGAAGTTGACTTAGAAAATTCAGTAATTTAAGAAAACATTAGCAAAAACTTTAAAAACATCATCCTCCTAACAAGCACATACGAAAAAGAAATAGCTAAGTTTCAAACCACATCTGCTGAAATACCAGACCAAGTATGTGTCTGTTGTCACAGAATGTGTTATAAATAGAACACAAAAATAGTTGATATGGCCGACCAAATAGAGGACAATGAGGAATCCCGAAGGTTCCAATTAGCTTTATTTCTAACAGCACAAAATAAATACAACATAACTGACCCCTCAATAGTTTGCAAGGACTGCAACACAAAGCTTGACAATAACCAAATACCATCATTTGCTATCACTAATAACTTATAAATATTCCAACTTCCAAAAGCTCTCCAACAAATTAACTTGCATGAGAGCATTATAATTCAAACAGCATACCCATTATTAGCTGTAATCCACCTTCAACCGAAAACAGCCACATTCATTCCATCTGAGTTACTAAAGGTCAACTCTGGCAAATTACTATATTTGTCATTAGATCTTAACGAAAATGTAGAAATTCTAGGAGTACATTGGCCAATAGGTCAATCTTTGATTGCATTAGTTAATGGTGTACCAACCAAAGACAAAAAGACAAACAAATTTGGCAACAAATAGTCGATTTCAACAAAGTTAGACAAGCCCTACAATATATGAAGAAAGCAATGAATACTACAACAATATAAACATAAAGGAAAACTTAAGAGATACAACCCAAACAATTCAGGATTCACCAGCAACTGGCCAATTTGAACTTGTAGATCCTGTTACTGCAGCCAACATTTTAGACCAGCATACAATTCACCCAATACACTCCAAAGACACTATTGACGAATCATTAGAAATATATAAAATGCATCAAGCCAAAGGATCCCCAATGAGCATATGGGAAAAAAGTGTAGAAGCACGTTATTTTCCTCTACTCTGTCCTACCCAGATTCAAAATGTAGACCTCCTGTTAGAAAGTGAACTAGCAACTCTATGTTATGCACACACATTAAAATCAGGGTGTCATTTTTTTTTAACATGTCCGCTACCCAACTGCTTGAAAAAATAAACAGCAAAGATTAAGTTTTGCAGTCAAGTATCACAAATCTCTTGGCAAACATGCATGGAACAAAAGAATACTGGTTCCGACGTCATGCTGATGTACATTATTTGCTAAGGAAACTAGGCCCACCCACATGTTTGTTACTTTAAGTTGAGCAGAGTACGCATGGGATGAATGACGTGACTTCTTATGCACTGCAAACCAAAATATCTATCTACCTATCTATATTTTTCTATAGCGCCACTAACCCATAGGCCTCATGGCGCTTACAAAGAGGAACACAGTGACACAAAAAAGGAGAGCTACTGGAGAAACAAGCCGAAAGACAAAACAGAAGGAGAGTTTGAGTATTAGCTGATCATTCAACCGAGTTCAGCATCAAAGAGAAAAGTTTTTTTTTTGTTGAGTCTTTGTCAGCCAGATAGTTGGGGAGAGCATTCAATAGGGCAGGAGCCCAGGAATTAAAGCTGGCTCCACCAATTTTCTTCAAGATGGTGCGAGGTTGACTTAGGCGAGTTGAGTCATTAGAGCGCAAAGGGCGTCCAGTGAACTTATAATTATTCTGGTTTTCAGGTAAGAAGGTGCTTCATCATGAAGGCATTTGAAAATTGTCACGAGGCCCTTAAATTGTGTTCTTTTTCAGATGGGCACGCAGTGTAGGCTCCTGCGGGCTTCAGTAACATGTGGTTTGCATTTAAAACCACAGCCAGCCGTACAGCGCCGTTCTGAATTACCAGGAGTTTTTTTAAGATTGGTCTGCGAGGTGTCTACCAGTAAACTGTTACAGTAGTCGACCTTACAATGGGTGAAAGCAGCTGTTTACAATAAAGATGTATTTATTTATTGTGCATTTGTTAGGCACTTATACAGTAAGTCAATTCTGTTTCAAAGCGTCCACAGGGCAACAGGGAGGGAACACTGGATTGAAAAAAGTGAATACAATGGAAAATAAAGACAAACCTACTATGCCTTGTGAGTATTCAGAACGTGCAAGTGCAGAGAGAAGAGGGGAAGTGGGGATGGGTGTAAGTGCCGGAATGTCCATTCTCGTGGGTGAGCAGTAAAATAAGTGCATACTATAGTAAGTGCTATGTGTCCTGGAGCTGCATTGGGTCGAAAGTTCAGGCCTATGGGATTGAGGCCAGTGGGTGCTGTGGCAAGTGCTGCGAGGTAGGCAGAGGCTGGGGCGATTGGGTATGGGAGGCATGGTCCCTGAGGGATGCATATGGGCCCTGGCCACCAAACACAGCAACTGTGAGATTAGCAGAGGAGGGAAGAAGGGAAGGAAGTTGTGAATAGGAGAGTCTTCAGGAGCTTCCAAAATTTGAGGAGGTCCTGCTTAAGACAAAGAGGAAGGGGGAAGCTGTTCCGTAAGAGGGAGCCAGCTGAAGAAAGTGATCGGCCTCCGGTCATCTCTTTAGCAAACTGCATTACACACAGAGAGTTGGTGCCAAAGGACCGCAGATGTTTAGAGGGAGAGTATTTAGTAAGAGAAAGTTGCAGGTATTGTGTTTCCATGCCCCAGACAGCCTTTTGGAGGATGCATAGGGATTTAATCTGTGCTGCAACCGGAAGCCAGTGAAGAGTTTTTAGGGCAGGAGAGAGGCAGTCCCTGTGCTTAAGGCCAAGGATACGTCTTGCTGCCCTATTCTGGAATAGCTGGAGGGTTTGTAAAGTGTATGAAGGTAGATTCAGGAGAAGAATATTGCATTAGTCTAGCCTAGAGAGAACCAGGACTTGTGAAACATTGTTCTTCTGGGGGAAAGTGAGACAAGGGAGAATTCCTTTGAAAAGGAAGAGTTAAAAGTGGTTCTTATTGGCCGTGTCCTGAGTGTGAGGGAGGAAGGAATGAGAGGAGTCTAAGATGACTCCAATGTTTCTGGCTTAATAAGGAGCAGGGGGAGAACCCATAAAGGATGGCCAGCGCAATGGGAAAAAAGGGGGAGTAAGGGTCCCAATGCGAATGATCTCAGTCTAGCTGGCATTGAGGCAGAGATTGTTGGAAGTACACCAGGACTGGATGGCAGTCAGGGATGATGGAAGACACAAGAGGGTCAGCAGGAAGTTTGAAAAGAGTTGTGTGTCATCTGCGTTGCATTGGAAGTTGGAGGAGAAGGAGGCAATGAGGAGTGCTAGTCGAGCAAGGTAAGTGTTGAAGAGTCAGGGGAGAGGCTTGAGCCCTGAGGGACACCAAGGGTGGCGAAGGAAGCAGGTGAGGAGAAGGTGCCCAAAATGACGTGGGACATGCTTCCGGTTAGGAAGGAGGTAAGCCAGTCCAGTGCCCGCCAAGGGTATCAAGGAGCCATTTTATGAGGATAGAATGGTTAACCATATTAAATGCAGAGGAGAGATCGAGTAGGATGAGGACAGAAGGAGAGTTAGAGTTCAGAGATGTGAGCAGTTCCGCACGGGTGTTCAGAAGAGCAGTTTCCATGCCTCATGATGCTCGGAATCCAGATTGATGGTCGTGGAGACCAGCAACAAATTCAGTGTATGAGGTAAGTTGTGGAAAGGCCAGCTTCTCCAGCACTTTCTCAAGCAAGGAGGTGATAGAAATAGGATGGTCGTTTTTTTTTCAGGAGGGGGCACACAAGTGGGTGTTTGAGGGGAATGGGAAAGATCCAGTGGCAAAGAGGTGCTTACAGAGATTAGCAAGTACAGGGGCAAGAGAACCAATGTTGTCCTTGATGGTTCCGGCAGAGCAAGGGGAAACCTGTTTGGAAGAGACATTCATGGAGCATACCACTCTGATCACCTCTTCAGGTGTGACAGGGGGGGGCGAGGAGATAGAGGAAGAAGGAGGGAGAGAGGCCTTAGGAGGCAAGGGAGTGAGGGGGTGGGTCAGAGGGTAGCAAGCATGCTCAGTATCTCCAGAGTTTTACTAGTGAAGTGTGTGGCCAGTGCATTGCAAAGGGCCTACGACAGAAGAGGGGAGGAGGAGACTGCAAAAGGGTTAGCTAGTTCCCTGCAGATTTTAAAGAGTTTAGCTATGTTGTTGGAGGCACCCGATACCCATGCCTGTATGTGGGCCTTTTTTTGGCATGGATGGATAGTCTGAATTGCCATTGAAGCTGGCAGCAGGCCAGTTTGTCAGAGGGTGACCCTGACATTTGCCACTTTTGTTCCACAGCTCTGCACTTGCATTTCAGGGCTGCAAGTTCAAAGTTGTACAAGGTGTTATGTTTGGAGGCGGGTTTCAAGTGGATCCTCATGATTGGGACAAGAACATCAAGGGTGTTGGTAATGGACAAATGGAGGTTGCTGAGTGCAAAGTTAGTGGCTGAGTCTAGGGTTCGGGGGATGAAGGTGGATGCGAAGGCAGCAGCTGACACTCGTTTCATTGGATGCATGTTTGTGAACGAGGCTGGCAGGGCTTTTGAAGAGGCGGTCAAAGTACTGAGGGGACCCAGGTGCAAGGAGAGGAGAGAACAGTCTGACCAAGAGAGTGGAGTGACCAGAGGGGGGAGAGAGAGAGCTCAGGATGGATAAGGGCATCCAGAGTATGTCCGGCTGAGTGGGTTGTGCCAGAAGGGAAAATGGAGAAGGATAGTGATCAGCAGAGGTTGATAAAGAGAGTGGATGCTGTGACAGGGTTGTCCAATTGGATGTTCAAATCGCCCATCAGAAGGAGAATAGAGGTGGTTTAGTGTAGGGAGAACATAAATCATCCCATTCAGAGAGGAACATGGTGATAGCGCCAGGAGACCTGTACATGGTAGCAATGGTCAGAGTGAAGGCGGGAGAGATGACCAGTTTACAGAGCAGTCTCTCAAAGGAAGTGTAGCACTGGGTGGGTATGACAGAAGAAGGGAAGATTAAGGCCACCACCAGCACAGTGAGCTTGTGGCTTGGAGATGGTCTTGAAGCCATCAGGGAGAAGGGAATCAAAAGCTGTGACTGAGCTGCCATCGAAGCATATCTCGGTAAGAGTGAGAATTCGAGGTCAATGACTTCAAGAAGGAGGCAGATATCAGCTGAGTGTTTGTTGGCTCAGCGGGCATTAAGAGTAGCCTCCATCTTTGAAGGTTTTCTGAGGTGGAGTACAGGGACATAGTATACCAGTCAGAGGGGGACGGACAGAGAGAGTGGTAGGGGGGAGAGGCAGGTGAAGGAAGAAAATTAATGAGGAAAGGCAGGTGCTGGCCAAAGAGGAAGAGGTTGACTTGAGGACCCTGTACCAAGATAGTGCCTATGTGGTAGGCATTAATGATGCAGCGTTATGATGAGAAGCTAGCCAAGAGGACTTCCCACTTATTGCCACCATTGATGGGAGAGGATGTGAAAGGGCGGAGAGTGGAGATGAGATGAGGATTCTCTGTCTATGAAGCAACAGAGATGAGGATATCAGTGAAGACCTGTACGGAATTTGCACTGACATGGGTGTCTGTGATGGGTAGGCCAGGGTTCGAGGACAGGATGTCTATTTTGTGCTTTTTCCTTCCAGACTTCATGAGAGAGGAAGGGTGCGTGATATTGTAGCAGTTAGAGAAAATAGGTGAAGTGTGGGAGCCATAAGGGTGGAAGAGGTTAGTTTGAGGGGTACAATGTCCTTTCATCACAGGATTAACCCTCGCTGGGCTTTTCTATGCAGAAATTCTATCGGAAAAAAAACTCATTGAATTTTTGGGGGGCTACAAATAAATATATATGGGGTTTGGGTATTTGGGTACAGGCAACATTAAAGGGGATGTGGGCCTGTGGGGGAACCCCCCAAAAATAAAAATATAAACCATTTGATGAGTTTTGTCAATGGAATTTCCGCAGAGAAAAACCCAGCGATGATTTTTCCCACGATGAAATGAAATGGAACCATTTGAGGAATGAAAGAAGAATGGCTGCACAGCACAGTTCTAGCTAAACTCACCAGGAGGACTAGTTGTCACAAAAGGTACAAATGCAATCTGAAAAGGAAATTCGAATTTCAAAAGACAGGGGCAAAAATTCAATGCAAAGAGAGTGCAGAGATGAAAAAGCACACACACTAATTTCAATTTCGAAAAAGCAGTGGGACAAATGCAATGCAAAGAGGGTGCAGGGATGTAAAAGTGCACACACCTAATTTTAAGTTTAAAAACAGGGGCACAAATGCAATGCAAACAGGGTACAGAGATATAAAATCACTCACACCTAATTTCGAATTTCAAAAACAGGTGTACAAATGCAATGCAAGAGATGTAAAAGTGCACACACATAATTTTGAGCTTCAAAAGCAGGGGCAAAAATGCAATTCAAAGAGAGTGCAGATAAGTAAAATCACACACACTTAAATTCGAGTTTCAAAAAGCAGGGACAGAAATACAGTGAGAGAAGAGGTTAGGTGAGGCATGGAAGGCAGAGTGAGAAGGCACATTAATTGATTCACAAAGTTAGTGCAGGAGGCAATGGGAGAGTTAAGACATCACTCACTAGTTGATCTACAGGGAGCATAGAGGTCCAGTGCCCAAGTTCATGAGGTAGCAGTATGTAAGTCTGGAGGCCGAATAATAGTTTTATGAGGGGGCCAAAAGGCAGAGGACCTCGGGGCCCTCCTCAGCCTTGGGGTGAGATGCATTTACCCCATTCCCTTTATCTCCCCTGAAGACTTTATTTGTATCTGGAGAAGTGGATCACGGGATGCCTCTATGTGTTCATATCCCTTGCAGTCTTCTTGCATATAGTAACACCAGGATCGCCTCTGGCTTCCCGAGACCCAGTGCTGTCCCTGTTCCAGCTCCAGTGGCAACTCCCCAAGGTCTCTGATTAGTCTGGGACAAGCTGTCTCCTGCCAGGGTTTCTGCTGGGACCAATGGACTAGTCAGGGATGACCCTGCAGAAGCGTGTGACACCCAGCTCAGTTGCCCAGTGCACAGGGGAGTGCAACAGAGGCTAACTGGGGCACAGGGCATAGAGGGGACCAAACCAGCCTCTTCAGTCAATCACCCACTTACATGGGTCATCCAGGACTCAGGCCCCCTGTACCTCTGCATCAGGACTGAGCACCCGGGACTCCAACTCCATAAGAGCTTCTCAGCATCAGCTTGTGCCCAGCATGGCTCCTCCTCACACTGCTCTTCTCAGCATGGATCTCTTGTTTTCCCCACATCACATGGTTTGCCTTAGAAGGAGGGACAGCCCTCGCTCCTCTAGCTCCAGGACACAGTGGGAGACATTTTCATGAGGTTGGGATAATTCTGGACATGCTCCCCACCCCCCACCAAGCCACTATCCTCTGCAGTGAGGATGCTGTCCTATCTGGCAGCATTGCTCCGCCCGTCACACCAAGAGGAGGGAGAGGCAGCAGACCTCCCAACACTGCGGTCCTCATGGGGACCTCAGGTCTCTGCCCCGCTGTCAGTCAGGTCCCCCTGAAGAGGGACAAGGCAGTCACTACAGTATACCACCCACCAACGGCTCTGCCACCAGCTTGGAATCTGCAAAGGGCTGACATCTTGACCACACTGATATTGACAGGGCCTAAGGCAGAAAATGTGCTCCTCATCATGGCAGGAAAATCCGCTATGTGTGGGTCTCAGGAGTCTAGGGCACTTCACCAATGTTTCTGCCCCATCTCCAGTGGTGAGAAAAAACACACCAAGAAAGGGGTTTGTCTGCACCAGGCAGGAGGACCTTACAGTGGCTGCATCTCTTCCGCTCGCCACCATTCCATCCATGGAGTAGATATAAAAATACCAGGATAACTCTTCACCCTGTCAATGTATCAAGGTACGTTCTCGATTGCTTCATTGCCATGCTGCAGTTCATCTGTAATAAAACTAGCCCTCTGCTCTGAGAAGTGCATCACTTCTTTTTGAGTAAAAAATATCTATCCATAGGAGCATCACACATCCAAATGCTTTTGTGGATAAAAGATGCTCCCAAATTTGGCTTTGACAGTGATGCCCCTATTTTATGTTTTTTTCAAAAATGCATTACTTATGACATCCCTTCGGAAACTACAGATAGTGACCTACGTACACAAATGATAGGTTTTCAAAAGCATAGATTTGGCAAGTACTGCCAACACACATGTAAAAAGAAAGGTAAATAATACCAAATGTTGCTTTGGCTTCCCTAGACCAGTTTGCAAAAAAGGACAAGTAAATAGTTTGATGCCTTCTGTTAGACACAGTGGGGTTAATTCAAAGAATTCAGAGCACAAGTGGCGCACGCGCCTGGCGCACAGTGTGCGCGTGCGACAGTCTGCACCAGCTGCGTGTGCCAAAATCCATTTCTGCGCACTACGTATTCATGGATTTCAACATCCATTACCAGCCGTGGCGCAGAGTGGCGCAGCGACCCAGCAGCAGCGCCAGTTACGCCCCAAACCCCTCCCCATGCGTGATGCACAGCGCACAAATCCCGTACATGGCGCACAGGCCAGTGGACCAGAATACAGCCCCCCAACCATGAACACGCCTGTGAAACTCCCAGCGCACCCCTCCGAATACATGTACACCCCTGCGCGGGGAGTTTCACACGAGATTGGCCCTGTGCGAGCGGGGTACGTGTATTACTGGGGTTTGCGGGGAGTTTCACACGCGATTGTCCCTGTGCGAGCGGGGTACATGTATTACTGGGGTTCGCGGGGAGTCTCACACGTGATTGGGCCTGTGCGAGCGGGGTACGTGTATTACTGGGGTTCGTGGGGAGTTTCACACGCGATTGGCCCTGTGCGAGCGGGGTACGTGTATTACTGGGGTCCGCGGGGAGTTTCACATGTGATTGGCCCTGTGCGAGCGGGGTACGTGTATTACTGGGGTTCATGGGGAGTCTCACACGTGTTTGGGCCTGTGCGAGCGGGGTACGTGTATTACTGGGGTTCGTGGGGAGTTTCACACACAATTGGGCCTGTGCGAGTGGGGTACGTGTATTACAGGGGTTTGCAGGGAGTTTCACTCGCGATTGGCCCTGTGCGAGCGGGGTACGTGTATTACTGGGGTCCGCGGGGAGTTTCACATGTGATTGGCCCTGTGCGAGCGGGGTACGTGTATTACTGGGGTTCGTGGGGAGTTTCACACGCGATTGGCCCTGTGCGAGTGAGGTACGTGTATTACTGGGCTCCGTGGGGAGTTTCACACGCAATTGGCCCTGTGCAAGCGGGGTACATGCATTACTGGGGTTTGCGGGGAGTTTCACACGCGATTGGCCCTGTGCAAGTGGGGTACGTGTATTACTGGGTACTGGGGTTCGCGGGGAGTTTCACACGCGAATGGCCCTGTGCGAGCAGGGTACGTGTATAACTGGGGTTTGGGGGAATTTCACACGCGATCGGGCCTGTGCGAGTGGGGTACGTGTATTACTGGGGTTCACGGGGAGTTGCACACATGATTGGCCCTGTGCGAGCGGGGTACGTGTATTACTGGGGTTCAGGGGAATTTCACACGCGATTTTGCTGTCAGAGCGGGGTACGTGTATCCAGTGGGGTGCGCGGGGAGTCCCACACATGAATTGGCAGTGTGGGTCCTCCCAAGTGTGCCCTCTACCCCCTAAACGGCCCCTGCAGGCATCCCACACCACAGGGGACTACCCTGCACCCCTGGTCATGTTCCACACGCAGCCCATCCACCATGGGCAGGCCCCCCAGCCAGCTCACATGTCACCTTGCATTAGTGATCACCAACTCATGTCCCCCAGCACCTCCACCCACCCAGCAGTGATGGGCACCTGCCATCAGGCCCGACTCATTTCCCCCAGGACTCCCACCCACCCAGCATTGACGGGAACCTGTCAGCATGCCCCGACTCATGTCCCCCAGCACCCCCACCCACCCAGCAGTGATGGGCACCTGCCAGCAGGCACCGACTCATGTCCCCCAGGACCCCCACTCAGCCAGCATTGACTGGGACCTGCCTGCAGGCCCCGACTCATGTCCACCAGGACCTCCACCCACCCAGCATTGATGGGCACCTGCCAGCAGGCCCAGGCCCCGAATCATGTCCCCCAGGACCCCCATCCACCCAGCATTGACGGGCACCTGCCAGAAGGCCCCGACTCATGTCCCCCAGCACCCCCACCCACCCAGCAGTGATGGGCACCTGCCAGCAGGCCCAGACTCATGTCCCCCAGGACCCCCACCCACCCAGCATTGACGGGCATCTGCCAGCAGGCCCCGACTCATAACCCCCAGCACCCCCACCCACACAGCTGTGATGGGCACCTGCCAGCAGGCCCCGACTAATGTCCTCCAGCACCCTCCCACCCAGCATTGAGGCTCAGGCCCGGACACATGTCCCCCCAACACGTCATCAAGATCCACAATCATGTGCCTCATGGCCTCCCAAATCCCACCGCACGCCACCCCTGTGCAAAGACCCAACCAAGTATCCCATCCACCCCACATTGAAATGCCCATTACATGATACAACCCAAAAGGCAAGAATGTACATCAACACATGTCTGTCACAAACCCACAATGGGTGCTGGTGATTGTGAAAACCTACACCGTGACATGTAGGAAACCAATGAGAGAATACCACACATCAAAGTAATAAAACAAAATGTATTGTATAGAAAAATAATGTAATCAAAGGAAAACATGAAAAAAATGTATCAAAAAAAGATTAAATGCAGCATGTCCAAAACACAAACAGAAAATCATGAAGTCCGAATTCAAATCAATCAAAATGAAAATGTGTCCAAAGTCTCCGGCCAACAAATCAAATCCAAAGGAAACTGAAACAGTAAAATCCATTGATCCACGGTGAGAAAAATAATAATAGATAAATCCACTGTTCAACTATGTACAAAGAAGTAATCCAGGGTCCATGAGCCCAACGAATGAAATGAAACCTAGCCAAATCACTACCTAATAAAGAACTATATACAATAAGGCGGGGCATAGTACAAGCACCCCAAATGAATGAAAAAGATAAAGGAAACCTAAAACTACAAACTATATACAATGGCGGCGGGTTAGTCCAACGGCTCACTTCCTGATTCCCCGGGCCAGGGCCTCATCGAACTCCTGCTCGATGTCCTGGAGGCAGTCCTCTTCCATGGCCCGTGGGTTCGCAGGGACGATGACATGTTGACCTACAATTCCCTGCGAATTGCCTCGAGGCACTCGGCCCGCCTCAGTGCCCTCCGCATGGAGTTCTCCGCCCTGACTATTGTGAGCCGAGCCTCTTCCGCCTTCCGCCGCACCGCATCTATGGTGTGGTCCAACCGCTGCCACACGGAAGACACTTGTAATCCTGGGTACTCCTACCCTCTGGCCAATGCCTGCCCCTCCGTTGTCGATGGCCCCGAGCCATCATGGCTCCCACCTTGTTGCTGCTGCTGCTGTGCCTGTGCCCCTGCTCTTGCTGCCTGCACGTTTTCCTCTGGCTGGGGTGCAGTTGTCGTAGTGGCCGCCCCTGCTGGACGTCCAACTCCCGGCTGTGGCAGGGATGTGTCCCCCACCAGCCTGGCAGCTGGGTCAGAAGCAGCTCCACAGGGAACCCAGGTGATACATGGGTGGGAAGATGGCATGGAGGACGACTGGCGCGTAGGGTGTTCAGGTGAGGAGGGGGTCGGAACAAGGTCCAGCATATGGCGGAATCGAGCCCTGGTGACCAGTCCCAGTAGGTCAATGAGGCATTCGAGATGACGTGCAGTGTCTTCACGAAAACACTGCAGGTCACCTCGCATGCCCGGTTGACGCAACGCCATCCCACTCAGGACAGGCTCAACCCGGTCCAGGATATCCACGTCTGCAGGGAGAGGCAGGCCAGTTGTTGTAAGTGGATCCCCTCCCTGAAAATGGAAGTCGGCATCCCTGCTTGTGTGGGATGATGCAGTCACAGGATCGGGAACTGGATTACACACAGGCACCTCTGTGGCGGCCTGTGCTGCCTCCTTTCCCTGCCCCTGCACTGCACCACTAGCACCAGTGGAATCCCCACCTCCAGACCCCGTGTATGTCCCTTCCATGGCCTCCTCCACCACCAAACCTCCCACCAACCTGGATGACTCTGTGCCATCTTCCTCCGTCAGACCCTGTGGGGTCTCAGCTACCCCTTCTGCTGCCGAGGAGTCCACCTCCAACATCCGCCTCTTGGACCTACCCTCGGCAGCTGCAGCCTGGGACGCGGCACCAGACTCCTCACTCCCCGACAAGATGGCAACCTGGTAGGGATCTGGGCCTTGCTTCTCCGGCTGGTGGTGCGATCCCTGCCGCTTTGCTCCACAGCACCCTCTCCGCCCTCTTCATCAGTTGACGGTGCAGACAGGGAGAGATAGAACACAGGCATCAGGGCACTGGACAATGGACTGATACACACATGACATTTGTACATGAGTGTCAGTGTCAAACTTCTGACATGGCATCACACTCCCCAACACACATGTCATTTCAATTCATACACATGAGCAATTCAACAGCAATATTGCACCAGGCAGACCATCCATACACAAACAACAGCACGAGCAGCCGAAGGTGAGCCTGATGTCACATGAAACACGGGGAGTGCACAACACATGCACACAGGCCACCACACTTACATGCATGTGTACATCTCCACCAACTGTCGCAGTGATGAGATCGCTATCCATGTCACATCTGCCATTCAGCCTTCTACATGTCAGTGTAACATGCATCCATGTTGCATCACAGTTGCACACTTGTCAAATGCACACACATGCACATGTACACAGTACAGATACATGCAGCTGGAACCACCATCCATGTGTGACACCACAACCATGCCAACGTACATACACAGTAATTCAAACACGTGTGTGCTCCCACACCTGCATTGGGCCTGCATGCTTACCAACATGTACACCATCCATGTGTCTCACACATGAGAGGACTCACGTGTGTCAGCCTCATGCCCCTGTACATACACATCCATACATGGCCCTACAAAAACACATGTGCAACCTGCACACTACTGGCACATCACAACACGCACAGCGTCCAATCAGTATGCATGTACACTTACCGCTCGACTCCAGACGGGTCTGCCTCTCAAGGACCTGGACGTGGAGCACTGGGCGTGTCCGTTCCAGGACCCTCATTTGGTGGTCCGACAGGTGACCCCGGCGCCCCTTGGCATCCGCTGCCTTCAAGAGGTGCTGGGCCTTGTCGAGGGTCCTGGACCTGAAGTCCTCCCAGCGCTTCCGGACATGTTTGATGTCGCGGACTGCCACCCCCTCCTCGTTGATGGCAGTCACGATGTCCATCCAGATCCTGGTCTGTCCTTCATTGTCGGCGCGTGAACTTCCGAAGAGGGAATCATACTGCCCCAGGACTTGCTCCAACAGGACACCAACTTCCCTGGCACTGAAGGTGGTGGCCCTCTGCCTCTCTTGCTGGGGGTTGTCAGTGGTGTCAGATGGTGTTGTGCCCGACATGGCAACCGCAGAGGCAGTTGTGGGTGGGCAACTGTATCTTGGGGCTGGGCTGTGGAGCGATGGTATCCCAGTCGGGAGTCTTCAGTTCCAGCAGGGGTGGTCACAGCAACTGCACCCCTGGCTGACGTGCAGGCAGAAAATAGCAGGGCACGTGGGCAGCAGGCAGTCAGGCAGCAGCAGACGGCAGGTGGGAACGTACTCGGGGCTCTGGGGGGCAGGAAAATGGCCTTCAGGGCAGGAGCGTGGTCTTCCGTGTGTTTTCATGTGGCCAGCTTGATATGGAGTGATTTGGCACGTGAAAAAAGTGCATGTCAGCGTGCAATCCGAGGAAAGGCCCTTAGCGCATAAGCGCGTCTGTGACATTACGCACGCGGGTTTTTCCCTCGTGACGGATGCATAGTGATTCTGCACGTGAAAAAACTGCACGTCGGCATGTGAATGAGTGTAAACCGAGGAAAGGGCCCAAACTCGTAAGTGATGTGATGCGCGCAGGTGTTTCCCTCAGCACGGGTTAAAGGTGAGTGGGTCCCGGCAGTTTGCTGTACATGCCTTTCGTGGAGACCAACGTGTGTGTTGCTACTTCGTGTTGTTTCGCCACCATCACAACTTCACAGCTATCAAGGACGTCTCTCTTCTTTTGGCGGGGGTATTGGCTATGCATCGCGCTAGTCAGACGGTGAGTCGCGCACGCTATTTTCCCACTGTGGGTGCCCCTGTGTATCGCACCCATTTTTCGAGGTCATAGTAGCCTGCGTGTCGCACGCGTAAGCGTTTTTCGTGTTCCTGGGTGCCACCGCCTACTGCGGGAGGTTAATTCCACACACGTAGGCTGCAGGGGTTGTGTGCATGTTTTTACTGCAGTTTTGGGGTGCCTGAGCATTGCGTGACCCGTCACTATATCACCGCGGTCACATATAGCCTTGCAGGTGCAGGGGTGCTGTTAACATCTTGCATCCCAACCCCTTCACCCCAATTTCCCAGGACAATTGTGGTGTACACCTCCCATTGGCACTACTCCATCTGTGCCAGCACTACTCCATCTGTGCCATGGTTGGGAGGCCACCAAAGGTGAGGGGCGCCTCAGCTGGGTGTACTCCTCGTGGCGGGCATGGTCAGGGACGTGGCCGGGGTGACCAGGGAGTAGGAGGACTCCAGGGTGACCAGGGTGGCCGCAGAGGGGGAAGAGGCAGGGGTGCGCCACTTGAGCACAATGATGTGCCATGTGTTGATGCAGTCATGCCACCACCCCCTGTTGTTCTGGGAGATGCAGCTTCTGCATCTGGCACTGGCGCCCGTGTGACCCGGCAGTCAATTTCATCGACTGCCACAGGCCCAAGGGGATTAGTAGCTACAGGTTCAGCTGTGGACACCACCACCCAGGCTCAGGGTCTGCCAGTGCAGGCTGTGTTGGCACTTGAAGAGTCATGGAAGATTTCCAGCTGGTCAGGAGGAACACCGTAGGTGCATGCAGGGCTGCCCTGACTGAGAGACGTGTCCCTGGGGCAGAAATGTCATCTGCTGCCCCAACCAGCCGGGCGTTGGCAACTGCAGGGGAAGATGCAGCCAACAATACCCCGGTTGTGAGACTACCAACCAGGACAGTTGCGGTCAATGACCCTGGCACAGTGGATGTTGCTGCGCAAGGTCCATTCCAGGGCACCCAGCAGCCACTGACGCAAGTCAGGCCTTCTGTCGTCCTTCAACCTGCCACTCCCTTAGTTCAAACCACCGGTCCCACTGGCCATAGTGATCAGGGTGGCATTCGCCAGCCAGGGTCCGTGCCACTATCCAAGAGGAGGAAGGTTGCATCTGCAGCACAGTCTGGGACCCCAGACACAGCCACAGCCTCCTTCACGTCAAAGAATAAGCCTTTCTGCAATGAGGAACTGGACTGCCTTGTGGACTACGTGAAGGCCCACAGCCGTGACATGATAGTGGGGCCGAATTGTCATACTAAGGCTTCCCATCGGAATACCCACTGGAATCATGTTGCGGATAATGTGAGTGAATTCGGCAATGAGGTACACACAGGTGCCGAGTGCAGGAAGCGTTGGAATGACCTCAAACGCAGCGCTAAGGCCAAGCATGCCTCTAATTACAGCATGACTCTGGTGACTGGCGGTGGGCCACCACCTGAGGAGGATGACCTCACTCTGCACGAGGCACTCGTTGCAGAGTTCATACAAGAAGAAATGGTCGAGGGAGTGGGAGAGATGCAGGACTTTGATGCCCAGTCCAGTGAGTGTCGTAGTGTGTATGTCCAGCCCATGTGTTTTGCCTGTGTGATGTGTTGTGCTTGACTGCCACTACATGCTATGTGTACATGGTTCACATGTGCTAGTCATGCAATGCTTCACTGATGCGTGGTTGCTGTGCAGGATGGTGGACATGTAGAGCAGACAGGGACTGTCCTCATCCCCACACATGCACCCTACACACATGCTAGTCACTCAGACGCCCCTCCGGTCCATGTTCCTGCTCTCTGGCCCTTCTGCATGTAGCCCGGGTGGTTTTGCTCTCAGCACTGGGACTTACATGACTGACGTGCATGTGTCCTCTGCCTGCATGCGTGTACTCCATGTGGGCATGCCCCGTTGCCCCTCCACCCCCCCTGCACCCAATTACACCATTTCACTGTTGTGCAACTTTTTGTGCTACTGCAATGGCCTGTTCAAGCCTCCTGTCTACATGCTAACTTCCACCAGCCAACCTGCCAGACACATGCAGTGGGGTACATCCTCGGCCCTTCATGCAGGGTGTCTCACTTGGACTGTGCAGATGGCAGATGCTCCGCAGGAACATGAGTGCCCATTCATGCCCCATGTGCATTACATGCATGCCCCTATGTGTCCTTGCCTGGATGATCATTGTTTTACGTGTCTTGTATGAGCAACATTTCATGGGATTTCTTCAGCCATCACATGCCCACTCTGGCCCTGTCCCGCATCACACACATGTTTAGGGTGTCACAGTCTCTGTGGGGCACAGTCCACCCCCAGTTTCAGGCCCACTGACTCTGTCCAACTGGTGTAGTGGCTTTTGCACACTCAGGTGTACTACTGAGGGTTTGTCATGGGTCCTGCTTACTGTCCCATCATCATCTGCTGTGTTGTCAGTTGACTCAGATGATGCCATAGATGCAAGTCAACACTGTCTGCCAATACACAGGTCTCTGTTCAGCCTTTTGCTACCAAGCAAGGCATCCCTGCATTTTCACTGGGGGAGGGGGGGCTTTGCTTGTAGCCATGCAACCCATTGCATGCACATTGCACATGATGCCTGAACTATCCCTTCCACTGGCTTCAATATTATTGCTACACATCATGAAGTACATGTTCATGTCGATAGTGAGTAAAATACACATGTTGTGCACTGCATCAACCTGCTTCTGAGCCATGTAACACCGTTCTAAATGCCTACTCACTGATGCTATGTCAAAATGACCATGCATGCATGGCAGGTTATCTTTTGTGTGTGACATGTCTGCTTCATGTGTTGGCTGTCTGTGTGATGTCTATGTGTATGTGTGTCATGTGCTTCTGACATGTGTACTAATGAATTTTTTCTCTCCACCTTTCAGATGATGACACAATGGAGCCAGAGGATGGTGTTGTCATGCCAGGCACAGGGTTGTTATCACAACCACAACCCGGCACTAGTGGGGGTCGTGGGGTGGTAGTCCACAAACACCCCACGTGTGCTTCAGACCATCTTGTCTTTGGCTGACTATGATTCCAGCCCAGATGACCACTCTGACAGCCATGTCGAGTTGGATGAGCATCAGGTCCAGACATCAGAGGTGAGTGATTCTAATGTGGACACTACTCTGTCCGCGACACCTGCACTGTGGGGCCAATCAGTGGTGGGACCTCTGCCTGTGGGCGATCGGGACGCAGGGTCACCCTCCACACCAGTCGCTGATGTGCCTGGGGCATCACGTAGACGGGGGCATGTAGTCATGAAGCCGCGGGCGGTGCCAAGCCAACAACAACAGCCGGTCCTTGGGTCCGGCAGGTGTCTAGCCCAGCAACACGGTGGCCGTGCGCCACCGAGGTATACTGAGCGGGAGCAAGACATGACTGCCAATTCAGAACGTCAGGGGGCAGCACTTGATAAAATCGCTGTGAGTATGGAACGTGTGGCCCAATCCGTGCACCCCCTGCTAGGCAGGTGCTTCTCCAGCGGCAGGCGGCGCAGTCCACAGCCCGCTCGCTCAGGCTGGGCATGGCGGCCTCTGACAGGGCACGCCAGGCTGAAATGTTGTCTCTGCATCAAGCAATTGATGCTCACGCAGAGGCACACATAGAGGCCCTGAGGGCTGAGTCTCGGTCCCTCAGATCCGCTCTGGATGCCCTCTTGACATCCCAGAGGGTGCGGTCAGAGGAGAGGTTCGAGCAGCTTCAGGGTACCATCTCGGCTGAGCTACATGCTTGCCGGGAGGTGCATCGGTTGTCCAGCCGGACCATGCAGGAAGAACTCTGTGCTACACGTGTTACCTTGCAAGAGGAAGCACGTGTATCACGGGAGGTTCTGCATGCAGACCTGCATGTCATTGCCGCACAGAACCAAGCTCACCCATCCGGCAGACTTGCTGCCGACCAGGGGCAATCTGTGCCTAGGCGTGGTCAGGCTCCTGGCCCACGTCGTCCTTTACAGGAAGAGGCAGACTTGGACGACGAATTATCTTCCACACAGGTCTTGGTGTGCAGGCGTTGAGCCCATGGAGGATTTTTTTTTGTCTCAACATCATCACATGTGGGTGTTGAGGTGCACCCTGTACCTCCCCCCTCCTGGCTGCCCTCCCCCCGGGTCGTATGTGGCCATTTTTGATTTTTTCTTTTAGGTTAGTTAGTTGATATTGACTATTTGATAGTTATTTTAATTAGGTTATGTAGGTTGTTCATAGTTAGTTTAATTAGTTAATATAGTTTAATATTGTTTGTCTATTGTGCATTCATGTGACGGTGTGGTGCTTTGTGGCTTTTGAAAGCATCCACTGTCTGTTCCAGCTGGGCCCTTCAAGCTTGTCTTGTGAATGTGTTTGCAGCTTGGGGTCCTGACTCACATATGCCACTCCTGCTTCCCTTATCCATGGGCTCGCTAGGATAGTTCAGTGTTACAACATTTTACACAAGGGCTTTGGACTTGCCTCATGACTGTGGCCTGTCTGCTGCTGTTGTACTTGTGTTAACACCCCTAGTGGGGATTGGTTGCATTTCATCCAACCGATGTCTGTAATGAATTTGGGCGAGTATGTGATTGATTTATGCATTCATTGATGTGGATTGTGATGTACGTCATTTTCTTGCCTGTATATGTGCTCAATGAACTTCATGCTGTAGACAGTAGTCCGCACCCTTGGCCTGTCAATAATGGTGGGAGGAGTTTGGATGTAGCTCTGTGACCTGGACCAGTGACAACCAGCATGAAGACACACACACAGGGAACTTTCATGTCTTATTGATTTCTTTAATGCCATTTCTGTAGGAAGATGAGCCTCCAGACTACCTTTGACAGCAGACACAGGAACAACGAATCAGGAGAGCTGGGCACATTCAGTGGTGCAGACTTGTGGATGTGTGCACAAGCACAGGCACAGGGCTTGTACGAAGACATCCAACAGAAGCACACGTGTTACCAGGATCTCCAGCCAAGGTGAGCAGCACAAGGGCCGACAACGCAGCCAACCTTCCACCAGGCCACTTGCACATGCATGCTAAGTGGCACAAGTGCTGGGGAGCTTTGCCAGGCATTGTTGGAGAAGCACACAGTACAGCTGGCATGCATTGAGGGCCAAATGCCAAGTGGCTTTTCAAGTTGTCAGGGTCACACGCAGGGGCCATCAAACATTTCCTAGAGTACCCCCTGCTCCATTGAAGCATAGTTATTAGGGTAGTAGCATTCCTAGCCAGATACTGATACGACACACAGGGACACCCAGCGAGGCACAGACTCGTGGCCAGTGCATGTCATTTGCGTGTGCTAATTGCCAGGTGCACTACCTATTGAAATATGCGGCTGACAGAACACAACTTGTACTGAAGTTGCACCTTGCTATACACGTCTAAAAGCTCACCCAGGGACGATTGTATAATGTGTCATTCTTGACCCAATGGTGTTCCATTTCCCACATGGCCACATGTGCCTGCCTTACTGCATTGACAGTGTATGAACCATCGGTGGGCCAAGCTAACGTATGGGTACAAAGCAGCAGACAGGGGTGTTTGTTTGGGGAGAAGTCACTTACTTTGGGGCATGGATGGGGTTGTGTGTGTGTGTTGTAATCACACATTCAGATTAGAAACTCACGCTCTCTTTGCAGCATTGAAGTGCTCCTGTTACCGGACCTGAGAGTGCACAGGCAGGAGGTCAGCACTCACCCCAGAGATAAGTCTCTCTTTGGCTTGCATTTTACTGTTTTGGTGCAATGTGCATGATGAACATGTTTTCTCTAATTGAGTATGTGTTTTTGTGAATAGTTTTATTTTGCCTACTTTCCCTTGCAAATCCACATCAACTCTCCTGACCCTCTTTCCGGGTTGTCCTGATTACCAATGCCTGTCCATGCTACATATCCCTGACCCTCCTTCCCCGCCGGGGCCGCAGAGGCCTGTGTAAGTTTGACCTTGCATGCGCACAGACCACGGAGGGGGTGTTTGGTTCGTGCAACTCCAGCGCCTGGACACCAGAGCTGTGACACTACCCATCAGTTGTTGCATCATCATTGTATGTTATGTACGGTAAATGGTACCCATCCTGTTGGAACATTGTTCAACTGTGCTACCTTGGTTGTTCTATCATTGTGCTTGTACATGTGCTTTGACATTTCCTGCTACTGCTAGTCATCTACTGGAGACTCTTCCTGGGTTTTTTGGTGCCTACAGGCTTTTTCCCTGGTTTGGGGGTTTGGCTCCTTGGAGTTCTCTGCGATTTGGTATTTTTACCAGTCAAGGTGGCCTCTGAGGGGGCTAGACCCTATTTACACGCATTTACACGCAAGCTGGAACATGGAGAGCAAGGGGTAGGGTGATCTTGTAGCCAGGTAGTCTTGAGGGAAGAAGGCTACATGCCCCAGAGACAGATGTTTTGAAGGTCAAGGTGATGTGTAAGGGAGGGCCTTTTGTTGTTGGACAGTTGGCTTGGGCTACAGTGTTTTGGGCACTCTGACATTGTAATTGTGGGGTACTATGTACATGATGTGTTGTGCTGGTCAATGGCTGTCCCTGTGTTGTGTTTCCTTTTTAGGTGTAAGGGGATTGGTGTGGTTTGACAATGTTCACATGTGATGTGTCCAGGACACTGAAGGTCACTTGATTGCACATGCATATATTGAGTGCATGTCCCTAATGACACACACAGTTGCTCAATGATCCACCACACATACAACCACCCTTCCATGGCCAGAGGTGCACACAGATTGCATTCTCAGGCCCGCTGTGTCCATGCAGCACATGATCTATTACCATTTGTGTATCCTGTACATGTGTCATTTGGTAGTGGATGTGACTAGTCTTTTTCATGTGATGCTCAAGGTGTATCTGCAACACAATGGCTGCTCAAAGTGCTGTGTGCTGAGCAGTGTGTTGCAGGTGACACACACAGCACACGGGTTCAGGAGTAGGGATTTTGGCTTGCCCAATGTGCATGTGAACAGGCATTCAGTGTTGTGTTCATGGTAGAACTGGTGGATGGCATTTGTGTATGGCTTGGTATGTGTGGGAGGCTGTTGGTAAGTCATTTCATCTGATTCCATGTCAGGCATCATTGTCTCGGGACACTTTCCATTTATCACATGTCACTTCGTATCTTATTGGTCATGTGTTGGGCTTTTGCTATTGCATGCCATGTCATGGTGTGGCAGACAAGGGTGATGCCGGTTGGGAGGGTTTGGGTGACATACCAGGGATTGTCATGGCCTGTTTGGGGGGAGGTGTGATACACACCTTGCGTGTGTTACTTTTTTGGTCACACAGGTTTGGTTATGTTTAGGTAGCTAGGGATGCACACATTGTAGAACTTCCGTGGCAACATTCTCAGGGTTGTAAGGTTGTAACAGTTGACTGTCTCTTTGTCATCATCAATTGTCACCTGGTAGGTGCCAGGCCTGTGTGCACTTCGCAGGGGTGGGAGTTTAGGTGAAGAATGTGGCCACAAGCTGGGTCTGGGCTGCCTCGCCATGTGCCCTGTCCCCTCCCATGGGCAGCACCTGTGCCTGTGGTTGGGGATGTGGGGGCACCACCATGTCCACCGGTACCTCCCGCCGTGTTGCAGGCCACATGCTGCCATAATGATCCTGCACACTACTGGGGGTGCATATAGTAGCTGCCCACCAGAGTCGTCAAGGGAGCAGAAGCGTGACTTGAGCACTCCGAATGTACGCTCCACTATGCCCCTGGTTGCAGTATGGGCATCGTTGTATCTTACCTGGGGTGGTGTGGTGGGGTTCCGGATTGGTGTCATCATGTGGTTGCTCAAAGGGTAGGCTCTGTTCCCTGGGGAGGTGATAATAGTTGTGATTATTAGGGTTTTGGTATTTGTCTGTGTGTGACATGCATGCATGTGTACAGGCATTTGCACTCACCTAGGAGCCATGTGTCACCATGTGGCCCAGCTTCCAGGGCCCGGCTCAGGGTGGGCATTCTGTATATGAAACTGTCATGGCTGGAGCCAGGGTAGTTTGCATAGACAAAAGTGATGATTCCTTTAGCATCGCATACAACCTGCATGTTGATGGAATGCCAGTGCTTGCGGTTCTGATAGTTGTGCTCAGTGGCCCTAGGTGGACCTAGGGCCACATGGGTGCAATCTATGGCACCAAGCACTTTGGGGAAGTGTGCCATCCTGTAAAAGTCCCGGACCACGGCTTGCCTTTATGCGGGTGTTCTGGGCATGTATATGTGCCTGCGGACTGAGGGGCGTGCAGTGATGATTGCCAACACCTGGTGTAGGCAGCGTGACTGCGTGGCCTGGGAGATCCCCCCACTATGGCAGTTGTCCACTGAAATGACCCAGTGGCCAAAAAATGCAGGACATTGAGCACCTTCTCCAGGGGCTCAATGCTTGGGAGCACAGGGTGGGTGATGTAAGGTCATCTTCCCACTCCCTGACGAGGTCTAAGATGATATGAGGTGAAAACCTATACCTGCCATAAATGTGGTCATCAGGCATCCCAAAAAGGCTGGTCCGTGGCAAAAAAATGCAGGCCCTGGCTATTCTCCTCCTCCTGCGGTGTCCCACGATCAGTGCTGTGACAAATGGGACATTCATCATAGCGGTATATACGTGTTTGCTGTTTGCGTGCACTTTTATGCTGTGCGCGGGGACGCTTCCACCTGCCTTCTTCGTGTGGCGGACATGGGTTTCCCGTTTTTGAATCCATGAATACGGGTTGTTCGCGTGCGTGTGGGTGTTCCATGTATTTCCCTGCAGTACTTCCCCTGTTACGCCTTTTTTTCACGCGTTGTTCCCCATTCCACATGTTACGCCCCGTGTTCCGCCCCCTTTTTGGTGTGTGCGCGGACGTTGTGCTCTTTCCCTGTGCGCGTCGCGCACGGCGTTCGAGCTGTTGCAATGACGTGTGCACCCGTGCACGCCACTCACGGGTTTGGCGCACATCCCGAGGGAAACACGCGCAGGGACTTCCATGAATCGCACGTGTGCGCGTGCGCCCGTTCTTTCCTGCTTGCGCCTGTTTGCGCCAAGATTTTCAGCACACGTTTGTTCCATGAATCGGCCCCAGTGTGAAAGGCAAATCACCTAAAAACACACACAACATTAAAAGGGACAAAGCATCAGAGTACATCAATGACTACAATGCAATCATTACCGTATTGAGGAATGCAAACATAGACATAGAATACATTGCAGACAATTCCACTGCAGTTGCAAAATAGGTTACAGCCTATCTCACCAAAGCTCTGCAAACAGATCTATAACACATTTGAGAGGACATATCATATGATGAAACACTGTCACAAAACGTTTAAAGCTTTGGTATAAAAATGCTCTCCCATAGGGAATGTGGTTGCTACGAAGCTGTAGACCATTTAACAGGAACAACCTTAAATGGCAAATCTGAACACATTGTTTGGCCTAACATTGGTATTGGTCCAACTTTATCCCAAAAAAAGAGCACCAAAATCCTATCAAGAGATAGAAATGAAAGCCACAAATTATCACAACAGCCAGGACATTTTAAAAAACAATATAATTGACACAAATAGAAATACTGCTTTGGAAAACGTGTGTCTGTACGACAAAGCCCAAAACTACTACTACAACCTCACACCAGATGAGAAAACTGGCAAATGTTCAGTCTCAACTTGCGTAGGAAGCCTAGTGAAACTTACCAAACCCAGCCTAATTAATCTTAAAGAGTTATCATGTAAATCTATGCAACACAGAGAACTTTATTACATGGCCCTACTGCAACTTTTTAAACATTGGAGAAAAGAAGAATGATTCGGTCACTATGACTCTTTTGAAGCTGCATTCAAAGCAAATGAAAATAGTATAACAAATGTGAAGTTCAAACAATACAAAGAAATGTTGGACAATGAACAGAACACCAACAAGAGGAAGAAATTGAAGCTCAACTAAATACATACACTCCTGAGGGCAGTCAACCTTCCCTTACAGGAAGCCAAGAACCACTTGCTGAATCAATAATTTTAAATGAAGTTAAATAGCCATGAATGTGGTAGAAAAAAACACATATCAATCTAAACAATCTGAAAAAGACTTGTTAGTGCTCAAATCACAGCTAAATCATGTACAACTCATCATTTTCCTAGAAGTCACTCAAGAAATTGAGCATGGTTTTAAATATGAAACTAAAACGTGTAGCTGTAAAAATAAAAAATCTCTTTTCCTGGAAGTGGTGAAGATCGTTATGGTAAACATTCTTAATTAAAATAATCAGCACATTTCTACAAAATGTAACAAACAACACCCTTTTGGCTGTTTTAACAGCCCCCAAAAGTTGAGCTGCCTACTACATAGAAGGTGTGACTTTACACAGACTACTGATCCTTCCAGTAGAAAACCAAAGCTAATTAGAGTACTATAAATCATCAGCAGAAGCTATTACTGAAGTATGCAGAATTCTGAAACAAATGAAAGGGCTCCTAATAGATGAAATAATCATGGTTTCCAACCTCATGTTGGCTTTAATTCACCTCAGAATGCAAGAAGTCCTAAAAACTAACTAGGAAGAACTGTTTGGAGGGAGATATCTTAATGTTTTCAGAGACCTCCTACAGTTAACACCAGTAAAAGGTCAACCTATTTTCAAAACATTAGGACGCAAGCAATGCTGCAACACACCTGTCAACATTGGAAATGTAAAGAACTAACTCATAACATGCATCAGTCTGGAGACCTCACCTATGCTAACATTTTAAAAAGCATTAGAACTGGTCTGCTTAATAAAGATGCAAAATCCATCTTAAATAGTAGACTAATCCATGTGCTATATGGGTGAAACACATCTGCTCCGGATGTCATGGAAAAATGTACTGTCCTTAATGCCAACTCTTGCAAGCTGTAGTTGATTTAACGATACAATGTTAAAAAAGAAATGATACCCATACCGCATATCAGCTCCACAGACAAACTAGAAGTGCACAGCATCACACTCCCTATGTGTCAACAGCATGACTAAATGTCTACTCAGCAGAATAATTCTAAAACTTAACCTTGACGTAGCACGTACCACATGACAAAAACATTCAGTTTGTCAACATCCACTTTGACAAACTTGCATAAGTTAAAAAATCAGTCGTGCAATAGCACGTTTCCTTCTTTTCAAAGACATGTACATATGCATAGAACAATTCTCTTCCTCTCTTGCATATGCTGCCACTATACACAAATCGCATGGTCCACCCTAGATCACTCATTGATTGACATTGGCAGCACAGTGTTCAAAGAAGGTATGACTTACGTAGAACTTTCATGTCTCTCTGAACTCAATGGTCTATTCCTAGTTAACTTTGATGCAAACAAAGTCAATGCTGACATTCCTTGCTTTCTAGAATACAACAGGCTATGTGCACTGTACAACCTGTGTGTCAAAAAAGAAAACCTTTAAAAGAAAATGAATACAAACAGAACCTAATTGAAACAGAACCCATAACAGATCTCCAAATAATACAGCTAAAGAAACAACAACCAACTGCTTCTCCATCAAATAATACAACTACACAACTGTCTACTACAAACTGAACTGCACGTCCATCAGAAGACAAGAGACAAATATCTCTTTTCCCAAAAAATCTGCAGACCCATCAAACCATGCAGAGGCACCACTCTCTGGTGCATTTAAATTCAGCACCACAACTGGAGTAAATTGCTATGCAAATGTAATAATCAATCTTCTCTCCCAATTGCCACCAATTGTTCACAACATTCACTTAAATGGCTTGGACCAGTTGTGTTTGCAAATGCTCATGGTTCATGTAAATTCCACAAATAATCCTGATAGCACTTACAATGTCTAAGCTGTAAGGCAATAATTGGACAACTGTGCAGGAATGGTAAAATATACCAAAAACACTAAACACACAGGAAGATCCACTAGAATTTCTAATGTACTTACTACAAGTACTGGAAACCAAAAACATCCTTATAAATTAACTCTTACAGATTTCCTACATGTGGAAACATGCATGCACTCTCTCTCAACCATGTTTTACAAGAGCACATTTCTAATGAACGATGTGTATATGTAGCCCTACCAAATTGTGAATCCATTCCATTTCCCCAGCTTCTGCAGAATGCAAATCATGGCATATTATGCCTTTTTTGCAATTCAGATAATTGTTCCAGCATACAAATAAACTCACAAAGCCAATATGTCATATTAATGCTTAGGAGGTACGATGCAGATGGTACCAACAATAACTGTAAGCTCACTAGCTTTACACATGGCAAGTATCTCTTGGCAAGAAAACCTTCACAACAATGGACACAATCTACTACACTGGTGCTTCAACAACTTGAGGGCACTATACTGCATATGTAAAAACAAGTGGTGGTTAGATTGAATGTAAAGACACAGCCATTTCTCCAAAACATAGGTTACGAGCAAATCTAACAAATGCCTACTTAATATTCCATGAACCCACATTTACTCCCAGTTGCACAAAAACAGTTACAATGCACCAACAGGTATCTAACTACATCCATAAAACTATAAGCACTTTTAAAAGTCAAGATAGTTAGAATACGAGAACAAAAATACCCTTCATTAAAATACACTTCAAATATGACAGTTCGTGCTACTACACAACTACTTGTAAAGTCTAATATAGTTACAATATGTCAACAGTTATCTAACTACTTGAAACATTCCCTTACTTAGAACACACTTCAAACAAATATACTATCACACTTACACTCCCATAATTATAATTATTTTTTTCACCAATCCTGTATGGATTCTTTTTTTCCCAATGATGATGTCATGTCAGTACAAAAACAGTGTAGCTCACACTAATGTTATACCAAACACAGTACATAGAATGCACTGTTTCTGAGGGTCAACAAAGAAAATGTATATGTATATTTATATGTAAAATTGTATGTAATTAAAGCTTTCAAACTATCCTGCTTAACAAATCATACAGAAAAAGAACCAGAGATCCCAGCTTTTTTACTGTATTACTTTATTACTTTATTACTGTATAACCACACCAAGTATAAACAAATACATATTCCATAAACACTACACTCAATTGTACAACACTCATAAATACCAAATGCATTTCAATTCTATCATTCCACTATATAACAAATACTGTGTACTCCCTCCACAATAACCATAATTACTATACACATATTACTATATTTTGTGTGGCCAGATTCTTGGGGCCATGGCCTACGGTCAGATTTACACCAAATGTTAAAAATCACACTTTTGGTACCAAGCTACTGCTCCTTGCGCAAATTTGATGAAAACCCGTCCAGCAGTTAGGGCTGTAGGCGTGAGCAAATTATTTTTTCCATTCGATCTATGAGGATTTCCACAGATTTTGGGACACCCCTATAACTCCCCCCCGCCCTTGATGTAACCCCCATAAATTCAGAAAAGTATTCTGAGGGGCCATATATATTTTTTGTAAAGTTTGGAGAGGATTCATCAAGGGGGAGCAAAGTTATAAGCCAAAGCAAAAAGTGCTCTTTCTATCAGTTGAGCAACTTAACCATTCAAAACTCTTTATGGTCTTGCTCCTCCTTATCTTTCTTCACTTGTCACTTTTTATCTTCCCTCTCATTCCTCTCGGTCTGCTTCTAACTACCCTCTTGTAGTTCTCTATCCTCCTTGTGCTCAATCTCATTTTCAGTCTTTTTCTCTTCTAGCACCTTTAAATTGGAATGCTCCCCCTCTCTCTCTCCAGTCTATCACTGTCTTTTCATCCTTTCGGGTCTCTCTACGATCCCATCTTCTTTTATCTGGTTAATGAGGATTTTTAGCAATTGCTGAAATACTAACTACAGGGACATATCACAGACCCTGTAATATTATACGGCCACGGAAGTGGCCGTGTAGTTATGGTTAAGTTATGGTTAAGTTGCTGTTTCCATAGGAAGAGCACTTTTTAAGTTATGGTTAAGTTGCTGTTTCCATAGGAAGAACACTTTTTGGGCGGCTTATAACTTCGCTCCCCCTGGACAAATCCTCACCAAAAAAAGTATATGACCCACTCTGAAGTTTTTTGCAAAGTTTGGTGATGTTTGGTCCAGGGGGGGCAAAAATATAGGGGGGGTCCCAAAATGTTTTTTTTCCCCATAGACTGAATAGGGTAAAACTTTGTGCACAGCTACAGGCAAAACCGCTGGACGGATTTGCACCGAATTTGAAGCAGTGGCAGGGGCTTGGGCGTGAAAGCGTGCTTTGCAAATTTTGTGACAATCCATCCAGTAATTCCCTAGAAAACGATCAAAAAGTATGTCTCTAAAAATTAGTGATATCTATGTCCGCTCCGCAGTCACACTTCCCTGTTTGCTCCGTGGAGAAGATTGCAATTGGCTATTCCGTGGCGTGCTGCCCGCGACCATGTTGCACTTTCACCGATTGGTTGTGGCACAGTGTGAAGTGTGTCGTAATCTTTCGATACGTCCGCCATGTTTACTTTGTTTTCTGTTGAACGTGAACATTGGCGCTAACATACGTAAACAAAGAAGGCACCAATTCACTTATAACACTTATGGAACACTGTTTCAAAAGGTGAGCGTTAATGAGACGTGGTAGTAGAAAGTCAAACATTGAAGTATTCATGTTAGCACTGTCATTCGGTACAGTGGGACTTGCTACTCATTGTACAAAATGAACTTACTTCGTCCATTTTCCAATCCATAAGCAACATTACTGCGGTTAGAACACTGTTTCGAAAGGTGAGCTTTAATGAGACGTGGTAGTAGAAAGTCAAACATTGAAGTATTCTTGTTAGCACTGTCATTCGGTACAGTGGGACATGCTACTCATTGTACGAAATGAACTTACTTCGTCCAGGCAGCCACCTGTTCTATTTCGTACACACAGCCCTTCTGCACATGTACGCCAGTAGCCAATCTCATAAATAGATGCTGATATGTTGTTGCAAAATGAGAATGTATTTGCATTTGGAGTGAAGGCCACTGCATTTTCTCTTTTCAACATGAGCTCTGTACGGCCGCATATTTGTCGACAACCCATAAGGGTCCGCTGTTTTTTAACCTTGAGGTAGAGGGAAAGAGTAGAAAGAATGTAGGGAGTAATAGTTTGAAAAACATATCGTTTGATAAGATTATGCTTCAAAAACTTTTGCACCGACCATGAGAAATTAGTTCCCGAACAGGCAGTCTTCCAGATACACAAGTGTTTGACTACAGCTAACGCAATGGAGGCGCTCCACATTATGTAAGTGTATTTTTGCCGCCTATATTCCGATGTAACGTTATGTCTTACTTTGTAAAAAAAAAATATATATTTTCCCTAATGTTTTACAAGTTTTATGTGCCTGTGCAATTTTTTCCCTATTATGGACGTTGCACATTGTCCCCGTTTGTAGGGTGCCACTACATCTCCCCAAATTAAAATAATATTTAATAAGAAAGGTATGTGTTACAATTTTTTTTGTGTAAAGGTTGTGCAGTGATACACATTTTATTTCCCCTTCCACCGTGCAGCTACTTCCAAAGAAAAATTGTATTATTAATAACGACGTTCCAGCTTTCTGTGCCATTCAATTTATTTTTCCAATTATGGACATTGCACATTGTCGCCGTCCCTAGGGTCCCACTACATTTCCTCCTATTAAACACATTTTTTACTGAAAATGTTATGTAGTACGACTGTGGATTATCCAAAGTTTGTGTATTCATACATCTTTTAATTCACATTTCCTCCTCAGATACTTTCTTCCGTATTGTGATTGTCACGGATTACAGATGCCAAGTGACGGGTTATTTAACCATCAAATGCTACTGTTTATAACCGGCTGTCTCAGCATCATAATTCACTGGGATGATCATGTCGGCCCTTTGTGTCTTTACGCTGCTGTCGCTATAAGCAGTAACATTCCATTCTTTCTGGTGCTGTAGATCACAGCGGTTGACGTCGTCTTGAACATCAATGTGAGAAGAAAACGACTATTGTGGCGGAAATGCTTACTTTCTGTGTGTGGAAAAAAAACAACGTGACCTTTAACATTGTCATTGTCGACCAAAGAGACTAACTTAATACTTCTATGGAAAAGTGATTAGTGCCATTTTTTCGCACAGTTCATTGTGAAACAAAACTACTTTACTACTTGGATAGGGCGATGATTTCGCTCACTTTATTGTGAAATAAAACTACTGGGAACATTTTTAAATGTTAGTCTTTTCTTTACAAATGTACTTCTGTTGGCACAATGTGGTATGCTTCATTGCAGGTCATAATGTATTCTTTTGTAGGTGCTACATCACGGCACATACTTCTATGTGGACGCATTTGTTTAAGCTGCCAACGAACGTTATGGAGAAAGGTACTCCATTATTACAAACATTAGAGGTAGTTAGCTCATATCAACAGCTTAGAGTCAGTGTTCATTAAATCGATGCTGTAAGTAATACATTTTAAATCATCTTTTAATATTCAATAGTTATAGAAAAAATACATTTCTGATTTTAAAAAACAGCGATGGCTCGGTCCCATTCATTTAACACAATAAAACATTTACACACTGTCTAAAAACAGAAAATTTAGTCGTGACACGTGGATTTATATAATCTGATAGCAAATATCTAGTTGGCTATTAATGAATATAATGATCTCTGCAGGGAGTAAGTTACTACCTTGTACTGATCGGCAAGCCCTATTGAGGGGTATTTCTTTCATCAAGCTAGTGGATGTTGAACTAGATGGAGAAAACTCGACATGTTTCAGTTCTCTGATCTTTCTCGGAACTTTCTTCAGGAGTAGTGTCACTGTATCTAAATAATTCTTTACAGTAAAAACATCAGCAGGAAATGTTTTAAATACATATATCATTCGATAATAATTCCTGTTGGTGGTGTTGCATAACAAATTTGAATGTTCTTTCTGCAGCTGTTGATGTGAAACAGAAAAACAAAAGAAGAGAGGTATAAATATTCCTTATTCTTCTCAGATAATTTCATTTTATCGGACGTGGCTAGGTTGGTTAATTACCTAGTCTTGTCTGGGCGAGTGCCTCTTTAGGAGAATGCTTTCCTGAATCTAGCAGGACTTTGATCCCCTTGGTCTGTTCTTAACTCTTTAATGAGTTATTTTTCGACCTGCAAAGATAATTTGCATGTTTTAGATAAGCACACTGACATGGGGGTTCGACTTGTATGGTGCAGTGCATGAAGGTAGTACAAAAGAGGCTTACGTCTTCTTATGAGGCTCTATGTTCTTATCGGGTAGTTCCTTTTAGGCTGGTACTCTAGGATTGTACCGAACGATAGGTCGTCTGTCTTTAACAAAAGGGGAGGGGATGGGTTTTCTAACCTCCGGGTTTGACCTGTAAAGAAACCACGGGTAAGGTCTAGTTTAGGACAGATTTGTTTGGGCTGTCAAAAAGCCTTCAGTTTCAAATAAATTCTTAAAAAGACAAGTAGTAAGCTTACCTTTTCCGAATTGTTGCTGTCTTTGGCTAATATATATCTTAGCGATTTTATCCAGTACCCTTTTGTTTTCTTTTTTGGTAAAGTTCTGGTTTTGGTCAGCGTGGAATGGAAACTATGATGGAGCTGCGGGGGATAGAAGAACGGATATGTACGTTTATATTACTTTAGCGAAAGGAACGGTCTAGTTTGTATTTGATGTGATTTTATACGCATTAGATTCATTTGGTCAATGTCTACTGCTGGTGGTTAAACCCGGGGTGCAGTGGATTTACCTTAGATTTTTCTCCTTGTAATTGCAATATCCCGCTTCCTTCAAACTTGAGCCTGGCACCGAGATGATCGAAATTGCGGTCGCCATCTTGGGTGGAGGATGTAATATGGCATCTGTACTCCGTTTTTAGTTGTTATTAATTATGGTCTATATGCTCAAACAGGACTCTTTGATGAACCATTAGTATTCACTAGTTTTCTGGCTATTCGCTAGGGTGTAGTATATATCTGAGCTCTAAAATAAGGCAGGATGAGTGGCATGTATTTAAATTTTATGCCACTCAATCGCTTTGTTAAGTCCTTTTTGATCACTTTTCGTTTGGAAGATTAATCTCTGTTCTTTTTCTGACAGCAGTTTTTTACCCAAGATGGCGACCGCAATTTCGATCATCTCGGCGCCAGGCTCAGGTTTGAAGGAAGCGGGAGGACGCGATTACTAGGAGCAAAATCTAATGTAAATCCACTGCATCCCAGGTTTAACTACCAGCAGTAGACATAGACCAAATGAATCTAATGCGTATGAAATCGCATCAAATGCAAACTAGACCGTTCCTTTCGCTAAAGTAATATAAATGTACATATACGTTCTTCTATCCCCTGCAGCTCCATCATAGTTTCCATTCCACGCTGACCAAAACCAGAACTTTACCAAAAAAGAAAACAAAAGGATACTGGATAAAATCGCTAAGATATGTAATAGCCAAAGACAGCAACAATTCGGAAAAGGTAAGCTTACTACTTGTCTCTTTAAGAATTTATTTGAAACTGAAGGCTTTTTGACAGCCCAAACAAATCTGTCCTAAACTAGACCTTACCCGTGGTTTCTTTACAGGTCAAACCCAGAGGTTAGCAAACCCATCCCCTCCCCTTTTGTTAAAGACAGACGACCTATCGCTCGGTACAATCCTAGAGTACCAGCCTAAAAGGAACTACCCGATAAGAACATAGAGCCTCATGAGAAGAGGTAAGCCTCTTTTGTACTACCTTCATGCACTGCACCATACGAGTCGAACCCCCATGTCAGTATGCTTATCTAAAACATGCAAATTCTCTTTGCAGGTCGTAAAATAACTCATTAAAGAGTTAAGAACAGACCAAGGAGATCAAAGTCCTGCTAGATTCAGGAAAGCATTCTCCTAAAGAGCCACTCGCCCAGACAAGACTAGGTAATTAACCAACCTAGCCACTTCCGTTAAAATGAAATTATCTGAGAAGAATAAGGAATATTTATACCTCTCTTCTTTTGTTTTTCTGTTTCATATCAACAGCTGCAGAAAGAACATTCAAATTTGTTATGCAACACCACCAACAGGAATTATTATCGAATGATATATGTATTTAAAACATTTCCTGCTGATGTTTTTACTGTAATTAATTATTTAGATACAGTGACACTACTCCTGAAGAAAGTTCCAAGAAAGATCAGAGAACTGAAACATGTAGAGTTTTCTCCATCTAGTTCAACATCCACTAGCTTGATGAAATAAATACCCCTCAATACGGCTTGACGATCAGTACAAGGTAGTAACTTACTCCCTGCAGAGATCATTATATTCATTAATAGCCAACTAGATATTTGCTATCAGATTATATAAATCCACGTGTCACGACTACATTTTCTGGTTTTAGACAGTGTGTAAATGTTTTATTGTGTTAAATGAATGGGACCGACCCATTGTTGTTTTTTTAAAATCAGAAATGTATTTTTTTTATAACTATTGAATATTAAAAGATGATTTAAAACGTATTACTTACAGCATTGATTTAATGAACACTGACTGTAAGCTGTTGATATGAGCTAACTACCTCTAATGTTTGTAATACTGACCAACCCCCGATAAAAGGTAGAGCTACTACTTAGGTATTACTATCGGGTTTCCCCCTTATATGTGGAAAGGTACTTCATACCACTTGCATTGGCTACGGGAAGGTTTGGCCCATCTCATATGCATTAGTGCCGTTTGGCCAATTTCTGTCACCGTCAGCCCAATTTCTGTCACCCAGATGCCCTATGCACAGAAATGTTTGTACAATAATATATGGTTACACCCTCCCAATACACATATCTTCACACCTTTCCACCTGTGTCACTTACAACATTTTGTGTCGAAAGGTGAGTGGTAAAGGTGTTGCATCCAGTATTTCTGACATCATTGCGCTTCACATCACAGAGTTTGTTTGGCATTTTATGTCAACGTAAGTACACCACTCCTTTGCTGTTTTTACGCACATTTCTACAGAAAAAAATTAGTACATGTACAACACATGTATGTAAAGGTCAATGACAATGACTGAAAAGCTTTGTGTTGTGCATGTGATAGTCTTTTCATATTTAACGGTACAGCTTCCGTCTCTGAGGGGTAGCCTCTATGTATGGGTAGTGCCCACAATGTCGGGGATATGGCTACTGGCCTTTACTGCAAGGGAGAAAACATTGCATTGAGGTCGCCATGTCCACCAGGGACTGCCTTTCTGGTAAAAGTCTTGCTCATAACCACATATTTATCAAGGAACACAAATGTGGTGCTGCCATAATGGTAATACAGTTTCTTTTTTGCTTTCTGCAGCCTGCAATGCTTTCTATCCAATGCCCGTCTTCCCTTTGTATGGTGGCCATCTTGAAAAAGGATTTGTTTTCTTCAGCCGGGAATTACTGCTATAAAATCTCGATTGCCAATGGCAAAATTAAATGCACATGTGATGTCATCAGTGATGTCGTCAATGACATTTGTGATGTCATCTTTCTTGTCCTGGGTGTTAGTGTTAGCAGTGCACAGTGGTGCGGGCAGTTACGGTTGCTTAGATTACCATAATGGTGGAATGTGCAGTGTTTTTTGGTTTCACTGTGAAGTATAACATCCCTTTAACAAAGTTTTTTTTTACTGAATGTACATATATATATATATATATATATATATATATATATATATATATATATGGCAGGCAACAAAAACAAATAGGCTAAACATGTGATGGTGTCAGTGATGTCATCAGTGACATTTCAGAGGACAGCTTTCATGTTCTGGGTGTTAGTGTTAGCAGTGCACAGTGTCGTTGGCAAGTAAGGGGTCTCAGTCTGCCATATCTGGTGAATTTCAAGGGTTTTTCACTTTAAATTTGAACCACAATGGGGAGGGCGAACATTTTTCTTTAGTGAAGTGCACAGGTTTTTTGTAGGGCAACTTAACCATAACGTCCCTCAACAAAGTTTTTTTTGTAGTGAATATACATATATCTATCTATAAATAGATATATACATCCCGTGGTAGCGGGCGTGTAGTTATGGTTAAGTCGCTCAACTCAAAGGAAGAGCACTTTTCCAGTGGCTTATAAATTTGCTTACCTTGGAGGAATCCTCACTAAACTTTGCAAAAAAGGTATATGGCCCACTCGGAATTTTATTCGGGGAGTTGGGTGAGGTTTCGTGCAGCGGGGGCAAAGTTATAGGCGGGCCCCAAATATTTTTTTTTCCATAGACTGAATGGGGAAAAATTTTGCACACGGTTACAGGACGAACGGCAGAACGGATTTTCATCAAATTTGCGGCAGGAGCGGGGGCTTGGATCAGAAAGCGTGCTTTTGTGTGTTTGCTGGAAATCCGACCAGTACTTTTGCTACAAAGAACTGAAATGTATGTCTCAAAAAAATTGTGAAATCTGCACCTGCTCCGCTGACCCTTTTCATTGTTCACTCTGAGGACCGAAGTCTCATTGGCCTGCAGTACGTCATGATGTCAGCAAACATTGGGCGCGGTCAGTGGTTGGCTTGAGGGAAGCGTGCTGTGAGTCAATGTTCTGGTAAACACCGCCAAGGTGTATCATAGGACAGGGTTGTGATGTGTGTGGCAAACCCCTAATGCATTGTGTTCATGGCTGGGCCTCTTGTATGTAACTGTGTGGCCACTAAAAGTAGTCATATCTGCCTCCGCTCCATCGTCCCTTTTCCCTGTTTGCCGCGCAGTCAAAAATGTGATTGCACTGCAGTGTACAGTGACGTGTTGTGCATGAATAATTTTCGATAGCGCCTGCATGTTGTTTCCGAGGGCATTGCGGCAGCAAAGGGGACTGGAAAACATAGTTTACCGCATCTGGTGGTGGGAAGAAGGGATGGAAAGGGTGGGGGAGTGAGAAGTGCTTCAAGTGATACATCTCATTAGAAGAAGATGGTGGTGATCCAGCAGTATCTGTGCATACTATGCCAATTTGCGGTTACCTCAGCAGGCAACAATTTTGTGTGGTCATTGCAGGCAGCCTTCCTTATGGCATGTCACCTGCAGCAGCAATGTCTTTCTGTGATGAGTGGTGGCAGGCACATTTGCAGAAGGGGATTGCATTCCACAAGACATGACCATTTACAAATAGGGTGTGCTATGGTGTGCGGTGTGTGGTAAGTCCGTAGCCCCTGTAAAGCATGGCTGCAGCCCTTGCACATAAAAGTATGTCCACTGCTTGAAAAGTTGTGTCTACTGGTTGAAAGTCGGTGCCATATTGTCGCTTTGTGTGTGTGTGGTTTGGCTGCATTGCACACATTGTTGGTTGCATGGGTGTGGTGGTTGGCAGAACATCCTATAGTTGTCAGTATATGGGTGGAGATGCTGCAGTGACCAGTCGTGCACTGTGTCCACTGAGTGCACTAATGTAATTGTGTAAATATGGAAGAGGTTATGATGCAACTGGTTCTTACCTGTGCTTATGTAGTGTGCATTGTGCAGATTAGTAAGTGTTGCAGTGCACTATGCAGTATTGCTTGTGTACACGTAGTAGAGTGTGGAGAGCAGGACCAATGTTGTGAAGATTGTGTGGTTTGGTTGGCATTATTACATTGGTTTCTGAATGGAAGTGGGTATAGGTGTCAAACACTGTGGTATGTTTGTGCATTACAGTAAGTGGAACATGTGTGCTTGCATTCCTGCTTTAGGATGCAGAGGTTGGGTAGACGTGCTGGTGCCTATGTTGCCTTTCTGAATTGTGGCACATGCCTACTTGTTCGCCTGCATGGCTTTGTTATGTTGTGGTGGGTGTGGGCAAGGCCTAGACTGTTGGGTGCATGGCCAAAGGCCATAGGCCATCCACCCAACAGGCTAGCCCTACATCAGAGCCACCACAATATGATGCAGTCATGCACTTGTTAGTCTGCATGCATATCAGGTTGGTGACTTTTACGCAATGGTTGTGGAGGACACTGTAGACTTGGTAGAGCAGCAGAAGTGAGCTGCTATCCGTACATTAGACTACGGTGCACATCATTGCCACTGTTGCACAATAGGGAGCCACATGTCACGATTTTGCGTTTGCTATGGTTAGACCCTTATGAGACCCTTGCTTTAGGAAGTGCTGTAAGATATTGCAGCATGAAAGGACGTGCTCAGCAGCACACATGTAAAATATGGCCAATGTACACAGCCTCCTACATACAATTCACCACACCTGCACCCAACAGCCTATGCCTGCATCACAGCAACCACAACATGATGCAGACATGCAGTTGTCACTCTGCATGCATTTGAAGTTGGTAACTTCTACACAATAGTTGTGGAGGACGTTGTACACTTGGTAGACCAGCAGAAGAGAGCTGCTCTGCATAAGTTATCATATGGTGTACATCATTGCTCCTGTTGCACAATAGGGCGCCACATGCCACCATGTCCATTTTATATGGTTTGGCCCTTATAAACCCCTTGCTTTAGGGAGTGCTTTAATATATTGCAGCATGAAAGGCTGTGCTCAGCAGCGTACATGCAAATGATCGCTAATGTACACAGCCTCCTACATTCTGTTTAGCACACCCAACGGAACGTTATGCAGTCATGCATGCAAATTTCTGCCCTGGGTGAAAGTTGGCAGGCTCAATTGCAGATGGGGAGTGCAGTGGACATGGCATGAGCATTTAAGCATAGCGTGTACAATGGTGTCTGCATGCATTTGAAGTTGGTGACTTTTAAACAATGGTTGTGGAGGACATTGTAGACTTGGTAGACCAGCAGAAGTGAGCTGGTATGCGTACATTAGCATATGGTGTACATCATTGCCTCTGCTGAAAAATAGGGAGCCACATGCCACGATGTGCATTTCCTATGGTTTGGCCCTGATATGCTCAATGCAACGTTAAGCAGCCATAAATGCAAATATGTGCCCAGGGTGAAAGCTGACAGGCTCAATAGTGCAGTGCATGGCATGAGCACTTAACCACAGTGTGTAATATGGTTTTCTCTCTGTGGTGAGGGCCTAGCACCTTGAATGCATGGCTGGAGTGGAAAGGGAAAAAGGAGTGTCGATGCTTTACTGGGGCATAGCACTCACTGTAGGTGGAAATGCGCACATGGCACATCCTTCCCTTTTAAGGATGGTGGGCATGGAAATGGAACTGTGCAATTTACCCATTCAGGTGTCAAGGGTGTGGTTGACAGGAAGGGATGGTGATATCATTCCCTAAAAGTCGACGCAGTGAGGTTGGTAGAGATGGAGTGACATAGAGTCCTCCTTGTGGGTGATACCTTTGTCCAAGATCTGCAAGGTATGCCTTGGAAAGAGACTTTGATGCTAACTTTCAGTTGGAATGAGTGGAGGATTTTTGGGGCACAATCTATGAGTGGGGTTTTGGTGCCATGGTTCTTCTGTGTACATGTGTGGCCTCTGTCGGTACTGTTGATGTAATCGTCATGCATTATGGAGGCCTACATTTGGGGTAGACGTCGTGCTTACGTTTGGTCAGTCACCTTAAGGAGTTGATGACAGCAGTTACGCAGATTTCTTCCACTGCCAAGTTAATTTCTCAGCCATGTCACCCAGAGGAGCATGAGACCATGCCGGTGTAATTTGTCCACAGCCAGAGGTCGGGAGGTGTTTCATAAACAGGAGCATGTGTGACTTCCTGTGCAGTGCTGAGATGTTCTGCACCGACTATGACAGATATGAGCTCGATTTGCAGTGGTTTCAAGGAAATGGCATTATTTTTACCTCCATTGGCAATGGCGTTTTTTTTGCCACTATGGACAAAGCGTTGCAGAGAATCTTGTAGAAATGTAAGAGAAGCGTTCACCTTCAGTCGGTACAAATGTCAGGAGGAGAAGCAAACAGAAACGCATCGGAAGAGATACAAAATATTGTATGCAAGCACGTACATACCAAAAACAGGAAAAAAAAAAGAAACAAAAAAAAAACATCTTTTCAGACACAGTACTAAACACCCAAACACAACCCCCCCGGCACAAAAACTCAGTGGATTCTGCTCTGGTTTCAGAATTACACTTGTCACATCCAGCTGTTTTCAGGAGGGGAGCCATGTAATGGGATTGTGGAGACAAAGGCATTGCTCAATAAGGTATGTGGTTGTGGTGTGTAAGAAAAAAGTGTGGCAGAAGGTCCCTTTGTACAAAGATGTGCAGAAGCCTATGCTGGAAGTGTGCAAGGTAAGGGGCAGGAATCTTTTTATGAATGCAATGTGGGCATGATATGATATGATGTCAAATTGTATGATTTGCCATTTACAGTCTACCTATACACTAGCTGTGCAAGTTGCTACGAGGCAAGGGAGGGGGAAGAGAGGGAAGATAGAGACAACAAACCTACTAGGCCAGTTAGCACTCAGATCGCCCAAGTGCATGGGGACGGGAAGGCGAAAGTGCAGTACATGGGAAGAAAAAAAGTATTGAAATTACGGCCCGATGGTGGCAAGTGCAAGGGTAAGTGCAGACAGGCAGTGAAGGGGTGCAACCGGTGGGGGGGTTGGACCTGGCTCGACATCAGAGGGTGACTAGGTAACTAGCGCATATTCAGTTGCAGGCAGTAAGACTGCAGGCGAGAGGAGGAGCAAAACCAGAGGCAAATAGAAAGATTTTCAGTTGCTTCTGGAACCGGCGATAGTTCTCTTCAAGTTTAAGGGAGGCAGGGAGGCTATTGCAGAGGAAGACCCCAGCCAAAGAAAGAGATCTACCACCAAGAGGTTGCTTGCCGAAGCGAGTGACCCTGAGGAGTTGGAGGCTGATGAAGGAAGAGCTGGAGTATGCACATATTTACGAAGTGACAGTTGCAGGTATTGAAGCCCCAGGGTGTCGGGTGTCTTGACCCACGTTTGAACTATTATGCTACAACATTTGGTGCTGTGGGCTTAGAAAATCCAAGATGGCTGAAAAGCCCACATTTGCGCCAGAATCCAGGAAAACCGCGCAGTGTGTGCACACCAAGATGGTCGCCTAACCTTCCACCCACCAGTGCGAGCGTGATGGGCCAGAAGCGCCATGAGTGAAACGTGGTGCCAAAGGAAAAACAGCAGTGCCTGTTAGCTCAAAAAGCGCTTTGAAACCACCTTTGTTTCTCTGAATGCAAGCTTAAAATGCCTATTTCAAACATTGCAAGATATTCAAAAATCTTACTGAACACCAGCAGACGTCTGGTAGAATGGAGTCTTGTGTGCCTACCAAATCTGGAAAGATGAAGAGCCTAAAATAATGTTCATAACAAAACTGGCTGAGCTGTGGATGTCAGCAGTTTAAGTGAAATGGGATTTAAAGCCACTAAAATCGAAATGTTTAAAATAAATGAGTGACCTACTTTTGAGTGTCACATAGATTGCAACTGCTTAAATGTCATAGTTTTGAACTTAGAATCAGCGTTCTAGCTGCATGAGTAAAAATTGTAAGTTTGATTTGAATGAAGAAAAATTGGAACCAAAAGTGACATTTGGCTAAACCCTGGTTGAAGGGGACTGAATTCTGCCCAGAAACTACCCCCGACAGGAGTAGAAACTTGCCCAGCAACTGCATTCCCAGGCCTGGCCTCCCTTCTGCTGCACCACCAAAAGGAGATCACACCTCTCTGCTTGAATCAGAGGAGAGGCACCTGGGACTGCAAGGGAAACAGAACAATGAACTTTCCTTGGCTCAGGCAAATGTTAAATCAGGGGGGTCGTAAATGGCTTCCTCTTGGAAGAAACTGGGAGGAGCAGTGCCTCTGTTAGCCAGCAGAGCTGGAGGCGGGGACAGATAGAAATTCTCCCATGTGCTTTGGAACCTAAACCATACCCATCTGGGCCAGAGCATAATTTTAAGAAGATGGATAATTCATAGTACATAACTGTACATTTTTTCAATAATATAATTATTCCTGTGATTTTTCTGTGCACATTTTAAGAGGTGTTAGGACTCTGTGGTATGTTCTGGGGAGTAGACGCTTAATCATCTGATGCCCATATTCCTTGCGCCCATTTGTGTAAATTCTGGAAAGGTTTAGAGGTTGTGTTCTTGATGAAAAGGGCATCATTCTGCAAGAAATGGACACAACATCTTACAAAGACAGGGATCGGATGGTTTGGTGCTACAGAAAATATGTTAACTGGACATATAATATTAGAAAAATTGTACATAGATAAATATGCATTTGGATCAAAAATAGATTTGTGTGCAAAGTGACAAGGGGAGTTTTCTTTCTGTATGCCTGATGACACTCCATTTCCTTCCCCAATCAAGGGAGAGAGGAGAACTTGGCCAATGATAAGTTGTGAGGGGCAGGCTTAGTTATGCCCACGCACACACCCATTTTCAAAAGACATAAAAGGAGTCATTGAGACCCAGGTAGAGACATTCACTTTCCACTTCAAACTGATTTCTTGCGAAGCATTTTGCCAGACCAGACAATATCCAGAAGACTCCAGAACCAGAACTTAGAATCCAGACTTCAGAACTTGCAGCAGAGAGGCCTAGTCCAAAAGCTGAATCCTTCTCAGCAGGCCTCAGAATCCAGCCAAATAACCAAACTATTCAACAGCCGGGCTAGCTGTTTGATTATGGCCTAGAATCCTGTGCCAGAACCCAGAATGCAGAGCTGTATCCAGACGCCGTGCAGTGCCGATAGAAGACCATACCCAGGCCAGACCGCTGTGCAGTGCCAGAACTTTTGCCAACATCAGAGACCCTGACCAGATCGCTGTGAGCAGAACCGGTACCAGAGACCGTCTGTGGCGGGGGAACCGCAGCCAACCTGACCAGATCTTGACGGCCTATTTCAAATTTATAGTGTGAGTACTCAGCCAGAACTGTGCAAAACCAATCTCTTAGTCTAAAACAATCTAATTCAAAACATTTCCACCTATCCAGAACTGCATCATAGAAATCATGTGTTCATTCTGTGATTTCAAACCTGTGAAAGTGTCATTTGGCATTCTGAATCATTATTTCATTTCTGAAAATCTACCTCCACAAAATCGTCCGTATCTTTTGAACCACTGGGAACGAGATTTAACTTTCATTTTAAAGCTAAGAATATCAGCTTTCCAACAAGCCCTAAACCGACTTTCTATTCCTTATAGTTTTTCCATAATCGCGCTCGACAAATTCGGAAAAAGTGCCGCGAATTGAAACTAGCTCATTTCACCACTTGTAAAAAAATCACTGTCTTGTGCTTTGCATTGGTGAAATCCGTTTTCAACCTAATAATCCCTCATGAATCACTGATAGTGTTGACCAGAACCAATCTTAAGTAGCTATCACCAACCCTGAATCTCCTATAGGGAATTAAAATCATTTTTAGCATATTTTCACTTCTTTGCAAATCAGATATAAAGTATTTTTGCTTGTGTTTTAAAATCATCCCTGTTGCTCTAAGCTTGCTAGGGGGAACTGAATTGGTATTGCATTTGATGGTATTCCTGAAAATTGTGTGCTCTCCTGCTCTCATTCCATCTCTTTATACTGCATAGGGGGGGGTGAATTGCCACACGGGGAAAAGTGATTATATTCTCTCTTCTTGAAACCATATCAGTGTATTTCTGTGCTGCCTTCTTTCCATCATTGTTTTTCCTTGAAACCATAAAAGCATTCTCAGCTACCTTATCCTTTCTATCCCAACTCCTAAGTGATTACAAAAGTGTGCTAGTGTAATATTATCCATTGTTGATCACTGTCATATTCATAAGTGTGCAATCAAATATTTATTTATTATAAAAGTGTGATATATATATATTGTTTAATTTTCAAATAAATCTTTTAATTTGCAAAACAAACCTACTTCTTGGCTCAGTGAGGTCAGGGGGATTCAAAGAGAGGGGCGTTATACAAGGGTTTATCATCAAGATCTATGAACTTGTCATAAAAATATATAATTAAGGGCTTCCCTTGGGCATCCCAGACTCGGCATTAACTTAGTTGGAGTGCTGAATTGAAGTCGCTTAACAAGGGCCCAGTAGGCCTTGTGCATTATGAAGAGGGTTTTCAACTTATTGCTCGCAGGTACTGGGAGCCAGTGCAGACATTGCAGTCCTGGAGAGATACCATCCCTGGGCTTGAGGCCAAGGACAAGCTGCACAGTCCTCTCCTGGATGAGTTGCAGAGGGTGTAGAGTGGAAGGAGGCAGATTGCTACTGAGGCTGTTTCAGTACTGCAGCCTACAGAGAACCACAGCTGTGGAGACAGTGAGGTTTTCGGACCTTGCTTTAGTTTGCTACTATACATTCAGTGCTGGCTTTAAAGTCACATTTTTACAATTTCTGGAAGACATGGTTTAGTGGTGAAAAAAATGTCTACTATTGTCGGAAGGAAAGAACAGAGTTCCTGTGGAGATATAACAATGGGTGGTATGGGTAAATGGAAACGTTCCAAGCATATGCAATTGATGTGTCACTTCATGGCAGTGGATGGGAGAAAAAAACTGTAACATTTTTATGAACGTAATGGACACTCAGTGGCACATACCATGTGCACAGGTACTTATAACGGAGTTGCACAGAGTTTGCAGAAATAATATTCATACCTCCAGTTTGTGGTGATGGGTGCTCACGTGGATGAATGTTGATGCACACATTTTGCATTATTTTACCAAACCTTCTACTGGACGTGCTTGACAATGACACACCACTTGGGGGCTTAATGTGCAACAGTACATATAAAGTGTTGTACAGAAGTTACAGTGTACAATGCTAACGTCTTGAATGCCATTGGTGGATGCATGTGTGACTATTTAACAGTCCCCAATGAGGTTGTGATGTACAAGAAATAGTGCACACGGAAAAAAGGAGTCCTCTTGCTTTACTGGGGCACAGCCCTCGCTGTACTTGAGGAAGCATACGTTCCACTTCTCACCAAGGTGGCCAATGGAAATGGGACTGTGGGGAATGTCCAATCAGGTGCTCAGAGTGTGCCTCACAGGAAAGGGCAACAATAGGACCAAAGACTCCTCCTTCTTCACTGGGAAGCAGCCCTCGCAGTACTTGGGAAGAGCATGTGCCACATTCTGTGCTCCTGACGTTGCTGGCCAATGAAAATGGGACTGTGGTTATTTTCCAATAAGGTGCTCAGGGTGTGCATCACAGGAAAGGGCAGCAATCATTATTTTCATTACTTTGTGTAGTGCCGCTGCCAAACATGACAAGACGCACAGTTTGTGTCGTGGGTGATGCCTTTGTGGAAGATCTGTTTGTGTATGCCCTCCAAGAAGGCTTTTGTTGCAATTTCAGTTTGGAGAGAGGCTTTGTGGTGCAGTGTCGAAGCATGCTGTTTCGGCGGATTGCTTGTAGAATGTTGACGCATGGCCACTTCCGCAACTGTACATGTTGTGGTCATGCACTTTGGAGCCTTCTTTTTGGGTTCCATGCCTTTTTCCAGTATATACCGTCAACTGAAGAAGATGATGAAAGCAGTGCAGCACATTTTTCCCACTGCCAAGGTGCTTTTCTCATCTATACCACCAAGAATATTGTGGGACTATTTCAATGATTCCTGTCTCCAGCCAGAGGTCGGAAGGGGTCTCATCAACAGAAGCATGTGCGATTTCTTGAGTACTGCTGGGACGTTCTCCTGTGAGAATGAGAACATTTGTTCTCGATATATACACGTTTTTGAATGAAATTGCATTTCTTTGTTGACCAGTGGGAATGACATTTTGTTTAACATTCTGCAGGCTGCACTGAAGACCCTATTGTAAGAATTTGAGCTGACGTACAAAACACAAAAATACTTATAAAAAACACAAATAAGGTGTTTCTATGGAAGCACCTTAAAAAAGAAAAAGAAAAGGCTCTTTTCAGAGACGCCACAACTAACAACGTCCCCTACCCTGGTTGAAAGTTATTCCCCCACTCCCATGCGTGCATGAAAAGTCAGAGAATATCGCAATAGTTGCAGGGTGGCACGTGTTAGATACTCCCCTTTTGCAGATGACGCCCATAGAAATGGGCCTGTAGAGGCTACAGGATTGGTCAATACGTTTTCTGGGTGTGGTTGAAGGCACAGACTGGTACACAGTGTATTTGTCAACAGAAATGCAGACGGTGCGGTTATGGCTGTGTGTTTCATGGGCCACAGCATGCAGGCTTTGGGGGAGTTTGAAATACATTGATTGAAAGTGAATGGAAAACACTGTGCAGTGGCTGCTCATTTTGGAATCTATCAATGTGGATGTGTAGTGCTATGGAGTACCTACAATGAAGCGACTGATTTTGGTTTGTCTGTGTGACACTTTGGTGATGCGCAATCATGCCGACATTGTTGTTGTTTATTGTGGAGGAAAAATAGCACAGCATGTTACACGAGTTTCAGTGCTGTTTGTGATGAAGGTGGCACTTGCCAAGGTCATGCGTCTGTTTCCGATCTCCTGCATAACTTTCTATCTCATTATCCAGAGACTGTTGCGGCTGCGTCATTTTTCATTTGGTCCACAAATGCAGAAAGCGTGGTACATTGCGAATAAGTGTATTTGTGCCTTTCTATGACATGTGCCAATGGCGTACTTCACACATTACTATGTCTGCCATCCCAATTTCAGCACACCCCATACAAATTGCCTTGGTGCCCTGCTTGAAAGTAGTGGAAGAATTGTTGAAGTAAGTTTTCCACACTGAAACTATTCAAAATGCTCTTCAACACGTAAAGAAACCTCTTTCTGCAGCGCACCCCTTTTCAACTGATTCAAATACAGTGTTTTGCACAGTGCCACGCCTCCCGCTCTGCATCCGTTCACTGGCAATTCCACTGTTCATCACTAAAAGGTTCTTTCTTTATTTCACATTTTTCCTTTCCCAGTTCATTTCCATTTATTTTGGTCTTCTAACACACGCCACAGAAGGAACAGCAGGAAAGGCCCGGTACCAAAGGGGCAGCACCTGCATAGATACCATAGGGGATGTTCCGAGAGACGGAATTATTGGGTGGCCCTCACCTACAAAGGCGCCAGTCATTGTCATGCTCCGGATGGACCCTTCCCACACACTTCCAAGTACCTTCCCTCTGTAGAGTAGCACTTTGCAGTACATGCACGATACAATGCCCTTTGCCAGGTAAGGGTCTGTAGTGCGGCATTATCCCGTAAGGATGTTTTAGAGCTCTACTGCCCTACAGGAGTGTCTCTGTTGTTGGCCGCAGCAGATGTGGAAAATGCTGCACATGAAATTACCCTTCTTCATTGTTGGAAGGGCGGTAGACTGCCCACTGGTCCCTTGTGCTTCCATTTCAGTTGTCATTACATACAGTACAAACACTTCATGCTATGCCATTAGCCTTAGGAGTAGCATTCACGGAGATGCATACATTCTGCAATACAAGAATGTTTACAACAACGCAAAACACAGCTATGGAAGGCATAGCATTTGTGATGTCATCTTTGATGTCATAGGTGTTAGTCTTAGCAGTGCAGAGAGGTGGCGCGAGTTATGGTTGCTTAGCTTACCATAACTGCTGAATTTCTGGGGGTTTTTGGTTTTACTTGTAAGCATAGTATGGATAAGTTATTGTTAGTGCAAAGTAGCTTTAATGTTCCTGTAACAAAGGTTTTTGCACTGAAGTTACTAGGTTGTTCTTAGGGCAACTGAAGCATAACGTCCCTTCACCAACGTGTTTGCCCTGAAGTTGATAGGTTTTTAGTAGGCCACTGAAACCAGACCCTTCCTTTCGCATAGCTTTTTCAGTAAAGGGAATAGGTTTGTAGTAATGCAACTTAACCATAACATCCCTTTAACAATGCCTTTTGTTAGTTAACATATATATATATATATATATATATATATATATATATATATATATATATATGTATTCAGTGAAAAGACTTTGTTAAAGGGACGTTATGGTTAAGTTGCGCTGATAAAAACCTATGAAATTTGTGATGTCATCTTTGATGTCCTGGGTGTTAGTCTTAGCAGTGCACGGTGGTGGCGCGAGTTATGGATGCTTAGCTTACCATAACTGGCGAATTTCAAGGGTTTTTCGGTTTTACTTGGAACCATAACGTCCCTTTGACAAAGTTTTTTCACTGAATTTCATAGGTTTTTATCAGCGCAACTTAACCATAACGTCCCTTTAACAAAGATTTTTCACTGAATTTGAAAGGTTTTTAGCAGCGCAACTTAACCATAATGTCCCTTTAACAAAGTTTTTTCACTAAATTTCATAGGTTTTTAGTAGTGCAACTTAACAATAATGACTTTGACTTTAAATACATGTCATATAGAACTGACTGAATCTCTTCTACTGTACTTGATGTCCGCAAACTCATTTAATGTTCGCGGACATGTTCGAAGAACAGTACTACTACCTAAAAACTCTGGGGGGGTTTGTTTGATTGTTATATCATAACATAGGAACATTTAACACATTCAAAAAGGAGCACACAAACACATTATATGTACTAATACATAAGAAATGTAGCCCATATATACAACACACTAACCATTCATTTAAATGCACTATGTTCTAAAATGGAATATACCACAAGAAGATACATTGGCTTCCAACATAATTACCTCACAAACACGACAGAACTGAGAACAAGAGCAGACCCACTGAGTACATACGACATATCTTACCTGAAATAGTAAGTGTACTTAATTTTACTCATATATTTATAAACTTTCTGTATTAGATAAAAAAATATATGATCTTTTTTTTTTCTCTCACAGAAATGTCTAGTACTCTGGAATGGCTAAAGGAGCATTTCCCACATGAAGAAATGTCACAAGATAGTGAAACTAATGGTAAACACTTTATAATATAAACCATTTAATTATTATTATTTTGTATACATTTAACATATATATATATTTTTTTTGTACAGAGCATGCCAAAATAGAAAATACTTCAGAAAAACCTGTTATGGATAACACTTTTCACAGTATAGAAGAAAAAATGGATTTATTGTTGACTAATTTTAATAATTTGAAAACTTTTGTGGAAGATAATTTTAAACCAAAAACCTCGTAGCATTGCCCCACATGTACTTGTCCCTCCTCACCATATCCCAGTTAATTATACCCAAACCCTCTCCATAACCCAAAACGTTTTTATGAGACTTACATCCCTTCTTCACCTAATAACAATCATGTTGAAACCCCTAATTCTACTGTTTTTGTTTCTGGCTCACCTTCTCTGTCATAAATTATTAATATATGTTAAATAAAGTCTAATTTTTATATTGTGTTGTAAATAGTTTAGTTTTTTTTTTTTTAAAACAATGTAGGTGTCCGCGGACAGTGCAGGTGTTCTGAAATGTTCGTAAATAAATGAAAATTGAGGTGTCCTGAAGAACACTATACCTGTTCATACTGTTCGCTAGCAAGATGAAACTATTCTAAGAACACACGCGGTGTCCTGAAATGTTCTTAAAAAAAAATTAAAGTGTCCTAAAGAACACTATATCTGTTCGCTGTGTTCGCTAGCAAGTTCAAACTGTTCTAAGAACACACGCGGTGTCCTGAATTGTTCGTAATTAAATGAAAATGGAGGTGTCTTAAAGACCACTATACCTGTACGTACTGTTCGCTAGCAAGTTGAAACTGTTTAAGAACACAATTGGTGTCCTGAAATGTTCGTACATAAACGAAAATTGGACATGTCCTGAATAACACTATATCTGTCCTTACTGTTCGCTAGCAAGTTTAAACTGTTCTAAGAACACTCGCAGTGTCCTGAAATGTTTGTTTCACGTGTGACGCAATTTTAATTAGTTCAAGACCCGAACAGTGTCCATAGAACATCAACGCGCATGCGCTAGCCAATCTCCGTGCATTTCGTGTCCTGCGGACATGCGCTTCCTTCGTGGACTTGTTCGCGAACGGATCATATAACCGTGCCCACGCCGATCGCGTGTTCTGAATGCGGACACTGTTCGTGTCCCCGAACAAATTAAAAGTACATTTTCAATTAATCCATAATATTTTCCAATAAAATCTCACCATGGCACAAGTCCCACATAGTAATTCTGAGTTTCTACATACTTTTCAAACTTTTTTTTGTGTTCGATCTGTCCGCGGACAGTGCGCATGTCCGTGGCCCGCGCACAAGCACCCCTATAAAAGACCACACCCTAGAGCTTATTCTCCTTGTGTTTCTGGCTATTCGTCAGAACACAGCGATTTTTGCTGCCACCTGCAGATTACACCATCATCGAGATGGCATCCCTGGCTGCTGAACTGCCACCTGGTGCTACACCTGCTTCAGCGCCACCCCCACCCCCTCCACCACCACCACCACCTCCCAAAGGGCCTGAAGAGGGGAACAGGAGTGAGGATGCAGAGGAGGAAGAAGAGGATGATGATAATGAGGTAGAGGAAATCCCTACTACCCGCACTAGGCGTGAGTCTTGGGTGTGGCGGTTATTTACCATTCATGGGAATGTTCCTAAGGCTCGTGCGAACCGTGTTACCTGCAATGAGTGCAAAATGATACTCAGTCACGGGAAGCACGGTAAGTACAGCTTTGGGACCACTACTGTGAAGCGAAACCTGAGGTCATTTCACTCTGGGGCTATTCGCAGGGTTGTACCTTGCGAAGAACGTAGCAGGTTGATTTCCTCTACTTCATCCTCTGTTTCTGATCCTGTCACCACAAGGACCACCTCTGTGGGACAGCGTCTTCCTCAAGCTGCCTCACAGGCCATACAGAATGCTGATGACCCTTACCTTTCGAGGGTCACAGTTGTATGCATGTACTGTGACTCAGTACTCTGCAGGGGGGAGCGACTTTGTAGTGCTTTTGAGACTATTGTCTCAGAGCACAAGAAGATCTGCTCACTACCCAAATAAAACCCACTCTACATCTTCCTCTCTCAGATCGCCCTTTCTTATCCCTGTGGTTGGTGTTCCCCCCTTTACCTTCCTTTCCCCTCATCTCCTAGTGTGTTGTGTATAAAAAACAAAAAAAATACAAAATATTAAAAATAAAAAAAAAATAAGGCTCTTTTCAGAGCCGCCTTTCACAGTTAAAAAATAGAAGTGAAAATAAATGAAGCAGGGCCCTTTGTGTTTTTTAGAAGTCCGCGGACAGTTCGCGAACATTTAAAAAATTGGGTTGCTACCCTATCACAAACATTGCAATTTTCTCTGGGAGGAAGTGGTGGCTCTGAAAAGAGCCTTTGGGAGGTGTTTGTAAGTCAAAAATTATAAATGCTTAACACCTACTTCAAAATGGATGTTGTAATTCCAAAAAAGGTTGCAATGCATTTTGTACATTTCTCAGAAAAATCTGATTGCCACCATAAGTAAGATGGACTCCATCTTTGCGGAAAATGTTTGCACTACGAAACAGAATATTTTCTTTGTGAAAAGAAGACATGCCAAAATCTTTTAGAAAGGCACAAACAGCTTTATTAACATTGCGCCTTGCTTTTTCCATTTGTGGACCAAATGAAGAAGAACAAAGCCACATTTGAGAATTAGGAAACATGTCCATAACCTTCCCAAGTCCTTCTTTCATAGCAAATTGCAAAAACATTCCAGTCACATGTCATAAACTGTTCCCTCCACAATGAATCACAATAATGTCTGGATGTTGCTCTGTCTCCAAAGTAGCACAGAGAGGTAGCAAGTCCAACCACTTCATTCCACGTAATCCATGCCAGTGTACTTCCACATGTGGGAATCCAAGATCTACAGCTACTCCACAGCTTTCTGCATGCACCTTCAACCAATATATCCACGAATCTCCCAAAATCCATACAATCTTTTTCCTAAAATACACAGACATAGCTATCTGTTGTTCTCTCAGCAAAACAGTATATGAGAAACCCTCTTCTGGCACAACATACCCATTAAACTCTCCTGACCAATCTCTTTTAGTACTCATTATCATTTGCATGACTTCTGAACCCATAAATCCCCGGATGTAACTCCCGATGTCCGCGAACTACCGCCATGTCCGCGGACATATCGTAACATGAACAGCCCTTCTACCATTTCCACTTCAATCTCTCTGCCATTCACTCATTGGATGTAGCTAAGAAGTCACATGACCATGCACCAATCACATTCAAGACCTCTACATCTAACTGCATCATCATAGATCAGCACTGCAAATGTACTGTGAAACTCTCTGAGTACAAGTGTCATATCATTGGCAAGCACCATCTACCAGAAATACTGTACAAGTCTCCAAGATTTCTACTGGCAGCTCCATGCATATCCATATGCATGAACACAAACTTCAGGTGTGCATATTTTCTGTACACTAGATGAACACATTTTCAAACAGACTTTTAGCTTGTGTAATCTGTAAAATGAATTTACTGTATTTTTTTCAATTTCCTAAAATCAACTATCACTTATAAACCTTTATACTATTTACTTTCTTTATACACACACACTCAAATCATGTTAAACTAACATTTTTTAAATAAAATATATAGACTACATATATTCAAACAAAATTGCATGCAAGCACAATCTATGTTTAAATCTTTAAAAAAAATACTTATCCATTTTCTTATTTTTTGTTTTTATTTATTTATTTACTTAATTACTTTAATTTAGACATGACATTGAGGCGCTATTACCTAGAACAGCTTAGTTACAGAAATAGTGGTATTCACTGGTATATTATACATTTCACAAGACATAGTTAAGATATTTTTTTTTTGCTACAGTTAGTCATTCAATACAATTTGTTCATTAAGAACATATCATATGTACTGATCCGATGCAATGTATCTTATGTAAATAAATTAGTTTAATGGTTTTAAAGAAGGCACTGAGGATTTCAATTTAAAAAGCAATATCTAAATTAAAAACAGCGCTATATACAAACAAAGTTACTAATTTGAAGCTTTTACAATTGCAGTGAAGACCAGTCTCCTGAAAAGAAGCAGCCGAATTCGAAGAACAAAGAAGAACTAAGAAGTTACCTGTTAATTTAAGAAAAAAAGTAAGTAGAATATCACCATAATATTTGTATTATTACTCAAACATACTATAAAGTTAATACAAGCTATTTCTGTGCCTAAAAATAGTGATTGTGTACCATTTTGTCCAAAAATCTCCATGTCTTAAACAGCGATTTACAGCCAGAATGGCCCACAAATTCCTATTTTTGGACACACAAATTACCCAACTGAACCGCTACAATTTTCATATTATAGAACAAACAACTGTTTTAATTGTATACATTAGATTTACTATTTGTAGTTTTCCACACCACTAGCTTACTTTTTTTTGTCATCTGAACCCCAGTTTAGTAACACATAAATTCAAGAATACCTATCCCTGCTAGTTGTAGTTCCCAATGCACAATCAGACACCATTACATACATCTTTATCATCTTACTCAAACACTCATGCACACAACACACATACATTGCAGAACACCCCAACCTATACCTTCTTTATTTTTTTCAACACTCTAATGAATGCCTACCAAAAGTCAAGTCCGTAGAAAGCAACGCAAAACTAGAGCAAATGAAAATAAAAGTGTCCAACATAAGCATCCATCTCTAGCAGTATTTGTAAATAAAGTTGAAACAAAACAGCTAATACAGTCATTTAGTGAAACACAAGAAGTTTCAAGTACAAAAACTTTACCTCCTCTATCAAAATGTAAAACAAAGCAAAAAACAATTAACAGAAAATCAGCTATCACTACAGATAAAACCACTTCTTCAAATGTTAATATAGTGCAAAGTAAGCATACCAAGAAAAGTATTTTAGCCAAAATGTACCGTCACAAAGTCCTTCAAAATCTTATAAAAACAGGAGAGAAATCAGGTTCAATGCCTAAAACCTATCGTAGGAAATTAATCTTAGAAGCGTTGATGGACAGTGCAATTATTCTCAAAAGTTATTTATTTTACTGTTAAACAAAATGAAACCACTAACAAAAGTAATAACTAAATTACAAAAAAGACTTCTCAATAAGCGAAATGTCAACAGAAAGAACTTCTTAAGTATCTGCAGAGGTGAATGGAATCACACTACGAGCACAGAACCATATTTTAATGAAGAAGCGTACAAATAAAAGCAAACAAATACAATTGCCATACATAGCAGTGGTCGAGGTTATGAAAAAGTCAATAATACCATAATGGAACAAGAAGTACTCCTTACAAAAATATGCCCTGACAACTTAGAATTACCCCTCTTTTCAACTGAATCAGAACGTCTAATGTACAAATGGCCATGCACGTCAATGTGTAACATTCCCAAACAATGTTTCAAATCTTTACGCCAATTCCTCAATAAATATGTAAAAAGCAAAGACAACATCAACATTAAATTACTGCAAAATATTGATACCTGTCCAGTGCGCAAGTACACAGGACTACAAGGACATTCATTGGCCTGCATTACAGGACCTACTTGTAAAACCACGTTCCATGATATCAAAAGGATATCAACACATCATTCAACTATAAGAAATCTAGTCTATAAACTGCACTATACTAAAAGTCCTGCTTTAGCACTAGCAAAGTTAAATAACATTCGTCTACATGGTACAGCGAAAGACCTACTTGAAGAAATTCACTATATCCAGAAAAAATATTTTGGAAGTGAAAGCCATTTACCGAATGAAATAGCTTTAAACCAATTAAGCAACAATTCTACACATGGCAACCATTTGCTAAACACATACAAAAAAGAAATACTAAAATTTAAAAGTACATCAGCTGAAGTCCCAAACCATGTATGTGTATGTTGCCGTAGAACTTTTTATAAAAGTAACACAAAAACTGTAGACCTATCATACAAAATAGAAGCAATGAAGATTCTAAATGGTTTGAATTAGATCTCTACCTTGTACCAGAAAACAAATATGAAATTACTGAGCCCTTAATACTTTGCAGTTACTGAACTACAAAACTTGACAACAACCAAACTCCTTCACGTGCTATCACAAATAATTTGGAATTATACCCAGTACCAAAACCCCTACAACAACTTAATTTATATGAGAGCATCATATTTCAAGCATTACACCCATTTCAAGCAATAATACGCCTTCAACCAAAAACAGCAAAATTACCTCCCTCTGAATTGGTAAAAGGCATTTGTGGAAAAGTAGTTCATTTACCATTAGATCTAAAAGACAATGCAGCAATCTTTAATTATCTTAGTAAATGGAGTACCTACAAAAGACAAAAAAATATGGCAACAGCTGGTAGATTTATATAAAGTTAGACAAGCCTTCCAATATCTTAAAGAGAATAATGAATATTACAAAGAAATTAATATTGAAGAAAACTTGAAAGATACAACTGAAATAATTCAAGAAACACAAGAAGCTGGTCAATTTGAGCTACTAGATCCTGCTACAATATCAAATACTTTAGACCATTACACAATTCATCATTTGCACTCTAATGACACCGTAGAAGATGTACTGGAAACATACCAAATGCGTCAAACAAAAGGATCGCCAATCAGCATATGGGAAAAAAGTATACAAGCACGTGCTTTTCCTCTACTCTTTCCTACTGGCAAAGGAGGAAGGTATGATGATAGACCTATTCAAATATCAGCTTCAGAATACCGCTCATTACGGATGTATTCTGAAGATCCCAGATTTAGACAAAATGTGGAATACATATTCCACCTACTCTTTGAAAGTGAACTAGCAACTTTATGTTACGGAGTTGCACACATATTAAAATCAGGATCACACTTTCAAAATATGACAGCTACACAATTATTAGAAAAAGTGCAACAAAAGAATGAGGTTTTACAATCAAATATTACAAATCTATTAGCAAATATGCGTGGTACTAAAGAGTACTGGTTTCGACGTCATGGAGATGTACGTTGTATGATCAGAAACCTTGGGCCACCCACTTGGTTTGTTACATTAAGTTGTGCAGAATATGCATGGGAAGATTTACATGATTTCCTACGCATATCAAATAAAAACAAAACAAACATAGATATACTAACACCTGGAGAACTTTGTCCTTTGGATCCTGTTAATGTTTCAAGATATTTTCACCATTGCTCCATTGCTATGCTACATTTTATTTGTAATAAAACTGTTCCTCCCCTTTGAGAAGTGCAACACTTCTTTTGGAGAAAAGAATACCAAGCCAGAGGAGCACCACATATCCACATGCTTTTATGGATTAAAGATGCTCCTACATTTGGTGAAGACAGTGATGCCACTGTTTTACAGTTTATTGAAAAATATGTCACTTGTGAAATTCCATCAGAAGCCACAAATAGTGATCTTAATGCACAAATTTTACAATTTCAAAGACAGAAATGTGGAAAATATTGTCGTCGCAAATACAAAAACAAAGGGAAATACTACACCAAATGCCGATTTGGTTTCCCTAGACCAGTTACAAATACAGGTCAAGTGAACAACCTCATGTCTTCAGTTAGACATAGTGTTAAAGGTAAGTCACCTAAAAATACATCTTACATAAAAAGAAAAGAAGAAGAAAAATATATCAATGATTATAATGCAATCATTGCCCACTTATGGAATGCAAACATAGATGTGCAGTACATTGCAGACAATTCTACTGCAGTTGCACGATATGTCACAGCATACTTAACTAAAGCAGAAAAGACAGAGCTCCAAGACTTCTGGAATGACCTGTCATTAGATAAAACAGTGTCTCAGAAGTTATAAAGCTTGGGCATAAAAATGCTCACCCATAGAGAATGTGGATCATATGAAGCAGCTAATCCTTTAACTGGTACTGCATTGTATGGTAAATCTGAAAATATAGTAGGCTACGTCTTGGTCCAGCTAAATATAGAAAAAGAGTTCTAAAATCATATGAAGATATAGAAACAATAGCCAAACATGATCCCAACAGCCAAGACATTTTAAAAAACAATTTATTGGACATACTACCCAAACAGAAGTAATACTTTGGAAAACATGTGTCTATTCCACATAGCCCAAAACTACACATACAAAAATCATATGAAACCTGATGAAAAAAAAGGTAAATATAGAGTGACAAACTGTGAAGGCAGCTTAGTTAAACTCACTAAACCAAATTTAATTAATCATATCAAATTGTCATTAAAGACTCCTCAACATAAAGAAGTATATTACATGTCCCTGCTACAACTCTTCAAACCATGGAGAAAAGAAGAACAAATACTAGATAACTATGACTCATATGAGGATGCTTTCAAAGCAAATGAAAGCACTATAACTGATGTAAACTTTACACAGTACAAAACAATGTTGCACAATGAACAGCAACACGAAGAAGAACTCCAAGCCCAACTAGATAAGAACACTCCTGACAGTATTCAACCTTCTGTAACAGGAAGCCAAGAACCACTGGGAGAACCACTAATAATAAATGAGGAGAATTAGCTATGATAGAAGTAGAAAAAACCATGTGTCAGTATGAAGATAAAGAAGACTTAACTATACTACAATCAAAACTTAACAATGAGCAAAGTAGCATTTTTCAAGAAGTAACAAAAAAAAATGCACATGGTGTAAAACATGAAAATAAAGAATGTTCCTGCCATAATTATAAACCTATACTACTGTACGTCAGTGGTGAAGCTGGTTCTGGCAAAACATTCCTAATCAAAATCATTAGTAAGTTCCTTCAACAATTGACAAACAACAAACTGTCAGCTGTTGTCACTGCCCCCACAGGTTTAGCTGCCTACAACATAGGTGGTGTTACATTACACTGATTACTTCTATTACCAGTAGAACACCAGAACAAATTAGACTATTACAAACTTTCTGCAGAAGCTGCAATAGAATTACGCAGAGTATTGAAACAAATGAAAATGCTACTAATAGATGAAGTGAGCAATGTCTCCAACCTGATGTTAGCTTTGATTCACCTCAGATTACAAGAAGTACTCAAGACAGACTACGAAGAGCTCTTTGCAGGAAAACACATTATTGTTTTTGGAGATCTGCTTCAATTAACACCAGTAAAAGGTGAGCCTATTTTTAAAACATTAGGACACAAAGTCTGCCGTAAAACTGTTGGCAGCATTGGAAATGTCAACCTTTGGCAACATTTCCAATACAGAGAATTAACAGAAAACATGCGGCAATCTGCAGATCTCACTTATGCCAACATTTTAAAAAGTATCAGAGTTGGTATACTTTCTAAAGAAGCAGAAGCAATATTGAAAACCCAGCACATTAATGCACTTTATGGCGATAATGCATGTGCTACAGATGTTATGGAACAATTAGCCCACAAAAATGTCAATTGTATGGCCTTATTGCCAACTCTTGCAAGCTGTTTCAAATTCAATGAAATCATGCTAAGTAAAGAAATGCAACCAATTTTGGAAATTAGCACCACAGACAAACTAGATGTACATGGTATGACACTACCCATGTGTGACCAAGCCACAACAAGACTAAATAGTTTAGAAAAATCAATCTCAAACACAGCAGGCTTAGAAAAGATATTAAAATTATAATTAAATTGCAGAGTAATGCTTAAATGTAACCTTGACGTGGACCAAGGACTAGTTAATGGAGCATGGGTACAGTTGTTAGCTTTCAAACATACCCACGCGACAACAAAATTCAGTTTGTCAATATACTCTTTGACAAACTTTCAGAAGTAAAAAGGATAGGATGCTCAACAGCTAGATTCCTTCTCTTCAAAGATATGTATGTACGCAGAGAACAATTTTCTCTAACTCTTGCATACGCAGTCACGATTCATAAATCACAAGGTCTTACCCTAGACAAAGCAATGATAGATATTGGTAAGACAGTCTTTAAAGAAGGCATGAGCTACGTAGCACTATCACGCTTACGTACACTTGACAGTCTTTTTCTAAACAACTTTGATGCAAGTAAAATAAACGCTGATATTCCTTACATTTAAGAATACAATAGACTTCGCTCACTATACACTCCCCACCTAAACACATATGCTGTTCCACAAAAAGTAAAACGTTATAAAAGAAAAATAAATCAAACAAAATTGCAACAGGATGTCACTGCAAATCCTCCAAAGAGAGTAAAATAAACTAATACTTCATCAAGTACCACAAACAAAAAAGAATCAATTAGGGAAAGTAAACCAGGTACTTCTTTAAAGAAGGAAGACAAACTCCAAAAAAAGCAGTTAGATACAGAACTACCTGGACCATTTAAATTCTCAAATATAGTTGGTGTAAGTTGCTACGCAAATGTAGCAATGAATATTCTATGTCAATTACCACCAATTGTTGACAACATTACTTACACATTACAGACCCATTGTGTTTGCAAATGTTAGTACTTCACAGAAATGCAGCAAACAATCCTGACAACACGTGTTTATGGAATAAGACAACAATTGGACTACTGTGCTGGAATGGTGAAATTCACTATAAACTCACAGGAAGATCCACAAGAATTTCTAATGTACTTACTACAAGTACTGGAAAACAAAAACATGCATATAAATGAAATCTTTCAGATTTCATTCATGTGGAAACATACATGCACTCTCTGCAACAATGTGACACAAGAAGAAATCCCCAATGAACGCTTCATATATATATCAATACCAAATTGTGAATCCATTCCATTTCAGTGACTTGTACAAAATGCAAACCATGGTAGATTATGCCCTACCTGCAATTCAGATAATTGCTCCACGTTAGTAATACAAACACATAGTAAATACATAATACTAATGCTTCTACGTTACAATGCAGATGGTACCAAAAACAACTGCAAGCTGACTGGATTCACACATGGTCAAATATCACTTGGTAAAAAAACCTTCACAACAATAGGTATAATCTACCACGCAGGAGCCACAACCAATTCAGAGCACTACACTGCATATATAATAAAGAAATGTGGATGGTTTGAATGTAATGATAGTACCATTACTCTAAAGCAGAGATTACCAACAAATCTTACAAACGCTTATTCGATGTTCTTAAAACCAACATTTGATTACTAAACTGTATTTAAACCCTAAGTACACTTAAACTTAAAAAAATATAAACTGTTAGAATACTCCAAAAGCTATCTAACTGCTCAAAGATTCTACAACAACTAATCAGATAAATGAATACCACTAATTTAGACCAAAAAATACACAGTTAGAATACGCCAATTGTTATCTAACTGCTCCAAAAATTTACAATATATCCAAACAAATAAATAATATGTTACTGCTCCAAAAATATGCAACAAGCCAAAGTATAAAGCATTAGCCAGAAACAACAAGTGAACACTGAAAACAAACAAACAAATAAACTGTAGCATAACAGAAAAAGTTTTTTTTTAATCCAACATGGATTTTTTTTTCTCCCACAGATCCAATGATTTCAGCAACAAATACAGAAACTGAGCAAATTGTACAGTACTCTGATTTGTAATCTACTAAATATGAGGGTCCAAAAAAAAAAAGTATGTTGATTATACAATGTAATAAGTCATTACAAAATACTAATACTAGCATGCTATTTTCTTTTATCACAGAAATTAACAAGAAATACATGTACTCCGGTTACTAGACCAAACAGTAAGTATACAATAATAAGGAGAACCATAGCAGCATATCACATCCATAGAATCTAATACCTTTGTTCCTTATACATTTGTTTTTCACCCAAAGTTATAAGCAAATATGGATGTGATATGCTGCGGTGGTTGTTGCCAGGGCATAGAGTCTTGGGTGCATGGCCAAATGGCCATGCACCCAAGACTCTATGCCCTGGCAACAATCACCGCAGCATATCACATCCATAGAGTCAAACATTTCAACTATGGTCTATGGAAACTTTTAATGTCCGCGGACATTGTGAGTGTTCTTAGAACACTTTCAACTTGCCAGCGAACAATACGGACAGCGTTTTCAGGACACCCCCTATAAACATTTCAGAACAATGCGATAGTTCTTAGAACACTTTCAACATGACAACGAACAATACGGACAGTGTCCTCAGAACACCACCATTTTGTTTATTTGCAAACATTTCAGGACACCATGAGTGTTCTAAGAACACATTCAACTTGCCATCGAACAATACAAACAGCATCTTCAGGACACCCCCTACGAACATTTTAGAACAACGCGAGAGTTCTTAGAACACATTCAACTTGACAAAGAACAATACAGACAGCATCCTCAGGACACCCCCATTTTGTTTATTTGCGAACATTTCAGGACACCGCAAGTGCTCTTAGAACACATTCAACTTGCCAGCGAACAATATGGACTACACCTTCAGGACACCCCCTACGAACATTCCAGGACACCGCAAGTGTTCTTAGAAATGTCTTCAGAACACCCCCATTTTGTTTATTTGCGAACATTTCAGGACACCGCAAATGTTCTTTGAACATATTCAACTTGACAGAGAACAATACGGACAGCGCCTCAGGATACCCCCATTTTGTTTTTTTGCGAACATTTCAGGACACTGCGAGTGTTCTTAGAAGCGTCTTCAGAACACCACCATCTTGTTTATTTGCAAACATTTCAGGACACCGTGAGTGTTCTTAGAACACATTCAACTTGACAGAGTACAATACAGACAGCGTCCTCAGAACACCCCCATTGTGTTTATTTGCGAACATTTCAGGACACTGCGAGAGTTCTTAGAACACATTCAACTTGCCAGCCACAACCCCCCATTCATATTTGCGAACATTTCAGGACACAGCAAGTGTTCAACAACGTCTTCAGAACACCACCATTTTGTGTATTTGCGAACATTTCAGGACACCGCGAGTGTTCTTAGAACACATTCAACTTGACAGATAACAATACGGACAGCGTCCTCAGGACACCCCCTACGAACATTCCCCGGACACCGCGAGTGTTCTTAGAAGCATCTTCAGAACACCACCATCTTGTTTATTTGTGAACATTTCAGGACACCGCGAGTGTTCTTAGAACACATTCAACTTGACAGAGAACAATACGGACAGCGTTCTCAGGACACCCCCATTTTGTTTATTTGCAAACATTTCAGGACACCGGGAGTATTCTTAGAACACATTCAACTTGCCAGCCACAACCCCCCATTCATATTTGCGAACATTTCAGGACACAGCGAGTGTTCGACAACGTCTTCAGAATACCCCCATTTTGTGTATTTGCGAACATTTCAGGACACCGCAAGTGTTCTTAGAACACATTCAACTTGACAACGAACAATACGGACAGCGTCCTCAGGACACCCCCATTTTGTTTATTTGCGAACATTTCGGGACATCATGAGTGTTCCTAGAACAGTTTCAGCTTGCTTGCGAACAAAACAGACACATATTGAGTCCTCAGAACACCCCCCATTCAGTTTATTTAGAACATTTCAGAACACCCGTGATGTCCGCAGACAAATCGAACACCTAACACATAAAAAAACACAACTTTCATCCTATCTCATACACTCCCACCCTCCCCAAACACTCCTACACACCAACACACTCTACTAAATACAAATTTTGAACAAAGCTTCACTGGGCTGTCCGCGAATCCAAGATGGCGGGCGCTACCGAAAATCTGACGCGCTTCACGCTCCACGCCATCCAATCAGCGAACACGTTGCATGTCCGCGGACATCACGCAAGCTGATTGGCCAATCAGGACACTGTCCGCGGAGCAAACAGGGAAGTGTGTCCATGGACCGAACACAGATATCACTCATTTTTTTTAACCTACTTTTTGGTCATTTTAAAAAAAACTACACCAAATTTGCAAAAGCACGCTTTCGGGACCAAGCCGCTGCTCCTGGTCCAGATTTGGTGAAAATCCGTCCAGCGGTTTGGGCTGTAGACGGGAGCAAAAATGTTTTCCCATTCAGTCTATGGGAAAAAAAAAGTTTTGGGACCCCCCCTATAACTTTGCCCCCCCTGGACGAATCCTCACCAAACTCTGCAAAAACATTCAGAGTGACCCAAACACTTTTTTTGCAGAGTTTGGTGAGGATTCGTCCAGGGAGAGCGAAGTTATAAGCCGCCCAAAAAGTGCTCTTCCTATGGAAACACCAACTTAACCATAACGACATGGCCACTACCGTGGCCATGTAATATATATATAGACACTGAATAAAAGTTGTTAAATGGACGTTATGGTTACGTTGCACTAATACAAACCTATGAAATTCACTGAAAAACATTGTTAAAGGTAATTTTTGGTTAAGTTGCACTAAGAAAAAAACCTTTAGAATTTACTGAAAACACATTGTTAAAGGGAACTTTATGGTTAAGTTGCACTAATAAAAACCTGTAAAATTCCACAAAAAATGTTTTTAAAGGGATGTTATGGTTACAAGTAAAACTCAAAAACATCAGAAATGTGCCAGTTAGGGTAATCTAAGAAACCATAACTCATGCAACCCCCGAGCACTGCTAAAACTAACACCCAGGATGTGAAAGATGACATCATAAATGTCATTGATGACATCACTGATGACATCACATGTCTGGACCACTTGTTTTTGTTTTCTGACATGATTAGGCTAGTTTTTCTATTTTTACTGACAATGAGAATTTCCAAAATATCTACACATTAATCTTTTTATGTTCTTGAACTACTTTCCTTAGAGTTTAATCAGAGCTAATAGTGCACATACATGGGTAATAAGCACGCCACAAACACACAATTGATTTGTGTACATGATGATTAACTCTAATGCTATTGTAATTTTTTGGTTCTGTTGTTTCTTTCTTCCTTGCTTTAGTTTCCATGTATGTGCCTCTAATTTGTATGCATTGTGCATTTGTATATGTATTTTCTCTACTAAGACAAGTGTGTGGTAAGTTTTTAATTGTTACCTATTTATTACATGTTTAACATTACTCAACACTCTCACAAGGTAGTATTCATTATTGTACTATCAGATGTTACCAGATAAAAAAATATTTTACTTCTATGGTGCATGCTGCAACCATTGCCTATATGTATGTATGATTAGGTTCCTCTGCTAACAACAACACTGGAATACAATTATTTGTTTACATGAGAAAATATTTAATACTTTAAGTAGTTCATGATAGTTCTCCCAATCACCCCTAACATCTTGTTTCCAACATTATCAACTGAACCCTGTGTAGGGACTGTTTGTTAACATTCATTTAATATGTGATGTCATCAGTGATGTCATCAATGACATTTGTGATGTCATCTTTCATGTCCTGGGTGTTAGTTTTAGCAGTGCACAGTGGTGGTTCGAGATATGGTTGCTTAGCTTACCATAACTGCCAAATTTTTGAGGTTTGTCGGTTTTACTTGTAACCATATCGTCCCTTTAACAAAGTATTTGCATTGAATATAATTGGTTTTGGTTAGTGCAATTTAACCAAAAGTTCCCTTTAGCAAAGATTTTCACTGAATTTCATGGGTTTTTACCAGTGCACGCTAATTTCCTACAACTTACTAACATCATAATTACCCCAAAAAACTCTGCCATTCCCCACCTTCTAGTGTAATTTTTAACACTTTTATACACTTTTAGCAACTTTTTCCACTGTTTTGTGTTTGTCGACATCCACGAGCATCTGATGTCATCGCAGACTTTTCAGATTGCGTCATGTGACCTTGTACAGGTGGCATGATGACGTGTTCGTGAATGCGTCAGCACTTCGCAAACTGGTCTGCGCTTCATGAACAGTTTGGAACTGCATTTTTTGCTGATCCAGGAACTTTCAAGCTCAAAATGTACCCTTGCACAGCTCCTAAACCTATTCTTACTCCATTAACATTCTAGCACAGAGCACATACTTGAAGGAATATTAGCAAAACTGTTATTTAACTTACCAATGCCATCAGCTATTACCATCCTTTCTCCCCAAGAGTCCCCACCAAAACCATCAACAGCTTGAGGACCTACACAACAAAAAAACATAGTACTTCCAAAGACAACAAAGAGGACCAAGAAGATGAGGTACAGGAAAGGTGTACCTTTAGCAACCAGAGAGAATCATGGGTGTGGCAGTTCTTTACTACTTTTGGAAATGTACCAAAAGCTAAAGCTACCAGAGTAAAATGCACTGAGTGCATTGCACTAAGTCACAGACTACCTGGACAGTACTCCTATGGGACCACCTCCATGCGCTGCCACACTGAAACAAACCACTGCAATGTTCTCAGAAAGGTTGCTCGTTTCTTAGCAAGAAGTAGGCTGTCGTCCTCCACCTTATCTTCCTCAACCAATACTGTCACGACACAGCCTACTTCTGTGTGACACAAAATCCCACCAGCTCCATTGCAAGTGATAAAAGAAGATGTAGATACATATCTTTCAAAGACAACAGTATATACTGCAACACAACACTCTGTAGGGGGTAGCGATTTTGAAGTGCTTTTGAAGCTGTAATCAAAGAACATGAGAAACACTACCCCCGACCTTAGATGTAACACACGCGCAACATCTTCCCCTGTCCACCTGCCCCTCCATATTAGTAGTTGGCGCTTCTTCCCTCATTTCCCTCGCCACCTTACTTTTTGACCTCTCCTGCAAAAAAAGGTTAATTTAGGAACCACCTATCACCTTTAAAAAAGAATGAAAAATAATTATCTTATAGACGCCATCTGCTTTACATTTCTCAATAAAGTAGAAAGGCTCAATAAGATTCTCCAACATTTCCATTGTCATTTTGCATTGTGCTAATGGGAATAATGTGGCGTTCATCCCCCGTTCCAGGAGCCAGAATGGGGTCAGTGTACACTATGCCTTAATAATGTAACCAATGGCCAGTGCTCATGGCTTGCAGCCATGGCCAGTCTCCAAATCCATGGGACATAGGCTTCGGGCCATGCCACATTCCCCAATAAGTAAATCAGAGTACACATTTGCATTTGCCGAGGGCCAGGCCCACTACCCACACACCAAATGTATATCACTAGTTTTTCTACTTACATTTTTACACTTTTGAAAAATAAAACACAAGACATATTTCCAAAAACAAGCTTTCATGTCTTGCTAATGTCTGTCGCGCAAGTTATTTGTAATCTAATTCACCACTTCAGGCCGTAACCACAAGCAGAATATTTTTTTCCCATTCAAACCTACCACTTTGGCCATGCTGTGTGTGCCTTTAAGCAAATTACAGTACACATTTCTCCTTGCTGAAGGCCAGGCACTTTGCCCAGACACTAATGTTAAATCACTGTGTTGTGTACTTACATTTTACACTTTAGAAAAAAATAAAACACAGGACATATATACAAAACCATGCTTTCAAGTTCTTGCTGACCCTCCTTCTTCATATTGCTGCAATTCCATCCAACGCTTCAACCTGTACCCACGAGCAGATTTTCTTTCCTCATTCAAACCAATCCCAATATTTACAAACTTTACCACATAGCCGGTCCCTTGTAGCCATGCCCTCTATAATCCCATTGCTGGTCCCTCATGGTCATGGCCAGGAGCCAGAATGTCTGGGTCATGGCCCTAGGCCATGACCCAGGCAATCTGTCCACTGCCCATTGCTACAGGCTATACCTCAGTCACCAAATGTATATCACTATTTTTATATGACACTTTTCAAAAAATAAATCACCGACACATTTGCAAAACCATGCTTTCAGGTCCTTGCCAATGCTCATTACACGAGTTTGCTGCAAATCCACCCATGTTTTATTTTTTCAAAAGTGTCAAAATATACATACATAAAATAGTCATACAACTTAGGCCCCACTTGACAAAATCCATTCAGACTTGGCACAAACATTCAGGGTTGAGTCTATAATCTTTCTGAAAGACGTTGTAACATTCATCAAACGGCAACAAAGTTATAAGCCATCTAGAAAATGTGGGGACCCCCCTCTAATTATGCCCCCTCTTGACAAAATCCCACCAAACATAACAACAACATTCATATCTAGGTCTACAATCTTTATCAAAGTGTTTTGCAGATTTGTCAAATGGCACCACATTTATAAGCATTATTTTAGGACCCCCCCTCTAATTTTGATACCTCGTGACGAAACAGCACCACACTTTGCAGATCCATTCAGAGTCAGGTCTAGAATGGCATTCCAAATGTCTATGCAGTTTCATTGAGTGGCGCCAAAGTTATAAGCCATCCCGAAAACAGATTTTCACCAACCCTGTAATGCACAAATAAGCATATATGTCCCTGAAAATCTCTGATGTTTTCGAACATCCGAGGAGTTCCCCTGTCAGTTTGCGGACATCGCAGAAGAAGCAAGCCTGTTCTTTGGCTTTTTATGGCCATATCCCACCCCATCCTCATCACCTCACCTCCCCAGATATTGTTTCATTAGTTTGACAAGTACGATGTTGTGTTTTTTAATATGGTTTCACTGCAATGTTGGCGGACAACGGATACTGTCCTGTGAATACAACATGATGGGCATTCCTCAAAAATAGGACACATCTCATGCTTTTTAGCATCCAATAAGTGGGCAGGTCCGATGTCTGTGGACCTCATGTCGGCCCCTGGACCAATTGGAGGCCCATCCATGGACCGAACAGGGAAGTGAGTAGGCTGACCAAACAAAGATATCACTCATTTTTTTCACCTACTTTTTGCTCATTAAAAAAAAAAATACTGGACAAATGTACAGCAAATTTACAAAAGCACGCTTTCGGGACCAATCCGCCGCTCCTGCTGCAAATTTGATGAAAGCCTAAGCAACTTTTCTTTTTCCATTGTGTACATGGGAAGAATCACACATCTTGGGACCCTCCTATAACTTTGCTCCCCCGCGTAACGAAAACGCAACAAACGTATCAATCTGACGGGCCATATACTTTTTTTGCAAGGTTTTGTGAGGATTTGTCCATGGGTGGCGAAGATATAAGCCGCCCAAAAAGTGGTCTTCCTATGGGTTGAGGTACTTAACCATAACTACAGGGCTGCTACTGCAGGCCCTGTAATATACATATATACATATATAAAAAAAAACATTAATTGCAGGTATGTTAAGGTGAGAACTTAATGCAACAAAACCCCTGAAAATTAGCTAAAGCCACTTGAACTTTGTGCCCCCTGTTGTGCAGCATATGACCACAATGATGACATAACAGATCACATCACTGATGATATCACTAATTACATTACAACAGTAACTGGCATTAAGCATGGCCTTCAGACATGGTCAGTTTACATGGCCAAATATATTTTAACACAAGAATGCTTACTAGTTATGGCCTTCAGTTATGGGCAGTGGCCACAACATTGACCCCTGTGTACTGAATATTTTAAAACACTAACAGGCCCAACTGTAGATTTTGGCCTTTACCAGTGGATACAGCTTTCAACTGTGTTCACTGTATATTATGTACATTCATCAGGCATTTGCCACAGACTTTACAACAATACTACCCAGTGGCCACGATATCTGGTTATGCCCGCTATATAGTGAAACATATAAATGAACCACTAGCCATGGCCTTTGACCGTGAACAGTTTGTACCTCTTTTGGCCATGTGCACCGTATATTTTAAAATAATAAAATGAAATAAGCGATGGCCTTCTGCCGTGCCCCCTATCTATTATACAACACTAACCAGCCACTAGCTAAGGCCTTCGGCCGTGCCCACTGCATATTTATTATTTGCTGTAACCAGCCACTAGCCATGCTCTTCAACACAATACTAGCCAGTGGCCAAGGCCTTTGACTGTGCTGACTGTATATTATAACATATTAATGGGCACTAGCTATTGCCTTTAGCCGTGGCCACTGACTAAAGCTTTCAATGTTGCCCACTGAATATTTTAAAACATTGATGGGCTACTAGGCATTGCTTTTAACCATGCACATTGGTATTTTTTTAACAATAACTGACCACTAACTATGGCCTTTGGTGCTGGCCAGTGGCCACAGCCTCTGTCATGTCCAATTCAATGCCTAAATTGTTATTAAGGTAGTCAAGGTTTTCATGAGCTAACTTATAAATGATGTTATGTCTAATTCCATTATTGATGTAATCAGTTATATACAATGTAGTTAGTGTTGTCACCAGTGATGGCATCAGCAATGTGATTTGTAATGTCATCAGTGTTCTCATACAACATGTTATTTCTTTTTTATTTTTATTTGGTTGGCTGACAGAATCAACCTTTCAAATACTTTATCTTGCAAAATCATGTTTACGGGGGGCGCTGTTGCACGCGAGTGGAAATGGCCGCTCCTGCGTAAGCTCTGGCGAGGACGAGGTCTGAAATGCCGAGAAATTTGTTATCAGTTCCCGGTTCTTTATGAAAATAAGTGAAGACGTGCTAGAGCGATCATAGAACCAACTGGCGGAGTTTAAAAGAGTAAACTGGCGAGACAAAATCACACGCGCAGCGGGAGAGACATGGTGCGGCCCGGGCGGAGAGGAGGACCTCGACGACAGAAACAGTGAGCCGAGCCCAAAGACATGAACGATTACCCATACTGGAGGAGATCGCGGGCATGCTGGTGCCTTCGGATTCCTGGGAGACCCTCCCAAATACACTGTTGCCGCCACTGCGGGAGGCTGTGACGCTGGAGAGAAGAACCGGCGAATATTAAAGCAAACGCGGTGAAGAGCGTGGCACAGGCAGAGGAGAGGTGCCCGGTGCCGGCCATCACTTGCGGAGGCCGGCGACAGGAGGACCCGGCTGCACTGCGGGTGGACCGCGGGCAATCTGGAGGCCGTCAAGCACCTGCGGGCCCTCCCAGACTCAACGTAGCGGCCCTGTGGGGGGCGGTAGTACGAAGAGCTGCTTCGGGAGCCTGGCAGGTAGGCGGATATGCATGAATCATGGGGCCCCCCCTGTGAATACGCTTGAGTTAATGGACAACCGTTATGCCTCATTGAACACTTACGGGCACCGGAGTGACAAGCGGGTGAACACACCGTGCCCTGGGACTGACTCATTACCTCTGAACCCCCGGAGGGTACATAAGGGTTACTTGTAGCCCAGACAGGAATCGGAGAGCGGGCATCCCTCCCGGAGGGCTCGCCCATACACCGGAGTCGGGCCGAGACCCCCCTCCCAAGCTAAGAAGCACACTTTCATATAGGAATAGCTGAAACCACAAGCCTGCCACACCACAGTTTATGATACGTGCTGGGGGAGGTTCGCAGCTGCCCAGAGTCCTTCAGAATAGGATGCCCCCCTAAGCAGGGTCCCCCAGCATACACTGTACCACGCCATCTGCAAAGGATACCCATTGGGGCGGACAGTGGTGACGCAATGAGAATACGGGAACAGAAAGGCGCAACGCCCAACATACTGGACATATGCACTCATCAGCAGTGTTTATAGGGAACACATGCCCCGCCAACAACAACGTTATTCCAGAGATAGTGAGAGGCTGGTGGATTAATGCTATATGGAAAACACTATAGATAACAGATCCACGAATCAAGGATAATTAGGCACTTATTGGTAACTGAACTAACTCTGACAACGATACAAGGCTCTCACTGACATGCTATGCATGCACTCACATAACCATAAAACGTGGGTACCATGAGAAAGGGGCCTGCAGGACTGGCCCCCCTGGGGCTCGTCCCACCCTCGTGAGGAGAAAAGGAGGAAACGATGCCCAAGGGTCTCGACTCTAAGAAGGGGGTAGGAGCCATTGATAAATTCACAACAGCAGTGAGAAAACAATCAGGATGAGCAATGGCTGAGGAAGCGTCCGTCCCCTCTGGAACAACTGGCGTCCTCAGCACCAATGATAGACCCACAGGCCGTCTTTCTAGCTATGCAACAAGGCTTTTCCTCACTTAATGAAAAGCTCGACGGAATAACAGCGAATGTAGCCACCATTAAATCCCAGCTGGATAAAACAACGTCACGAATGACGGAGGCAGAGACAAGGATATCTGGCACAGAAGATGCACTCAAGGCCTTGAAAAGTACAGTGTCAACAATGGCAATCCTACTTGGAACAGTAAAAGCTAAATGCGAAGATTTGGAGGCTAGATCCCGGAGGAAGTGATGAAGGGATCCATGGAAAAAGCAGTGGAAGAACTTTTGCATGGTCCTCTGGTAGACCCTGGATGGTCGGGAATGTTCATAGTGGAACGTGCGTATAGGTCACTTGCTTCGAAACCGAAACCTGGCGCATACCCGAGACCTATAATAGGGCGTCTTATTAACTATCGAGACAGAGACCTCATTTTGAAAACTGCCAGGGAAAAGCAAGAATTGAGATGGGAAGCCAACATCATACGCATCTTCCTGGATTTCCCACTAGCGGTACAACAGGAGAGGAAATTATTCACAAGGGTCAAGAAACTACTCCGGGAGCGGCAGGTATAATATGCAATGCTTTACCCGGCGAGACTGAAAATCCACCACCAGAACAAAATATATTTTTTTACGTTCCCGGAAGAGGCGGCAAACTTAGTCGAAACTTATATACCTGCTCTGACCGCACAACCGACAAATGAGAAAGACTCTAGAATTTAGAGGTCATTCAGAAGTAAGCACGTAAATCATAAAAGAAAAGACTTATAAAGACAAAAGCCTCCCTAGGGTGCCAAACATAAGGGGCGGCAGTGATACAAACAACAAAACAGGATCTTATGAGAGGACCCCGCATATATTACCGCTAGAGAGAGCAACACGAAGAACTCGGAATGCTGTAAAAGACCGGAAAAGGCATGGGCACTTAGAATCGCCACAGTTCCCCCTGTAGCTTGTGCACGAAAAGCAGAGGGGAAGGGAGGGGGGGTACCTGATGAACATAGTTGAAGTTTGGGGAACTATGAGGGAGGGAGGAGGGAGCAGTTGGGGGTTGATGGGTGTTGGTAATGGAGAGGGCAAACTTAAAACAAAAAGCACAAAGGTACAAAGCACTTTGGTTTTCGACCACACATTAGAAATGCATCATCAAGCATACTATCATAACTACTTCATAGATAATGGCTAAACAAGATGCAGATCATATAAAGATACTGAGTTATAATGTGTGAGACTTGGGAGCACGTGCTAAGAAAAGGAAGATAATTGCATACATCAACAGACAAAATCCTAAAATAATCTTCCTGCAAGAAACACATGTAGGGCCTCACTATGAGGGACAGCCGGTACCACATTGGGGGACACATCAGTACTATACGAAGTATTCCAAAAGGGCAAGAGGGGTGGCAACACTAATTCACAAAACCCTCCTGTTCAACTGCACTACCTCTGAATGTAATTCCGAAGGAAGATATGTATTGCTTCATGGTACCCTATATGATGAGGAGGTAGTCCTACTCAATGTATATGGGCCAAACATAGATGACTCGGAGTTTTATTCTGCATTGTTTGAGAAATTGGCATCATATCCCACGTCTTGCTTCATCATCGGGGGAGATTCGACACGATCCTTGATACACACCTAGATCGTACTTCGACTCAGCCGAGGGCATTGTCCAAGGCAGCGCAAACTATACTTACCCACATGACAGATCTAAATATGAAAGACGCGTGGAGAGCGTTAAACCCCTCGAAAAGGGAATATACATACTACTCTACAGTGCATGACATGCACTCTAGAATAGACTTCTAGCTGGTAGACAATGAGGTGTTGGCATGGATTGATAATATGCACATTTACCCCAGGACATACTCCAATCATTCCCCTATACAGCTAACATTGGGCATACCGGATACCGCAATAAAAAGACCACCATGGATATTTAAGCCCGTGGCCTTGCAAGACCTGATATACAAAACTGCACTGACAAAACAAATACAGGAATATTTTAACATAAATGAGAACTCAGTCTCTAGTCAGGTTAAATTATGGCAGGCATTTAAAGTTTGTAAACGAGGTAGTTCAATATCCACAGAGAGTTGACGCCTCAGGGACATCCGTGCCAGGCTTACACACTTGGAGGCACAAATATTCACCCTTCAGTCCCTGCACGCAAATTCTACATGCACACAGCTGAGCTTAGATATTAAGCTTAAACTAGATGAATACAAAGAAGCGGCGGGTCAAGAGATCCGATACTTCGATAAACCGGCTGCGGCGCGCAGATATGGGGAGAGTGAACGTCCAGGGAGGTTATTTGCCAGAGCTGTAAGAGGTGAAAGAGGCACTACAACAATATCATGTTTGAAATTAGCGGATGGAACAGTTACCACTGATAACAATAAGGTTTTTGAGACATTTTACGAATACTACAGGACATTGTGCTCCCCGCAGTGTAATGCAACGTAGGAGGAGATTGATGATTATCTCTCCCAAATACCAACAACGCTACTAGCAGACGCTACTAGGGAATCATTAGAAAACCTGATCCCTGAGGCAGAGATAGCAGAGGCAATCAAAGCCTTGCCCAATGGGAAAGCCCCTGGGACAGACGGCCTTGGGGCAGAATTCTATAAGGAATTCAGTCACCTCTTGTTAACCAGAGTACATGCCGTCTGGCAGGAGGCCCTAGACAAGGGAGAATTACCCAAAACAACCAGAGAGGCAGTGATTACACTATTACTTAGACCAGGGAAGCCACCAGAAGAGTGCGGCTCGTATAGACCATTGTCATTAATAAACACGGACGCAAAGATTTTCGCAAAAATATTAGCAACTCGATTATCACCACTGATGCCCCATATGGTGCATGAAGATCAAGCAGGATTTATCATGGGCAGGTCCACAGCCACAAATATAAGGCAGTGGTACAACATACTAGCAAAAATAGCTCCTGAAACCCAAGGAGTTGCGATATCTCTCGATATGCAAAAAGCATTCGATATAGTTTTCTGGCCCTTTCTATTCGGCGTGATAAGAAACTACGGGATTGGTCCTAATATTATAAAATGGATATGAATACTATATGCATCCCCTTACGCTAAGATACGAGTCAATGGCACCCTGACTGAGATTCTAGAGCTACTCGGAGGCACTAGGCAGGGATGCCCACTGTCGCCTCTATTGTTTGCTTTGGTGATAGAACCCCTGGCTGATATATTGAAATCACAATACAGTACATTTGGGCTATGGATCGAGGGCAGACTCCAAATTATTAACCTCTATGCCGATGATATATTGCTATACTTATGGAATCCTAATCACACGCTGGGCAAAATTCTTGCAGAGGTCCGAAAATTCTGCAAATATTCTGCCCTATGACTCAACCACAACAAATCGGAGATCTTCCCGCTCACAAAAAACACAGTGGCACCCCAAGACCTACAGGGTCTCATCTGGAGCCCAAAGCACATTTATACTTGGGGGCGCACATAGCCAGAATGGCCCAATTATTCCGGGCCTTGAACTATAGTACACTAGCTGATATTCTATGTGCCAAGATGAAACGCTGGAAGGCACTACCAGTATCAATGATGGGAAGAATAGCACTAATTAAAATGATAATTTTGCCAAAATTGTTCTACCTGTTCAACACAGTCCCGGTTTGGTCAGGTCGTGCCCTGTTTCACGAGATGAATAGTGCGTGTATTTCATTTGTGTGGGGAGGACACCCAAGGTTGGGGTGGAAGACGTTAACCAACACAAGGGGAGGTCTGATGGCACCCGACTTAGAACTGTACTATTCGTCAGCACAAGTGCACTATGCAGCACAATGGGCCACAATCTTCCTCAATCCCGGAGTCCCCCCGCCAGATACAAAAGAACGAGAGGCAACGATAGCATTATACAAGATGACTAAATCAACCCACAAACACAACAACTACATAGATCCTACGAAGGTTACAATCACGGCATGGGCCAAACTGGCAGACATATATGGAACAGACGGGTTATACCATCCGAGTATGCCGCTATGGGGAGATCCTCAAACACCATTTACACTAGAAGGGGAGGTGGCTTCCCATTGGTGCTCCAGAGGTATAGCCCAGTGGGGACAGTTGTTCCTTGAGAAACGCTTTGTACGGTGGGAGGACATCCAAGATATTGTGGGAAATACTAACAAAAATAAGATCCAATATATGAGGGTAAAAGCAACGGTGCCTAGGATATTCCCTACCTTCCCCAATGAACCGGAGATAAATGTGGGACTCGGCTATATGCTCACAGGGGGGACACAGAAAATTACAGCCTCATCACATTATAAAATCATAATGCAAATGCGCCCAGTAGGGAACCACACGGCCAGGAACAAATGGGAACAAGACCTGGGGCAACAAATAGAAGAACACGAGTGGCCTCAGATCTGTGAGCTAAACAAACAAATATCGTGCAATGCCAGGTGCAGACTAATACACTACGAAGTAGTACACCAGACCCATTACACCCAAGTAAGGCTTAGACTAATTTATCCTTCATTATCGGGGCATGTCCGAGGCGTAAGGCTGAAGAGGCGAATCTGTACCATATGCTCTTGGCATGTGCAAAGTTGAGGACTTACTGGAATGAGGTGTGTGCAGCCCTGGATGAAATGGCATATCAGCCTTTGGAATGGACTCCACGTCTGTGTTTGCTGGGTGCAACGGGCAAAATGAACCCGACTTGGCGAAAACTGTTAAACCTTAGCTTGTTGATAGCAAAGAGAGCGATACTTATGAAATGGAAAAACACCAGCCCTCCAACTAAGGCACATTGGGATAGGGATATGCTATGGACAAATGATATGGAGGAGCTATATATAGACTCGGTGCTGCCCACATCCAAACCCAGAAATATTTGGGCAAGGTATAAGCAGTACTTGGCAGACAAGACAGAGATTGAGAATGCCGAAGGGGAAGAAATATCACTGGAGTGCGAATAATCGTTAGGAATGTTATTTCATGGTTATGTATGTGCTTACCTTGTGCAACAATAAATAAAGTTTTTTTAAAAAAAAAACAAAATCATGTTTACAAATAATTGTATAACACTTAAAACACATGTATTATTAAAAGTAAACTAATTCATTGTGTGAACAGACAGACTAGACACAAATTAAGAAAAGAAAAATGATAAGTGCACACTTTGGCAACCGGAAACAGAATGTTTTCGCCAGTCAACAATTAAGTAGATAGAAAACCACTAGTAGAAGACTTTTGATGGTTATTTTGATTGTTTGTTTGTGATAGAACCATGTCCAAGAACTTCACTAGGCCAATTTTGACCGACATTCTCGCAGTGGTGAAAAGAGCTTGCCAAATGTCATCACTGCTATCAGAACTTGTCAACGTCATAAGATTCTTGAAATACAATTCTCGTTGAGTCTTCAATGCCAAACAGTCTACTACCAAATGTTGCGTAGTTTCTTTGGATTTAATGTCTTTACAAAAGCGGCAATGACTCATTCCCTTGGATATTATTCCTAATCTGGCGCGTATTTCATTTGTGGGCAATAAGTTCATCCTGAGTCTCAGATACTGACTGCGAATGTGTAAGGACGGGCAGCGCATTAAATAATCTGCCATCTGTCCAGGTCTTTTATGGCCAAATATTAGCACATTGAGGTCTTGGTATGTAGTACATGTGTCTCTTCTACATACCCTGTCATACCTATACAACGTTGATCTTAAATGTATCTGGATTGCTTAATAGCTCATCAATTGACAGATGAGCAGAAGAGATGATATCTATCACATTGTTTCTCCACATAGATGGACATTTGTCTATAGATGTCAACAAGTAACAGGCCACAGTACTTAAAACCTTTTGCGATTCAACATCCAACATGCATTTTCTTGAAAAGGCACATATTCTCCAGGCCACCTGTGTGGCTAAGGAGACTGAGGCTAATTCAAACCTCACCAATGCCATGGGTACACAACTAGGAAGTTTGAAAATAGCCCTCCAAAAGCGAGCTTCCATTGTCTCCCATTTAGCAGGTATCCACAGCAACATAGCTTTGACTCCATATGTTATAGTGGGTATGACATTTTGTTGAAAAAGCATCATAATATGGGAGTGTGAGAACTTACCATATTTAAATGCTAGAATCTTGGCTTGTGAAATTAAGTGAGTAAGTTTCAATTCAGCGGTTGTCTGAAAAGTTGGACCAGCAATGTTACCACCAAAGAGCACACCCAAATACTTATGCTGCTCTATGACCATTAAATTCAACTGTTGTAATTTCCATTGGAATGTACTTAATTTCTTCCCAACAGAACTAAATCGTCTGTGTATAGCAGCCAGGCCAATTCTTGTTGGCCAAGTCTGGGAGCGTCTGCTATCGCCTCATCTAATTTCCACCCAATGTCCCGTATGAAAAGATTAAACAACGTGGACACCAGGACACAACCTTGGCACAAACCACAATATGTTTGTACAGGGGAAGACAGCAAACCTTGAAGGGTGAAACGCACTTGCATTGAAGTATTTGTATGTGATAATTTTATCAGGGTGAGTAATGTGGGAGTACATTAATAGGAAGTCAATTTATTAAACATTTTTTGCCGATCTATTGAGTCAAAGGCCACGCGGAAATCCACAAAGGCTAAGTATTGTGGCTGTTTCCGGGAAGCCCCTTTTGCTCTCAACATATTCAATGTTATTATATTTGGTATGGTGCCGAACCCTGCCACAAAACCTGTCTGAAAGGGGTCACGGTTACTGGAATCTAAGGTCCATTGATTTAGTTATTTCAGCAAAATGTGACTATAGATTTTCCCTGGTGCATCAAGGAGAGCTATTAGTCCGTAGCTCTGTGGTGTGGAACGGTCTCCCTTTTTATAAATGGGCATTACAATTGAGTGTTTCCAGGAATATGGTAGTTGCTGAGTCTTATTTATATGGGTAAAGATTTTGAATAAAATACTGGCCCAATGTGCTAGTTGTTGTTTCAATAATAAATTAGAGAGTCTGTTAGGGCCCGGGGCTTTGGATTTAATGACCTTTGGTATGAAAGTAAAAATATAATCTTTGTCAAAATTTAGATTAAACGGCTGGAACTTTGTGTCTTCCAAAATATGGGTGTAACCACCGGGTTTGGCATATAGATGTTTAAAGTGCGTTATGGAGTCAGATTCAGAAACCCCATTTATTTGTACACTAATTTGAGAGGGCCCCCCACTTGATTTAGTGTTGCACATGTTCGAGATGCATTTTTAGTTTCAAAATGTTTTCCCCATCTTGCTGATACATGAGCGCTTTATAGGCTATCAACCAGTTGTTATGCTTGGTTTTGATTGCAACTAATGCACACACCCTTGAGATGAGATGAAGTTTCATTGCCTTTCTTTTAGCTGCACGAAAGCTAGCCTTTCTATGATGGATTTCAATGTCAAAAGTATGTTGCCGGTTGTGCTTGTGTGAGTGTGGAGATCTATTATTGAAAAACAATAACATAAGATCGTACTAGGTTGTAATTTGCCCATTTGTATTGGGGACAGATAGAGTAAAAGCTTTGTCCAATGCACAGTCAATATGTACCAGTGTGTTTTCAGACCTTTTTGTTCAATTCAGAGTATTGTTTAGGTGCATGATCCAATTACTTTTTGGTTTTGGCTGATGCAAGGAACAGTCATTGTTAGGTACTTGCCAAACCATCCTAAGAGTATTATGATCACTTTGCAAGGATGGGAGTACTTGGAATTCAGATATTTGGGAAAACAATTTGGCATCTACATATATAAAATTGATGATGGCTTTCGATTTTCCTCTTTTCCTCGTATGTTTGGGTGGAATATCATCCATACATGTTCCATTCACCATATGCAGACTATGTGCCATTACAAAATGTTTCCATTTAGACATTCTAGGCTGATTTTGAGGGGAAGGAGGGTCTAGGCAATGTAGGTTCAAATCGCCAGCAACTATAATGTGTGACACATCTGGTGAAAGTGCAATTTGATCAAAGACATCATTCAGGTCGTGGAAAAAAAGGTCGAAAGGTATTGCCCTGGGATTCCAATATAGATTACCTAATGCATTGGTAGTCATATGATCTGTTATTTTCATCAGTTAAATATGAGCATTTGGGAAAACCCCAGGAGACATTATTATGTTTGAGTTAACCCTGACTCCCGTAAAAAGTCATGAAGTTGGTCTCCGCTTTGACCCTCTCAGTGCAGGGACCAGCTGTACATCATGATTATCCCAGACTGGGACGTCCATCAACCAGGTTTCTTGCAAAACCACCATGTCACAATCATTCAAACCATTATTAGCATTATTTAGCAAATGTGCAACATGTTATTAGTGATGTCATCAGTGATGTGATCTGTGATTTCATCATTGTGGTCATAGGCTTAGTAACGGGGGGCGTGGTTTTAAGGTGGCTTTAGCTGAATTTCAGGAATTTTGATTAAGTTCTAACCTTAACGTCCCTGCAACTAAAGTGTTTTCCTTAAATTTCAAAGGTTTTTTTACAATGTATTTCTCACCTTAACATCTCTGCAACTGAAGATTTTTCCTTGAATTTCAAGGGTTTTGTTATTCCATCAATGTTTAGAACGCTTCCAGGCGACTGGCATGGTCTTTGGCCATGGTCAGTGCGTGCCCACTGTTAGGCAGAATCATATGCAATAACCTTTGGGAACACCACACACAATTAAGACTACAAGTGACAGTACAAATTCACCTTTGGTACAAGCCTGCACTACACAGTAAAGTGGTAGCGATGGCTGAGCAGCCAGACTTATCGCAAGAGTAAAGTGAGCAGTATCAGTAGTTACACAAAGGACAGCAATTACTATGGTTCAAACAAACACTGACTCAAGGTTTTTGAGTAAAAGAATATACATTCATTTACACATCAGTTGTAAAACAATTCACTAAGTGAAGCAGCAGAAAAATCACACTTCTTATATACTACACAACCCCCAATCAATTCTGGACAAGTTAGGCTCAAAATGAGGTGTGAGCCTAATGGCACTCCAGAAATTTAAAAGGAAGGGAAAGACAAGATTATACAAAATTAAGCAGCACCAACAAGTAAGTAGGCAGGGCAATCTAGAAAAGGCTTGCTACAATGAGAATTCAAATCAATAGGCTTGGGCCTGTGTTAATGGTACAGAGTCTTTGCAGAGGATAACAAGGTTCAGAGTAGTTTGCGGTTAAGTCTTTGCCAAGAGTTCGAACCTAAGTTGGTCTAAAGAAAAGTTACTTAAAACAGTAGAGAAGGACAAGCCCTCGGTTTGGCACAAGATTTGTTGCCCCCAGGTAACTTAAGGTGAACAACCCCAGGTTCCTTCCAAAAATACATTGATTATGATCTAATGCTTTGAATTATTTTATGGGATAGTTTCCAAAATAAAGTATTGAATGATTTAGTGACCCTTAATCTTGCCCACTGCATCTGTTTTGTGCAACTCCTGTCCTGTTCAATGTTAAAACCAACTATATTTTACTGTGAACCTTCCCACTTACAGGAACCCATTGTTATTGCAAAAGCGGTTCCCTCTCTTTCTCCCAGTATTTTCAGTTTCTTCCTTTACCCACACCCGTGGAAGGGTGCTCAGCCAATCAGGTGGCTGGAAAAGCAGACGAGAACACACCATGTAACGCCTGCTTTTTCCAGCCACACGAGGCCCTTTCATGAGTGGCACGATCTAGATTGTGAGGATGCAACAGCAAGCCTCTTCCTGTTGCCTCTCCACATTACCACCCTCCTCCCACCCCCAAAGACATCTCACACCCTTTCCCCTGCCCCCTCCCTTCCCACTTACCTGCTGGATCAGAGCTTTGTGCTCCTGTCCCAATGCCCCCCCTGCTCGTGGCTGCCCCATGGACATAGAAAAGGTATCAAGTCCCTTTTCCTATGGTGTCTGCCATCTTTTATTTACAGGAGATTGGACTTGTGTAATATGCACAGAGCCCATCGTCTGTAAAAACATTTGTTTTTAAAATCTATTTGCACCCCAGGCAACCCCTGGTGTACATGGCTGGTAACAGCCCACAGCCTTCGCCGTTGGTGGGCTGTTACCGGCCAGGTACGCCACCGAGATGGGGGTGATTGCTACAATGTCATGTTCTTCTGGTCTCCAATTCCATGTATTTGTTGAGTCACCAGAAACCTGGTTTGTTATGCCTCCCTTTTAATGTGTTTCTTTTTTTTATAACAGAATTTTATTATTTTCCTAGCACAATAAAGAATCAATGTATTATTAATTAATATAGAGAACATATATTCACTACCATTACCATTATTTGAGTTAACATCTTATTGTATCAACAATTTGTTCTTAACAAGGTAGCCTTTCCATATTGTTTGAGAACAAGGCCAAAAAAGGCAAAAGGAAACAGAATATATTTAAAAATGTAAGCTGACCAAACTAATATTGTATAACGATCATTACATTTCCCCGAGATACTCTCATTATCCTCAGCTCCTTATTTTGGAAAGATACCTTCTGCCTTGTCGAGAGAAGAGTGGTATCTTGCAGCCTGTCATCACACATCAGTCTCCTATTGCTTTTCCAATACATTAAAATATATTTCTTAGCCAATCAGAAACCCCCATGCAACCACTTAACAACAACATATGAATATGTGTGCCCATTTCATCATTACAAAACCAATGTTCATTACAGAGTATAAGTTTCCTGTGACACATTCTACACAGGAACACATACTATTGACGAATTGATCTCTGCTGCATTAAACTCAGATTTAGGTCCACACGCATATGGTAAGTATTACAGCAACCTTTATTCCACTGTCCCACAGTGATAGTTTGATTACATTTTTTTCGAGGTCACCCCATTCATCAAAACCGAAGCCCTCGCCCTTCCAAACAAAGTCTCAAGCAATGGGAACAAATATGGACCGCAATGTAGTATATTGAAAAATGTTTTTTTTTTAAAATATGTCCTACCTACTCTAGCAAATGCCTTTTCTGCAACCACAACAAAACCACTCTGATTTTTATGAATTATCCTGGGCAATACTTTCCCCAATCGTAGCGCAAACATTTCTGCCAGAAGCTTAACATCAGCATTCTGAAAATGTTTGGATATTACTGTTATAAATGTTAAAGGATTAGTCTCAGGTAAATCTCCTCTTTGAATATTTTCCACATATATTTTCCGTATATAGCACCTGGAGTACTGGCTAAAAAGTGTCACTAAATACTTTAAAACCTCTATGGGAAGGCCATTAGGACGTGGTCTCTCCCCTTCTGGCATCTGCCCCATACCTTCTAAGATCTCTGCAATTTCTATCTCTGCTTCCAATGAACAAGCTTCACTTCCTGTCAGATATGGCATATCCATTCTCTCCGTGTATTCCCTTATGCATTCTAGACAAATCTCTCTTTCAAGTTTACACAGAGCTCTATAAAATGTCATAACACTTTCAAAATATCTTAGTTTGCTTTTATTATTGTTCCTTCACTGTCTTCTATATATAAAACCTGCCTTTCTGCTTCATCTTTTTTTAAGCGACTTGCTAATAAGGTGCAATTGTTCTCCCCATATTCCCAGAAGACCTGTTTTCTGAAATATAGCCCCTTTTCTGCCTTTTCCATAATTCTGAATTCCAATGAGTGCCTTGCTCTTGATAAATCATTGTTTGTAGATGCAGTTGGATTCTTCAAATTCTCCTATGCAGCAACACAATATTTCTATTCAAGTACAACCAATTCCTTTGCTCTTAGTTTATGCATATGAGAAGCATGACTAATAGTTGTACCTATTATAGTCACCATTAAAGTATTCCAAAAAATAAACCTGTCTAAGACTGATCCTTCATATATATCTAGGTAAATACGTAAATTATTCATTCATATACTCCACAAAAGCAATGTCTGTCAGTAAGGTTCTATCTAATCTGCATCACCCATTCACTTTCCTTCCAGCAATAGAGCATTCTAATACCAAGCCAATATCCACATGGTCCGAAATCACAATATTACCTATGTCTCTTACAAAAATGTATCTTTCCCTTGAGATTAAAAGGAGGTCTATGCATGAAGAGACGCCATGCAGATCTGAATAACAAGTATACAGTTTTTCTATTGGATAAATTACTCTCCAGGAATCCTCCAAATCACATGCCCTCACATTTTTCTTCCAAAAATGATCTAAATCCCCATGTTTTGTGTAGCTCTCTGTTAAGTGGTACCATAAAGTCACCATCTAAATTTACTGAAAATCCTGCAGAAAGGGTCCTCCAGAAAGGGTCCTTAGGACCCTGTCAATTTTCCTAAAAGATATCAGAATCCTATTCCTATTTTCAAGGTTAGCTTTTATTGCTATGTACATTCTGGATACATTTCAGTGCATTCCATTACCAGACATACATTTCTTTCAAACAAAAATAGTTACACCTCTTGTATTACTAGTGAAACAACTAGAAACCTCATTAATATATACGTATTCAAAATATATTCTTTGTGTTCTTCTAACAAGCGCATTTCTTGCAAACAACTTCATTTCAACTTAATATGAGCATTGACTTTCTTCCTTTTAACAGAGATACTTATCCACTTTACATTCCAGCTCATAATTGTCAACGTACTCTCCATTGTTTGGAGTTTAGAAAGAAACCCGTCTGGTATAATACACAAAACTTGATAATAAAATCGGAAAAAGTGGGTAAAAGGGTGGTGAAGTCTATTATAAAAGAGACACCTATCACATCTCTCCTTAAACTATCACGTAAATGTTTAAACATGTTTATAATAATTCATATAACAGTCTCACCCCTGCTCACCATGGTAGAACTGTTTAAAACTAGTGCATGTCTCAAACTCGCATGTCTATGTCAACAGTTTTAATAACACACAATTTTTGTCCGCTCCCACTTTTCCTTATAATTGCAACACATCCTGAAAGTTAAACCTATGCATCAGTGCCCAATGTCAGAAGAATTGTATAGCATATCCCATCAACTTACTACACTACAGCAATATTTTCTTTTAAGATATGCTTTATTACTAGACTTCTGTCCATAGTATAAGAGCCAGATTTTCAGTGCACTGAATTTCCAGATTCCATGTATTCACTGCGTTGGCAGCATCCTTTTTTCTTGTTTGTGACTTGTGCACTGAGGTTCCTGATCTACATATTTGCTGAACTGGCAGAGACATGATATATTGTCTGTGACTACTGTGTTGTGTTTCCTGATATTCCTAATGTGTGACAGCTTTCCTTGCCTGCTTCCCGGATAGACCCTGACCTCTTCCAGGTAGACTCTGACCTCTATTTTGATTTTTGCCCTGTGATTGTCTATGTACTAGCATAACTTTGTGCCACTTATATAGCTCCTTTCTACAATATCTGCATTGTGCTTCTTTTCTCTGCCTGTTCTTGACCTGTGCGACAGGTACAGGGAGATGCTCCTGTCGAGAAGGCATGGGACCGCTCACAGTATTGGTTGGGAGGCCTACTAGAGGTGGCAACAGAGCCAGTCCTACCCAGATATGTAGTTTTGGTATTTTGGAGGTCCCCAGTCCCCATCCCTTCTTGTTGTTCCTATATGCTTGATATGAGTACCACTGTCAATCACCCTATGCCTTTATTGCACCATGCAATCACGTTTTCTCTTGTTCCGTAGGATTTCCAATACCACCATCGTCTATTTATTTATAGATTGTTTATATAGTGCTTACACAATAAGAGAGTGTTTCAAATCGCCACAAGGCAAAAGGGAAGGGAACAAATAAACAATGGAAATGAATTAATAGGAGAACAAACAAAACAGTGGTCCTACTAGGCCTTGTGACATTCAGACTGTGCAAGTGCTGAGAAAAAGAAGGGGGTCTGGGGGCTAGAGGAGTAAGTGCTAAAGGGCCCCCAAGGGAAGGTGGGTGGCAGAGGTGCATCTAGAGATGGCAGCAGGTAAATGCATGTGCGGAGGCACCCCAAGCCAAGAGCGAAGTGTAACGCCTACAAGGTAATTGCAGGGTGGGTACAAGTCACCCAGCTAGCAGGCGTATGCCCAGAGGGTAGTGTAGTGGGGTGGGGTTGGATGCTGGTTTTGACTGGGCAAATGGCTACAACCCTATTGGGCTCTTGAGGAACCGGGTCATCAAACTCAGTGGATGTGGTGATGGGTAGCACAGGAGGGAGAGAGAGAAGGAGGAGGAGGAGAAGAGTAAGGTCTTGAATTGTTGGCAGAGCTTGAGGTGATCCGGTTCAAGGCGGAGAAGGAGAGGGAGGCTGTTCCAGAGGAGGGAGTCAGTCGAAGAGAGAAATCTGCCACCAGCTCTCTGCTTGGAGAAGCGTTTGACCAGCAGAAAATTGGATCAAGAAGATCGAAGGGATAAGGCGGTAGAGTATTTAATGAGAGTTGCAGGCAATGCAGTCCCAGGCCCCAGACAGCCTTATGGATGATTCAAAGGGTCTTGAATTTGATCCTTGCGGCACCTGGGAGCGAGTGGAGAGATTTTAGGGCTGGAGAGATACAGCACCTGGGCTTAAGGCCAAGGATATGTTTATCAGCCCTATTCTGGATTAGTTGAATAGGGAAGAGAGAGAAAAGAGGTAGGTTAAGAAATAGTTGTTGCAATAGTGAAGCCTGGAGAGGACCAGAGATCTTGTGACATTGTGCTTCCGGGAGACAGTGAGGAAAGGGAGAGGGCCTCTAAGGAGGTGAAGTTGAAAGTGGGCCTTATTGTCAAGGTTCAAGATGTGAGGAGTGAAGGAGAGGGGGAGTCAAAGATGACCCCAAGGTTGATGGCTACAGTGGAAGGAAGAGGAGGAGAGCCCATAGAAGGCGGCCTGAGTGCAGGAGGGAAACAGGGAATGGGATACCTGATAGGAAGAATCTCAATTTTACTGGCATTAAGACAGAGATCATTGGAGGTGCACCAGCCTGGATTGTAGGCAGGCAGTCCAGGATGTTAGAGTAGGAGGCAGAGGAGGAGCAGGGGAACATGAAGAAGAGCTGTGTGTAACACTGGAAATGGGGAAAGAAAGCAGAGATCAGTTGAGCAAGAGGTGTGAGGTAGATATTGAAGAGCCAGGGCTAGTGGATAGAGCCCTGGGGAACATCACATGTAGAGAGAGTGCTTGTGGAGTAGAGGGAGCCCAGTAGAACTGCTTTGAGGTGCTTTATGAGGATCGAATTGTTGACCATGTCAAAGATCGAAGAAAGGTCAAGGAGAAAGAGAACAGCAGGAGAGTTAGAGTCAAAATTTGCGAGCAGTTCTTCACATGTGTTCAGAAAAGCAGTTTATGTGCCTCTGAATGCTCAGAATCCAGATTGATGGTCGGTTAAACATCCAACAAGTTCAGAGTGTTGGGTCAGTTGGGGGAAGACCAACTTCTTTAAGAGTTTCACAAGGAAGGGTGTAATAGAGATAGGGCGGTAGTTTGCTGGACATAAGGGGTCTGCTGAAGGCTTTTTTAGGAGGGGGCGCACAAAGGAGTGCTTGAGAGAAGAAGGGAAAGAACCAGATGCTAAGGAGTGGTTGTAAAAGTCAGCAAGAGCCAGAGCGAGGGAGGATATATTGTCCTTAATGGTTCTGGAAGAACAGGGAGAAACCTGTTTGGTTGAGACCTTCATAGAGCAGGCGACTCTAGAGATATCATCTGTTGTGATCAGTGAAATGAAGGGGAGAATGTGTGGTTGTGGTAGAGAGGCCAAGGGAGGCAGGAGGACAGGGTGGGGAATGGATGAAGCAGAAGAGGAGAGAGCAGTCAGAAGGTTCTGAATTTTAGAGGTTAAGTGGGAGGCCAGTGCAGTACAGAGGACCTGAGAGGTAAGAGGAGAGGTGGAGACTGCAGATGGATTGGCTAGTTCCTTGCAGATTTTGAAGTTTTCAGCCATGTTGTTAGAGGCTCCAGAGATATGCGACTGGATGTGGGTCCTCTTCTTGGAGCGGATAAAGCGACCATATTGCCTTTGGGGCAGCAACATGCCAGTTTGTCAGAGGATGAGTTGGAGGTCTGCCAATTCCATTCAGCAGCTCTGCACTTGCATTTCAGAGCAGCTAGATCAGAGTCGTACCAGCTGTTATGCTTGGAGGCAGGTTTCAGCTGTATCCTCATGACAGTGGCAAGAATGTCAAGAGTGATAGTGATAGCAAGATGAAGATCGTCAAGGACAGAGTCAGTGGCAGAGTCAAGAGGAGGCAAAGGGGAAGGGATGAAGGTGGAGGCAAATGCAGCAGATGATACTTGTTTCATCATTTGGATGACCAAGAAGGAGGCTGGCAGTGCTGAGGAAGGGAAGGCTCGGTCAAGGGACCGAGAGGTCCTATATGGGAGGAGAGGAAAGAGTTGTCAGACCAGTAGAGAGGGGTAGTGCGGAGGTGTAGAAAGGGAGATTAGCGAGTATGAGTCAGTGACCAATTATTTGAGAAAGTATGCAAGAAGCAACCAGGTCACAGAACAAACCACTCACCAGAAGAATGGAGAAAAGATTCTATGGACATAGAAAAACCAAAAAAGAATTACACTGGTCTTATTGTGTGCACACAGCACTCCAGCAAGTCTAACCCACTCACACAGCATCTTCAATCTGGACACGCAAACCTGCCGGAAAACTCTTGCACGATCTTGGACATTCACTACAATATTATATGCAGTGGGCCACCATGGCCTGAAAGCGGTGGTCTTGTGTACGAGAAAGTGAAGGGTTTTTTACCACTTTTATATGTTTGTTTATCTGTGACACCTGCCCTGGGGAAAGGAAATACAGCAATTGGCTGAGGGAACTAGGTTGGGGAGCAAACCATTGGAGCGTGTAAGGTGGTTAGTAAAAATGTGCACAGAAAGCAGGAATATTGGTATAATTGAACACAGAGGGAGCGGTAGAGAGAGATAGAGACACAGTGGAAGGAATAGCTAGAGGGAGATTATAGGATAGGGTAGGCAGAACAGGAAATCTGTGCAGGGAGTATCAATATCTGGGCATGAAAGGACTGAGTGGGGCCTGAGTACTTGAAAGTCACGCATCTATAAATTGTACACTATTGCTGTTGTTAGGTCAGGTGCTACCTAGATTGACCACTGAGGGAGATAGAGCTAAAATATGTTTTCCGTTAAGCCATTACTACCAGTTGGACACATTGTCTAGATAGTAGGGGTTACCAGTCACTAGAGGCCATCACAGGATTAGATGAAAAAAAGAAGCACATCCCCTAGTGAGCCCCTTTTGAAATCTTCTAATAAAAACCCTTGAACTGTCTTCAAGTGTTAGTGTGCTCTCAAGATCCTCTCTTACACCAAATGATTTCTATCCACACTTTTCTGCTTATATTGCAAATGTGTCCCCTGTAATGTCACAGCTCCATAACAAATGTGGCCCCTGGGTTGATCAATGGTAAGGGCAGATAGGGAGAACACTTATTTTGCTTCTGTTTAGTTAATTGGAGGCTAACCTGTCTCAGTATATGTGGCCATGTTAACCCATATACTGTTCTCTACACATCTAAGTCATGCCACTAGTGTATGACAGTTGTTAAGATTAATCTCCTGGTGTTGATCTCAAACACTTTTCCTAATATCCCTGGAGATCCTTATTTCAGTAAGACACGTATACCTATCAATCCATGTTGCCTAGTATATTTGCTTGTCTTTTTTCTGTGTCTCGGTGCTGACAGTCAGCTCCAGTTCCTGTGACTACCTATTCCAATTCAGATTATCCTGCTATGTAGCTGTTTCTGTTATATGCTAAATATTACCTCCTAAATATCCCTGAACCTACAGTTCATATTCTGATATATATTACATGACCTGCAGTAGTGGCCATGTAGTTATGTTTAAGTTGCTAAACCCATCGGAAGAGCACTTATTGAGTGGCTTATAACTTCACTCCCCTTGGAGGAATCCTCACCAAACTTTGCAAAACAAGTATATGGCCCACTCTGAATTGTTTGCAACGTTTTGGTGAGGTTCGGTCCAGGGTGGGCAAAGTTATAGGGGGGCCCAAGTTGTCTTTTTTTCCCATAGACTGAATGGAAAATAAATAATTTGTGATATCTATGTCTGCTTAGCGGACACACTTCCCTGTTCGTTCCGTCGACAGGACACTGATTGGAAAATCGGCTTGCGTCATGTCCGTGGACACGTGGCGTTTGCTGATTGTTTTGGGTAAAGCGTGAGGTGTGTCACATTGTTTCGATCCACGGACAGAGCAGCGTGGAAGTGAGCATAAATCCAATTTTGGGTAGTGTATTGGTGTGTAGGAGTGCTTCAAGAGGGTGGGGGAGTAAGAGATGGGTCAAATGCTGTATTTGTTTAGGTGGGAGAAGCCCTTGATGTGTTTGCGGTGTCCGCGGTCAAAGTGGTTGTCCATGGACATACTAAACACTTGGCGCACTACTGGCTATTTTACTTTAGTATAATGTTGGTTTTGGGTCGTTAGTAGAGCATTGGTTGTAATTATTTTTAGAATGTTAATTGAAGTGGATAGTGGATAGTTTTTGAGGTGGATGTGTTATGTTTTTGGGTTGCGGTTATTAGGTAGGTGTTTGCTTCTATGGATGTGTTATGCTGTGATGGCTGCGGCCAGGGCCTAGAGTCTTGGGTGCATGTCCAAAGGCCATAGTCCTACGGCTATGCATCCAAGACTCTAGGCCCTGGCCACAACCCCTGCAGCATAACAAACCCATGCTACCAAACATTTTTACTGTGCTATGTGGGCTGCTTAGGGGGATATGTTTTCAAAAATGTGTGTACTGATTGGCAGTAGTGTAATAGTGTTTATAAGGTAGTGAGTTGATGTGTGTTAGTTGGTTTGTAGGATTGTGTTCAGAATGTTGGTATTGAAGACCCTAGGAATTTTGGGTTGTATTTATTGGTGAGGTGTTTGTTTGCATGGCTGTGTTATGTTGCAGTGTTTGTGAGTCTAATTATTATATACTTACTGTTTCCTTTGTTGAGGCTGTATGTAGAGTTTTGTCCAGGCCATGCAGTCAAGTTTGTAGGGGTTGGCAACAAGCACTGCAGCATAAAATACCCATGGAAGCAAACATTTTGGATTGTGGTCCATGGTCAGGTGTTTGCTTCAATGGGTGTGTTATGCTGTGGTGTTTGTGAGTCTGTACTGTTTGACTATTTGTGGTTTTATGCAGTTTTTTCATGACATGGGTAACTGGAGCAGACATTCTTTTTCAATCTCTGTGATTAAAGAAAAGAACGTATGTTAGTGTACGTAGTCCATAATGAGTTATTGCATTGCATATTAGACATTTCTGTATTTTGTCGACCCTCATAGTTAGTAATTTAGAAGTACTATAGTTCAAACCAGTTTACTGTGCAATTTGCTCAGTTCCTGTGTTTGTTTATTAAATCGTTTGGTCTGTGGGAAAAACATCTATGCTGGATTAAAATATCTTTCTATGTTGTGGTACAATATATTTCTTTCATTGTTTTCAGTAGGAGGAATTGAATAGGTGTATGGCTTTTGATTTGGAAGTGGTGGTAGTATTGTTACAATTATATAGCAGTTGGGGTATTTTATTTGTTTATTTCTTTAACCATTTTAGTGGTATTCATCTATCTGTTGGCTTGTTGCGGATTTCTGAGACAGTTAGATACCTATTGGCATATTCTAACTGTATATTTATTGGTTGATTTTAGTGGTATTCATTTATCGGTTTGCTTGTTTCAGAATCTTGGGGCAGTTAGATATCTGTTGGCGTATTCTAACTGTTTATTTCTTGTTTCATTTTAGTGGTATTCATTTATCTGTTTGCTTGTTGCAGAATCTTGGAACAGTTAGATACCTATTGGCGCATTCTAACTGGTGTTAGTTTTGAAGTTGAAGTTTGTTTTATGTTCATACCCAGATTAGTTATAAAATGTTGGTTTTAAGAATATTAAGTACGCGTTTACAAGATTTGCTGGTAATCTCTGTTTTAGAGTTATGGCAGTATCATTACATTCGAACCATCCATAATTCTTTTTTATATATGCAGTGTAGTGACATGCATTGGTTGTGACTCCTGTGTGGAAGATTATACCTATTGTTGTGAAGGTTTTCATATCAAGTGATACTTGACCATGAGTGAATCCAGTCAGCTTGCAGTTTTTTTTGGTACCATCTGCATTGTAACATAAAAGCATTACTATTACTACTATTACATATTTACTAAAGTGGAACAATTATCGGAATTGCAGCTAGTACATAATCTGTTATGGTTTGCATTTTGTACAAGTTGCTGAAATGGAATGGATTCACAGTTAGGTATAAATACATATACAAAGCGTTCATTAGGAACTTCTTCTTGTGCTACATGACTGCAAAGAGTGCATGTATGTTTCCACATGTATGACATCTGGAAGATTTCATTTATAGGTATGTTTTTGTTTTCTAGTACTTTTAGTAAGTACATTAGACATTCTTGTGGATCTTCATGTGTGTTTATAGTGAATTTGACCATTCCAGCACAGTAGTCCAATTCCTGCCTTATTCCAGAAACACTGTAACTGTTCTCAGGATTGTTGGTTGCATGTATGTGAAGGACCAACATTTGCAAATACAATTGGTCTGTCCCGTGTAAGTAAATGTCAATAATTAGTGACAATTGGAATATAATATTGATTGCTACATTTGCCTAGCAATTTACACAAGTTGTATTTGAAAATTTAAATGGACCTGACAGTTGTGTGTCCAAGTCATTTGTTCAGAGTGTGTGTTGTTTCTTTGAAGAGGTAGTTGAGTTAGTTTGAGCGGTAGATTTTTCTATTGTTGTGGTGCTTGATGAAGTATTAGCTTCTTTTACTTTCTTTGGAGAAAGTGCTGTGAGATCCTGCATAGTTTGAGTCTGAAGTAGTTTTCTTTTAGACATTGATGTGCATGGCCATTTGTAGACTGGACATATTGGTTCAGTGGAATGGAAAGCTGATACTAAGTTTTCTAGGGATATTTTTGTGAGCAGTGTTTCTTGTTCCATAATGGTATTATTATGTTTTTCATACCCTCGTCCACTGCTTTGTATGGCAATTGTGTTTATTTGCTTTTGTTTGTATGCTTCTTCATTGAAATATGTTTCTGTGCTTGTGGTGTGACTCTATTCACCTCCACAGATGTTTGTGAAGCCATCTTTGTTGATATTCCTTTTATTGAGAAGTCCTTTTTGTAGTTTAGTACTTAGTTTTGTCAGTGGTTTCATTCTGTTTAAAATTAAAATAAATAATTTCCTTTTGAGAAGGATTGCACTGTCTCTGAGAGCTTCTAGGATACATTTTCTATGGTAGGTTTTAAGGTGTGTGTGTGATGTTTTTATAAGGTTCTGAAGGACTCTGTGGCAGAATATTTTTTGTATGCTTACTTGTGCCTACATCAAGATTTATAGATGCAGTGTTGGCACTGGTGGCTGCAGTCTTGTTACTTTCTGTTTTGTTTGAACTTTATGTACAAATTCTGCTAGTGGTGGATGCTTATTTTGAGACTCATTTTGATTTTGTTTACTTTTGCGTTGCTTTATACGGTGTTGCTTTTTGGTAGGCATTCTTTGGGGTCTGATCGAGAAAAAAAGAAAAAGTGGGTTGGGATCTTGTGCAGTGTATGTGTGTTTTGTGCATGAGTGTCTTAGTATGATGTTAAGGATATATGTGGAGGAGTGTGATTGTGCAAAGGGTTGCTACTTCAGGTTGGGAAGGCTATTCTTGTATTTGTGTGTTACTATACTTGTGTTCAGATGACAATACAAAGTATGCAGCTGGTGAGGGGAAAAACTAATACTGAATCTAATGTTACAGGGTTAATACAATTGTTTGTTCTACAATACTAGAATTCTACAGTGTTTGAGTAACAGTTAGAACATAATGGCAGTATTGGGATGGAAAGAGTAGGTTTATTCTGAGTTATGGTTTGTACTTCAGACGCTGCTGCTTTTCAGGAGAGTGGTCTTCACTGCAATTCTGAAAGAAAGAAGTTAGTACATATGTGCGTTGATAGCACTGTTAATGTAGACATGCATTTCTTTGTTTTTGAAGTAGTAGTGCTTTCTGATAACTGTGCATAGCATGTACATTCACTTTCCTTTGAATATGTGCATTCTGTATATTTTACTTAGAATACTTGGAAGTGCAACCCCTCCATCCTTACACTTCCTGGGTAGGCCCAGTTGTGGCTGCTTTGGGTTCAGGGGCCCAGACCCGGAGCACTTGTGCGGGAATACCCCTAGGAACTGTGGCCCCCCTTAAGACAGCATATGATGAGAGTTAACAAGATTCCATTTTGTTAACTACCGACTCCATTTTGTAATGGCAGGACAGTTATGAAGTTTCAACGCAGGCCTGCAGTTTTCCCATCCAGGCGCATACAGCGAGCAAGCTAATCCCCCACCTCCTCCCATTTGCCGTCCCTGCAGTTGTTCGGTTCTCATGAGAGACTAGCCACGAGGATGCAACAAACTTTACACTGTATCTTCTGTCTTCCGTCTCACTTCATTGACCCTGATACGGCCCAGAACAGGGGCCTGTGCAGAAGTCATTCATCTCTATGAACCTACCACCACACCCAACAGACCCTGGCCATAAAAGAACACCATTCCCATATTCCTTAAAACAGGGTCAACAGTTAGAATCAACCCTCAAGTCTATTTGATTGCTTGCGCCTTAATAAGGAGAGAGTCAACGTGCCTTTTTGCATGTAAAATAATGCAATGATAATAGTAGAACAGTAAGTATATTAGTAGATGGTATAATATATGAACTCTTCTGGTGAACAAACTATTTGCACAGTCTAATTAGTATATGGGATCTATTCTACTTACCTTGTCCCTTTTGCTCACTTCTAAGTAACTGAACTGCCATTTGGCTCCTATTTCAGGTGAGCTCAAATTGTCTCAAAATCTTGGAGTTTTGTATTGAAGTGTATTGGTATATAATATTAAGTTGTCTCCTTCTAGTGAAATGTTTTCTAAATGATTGGGTTTTACCAAGAAACCGTGAGTATAAGTGTCTACTTGAACCACTGTGATTGAAAGTCCTGTGTGTAATTACTTGCACTGCTCACATTCACTTTTGAGATAAGCGTGGCTGCTCAGGTCGCTACCAAAAACTGTGTGGTACAGACCTATACCAAAGGTTGGTTTGGTATAATATATGTGTAATTAAAAGTTCTAATGTTAGAGTTTAGTTATGAAAGTACGATGTATATTAACGTATGGTATGACTCTGCCAAGAGAAATAGATTGCAATAACGAAATGCATAACCAGCATAAGACTACACGCCAGCACTAAGCTACCTCATTTTTTCAGTTGAAATGTATATATATGTACGATATTGTGTAAATGTAATATAGCAACCAATTACTCTGACTAGAATGCAACGTGTTAAGGCCGTATGTACAGAGCCAGGAACTGTTTTAATGTACTATGAACACTCACTTAAGCACGTCTAGTTTCCTAATGAGTTTTTGTTACAATAAGAATATTTAGCCAGCTAGAAAATATAGTATATTCTAAACAGGTATAACCTGAATGTAATATAGTAGGCCACGTGTAAAAGACTGTATGAGAAATCTATCCCTGACGGCCCTGTTTCTTTTTGCAACGCGGAACAATACTGCAAAGGTTTTTTGATTCTCCTCCACCCTTCATGGTGTCAAGGTAGATTAGCAAAGATGTAATGATATTTGAACAACCGACCACTAACTCCCTCCACAATGAGACTTATGACCGAGATGGTATGTGCCTTCTGTGACCTATTTTCAAAGTGTAATTCCAGTCTTAGATTTAGAGCCTTCTTTGTTGTTTATCAAAGGGGCACCCCAAATCACACAGTGACCTCAAAAGCGTCACCTCTTCAGTCAGTATATTTTGAATTGTCTCAACAGGTCAAGTGCTGTATTTCATGGTTGAATCTAACCTATGCCCAATAACAAATTAACCTGTATTTGAACCATGTTTTTCTAAGTGTTTAAGCCCATAGGTCTCTGAGCTCACTAGACAAGCAGATTATGGTAGTGAATGAATGGGAATGTGTAGCCACATGGGCAAATGTCATATGGTTATTTAACAAAGAAACAACACCAGAGTTGCCAATCTCACATACCAGTTCGATGAGCCCAGCTGACCGATTGACCTGAGAAGCATCATCACTGCACCATGTATTCCTGAGCCAACCACAACCCATCGACCCTATGGCACCTATAGGTGTTTGCCCTTAGTGACCAATCCCAACTGTTCATGTGCCCCTTAAGCCTCCCCTCTGCTCGATGACGATATTGCTGTATAAAAGTAATTTGTAAAATTTTTTTCTGCAGTGCGCACTCAACGTTTGCAGAGCAGATTCTTCTTGCCCTATTTTAGATAAAGCCTTTTCTTACACCCAGCACTTTGTTTAAGTCTCATTCCCTCCAGTGATGTGTCTTGATTGATTATTGGGAGAATTACCTGTATTTTTGGGGGCCTCTCACTTTCAGTACATATCTGTGTTAATAGCACTGTTGTTAATGTAGACATGGATTTCTTTGTTTTTGCAGTGGTAGTACTTTCTGATAACTGTGCATAGCATGTGCATGCACTTTCCTTTGACTATGTGCATTCTGTATATTTTACTTAGAATCTGTTAGTTGAAGGTGCTTTAGAAATGAACATAACAGTAAGCGCACAGAGCTGGCTTCTTAAGGCGGTTTTATTGGATGTAAGGAGATAGAAGAAATAATCGTATGCTTTTTTTGCTATTATGACAAGGTAAATGGCAGGAACTGTAGGGAAAAGCATGCAATGTATGCGTTTGTGAAGGTGCGGGCAGGGCCGGTCTTACACCACATTGCACCCCAGGCGGGAAGCATTGTTGGCGCCCCCCACACTTGACCAATAAAAATGACAACCAAAAAATGTGTTACAAATGTTGTAAATTGGGCACTTCATTAAGAACCAGATAGAAATACAAATGCAATAGACAATGCATAAACTAGTCACTAGGGTCTCACTGTGGGCATGTCCAACCCAATACAGAAACATCATTTCGGAATTATATCTACAGACAGTGCAGGATACCGCACAAGAGAGACCCCATAAACAATGCACAGAAAGGCACACAGAAAGGATTGTACCTCTTACAAACTTTAGCCCGACCAGTAATAAGCTGAAGAAGCATTTTACACAAAACTTGTTTCTAAAAGGCTCCACACAGTTCCTCAGCCACTACCTCCTCCCTACTATGTAGTCCTCAGGGGTTATTTCAGAAAAAAAGAGCAGGCCTATGAACTAACAGAGCTGGCATTAGCATCTCTTGTTAGTGCTGACATGAAGCAAGTGAAAATCATTGCATGGCAGTGTAGAAAGGGTGTGTTATGTGGGCACAGTATGGCATGCTCGTCATTGTCACATACACAAAACATTCCAGTGTGCTATAGTATGGACATTGGGCACATCAGATAACATGTCTAAGTGCCCAAAGCTGATCCCTGCTGCCCTGGAGTTCCCTGGCAGTGGGCAGGGGTCCTCAGTCCCACCAGTGATTTAACAGCCCTTTGAACTTCCATCACTTTGTGTGAGGAGAATGGTCGCCGGCTGGAGGGTGCCTCTTCTGGATATGTTGCGCTCCTCTGTTCTTCCTCTGCAGCCTGTGCTTAGTCCAAGACAGACAGTGAGTACTTGTGTACATTTCGTGTGTTTTGCCCTCTTGAAATTCATTTTTTCACAGAAATCTCATTTTATTTTGTGTTTCAGACCCACACAAATCCCCCAAAATGTCAGGTGAAAACGAAATGTCTTCAAAAACAAAAGCATCACCAAATAATGTGGGTCAAAAGTTGGAAAATTGCAACACCCGGTGGAATAGAATTGTTGGCAAATTTCACCAGTTCCATTTCACCAGCAGTGATTTTGCCCACCCTTAGGTATGGGTTTGGTAGGAGGAGGGATTTGCGGGGAGGGTGTGTTAGAAGAGGTGTGTTAGAGGAGAACACAGTTCCATTTCTTTTGTGTACACTTTGACCCCAGCAGGCCTTGCACTTTAAAGGGTGGACATACTAGTCGATTGCAGAAGGAAGAGGCTGCCTGTCTGCTGCCTCATGCCTATAGCTTAATAAGGATGGCTTCATGTGCCAGGAGGCTGCAGCATGCAGAGGTCATTGTCGTGTGCCTTCCGCCTAATGGGGTACTGCTTCTCTTATTAGGAGGGGGATCAAGTCGTTAATAGGTGCTCCTCACGTTTAAGCTTCATAGCTTGACTCTCCATTTACTAGTGGGAGTCAGGACTGTGTTAACTTTTGATCTCAAACGTACTGTGTCTTGGGAGTTGGTTAGTTTTGTGTGGCAATGGGAATTGAACAGGGCTGGTCCATACTCCCACCCCCTCGCCCAATCCCTTCCACTTTCTCTATCGATACAATCTGTGAACTTCAGGGTGCTGCTGCCTTTATATGTGCTACTTGTACAGGGATAACCAGCCGATCATAGCGTGATTTTATTTAGCATAAATGAAGTATCAGGTGCATGCTCTCAACAAAAAGCTACCCACTTCCCCCTCCCCTGGCCACCTCTCAATCCTCAGTCAAACCTATTCACACTGCTTTCAAAACTACCATAAAACCTGTCGCAGTCCAGACGTTTTAATTTGAGATCTTCTTTCCAGCTCACAAGAGAACTGTGTTCTGGGAGCCTGGCAGCTGAAACTCACGTTTATGATTCATGTCATCATGTGCTTTCCGATCATACTATCATCTATCAACATGCAAATAGAATTGTGATGTCTTGCCCTCCCCCAGCCCGACAACACAGAGCTCATAGCCGATGCCCTGCACCCATCAACAACACACAGTCCCAGATTCTTGTTCTGCCTCCCCACGCCTCACAACAAAGCAATGCCTGCTGTCCTACGCACCCCACAACCCATACATGGAAACCCAATTATAGCACAGTGAACACTTGATTTGCCGAGGATCACACATTTAGAACTGGGATTTGAATAACATTTTCACATTAGAAATTTTTGACTATATATTTTCGCAGACCTACCAGATAAAAATATTTTGAAATGTATAGATTTGGAGGAACTCTTAAATCCTTATATTAAGAAAAAATGTATAATTGCAGCTTTACATTCTAGTGCTTATTCCCCCATCCACAATAGAGAAAACAAATGAATTCAAGTCTAGAAAAAACCCTCTGTTATTTCCAGATACACACAAAACATTTACATGGTAACCTACTGTTTGACACACGCATGAAATTTCTTTTATATGATCCGAAACAAATGTTAAGTTACACAATGTTTTCTTCTTTATTTGTGCTGGTCAGAGCGGCACAACAAATGTATATAAACTACACACTTCAAAAGGGTGTGGGTCTATGTGACTGTTTAATTGTCATGGAAAGCAGATTCATTATTAGAAACCTGCAGGTTCCGAGGTTGGGAGGGGTGGTTTCTGTTACAAATACACCTATCGATTTTATTCATTTAACATTCACACTTCGAAAAGAGTAGGAAATCTGAAGAGAACCAGCTGCCTGCAAGATGACGCAGAGTGATAAAGGACATTACTCCTGCTGCATTTAAAGGCACAGCTGACAACAATGGGATGAATGCTTGCAGGACCCTTCACCCTTGATCTGCAGGTCTCCTCGATGTGGGTGAACTATCCCCTGCAACAAGCCTCTAAATATGCTATGGGGTGAGATGAGATTGGGCAGTTGCATTTCGGAGGCCAATGCTCTAGTTTAGACTCAGCCACTTGGCTTGAGTTGCCTCGAGCCCTCACTGGCTCCCCAAGCATGAACACTAGTATACTTCTTGTGTGATAGAATGCCATTTGTGAGTGTGCCATCATAAAAAAATGTTTTTAAAATGTTGCTACTCAAATGAGAGTGGTTTACTATCTCAGAAAATGGGCTCTGCCTCAGACACCAACTAGCAAGAGCTGTGGGGAACATGACAAAGCCCCCCCCACACACTTACCTGCTGTGCACCCACTCGCTCCGCTTCTCTGTAGTGGCCAACACCAGCCAGCCCCAATCAATCCTCATGTAAGTGCGCCTAGCCTAGAGGAGGGCATACTCCACGTGCGCCTATGGGCCTGGCTGGCGCCAGGCGCCACCCGGGGCTCGAGGTAGTGACTAAAGCAACAAATGTTGCTACTTTATTTGACAATTGACCTGCTGCCCTGCCTGAGGGCCGAGGCTGCAGCCTGCAGCAATAGTGCTACTAGAATACACGTTCTGAACGTGTATTTGTTTTGTAACATCATTAAAATTAATGTGCCTGGCTTGCAGGAGCACCGCAGCAGACTGCTGGAGCGGCACCCCCTAAAGGCTGACTGACGTCAGGCAGCCGCCTGAGATGCCTCACACAAAGACCGGCCCTGGGTGTGGGAAAAAGAGCAGAAGGATTTGGTGGGTTCAGCAGCTTATTACTCAGCAGGTGATTACCAAATTACTGGGTGATCCTGTGGTGCTTGGAGATGGGAGAGTCGGAAATAAAGTAAGGGTTGCAATGAAGGATCTGGTACTTGTGTTGCAGACTGAAGAGAAGGGGGAGATGTTGTATGTCTTGCTTTATAACACTGTACATAGTTGTACATGATGTGATAGACATGACTGCACCTGTGCATAGTTGAATGCTGTTGTAAATTCTAGAATGGTATGGGCAAGCAGCTGGAATGAGAGAGCTGTCTAGATTGGAAGAACAGTTGTAGTGGCAGTGGTGTTGTTTCAGGAGGAAACATTTAAAATTATATTGGCTATCTGTGTGCATGAATAAAGATGCATGTACTCATCCCGGCTGCGTGTCATTTTAGAACACACTAGAAAGCCTCCTCCTATAATTATACTGTTATCTGTCCCATGTTTTAACATGAAACAACACTTTGTTAGAAATCTGCGTGTATTGTGTCTGATTGCTATTATAATAATTTCTAAAGGAAGTGCAAATGATAGAATGTATGTTAAATATGCAGAATGTATAGAAAGGAAATTGAATGTACAACCTATGCATTATAATGCATTAAATCTTGTTATGGTTGAAATGTGGATAAATAGGTGGCAGTGGCGACACAAACGATGGAATTAATGAATAAAATGATAGTTTGCATATTACAGTTAGTAATATGGGTAAATACAAATTTGGAGAGTAGACAGGTTTGCAAGTGACACTTGATCATAGCAGATGGGATAAATGACAGTAAGCTTTTTTTTTACTGGTTATACAGGGTAAGTGGCAGTTACTCTGTTTATATGCATGGATACAAGAGCTGTACATGTACTGTACAGAAAATATTCATATCTGTAGTTTGTGTTCATGCATATGGATGTGCACGAATCTGCAAGTAGAAATGTTGGATAGTTTTGTAGTAGTTGTTGTAGGTGCTTTGCAATCACAGACCAATTGTACTCAGAGCGATCAACTGTACATCTAAAGTTCTGAACTGAGATGATGGGGTTAGATGTAGAGTTCTTGGATGAGATTGGTAGATGTTGTGTGTCTGCCTAACAGTAGCCAATGAGGGAGTGGTTCAGAGAGTGAAGTAGAAAGGGTAGAAGGGCTGCCCCACTGTTATGTGCTGCGTGGACACTGTGGCTGTTCACAGACAGTGCGTGCCACATCCGGGGTTTCTCAGCAATTCCAGCATGGAAAGGGGACTGTAGGGATTAGCCAATCAAGGTTTGAGGTTCTGCTGTGTATTGAGAGAGGCTGTGTGTAGTGAAGATGGCGGAGGTGGAGAAAGTCAGTGTGTTGGTGCTTGGAGATATGTTTGTGAATGGTTTGGAGCAGTATGCTAAATGTAGGAATGTGGCTAACAATTGTGACGTAAAAGGAGTGGAGGTGGTGTGGAGTACTGTGCCTGGTTTCAATTTGCAGGCAATGCTAGAAGTTTGTCAAGATATGGCTAGGGTTAACAGCCCACATGTGGTTGTCCTGTACTGTGGTGCTTTGCATTTGGGTTATGTCAGTGCCCCTACTTTGTTGGAAGATCTGGAAAACTTGGTTCAGGCAGTAATGAAAGTACTTCCAAATGCCCAGGTTATTTTTTCTGGTTTGGTACCTAGGGCAATATGGGACAATAGTTCTGTTTTTTGTCCTCAGCAAAATGTTGTTAGATGTTTAATCAACCGAGGCATGGTTGCTTTGATGATTAGAGCTGGCATGTTCTTTTGCAAAAATGACAGCATTGATTCTGGTAATGTTGTTTACTTTAAAGCAAATGGCATGTCTTTATCTTTCATGGGAAATGCCTTGCTGTTTTGGAACATAAGGATTGCTTTGGAGAAGCTAATGTGAAGATATTTGGAGGATAATAATTCCCCACTATCAGATTTTTCGATTTGTCCGTGGACACTGCAGTTGTCCGCGGACAGCATGTATTACATACAGGGATTTTGAGGTTGAGAGGCATGCAAATGACAATTAGCAGAGCAAGGGATTGGTCAATAAGTTTTACTGGGTGTGATTTTGTCAGAAAGTATATTTCCTGAGAGGAGAGCAGATAGCTATGGCTGTATGTTTCAGAAAGCAGATTGTCTGGATTTTGGGAGATTCATGGATAAATTGTGGAGGTGCATGCAGATCGCTGTGGAGTGGCTGCACATCTTGGATTCCCTCATGTGGAATTACCCTGGCATGGAGTGCGTGGAATAAAGTGACTGGATTTGGTACCTCTTTGTGCTACTTTGGTGACACAGTGTCATCCAGACATTATTATTATTCATTGTGGAGAGAACAGTTTAGGACATGTCTCTTGAATCTCTTTGCAATTTGCAATGAAAAAAGGACTTGTGAAAGTCATGGATATGTTTCCAAAGTCCCGAGTAAATTTTTCTCGTATTGCGCAGAGACAAATGTGGCTGCATTCTTCTTCATTTGATCCACAAATTGAGAAAGCGAAGCGCAATGTCAACAAGGCTGTTTGTACCTTTTTGTACCTTTTTACCTTTTCACAATGAAAATATGATGTTTTGTAGTACACACATTTTTTGCAAAGATGGAGTACATCTTACTTATGCTGGCAATTAGATTTTTTCTGGGATATGTACAAAATGCATTGCGACTCTTTTTGGAATTACAGCAATCCATTTTGCAGTAGGTGTTGACCATTTGAAGTTTACAAAACACACAAAAACCCACAAAAAGGCTATTTTCAGAGCCGCCACTTCCTCCCAGAGAAAAGTGCAATGGTTCTGATAGGGCAGCACCGCAAACATTTTAAATGTCCATGGACTGTCCACAGACTTCTGAAAATGCACAGGGCCCTGCAGCATTTCATTGGCACTTCTATTTTTTAATTGTGAAATGCGGCTCTAAATTGAGCCATTTTTTGGGGTTTTTGTTGTTTTATATTTATTTTGTTTTTTTAAACACAACACACAAGGAAAGGAAGGGCAAGGAGGGTAAGGAAGGGACACCAACCACGGGGATAAGAAAGAGCAGGTGGAGAGAGGAAGATGTAGGGTGGACCTTATTCAGGTAGGTAGCAGTCCTTCTCACACTCCCAGACAGCAGACTCGAAAGCACTTCAAAGGGGTTCTCCTCCCTGCAGAATACAGCATTGCAGTACATGCACATTACTGTGACCTTCGAAAGGTAAGGGTCATCAGCATCACGTATGGCCTGCGAGGCAGCTGGAGGGATGCGCTGCCCCACAGGAGTGTCACTTGTGGTGGCAAGAGCGGAAACGAAGGATGCTGCAGGGGAACTCAACCTATTACATTTAACACAAGGTACAACATTACGAAAAGCCCCACCGTGGAACGACCTTATGTGTCGCTTCATTGAGGTAGTACCGTAGCTGTACAAACCCGGGTTTGCCACGACTCACTACCAACTGGCACTGAGTGCAGCACAACCTCCACACCCAAGATTCACGGTGAGAACAAGTAGTAAGGACTTCCACTAACTCATCCTCGTCATCCTCTTCATCACTGTACTCTGCATCCTCACACCTGTTCCTCTCTGCAGGCCTTTGGGGAGGTGGTGGTGGAGGAGGTAAGGGGTAGTGTTGAGGCAGAAGTAGCACCAGCTGGAGCAGCAGGAGCCATGGTTGCCATCTTCAGTGGTGTCAGTACCACCAGAATGTGAGCAGTCTGCACACAGGAAAGAGCAAGAACAATCCAATGCAACAATGCATCAAGGAGCTTTCTCTGTCCTGGAAGCCCAAAAACAGAATAATGAGCAGCTCTGGGGTGTGGCCTTTTATAGGGGTGCTGGTGCACGCTTTGTGGACACCCACACTGTCCGCGACCACTTCGAACAACAAAGGGCTTTAAAAGTTCTAGAAAGTATGTAGATCGCCAGGGACATTGTCTGGCATATGTGCAAGGGTGAACTTTCACTGGAAAATACCATGTATTGTTCAAAAAATCCCTTTTTAAATGTCTGGGGGCCCGGACTGTGTTCGCGTACAAGGACCCATGCTTAGTGTGGGTGCAGTCACATGATAACGTCACGGACACGTTCGCGAATGGGACGGCTGTCCGTAGAACACCAAATGCGCGGAGTCGGCCGTGCGCATGCTTGCGGGAGTTCTAAGGACAGTGCTCCTGTCACCGAATTAATTAAAAGTGCAACACACATGTGGCGGACAGTTGCGGACAGGCCCGATGTTCGTAGGAGCCAAGGGTGTGATGCGCATGCGCGCGGGTGTTCTACCGACAGTGTTCAGGTCCCCGAACAAAATAAATGTGCATCACAAATTTGCGGACAGAAGAATGGGATATGTGTTCTATGGACATATTCATTCTAGTTGCGGACAATGCGAACAGGGAATGTTCTTAGGACACCTTAATTTGAATAGTTACAGACATGAGGATGGATTTAGTGTCCTGCGTACACCCCCATTTTGACTAAGAACAGTGCGAACAGGTACAGTGTGCTTAGTTCACCCACATTATGGTTAATTGCGGAAATGCGGACATCTTGTGTGTCCTAAGGACACCTCCATTTTGATTGCGAACAGTGCAGACAGGTATAGTGTCCTTAGGACACCCCCATTTTGAATAATTGCGGACATCCCGGACACCCGCTCTGTCCGAAGACACCCTAACTGCCTTTTAAAAAGAAATAAGACACAGAGGACTATAGGAACATCTCACAAAATATTTTACTATTGTATGAAAATATAAAAATTAAGAAAGAGAGGTGGAAGCAGAAACTGATACAAATACAGGGGAATTAGGGATTGGTACATGTTGGATAGTAGGCGAGGAAGGGATTGCAGTCTCATCATAACATTTTTCTTGCTGGGGAGTTTTTGGGGATGGTTGGCTGGGATATATAGAAGGGGTACAGGTACATGTGGGACAGTGATATTTAATAGTTTCCTTTATATGGTCCTCCTCAAAGTTTTTTAAAAGAATGACATTTGTCATTAATAGATCAATTTTTTGCTCCACACACTGCAAATGATTTTCCAAGGTGTCTGTTTCTGTATTATGTTTAATGTATGTATGGTCTGTTAAAAAGAAATATGTTAAGTACACATAAAGTAATGGTTATTAATTGGTTTATTTACAGAAGTGTAGTGTCTACCATTAGTATCACTGTTTTCACTCATTTCATCCCGAGGAGAATTTTCTTCGAGCCATTACAAAGTACTAGACATGTCTGTGTAAATAACAAAAAAAAATACTTTTAGTGTACCTAATACATAACGTTTACAAATATATCAAATTATTATAGTGTACTTACTAGTTTATTTTTAAGTTTTGCTGTTACTCCTGTGTAGGTGTGCTGTTGATTTTTCCTGTGCAGTTTCTGTGAGGTAATTCTGCTGGAGGCATATTTATTTTCTTTTGGTATGTTCCATTATTTTGCATATGCTATGTAATTGGACTGTTGGTGTCTTACATACACAGTTTTACTTCCTATTTATTATTGAATGTAATCTATTTATGTGCTGCTTTTTGAACATGTTCAGTGTTTTTATTGCATGATATAACAATGTAAGATACCCCATGAGTTTTTGGATAGTGTTGATGTTGACTGAGTCCATCCGCAGACATGCACACAGTCCGAAAACATCAGAACCACTAGCGTAGGACAGGGGGTTCAGTACGTTATATGTTACATGTATTTAAACTAAGGGAATCCTACTAAACACCTATCAAATTCATGCTAGCTATATCTATATATATTCAGTGAAAAAACTTTGTTAAAGGGGTGTTATGGTTAAGTTGAGCTACTAAAAACCTATGAAATTCAGTGAACAAAAACGTTGTTAAAGGTACGTTATGAAATTCAGTGAAAAAAACGTTGTTAAAGGGACGTTATGGTTACACGTAAAACCAAAAAAAACCCTGAAATTTGGCAGTCATGGCAAGCTAAGCAACCATAAATCGCGCCACCACCGTGCTCTGCTTAAACTAACACCCAGGACATCAAAGATGACATCACAAATGTCATTGATGACATTTTCTAGGCAAATTCTCTGCTGACCCAGGCAAAGCACTGGTATGTATCAGTGGGCAAATGTAGGGGCTGGAACTGTTCCAGTCCCAATTCATATAATGGCCAAAGTGTGCCCTTTGCTGGGCAGATGTACTGTCTGGTGGCTTTCCCTGATGGAACAGCCACTGACAGTTTCAATGGAGCAGATCCTAACTATTGGTGAGGTCGGGGGAGTCTGCAGCTCAAATTTAGGATAAAAGGAGAGCTCCTGCAGCCATTCGTCAGATCGTCATTGGAGGAAAGAGCCCTTTGAAGATGAGCATCCTGCTGAAGACACGGAACTCATCATTGGTGCCATATAGCATTGTCTTTTTCACTGTCCCAGAGAAGAACTCCTCTTTTGCCATACTCCAGAAGGCATTCATCTGTGTTTTGACCTATGGACCAGTAGGAACAACCAGTCTTGACTCATACTAGATAATCCTATTTTGGAAGCCTTCATAATTTTTCCGGTACAATTCTGTGGGCTGGACCAGCATCCTCCTGAGCTTCCTTACTGCAGCAGATGCCATTTCAAATACAGACTTGGAACTCTGGAGACAATCTGATGGCAGAAAAGGAGGATTCCACCTACAGTTGCAAATTTCCAGCACAAAGTGAGGCCTTGTAGGACCAGTTTCCTTGTTTCTGCCACAACAGTCGACTTGTGTCGTTTGACTGCAGTGGTCACTGTTTTCCACTTTCAATCTGTCCTGGGGTCCTCTGAGGTGGTCAATAGAGTGATACTCATTTTTTCACTGTGCCACGGCCCTTCATCTGTCCAGTGCTAGGAACCATTTTGCCAGAGCACGGAACCACCATCTATCCAGATATAAATCCAGAATGCACAAGTGACATTACAATTTAGGAGCCACAGAAATGGTCAATGAGAAAAATATAGTACAGGGGGTGAATTAGCATACCTGCTTCTACTCCCTAACCTCCAAAGTGCTTAACAGGAGCAAAGTTCTAAACTTACCTCTCTCTTGCCATACTGTTATCAGTGGAGATGTGGTCAAGAATCCCCCCTGGGTCTTCCCTTAAGGTGGTGTGATGGGAGAGGACCTCCTAAGAACTTTGCATCCCTTGTTCTTAACTTTTAAGATGCTTACAGCTGCATGTTGGCTTTGTAAATGCTTCTTTACCCTACTTTAAAGACTACTAGCCTCCTGGAAAGGGTTTAATCATGAATTGTGTCTTTGGAGCACTAGGTCCATTCTCTTCTAAAAAGAGGACTTTTAAAGTGTTAGGCCTTATTTTCATATGACTGTGAATTGTGTTTTAACTCCTACAGTTTACTTAAATATTCTCAGACTGATTTATTACTTCCCGTTATCTATTCTTCAGTTGCTTCGCTAAACTACAGTGTTCTATATCTTGTCCTCACACTGTTTAAAGAAAAGTGTTGATGGCCTGTAACCAGAGCAACCCAAAATGAATGTGCATATTGGTAGTGTATGTTTTTCTGGGATGGACTTAGAGCTTCCCAGCCAAGCAAAAGGGTTCAGGCTGAGAAAAAAAAAACTATTAGCATGTACCATTGTGTGAGCAGGATGGGTGTTGCATGATAGAAGGCACCCAGATCACTTGTAGTTTGTGTTGACACATGTTAGATACCCAGATATAGCGAGAAAGAAGGAGCAACAAATATATTGATGTTGCAGTTGCAGAGGTTATAGATAGGGCAGTGCATAGGCCCCATGTTTAGTAGTTGTATATGAAGTTATGTTTTTAGTAAGGTAGAACATAGAGCTGATACAGGTGGATGATGTAGTCCAAAAGATACATACTGTGGTAGGAGTGACGTCAGTGTGGTAAAATGGCAGGAGTGTCAACATATTGGATTCTAAGTTCTAGTATCGAATGCACAGAATAGAGCACATGTCTTGATGTGGAGCTGCATCTCTGTTTAGCTCAGTCCCAAGACAAATCACTTTTCCCTCCCCTAGGAGAGAAGCCGAGGTCAGAGGCACCTATGGTGCACAGATAAATGCTAAGTCTATCCAGCTGCAGGGCCTGAATGTTGTGGAAATGGAATGTTTGCTGTGGGGAGAACAGGTAGGGATTCCAAGAGGCCAGGCAAAGATGTAGGGCACTAATGCCCTCCCCAATAAGCAGTCAGCCATATGCATTACAAGTAGATATACATCTGAAGCAAATAAATCTACGACATTCAGACTCAAAAGTGGTGCCCCAGTCATGTAATTTCTGGGCACCTGGGATTTGAAAGAGATAAGGAGGTGCTGTGTCTGGAATGTTCCATGATTTTGGATAGGGTTGAAGCTTGTGTGCACGACGGAGTCTGGTATAATGAAGCTTATTGTCTTGTTAAAGCAGAGTTGACCTCACCAGTTTACTTTGATCATGTCTGGATCAGAGGAGTGCACATCACATGACGTACAATTTAATAATGTGTCAATATCTTTATTAACCAATCCGGTACCTGGGTTTAATAGTGATGATGTAGTGGGTCATGTGTCTGGGGGAACGAGTTTAGATAAGGTGTGGACGATCAGTCCAGGGACTGTAGGTGTGTATTAGCATGTTCTATAGGTAGTAGCTAATGAAGTAGTGGGATGACATTGTAACCTATGTGTGCAGATTTGTGGTTTTCCGCTATTTAAACTGTAACTTATTGGGGAGTGATGAACTTCTTGTCAGTTTGGTTCTACAGGACCACTTTGAGATTGTTTTACATGTAATAAACCTTGTTCTTCCTTGCAAAGAAGTGCAGTGATTGTGTGATCTTTTGGATTACTTTTATCATTCATGTTTTGGGTTCCTGCACTCTTTACAAATTGGTGACCGCCAATGTCAATCCTGGCCCTCCATGAGGTCAGGGGTGTCGCAGCTGCACATCCTGGGGTGTGGTGCCCATCTGCAGTCTCCAGTCCCCAGTGCATGATTTGGAGAGGTTCACAGGTGCTGCGTTGCCTCAAGGCCTGCCTTCTCCTTGGAGCCGGGCGCGGCTCACAGTTGTGCAGGCCATTGACAGGATCCCGTATTGGAGGAGCTTGGGAGAACACATAGATGCAAATGCACTTTTACGGGAGAAAACAAGAGGAGAGAGTGTGAGTAGATTATCAGAGGGTGGAGTTTATAGACCACGTAGCAATATATAGTGGTTTTACTATATATACTGGTGGCCAGAGGGATCTCCTTGGCTGAGAAGAAAGTTGACATCCTGGCAATATAGCGGGAGAAAAAGAGAACAGAGGGCAAACAGGAGGTCCAGTATAGGGAGTGTGAAGAGGGGAAATTCCCTCATCCCAAGGTAAGGGGACAGAGGAAGGGTCTAAATCATTGTGTAAATAAGTGTGATTGTGTTGTGTAGGCCCATTATATAGGGGCCTGAGATCCCTTTGCCCAGCACAAGGGAGTGTAAGGAGGTAAATTCCCTCATCTTGAAAAGGAGGCTGAGGAAGGGTATAAATGATTGTGTATATAAAGGTATTTTATTGAATTATGAAATAACTTGCTATAGTATGTAGTGGTGATTGTTGAGATTGGGTGAAGAAAGGTGTGGTTTAATAAGTGTGTGGTGTGTGTGGTGAGATGAAAGGGGAGGGGGAATCAGAAAGTGCAGGCAGTGTCGGGAGGTCAGGATAGATTGGCACCATTGGATTGGTGTCTAAGAAACAAAAGATGATTACAAGTGCAGAACCAAACTTAATTTTAAGTAGCTTTACCCCACTGTAATGCATGAGTTGCACGCTCCAATTGTAACGGGAAAAAAGTGCCCTGTGTTACCCCTGCACCTTGTGTGACCCCTGTACCCTGTGATACACCTACAACCCCCACAGCCCTGCCAGCCTCACAGGGAATACCGATTAGTTTGGATAGGGATGCGGCTGTGACTGGAAGAGTGATGACATTGTGGTGGAGATGGGGGGAGGGACTCCCTTCCAATACATGCTTGAAGATTCCACTGGAAATAGTCATGTTTTTTGTTCCTTTCTAAAGGAGAGGTAGTATTTGTGGTGGAAGATGTGTAGTGGAAGGGAGTTCCAGATGGAGGGGGCTTGGCTAGAGAAAGCAAATCCTCCCAATCTGGTGTAGTTGTGGGGGGGGTGTGGATTACGAGCATTGTCAAGCCTGATCAGAGACATCTGGTTGGATGGTATCGAGTGAGGAAAACTTTTTTTGTCGCATTATTAGAAGACCAAGCAGATGACTTTTGGAAAAAAGTGGCTTACCCGTGGGTACAAAGGGGTGATTACAATTATGAGGCAGCACATTGCAATGATTGCCGGGTGAGGGTATGGGCTGCTCTGAGAGCAGCCTATCCTGACACACCGGATACACACTCAATTATTTTATTTATTTTTTAATTTATTGAATATTTATAAAGCACCCCATACAGCAAAAGTTTTTCCAGGCACAACAAGGCCAAAATGGGTGGGTAAGCAGGAGATATAATCAACAAGAACGGTCCTACTAGGCCTTGTTCCATTCGGATTTTGCAAGTGCAACAGTGAGAAGTGCAAACAGGGTGGTGATGATTAGGGAAGGAGGGAGAAAGGTGAAGAGCCCAGGGGCTAGGCAGTGCTGGGGGAAGGGAAAGTACCACCGGAATGATGGTAGTGGACGATCATTTTAGGGTGAGAACAGGGATGAACCGCAATCTAAGTGCAAGGACAGGGGATGGACCAGACGCAGGAGGGGTACCCGTACCACCAGGCCAGTCAGGAAGGGGGCCCAGAAGGGCCATGCTAGTGAGAGGTCTCCTAGTAGACTGGTCAGGGATGGCTTGGTGCTCAGTGAGACTCATAAAAGATCAGGCTGCCAGTCACATTGCCAGAAGGGGGTGTTAGCCAGGGAAGGGGAGAGGGAAGGATGTATATAAGAGTCGTGTTTTGAGAAGCTTCTGGAACTTAATAAGATGTGGCTCATGTCTGAGAGGGGCATCAAGGCCATTCCAGAGGGATGCACCTGCCGAAGAGAGAGATCTACCGCCCAATTATGGCACAAACTTTGAAAGAAGACGAAGACCCTGCACAATATATAATCCAAATTCAGGAGATGTGGACAGCTGAGACAGAGGAATCATGGCACAAGAATATACCAATATGATGAAAACTCGTGGGGATGAAAGCTGAAGGATGGGCAGAAATTCAGGCAATTATATTACACCATTGTAGGCGATGGCAAGAGAAGGAGAAGGAATCGATGGATAACACACAGAAGACTGAACCTAAGTTAGTACAAAAGAAATTATCAAATCTGAGTATAGAAGGAGCAGTGATTACAGGTTCACATGTATCGCAGGTAGAAACGAGAATAGTGCAGGTAGAAACGAGAATGGCACTGTGTTTACAGAAGGAAACCCGGCTACCCAGATAACCAAGGTTATCAGGAAAGATATCAAGGAGTTTATCAGAGAGGTTACCAAAGAGGGAGGGGAACATTCCAAGGAAGACAAAGGGTGAGAGGAGGAGGAGGGATGGGGCCAAGATTTGGAGGACCAGGCGCGTATTGGTCATGTAGGAAAATGGGCAATTTAACACGGGAAAGTAGGAACAGGTACGCATATTCATATGATCGATGCACTTATCCCAGCGGTCTGGTAGCCCCAATTACATATCATCAGCAACCCTGAATGATGCCTCCAAGGTCATCGTATGGCACAGTCCTAGCGCAGATGCCCCAGCAGGGGCAACAGAGTACTAAACAAGGATTTGGTTAATATCTACGCACAAAACACTCATTTAGGATGTAGATGACCTCCTAGGATGTAGCACAACAGACGTCATATTTAGAGCATGTTCAGTATCACTGCTAACACAGCTTGCCAAAAAAGTATACAAAGTGGATACCGATAAAATGCAGTATTGTCAGAAGGAAGTTTTGTATTTGAGACAGATTATATTATCTGCTGGGAGAAGAGTAATCCGAGAAAGTGCAGCTGCAGTACAAAACATACCACGGCCAAAACAGTAAATGAGATGCAACAATTTTTGAGTTTGTGTAACTATCGTAAGCCATGGATTGTCAACTATTCTAGTTACACAAAACCTCTGCTGGCGGAACTTAAGGATGCACAGAAATGAAACGGAACATTTATATGGGCAGATGATATGATTACATGTTTCCAGGAACTCAAATATGCAATGCGTAATGCACCAGTACTGGCAATACCTGATTATACGAAGGAACTGTACTTGCTTTCACATTCTAATGGCCAGATCATGACAGCAGTGTTGGCCTAACAAACATCCTTTGGACTCCTATTATAGTGGCATATTGGATTCAGTGATGCAGGGTCAATTTACTTGTGAACCCCATTGGCCACTGTAGACTTTGCCATTGAAAAATCTACAAAAATTCAGTATTGGTTGCCCAGTGACATTATATGTAGAGCACACAATCTTTGCAATTCTTGAGAAATCTAAATACACTGTGACCAAGGGCATCTGCTTATGAAATAATTCACATTGTGAGATGCCAGAGAGTAAATCATGCCACGTGTATTTCAATGCCTGTCCAACATTGTGAGGAAGTGCATGATTGTGTTACATATGAAGGTCCTCAAGGTGATTTAATATGAGCAAGTGTGGAGGCATTTGAAGAAGGAGAGGTACTCTGTGTTGCTGGGTCATCGACAATTGGTCAGGAGACTGGCCAGAGACTCATATGTGCAGCAGTTGTGCACCTTGTGGGGGGGGGTATGAGGTTGTAGTGCAAAATAGGTTACCAACAAACTATTTGGCTCAGGCAGCAGAACTGATTCCATGTATTGAAGGATTAGAGCTATCGAAGGGTTGCTTACTGAACATGTACTCTGACTCTGCACAGATGACCACCATTGTATATTCAGAAAAGAGAGGGTTTTCCTTCAGGCAGCACACCTGTACAGCATGTGGCCCTGTTGGAGAGATTTATGTATGCCTAGTCCCACCCAACACTAGTGGTGGTGGTTAAATGTGCTACCCACACCCAAAATACAGCCCCCATCTCACTTGGTAGTGATGCAACAAATAAGGCTGCCAAAGAAGTGCCATATTTGCGGGACACAGATGTCACTGCATATCCCAAGGTAGCAAATCAACATCTTCAGCTAGAAATACCATCCACTGCAGTACCTCGCATACAAATAATTGAGATGCAAGTTCAGGTGCCCCAGGAAGACAAGAAGCTGAAGGGTAAAAGGGGGTATTCACTGTCATCAACTGATTTGATATGGAGACAAAACATTTCAGTTAAAGTAGTTTTCCCATGGGAAATTCTTATGGTTGCTCTTGAGCAGCTGCATTAAACAGTGCATGTTTTGAAACAGCACTTTGCAGCATATATTCAGGATGACTGATTTGTCCCAAATCTGCAAGAGTATAACAATGAATAAGTGGCAGATTGCACTACATGTCATCTTTATAGTACTCGACAGACTCTCATGGTGTTTCACGGCACATTTGCTTGTTCAACTGGACTCTTGTGGTAACTCCACGTTGATTATGTGGACATGCTTAACAGGTGCAGTAGTTATCGTCACCTTATTTTTGTGGTGTGTCCGTTTTCTCATTGGATTGAGGTTGGCTCTTGCACAGATCCCGATGGAAAATCATTGGCACAATTGTAGGTATGCATGGTTATTCCTCGCTGGGGGATATGTGACGTCCTAAAGATTGATAATGGAACGAACTTTGTTTATGCATTTTTTAAATAAATTGCAACCCTATTAGGGAAATGGCATAAACTGTGCTCGATCTACCAGCCTCAAGCCAATGGTATTGTTGAAAAACTAAATGGTATGTTGAAAGCTAATCTATCAAAGATATGTACTCTGCTAGGGACGAACGGGTTTCACTACCCCCTCTGTCTTTGATTAGCGTGAGAACGCAGCCAAGTGACGATCCCAACTTGTCACTGCATGAGATAGTGACTGAGAGGATGCATACACCTGTGACACCTGCATGCACAGCATCAGTTCCTCACAGGGCAGCAGGAGTATTGAGGAGGAGTGTCAGGGGTATTTGAGGAAGCTAACAAAAAGTGTAAGGATTTTGTCTCAACAGATTGCCGGTAGAACAGAACACACAGCTGAGATGTTGTCAGCAGATCCAGTGAATTTACCACTACCACTACTGGATCCTGGGGAACAGATTTTCATGCAGATCTTCAACCACCAATGGAATGATCAACATTTCCAAAGCCCATTTACAGTTGTCTTTGCCACCCAATTTCCAGTTCATGTAAAGGAGTTACGGTACTGGGTCCACTTATCTGATGTTCGGGAAAGCTTCCGGTACCGCTCCACCTTCTTGTGATTATTAAGCAACTACTGAATAATGTTTTTCATGATGATGCACCTGATAAATTGCTATAATGTGATGAAAGGTTTGGATTGTTGAGCATATGTTTCTGTTTTTTCTATACAAGTATTGTGTAATATATTTGTCAAGTTGCACATGATGTTTTCTTTTTGGAGTATCCATATTGTTTCTGTGTGTTTATTTCACATTCTTGGGGCATACAGGAGGCTATGGGAACGACAGAGATGTATCTTTGTGGATGACCGAACCAGGAGGTAAACAGAGACAGTGATAGAATATAATCAGTGTAAGGGTGTGATACTGGATACTGTGTGGATGTGCGCCATTCAGGGACAGATAACATGTGGTATAATAACATGCACAAAGTGGGGAGGGAGATGTCAAATGAAAGCTGCTATATGTGCTCTTTGATACCTCATAGCCCAATGTTTGCTAACCTGGCCCTGTACAGAATACAAAGTCTTTTCCAGGTGCACACAGTTCAAGCAGTAATAATGGACAGAGATGATGAAGGAAGTGCAGAGAATAAAGAACAAGCCCATTGCAAAATAAGATCATTGCTTAAAATGGAAGGAGCACTTTTTTCCAATGACAGCTGGGTGGCAGGAGTAGTGAGCTGTGTAGCAGGGTGCTTACTAGGGTTATTGTAGGATGTGGGGGCCATCATCAACCAGAACGGTGGCAGGACATGGGGAAATAATGTGCCAAAATTGACATGGATTGAGTTATGTGAGACCCCAGCAAGAGTATAGTGACCAATGGAGTATTCCTTTTGCTTTCGAGGAAATGGTACTACTATACCTGTAGGCTCATATATTTATTGTAATAAGACACTTGTTATCCCTGATCTGACCAAAGACACAGCAGTGCTAATGGATGTCTATTGTGTGGGGCCTACACCTCACGCTATCATTGAGGGGTGTATTTTCACTAGTCACCTTGCACTCAGAGGATCTAGTAGCTCCTGATGCCTATCTAACTGTCATAAATGTGCCAACCCCAGAAACAACTAAGCCCTCTTCCAACAAGCATGTCTGTTGCTCGCCAAGGCTTTGTCGTCAGAAAAGATCTAATAATGTGTCCAAAGACTCATCTGACCAATTGTAGGTGATCCCAGGCCAGCTTAAATTATTCACCAAAACCTTTCTTACATCCACGCTGGTGCCAAGTATCCAGATTTCATCTAATGTGAAAAGGCTGCAGATTACTAGGTGCAAGATGCTTCAGTTGGAGAACCAAATGGAGCAGGGACTTAATTCCATAAAGACTGAATTACGGACAATCAGGTTCATGACCCTCCAGAACAGATACGCTCTGGATTTTCTCATGCCTATGGAAGAGGGTGTGTGCAAGAACAATTGAATGTCTTGTTGCACATACATTCCTATAAATGACACTGACAACAGGTCCTTAACCCATGTGATAGGAGGCCTTCATAATTTGAGTATTGCCATGAGAAAGAAGGAGTAAATGCTGATGACTGGTCTGATTCAATGTTTTGTGGGCCCTGTTGTGGTTAGAAATAGCTGTTAAATTATTGGTTCGCATTGTGGTTTTCTTTGCTCATGCTTTTTTGTTTGTATCAAATGATCCTGAGATGTTGCACGAAGACCCTGCTGATGAGTGCCACAATGATGGTGTCAATAACAATGGGTAGAGTTCTGCTTCTCACAAAATACAAGTACACTCAGACTGATAGATGGGATGGGGTAGTAAAACCAAGGATTCTGAAAATGGATCAAGATTTTGGACCTTCGGTTACCTTGACCATACCCCCATCATACATAGACAACAAGTATGAAGAGCATTGGTTTGACCTAGCTAGAGATGGGGGTGATGTTTTATGACAGGTACTCTGGAAGAATCGGCCGGGGGGGGTCTTCTGTCCTGTGTGAAGGGCGTGGGTACTGTTATGAAACCAGTGGAGTCATCACTGAACACCCAGCAGTAACCTCCTCTCATGTGGCCAGGGGACAGCAGCAGCTACCTGATCCCGATGCTGGTGTGGCAATATGAGGGGGGATCACATGGGAGAAGAATACCTCTGGGGAGATGTCATGACTCCACCGGGTGAGATATGGTATCCCCCATTTTTCCATGAGATCAACTTTCCTGAGTCTGAAACCCTAATTGCTTATTGTCATGTTTCCACTCCTTTTCCCATGATAAACAGGAACCCCCTTTTGTTAAATCTTCAAACCGACCTTGTAAGTCTGTTGGAATAATCTTTTTTCAATTCCACTTATCAGTCTCTCAGAAACTACTTGCCATCAAAGCCTTTTGGAATTGCTCATCCAAGTTCCATGAGTCAATCATTTACAATGGACTTTAGTTCCTACAATTCACAAAATACTGAGATGAGGAAGAAAAGGAAACAACGTGGAACAAGAGAGACTGTGAACCTAGTGAGTGTTCTAATGTTTCCAGGCACACACCTGTGTCTGGGAAATTTAAGTAGCCCAAACATAGGATGAGGGGTAGCTGCTGTGGTGATTGGCAAGAGAGAGTTGCACCTCTCTGCACTATTACTTAACTGAAAGAGAGAGCAAAGAGATGGACATACTAAAAGGGAATTAAAGCTGCAGATAAACCCTTTGCAAATGTGTAAATGCACACAGGGCCAATACGAAGGAAACATGAGAAAGATAACATACAGGGAGGATACATCATTGAATACTTTATACAGACAAGTTTTGGAGCGGGTGAAAAGCCCAAATGAGCAGAGTTCCTGGCAGGGAATTATACCAGGGAATTGAAGAAGATTATAAAAAGACAGTGTTGTGTGCAAGTATTGAATCTGGCCAAGAAATGCCCAAAGAACTGTTACTGAAAAGAAACCAAAGTTGTGAAGTTAAATAGGTGTTGTGCAAGTGTTGTACTCGGCCAAGAGAGGCCCAAAGACTCCGAAGCGAAAGGATTGTTGTGCAAGTGTTGTACTTGGCCAATAGAGGCCCCAAAAGACTATGGTGTATGAACATCTGAAGGAGTAAGGAATAAGCAGGGGAAGGGAGCTACCCTATGGAACCAAGAACGTTATCCTTGAAGAAACCTGTTTTTTTTTAAATCATGTATCCTTCCTTTATGTACACATTTTCCAAACCGATCAAGGTTAATGACAAATCCCCTTTTTCACCTTACAGTTAGGCTTGTAGTGTGAGGGTCAGAATAAAATGTTGGAAAAGGACTGTTTTGTTTTTGACATTCTGAAATGAACAGAGGCTTTGATTTTGATTTGGTAGGGAGATCTTTTTAGATTAGGGTCAGTGACAGTCTTTAACCGGAAATATGGCAACTTGTGTCCAACTCTCATTTCTGACTCACAGTAACCAAAGATGGTGACCATAGCAGAAAGGAAGCAGCATGGTTAGTTAATGGAGAATGGAGGGAATGTTGGGATGCACTTGCAGCATCCCAGCAGGGCAAAAAGGTTCAGGCTGAGAAAAACCTATTAGCATGAACCATTTTGTGAGCAGGGAGAGATTTAACCAGCAGAATTTGTACAGATTAGTTGTAGTTAGTTCTGATACACAACATTCCATTTGGAGAAATCTAGACAATTAAAAGAAACTGCTGTGACAATATGGAATTCCTAAAATATGTAAACAATCCAGTCAAGAAATTCAAACAGAGAATACCACAACAAAATTCTACAAAAAGCACAGACATGAACAAAGTCCAAAGAGAGATCGGGATTGTTACACAATAAGTATCTCAACACTGAGACCACAAACAGCAATACAATAAGATTCATCACTATTTACAGCTCTAATGTTTACACCATTTGCAACATTTGCTGAGCAAAAAGAAAGAACTCAAGATGAATGTCTGAATGGATACATAAAGTGGGTACAATGCAGGGAGCATTACAGACCTTAATGGTTGATGAACAACAATGGATTGACCATTTTGGATCCCTCTTCTCGATAAAATTCATAACAAACTCCTTGAAACCTCTGTCCACAAAGTCTACCCAGTTATCATGGGAGCTAGATGAACAGGAGACCCAGACTCAATCTTGAAATTGAGAACTTCAAGGGCCCCTGTCCCTGATGGCCTTTCTAATTATGCAATAAAACAAGCTCCTAAGGAGTGGACTAATTTCACTTACACCATATTCCATCAAATACTGAGAGAAAAGAAAATCCCACCCTCCTGGAAAAGGCGGTTATCATGCTCATTTTTAATAAAAAGGGATTAAGAATAGATGCGAAATAACTATTGGTCGATAGCTCTACTCAAAAGCTTGGGGAAAATCTTTGCCTACATTATATTAAAACGTTTAACTAAATGGCCTAGCGACTTAGGACACCAACATCTCCATCAAACAGTATTTGTAAAGGGCATAGGCACCGGCTTGAACCTATTTCTTCTGAACCTGTTCAAGCTCCAATCCATCAAGGAAAAAACTAAACTCTACATTGCTTCTGTGGATTTGGAGCAGGCTTTTGACAGCATCAACAGGAACCAAGCTCAGAGACTGGAATTGCCCTGAGGACTTAGTTGAACCAATAGAAGAGTTGTACACTCAAGGGGTACACCGCATGAACCATCAGGGGCTTTTATCAAGGTGATCAGGGCTAACAAAGGCTTAAAGCAGGGCTGCGCATTGGCACCCATCCCTTTTAACCTTTATATCTCTGATAAGGAATCTAACCAAAACACGGTATGAGGATTTCCACCTAAGATTAATGAAAGACCGGTCCATGGATTGTGTATGCGAATGACCTGCTCCTGAATGACAGAACTCCCATAGTATTGCAAAGGAGACTTGAGGCCCTTCAATCTTACATGACACTAAATGATCTAAGAGTCAATGTGAAAAAATCAAAGATCATGGTGTTTAATGACAAAAAACAAAGACAAACCCTGAGATTCCGGTGGTGATTAAACCAAGAACCACTGGAATGCATTGGCTCGATTACATACTTAGCAGTTTGCATCGACTAGAGTGTTGCAGAAACCTCTTGGGCCATTTTGTTAATATCAAAAGTAGAAAATCTATCTGCCCAGGGGTTGAGCTTGCATAACCAAAAGGCAATTCCTATCCTCTCGTATGGAGCAGAATCAGTTCTACATCTTGCATGGCAAATAAGGGAAATCCTGGAAGGAGCCTTGTGTAAGAGAGTTTTTGAACTTCCTAAGAGTCTTCCCATGGTGTGCATTTGATTTGAACTTGGTCTTCTGTCCTTATATTCAGTATCCTTGTGGAAATCTCTAACTCTGTTGGCACATGTAGGATTAACTGAGCATAGGACCTTGTTTTTGGGATCCACAATTGCAACAGCTCCGACACTATCTGTAGATGAATGGTGGAAAAAATGTAATGGGTGAAAGCCAACGTTAGTTTTTGCTCTTGTGAAGTTTTTAAATGGTATTTTTACTGAAACAATGTGATGATTGTACATCATGAATGATCAGCTAGCCACACCAGAATGGGAAGTTTTATCATAATATTCTGTGGCTGGCTTGGGGAGATACATGTTTAAACAGAATGCATGGAAAACCTTTGTTAAAGGTTTGTAATAAACTAATTTAAAATAAAATAAAAAAAGAAAGCAGTGTATATTATGTGAGTGACTAAGCTCTTGAGGATGATTCCGTTTTCAATGCAGGGACATTTTCAGGGCTATGTTACTCATGCAATCCAGTATCACTTCTACAGATTACCTTCCACTGCCCACACTCTGTTCTGCCCTAGTCCATTCATTCAGCACTGTTAGGTGTTTCATACTAACTGCAAATATCATCCTTTCCCTGGGTCCCCAAATAGTGTGCCATAAACAAATGCTATGCTATGCCCTGTAACCAAGTAATATATGCTTGTATAACATACTGATGTACTGCACTCGGTTGCTTCCTAAAATCTTGATGGAACTCACATTGCCAAAATGTAGTAAATAAAAATTAAATAATAATCTCTTCTTTTGATTTAAAGTGTGTACTCCTACACTTCATTTCCATAAGAGTTTAAGGCAATGTGTCACTAGGGAGCACCATTGCAAACATCTTGGTGCAGAAGCAAGATGCAAATGAGGTCCTGCCCTTTTTATGTAGCTGGAAAGGTGCAAAGCAACTGTCACAGTTTTCAGATGGCCACACTCAGAGCAGTTGTTACCTTAATTGGTAGAGCCCTTGCAGGATCATCTCAGAAGGAAGACAGAAGGTGGGGCTAACAGAGCACCTGCAAGTGCCACAAGAGGAAATTGCAGAGGATAAGGTATAGGAAGCAAGACTGAGCACTATGAATGGGGAGGACTAGTAAAAAATACTTGACTTAGTGCAAGAGAAGGGCATTGAAGCTGTGGATCCACTGTTGACATTTCTAGAGAATGCCTTCCCCATCTTTGGAGTAAGGGAGGGTATTGTGGAAACAAATGGAAAGGGGTGTTGGAGAGGGTGTAGCAGACACATTGGGCTGTCCGGAGCCAGATGATGACACAGTACAGCACACGATTGGTCATGCAGGGTGATGAGATGGAAGAGAGACAAGTGAAAAGACAGAGCCGATCCCCCAGAAGATTCTCAGGAGAAAGCATCTGCACCTGTGCATGCTGTTACAGATAGGGCAAGGAAGGCACAGTTGTCTCTTGTAACATTTTAGGTGGTAGAGTGGGCATCCTAACACAGGGTTCAAACAATGACCACCTTTTCATGTGTCTGTGAGCAATTTAGCTGGCAAGGAGGGAGGATAGTGAGGCAATAAGGAGGATGATGGACTGTGAGTTGTGCACAATTTTCAATGCTCTAGTGAAGTGGGGTACACCGTAGGATATTGCTACTTGTCTGCCATGGAAATGCACAGTGACATATATATGACTAGTCATAATGCACAAAGATTAGATCTCTTGTCTCATCTTGTATAGAATACTCCATCAGAGTATGACAGCAGTATGGAAGTTTCCTCAAAAAAGGACACTCCTTTACATCTCAGATGCTGGACTCTTTAGCAAAAGCATCCCTCATACTCCCACCATCTCAGACTGCCCAAGCAGCACTGGCCTCCATTTACTCTGACACTGTGGCACCAGATATAAAAAGGGTAATGCTCCAAGCACCAGGAGCTAACTTATGGTAGAATACAATAAATGGACCAGATGTCAGCGAAGATGATTGACATTTCTGAACTTGAGTGTGGGATACATTTCTTTGTGTTTTTATTGAAACGTGACACATATACAAAACATGCCACACATTAAGTTAAAGAGAGAATTACAAAACATTGAAAATAGGTGTATAGACATAAAATACATATCGTAACAGCCAAAACAATGCCATGAAATGCATCAGATAAAATGTTGCCACTCTGTCCTAAATGAATGGATAGCGGTGAGGCAATTACCTATTGTAGATGAATTCCCCCAGGAGTTCCTTGATCTGTATTAATCAATGGACCAATGCATCCATTAACAATTTAAGATTGACACACATCAACCTAGTCCAGAAACATTCATGGCACCGTCCTCAGTCTTATTAATGCATTTTTTAAATGAGGAAACTCGTAGGTTGAGAGTGGTAATACAATAAATCAAGAGATATTTTAATGATTCGGGATACTCTCACTCACAGCAAAGGTGACATTTCCTTTACTCCAGTGTGATACCTCAAATGGGTTCCACGTTTGAACAACACCAATAAATTAATGCAAAATCTCATGTAAATACGACTAAAATAAGATTCAGGAATGTGATCAAATACTGTGGTAATGTGTTATTTTGCCTATGTAACTTGTCATATTCATGGAAAAGTTTGTATTTAGATATAAGGTTCTGATCACAACTCCATTCATTGCTTTTAATCATCCCATTAATAGTCACTGGTGTATCCAATAAGGACTGCCTTGGAGAATGCATGTTAGTAAGAGCATATCCATGTTCCTGTACACAGAATTTGAAGACATGAAATGATTTGTTTGTCATTACTAAATTAACAATTACAAATAGGGAATCCAATGAATGCTCTAAAATCGTCTGATATAATTTCAATTTGGAACATATTGCATAGGACCTCCAAGGTAAGAGGCCCAGATCGTGCCTTATTAATAAAAAAGACAGTGGAGGCGGAAGACCCAATAGTTTCCTACAGAACATCCCTTGTATACAATTCAGATGTTGTCAGTCAATTAGCAGTGTCTCAAAGCTGTACAGGGTTAATAGAATTACTTTACCGAAGTAACATTTTATTAAAGCAGTTAAAAGAGAATTTGCAATATCGAAATAAAATTATATACATTTGTTTATATAAAGGCATAGTTTTACTTGTAACCTGTTACAAATGTCCCCCGTCCTTGATTTATCATAAATAGAGAAAACCAAGTAAATTAACATGGCCGTTATGTTAAGTCACAAACCTTCTATGCACCACTTAAATTTAAAGTTACCATAGAACAAGTGGAGACAAGGACAGTAAATACAATTTCAAGCAATTAAGGGCTCTTTATAGCCCAATCTGTGTTTTGCCCAATATAATTATGCTGTCTGCAAATAATAACATTGATATAGCTAAGTGGCCTATTTTAGCCACAATAAATTACAACTTTCATTGTCATCAACAAGGTTGGCCAATTAGAGATTAAAATGTTTGGGTGCAAGCACACTGTCCTGTCTAAAACTGAGAAAGGTCTCAACCATTTTGCCCCAATTCCGATCTTCTAAATCTGACTTGAACGGATGTACCGGTATGTAATTCTACTAGTCATTTCATGAGCCCACCTACAATGCCATAGTTGCGTAGCTTTTTTCAGACTCTTGGGTGGGCTACACAGTCAAAATGCATTTGAGAAGTTGCCACAAATCACAGCCTGCCTGGTCTTGCAATATTATTAAACCATTTAAAGATTTTTGGCAGTGCTTGCAAAAAGCTGCTTGGAATTTAGATGGTATGCCGTTATAATTGGACTAGACATTAAGGTCCTCCAATAACAAAGAAGCACAAGCCTTGGAAGTAAAATTGAGCAGGACAATTTGACGATAATTGCCAGGATCGCTATGATTGCCTTTTTTGAAAACTGGGACTATGAAACACGCTCTCCAAGTCGGAGGAAGGATAAACCTAAGTGCAATGTAGGTATAATGTTTGTACAAAATATTACATCTGCCCATAGTAAAAGGGTCATTTTTTTAAACTAAGTTCTGTAGACCACCGGGTCACTTGGCTCGAGATGTTTGTGCCTTTTTATAATTAAGCGTTCAATGTCTAGTGTGGACAAGGATGCTTTCGAAGTACCAAGTGAAAAATGTATTAAAGATTTTGTAAGTGTCACTCGCACATCAAAACCTCTCAATGTAAAACTACTCCAAGTACTTTCAGCAGTAATATTATCCAGGATGGAAATCAGGACCCCATGATTTGCCTGCACACTGTTAGCATAATTTCAGAAATTCTGTGAGTGAAACCTATTAGCAATAAACATCATATGTCAACTATGAGAAATGTCAAGATTCCTTAAAGGCAATTTCAACCAATTTCTGAGGTGTTGTATCAATAGTTTAGCAAAAACAAAGACGTGATGGCTGGAAGGTTTAGAACTAATCTTAACCTCTGGCATTCCTCTGGGCAACCCTCCAGACCATTGTTTTTCAGCTGCCAAGCCATTACAATACGAGAAAGACCATATGCAAATTAGGCTTGGCCCAACCCCTAAAGGGGCAGTCATACCCAAACTGCTAAGTCACATCCCTTCTGCACAAGACTACAAGCATCCCCAGACATGTTTCAGCCTTGTTGTGTCTCATCAGTGAGGAGTAGCTTGCATCTCTAGGCCCAGCAGACACGTCTGGGCATCCTCCTTCCACTCAGGTTGACAAAACAAAAACAAAGAGGTGATGGCTGGAATGTTTAGAATGAATCCTAGCCTCTGGCATTGCTCTGGGCAACCCTCCAGACCATCATTTTTTGACTGCCAACCCATTTCAGAAAGGGAAAGACCATATGCAAATCAGGCTTGATTCCACCTCAAAAGGGGCCATCCAGCCAAACTGCTAGGTCACATTCTTTTTGCACGAGACAACAAGCATCCCCAAGTATGTTTTGGTCTTGTTGAGCCTCATCAGTGAAGTGTAGATGGGGTCTCTGTGCCCAGCAGGCACATGACCCATGCCTGGGCATACCCATCCAACTCAGGGTGACAAGCAAAACCAAAAAGGTGATGACTGGAAGGTTTAGAATGAATCTTAACCTCTGGCATTGCTCTGGGCAACCTGCCAGACCATTATTCTACGCTTGCCAAGCCATTACAGAAGGGGAAAAACCATATGCAAATCAGGCGTGTTCTCACCAGAAAAGGGGCAGTCCAGTACAAACTGCTTTATCACATCTCTTTTGTAAGAGCCCACATACATCCCCAGACATGCCTTGGCCTAGTTGGGCCTAATCAGTGAGGAGTAGCTTTGGTCTCTAGGTCCAGCAGGCACAGGACCCATGTCAAGGCATACTCGTCCCACATGGGCTGACGAAGCAAAAACAAGGAGGTGATGGCAGGAAGGTTAAGAATGAATCTTAGCCTCTGGAATTCCTCTGGGCAACTCTCCGGACCATTGTTTTTCACCTGCCAAGACATTACAGAAAGAATAGACCATATGTAAATCAGTCTTGATCCCACCAAAAAAAGGGGCAGTCCAGCCTGACTGCTAGGTCACATCCTTTCTGCATGAGACAACAAGCATCCGCAGGCATGTTTTGGCCTCATTGGGCCTCATAAATAAGGAGTAGCTGGGGTCTCTAGGCTCAGCAGGCACATTACCCACGTCTGGGCATACCCGTCCCACTCGACATGGCAAAGCAAAACCAAAAGAGCTAATGGCTGGAAGGTTTAGAATGAATCTTAACCTCTGGCATTGCTCTGAGCTACCCTCCACACCACCGTTCTTCGCCTGCCAAGCAATTAAAGAAGGGGAAAGACCATATGCAAACCAGGCTTAGTCTGACCCTAAGAGGGGTAGTCCTGCCCAAACTGCTAGGTAACATCCTTTCTGCATGACACCACAAGCATCCCCAGGCATGTTTCAAACGTGTTGGCCCTAATCAGTGAGGAGTAGCTGGGTCTCTAGGCCCAGCAGGCATGGAACCCATGTCTGGACACACCCATCCCACTCAGGGTGATACAGCAAAAACAAAGAGGTGATGGCTGGAAGGTTTAGAATTAATCTTAACATCTAGAATTGCACTGGGCAACACTCCAGGCAATTTTTCTTTGCCTGCAAAGTCATTACAGAAGGTGAAAGACCATTGTGGGGTGAAAAATAGCCCCGGATGCCATAATTTAAGAGGCCAGAGTCAAGTATGAGGGCTCACTAAAATAAAAGGCCAGCGCTGAAATAATGTTTGACATAAGGCCAATGGAACCCAAATCAAAAGGAAAGAAAGTGGGCCTAAAGACTTCAAGAGGCTAAAATCTGCACAGCGCATTTCATGAAGGGAAAGAAAGACATGTGGAAATAATGTTTGACAAATCCATGAAGAGCTGCACTGATATTTCCGGAAACAGCAGTGCACTGTATCTTAAATGAAATGCCAGAATTGTGTTTCAAGCAGCCGCAGTAAACAAAGCATTTTACACGTAAAATAAATAAAAGCATGTCATTTTGTTTTTCGATCATCTAGATTAATAATGTGCACAGCAAAAAATGTGCTCGCAAGAGTTTCAAAATGTGAACATGGTTTCTGCCTATCATAAGCTTATCCACATGGACAATTTCAAAACAACATGCATGGATTTTTGAAACTGTGCATTATGAGAGGTCCTTTAATATGCATTTATGTATGAGTTTACAGGCTGTTTGCTCCAAGGGACAGGATGGTGATTTCTTCAGATGTGAAACCAAACTCCAGTGCCTCCCTGTTGCCGTGGAGATTCAGGCCTGGCTGCCTTCATTGTCAGAGCCTTTCCTTAAATATACAAGAAAACAATATTTTTTGAGATCAGAAATGCGGGTAAGAGCAGATAAGGTTAATTCTGTTCTGCAGCACTTGTGACGGCACAAGTCCCATAAAAATTGAATTAGTATAGGCACATTAGACCTTGAAGGGGGAGGTGAAATCTATACACAGATCCCTCTGCTGACTTCATGTACCTACAGAGGAGAGTGAAAAAAAAACAGTTGGGGGTCTATCAATTGAGGAGTGAAACTGCACATTGCTTTAAAATCGAAGAGATGCATTTTATCGCATAAAATGGACAATGTACATCGCACAACAGTCATCCTAGGTGTTTATTGAAGGTGACAGTTAACCCTTTCTAACCATTCTAAAATGATTTTGGTGGAATAAACACAACTAAAGTTATTAACGAAAATATGATTTTGGCTTTCCCAGGGATACAAAAAGTTTATAAAGCATGCCATTCTTAATTCATATGATGCCCGTAAAGTGCCATATTTTTCAGTGATATGGTTCCTGAGTATATGAAGAAAAACTGTATCTCTGCACAGAAAGAACGTGCAGAGTGCATACTAGTCTCATCTGATTTGCCTTAAAATATTGTTGTCAAAAATGTATTCATGCATGTAAAGTTTTGGAAATTTAGGGTACTATTTAGGGTACTTGCCATGTAGTGAGATTTCTATGTCCTCGAAGCATGCCGAGCCCACCTGTCAAAGTGAGATGATGAAGCTCTCTCCTACGCTAGCTGTCCCAAAGCACTCCATATTCCCCTTGTCCTTTCAGCGCAGAGGTGGCAGGTGGGTAGTGAACAGTAACCAATCCCTTTCGCATGAATCATGACAAGTCTGTGATGTCATTTGCCCTATAAATAAGCCAGTTTGCCTCAGAGCTAGACTTCTTCCAATAATTCTGAGAGGCGACCTGCTGCTGAAACCTGGAGAAACATCCCAGCTGTGGGGCCTAAGTCTTGCAGTGGAGACAGGAGCCACAAAACATAGAAGCTGATTGTGGCTCCTTGTAGGTAAGAGAGGAGACCCTTGACTGGCCCCCTTGGCTGTCCCAGTGGTGTGCCCTGATGCTTCCTGATGCCCAGTCTAGACCTCTCCTGTAGGTAGAACTAACCCCAAAAAGCTATACTGTGCATAGGCCTCATATATTTTTCAGCATTGTTTTAGTTATTTCCCCATTGAAAAATCCTGTTTGCCTGTGTAGATCCTTAGCATATTTATCAAAGTAAATCAATGAATTCCCCCATTAGATTCACAGGGTCTGCATTGTAGGCATTCCAAAACAACAATATTTTCCCAGTGTGCTGTGAGCTGGTATAGTTATGAATATTTGCCAGAAAAAGTAACCCTGCAGCTTTGCTCCACGTTTGTGTGCAGGGTGTAAAAACGAACTCCCCCACTGATCCACTTCATGTTAAATCAGAAGTGGGAAGCACAATAATGCCTGTGTAAATGCAAGGTGCAAACCAAAATTGCCCCTGTGTACAAATTGTGCTCTAAAAAAACACATTTCCTTTTTTATTATCTGTCTCACATTGCTATTGTGCTAAACACCCCAAAATCGATTTTCCCATTGTGCTCTCAAAAACACATTTTTCCATTTGCATTTTCTTTCTCACATCGCATCTGTGGTTCCAACACAAAAAATGATATTCCCATTGTGTGCTGCCTAACATCCCACAGCCCTGTCTGTCCTTTGTAGGTGTAGAAAAACGATTTTCCCTTTCCTTTCTATTCTTTCCTATTGTACCTGTGATAAGTAATTAAAAAACGATTTTCCCATTGTGCTCTGCAAAACAAATGTTCCCTTTACCTTTCTGTTTCCCATATTGTTTCCCCATATTGTTCCCATTCCCTGCCACTGCCTTCCATTCCAAAGAGTCAAGCCTAATTGATGTTTGGAGGGTGAGGGTTTCTGGGAGAATGCTTAACAAATCTGCTATCACTGTGTATGGAATTGTTCTTCTTCTGTCTTGGTGGGTGATTTTAAAGACATTAATTATGACGGCATATCTCTTCACAGAAGTCATTAGGCCTCATTACGAGCATGGCGGTAGCCATGCTTGCTACTGGCACCGCCTCCCGCGATTGGGCAATAACCGGCCCATAACAAGGTGAAGGGGCCGGTAATTGCCCATTCGCGGGAGGTGATAATGCTGGGCTCCTGATCCCCATTCTGCCTAATTGCCCATTCGCAGGAGGTGGTAATGCCTGGCCCCTGATCCCCATTGTGCCCCATAGGGCACAATGTGGGTCGGGAGCATGGTTGCACCGGCACCGTTGATAACGGTGCCAGTGCAATCACGAGTTTCCCTTGCGGGTGCCGCACACCCCACCAGGTCAGACCGGGGGAACAGTCAGGGACCCGCAGGGAAACTAAGCCAGGGTCCTAATGAGGCCCATTGTGTTTTTGTTTTGCCTCAAAATTGGTGGCTGATGTAATCTATTGGTGATATTTGATTTAAATGAATTAATTAATAAATACCTTCTTAATTCACATCGGCCTGGTAACCAGTCCATTGTGGCACCAATATTTGTTGGGGATGTCTGTGAGACGGGTTGGAGGCCTAAAAACTCATAGTGATTTGTTGTGCGACACATCCATTGGGGGAAAGGCACTCCCTGAGTTGAGTGTGACTGCATAATAAACAGTGACATCATATGCAAATCAGGCTGAGGCCCACCCCAAAAGGGGCAGTCCAGCCTGTACTGCTAGGTCAGATCCCTTCTGCACGAGACCACATGTATCCCCAGACATGTTTCGGCCTTGTTAGGCCCCATTGTTTTTGGTTAGTCACCACGAGTGGGGCCTGTATTCCCAGACGTGGGCCTGCTGGTTTTGCATATTTTTCCACAATCTTCATATTTATTTTTTCGCAACAATCAGAGCTCTGTATACCCACATTGTCTTATAACAGTTAAGTCTGGAACTATAGGCAACAATCCCAGAATACAAGTGAGATTTAGGAATGGGAAGGCCTAAAATAACGTCCACTTGATCCAATACATCTCTTCAAAAAATGTCCCACCTTTTTGCCAACCAAAACATATGAAGAGTTGTAACCTCCACAGATTTACATGAACATCAATTATCTGATGAAATCAATGTACGAAACCACATTCTCCAAGAAGACCAATTTAGGTAGTACATGATCTTATGTTGTGTATGTCTCAAGTCTAAATCCACTTTCCATAGTGATGGTCAAAAAAAGATTTGTTTCGCTTGTTTTCCCAAAATGATCTGTCATATATCACTTTCTGAATTTAATTTACCTCTCAAGATTAAATAATTAGGGACCGGACTTGGGATCAATCTATATATAGTTGAAGCAGAGAGCAGGGTCAAAACCGAAAGCCTCTACATTCCAGGAGCCAAATGCAGACTAATCTCTAGAACGTTGAACAAGATATGAAACAGGTCTTGTAGCTGTCCATGTTGCCGAATTTCTTGACAACTAATCTTATATTTAAACTTGAGAAATCCAAAGTCCAGCAGTTCAGTACCATCCAAAACTTGACCAATAGTCCAGAACGCTACCCTCATCCACATTTTCCATAAAAGCAATTATCCATTTTTATTGCAGGATTTTCCCAAAGATAAGACTCTCTTGATAAGAGATATCTTTCACCTCTCACCACAGTATCATCCTTCTATTCCCGTATCCAATGTTTAATAGTCAATGATGCTGTTTTCCTTTCATAATGCACAACTCAGAGGTATCAGATGAATACTAGCCTTTTCTATATTCATCCAGTTTGGTATCTGATTAGTATCCATTGTTACCCAGTATTGTAAAGTATGCAGAGAGTTACGTGATAATAATTGCTCTCTCTTTCACCATCTGGTGTCCCACCTTATCAACATTAATAGTTCCTTGTTTGCATTTCCAAGGTTCTAATAACCATATAGCAGTACACCTTTCTTTTACACTTTCATGTTGCCTTAAAATTTTACTCATAGTAAAATGACCCCATCAATTTTGAAATAGGACCCATTGATTTTATCTGGCACTCATGCACCACCCACGTGGTAGGACAGTGGTTGTTTTTTGGGTCTGCTGTGGACTGTTAGAGAAGACAAAGGTGGGATGGACTCTTATTTCCCTGATAACAAGCTGCTTGATATGTTCCATATCACTGGCATAAATAAACATGCAGATAGCTCTGGGCGGAAGAGGTTACACTTCTTTGAAGGTGACCTGGTATGATTTTCTTTTTAGAACATAGAAGTAATTAACAGTGACACTTTGAAGAACACGTACAGGCTTTTATAATATGTTAAATAGCCAGAACCAGTAGGCTTCCAGTTGCCTCCTGGGGACTTCCATGTTCCAACTTCCCCTCCCACTGCCTCGCATGAAGCCATGGCTCCTGTTATGATATGTTGTGGCATTTATAACGTGCCTGTACACAAGTGTTACAAAGTCGCTATCAAGACTTATCATGGCACTCGTACCAAGTATCAATAAAGGCAACAGGGAATATCGCTTCCCTTAGGAGCCAGAGGGAGGGCTAATTTTGGAGCGATTTACACTTGCGTTTACAAGTTGGTTAGGGTTCTCTAGGATTACCACTGCTAATCACTTCAGTGTTTTAACATTACAATACTATCATGACAGGTGGCCTTTAAGCCCGAACCTCACATTTGGAACATGGTATAAAAAAAAGGCAGTATGTGTGCATGCTGTAATAATTACATATGTAAGTGTTGCTCACATCAAGATAGAGAATTGTACTTAATGCAAGTAGCAGGGTCCACTGCGGAACACATGTTTGGGGTGTGTGTTCACCAGCGCAGACACAATTCCCTGACCCACGCTGGCATGTGAAAAATGGTATGAACATTCTGACACCGGTGCCAGGGGACTGGGGCAAAAAAATAAATGTCTCGTCTCCCAGTGGAGACCAAAAGTTAGGTGCAAATTAGCCACAATTCAGGAGGTTCAAGTTGGGCAGATGGCGTGCCTCACACGTGCTGTAACTTAAACTGACGACCCAACTCAAATAGGCATGTCTCACAAAAGAAACCAATGCAGACGCGATTTAGAATTGCGTTTTTCCTCTTGTATGAAGATGTAGAAATACCGAAATGTTGGATATGTCTTTTTCCTCATGTTGATTCAGTTTATTTATTTTTCTATGTTTGAATCGCCAACAGACAATATTATGTTCACCCTCTATAAGGCAAGGTTTTAAGTCAAGCTGCTCCTCTCAAATCTACCATGATTGTGATATCCAGTTTCTTGAAGCCGCCAGGTCTCTAAAATGTATGAGATCATTATAGTTTTAAAGCCCAAAGCCATTTTTCCCGGAATGCAATCTTTTCTCTCTGTATCTCTTGTGCAGAAATTGTAGAGCCGTTTTACCTGTGCTCTATTTATAATAGCATTTCCTCGCTCCAATTTACCTGGTAATGTGATATCTTTAAGGGAACTAACAATAGCAGAAATAGGTCTACATTTTTCATTGACTCTGAGCAATTTCTTCTGTAAATTCCTGCGAAATCAATGAGCACGCGGCCCAGATTGCTGCAAATCCCAAGGGGAGTGCTGTGCCAATGGACACCTTTGCATGGTTGTAGAATTCGCCATCTCTTTAAAATGATCTTAAAAACCTATGAAAGCCTCGCAAGCAAGCGACGGGCTATGTTAACTGCATCGGTTAGAAGAGGGCGAATTCTATCCATCGCCAATACCGAAAACAATGTTGTTTTAAGGCGCTCGGATGCATTCTTACCTTGTTCGCGATATATATATATATATATATATATATATATATATATATATATATATACACACACACATACACACCTTAAATAAATAAATAACCTAATAAACAATAAATGGTTTGATCATAAATCATATTTTTACTAACATGCAGTTTAGCTCATCCTACGCCTAACGCATGAACCGTGGCATGTGTCACATGTAAGATACCTCCGGAGTCTTCCCCGGGTGGCATGATGCAAGATAAAGACCTCCTGCAGAAAGCTGCCGTGTGATTAAGCACATAAGTGATTCATATCTCCTGGTGCGGTGTACAGGCATCGGTTCCGGGATCTGCTGACAACGGAGGACCAGCTTTTCTTTCTCTATCAATAATTGCTGGTCCCCACAGAGGCAGCATCCATCGCATCCATAAGTAGCGTACTTATCAGTTCGCATGCTAAATGGAAAATCACCAGGATATACATCTGCTCCGCAATTGCATTCGCAGCTCGCAACCATTTTAAATGGCTTCTAGTGTACTTAACGCACACGAGAGCTGGGCTTACAGCGACAATTGCAACTGAATTAGTAACACGGAATCCTTGTCTCGCGAGATGTCAGTGCAAACGTGTGTGGTGAATTAATCAAGCACAGTTGAAGCTCTTCCAGGACACTCCCTACTTGATCCCAGTGGAGGCCCGCCACTGTGGGTGAGTTGGTGGGGGGCTGAGCCTCCCCCCTCTCCAGCATCCATGCTCTCCATGTCGGGAAACTGGAGACCAAAACTATGTTTGTCGTTGAATTTCCTGAACTGCAACAGATAATGTGAATCATGATTGCTGCTTTGAATTGTGCTTTGTGATAATTTCCTCCATCAGTGCTAATTTGCACAGGACACTATTGCAGATTCTTGTTGATAATAGTGTGCTCCTTGCTACAAGTTTCACTGGTAATTTGAGAGATAATGGTGGCTTTCTGCCAGTACCCTTGTGGCATTATTTAGCAGGGTCTGTTGTCAATCAGCTGCTCTGTCATGTAGAAAGAGATCATACTGGCAGGAAGCTTTGTTAAAGTGTCGGTCATTTTCTGAAAATTAGTGCATGTAGCTCCTTTCTTCATTTTTTTACCCGAATGAAGGCAGTGATGCTGACTACGTAGGGGTTGGAGGTTATCAGCCCCCAATGGGAACATATGAGAGTGGGGGTAGGCAGAACCCTTTCGTGATGGCGACCTGTAAAGAAATACATTATTTTACAAAATGAAGTAATATTCTAAAATTAGAAACCACCAGAACCTGGAAATATATTGTGGTCCGCGATAAGAGATGATTTTGTAGGGCAGCCCATGCAACCGGAATATGTGAGTGACAAAGATCCCTGCCATCTCGGGCGCTGAAGGTAGTTTGGTTAGAGGGGTAAAATGAGCCATGTGGGAAAAGAGGTCTATTGTGACCATTATGGTGGTAAATCCTCTGGAGGGAGGAAGGTCCACAATAAAATCTGTTGCGATGATTTCCCAGGGTCCAGATGGTAGTTCAGGTTGATGAAGCAAATCTACTGGCTTCCTGTTGTCGGTCTTGTTCTGGTTGCAGACTGAACAGGCTTGTATATAGGCACGTATGTCAGAGCGCATCTGAAGCCACCAGAAGTTTTTTCTGATTGTCTGATAAGTGGCCGTGATGCCACGGTGCCCAGAATGAAACATGTCATGACAGAGACTAATAATCTTGGATTGAACTTTCTGGGTAGGAACAACCAAACACTTGTCCTTAAGGAGGTATCCATCCTTGATAGAGAGAGTCCAGGGATTGTTTTTAACATACTCCTTCAAATGTCTGCAGTTTCAGTCTCTTCACGTATCATTTCTAAGAGTGAGTTAGCCTGTGCTATGAACACCTTGTCAGGAAACATCTTGGGAAGGAGTGGTACATCCTCTTTTATGTAATCCGATCTTCAGGAGAGAGCATCTGTTATTACATTAGATGGACAAGGGACGGGCTGAATGCTGAATTGATATTGGGCAAAATAGTAGGCCCATCTTGCTTGACGACTGTTCTGGCATTCCATGGCCTGTAAAACCTGGAGATTCCGATGATCGGTCCTTACAACGACCGGATGTCTTGCGCCCAAAAGGAGGTGACACCAATCTGTGAAGGCTTGTCTGATGACGAGTAGTACTTTCTCCAGGACTGAGTAATGAGTTTTGCTAGGTTCTAATATTCGCGACAAATAAGCAATTGGGTGTTCCAATCCGTCTTCAGTTTCTTGCTTAAGGACTGCCCCAATAGCATGTTCGGAAGCATCAGTTTCTACCAGGAAGGGTTTGGTAGTGTCCAGTTGGACCAGGATGGGTTCACTAATAAACAGATGTTTGAGTTTCTGAAAGGCAGCTCCTTGACTGGCTGTCCATTAAAAGAGAGTATCTTTCTTTAGCAGACGGACAATAGGATGAACAATAGCTGAGAATGAAGGAATTAATTTCCTGTAGAAATTAGCAAGCCCTAAGAATGACTGCACCTGTTTGACTGTGGTTGGGGCCGGCGAAGAAAGCATTGCTTCCACTTTAGATGGATCCATGGCTACCCCTTGAGGACTTAGTACAAACCCTAAGTTTTTGACTGTGGATACGTGGAAAATACACTTCTCAGGTCTGGCCAACAGATGGTGTTAGCGTAGTCGTTGTAGGACCATAGAGAGGTGTTTCAGATGCAAGGCCAGGTCTTGTGAATAAATCAATATATCATCTAAGTAGACGATAATGAAAAGAAACAGCATGTCAGAAAAAACCCGGTCCATGAAGCGTTGGAATACTGCAGGAGCATTTGCTAAGCCGAATGGCATCACCACATATTCATAGTGACCAAAGGGGGTCCGAAAGGCCATCTTCAATTCGTCGCCCTCCTTAATGGGAATCAGATGGTAAGCCTCTCTTAAATCCAGCTTAGTGAAGATCACGGCTCCACGTATGGCCTCCAGGATGTCTGAAATGAGTGGCAAGGGGTATCTGTCTTTCAAGGTACATTTATTCAAACCCCGGTAGTCCAGGCATGGACGGAGTTCCTTGGTATCCTTTTTAGGTACAAAAAAATAATGATGCTCCGGCTGGGGTCTTGTATGGACGAATGGTTCCGTTGGAGAGGTTGGTGTCTAGATACTTGCGCAAGGCAACTTTCTCAGGTTCTGACAGAATAAACATCCTTCCATATGGAATAACTGCATTCTCTTCTGTGTCAATTGCACAATCTTAAGGGCGATGAGGAGGGAGTGATTGAACAATGGGAGAAGAAAATACATCTGAAAATTGACGGTACACCTCGGGTACCTGGGTGATGGCAGAGACTGTGATGTGTTGTGGTTGAGGAATCTGCACTCCGGAGGACTGTTTGGGTTCCCCAGATAGACAATGAGTGAGACACAACTCGGAACTCATGAACAAGGATCCAGCTGTCCAGTTGATATACGGATTATGTTTCCGCAACCATGGCATACCAAGCACTATGAGATATTGAGCTGCTCTGATTATCTCAAAACGCAATTTTTCTTGGTGATTGTAAATAGAGAGTTTAGGCTCAGAAGTTTGCTGCATTATGGGTCCGGAGGATAAGGGTCTTCCGTTGATTCCCTCCACTGCCTGGAAGATTTCCTTGGCTTCTTGGGGAATATGATGTCTCTGTGCCCATTCGTCATCCAAAAAAAAGACCCATGGAACCGCAATCCACCATGGCTAGGATAGAATGTATTTCTTTGTTGGGTGTTGAAAGGTTCACTTGAAGTAGCACTAAGGTACTGCTTACAGGACAGTCTTGTGAAGGTGAAATGTCGGAGCATGATTCTTTTTCCCGAAACTGGGCTCCGTTCAGGATCAGGAGCTGGCGTTTCCCGAGCGTCGTGCAGGGGCAATCCGGCAATTACGCACTAAATGTTTACCCGATGCACAGTACATGCAAAGACCGCTATTGATCCTTCGTGTTCTTTCCTGGATAGAGATGGGGCCTCTCAAAGACCCAAGATGCATGGGTTCAGGCTCAGATTGACCTTGGGTTGAGGTTTCCTGTTCCCCGGGACTGTTATATTCAGGCAGAGGTTTGTGTGGCAGGTTCCGTGTCTTCATCTTTTCTGTCTTTCTCTCTTGTATCCTGAAATATATCTGCAAGGACAGATCTAAGAGGGCCTGATAGGATGCCGGGCGGGCTACTCTGGCTAATTCATCCTTGACTTCTTCACTTAATCCGCGTCTGAACAAGGTAAAACAGGCTTCTGGGGTCCAGTTAGCATCCTTAGCCAATTGTTTGAAATGGGTAACATATGTCAACATATCCTGATTTCCCAGTCCGAATTCTAACAATTTTTCCTGGGCGGAATACACCTGTTTGGGGCGGTCGAACATGGCCTTGAGGGCAGAAACAAATTCATCGTAATTGTCAAGTACCGAATCCCCAGTGGAGACTAAAGGAGTTGCCCAGGCCAATGCGTTGCCGGATAGATGAGAGATCATGAATCCCACCTTAGCTCTGGGGGTAGAGAAGTAGTATGGTTTAAAGGTGAAATGAACCAAGCATGAGTCCAGGAAGGAACGCAGGGTTTTTGGATTCCCATCATATTTATCCACAATGCCTCCTACCGATGCACTTTCCTGATATGCTGACTCCCTGGATAAAACAAGCTGTTTTAAGGCAGCATTTTCAGCCTTAAGGTTCTGCACTTCAGTGGTGAGTTCCTGCATACCTCTCATTACGTCTTGAATGGCTGCCTCCATGGCGGAAATAGTTGTAGTCTGTTGGCGTCTCAAACTGTCAGAATCCGAGTCCTCGCATTCGTGACTCACTTGTTTGATCCTTGTGGATTTCTTCTTAGAGTTCGTGGGTTTCTTTTTCCTGGACGAGCGAGCCTTATAAAGGTGAGCTCTAGAGTCCTCTGAATCCAGTCTGCCGAGCATTCGGTGAGCGCACAGGTCAGTGACTCCGGGACGCAGCGGCGCCGGGGCTTGGGAGACATTCAATGTTCCTGGAAAGGTCTGGGACGGAACCAGGACAGGGAAGACTTGGTAATGAGGTTCTGGATTGAGGATGCAAAAGGAATAGCAAGGGGGACCAGGAAGGGAGTATGGCTGGGTATCAGAAGTCGCGAAGAAAAGGGGGCTAGGTACTAGAACACAACTTGCCGGGCGAGGCGCAGGCAAGCAAAGCGTTAAAACGCGCGGAGGCGTGGGGGCGTGTCTGTTTTCAAGGGAGCATGTGATCCACATGGAAACACTAGACCGCACTGAAGCATGGTGTCGGCCATGTTGAAAATGAACGGAGTAGTGGTTATTGACTGAGGCACCAGGCAGACCAGAAGGGTTGATATTGGCGATTCATGACAATCTTGAGCCATGTAGTGCATTAGGCAATGCATTGATATAAATAGCATTCTATTATGAAGTCTTTTACAGTATACTAAGCTACTCATGTATAAATATAAGCATTGTGAGCAGCCTACAAGATCGATGTGCAATATTCATAATCTTCCCAGGTTGAATAGTGAAATGATAAATGCTTTCTTATTAGAGTTTTGTGTACTGTACAAAACACAAAGACACACAACACATACAAATATGAGTGTATATAGAGAAAGTGAAGTACGCAAAAAAGCAGCAGTAGATGCAGAAAGTGTTCACAACCTAACTAATTATGTTTATGCATAGAAAGGATTGCTCTGCTTCAAACCTACTACTTCCCTATGTACAAATATCACATGATGTGACTGCACCCCTAAAGAAAATAATGCAGATACAAATATGAGCACATTCAGAGAAAGTACAGTAATACAAAAACAGCATAACAATAAGAAAGTGTTGATAACCTTACTGATTGTCTTCATACACAGAAAGTATTGCTATCTTTTAAGTGTGTATTTTTCGTATGTATATGTTTCATATGCTGTGAGTGGACCCAAAGTGAATTATTGTAAGAACACATTTGTAGTATAAGTCTACAAATATAGTACTTTTTGATTTCTTTGTTCCTAACTATTACTGTCTAAGATATATCAAAGGAAAAAATAGCGAGTCAGACATGTGATGTCATCAGTGATGTCATCAATGACATTTGCAATGTCATCTTTGATGTCCTGGGTGTTAGTCTTAGCAATGCACGGTGGTGGTGCAAGTTACGGTTGCTTAGCTTACCATAACTGGTGAATCTCAGCGGGTTTTCGCTTTTATTTGTCCCCTTAACAAAGTTTTTTCATTGAATTTCATAGGTTTTTATTAGTCCAACTGTACCATAAAGCCCCTTTAACAAGGTTTTTTCAGTGAATTTCATAGTTTTTACCAGTGCATGCTATTTTCCTACAACTTACTAATATCATACTTACCCAATATAGCAATATTTGTGTCCCATTTACAAAGTGTCACCTTAAAACTCTGCCATTTCCCACCTTCTGGAATCATTTCTATCACTTCTATACACTTTTTGCAACTAATTCAACTAGTTTTGCATCCATAGCCGTCTATGAACCTCTCACTTCATAGCGGACCTTCCGGACAGTGCCATATGACCATACTCTGGCGCGTGGCATGATGACGTTTCCGAGAACCGGTCCGCACTTCACAATAAGATCTCTGCTTCGCAGACAGTTCAGAACTGCATTTTCTACTGATCTAAGAACTTTCAACTTCAAAATTTCTGTTGCACAGCTCCAACACCTATTCCTACTCATTATCCATTAACAATCTAGTACACAATACATACTTTAGCAAAACTGCTGTTTATCTTAAAATGGCATCAGCTAATGTCATCCCTCCTCCCCAAGAGCCACCACCACTGCTGTAATCAAGGAGCATGTGAAACACTGCCCCCTGCCTTACAAATAACACACGCACAACATTTTTGCTTGTCCACCTACCCCTCCATATTAGTGTTTGGTTCCTCTAACCTCATTTCCCTCCCCACTTTTCGTTCTCAGATCTCCTGGCAAAAAAAAATACATCCAAAAAAACAAAAGAAATATTCCTTTAGGAACCACCTATCACAGGTAACAAATATAACTAAAAAAAACATGTATAGACTCCATCTACTTTATATTTCTCAGTAAAGTACATAGACTCAATAAGATTTTCCAACATTTCCATTTGCATTTTGTGTTATGCTAATGGGAATATTGTGGCGTTCATCCTCCGTTCCAGGGACTGGAATGGCGGATACCAGCCCAGCAGCCCAAGTTATCAGCCTAAGCAAAGTGAGGGTGGATAACGAGGTCTCTGGACTATTATCCCCCATTCCAGACCCTGAAATGGGGCATGAAGGCCATTAGCAACCTAGGTTCCCAAAGAGGGAACCCGGGGTGCTAAAAACGAGGCTGTGGCGTCTCGGTGTAGGAAGGAAAATCCTTTTTTCAAGATATCCACCATGGAAGGGGAAGGCGAGGGTCCCATACAGGGCCCCTCTTTGCTTTCCATGGCAGCCTGCAGAAGGCAAAAAGAGAACCCTATGACCATATTACCATGAGCACATTTTTCTTCCCTTTCAGATCTATCCTAATTTTGAATAACTTTACCACAAAGCCAGTCCCAGGTGGACATGTCCACTTTAATCCTATGTTTTGTCCCTTGTGGTCATGGCCAGTAGCCAGATTGTCCGGATCATGACCTTATTCCATGACCCGGACAATCTGGCCACTGCCCATGGCCACAGGCTACCCCTAGGTTAATAAAGATATACCGCAATTTTTTGTAGCTACATTATGACACTTGTCAAATAATAAAACACTGGCATATTTGCAAAACCATGCTTGTAGGTCCTTGCCAATGCTCCTTACGCAAGTTTGCTGGAAATCCACCCATGTTTTATTTTTTATAAAATGTCAAATGTTTGCACATACAATCATCATATAACCTAGCCCCCACTTGACCAAATCCATTCAGACATTACGAAAAACATCTATATCTAGATCTATAATCTTTTTGCAAACCTTTGTGTAGATTTGTCAAATGGCACCACATTTATAGGCCTTCCCATATTCATATTTTGGGACCCACCCTCTAATTTTGCTCCCTCTTGACAGAATCCCACCAAAGTTCGCAAAAACATGTATTTCCTGATCTATTATCAGTTTTCCAAATGAAGTGTAGATTCGTCAAATGGCACCTCATTTATAAGCTTTTACATTATTTTGGAACCCCCCCTCTAATCTTGCCCCCTCTTCACAAAATCCCACTAAAGTTTGGAAAAACATACATATCTAAATGTATTATTAGTTTACCATACTCACTCAGAATCAGCACAGAAATATACATGCAAAGTTTCATGCAGTTCCATTAAGTGGTGCCAAAGTTATAAGCCATCCAAGAACTGCATTTCACCAACCCTGTAATACTGAGGTGTTCGTGAACTTTACAGGACTGTTCGCAGCAAAAAACACCCATTTCTTTTGCTTCTTGCAGCCACATCCCATCCCATCCTAATCACCAATCACCTACCCAGTGATTATTTGATGAGTTTGACAAGTGCAATGTTGTGTTTATTTTAATGTTTTTACCGTGATGTCCGTGGACAGTGTCGAAGTCCGCGAATCAAAGATGGCGGGCGTTTCCAAAAATCTGACGCACTTCACGCTCTTCACCATCCAATCAGCGAACACATCACATGTTCGCGGACATGACGCAAGCCGATTAACCAATCAGTATCCTGCCCGCGGAGCGATCAGGGAAGTGTGTCTGTGGAGCGGACATAGATATCACACATTTTTTGTGACCTACTTTTTGGTTGTTTTAAAAAAAACTACTGGATGGATTTTCACCAAATTTACAAAAGCACGCTTTCGGGACCAAGCCGCTGCTCCTGCCGCAAATTAGGTGAAAATCCATCCAGCGGTTTGGGCTGTAGGCATGAGCAAAGTTTTTTCCCCATTCAGTCTATCGGAGGAAATACATTTTGGGACCCCCCTATAACTTTGCGCCCCCTGGACCAAACCCTACAAAACTTTGCAAAAAGATTCAGAGGGGGCCATATACTTTTTTGCAAAGTTTCGTAAGGATTTGTCCAGGGAGAGCGAAGTTATAAGCCACCCAAAAAGTGTTCTTCCTATGGGATTAGCAATTTAATCATAACTACAGAGCCACTAACGTGGCTATGTAATCCAGTGAAGAATAACTATGTTAAAGGGACATTATGGTTAAGTTGCGTTACTAAAAACCTATGAAATTCAGTGAAAAAACATTGTTAAAGGGACATTATGGTTACACGCAAAACCTAAAAACCCCAGAAATTCACAAGTTATGGTAAACTAAGCAACCATAACTCATGCCACCACTGTGCACTGCTAAGACTAACACCCAGGACATCAAAGATGACATCACAAATGTAATTGATGACATCACCGATGACATCATATGTGCATTTACTTTTCATGAAAAGTCTGTACAAGGGATTCTTATTGTAATGTTGATAAAAAAGTATCAAGGATAATTGGAATACAAATCATGAGGTACGTAGTTCATTAAGCAATGCATTGATACAAATAGCATTCTATTATGAAGTTGTTTCCAGTATACTAAGCTACTCATGTAGAAACATAGGCATTGTGTGCAGCATACTTGCTGGAGGTGCAATATTAATAATCTTACCATGTTGAATAGTAAAATGAAAAATGCTTTCTTATTAGACCTTTGCATTCTGTGAAACATTTATTAAGTGTCTAATAAAACCCACTTACTACATAATTGATTAGTACAGTCAAAACCCAAAGAGACAACAACACATACACATATAAATATAAACAGTGAAAGTGAAGTAAGCAAAAAAACAGCAGCACTACCAGACAATGCTCGTAACCTAACTGATTATCTTCATGCACAGAAATGATTGCTCTGCTTCAAAGCTTGTACTTCCCCTATTGATAAGTATCACAAGATGTGACTGGACTGTAAGGAAAGTAGTGTGAGTACAAGGTATACAAATATGAGGATATCCAGGGAAAGTACAGTAATAAAAAAACGACAGAACTATAAGACAGTGATGATAACCTTACTGATTATCTTCATGCATAGAAAGCATTACTGTCTTTCAAACCTGTGTCTTTCCCTATGTATAAGGTTCATATGCTGTGAGTGCACCCTAAGGGAATTACTGGAATAACAAATCTTAAGGATAAGTCTACAAATATAGTACCTTTTGAATTTTTTGTTTCTGACAGTTACTGAAGAAAACCATGTGGCCTACATATGCCAGTAAAGGAAAAAAGAGGGAGCCAGATATGTGATATCATCAGTGATGTCATCAATTGCATATTATGATGTTATCTTTGATGTCCTTGGTGTTAGTCTTAACATGGTGGTGGCGCGAGTTATGGTTGCTTAGTTTACCATAACTGGTGAATTTCTGGGGTTTTTCGGTTTTATGTGTAACCATAACGTCCCTTTAACAACGTTTGTTCACTGAAATTCATAGGTTTTTAGTAGCGCAACTTAACCATAACGTCCCTTTAACAAAGTGTTTTTACTGACTTTCATAGGTTTTTAGTAGCTCAACTTAACCATAATGCCACATTAACAAAGTTTTTTCACTGAATATGTATGTATATCGATAGCATGAATTTGATAGGTGTTTAGTAGGATTCCCTTAGTTTATATAGATGTATTATGTAACATACTGAACCCCCTGTCCTACGCTAGTGGTTCTGATGTCCGCGGACCGTGCGCATGTCCATGGACGGACTCGGTCAACATCAACACTATCCAAAAACTCAGGGGGTATCTTACATTGTTATATCATGCAATAAAAACACTGAACATGTTCAAAAAGCAGCACATAAATGAATTACGTGAAAATAAGAAGTAAAACTGTATATGTAAGACACCAACAGTCCAATTACATAGCATATGCAACATAATGGAACATACCAAAAGAAAATAAATATGCCTCCAGCAGAATTACCTCACATAAACTTCACAGGAAATATCAACAGCACACCTACGCAGAAGTAACAGCAAAACTTAAAAAGAAACTAGTAAGTAAACTACATTAATTGTATATGTTTACAAACTTTCTGTATTAGATACACTAAAAGTAATTTTTTTGTTATTTACGCAGAAATGTCTAGTACTTTGGAATGGCTAGAAGAACATTTTCCTCAGGATGAAATTAGTGAAAACAGTGATACTATTGGTAGACACTACACTTCTGTAAATAAACCAATTAATAACCAGTACTTTATGTTTACTTAAGATATATATATTTTTTAATAACAGACCATACAGACATTAAACATAATACAGAAACAGACACCTTGGAAAATCATCTGCAGCGTGTGGAGCAAAAAATTGATCTATTCATGACAAATTTCATTCTTTTAAAAAACTTTGAGGAGGACCATATAAAGGAAAACATTAAGGGGGTAATTCATAGAATTCAGCGCACAAGTGGCGCACGCGGCTGGCGCACAGTGTGCGCGTGCGAATCCCTGCGCCAGCCGCGTGCGCCAAAACCCATTTCCGCGCACAGCGTATTCATGGATTCCAGCCACCAAAACCAGCCTTGGTGCACAGTGGCGCAGCGACCTTGCAGCAGCGCCAGTTACGCCCCCAAGAACGCCTTCCGTGCAGGGAAAAGCCATCAAAATCCCCAATCCAGCGCAAAGGGCTGCGCTAACCCTGTACCAGCACGGCAAGCGGGCTACGTGTATTTCAGGGGTTCACGTGAAGTTTCTCACGCGATCGGGCCTGGGGGAGCGTGCTACGTGTATTTCAGGGGTTCGCGTGAACTTTGTCACGCGATCGGGCCTGGGGGAGCGGGCTACGTGTATTTCAGGGGTTCGCGTGAACTTTGTCACGCGATCGGGCCTGGGGGAGCGGGCTACGTGTATTTCAGGGGTTCGCGTGAACTTTTTCACGCGATCGGGCCTGGGGGAGCGGGCTACGTGTATTTCAGGGGTTCGCGTGAACTTTATTACGCGATCGGCCCTGGGGGAGCGGGCTACGTGTATTTCAGGGGTTCGCGTGAACTTTTTCACGCGATCGGGCCTGGGGGAGCGGGCTACGTGTATTTCAGGGGTTCGCGTGAAGTTTCTCACGCGATCGGGCCTGGGGGAGCGGGCTACGTGTATTTCAGGGGTTCGCGTGAATTTTTTCACGCGATCGGGCCTGGGGGAGCGGGCTACGTGTATTTCAGGGGTTCGCGTGAACTTTTTCACGCGATCGGCCCTGGGGGAGCGGGCTACGTGTATTTCAGGGGTTCGCGTGAACTTTTTCACGCGATCGGGCCTGGGGGAGCGGGCTACGTGTATTTCAGGGGTTCGTGTGAAGTTTCTCACGCGATCGGGCCTGGGGGAGCGGGCTACGTGTATTTCAGGGGTTCGCGTGAACCTTTTCACGCGATCGGGCCTGGGGGAGCGGGCTACGTGTATTTCAGGGGTTCGCGTGAAGTTTCTCACGCGATCGGGCCTGGGGGAGCGGGCTACGTGTATTTCAGGGGTTCGCGTGAAGTTTCTCACGCGATCGGGCCTGGGGGAGCGGGCTACGTGTATTCCAGGGGTGCGTGAGAAGTTCCACACGCGATTGGCCTGGGCGCGTGTATTTCAGGGGTGCACGGGAAGTTCCACACGCGAATAGCCTGGGCGCGTGTATTTCAGGGGTGCGCGGGAAGTTCCACACGCGAATAGCCTGGGCGCGTGTATTTCAGGGGTGCGCGGGAAGTTTTACACGCGATTTCAGCAGGGTACGTGTATTTCAGGGGTGCGCGGAAAGTTCCACACGCGAATAGCCTGGGCGCGTGTATTTCAGGGGTGCGCGGGAAGTTCCACACGCGAATAGCCTGGGCGCGTGTATTTCAGGGGTGCGCGGGAAGTTCCACACGCGAATATTCTGGGCGCGTGTATTTCAGGGGTGCGCGGGAAGTTCCACACGCGAATAGCCTGGGCGCGTGTATTTCAGGGGTGCGCGGGAAGTTTTACACGCGATTTCAGCAGGGTACGTGTATTTCAGGGGTTCGCGTGAAGTTTCTCACGCGATCGGGCCTGGGGGAGCGGGCTACGTGTATTCCAGGGGTGCGTGAGAAGTTCCACACGCGATTGGCCTTGGCGCGTGTATTTCAGGGGTGCGCGGGAAGTTCCACACGCGAATAGCCTGGGCGCGTGTATTTCAGGGGTGCGCGGGAAGTTTTACACGCGATTTCAGCAGGGTACGTGTATTTCAGGGGTGCGCGGGAAGTTCCACACGCGAATAGCCTGGGCGTGTGTATTTCAGGGGTGCGCGGGAAGTTCCACACGCGAATAGCCTGGGCGCGTGTATTTTAGGGGTGCGCGGGAAGTTCCACACGCGAATAGCCTGGGCGCGTGTATTTTAGGGGTGCGCGGGAAGTTCCACACGCGAATAGCCTGGGCGCGTGTATTTCAGGGGTGCGCGGGAAGTTTTACACGCGATTTCAGGAGGGTACGTGTATTTCAGGGGTTCGCGTGAAGTTTCTCACGCGATCGGGCCTGGGGGAGCGGGCTACGTGTATTCCAGGGGTGCGTGAGAAGTTCCACACGCGATTGGCCTGGGCGCGTGTATTTCAGGGGTGCCGGGGAGTCCTACATGTGATTTGACAGTGTGGGTCCTCCCAGGTGTTCCCTGTACACCCTCCACGGCCCCTGCAGGCAGCCCACACCACAGGGGACTACCCTGCATCCCTGGTCATGTCCCGCAGGCAGCCCACCCAACATGGGCATGCCCCCCAGCAAAGGCACATGTCTCCTTGAACTAATGAACACCAACTCATGTCCCCCACCACCCCCACCTCCCAGCACTGTGGGGCACCTGCCAGCAGGCCCCCACCCATGTCCAACTCATGTCCCCCACCACCCCCACCCCCAGCACTGTGGGGCACCTGCCAGCAGGCCCCCACCCATGTCCAACTCATGTCCCCCACCACCCCCACCCCCCAGCACTGTGGGGCACCTGCCAGCAGGCCCCCACCCATGTCCAACTCATGTCCCCCACCACCCCCACCCCCCAGCACTGTGGGGCACCTGCCAGCAGGCCCCCACCCATGTCCAACTCATGTCCCCCACCACCCCCACCCCCCAGCACTGTGGGGCACCTGCCAGCAGGCCCCCACCCATGTCCAACTCATGTCCCCCACCACCCCCACTCCCCAGCACTGTGGGGCACCTGCCAGCAGGCCCCCACCCATGTCCAACTCATGTCCCCCACCACCCCCACCCCCCAGCATTGCGGGGCACCCTCCACCAGACCCTCGCCCATGTCCCATCCATGCCCCCCTGCACCTGGGTCCCAACAATCCCCAATCATGTCCGTAATGGCCATCCTCCCCTGCCAAAAGGCCCAACCAACTATCACATCCACCCACATATCAAAGGCAATTACATGTTACACACCCAATGTAAATAATGCAAATGAACACATGTCTGTCACACACAATGGCTGCAAGTGAATTTTAAAACACCCAACATGACATGCATGAAAGTAATGAGATGATACGACACATTGAAGGATGAAAATAAAAATGTATTGACAATCAACTAGAATGGAAATGAAATTAGAAAAACCACAAAGCAAAACAACAAAAAGAAGATGAATGTCCATGAAAAAAATCCAAAAAATCAAAAAATCCATAGAAGAACTATTTACAAGACAATCCCGGGTCCATGAGCCCAACCAAATGAAACCTAACTATGTCAACTAACTAAAAACTGAACTATATACAAAAAAGTGGTGCATTGTCCAATCGCAACCAAATAAAAAAAAATAATTTAAAGGAAACCTACCACTAACTATATAACTATATACAATGGCAGCGGGCAAGTCCTGCGGCTCACTCTGTGATGTTGCCGGCCAGGGCATCATCGAACTCCATGTCGATGTCCTGGAGGCGGGACTCTGTCCTGGCCCCGAGGTCTCGCAGGGATAACCCCATGTTCACCTCAAACTCCCTGCGAGCTTCCTCGAGGCACTCAGCCCGCCTCAACGCCCGACGCATGGAGAACTCCGCCCTGACCATGGTGAGCCGCTCCTCTTCCGCCCGCTGCCGCTCCGCACCTATCCGCTGGACCAACTGCTCCCACACGGAAGACACTACCATCCCAGGGTTCTCCTGCCCTCCGGCCGATGCCTGCCCCTCTGATCTTGATGGCCCCGAGCCATGATGCCTCCCACGTCGAGCCTGCTGCTGCCTCCGACGCCACTGCCTCTGCCAGCACGACAGCATCCAGGATGATGGAAACCACCGACGCCGTCGTTCACGTGCCCTGCCCGATGATGCCGTCACATCCTCCATCTGCTGGGGTCCAGTTGCTGTGTTGTCCACCCCTGCTGGACCTCTGACTCCCGACTGTGGCAGGGATGGGATCCCCACCGAGCTGGCTGCATTGGTCAGGGCAGGTCCACAGGGGGCCCTGGTGGCATCTGGGCCGGAAGACGGCAAGGAGAACGACTGGCGTATAGTCACCACAGAGGAGGAGAGGGCCGCCAGATTGGCCGACACATGCAGGAAACCCCCGAACATGGCCGATCCCAATTGGGCCACGTCGGCACGGTGCTCTTCGTGATGACATGCGTGCTCCTCCTGGGAAGCACGCACGGCATCACGAATCACAGCCGTGCGCATCGCGACCCCAATCAGGACCTTCTCCACACGGCCAGGGGTCCCCTCGTCCGCAGGTGGAGGGGAGTCAGATGACATGGACATCCCCTCTACCTGCGGACGGGCCTGGGACGGGGCATCCCTGCTGGTGCAAGGTGGTGCACCCACAGGTTCAGGGACAGCGACATGCACAGGCCCCTCCACGGTGACCTGTGCTGCCTCCTGCCCCTGCCCCTGGACTGCACCACTTGCACCAGCAGGGATGCCCCCACCAGGCCCCATGTGTGCCTCAGTGGCGGCCTCCTCCTCCTCTGTGGAAACCACCAACCTGGATGGCTCCTCGCCATCTACCGCCGTAGCAGGCCCCTGTGGGGGCTCACCCACCCCTTCCGCTGCAGCCGTGGGGGCATCCCCGCCGCCTTGCTCCACAGCGCCGTCTCCGCCCTCTCCTTCACTAGCCGCTGCGTAGAGGGAGACATAGAACACAAGCATCAGGGTACTGTACAATGGTCCCCTAGACAGGAAGCAATAGCAGATGAGTGCCACTGTCAAAGTACACTTCCATCATGTCACACCACAACACATGTGTCAGTCCAGGCAAAACACACACAGTGACAGTCATGGTGCGTGCCATGGACATTTCAATGCATGTCCAATGGACTCTCGAATCATACAATGTAATGGGACTCACATGCATCATGGGTCATGCCTATCACATGCACACACTTCACCTCAGTCACATCCATCTGGCCCCGTACACCCCAATCACAGTGCATACAAGGATGACTAGGCTGCATCAGTGAATCTGTACATTGTCACAGACATGTGTCATGCATCCATGGCACTCACAAGTCACAGACACGCAGGTCAGGCACACACACATGGATACCACATATGTATCTGGCATCAGCACCCATCCCTCGCCCCCACCCATGTCCAGGAACAGAGACTGCCATGCTCTCATGTGTGCAATCTGCACAGGGCTCCCCATGTCGCATTCAAACACATGCAACAACCGTGCGGTTCACACATTACAGGTCGCACATGCATTCCCATGATGTCCCTGCACACATACATGCGTACATGGCCTATGTCACACATGCAGGCAAGTATCAGACAACCAGCACACTGCAACATGCCCTGTCTCACACAGCAATGCTTGGCCACTTACCGCTCAACTCCAGACGGGTCTCCCTCTCAAGGACCTGGGCGTGGAGCGCTGGGTGTGCGCGTTCCAGGACCCTCAACTGGATGGTACTCATGCGGCCCCGGCCCCCCTCCACGAGGCGCCGGGCCTTCATGAGGGTCCTGGACCTCAAGTCCTCCCAGCGCTTCTTGACCTTCTGGATGGTGCGGGTTGCCACCCCCTCCGCGTTGATGGCAACCACACAGTCGGCCCAGATCCTCTCCCGTCCTACCCTGTTGGCGCGGGACGATCCGAAGAGGGCATCATACTGCCCCAGGACTTGCTCCACCAGGACACCAACTTCGGTGGCAGTGAAGCTGGTGCCCCTCTGCCCCTCTGGCCGGGGGTTGCCACTGGGGTCAGATGTGGATGTGCCCGACATGGCAACCCCAGGGGCAGGAGTGGGTGGGCAACTGGGTCCTGGGGCTGGGCTGTGGAGCGATGTTATTCGAGTCGGGAGTCTTCTGTACCAGCAGGGGTGGACACAGCAACTGGACCCCTGCAGATGGCTGATGTGCAGGCACCAAATGGCAGGGCACGGTGGCAGCAGGCAGGCAGGCAGGCAGCAGCAGATGGCACGTGGGAGGCTGCTCGGGGCACTGGGGGGCAGTGATTCGGCCTTCTGGGCAGGAGCGTGGTCTTCCGTGTGTTTTCGCGTGGCCAGCTTGATACGGAGTGATTTGGCACGTGAAAATCCTGCACGTCAGCGTGAAAATCGAGGAAAGGCCCTTAGCGCGTAAGCGCGTCAGCACGCGTATGCGATTTCATTGGACCAAAGGCCCTTGCAGCGTAAGCGCGTCTGTGACGTTTTGCGCACAGGCGTTGCCCTGGCAGGGCTTGGTGATCCCGCGTGCATTTATGTTCTGTACGTGCTTTTCGTGCGGTGCGTGTGTTTTCCATCCGTTGGGGTTCACACGCTATTACTTCACAGCGGGTGTTGGCTACGCGTTCTTCTACATGCAAGGCAGACGGTGAGTGGTACCCCGCTCCCCCAGGCCCGATCGCGTGAGGAACTTCACGCGAACCCCTGAAATACACGTAGCCCGCTCCCCCAGGCCCGATCGCGTGAGAAAGTTCACGCGAACCCCTGAAATACACGTAGCCCGCTCCCCCAGGCCCGATCGCGTGAGAAAGTTCACGCAAACCCCTGAAATACACGTAGCCTGCTCCCCCAGGCCCGATCGCGTGAGAAACTTCACGCGAACCCCTGAAATACACGTAGCCCGCTCCCCCAGGCCCGATCGCGTGAGAAAGTTCACGCGAACCCCTGAAATACACGTAGCCCGCTCCCCCAGGCCCGATCGCGTGAGGAACTTCACGCGAACCCCTGAAATACACGTAGCCCGCTCCCCCAGGCCCGATCGCGTGAGAAAGTTCACGCGAACCCCTGAAATACACGTAGCCCGCTCCCCCAGGCCCGATCGCGTGAGGAACTTCACGCGAACCCCTGAAATACACGTAGCCCGCTCCCCCAGGCCCGATCGCGTGAGAAAGTTCACGCGAACCCCTGAAATACACGTAGCCCGCTCCCCCAGGCCCGATCGCGTGAGAAAGTTCACGCGAACCCCTGAAATACACGTAGCCCACTCCCCCAGGCCCGATCGCGTGAGAAAGTTCACGCGAACCCCTGAAATACACGTAGCCCGCTCCCCCAGGCCCGATCGCGTGAGTAAGTTCACGCGAACTCCCGAAATACACGTGCCCCGCTCGCACAATTGCTGTATGTTGCCACTTTTGTAATGCGCAGGGACGCTACCGCCTGCCTTCGTGTGGCGGACGTGTTTGGGCTTGTGCGTGTCTTTCGCTGTGCGTGGCTTTGCCCTATTCGATTCCATGAATACGTGTGGTTCGGATGCGTGTGGGCGTTCCGTCTGCTTCCCTGCAGTACATCCCCAGTTACGCCCTTGTTTTCGCGAGTTGTTCCCCATTCCGCGCGTTACGCCCCGTGTTCCGCCCACTTTCTAGTGTATGCGCAGAGGTTGTGCGCTTTCACTGTGCGCGTTGCGCACGTCTTTCGGGATGTTGCAGTGACGTGTGCGCCATGCACGGGTTTGGCGCACATCCCGAGGAAGACACGCGCAGGGACTTCCATGAATCGCACGCGTGCGCGTGCGCCTCTTTTTTTCCGCTTGCGCCTGCTTGCGCCTGCTTGCGCGTAGATTTTCGGCGCACGTTTGTTCCATGAATCGGCCCCCAAATGCCGCTTTGGTTTCCCTAGACCAGTCTCACCAACAGGTCAAGTAAACAACTTCATGTATTCAGTTAGACATAGGGGGTCATTAAGAGTATGGCGGTAGGGGGTTAACGGCACCGGAAAGGATGCCGTGCCGTTAACCCCCTACCACCATATTCCGAGGTCCCTTAGCATGTCCCACCAGGAATGGCTGGACTAACCAGCTGTTCTTAGCCGGACCCGTTAAGGGACCAGGGAGCAAATAACGGACACGCTATAAGCGGGCCTGTTATTTGCTCCTTCCCATTCCCATTGAGCTCTATGTGGGCTCAAATGGGAATGGGAATGGTTTACTGAATTGGGACTTACCGGGTCCTCCAAGGTTGGAATAACCCAGGTAAGTCTCCATTCAGTGACACCGGAACTGGATCCAGGTTTGGCGGCAGCCATGGTGCTAATAGCACCATGGCTGCCTCCAAACTCGGAAGGACCCCCATAGTGTCAAAGGTAAATCACCTAAGAACACATATTACATAAAAAGAACAGAAGAATCAAAATACATCAATTATTACAATGCAATCATTGCCCTCCTACGGAATGCAAACATAGATATGCAGTACATTGCAGAGAATTCCACTGCAGTTGATGTCACAGCCTACTTAACCAAAGCAGAGAAAACAGAGCTTCAGGACCTCTGGGATGACATATCATCTGACAAAACACTATCACTGAAATTGTACAGCTTGGGCATAAAAATGCTCTCTCATAGAGAATGTGGCTGCTATGAAGCTGCAGACCGTTTAACCGGTACTGCCTTGTATGGAAAATCTAACAATATAGTATGGCTAAGTATTGGTCCTGCTAAATCTAGAAAAAGAGTTCTCAAATCATATGAAGACAGAGAAACAATAGCTAACAATGCCCAAAACTCCTGAGGAGAGCAATTCTCCTTCTAAATACATGCTTCCTCGAGAGGAGAGATCCTAGTGTCTTCAAGTGTCTGAATCAAACCATCTCAAGAATCCGGTTCATAGACTTTCCTCCAACTCTCATTCTTTAAGTTGAAGTAAGCCGGTGGCAAATTGTGAACCTCAAACCCCTTCCGCAAATACAAAAACTCCAAGGAAATCCTTGAGATCAAATGAAAATACAAGTGAAACTGGCCCTTTGACTGCTTCTAAAAAAACAGACCTTTTTCTATCATGTCAACTCTGACAATTGCTTTGGCTCCCTTCACAAAGCTCTATGAAGCCCTCAATGATACATCAAAAGATCAACTGACTCTAATTGCATATATACAAACAAGATTGATGTTTCTCGAAGGGTATATTACCGCAAAAGAAAACAATAAATTGCCCACTAAGGAGGCTGCCTCACAGACTGTGCAACCCAAACATTTAGTAAACACTTCAACGATGACACAAACAGATGAGATTCCCATTAAAATGTTCACATTTTGTGGTGGTTCTTTGCTAAAGTCTAAACCCAAAGTATATCCTACAGTAACAATTCCAGCTCAGCACCCGGACTTGGAGGTTAGGCAGCAACCTCTAAAAGCAACCAAAGTGCTCAATGGAAAAGCCTGAGTCATCCGACCCTCGAGGCACAAAAAATGGTTGCTCGGTCTGGACAACCGACCTCTCAATCTCAAAAGACAATGGGCCTCATTACATGGACAGCGGTAAGCCATGGCGCTATTAGCGCCATGGCTGCCGCCGGTACCTTACCGGGTCCGCCTTGGTGGATGGCGGAATTAGCACCATATTCCAAGGTGTGTGGGGCCGCTAATTCCGCCATCCACCATTGCCCCTTCACCATTGCCAGTCATCCCCATAGGGCTCAATGGGAATGGTGAAGGTGCTAATTACGGTACCGCAAATTGCGGTACCGTAATTAGTGCCAAGGTCCCTTTGCGGGTCCCGTACTTAACGCCTGTAAAAACTAGGCATTAAGGAAGGACCTGCAAAGGGACCTCATAGTAAGGCGGTAGGGTTTTACTGGTACCGGTACCCTTACCGGTACCAGTAAAACCCTACCACCGTCCGTGTAATGAGGCCCAATGAAAGTACAGCAGACATTCAGCAGGCTAAACCATGTGGCCTACATAACCAAACAAAATCAACTAATGTTAAAACCATGTCAACTTTAAAACAAGCATGCCTCACTTTTGAAAAAAAGACCTGCTGCTCACACCCAAAACACCTAACACAGGGCTCCTTCGATTGATGCTGAGAATGCTTCAGACTCAAAAACCAGCATTTTATCACCAACAGAAAGCAAACTCATGAAAGCTGCTCTAAAATCTGATACAGCTCTTAAAGAAGTCCAGGGTTCAGAACCCAGAGATCTACTAAGAGGCAAAAGGAAAGCCAATCGAGGCATCTTGCCCACAAATTGTGATGAACCAGCCCACAAGGTCCTGATATTAGAACCTCAAAGTCCAATATTCCTAACTTTAGAGGAAAAAAATGGAAACTTCTGGCACAGAAAAAAGATTCCAACCTAAACAAATACCCTCCGGCTCAACGTACAACAGCAAAGGAACAAGCAAAGCTTCAACCTTGTCCATTAGTTAGAGGGACAGAGCCGAAAGGAGACAAGCACAAATCTAAATCCTCTAAAAGGATTGCATCGAGTTGGAGTTCTAGAGTCCACACTAAGCAAAGATCAAAAAGTCACTTTACATCAAGTAGACCTTTATCTCAACATCGAACTAAAGCAAATAACAGCGAGAGATGAGAAAAATTGACGAGAACACGAAGAGCAGAAAGCACGAGGAGATCAAGAAGAGATACACAACAGTACACTGCGTGCAGAAAGAGTAAGGACAGAGGAAAAAAAACAGCAACACTATTCCGTTCAGAAAGAACTACAAAAACGTGTACCTTTATGCTAGAATGCATTTGGAAAGAAGATCCTTCTTTCATTCTAAATAGAAAAACCATCTTGCACCGCATCCCATCACTTCGAAACATGTCATCAAATGAGATCTTCATCGTAGAGTTTACAGAGGCGGATTGCACAGACAGTGTTTATCTCCATATAGCATCCTCAACTACGAAGTCCCTTCTAATTGAGGCTTAAAACAAACTTAGAGCACTGTGCTGCCTCCTGCCCCTGCCCCTGGACTGCACCACTTGCACCAGCAGGGATGCCCCCACCAGGCCCCATGTGTGCCTCAGTGGCGGCCTCCTCCTCCTCTGTGGAAACCACCAACCTGGATGGCTCCTCGCCATCTACCGCCGTAGCAGGCCCCTGTGGGGGCTCACCCACCCCTTCCGCTGCAGCCGTGGGGGCATCCCCGCCGCCTTGCTCCACAGCGCCGTCTCCGCCCTCTCCTTCACTAGCCGCTGCGTAGAGGGAGACATAGAACACAAGCATCAGGGTACTGTACAATGGTCCCCTAGACAGGAAGCAATAGCAGATGAGTGCCACTGTCAAAGTACACTTCCATCATGTCACACCACAACACATGTGTCAGTCCAGGCAAAACACACACAGTGACAGTCATGGTGCGTGCCATGGACATTTCAATGCATGTCCAATGGACTCTCGAATCATACAATGTAATGGGACTCACATGCATCATGGGTCATGCCTATCACATGCACACACTTCACCTCAGTCACATCCATCTGGCCCCGTACACCCCAATCACAGTGCATACAAGGATGACTAGGCTGCATCAGTGAATCTGTACATTGTCACAGACATGTGTCATGCATCCATGGCACTCACAAGTCACAGACACGCAGGTCAGGCACACACACATGGATACCACATATGTATCTGGCATCAGCACCCATCCCTCGCCCCCACCCATGTCCAGGAACAGAGACTGCCATGCTCTCATGTGTGCAATCTGCACAGGGCTCCCCATGTCGCATTCAAACACATGCAACAACCGTGCGGTTCACACATTACAGGTCGCACATGCATTCCCATGATGTCCCTGCACACATACATGCGTACATGGCCTATGTCACACATGCAGGCAAGTATCAGACAACCAGCACACTGCAACATGCCCTGTCTCACACAGCAATGCTTGGCCACTTACCGCTCAACTCCAGACGGGTCTCCCTCTCAAGGACCTGGGCGTGGAGCGCTGGGTGTGCGCGTTCCAGGACCCTCAACTGGATGGTACTCATGCGGCCCCGGCCCCCCTCCACGAGGCGCCGGGCCTTCATGAGGGTCCTGGACCTCAAGTCCTCCCAGCGCTTCTTGACCTTCTGGATGGTGCGGGTTGCCACCCCCTCCGCGTTGATGGCAACCACACAGTCGGCCCAGATCCTCTCCCGTCCTACCCTGTTGGCGCGGGACGATCCGAAGAGGGCATCATACTGCCCCAGGACTTGCTCCACCAGGACACCAACTTCGGTGGCAGTGAAGCTGGTGCCCCTCTGCCCCTCTGGCCGGGGGTTGCCACTGGGGTCAGATGTGGATGTGCCCGACATGGCAACCCCAGGGGCAGGAGTGGGTGGGCAACTGGGTCCTGGGGCTGGGCTGTGGAGCGATGTTATTCGAGTCGGGAGTCTTCTGTACCAGCAGGGGTGGACACAGCAACTGGACCCCTGCAGATGGCTGATGTGCAGGCACCAAATGGCAGGGCACGGTGGCAGCAGGCAGGCAGGCAGGCAGCAGCAGATGGCACGTGGGAGGCTGCTCGGGGCACTGGGGGGCAGTGATTCGGCCTTCTGGGCAGGAGCGTGGTCTTCCGTGTGTTTTCGCGTGGCCAGCTTGATACGGAGTGATTTGGCACGTGAAAATCCTGCACGTCAGCGTGAAAATCGAGGAAAGGCCCTTAGCGCGTAAGCGCGTCAGCACGCGTATGCGATTTCATTGGACCAAAGGCCCTTGCAGCGTAAGCGCGTCTGTGACGTTTTGCGCACAGGCGTTGCCCTGGCAGGGCTTGGTGATCCCGCGTGCATTTATGTTCTGTACGTGCTTTTCGTGCGGTGCGTGTGTTTTCCATCCGTTGGGGTTCACACGCTATTACTTCACAGCGGGTGTTGGCTACGCGTTCTTCTACATGCAAGGCAGACGGTGAGTGGTACCCCGCTCCCCCAGGCCCGATCGCGTGAGGAACTTCACGCGAACCCCTGAAATACACGTAGCCCGCTCCCCCAGGCCCGATCGCGTGAGAAAGTTCACGCGAACCCCTGAAATACACGTAGCCCGCTCCCCCAGGCCCGATCGCGTGAGAAAGTTCACGCGAACCCCTGAAATACACGTAGCCTGCTCCCCCAGGCCCGATCGCGTGAGAAACTTCACGCGAACCCCTGAAATACACGTAGCCCGCTCCCCCAGGCCCGATCGCGTGAGAAAGTTCACGCGAACCCCTGAAATACACGTAGCCCGCTCCCCCAGGCCCGATCGCGTGAGGAACTTCACGCGAACCCCTGAAATACACGTAGCCCGCTCCCCCAGGCCCGATCGCGTGAGAAAGTTCACGCGAACCCCTGAAATACACGTAGCCCGCTCCCCCAGGCCCGATCGCGTGAGGAACTTCACGCGAACCCCTGAAATACACGTAGCCCGCTCCCCCAGGCCCGATCGCGTGAGAAAGTTCACGCGAACCCCTGAAATACACGTAGCCCGCTCCCCCAGGCCCGATCGCGTGAGAAAGTTCACGCGAACCCCTGAAATACACGTAGCCCACTCCCCCAGGCCCGATCGCGTGAGAAAGTTCACGCAAACCCCTGAAATACACGTAGCCCGCTCCCCCAGGCCCGATCGCGTGAGAAAGTTCACGCGAACCCCTGAAATACACGTAGCCCGCTCCCCCAGGCCCGATCGCGTGAGTAAGTTCACGCGAACTCCCGAAATACACGTGCCCCGCTCGCACAATTGCTGTATGTTGCCACTTTTGTAATGCGCAGGGACGCTACCGCCTGCCTTCGTGTGGCGGACGTGTTTGGGCTTGTGCGTGTCTTTCGCTGTGCGTGGCTTTGCCCTATTCGATTCCATGAATACGTGTGGTTCGGATGCGTGTGGGCGTTCCGTCTGCTTCCCTGCAGTACATCCCCAGTTACGCCCTTGTTTTCGCGAGTTGTTCCCCATTCCGCGCGTTACGCCCCGTGTTCCGCCCACTTTCTAGTGTATGCGCAGAGGTTGTGCGCTTTCACTGTGCGCGTTGCGCACGTCTTTCGGGATGTTGCAGTGACGTGTGCGCCATGCACGGGTTTGGCGCACATCCCGAGGAAGACACGCGCAGGGACTTCCATGAATCGCACGCGTGCGCGTGCGCCTCTTTTTTTCCGCTTGCGCCTGCTTGCGCCTGCTTGCGCGTAGATTTTCGGCGCACGTTTGTTCCATGAATCGGCCCCCAAATGCCGCTTTGGTTTCCCTAGACCAGTCTCACCAACAGGTCAAGTAAACAACTTCATGTATTCAGTTAGACATAGGGGGTCATTAAGAGTATGGCGGTAGGGGGTTAACGGCACCGGAAAGGATGCCGTGCCGTTAACCCCCTACCACCATATTCCGAGGTCCCTTAGCATGTCCCACCAGGAATGGCTGGACTAACCAGCTGTTCTTAGCCGGACCCGTTAAGGGACCAGGGAGCAAATAACGGACACGCTATAAGCGGGCCTGTTATTTGCTCCTTCCCATTCCCATTGAGCTCTATGTGGGCTCAAATGGGAATGGGAATGGTTTACTGAATTGGGACTTACCGGGTCCTCCAAGGTTGGAATAACCCAGGTAAGTCTCCATTCAGTGACACCGGAACTGGATCCAGGTTTGGCGGCAGCCATGGTGCTAATAGCACCATGGCTGCCTCCAAACTCGGAAGGACCCCCATAGTGTCAAAGGTAAATCACCTAAGAACACATATTACATAAAAAGAACAGAAGAATCAAAATACATCAATTATTACAATGCAATCATTGCCCTCCTACGGAATGCAAACATAGATATGCAGTACATTGCAGAGAATTCCACTGCAGTTGATGTCACAGCCTACTTAACCAAAGCAGAGAAAACAGAGCTTCAGGACCTCTGGGATGACATATCATCTGACAAAACACTATCACTGAAATTGTACAGCTTGGGCATAAAAATGCTCTCTCATAGAGAATGTGGCTGCTATGAAGCTGCAGACCGTTTAACCGGTACTGCCTTGCATGGAAAATCTAACAATATAGTATGGCTAAGTATTGGTCCTGCTAAATCTAGAAAAAGAGTTCTCAAATCATATGAAGACAGAGAAACAATAGCTAACAATGCCCAAAACTCCTGAGGAGAGCAATTCTCCTTCTAAATACATGCTTCCTCGAGAGGAGAGATCCTAGTGTCTTCAAGTGTCTGAATCAAACCATCTCAAGAATCCGGTTCATAGACTTTCCTCCAACTCTGATTCTTTAAGTTGAAGTAAGCCGGTGGCAAATTGTGAACCTCAAACCCCTTCCGCAAATACAAAAACTCCAAGGAAATCCTTGAGATCAAATGAAAATACAAGTGAAACTGGCCCTTTGACTGCTTCTAAAAAAACAGACCTTTTTCTATCATGTCAACTCTGACAATTGCTTTGGCTCCCTTCACAAAGCTCTATGAAGCCCTCAATGATACATCAAAAGATCAACTGACTCTAATTGCATATATACAAACAAGATTGATGTTTCTCGAAGGGTATATTACCGCAAAAGAAAACAATAAATTGCCCACTAAGGAGGCTGCCTCACAGACTGTGCAACCCAAACATTTAGTAAACACTTCAACGATGACACAAACAGATGAGATTCCCATTAAAATGTTCACATTTTGTGGTGGTTCTTTGCTAAAGTCTAAACCCAAAGTATATCCTACAGTAACAATTCCAGCTCAGCACCCGGACTTGGAGGTTAGGCAGCAACCTCTAAAAGCAACCAAAGTGCTCAATGGAAAAGCCTGAGTCATCCGACCCTCGAGGCACAAAAAATGGTTGCTCGGTCTGGACAACCGACCTCTCAATCTCAAAAGACAATGGGCCTCATTACATGGACAGCGGTAAGCCATGGCGCTATTAGCGCCATGGCTGCCGCCGGTACCTTACCGGGTCCGCCTTGGTGGATGGCGGAATTAGCACCATATTCCAAGGTGTGTGGGGCCGCTAATTCCGCCATCCACCATTGCCCCTTCACCATTGCCAGTCATCCCCATAGGGCTCAATGGGAATGGTGAAGGTGCTAATTACGGTACCGCAAATTGCGGTACCGTAATTAGTGCCAAGGTCCCTTTGCGGGTCCCGTACTTAACGCCTGTAAAAACTAGGCATTAAGGGAGGACCTGCAAAGGGACCTCATAGTAAGGCGGTAGGGTTTTACTGGTACCGGTACCCTTACCGGTACCAGTAAAACCCTACCACCGTCCGTGTAATGAGGCCCAATGAAAGTACAGCAGACATTCAGCAGGCTAAACCATGTGGCCTACATAACCAAACAAAATCAACTAATGTTAAAACCATGTCAACTTTAAAACAAGCATGCCTCACTTTTGAAAAAAAGACCTGCTGCTCACACCCAAAACACCTAACACAGGGCTCCTTCGATTGATGCTGAGAATGCTTCAGACTCAAAAACCAGCATTTTATCACCAACAGAAAGCAAACTCATGAAAGCTGCTCTAAAATCTGATACAGCTCTTAAAGAAGTCCAGGGTTCAGAACCCAGAGATCTACTAAGAGGCAAAAGGAAAGCCAATCGAGGCATCTTGCCCACAAATTGTGATGAACCAGCCCACAAGGTCCTGATATTAGAACCTCAAAGTCCAATATTCCTAACTTTAGAGGAAAAAAATGGAAACTTCTGGCACAGAAAAAAGATTCCAACCTAAACAAATACCCTCCGGCTCAACGTACAACAGCAAAGGAACAAGCAAAGCTTCAACCTTGTCCATTAGTTAGAGGGACAGAGCCGAAAGGAGACAAGCACAAATCTAAATCCTCTAAAAGGATTGCATCGAGTTGGAGTTCTAGAGTCCACACTAAGCAAAGATCAAAAAGTCACTTTACATCAAGTAGACCTTTATCTCAACATCGAACTAAAGCAAATAACAGCGAGAGATGAGAAAAATTGACGAGAACACGAAGAGCAGAAAGCACGAGGAGATCAAGAAGAGATACACAACAGTACACTGCGTGCAGAAAGAGTAAGGACAGAGGAAAAAAAACAGCAACACTATTCCGTTCAGAAAGAACTACAAAAACGTGTACCTTTATGCTAGAATGCATTTGGAAAGAAGATCCTTCTTTCATTCTAAATAGAAAAACCATCTTGCACCGCATCCCATCACTTCGAAACATGTCATCAAATGAGATCTTCATCGTAGAGTTTACAGAGGCGGATTGCACAGACAGTGTTTATCTCCATATAGCATCCTCAACTACGAAGTCCCTTCTAATTGAGGCTTAAAACAAACTTAGAGCACTGGGCTATGATCTTAAAGAATGTAAGAACCAGGAATCAAGGAATCAAACAATCTCTTATGACAACCAGCGATCTCTTAAACAGAAGATATCTGATCAATGAGACAAGCCCACTAGATCAACCTCAGGGCACAGAAGTAGAACCCTTGATTCGAATAATCGGCAAACTAAGAAGTATGGAAAACAAAGATCTTCTTCACGGAATAACAGCAAATACTCCCTAAGTCGGTTCATCGAAATAAGAAGGGACCATAGCAGGAAGAGAGATAAACCTGAGAGAAAGACCCAAAGGAAGAACATAGTAGCACATCGCAAGGTATCTTGACCAACCAGATGACTCCACTGAGTGACCAAAGAAGCCAAATACGTGCTAACTCACTGGAAAATGAACGGGTCCCTACAGGACCACAAAAAAACTGGAACAAAATTATTTATCAGGATAAACCAAAATAGAGACACATGGATTCCATGAATGCCCAGAAACAGACCGGTATTGAACAAGAATTGAAAAACGCGGCTTGGTTACTAGGACCCCTAGCAATGAAACCCAATTTTTAGCAATTAACTGCTGGCTCAGGAAGTAATTGTAACATCACAGCCCTCCTGAAACTGGATGATGCCAACCGTATCAGCTTAGGCTCTTGGAATACCCAATGTTTTTCACATTTGGCAAGCTCCCCTGAAATCAACTTTGGGTCATTTGAAATCCTTTGCCTCTAGGAAGTTTGGATGACAATGAAGCCCTCAATCGACGGTTTCGAGATTGCCTTTTCCCCAGCTCTGCAAGGGCCAGCAGGAAGATTAAGGGCCGGCCTAATTACAGCAATTCGAATAGGCAGTGATTTCCAATTAGAGAAAATAATAACAAACAAGCCACACATATTGGCCACTCTAATCAGATGGTCCCCAGCAATACTGACTACTAATCCACGTACCTAGCGATAAATATTTATTGGAACGCGAAAGAACTCCTCGTAGAGTCAGTCATCCCTAAGATCGAACAAATCTTAGACAAGGCGGGAAGGGTTCATTCAATAAACAGCACAGTTATATGTGGGGATCTGAACTCAAAAATCACCATGAAAGGAGAGGAAATCACATCGACCAAATATCTAACACCAGAAAATAAAAATAAAGGATTAACGATCGCAGAAGCCATTATCAGAGGAAACAAATGGGCAACAGTCATGGATGCCTATGACATGCATAATTTACTTTCTCTAAGAAAACCCTCTGAAATGGACATCCCAACTTGGGAGTTAGCAGGTTGTCAGGCTACTCTAGATCATATATATGTTTCCCGAGGTCTCCTAACCAAGGTCACTTTCTTCAAGATCATTCGCACCATGCATAGTGACCACAATCTTGTGCTAACAACTTGGAATCCTAATACCCTTATCTGATATCTTCCACGTCGCTCAATGCTGATTAACATCGAGACTAACAACAAGGGTACTCACCTACGGTTGAAAGTGACAGCTATCACAGACATAACCAAGCGTTATTGTCAAGTCAAGAAGCTGGAAAAGCAAAAAGAGGACTCATCTTTTACGGACTACTGCCCCCTTTTGATACCTTATCAAAAACTGAAAATGGGGAGAAAAGCACTGATAAAAACTCAGCACTATAACAACCAGATCCTGAAGGAAAAGAGACTTATCACGAGACGAGCCAAAAGAAAAGCAATTCGGCTCCCATCCTTACGCAATTTTCATGAAACAAAGATGGGCACTAAGCTTTACAAAAACTGGTTCAAAGGATACAAAATCCAACTATATCAAGATGACTCCGAGGCGATGCTAAGAACCCTTAGCGGCAAGAAACCATAAGCCTTCTGGTCATTAATTTCATTGAGTGGAGAAACAAACCAAGACTTGTTAACAAGCAGTGTGAATGAAAAGACCTGGGTTAAGCACCTTGCAAACCTTTTTATCGAATTTCCTAGTCCACTTTCGGCACACATTGAGGACAATGACAGATGGGACATAGAACTTGAGAGAAGTAACATCGAAGAAAAAATCAAAAAGCTTAAACCATCTCGAGCTCCGGGACCAGACGGACTGTCAAATATGGACTTGAAGAACATCCCAGGTCCATTGTGCCTGCTGATAGCTGAAATATTTGAATCTTGCTCATCATCAAGATCAATACCTCCTTCTTGGAAAACCACTAATGTGGTGCCACTATACATATCAAGGGACAGAAGTAACCCAAACAACTACTGTCCTATCGCTCTGCTGATAGCATCGGGAAACTATTCAGGTCTTTCCTTTTAGACAACTTCAAAGCATGGGTTTCAGCGTCAGAACGATCAGATCCCTTCCAAACAGGTTTTAAAAAAAAACCTCAGAACAATTGCCAACATATTCGCACTGAGCATTTTGAAGGCGAAAGTATTGGAAGGCTCACCTCGTTTATTCCTTTCCTTCATCGATCTGTCAAAAGCATTTAATAAAGTCAACAGAAAAAAACTGTGGAGGAAACTTCGTAATTGGAATTGCCCAAAAACCCTGCTAGCGCTGATCAAATAATTATACTCGCAGACCCTAATGAGAGTCCGCCTTAACAGAGCAGGAGCACTCTCAATAAACATTGACACCCATTGTGGAGTCAAGCAAGGATGCCCTCTGGCACCTGTGCTGCATAATGCTTACACGGGCGATTACCAGCATACAGAAAATAAGGTCAAAGCCTTCCCACCCTCTCTGGGCTCTGAAAAAGTTAGCAGGTTGATCTATGCTGATGATATCATCCTAATCGACCAAACCAAGATCGGTCTACAAAGAAAGTTGGACAACCAAGACGAATACCTCAAGACCAATGACTTGGAGAGTAATACAGAAAATACCAAGTAATGTGTCTGGACAAATCTACGAGGCAAAAGATCCAGGAGCATGGTTTCTAGCAAAAGAGTGGCTAGAAAAAGTAGAAACCTTTAGATACCTGGGAGTCACTTTCAGTAACCAACTACGTGAACTACCGATGCAAGAAACCCTGATCCTTAAAAACAAAGGTCTGACCAACCAAACGATATTGATGGTCAAGAAGGACACGCATTTTCCGCTGAAAGTGGCAATCATATTCAATAAAGGTAAAGTGGTACCCACACTTACCTATGGGGCAGAAGCAATGCCACTGATCCCTGATAGTATCTGGAATAAACTGGAAGGATCACTATCGATAAAACGTCTACGCCTCCCTCCATCTACTCCGGTGGCTCTGATCAGAAGAGAGCTAGGTCTCACATCTCTCAAGGGAACTGTTGATCTCAACACCCTAATGTTATACAGGAAAATACAATCTTCCAAAGACAAAATCTTTGTACTTATCACTGAAGAAATGTTAACAAATTGGACGAACAAAAATCCACAATCCTAGGAGAAATAGGAAGTTCAGAAGAGGAACTTCTGACAAATCCAACAAAAACTGCAACAAAATTTTAAAAAACCAATTGGTGTAACACCTTGACCAAACAAGTGCATCGCACACCTACCGCCTTATGCCCAAAAACTGAACAAGCCCATCAGCTATCTATTAAAATTTCCGAACAGGAAAATCTGCTCCATTTTCCTGAGACCAAGCTTAAACACCTTAAAAATAAATTAAACCCTGGGAAGCTGGAACAAGACAGACGCAATCTCATGTCGCTTTTGCTCAGACCCATTTTCAATTGAAACCCTCAAGCATCTCATCCTTAAGTGCCCGGGACTTGTCTCCAACAGGAAAACTCATGTAGCTCACTTAAACTCGTATTTCTGCACACTGGATGAAGAATATTGGTGGCTTTATTTGATGGATGGTTTAAATCGAAAACCTGTAATTGCGATTGGAAACTTTTTGGAGAGCCTGGATTTGAACTCACTTTATCAAAAAAAAATTTAAACTAATTGAGGCTCGGAACTTTGGAATCAAAAATTTTAAAGGTAAAAATGGAATATCAAGGAGAATAACTTTTGTGAAAACTGGTAAAACACATTTAAACACAATAAAAAATAAAAATAGCCAAAAATTATCCCAACAGCCAAGACATTTTGAAAAACAATTTACTAGACACATACTACCCAAACAGGAGTACAACTTTGGAAACCATGTGTCTCTACCACGTAGCCCAAAACTTCACGTACAAAAATAATATTAAACCAGATGAAAAGAAATGTAGATACAGAGTAGCAAATTGTGAAGGCAGCTTAGTGAAACTTACCAAACGCAGCTTAATTAATCATATCAAATTGTCATTAAAAACTCCTCAACATAAAGAACTGTATTACATGTCCCTGTTACAACTTTTTAAACCATGGAGAAAAGAGGAAGAGTTACGTATGACTCCTATGAAGATGCTTTCAAAGCAAATGAAAGCACTATATGAATTGTAAACTTTACACACTACCAAACAATGTTGCACAATTAACAGCAACAGGAAGACAAACTCCAGGCCCAACTAGATGTGGACATTCCTGACAGTAGTCAACGTTCTGCAACAGGAAGCCAAGAACCACTTGGACAGCCACTAACAGCAAATGAGGCAGAATTAGCCATGACAAGTAGAACACACCATGTGTCAGTATGAGCAATTTACAGACGACTTGCTGTACTGAAATCACAACTAAACAATGAGCAGCATAGCATTTTCCAAGAAGTAACAAAACAAATTGAACATGGTGTGCAACATGAAAATAAAAACTGTACCTGCCAAGATTACAAACCTATACTGCTATACGTCAGTGGTCAAGCTAGTTCAGGCAAAACATTCTTAATCAAAATCATCTGCAAGTTCCTCCAACAATTAACAAACAACAAACTGTCAGCTGTTGTAACTGCCCCAAACGTTTAGCTGCCTACAACATAGGCGGTGTCACTTTACACCGATTACTACTGTTCCAGTAGAACACCAAAACAAATCAGACTATTACAAACTTTCTACAGAAGCTACAATGGAATTACGTAGAGTTTTCAAACAAATGAAAATGCTGCTAATATATGAGGTGAGCATGGTCTCCAACCTAATGCAGGTTTAATTCACCTCAAACTACAAGAGGTGCACAAAACAGACTACGAAGAGCTCTTTCGAGGAAAACACATTATTGTTTTCGGAGATCTTCGTCAATTAACACCTGTGAAAGCTGAATCTATTTTTAAAACCGTAGGGCACAAACTCTTGGCAGCATAGGAAATGTCAACCTTTGGCAACATTTCAAATACAGAGAACGACCTGAAAATATGCGTCAGTCTACAGACCTGACATACGCCAACATTTTAAAAAGTATTAGAATTGGTGTACTATCTCAAGAAGCACATGCTATATTAAAAACCAGGCACATCCATGCACTTTATAGCCCTAACTCATGTGCTACAGATGTCATGGAACAATCAGCACACAACAATGTCAATTGTATGTCCTTGAGGCCATCTCTTGCAAGCTGTTCAAAATGTTATGAAACCATGTTAGAAAAAGAAATGCAACCAATAGTTCAAATTGCCTCCACAGATGAACTGGACATACATGGTATGACACTACCCATGTGTCAACAAGCCACGACATGGCTAAATACCTTGGACAACTCTATTTCTAACACAGCTGGTTTGGAGAACAGCTGGTTTGGACAAAAGATTAAAATTAAAATGATCTTTAAACTGTAGAGTAATGCTCAAATGTAACCTTGACCTGGAACAAGGACTAGTTAATGGAGCACTTGGTACAGTTGTTGGCTTTCAAACATACCCACGTGACAACAACATTCAGTTTGTCAATATTCTCTTTAACAAACTATCTGAAGTTAAAAGGGTAGGACGCTCAACAGCCTGCTTCCTACTTATCAAAGACATGTATGTACGCAGAGAACAATTTTCTCTAATTCTAGCATATGCAGTCACCATTCACAAATCACAAGGTCTTACCCTAGCTAAAGCATTGATAGATATTGGTAGCACAGTCTTTAAATAAGGCATGAGCTATGTAGCACTATCACGCTTACGTACACTTGACAGACTATTTCTAATCAACTTTGATCCAAGTAAAGATAATACTGATATTTCTTGCATTCTAGAATACAATAGACGGTGTTCACTCTACACCCCCATCTAAAAACCTATCCTGTTCTACAAAAAGCAAAATGTTGTAAAAGAAAACTACTTCAGGCTCCATCTATGCAGGATCTCACAGCAATTCCTCCAAAGAAAGTAAAAGAAGCTAATTCTTCATCAAGGGCCACAACCAAAGAAAAATCTACTTCTCAAAGTACCTCAACTGCCTCTTCAAAAAAGCAATGCACACTCCCAACAAATGACTTGTACACAGAACTGTCAGGTCCATTCAAATGTTCAAATACAACTGGTGTAAATTGCTACACAAATGTAGCAATACATATTCTACTCCAATTGCCACCAATTATTGACAACATTTACTTCCACGGTATAGACCAATTGTGTTTGCAAATGTTAGTCCTTCATGGAAATGCAACCAACAATCCTGACAACAGTTACAGTGTTTCTGGAATAAGGTAGGAATTGGACTACTGTGCTGGAATGGTCAAATTCACTATAAACTCCCAAGAAAATCCACAAGAATTCCTGATGTACTTGCTACAAGTACTTGCAAACAAAAACATACATATACATTAAATATTCCAGATTTCATACATGTGGAAACATACATGCACTCTTTGCAGGCATGTAGTAAAAGAAGAAGTTCCTAATGAACGCTCTGTGTATGTATCCATACCTAACTGTGAATCCATTCCATTTCAGCAATTTGTACTAAATGTAAACCATGGCAGATTATGTACTACCTGCAATTCCGATAATCGTTCCACCTTACAAATACAGACACATAGTAAATATGTAATAGTAATGCTTTTATGTTATAATGCAGATGGTACCAAAAACAACTGCAAGCTAACTGGCTTCACACATGGTCAAGTATCACTTGGTAAGAAAACCTTCAGAACAATAGTTATAATCTACCACGCTGGAGCCACAACCAATGCAGGGCACTACAATGCATATATAAAAAAGAAATGTGGATGGTTCGAATGTAATGATAGTACCATTACTCTAAAGCAGAGATTACCAGGAAATCTTGTAAACGCTTACTTAATATTCTTAAAACCAAAATTTTATAACCAATCTGTGTATGAACATAAACAAAACTTGAACTTCAAAAGTATGACCAGTTAGAATATGCCAACAGGTATCTAACTGCCCCACGAATCTGCAACAAAGAAACATAAATTAATACGACTACAATTAAACATGTAATATTCAGTTAGAATACGTCAACAGGTATCTAACTGTCCCAAAAATCTGCAACAAGCCAACAGATAGATGAATACCACTAACATAGAAAAATAAATAAACAGATAGAATACACCAACTGCTATCTAATTGCAACAGTACTACCACCACTTCCAAATAAAAAATCATACACCCTTTCAATTCCTCCTATTGAAATCAATGAAAGAAAAAAAGTTTTTTTTTAATCCAGCATGGATTGTTTTCCCACAGACCCAATGATTTAATCAACAAACACAGGAACTGAGCAAATTGCAGAGTACACTGGTTTGAACTATAGAACTTCTAAAGTACTAACTATGAGGGTCGACAAAAAACAGAAATGTCTACTATGCAATGCAATACTCATTATAAACTACCTACACTAACATGTGATTTTTTTTCATCACAGTGATTGAAAAAAAATGTGTGCTCCAACTACCCATGTCATGAAAAAACTGCATTCAACCACAAAAAGTCAAACAGTAAGTATATAACGATTGGACACACGAACACCACAGCATAACACACCCATTCAAGCAAACATCTGACCACAAACCACAATCCAAAATGTTTGCTTCCATGGGTATCTTATTCTACAGCGCTTGTTACCAAACACTACAATCTTGACTGCATGGCCTGGCCAAAACACTTCATACAGCCTCAACAAAGGAAACAGTAAGTATATAATAATTAAACTCGCAAAACCCAAAATGCCTAGAGTCTTCAATACCAACAATCTGAACACAATCCAACAAACAAACAAACACACATCATCTCACTATCCTATAAACACTATTACACTACTATCAATCAGTACTCACATTTTTGAAAACGAATCCCCTAAGCAGCCCACATTCCATAATCAAAATGTTTGGTAGCATTGTAGAGTTATGCTGCAGTGGTTGTGGCCAGGGCCTAGAGTCTTGGCAAGACTCTAGGCCCTGGCCACAACCACCGCAGCATGACACACCCATAGAAACAAACACCTACCAAATTATCACAACCCAAAAACATAATACATCCACCTCAAAACTGTGCACTTCAATTAACATACAGATTAGAACCAATGTACAAACTCTTCAATACCTACTCCCTTCACCCAATGCTCTTCTAACGACCCAAAACAACATCATATAAAACTAAAATAGCCAGTAGTGTGCCCACTGTTTAGTATGTCTGCGGACAACCGCAGTGACCGCGAACACCACGAGCACATCACAGCCTTCTCCCACCTAAACAAATACAGCATTTTCCCCATCTCTTACTCCCCCACCCTCTCCAAGCACTCATACACACCAACACACTCCCCAAAATTGGATTTCTGCTCACTTCCAGCGCATGTCCACGCATCCAATATGACGGGCACATCAAAACAATTTGACGCACCTCACGCCTCATCCCAGTCAATCAGAGACATGACGTAAGCCAATCGTCCAATCGGTGTCCTGTCCACAGAGCGAACAGGGAAGATTTGTTTGCCTTACGTTTTGGTGATTTAAGTAAAAACTACTAGACAGATTTACACCAAATTAACAAAAGCATGCTTTCGGGACCAAGCTGCCGCTCCTGCTGCAAATTTGGTGAAAATCCGTCCAGCTGTTTGGGCTGTAGGCACAACAGAAATGTTTTCCCATTATGTCTATTGGAAAAAAAGAAATTTTGGGACCCCCCCTATAACTTTGCCCCCCCTTGACCAAACCTCACCAAACTTTGCTATTCAGAGAGGGCCATTCACTTATTTTGCAAAGTTTGTTGAGGATTCGTCCAGGTGAGTGAAGTTATTAGCCACCCAAAAAGTGCTCTTCCTATGGGTTTAGCAACTTAGCCATGGGTTTAGCAACTTAACCATAACTACACAGCCGCTACCGCGGGCTGTGTAATACTCTTTTATTTCTTTTTACAAATAGAATGTATAGTAGTACTTTTGCAGGTGCACAAATCAATTATATTGCTGTCAATCTATTTAGAATTTGCTAATGCAAAACCATATTCATAGTTACCTGAGTGCTTACTGTAGCTGACCTACCCATGCAGTGTTGTTTATCATTTTTTTTTTACTCTTATCCCTAACATTACCTCTCCACACCCATCCCTTTTCCAAGTGTAATTCTCTTAACCTCTACTATCATTGAGTGTAGGGAGCATAGTTTCGTTGTTCCTTGCTTAAACAATTGAAGTGGAGGTATTATGAAATTATTGTTTCCATTTCCATAGGTAGTCTCACTCTTGTAGAGGTGTATTAGCTTTTTAGACTTTGCTTAAGATGCTAATATCAATAATTATATATTCTATGTTCTACATTTATACATAAATAGTAGGATGTACTGAACTTAGGGTCCTCCCTTTCCTTGGGCTTCTAATTTTTTTCCCATGTTGTTAATGGCCACTCTAGCCATGATGTGTGCATTTATTGGAATGTTAACAACCTCGGTAAGTCTGCCATATAGAGATGTTTCTACAAACTGAGATAAAATGTCATTGCTGCGTATTTATTTTATTAAGGAAACTCATGTATAGCAAGTGAATGTATTAGCAATACCTACTGTATATAGTTCTGATGTTTTTTGGAAATGCTGTTTCATAAAGTCATGAGTTTTAATAATAGTTTTTTAGATTATTAGTATCATATAGATAGAAAATAATTAAGATGCTGTGACAAGTCCTCCTTACAGGACTTGTCAGGGAAGGGAGAGAGTCCAGCACAAACATTCCCTGATGCTTGCATGAGTGTGTACAGGCCCCCTAATCTCCCCATCTCATCTATGATGATGATGGTGCACCCTGATGGGGGAAAGCCACAGCGGGAAGCAGCAGCAGGAAGCAGCAGAAAGAAGCCACCACGTTGTAGCAGTTCACAATTTGTTGCAGAAGACAGCCAGCAACATAACAGCAGCCATGAGAGAAAGGGGCACAACAAAGTCTGCAGGGATCTACACAATATTCAGAAAAATATGCCTTATTAATTAGGCTCCCACCAGCTTTTCAGAGACATTAAGATTGAAAGGCCAATCAGAAGCTCTTATAGGGACTCCAGTTCTTCAGAAACTCTTTCACTTTCCTTGCCAGAGATGCTTCCAGAAAAGGGGTTGGGGCTTACAAGCCCTTTTTGAATCCTCCCTAAGCACTCCCCCTGCTACACCACCTTCAGTCAGGTGAGCGATTGGACAGGGTGAGCATCCAATCCTAGGAGGAGATGGGGTATTTAAGAAGGTGCATGTGACTTCTGTGGTGTGGGTTAGATGGGTCAGTGGACAAGGATAGGCAAGAGATCAAAGTTGGTGAACTCAGAAAGCAGTGCATAAACTATTGGTGAGCTGGGGTCTGTCGAGTGTTTGTGTGAGTGAGAGAAGAGTTGGAGTAAGAGAACAAGAGTAGGAATAGTGCAGCAGAGGTAGAGGTGGAGTTAATAGTAGTAGTTGTGAATAAAGTTAGAAGGTGGCCGGAGTAGTAAAAGAAGGGCAGTACTGGTAGAGTGATGGTCGGTAATAGAGGGGTGAGCAGGACAGCATATTCCTTCAGGACAACAGTGGTATTAGAGAGGTGGTGGTAGTAGCAGAGTAAGGAGAGTGGGAGACCTAGAGCAGGAGGCACCACAGTAGGTGGTGGAGTAAGGTGAGAGGAAGAAGGAGGGATGGAGGTATAGCACATGTGTGGATAAAAGTGGTGGTAGGAATATCAGTGATAAAGGAAGTAAGAGTGAAGGGTGGAGGTAGCAAGGTGGAGTGAGAGTTTGGAGGGACAGTGATGTGGTGGGAGGAGAACAGCGTAAGGGATGAGTATAGCGAAGATTCAAGAGTGAGAGGGTTTGAAAGAAGGCACCATTCCCTGTTTCCTGAGACTACTAAGCAGGGATAGGACAGGGAAAGCTAGAAGTTCCATAGGGAGTCAGGTAAACAACATTTATGGTAAACCCCTGATGTTTCGAGAAGTGAAAGACAGATAGGGGTTACCAATCGTTGAGCTACTTACAGCCTGCTAGGGACATCTGGATTTGGGGGGTGGAATCCAGGCCCAGGAAAGACAAGGGATGAAAGGGCTCTAGCTAGCACCAACCTCAAAGGTCCCAGAAAACCCAATGAACTTGAGATCACAAGCCATTCTGCCAATGTTTTGTAATACATACCCTTGCACTTTTCTTTTAGAGTCAGAGTGATTATTTGGGACGGGGACCCATGTCACAATGTAAAAGTAACCTTTAAGCATACATTATTGTTAAGTGAGTAGAGTTTTTTTTTAATGTTGTCTCCAATGTGAATATTGTTTCCTCTGCAAAAGGATTAATATTCATATCCTTAATTGGTTAAGCACTCGGAATCCACTCAGTATCCGTAGAGTATTATTATGATGTATTTTGTGTTGTCATCTTTGATGTCCTGGATGTAAGTCTTAGCATTGCACGGTTGTGGTGCAAGTTATGGTTGCTTAGCTTACCATAACTGATACATTTATGAGGGTTTTCAGTTTTACTTGTAACCATAACATTCCTTCAACAAAGTTTTTTCACTGAATTTCATGTTTTATTATTGTAACTTAATCATAACATCCCTTTAACAATGTTGTTTTCATTACATTTCATAGGTTTTTATTAGTGCAACTTAACCATACCGTCCCTTTAACAATGTTTTTTCACTGGCTTTCGTAGGTTTTTATTAGTGCTTAACCATAACGTCCCTTTGACAAAGATGTTTCACTGAATTTTTACCAGTGCATTCTAATTTGCTTCAACTTCCTAATATAATACTCACCCCCAATATATCAGCCTTTTTTATCCAATCTAGAAAGTTTTCAAGTACAAACTGTGCTATTCCCCACCTCTTAGTAATATTCTGAACACTTCAATCAACTTTCTACAACTTTTTATACCGTTTTTGCAAACCTCTGATGTCACCGTAGACTTCCCGAACAGCGTCACGCGACTGTGCACGCACAGCGTGATGCCATGTTCGCAAATGGGTCCGTGCATTGCGAACGGGTCCATGCTTCGCACACATTTTGCAGCTGCTTTTTGGGCTGATCTAGGAAGTTTCACACTGAAATCTTACTCTTCTACAACTCCTATACCCATTCTTACTCAATTCCATCTACAATGCAGGAGAGAACACCAGCTTGGAAGAGTATTGGCACAACTGCCATTTAACTTCAGAAATGGCATCAATCATGGCCATCCCTCTTCCTAAGGAGCCACCACCAGCAACACCACCACCACCAGCTGGAGGCCCTGGACAAAGGAAAAGGTGTAATGATAAAGAGGAGGACCATGAGGACCAGGAAGGTGAGATAGAGGAAATGCCTACTTCCAGCACCCAAAGAGAATCATGGGTGCTGTGGTTCTTTTAGACCGGGCGAGGGGTAGCAACTTTTTGGGCTACCCATGTTGAATGCATTGAGTGTGGAATTATATTCAGTCACGGACAACACGGGCAGTACTCTTTTGGGACCACCTCCATGCACCACCACACCTGCCCATAGCACCAAGGTATTCCGAGAAAGGCTGTTCCTTTATCAGGAAGTAGTAGGCTATCTTCCTGTACCTCATCTTCCTCAACCACTACTGCCACCACATAGGCTACTACTGTGGGCCCCAAGATCTCACCATCTACCTTGCAAGCCATAAAAGAGGCTCTTGATCCATAATTTTTCAAGACAACAGCACTCTGTATACACTGCAACACACCACTGTGCAGGGGGAAAAGCTTCAAAGTGTTTTTGAGGCTGTAATCAAATAGCATGAGAAACACTGCCCCCTTCCTTAGATGTAACCCATGCCCAACATCTTCCCATGACCAGCTGCCCCTCCATATGTATGGTTGGGGCATTTCCTTCATTATCCTCCCCCATTCGTGGCCTCTCCTGGGAAAACAAATACAAAATAAAAAAAAGGTTGCTTTAGGAAACACCTTTCACGGTTAAAAAATAATCTTACAGACTCCATATACTTTAAATCATTTTGTCAGTAAAGTAGTTAGACTCAACAAGATGCTCCAAAATTTCCATTATTGTACAATGCAAATGGAAATAATGGACAATTGTATAATAGAGAAAAAATAAAAGGACAGACACAATGTTCTGTCGCAACTACTTAAAAGACCCGGATGGAACATGCACACCATTGCGCAGGACAGCCCTTCTACCCATTTTACTTTTATCTTTGTAACACTCCCTCATTGCCTGCTATCAAACAGTCACACATCCATCCACCAATCACTTCCAAAAAGTCTACACATAACCCTATCAACATATTAAACTTCCACACACCAACTGCCACTTCACAATGTTCTACACATCTTTTGTATCTGCATTTCCCTTACTTATACGAAAAATGTGTACACAGTGCTGGTATAAATGCACATATACATTGTGCAGAGATAGAAGTGCATGAATGTAAGGGGACTAAGGATGGGAAAATGCTCATGGGAGCCTAGGAGGGAAGTGTCAAGGGATGCCAAGGTGAAAGGCCACTGTCTAACTGCTGCGGCAGAGAAGACCCATGGGTGGGGTGCACAGCCACCAGTTGGTAGAACTGCAAGGGCAGTGCTGAAGTAGGGAGGTACTGCTGTAGAATAGATATAGGGCCTGGAACCTGTGAGTTTTATGAGGGTCCAGGCCACCAGTCTCAGTGGCATGAGTTAGCAGGGTAGAGATAGAGGGAAAGAGGAAGAGAAAAGCAGAGTTTCAGAAGTTCCCAAAACTTATGGAAGTCCAACTCAAGTCTGAAAGGGGCAGGAAGGCTATTCCAAAGAAAGACACCAGCCAAAGAGTGACCCCTGCCTCTGGCTCTCTGTTTGGAGAGTCTTTGACAAGCAGAGAATTGGAGTTAGAAGAGCAGAGGGCTCTAGAATAGCAGCATTTAGGGAGAGAAAGTTGAAGATGCATGTTCACAGGCCACATGAAGCCTTGTCGATAATACAGAGGATCATGATTTTCATTCTTGCTGCCACCAGGAGCTAATGTACACATTGTAGGGGTGCAGAGATACAATCCTTAGGCTTGAGGCAAAGGAAAAGTCTTGCAGCCCTATTCTGGATTAGCTAAAGGGGGTGTATAAAACAAAAGGGGAGGTTGATAAAAAAAACTGTTGCAATAGTCCAGCCTAGACAGAACCAGGGCTCTAAAAATGTTGAGCTTCGGGGGAAAGGTCAGGAAAGGTGCAATGCCTGTAAGGAGGTATAGCTGAAAGTGGGCCTTCTTGACAAGGTCTCAAATTTAAGCAGTGAAAGAGAGAGAGGCGTCAAAGTTAACCCTAACGTTTCTGGCCTCACAGGACGGTGAGGGTAGAAGGCCCAAGGAGGGCGGCCAGAGGGTACAGGGGAAGAAGGGAACAGGTGTCCCAATAAGAAGGATCTCTGTTTAATTGGCATTCAGACAGAGCTTGTTAGCCGCATGCAATGCATTGATGGCAGTCAAACAATCAGGGATGAAAGACAGGGAGAAGAAATTAGTAGAGCAGAGTTTCAATGAAAGCTGTGTGTCATCAGCATAACACCGGAAATGAGGAGATAAGAAGGAGATCAGATGAACCAGGGGGACGAGATAGATATTGAAGAGCCCCAGTGATAGGATAGAACCCTGGGGGATGTTTGCAAGTAGAGAGTGAGGTGGTAGAGGAAAAATGGCCCAGTTCTAGCTGGGAAGGGCGGCTTAGTCAGGGAAACACATCAGAGGCACAACTCTCTGGTCTATTTAAACTCAGTAACACAGCTGGAATAAATTGCTATGGAAATGCAGCAATCAATCTTCTCTTCCAGTTGCCACGAATTGTTCACAACATTTACTTTAACGTCTCAGACCAGTTGTGTTTGCAAATGCTCGTCCTTCACATAAATGCTACAAAAAATTCTGACAGCACTTACAGTGTCTCCGGTATAAGGCAAGAATATGTTTAGGAAAGGTACAATACCATAAACACACAGGAAGATGAGATCCACAAAAATTCTAATGTACTTACTACAAGTAATAGAAACCAAAAACATCCCTATAAAAGACATCTTCCAGTTTTCATACACATGGACACATACATGCACTCTCTGCAACCAGGTTTCACAGGAGCACATGCCGAATGAACGATTTGTGTATGTATCTATACCAAATTCTGAATCCATTCCATTTCACCAGCTTCTGTAGAATGGAAATAATATCATACTATGCCCTTTTTTAATTCAGGCCATCGTTCCAACATACAAATAAACTCACATGGCTTATATGTGATACTAATACTTCTAAGTTACAATGCAGATGATACCAAAAACAACTGTAAGCTTACTAGTTTCACACACAGCCAAGTATCTCTTGGCAAGTAAACCTTCACAATAGTGGGCACAATATACCACACTGGCATTACACACACTTCAGGCCACTATACTGCAAATGTCAAAAAAAGAAGTGGTTGGTTTGAAAGAAAAATATATTTATATCTGTTATTCCAAAACATAGATTACCAGCAAATCTAGCAAATGCCAACTTAATATTCCTTCAACACAAAATTAGTCACTAAACTGTAGCACACTAAACAGTTAGAATATACCAAGAGATATCTAATTACATTCATAATACTACAATAGTACTTTAAAAGCCAAGATAGTTACAATACGCAAACAGGTATCTAACTACTTCAAATTGCAATACACTTCAAATATGCCATCACAGTTCTTGTTACTGCAAAGGTTCTTGTAAAGTCCAATATAGTTAGGCTATGCCAACAGCTATCTAACTACTTCTAAAATACCCATCATTCCAATACACTTCAAATAGGCCATCAAAGTTATTCTCACTGAAACCTTTCTTGTAAAGTCCAATATAGTTAAAATGCCCCCTTAATTACAACACACTTCAAACAAACATACTATCACACTTCCTCTCACATAATTATAATAGATATTTTTAATCCTCTGTTTTTTTTTTCCAATGACCAAATTATTATTTCATGTCAATACAAAAACAGTGTAACACACGCTAATGCTGCAGCCGACATAGTACATAGAATGTACTGTTTATGAGGGTCAAAAAAGTAAATGTATATGTAACATTTTATGCAGTTAAAGCTTTTAAACTATCCTGTTTTACAAATTATACTATTTCTTTCTCACTAAAAGAACCTGAGATTCCAGCTTTATTACGTTATGCAACTAAGTAACCATACCAAGTATTATCCTTTGTTATCTTCACAAAGAAACAAATACATAAGCACTATCCTCAATTGTACTGCAATCATTAGTACAATATACACTTCAATTATATAATTCCACAATATTACAAATACTCTTTACTCCCCCTAGAGTACCTATAATTACTCTACACATATTACTATACTATGGGCCTGATTCACAGAGTGTTTTTCCTATGGGATTCTGCCATTATAAAACGCTTCTGTGAATCAGGCCCTATGTGTTGCCACAGCCATACCCCCAAGAATCTGGCCACTGGCCACAACCACCACAATATTATTAAACAGTATAACAAGTACTTACAATGCACCTTCAAATAACAATACTCAACCAGAACCCCCTGCCATCCAAATAATGTCCGCAGACACTAAAATTGACCGCTGACTCAGCGGCACCTGCAAACCCAAAGCTCCATATGAAATTTATTCCAATCACCCAAACTTTCCAGCCCCTATTTCGGCCACCAAATAACCCCAAATAACCCCAAATGTTTTTTTCCATACTTTTTCCTCATTGCGCTATCCTCGGACACCAGCAGCTGTCCGCAGATCCAACATGGCAACCATTCCAAAATATGACGTAGCTCTCGTTTTTCACCATTCAATCAACAAGCGCGTTCAATATCCACAAATGTCACGCTGCTCCCTTATTGGCCCAGAGGTGTCAGCTGACTCCGAATCGGGAAATGACTCTCGGAATGAACCCAAATATCACACATTTTGTATACATACTTTTTGGCCATTTAAAAAAAAAAAAGCTACTGGATGGATTTACACCAAATTTACAAAATCACACTTTTGATCTCAAACCGCTGCACCTGATGCAAATTTGGTGAAAATCCATCCAGCAGTTTTGGCTGTAGACACGAGCAAAACCATTTTCCATTGAGTCTATGAGGATTTTAACACATTTTGGGACCCCCAATGCCTTTTCCCCCTTGGACAAAACCACACCAGACTTTGCAGAAACATTCTGACCGGGCCATATACTTTGCTTGCAAGGTTTGGTGGCGATTGGTCTTTCTATGAGTTGAGCAACTTAACCGCAACAATAACTAAATAGAAAGCACTGCAAAAACCTACCTCTGTAGAAAGAAAATATAATATGCAAGATAACAAAATGCAGCACTCTGTGTAATGAGAGAGGGTGAGAAAAAGCAATAAAATGCACAATGTTTAAAAGGGATATGTTCTTGAGCAAAAATGAATTCATGTGACTGAGCCAGCCACTAGGGACCAAATGGACGGGAGGCTGTTATCCAGCAATAATTCCTTTTGCAGTGCCTTGGCAGTTATACAACAGTGATCCAGGCTTCTAAGCGCTGTCCGGGGGTTCAAGTCAATTTGAGATGCAGCAGTCACGGTGGTCGAGTGGCGAGCAGATTAAGAGGTGGTGTTCAACTGGAAGAAGGCTGCATTTTGAAGTAGGCTCAACCACTGAGAATCATGGGTGTCACCAGGTTTAATTTTAAGGACGAGTTTCAATGAAAGGCGTGCTGTTGATGGCATGTGCAAGCAAGCTGGTTCAATGTGGGGACTTAAAGGATGTGGTTCGGGAACAACATTAGGGCCAGTTTGATCATCAATGATGAAGAGGCTGGTGGTCCAAATGGCAGTTTGAGCAATTAAAGTGAAGCAGTACTTCTCTCTTCCAGCCAAGGCAATGACACACTAAACCTGGCAACATGCAGTGGCAAAGTAGTTTGAATGGGATGAACTGCAGTGTAAATGTTTTGGAGTGTCAAAGGCACATTTGGAAGGTCCTGATGCTTCAAACTGGCTCAAACACATTCAAACCACGGTTTGTAGCGTTTTGATGGCAAAATTGCAGTAACCGTGGCTGTCTTTGTTCTCAGGACCTGTGAAATCCCCTCCAGGCTCTCAAGTGTAGAGAACGAGCTAAGTAGCCCCACCTCAACCACTTTACCCAGAATGCCATGTAGGTTGGAAACCAGAGTATGTGACCTATGCAGAACAATTGAAACAACAGATGCCAAAGGAAATCCGGGAGGCAAGGTTCCTGTTGAGAAAACGATACCTGTATTCAAGACAGTATGATGGTTGTTTAAACAAAATCCCAGAAGAAGCATAATGTCTTAGTGATGAAGCAGATTGGTGGCATCATGTGAGAGTCGAGCTGAAGTACATAGAAGAGATGTAGAGATGAGAGAATGCAGATATTCTGTAAGGCATCAAGAAAGTAATCAAAGATAAGCAACATCTTGGGCTCAAGATGAAGAGGCTCATGCTAAAGATATTAAGTCAGTTCACACGTGCACAAACGCAAAGTAACGCAGGCAAAATGTTCATGAGGCTAGCCTCATAGTGAATAGATTGCGGCAAGCGCCAATGTATGGATACATAGGAATGAGTAAAGAATGGATGTTCCCATTATGAACTATAAGCAGAGCTGCGCTGAAGGAGAAAGGCCTTCTTTCTCACATATGGCGCAGTTATAAAACAAATTAGTTGCAAGCAAATTTCAGAAAGGTGAGGTTGAACAAGCCAAAAAGCCAAGGTCGTATTTGGCTTAGAAGAACAGAAATTAGTTACAATCTTGTGACTGAATGAGCCTCCTGTTCAGAAGCTTAGAGAGAACAATGAAGACGTCAGAGGCTCAATGGAAAACAGTCTTTTTAATACACTGAAAGCTCAATTTTGTGGTCTCCAGTCATGTGGGGAGAAGAAGTTGAACGAGCAGGATGGTCACACCTACGCACAAGGGCAGAGTGTGCCTCTACTCCCCTATATCTTCCAGAACAAAAGAACACTCCCAAGGAAGAGTTAAAAGGCCCTAATTGACAACCGACCACTCAGGTGATGATGGATGATGTTCTAATTGGTGGGAAGTGGATGTTTAAGACTAACTCACCAGCACCTGACAGTCTGGCCTGCGTGCGGCTAGCGTGGGCTGAAGGATTCTGATGGAGGTTAGAAGCCAACCAATGATAGAGAATTTCATAATTAGGGGTGCTATCATTTTGTAGCCAATAGGACGTCGTATATTTAGTGACGTTCATAGTGACCTGATTTGAGGGAAGGGCTTAGTTGCCCCACTTGATGTTAAGAAACCTATTTCTCACACCCATTAGATGAGTATGGATTGTATACTTAGATGTTCCCTTAGACCCTATTACTCTCTTCAGTAGGTTTTTGTAGTTTGCCACGTAGGATGACGTTAGTAATACACAGTTTGTACGTCACCTATGACGAGATTTTAGTAAAAAGGTGTGCTTTTTATGAAGTTCGTTGAGAGAACTTACTATGATATGTCCAATGCCGTTTGTTGTACTCCCTGTTTTAGATAATTGATTTTAAAAGAGTTATGTTTTTTCCAACTTCCTGAGTCGTTTTGTTCATTGATATTTGAATAACCTCTGCATCCCCATTCTTCTCAAATGTATTGCGGGCCCATCTTAAATGGTTGGAAGTCCTCCAGTTCACAAGGAAAAGATGAGCCTCTCTGGCTCCCAAAAATAGGGGAGGCTGCCACACAGCTTCAGGAGTCATTCAACACAGTGAGGTATTGGTCAGCAATAACTCTGACAGAGATGCAGGTGTTGATCCAGCAGCAGATCCACCCACAGTGGCCCCTGTGGATGGTTAGGCAACAGAGCTTGCCTCTGTCCTAGAATACCTTTTTTCACCTCACAACTGGTGGACTTTGGAAAGAGCTGTTCTCCCAATAGGGGGCAAACAAATCTTAAAGGTTTTAAGACCAGAGATGATTCAAGTAAGTGGTGGGAGACCCTGGGCCTCATTACGAGGCTGGCGGAATGGGTTTACCGGCACCGGTAATGGTGCCGGTAAACCCATTCCGCCCTATTACAAGGTTCCCTCGCGGGACCCGGAACAGACGTCTGGTAAAACCAGATGTCCTTTCCAGGTCCAGCGAGGGGACCAGGGAGCTAATAATGGACCTGTTATTAACGGGCCCGTTATTAGCTCCATCCCCATTCCCATTGAGCCCTATAGCGGCTCAATGGGAATGGGGATTGGTTTTGTGAATGAGGAATTACCGGGTCCTCCAAGGTTGGAATGACCCAGTAATTCCTCATTCACAGAACCCGGACCCGGACACGATTTTGGAGGCAGCCATGGTGCTATAGGCACCATGGCTACCTCCAAACTCGTAATGAGGCCCAGGGCCACATTACACAGTAGGAGGTAACCATGCCGCTATTAGCGCCATGGCTACTCCCTTACCGCTTACCGGGTCCGGGTAGGCGGTATGGGAATTTACCGGGTCATTCCGACCCTGGAGGACCCGGTAAGTCCCCATTTTAAATACCATTCCCCATTCCCATTTGAGCCCCCACAGGGCTCAATGGGAATGGGGAAGGAGCTAATAACGGTACCGCAATTTGTGGTACCATTATTAGCTCTGTAGTCCCTCAGCGGGTCCCGTCCTTAATTCCTGGACAGACCAGGCATTAAGGACAGAACCTGATGAGGGACCTCGTAGTAGGGCGCTAAGGGATTACCGGCACTGGTGACCTTACCGGTACCGGCAATCCCTTAGCGCCTACCGTGTGATGAGGCCCAATGTGTTTCAAAGTGCTTCAAGGCAAGGGAGGGAAAATACAATGACATTCTTACAGGCCATGAACAGTAAGGATGTGAAATTAACTATCGTACTAGGCCTGACGACATTTCAGATAGTGCAAGAGCTAAGACATAGATATGGAATGGAGGGAGAGAGTGGGAAGGAAATGGAAAGAGACAGGCGACTACCGTACTAGGCTTTACCACATTTATGGTAGAGCTGGAGAAAAACAAAAGGTAAGAGAGAGGGGTGCAGAACGGGAGGAGAGGAACAAAACAAGCAAGTATCGTACTAGGCCTGACAACATTTCAGATAGTGCCGGAGGGAGGGGGGACAGTAAGGGGATGGGGTAGCGACAGACAAGGTTTTATCATACTAGGTCCAGGGACATTAATGATAGAATAAGTGCATAGAAGAAAGTAAGGGGAGGAGGGGAGGAGGAGAGGAGATAGGAAAAGGGAGAGGGGAGGGGAGGAGAGAACAGAGAGTAAGCAGTCAACAAGAGTGGAGAAGCAAGAGGGGAGAGCAAATACAATTGCAGAAGTCAGTAGTAACACATAATGTTGAAAGCAAAGATACAAGATGAAGATGGGAACAGCATGATTCAGAGGCCAACATGAGTACAAGATGCAAAAGGAAATCCGGCATGAGAGTTCAGAAAGGGTGACGCACCCTGAATCGATGAAGTCCGTAAAAGTCAAATCCAGCATTGGCCACAAGACGGTAATGGTGAAACCAGAATGTATCAGGACAGACTCCTGTGTGCAGGAAGGGGGTGGCCACAAGCGAACAACACAGGGGGACCAGAGAGGGTGGGGATGGCCTGTGGGGACAGAGGGTGTAAACACATGTCGGTGCATGCTTACGTGCTGTTTTAGCAGGGGGTCGGACCCTGGATCCTCTTGGTCCAAACAGGTCCAAACAGGAATTGCCCTTTTCTTTGACTGCCCTTCATAAAAGCTCCATCCCAAAAGACTAGTGCATTCATGTCCTTTTGCTGCACAGTTACCTGACATCTACAGCCCATGCTCTCTTGAGGCATAGAGCAGGTTCACAGGCCACATGTGCATTTCTGGTAGATGAGATGAAGGAGGTTCCTGCAGACAGAGGTAGACTTTACACTGCTGCACCTAACTGTAACAAGTGCTGCCTTATCAGTCTGGTGGCAGGGTCATATCTAAGAGTAAGCAATACCTGGTTATGGTATGGTGACCAAGAAGAGCACACAATTGTTTAAGCCAACCTCATTCAGTATCATTCAAGTGTCAACCCTCTGTACCCTGTCCAGTGATGTCAATACAATGTGCATGGTTAGCCTAGCTGTCTGCAATGCTTCCAGTGACAGGTTCTGTCTTTTTTTTTTAAATATGGAAGAAGGTAATACTTTCCCTCATGGTACAGGAGTTCTCGGCATGGGATCATCTGTGCACCCTGCTTCATAGGGGCACTCACATCCCAAGGGCTAGCCTCACAGTAGGGTGCTGCTTACCAAAGAAGTCAGCAGTCATGGGAAGGTAGGAATTAAAGTAGCCAGATGGGAAAGGTGGCAAAATAACCATCTTGGTTTTCTGTTAGGGCTCCCCGCCTGACCCCTCCATTTACTGCATGACATGGAACACTGGGTATGATGTCAGAAGACAAGTGCCGCTTGGTACAGCAAAAAGTATTGGACCCCTTATAGCAGGCTTGCTTTTGTCCAATCACCTGTGACATTTTGTTTTTATAAGGAAGGGGGATCTCACTGCTTCTTTGATTCAGCATTAGATATTAGGCAAAAATAATATAGATTTAGAACTCTGCTGTGAGTGTAGTCTATTGCAATGATTCTAACATAAAGGTGAAAACAGAAGGCATCCTTGGCAGAGGGACACTGGAGGTGGCTTTCTGGCAGCCAAGAACTGCCACTGGAAGAAGGCTCCTCACTGAAGGTGAAGGTACCCTGGTAGATGCCAGCCAAACCTCCTGGACTAGGAGCGCAGACCAAGAAGGATTTGCTTTGCCCCAGAGCCCCTCAATTGGTATTCACAGCAACCAGAGAAAAACAAAACCGCCTGAATCCTATTTGGATTTTGATCTAATCTGGCGTAGCTCCATGCCTTTGAGCCATCACAGGACCTGCAGTGCTGCTTTTTTTTAACTCTTTTGTCACTTCAAACCGCTGACTGCATCATCAACTGGACCAATTCCGTCCCACACCAATGGGGCTCCTAGACACCTTGACTCGTATACTAGCTCTCTGCTATTTTGCATGCAGACTTGATGCATCTTTGAATGCCACTTCAGTCCAACAGGACAGCACCTTCACCCGACTCAACCACCAAGTAGAATACCTGGAAGCCATTATGTTACATCCCGACTCGACAAAGAGAAACCATTGTCTCGACCGCCGACTCAAACCTGTTGAACCCCCATCTCGACACTGACTCCACTCCCACTTGCCACTGAATCCATGTGACTCACATCATCTCAAACCCGGATGGCTGTCAAAAACTGCCAAAAATCATGACTAGACATTGTTGAGGCTCCCAAGACAAGAACAAGGTAACGTTGAGAGGCCCTATGCCCCCTAAGCCAATTTCTGAAACCAAAGTGACTTGTAAACCCCCTTGCTTCAGCTTATTGTGGCAATAAGCCCTGATATGGCGGGCCATTACCGCCTAAGGTAATGCCTATGGGGCCCACAGTTACAGGCCAAAGTGTAGCAAGGTCTTTAATGAAGGCCCCGGGGGCATTACTGTAGGCGGTAATGGCCCACCATCGAGGGGCTTATTGCCATTTGTACCCCGGCCTGTTAAACCGGGGTACTAATGTTTTTTTTGTTCCCAGCTGCGAGCTGGTGCTAGGGCAGATATGTCCTCACCACGTCCTCCACCCCGACACCATCTGCTCCCTTTTCCTCTTGGGGCCATTCCACTCATGGCACAGGTGTAAGGGATGAATGGAAGGCACAGCAACCTATTGTCCTGGGCAATATGAGTAAGAGAACAGTCTATGTGATGTGCAACGTAGATGTGTGTTCCAGCAAAGTTCCAAGGAAACCAAAAGGGAAAGAAATATGGTACGTGATATGCAGAGGCACCCAGAGGCTCCAACATTTTTATATGTGATACCAGGAAAGCTTCTGAAAAGTGAAAAAGCCGCATGTGATACACAGAGGCCCCCAGAAACAAAATAATTGTGTACGCGATACCCAGAAAGTTTCCATAAAGTCAATAAAGTGATATGTGATACACAGGGGGACCCAGAGATTCAAAAAGTGAATGTGGGATACAACGCAGGCCTCAAAAAGTTCACAAAAACATGCGCGTATGCACAAAGGCAACCCCCCCAAATAAAATGCTACACGGTACCTGAAGGGAAGGATTGCATAAAACCCCAAAATACATCTGTAAAACTCGTCAGGATTGTAACCTTCACACGCACAACCAATGATGCGCGTCATATGCTTTATATCACCCCCTCAGTGCCATGAGCTGCATAAGCACTGCGTCACTGTGCGTAAAACATAATTTACGTGTTAAGGGCCTTTACACTGCTTTTGGCTGTTGTGGATGCAAGATGCACACCAATGTTCCTCCTGCTTACAAACTGCTCTGTTTTCCACCACCGCCACTGCTTTGCCTCTCTCTCTCCTATAATGCAGCTGCCTGCTTGAGAGTGAGTGCCTGCCTGCAACCAGCACCGTCTTGGTGTGCCAGTTGCCCCACTTTTTCCTGGACTCCTGTGTTGGTCTTGCAACCTCCCCTTCTGTACTTGCATGGACTTCCACCTATGCCGATACCACCAAAGCTCCACAGCACCTACCTAGGAATCCTATACTTGCCTTGGGGGTTCCATGTCTGCCCATCTACCTCATCTGAGGAGTTCAGCACGCCCACATAGAGGCATAGGGCTGCCAACTTCACTTCCACCGAAGTTGACATCCTGGTGGATCAGGTACTGGGTGCCTATGATGCCCCCTTGAACCCAGCTATGCAGCTGGGCAACAATGCAAGGCTGAGAATCTGGGATGAAATCACAGCTGCCAAAAACACTGAGGGGGTGGCAGTCTGCCCTAGGAACACGGTCCAGAAACATAGGGGCTACCTCTAGACACATAGGGCCTAATTACAAGGCTGGCGGTAAGGGGTTAACTGCACCGGTAAGGATGCCGGTGCTGTTAACCCCTTACCGCCACATTATGAGGTCCCTTAGCGTGTCCCACTAAGGCCGCCTGGTAAAACCAGCCGTCCTTAGCAGGAGCCGCTAAGGGACCAGGGAGCTAATAACGGGCCTGATAACAGGCCCGTTATTAGCTCCCTCCCCATTCCCATTGACCCTACGGGGGCTCGAATGGGAATGGGGATGGGTATTTTGAATGGGGACTTTCTGGGTCCTCCAAGGTTGGAATGACCCAGTAAGTCCCCATTCAAGGAACCCAGACCCGGACACGTGTTTGGAGGCAGCCATGGCTCTAACAGCACCATGGCTACCTCCAAACTCGTAATGACCCCCATAGTCATTCTAAGGTGGTGGTAGCCCTCAACACAGAACCCACCCTGGAGGTGTAACATGCTGGCTGCCGCTGGTAGACCCAGCTAGAGCTGCAGGTACTTTAGAGGTTCTATATGGACCTCCACTCCCAGTTCTTGCCCTGGAGTAGTCATCTTGATGCTGCTGGTGAGTACCCATGTGGCACAATGTTCTACAGTTTATTTGTGGCATGCATTTTTGCAGATGCCACATACTGTTTGTGGCTTGTGTGTTTTTGAGACGCAGCTGATTGCTGCCACTTGTCAATGCAAGCCATGTGTGGCATCAGACATTGTTTAGTTTAGTTTAGTTTATTATTTATATAGCACTGCCTGGCCCATGGGCATCCAGGCACTTGGCATGGTTACAGAGTAGCCAAAATATTGCAAGCAAGGTATAGACATTATATTAACAGTTACTAACATTATACACATTAGAAACATATTTACAGGTTTGTAATGATAAAGATTATACCGGCAGTATGTACATTTCTGAGGTGATAGGTTGGTGTATTAGGCTTCTTTGGCTAAGAGCCAGGTTTTGGCACTGTGTCTAAAACATTGAAAGGATGGTTCTGTTCTGAGGTTGGCTGGTAGTGAGTTCCAGAGTTTAGCGGCAAGCACAGGGAAGCTTGCGCCGCCTGCTTTTTGGAGCTTAAATCTGGGGATATTTAAACAACGTGTTTGGGCTGATCTCGTTGGACGAGATGGGGTGTGGTGCGTGAAATTGCCTGACAGGTATCTAGGTACTTGGTTTGATAAGCATTTGTGTGTGAGAGAGAGTGTTTTATATTCAATTCTCTGTGGTGTGGATATCCATTGACAGGAGCATCAGGCGTCAGAGATGTTCTTTTGGCTGGTGCCCAGGTAGAGAGCGTTGCAATAGTCGACTTTAGAGAGAACTAATGCTCTGGCTAGGGTCGTGCAGTTGGAGGTTGAGAGGTAGGGTCTACTGGCATTGATGAGCTCATTGATGAGCTTACATGTGTAAGCGGTGGCAGATGAGATGGCGTTGATTTAGCCTTGTCAGTGTGAGGGAGGAGTAAAGGTAAATTCCAAGAGTGTTGACAGTGTTGGAGACAGAAATGTTGTTGCCGTCAATGGTGAATGTCTGGTAAAGTTTGTCGAGTTTGTTGAGTCTGGACTGGGAGCCTGGGAGAAGAAGCTTGGTCTTGTCGTCGTTGAGGCAAAGGCCGTGTTTGGCCATCCATTCTTGGATAATAGAGTAAACATTGTTGAGTACTGTTTTGTCGGTGGAATAATCGCCTGTTAGTGGGATGAGTATTTGAGTGTCATCTGCATAATTCGTGTAGATGACACCCAAATGGTCCAGTACATCGAAGAGAGGTTTCGTAAACACGTTGTATAGTGTAGGGGAAACACAGGAGCCTTGGGGGATGCCGCATGTAACGGGGGCTGGTTCGGCAGAGGCTGTGGGAGCAGACACCCTCATGGATCTATTATTCAGAAAGGACTGAATCCATGCATTGGCCTTGTCTGAAAATGTGGCTGCTGAGGCTAGGTGTTTACAGAGAATATCATGATCTACCAAGTCAAAGGTGGCTGACAGGTCGAGGAGCAGGAGAAGGGCTAGTTTACCGTTGTCTTTAAGATTGTCCATTTGTGTCTTAAAATCGATCAAGGCTGTCTCAGTGCCGTGTTTGGGGCAGAAGCCCGATTGTCCTAGTCCTAGCAAGTTGTTTTCCTCAAGGTGGTGCTGGATCTGCAGGTAGGCAGCTCTGTCAAGGATTTTTAGTAGGAAGGGCACAGTGGTAATAGATCTGTAATTGGTGGGGACACTAGGGTCTAACGTGGGTTTCTTGAGTAGAGGTAAAACCCAGGAATCCTTTAGGTTGTTGGGTACTATGCTGGATATGAAGGATGAGTTCATAAGAGATGTGATAAAAGGGGCAAGATGTTTGGCCGCGTCTTTGATAACTGGAGCAGGGCAGATATCACCTTGGCATTTAGATGGTTTCAAAGAGTTAATGATGTCTTCTACCTCTTTGGTAGTGATGGTGGAGAATTCAAATAGGTTGTTATTGTCCGTACGTGAGGTGTGGGTGGGGGAGATGGGATTGTCTGCGAAGGTGAGACTATCTTTCTTTCACTCAATTTTGGCTTGTAGCATAGCAATTTTACCAAGGAGTGCTTCTTGTATGTTGGTACACCAAGAGATGTCTTTGGTACATGTGTCTGCGATGGGTGAAGGAGACTCTAGGTCTCTCAGGATGTTAAAGAGCTCTTTGGAGTTGGATTTGGCATTGCAAATTCTCTCATTGTACATATTTTATTTTTGTTTGGATGATTCCTGACTTGTAGCTGTTGGAGACTAGGGAGTAGGAGGCTTTATTATTAGTGGTGGGAGACTGTTTGTACGCTGATTCGGCTTGTCTTTTGTTTTTGCGAAGAGTTTTCAGTTCAGGAGTGAACCAGGAGTTGAGGTGCGTGCGAGGTTTGGCTTTCCGTAGTTTGAGTGGTTCTACAGTATTTATGGCCTTAAGGATGGTTGTGTTGTAGAGGTCTACTAATTCTGTGGGGTTGGTAGTGGTAGGTGCGAAGTCGATGATGGGTTTGAGTAGAGGGATGAGTTTATCGACTGTGATATTTTTGCTGTTTCTTGTGAGTGTGGGTGGAGCGTTGGGACGGGCCGCAGGTGTTTTTTTGTCTTTGTTGATGGTGAAGGTGATGAGGTGATGGTCAGTCCAGGCACATGGTGTGTTGGAGAGGATAGTGATGTTGCAGTTAAGGTTTGCTATCCAGTCGAGAATGCGTCCTTTGTTGTATGTGGGATGAGAGATGTAGTGGGTAAGTCCTAATTCTGAAATAGTATTGGCGAATGTGCTTGCTTTGTCATCTTTCTTGTCATTGTACACCAGGTTGAAATCACCTAGAATGAGTATCTGTGAATTGGGTTTGGTATTGTTAGAGAGCAGGAGAGCTGTATTGTCGTTAAATGTGGATATGGGGCCCGGTGGTCTATAGATGAGATGGGTGGTGATTGTGCTTGTGTTAGATGTGGATAGTTTGATGGTGAGTAATTCAGCAGATGGGAGTGATTGGTTTTGTATGTGTCTCATGTTAAGGGAGCTTCTTGCAATAATGGCTACTCCACCGCCTTTGGCTGTTTGTCTCTCTGCACAGTAGATGGTGTAGTCATTTGGGATGGCTAGCGCTAGGGTGGGGCCTGATGCTGGGTTGAGCCAGGTCTCGGTAATAGCTATGAAGTTTAGATCGTTGAGAGAGATGATCTTAGCTATGTCTAGGGCACGGGAAGCTAGTGATCTAGCGTTGATAAGTTGATTGATGAGGTTTTCTGTTGTGTGTGCAGGGGGAAGAGTCATTGGAATGGGGAGTGAACTGGTTGGGAGATGCTGTAGTATGTGTGGTGGGAGTGGCTGGTTTGGGCTTTTACTTGAGCCAATGTTAAGAGGAGTGGTGGTGTGTGTTCTGGATCTGAGGTGGTCCTGTCTCATTATACCTATGCTGGGATATGAGTTCCTGATGGTATTGTTCTTTGGGGTGGAAATGCAAGGTATAGAGGCGCGCATTGCTTTTTGGATGCTGCAGGTGTCTGCCGTGAAGTGAGACTGAGTGTAGGAGGGCTGGAATTTGTTAGTGTTAGGCAGGAATGGTGTGGGACATGGGATACGGTAGTGTCTAGGACATGCTGGCCTACTAAGACCGTTAGGGTGGGAGAGGAAGTGCAATCCTGTGCAGGGTAGGTCTAGCGGTACCAGGCAAAAGGGAAACATGATGAGAATAGTCCAGGTTGTCATAGCTGTTGTTGGTTTTGAGGTGGCAATCTAAGCAGTCTGACAACTGCACCTAGGCTAGTAATAATATTTAGGTCATGTAATTTTGTGCAACATAGGTTGCCTTGTTGCGTGGTGATTAATTTGGCGGAAGTTCCTGAGTGGCCTGTAGGGACTTGGGGTAGGGGACCAGTATACAGAACGGGACTGGCTGAATAAGCAGTAGAGTTCAGAGCAAGGCAGTTAGTCAGCTCAGGTATGTAGTGGTAGTCGCTACAATGGCAATCGCAATGGCAGTACAATAGCAATCATCTGAAGAATGTGTTGGCAGTCAATACAATGGTAATCGCAATGGCAGTACAATGGCAATCAGCTAAAATATATAATGGCACTCGATTCAATGGCAATCGCAACAGAGCAGTGAGGAAGTTAATGTGCAAATAGTATGGATGCATGGAGCCTTAGCAGTACACCAGATGAGTGGGCTGCCGGGCTCAGACATGCATCAAAATAATGTGCATAATGTGGTAAAGGAGGAAGTAACTTGTAAGCACTTCGCCAGGACGCAATCAAGTTGGGGTGAGACAAGCAGAGGGCATAGCTGTGACTAGTGGGACACCACATCCTTTGGTGGCAGAGCGTAATAGTGGGGTCAATAGGTCTTATTCATGGGATGAGCAATTGTTTTGCTGGGCGTAGTAGAGGAACGACACAACGTGTGTGTGATATGGGTGAGCAGGGCTCGTAGCGCATGACCAGTAGTGAAGCAGTGATGTTAGGCGACTAGAAGGTGTTGTGGGGACAGTTATCTTAGCAGGTTGACCTTGCAATACAAGTTGACATTGGGAGGGTGATACTTAGCTTTGCAGTTAATTAATTAGCAGGGAGTCCCTACATCTGTGGCGGTACGTGCAGGGCACACAGTGAGCGCGGAGCTATAAGGGCAGCGGGATTGCAGCAGAGCAAAGAACAGGGTGGTGCCTTGTAATACTAGAGTATATGGTTCATGACACAGTGTGATATACAGGTGGTGGCTAGGCAATCAATAAGTGAACGTTAAAAAGCTTACCAGACATAGCGCAAAATGGTTATGAAGTCCAAGAATCAAAGGGATAAAAGTACATAGTTTTGGGTCCTGGCCTCTGTCGTCTCTGGACAGTCTCAGGACAGGGGTTGCCTTGTTGGGTAGCCTTAGTGGGTGTATACTGGCATTTGCATGAATATTGGCAGATTGCGCATTAATGACGTGTATTTGAGCACGTGCAGTGTGTGAGGATGGAGCTACTGCTTGGACATGACAGATGTGGACAAGCTATACTGTGGGCATGTGAGTGATGTGCATGAGGTACGCGTCCATATGTGGCACACCTGACAGTGCATCCATGTAGGCACATCTGCTGATAGTGACACATGTGCACTGTTGCCTGTTTATGTGGAGTTGATTCTTTGACGTCCCCGGGACTGGGATGTGACCTCTCATCCCACTGCATTTGTAACACAAGTGTATGTGTTGTGAGGGAGGCATGGTATCACAAGTAGATACTAACACAAGAGCTGGACATTTCAAAACCTTTATTGCTGGTTTAAAATGGGTTGGAAAACTCCTATCTTGCCCTATAACTAAGACAGGAGTATTAAATAAAATACAGTCCTAGTCAGTCCTTAGTCAAAATAAAATGCCTTATGCTAATAAACCTAATACCTGCCCTCTTACCAAAACATTTGTAAAGGTAATGTGTAATGCAAAATGGAAACTCAGTGTTCAAAAGAAATGTCAGTATGGCCGAGTAAACTCCCTATCCCATGTTTTGTAGCATAGGGTAAGGTTGCACACTTGGACCTTGCGACATTCTCTGGCTTCGGACGCAAGGATGCAGTTTGTTTTGTGAACTAGGGCTCCCTTGGCCTTACATGAAAAGGCACTGGTTTATCCGCTGGAACTCTTGTGTTTCTCTCCCTCCAGCCCAGGTGACCTTTTAGCTTGTAATACAGTTCGACAAAAGTTTGTTTCCTTCTGGTTACTACAATTCAGTAGAGGTTTCCCACCGCTGGGTTCAAACCTTTCAATCACAATGTGAGGGGGTCCCTCCCCCAAGCTTCAATGACATCTTCATAGGCTTAACTCTATCGGGCTCAAGCCTCCTTTCGCTTTCCTTCTGCTGTTGAAGACTTTCGCAACTGCAAGGTTTTGCTTTTTCCTCGGCATGACCACTTTGAGCTTCTTTCCTCAAATGTCACTTTTCCTCTCCTACACCAAGGCCTCTTGGTAAATGAAGTTTTGAGCACAGTACTTATTTCAAAGTTCAAAGACATCTCTCACATCCAAGTTTCCCTCTGCCGGGAGCACACCTAACAACAAATCAAATCTTGCATTTCAGTTTCTATCTCTTCCTCCTGCTTCTATGGCATCAGACGTTTCTCAAAGACTTTCGACTGGCAATCTTCTTTTGCCGGACCACTCTGCTACTTTGTATCTTTAATGTATCTTTAATGTATAGTTCTGTACAATGTTTTGTTTTCTCTCGCGGCTTATCGGCATACATGCAACATTCATTTGTCGGAAACTGTTTCATTTAACACAGACCGTACTTTCATTGCTTTCATCAACTCACCGGCTGTGTTAATTCTTTTTTGTCTTTCATGGCTTTGATCCTGAAGTAAAGGCTGATACCAGAACTGCCGGTACACCTGCCCAACTCAGCCGTTCCGCTGGGAGGATGGCTGGTATCCTTGAAACACAAAAGAGGTGTGTCTCTTCTCTCTAGCTGGGCTTCCTTGCGCAATCCTCAAGGCCCGTCAGAGGTAGTATATGATATGATTTGGCAATTATAACGCATCTAGAAACAAGTGTTTCAAGGCGGGACGAGGCAAAGGAGGGGTAGCAGAGGAAAGACAGACAACGATCCTACTAGGCCAGGTGTTAGTCAGATAGCGCAGTGCATGGGGAGAGTGCAGTACATGGGATAAAAGAATAAATAACAATGAGTACGGCCAGCAAGTGGTGTGGGATACATTGACCCACTAGCAGGATTCCCATCCATAACCAAGCTGCACTTCAGCAGTTAACAGCAAAATGTCTGCGCTGGCTCTTTTGAGCCACATTGCCCCGCATTAAAACTGTGATTTGCAGCTACAAAATGATGCACCAAACACCATTTAGCAACAGGGAGCACACAGAGCAAGGCTGCCAGTGTGTTTTCTGGTGTGTACTATAGAAGCAGAGTGAAAAAGCAGCCCTGCTTTGCTGCTAGTCCAAAGTTTCCCATTTAAAAAGGGAAATATTTTACATTTAAAATGATGACATTCTGATGCTCTTTTCATCTGTTCTACATTACTCTGCTTTTATCAGTGAGGCCCTGCCATGCCCCTCCATATTCAGATTGTGCTCCACAGAAGAGAGCATTCTCCCTGAATAACAGGTTGTGTCAGACCAGATCCAGGAAATTAACAGAAGCTTTACTTTCAGACGCACTGAAAAACGCCTGACTTTTCGGCTACAAAATGTCAAAAATCAATTCCAGTGGACCTGTGTCTTAAACAGATTGCTGTATAAGTGAAACTGAATAGGCAGCAAAACAATGTTGGGAAGTCAGAAGGAACAGAGAACCTTTTGAAATGGTCGTCCCAGCAGACTTCACCATGTGTTAAAATGTGCTTTTGCAAATAAGGAAAAATGCCTGTTTTAAAAGTGTAATGTTGAAAGAAGGCCCTGTGTCTTGGCCTAGCAATGTAAAGGGGGTTTTGCTGGGAAACATATATGGGATGTTTTATTTCAACAGGCTTGCTGCTGATTCAAAACAAAATAAAATAAAATAAAGAAATAAACGTATTTGCTGTACTGGGAAATAAGCCCAAACAGGGTTTCTGCAATGGCCCAAGGGACATTTGGATGCTGACAACAGCAGTGACCTACCCCCAAGAGAAGCCACAAGGGATTTCTGGGACACACATACGTGTTAATTGCTGCCCTCGAAAACTTTGAATGGACCAGAAGGCAGCATATCACACACTCGTCAGAATTCTGTCTGAGCTTCAGCTTGTGACAATAGATCTGGGACACCTACATGTGACTTTTGCAAGTGACAACCACCAGTCACTCAAACTGGGGAAACTCCAGGGCAGCCCTGGGCTAAACTGACGTTTGGTGGTAGCCTGAAGAAATACATTGTCCCAATTGGAGGACAAAGGCCAGCCCATTTTGGCTCAAAAGACTAGTTTATTAATAAAACGTTGAGACTTTAATCTCTGCAATTGGACAACTCAGAAATGCAAAATGTTCACTATCTAGATACAATTTTGGTGGCTTTAAATTAAGACATGGTAGCCTTCACTGGCAGATAGGGGACGGCAATGACAGATAATTGGATATTCTGAGGAAAGTGTATATGGTGCCACTTTAGAATTCAATATTAACATGCCTTATGATAATATGTACACATGTTTAAAGTCATAGGCCCTCATTCCAAGTTGGGCGGTAATGGTTAACGGTCACCGGTCAGGAGACCGGTGCCGGTAAACCCTTACCGCCCAATTCCGAGTTCCCTTAGCGGGACCCACAAAGGATGTGTGGTCTGACTCATTCCCTGTGAGCCCTATGGGGACTCGAATGGGAATGGGGAATGGTAGGCTGAATGGTGACTTATCGGGTCCACACAGGTCAGAATGTCCCGGTAAGTCCCCATTCAACCAGACCGGATCCAGACCCGGGTTTGGAGGCAGCCATGTCGCTAATAGCGCCGAATATTCATTGAAATCCAAGAAGTGTTTATTCACTGACTTAATGGTTTTCACATACCTACTTCTCGTCTTCCCTAGGCTATTCCACCCTTCGCCCAGAGATCCCTCAACCACAGGATGGTCACTGGAGATCGATAACCTCTACTATTTAACCACTAATTGGCTGTGATGGCTTATGGGCAAAATGCCCTATCTGTCCCTTTCTCTCTTTCTCTCTCTTGCACACTCGTATACTCCTTGCACGGATTTTCAATCCTTTCTCTTCCTTCTAATCGCCACCCTTTCTTTCTACCATTCACTTTTTCTTACCCTCCCTTGCTCTTCCACTCGGTCAATCTGATGTTCTTCTTTTCACTCCAACTCTCCTCCACTACAGCTCTCCCATCTCACTCCATTATTCTCCACGCTCCAACCTGGATTTCTCACTTTCTCCACTCTACTACTCTCCTCTTCCACACTACTTCTCCCCCTCCACTCTAATACTCTCTGCCTCCAGTCTACTATGCCATCATCTCCAGTATTACTACACCCCCTCCACTACTACTCTCCCTCAACAGACTACCCTAATTTACACTTCAGCCACAAATTATCTCTCTGTCACCCACCTGTCACACTCTCGCTCACCTTCAAAGTCACTTGTATTCACACCACACTCTCCCTCTATTAGCTTCACTCATACAACTTGCACTCACTTTCTCCCACCAACTTATAGATCCCCTTATAAACTCCTTCAGCAATCCTTCTCCAGTGTCCTCTGCATCGTCTTCCCTTCAATTGGACTTTTGATGCTTTGTTCACTCCCTTTACAACGCCCACACAGCCCACACCTTCCAGTGACCCTTATTATCCTCCCTCTTGCCGCTCTATTGCTTTTCCCCCCTCATCTGGTTCCCTGGGTGAACCGCTTACTTTTTTCTCCCCAGTGGTTGGGTTGTAGATACACAAACACATAAAGATTGTTTTTAAGACCCACCCTCTTCTCATATGTGGGTCCACCTTCACTTGGAAAAGGCATCCTGCTCCAAACACAATCACTGTCACCGTTTGTATCAGGCTCACAAGGAACATCTGAAGAACTAGTTTTATATGGGGACTGCTCTGCAATCATGCCAAAGGTAAGAATACTGCTGTGGTTTGGATTGCGCTGAGCATCTATGGTGCCAGCTTGATCTGCAGACCAACCTGCAGATCTGCTGCAGGTAAGAGAACTGTCACGGTTTGTGTTATGTAGAGCACTGATATTATCACTTTGCTGTATGGATGTCATTTCAGTCCAGAAGTTCCCTGCTGCCTCTCTCGAAGTGGGGTTGCTTGCTCACTCTTGTCTTTCTGAGTGATGTAGACCTAAGGGACAAACAGAAAGCAACTCACTATCATTGCGCAATGCAGGCATTGGGGAAGAAAGGGTGGTACTCATTTCATTCAGGCAGACACGGGTAGAAGGTAATGAGAGTGGGCCCTTCCAGCTCCCACTCCCCACCTACAGGGCAAGACTGGATATGGAAAAATCCCTGGTAGCCCTCCTGCCCCAGGTTGAGAGTGTTCCCTTCCCCTCTTCACAGGGTATGGTATCAAACACTGTTACAATGCCTAGTCCAAGTCTGTATAATTATGAATACAGGTCCATGGTCCAACAAACCCTCGGCTGACTACAGATCCATCAGCATATTACATTTAATAAGGTGTGCATTACTCAAATAGCATGCTATCACATGCAACTTAAATACCAATATAAGAGGTGGATGATAAAGAATCTCAGTGTAAGTCCCAGGCCTATGGAACAATATACACCTCGAAGTTAGAATAGAACCAAAACACTTATGGTTCAACAATGTCCCAAAAGCATTGCTATCCCAAAAGCTTTCCATATATTACATTGCCTGGATTTTGATGATGGTCCCTGGGTCATGGATGTCTATACCACTGCCCCCATGATTGCCATGGTCCAGAAGGTCTATCTGAACTTTAATCTATGCCAAATTCTAATACATGTTCTTGCAAAAAGGGTTTTGGCAATTTAAATGTCATAATGTTCTTTTTATGACAACCTCTTGCTATCTATCTGTTTATTTCATTTTGTTAGGTTATGTTATGTTAACGGATTTACATCGCGCCAAAGCCCGAAGGCATCCAGGCGTCCTTAACAGAGAAAGTGAGCCAACAAGTTCCCAGTATTACGCAAACAAAGTGGTCTTCAACAATTTCCTGAACACCAGGTGGTTTTGTTCCCTACGCAGAGGTTCGGGTAAGGCATTTCAGGCTTGTGCTGCCAGTGTGTGGAAGGCACGGACGTTTCCATTGCCTCTTTTTATGTGATCAACTTCTAGGCAGCAAGCCTTTGCAGAACGAAGGTTTCTTTTTCGGCGATAGACGTTCAACCTATCCTTAAGGTATGTCGGGGCATTACCAAAGACTCATCTATGACACATTTTCTCTCCTCCTTCCGCTTGTGATCACAGAACCCAGCAGAATCAATGACAGGCTGGAATAAACTATTAAGATTTTTATCAGATGAAGGTTTAACAGTGATGGTTATAAAGCTTGGGTTTGATGATGATAATGCAACACAACAACCACATGGTTTCTGCTAAGCTTCCAACAAAAAGTATCTGGGTTCAACGAAAAGGTCTCTGGGTGCCATAGAAATTCTTAGTGCATGAGTACCTTCCTGTAAATTATTCTAAATTCTCAGCCACTCATAGTCTTGGGCAGTGACTGTCTGCAGTTAATTTTGGGTTGCGGGTTCGTTAATTATTGGGTTAACCGCTTCTCTACCTGGTTCCTGCGGGATCAAGATGCATACATTTCAGGAATTTCAATGGGTCATTTTGAAAATAAATCAATGGAAATAACCAGGAGATCATTAATAAGAAGTTACTTAGTCTTGAAAATAAGTTAATATATCTCACTATGAGCCATATTGTAGGGTTGAATGAGAACGTGGAGTGGCACAGCGTGTCATTAGGTCATAAGTAAGTTCCTGAATGTTATCAGCATTGAACCATTTATAATTGCTTCACTTAGCAGATTGACCTATTGGGTTGAGTTTGTGCTTCATACATTGTGTCTTTTTGTTTTGGTCAGTATTTGGGATTAAGCTTCAGAGTTCTACTATGTCACACCTGCTCATGCACAGTGATGTGAGATGGCACATGATGACACCATCACTGTGCGTGAAATAGTACCAGGTATATGATATGGCCATTTTGACTTATCCCCGTGTAGGAACACCGGAATGTCAGTCATCTTGTGATATTGGTAATCATGGCTACTTGTAAAGTTGTAACAGATGGCAAGCCAATTATTTTACTCTCCTGATTATTGCAGTGCATTCAGACGAGCCAGATATGAGCTGTAATCACATGTTTGATGTGAGCATGTAGACCAAAGTAGTTTGCATGATGTAATCATAGTACTAATCATTAAAATTAGCATTTAGTGTGCACTCATCTTTTTGGATTTGGCAGCTAAAAAGGTTGGGAACAGCTAAAAAAGTGAGTTACAATCTTGACCACAGTAAAACAATCTATTTGAATACTACTTCTTGAGAACAATGTTGCTCCTCTGTATGCAATGTGAAAACATACCTAAGAAGTAACTTTTGTGACTTAATCAGGTACTTCCTGTTCCTATTATATGTGAGGTATGTGTTTTACACACTTATACACATAGGGTTGTTTTTATATCAGAGATCATTAGTGTGACAATTATTAATTAGTCTCTTCAATTTTATACAGGCTAAATCATATCTACCTGTCCAATTGGTGGAGGCCATGAACCACCAGATGACCTGACATCCTTTCAATCACACACACACATACCAATTATAGGGGATATCATAGCTGTGCATGGCAGATTGTGTGTGCTACAATACCACAAACATTAGTATTACTGTGATCAGAATTATGACACACCCGAGGAATGTCCAGCCTTTATAGCAGCAAGGACAGAAACATCTAGGGTTTTGTGCAGAATACATAACTTTATCATTGCGTATCTGTTGTGGACATTCATTTTTTGCATGATACAGTGGAATATAAAAGTTGAGAGGGGTTCTTTCAATTGTATAGCCTTCTCTTAGATGTTCAGGTCTTCGTTTCTTTTCACTTATATGGTGATTTGTTTTTGTCTATGGATTCATCAGCTGTATAAAGTTTCTGATGTATTGTTATTTGTATTTAACACACTTTAGTCAACAGATTTAGTTGTGATGCACACTCCTTTTGTACTTTTTCAAATTCAAAATATGTATTATGGTATAGTCCTTAAATATGTTACTATGATTCAGTCATTCTAACTACATATAATATATGTTTCTTAAGGAAACTCGAATTTTGACACTTGACTCTTATTCTATATCATTCTCCTTAATGTTGCATGTGATTTCCTAGGTGTCCCCACCTCCCGCGTCTCAGGGTCCATTGAGTGCTTTTAAGTTAGCCCTAGAAAACGGCAAATGTATTTCTGGATGATGGCAATCTAAGCCTCAGAGCTTATAGTAGGCCATGTGTGCTTGCCCACAGTATGTGTCAGGTATTTTACTCTTCCTCTGTGTCCAAGGATGCTGGCACTACTTCCCAATACAATCTCTCATCTACATTCTTGATAGTTGATGACAGTTTTACACCTGTGAGACTCTTTTTTTAGTAATTCTCTTTTCCTCTCCTCACAATTGTACTCCTCTTTCGACCAGTTTGCCACTTTAATGATTCACAGGAACATGCTTTTACTGCCTATATTGCTGAACTCCCTTCTGTATGGCTTGTAGCATGCCTGATCCTTCTCCCCATCTATGTACGCCAGCCTCTTCATGGCTTTCTCTTGTTTCCTCCTCCTTTGACTCTCAAATTACAATCTCCTCTGTATACCTCTCCATCTCTTTTGCCTGGGTTATTTCACAACCTCATCCATGCACATAGCCATCTTTTCATTATCTTTATTATCCACAGCCTCCTTACTCTCTACCACTAACCTGTCCTCAACCCCATCCTTGATTTTCTGCACTTCCTTACTACAAACATTCACTTTGATGTTCCCCATATCTTTACTTTTTATCTCATTCTTGATGATCCCCACTTCCATACTTTCCACCACCTCTTTGATGTTCACCTCTTTCTTACTTGTCACAGCCTCCTCCCTGACTTCCACTCTCCAGCCTCCTTCTTCCTTCTAAATCTCTTCCTCTTCTTCCTGTTTCTGCCTCTAATACACTCATGAACTGCTCCGCTGATCCCTTAAAATTCCAAAACACTCTAGAAAATATGTGCAGCTAAAATAGGGACCAGGCCCCTCATCTACATACTTAATCTGTTGGTTGCCTCCATGACCACCAGACTGACTTTAGAGCTGCCAGAGGCACATAAACTGCTCTCCTGAACACCTGTGATGACTTGCTCTCCAATCTTGAATCTAATCTGCCTCTGTCCTCATTCTCATAGATCTATCCTCTGCTTTTGACACGGTCAACCATGCCATCCTGCTCAATTGCCTCTGCGATTACCTTGGTATTACTGATTAGGCCCTGGCCTGGTTGACCTCCTTTCACACCGACAATACCGTCTCAGGTCCAACTGGGGTCTTTCCTCTCATTTATCTCTCTCTCTCTCTCTCTACTTGTGGTTCCCCCCAGGGGTCTAACTTGTCTCTCTGGCTCTTTAACAACTACCCAGAACCTTTTGGCTACCGCATCACTATTTTTCTGCTCCAATTTTCAATGTTATGCAAATGACACTTAGCTTTCTTTCAGGCTCCCCTCAGCCACCTCTGCTTCTTCTTTCATACCAGACTGTCTGGCCGCAATTCAGGAATGGTGTGCTGCCAATTTTTTCCACCATAATGCCAGTAAGACTGAGATCCTCCTCATTGGACACCTGTGCCCTCCTTTCCTTTCTCGCTCTCTCTCTCTATCCACCCACCCTGGGCCCTCTTCCTGCTCCTTCCTGTTAGGCTAGGAACCTTGGTGTCATCTTGGACTCCACTCTCTCCTTCTTTCCTCAAATCTCTGACATCTCTAAGAAGTCAAACTATCAGCTGCACCTCCTCAGAGGTATTCTTCGTTTCCTCACTTTCCCCCAGAATCTCACTGTATACAGCGCTCTAGTCCTTTCTAGGCTGGACTATTGAAACAGCCTCTTTCTAATTCTTCCTGCCTCTACGCTTCGACCTTTACAACTTATCCAGAACAGGACTGCGAGACATGTCCTTGGCCTCATGCCCAGGGATTGTATCTCTCCAGCACTGAAATCTCTTCACTGTCTCAACGTGGCTGCAAGTATCATGTTCAAGAACCTATGCATGGTCCACAAGGCTTTCTGGGCCATGGGCCGCTCTACCTCTGCCTTTCTCTTCTGAAAGATCTTCCTTCTCCAGCTCTTTGCTCATCTACCTCCCACTCTCTGAGTTCAGAAGCTTCTCCAAGCAGAAAGTTGGGGGCAGATCTATCTCCTCGGCTGGGGCCTCCATCTGGAACAAGTTCCCTGCCTCTCTCAATCTTTAGCAGAACCACCTCGGTTCTGGAAGCAACTCGAAGACCTTCCTTTTTGCTTCCGCTTTTTTTCTTCCACTCCCTTTGCTGATGCACCTGACTGCTCTGTGCACTGGTCATCTGGTTTCTCAGGCCCCTGCATATCCACTTGCCCTTGTACTGCCTCCAGGCTCCCTAGCACTTAAGGGTCTGTATCTGCAACCCTACAGTCCCTTCTCTCTGCACTTATGAGCCACTCACTGGCTGCACTTGTGAGTTAACTTCACTTCCCCTTCACCGCCCCCCTTGCACTTCTCCCGTTCCCTCTTCCCCGCACTTGCCTGATCTGAATGACACAAGGTCTATTAAGATTGTTATTTTGTCTTCCCTTTCTTTCCCCCTCCTTGTCTTGTCGCGACTAGAAACACTTGTACAGACGCATTATAAATGCCACATCATATCATATCATTAGGGGGCCTTGCTAGAAGCTTTCCATAAAGGGACAGGAGTTTGATTTAGCACCTTATAACTAACCTATGTAATATGACTGCCGCATGGTCATCCAAGTCTGCGGATCCTCACAGCACAACCCTGCAGTCCAGCATTTCTGAGCAGAGGGCGATACTTAACCCTGATGACTTCCCACCTTTACCTCAATAGTTAGGGCAATTTGCCACAAGGAATGTAGCATATTTCAAAACAAATATATACATAGATTGTTACGTTGTTTCCTTTAGAATTTGCAATGTACTTTTCACCAGGTGGCCTAGACTTTCTCATAAAATATGGCACCAAAAACGAAATGAAGTTGTGTGGGGGTAAGACTCTCTAGTTATTATTTACTTAACAATTGTATATGGCACAAAGCTTAGGATTAGTGACGCACTGTACGTCATATCAAAAATAACATTATGTTCACTCTAAAAATAAAGAACTAGAACAGAAAAAGGATGTTTAAAATTAAATAAAACTCGCAAATCGGCATAAAAAAATTAACGTATCAATATAATAATAATATTGACAACATAATATTCTTTAGTCGAGTCCTCAGGCAAAAGCATTGCTTCAGTAATAGTGCTTAAAAACAAAGGTCTTCTGGTATGTACAGACAATGAGCAACATGGGGCTTAAGCGCAGTGAAACGGGGAAGAAATTCATAACACAGGATTTTACCATCTGTCTCCCAGCTATTGGGGAAGGTACTTATGCCCCTCTAGTTTTAAGGTGTACTCTCCAGCAGTCACTATGTTTTGGTCACACCTTCTACTCTCTTTCCTGCAACAGTACGATGTTGACAGTGGCAGCAGGTGCATACGGTTGTGTGTGGCACTGCTTCTCCGATTTTCTCCCTCATAACATAAAGGATAGATTACCTTATTGGTCAAGCCAAGACAGGTTTTTGAGTCATGCAAACTCACTAGAGTGCACTAGAGTGCACATTTCACAGGCTGTGAGATCATGTGACCCATGTGGAGGATTAGATCCTAATCTACCAGTGTTTGCAATGTAGACTCGCAAATATGTAAATATGGCACAGGGACGAATGAAGACAGGCAAAATGGTGGTACAGCCTGTGCAAGCCCCAAACATCAGCAGGTGCTATGGCAGCAGCATTGTATCACAGTGCTGAACATGCCCTTCAAGCACCCTTCATATGGTCTGCATGATCATTACAGTCGCCCCCATGGGCGTAGGAAACGGGGTGGACAGGTGGGACAAATACCCCCACAATTTGAAGTGGGGGGATATAATGTCATTTATCGCCCCACAATGAGAAGCGAGGCGAGGGAAAGACAGGGGTTATTTTTCATGCCAACTGTGAAGGCTTGGCCTCTGTCAGTGCTGCGCTGCCTGCCAGGGGCCAGATTACAGAAACTGTAAGCAGTGCAAGTGCAAAAATAGCACAGCATTAGCACAAAGGCAAAGTTTGTCCTATTTTTTAAAAAACACAAGGACATATTAGAAAACTATTGCACCATGACAAGTAAACCACGGGTGCCCTCTGCTCCTGAGTGACTGCTGCTCCCTCCCTCAGTGCTCGAATCACATGATGTGCAGTGCACTACAGACAGCGCAAATGCAGCCCGGGGAAGGGGGGGGGCAAGGGCGGGGGAAACCAATGGCGAGTCTGCCACATGTTGAGGAGGCGGCAAGTGGAGCAGGCAGGCAGTAACATGTGCTCAGGCTGGCACGCATGTCGGGTCCTGCCAAGCTACCATTGATTTTGTGCTTGACAAGTTGACATTGATTTCAGGCGAGGACAGGACTGGTCAGTGCAGTGCTGTGCAAATGCCTTGGGCCAATCTGTGTTTTCCTTTTTTGTTGGAAAATCACATTTTAAAATAATGTTGTCATGCAACTTTTGTTGTTGTCTGCTCCGTGTCTGTCAGGGCTGAGCAGGATCCCTGTGTCATCCATGGCTGTCATCATGCAGTGCTGAACCTACAAAAAGATGAGGGGATGGAGTTGGGAAAGCCTTCCGGGCCATTACATACACATCCCCGTCCGCCCCTTCCAGAAAAGTACCTCCCCAAGACACACCCCCACCCAAAGGCCTGGCCCCTCTCTCTTCACCTCAGTATTACACTGTGCAGGGCTGGAGCGTATTCCAAGAACAGGACCCAACCGGTCGGACAGTGGATACCAATACAGTATTTCCGTGGGATCACACATGAATAGTTAAAGCTGCATTCAGTTGGTGCACCGTGTCCAACTCAGCCAAATGTCCCTTACTGGGATTGCCTGTTAAATGCATCTACAAAGAACTTTATTTGTATGCTAAAAGAGACAAGTTTTGACCAAATGACTACAAGGCGTTCAAACAGCACCACACTGGCTTCTTGTGCATTTTCATGTTTAAAGCAGATTTATTTCCTTGTCTCTCCGTGGATAGGACTGTGGTAGAGAAAGTACCAGGTACAAAAAATATGGCACGTAAACACAAATTGCAAATTGTGATTTATTGCAATAAACTAGTTGTTGTATGTGGGTGTATTGTTGTGTGAAAAATGTGTGGTGAATGAAGGTTTTTAAATACAATTGGGCCAGCATTATGATCAAAACTACGAAATGTGGCCTGCCAGGTGGACAAAGTCGCAAAATTCCCTTGTGTTGGCCCACAAAACCGATGCAGACTAGTCTGTCAGGCCAGCACTTCAGGCAATCCTGAGTTTGGCCTTCTTGTCTCTGTTTTCTTGTGACAGATACATGTTCTGAATACTCACGTTCTGAATACTCACAAGGCATAGAAGGTTCATCCTCCTCCATTTTACCCAACTGCTGTTAAATATTGTGTTCTAATTGTTGTAATGTACTTCCCACTCTCCCTCCCTCCTTGCCTTGTGGGCGCTTTGAAACTGTATATTCTTATTGTATAAGCGCCTTACAAGCAAACAATAAATAAATAAATACATAAATACATGTTGCTTCTATCTCCTGTTTACAGCATCTCCCAAATCATGAGGAAGAGCTTTGCTTCTGTGATGTTTTAGTTTTGAGTTGTGGGGTAGTAGTGCCTGTCTGGGATAGGATAAGAGCACCTAGCATTTGGCAATGCCCTGTGTGTGGTGTGAGCAACTGGGTGTCTGCTGACAATGGTTGGCATATGAGGCACATACTTACCCTTTAATGGAAATGCTGAGCACACGCTGATCATTTGATGATGATACCTGCTATAGTTTCTGAGAAGCAGGCATTTGATGTCATTACCTGGAATATGATTTTCTTACTTCAGCATATGAGAGCAATATCGAAGGCTGCTTACATTTCATTGGCATGCCTGCTAGATGATGTGAATTAGTGGAGGACCTGGCTTCGGTTTTGAGCGCTTGGCAATTAATGTAAGTGCCTGGCATCAGCGTTGGTGGAATAATCTTCAGAGTGGGGTGTGCTAGCATCAACTGGCCAAACAAATAGTGTGTTCTAGCAATCAGGGTGCAAGTGTAGTTAATAAGTGAACGCTTTCGACTGCAGTATGTGTGCCAGGCAGTTTGCTTGAGGAAATGTTTGATACACCACTGCTCTTGCCGATACCAGGAAACTATCAAAGGTTTCTTTGTTCTGGCTGAAATGAAAAACAAATCACACCATTGGATAAGGTCTTATTCTTACAAGTATATGACGTCAGTCAACAAATATGTTGGCATGCCTCAAAACTTTCAGTAGCCACTGACTATTCATAATGGACTCTTGGTGAGTAAGAAATGGAGTGCTGTGTGTATGTGAAGAATTGGGAGGTGAGTGACTATTAATGCCTGGCTAATGGCTTGTAACTTGTAATGTTTAGCCCTGATGGTAGTGCACTATAATTGGAGCTTCATTGTTGTCGTTCCCTTAAGTAGTGCAGCTCAGTGCTACACTGTGTGTGTTACAGGAATGGTAGGAGGTACAGGTTTAAAAGCCATATATCATTACTGCTTATGTTCTGTACTAAAAAGCCTAGGCAGATGACACAAAAATGAAAATAAGCCCAGATTCTTTAACTAGAATAGTGGGCGAAACATATATCACTCATTCTTAATGCAACCCTGCAAGGCTAAAAACAAAACTACAGCCTTATGCTGCGTAATACTAAATAGTTTTGTAATGATTCTATGTAATGAGGGGACTGTGTGGTGTGGCATGTATGAATCAGACCTGTTGAAAAGTTCAGAGTCTTTAAACTTCAATCACAAGCTCACTTCTGACACACAAGGCAAGTGCTACAGCATTGAAAAAACAAAAGTCCAGATGTGCTGTGAAGGTGCCATTACAAAGTTTAACAGCAAAGGCTCTGCTCGATGTGGAGTGCCACACTTTATTTTTAAAACTGTATCAGTCGTGTTCAGAGAGTTGTTGATACTTCCTCATTGATAGTTTAGTTGCCTTACTGGCAAGTGATGCACAGTTCCATTAAACACACATCATCCGATGCCATGCTGGCTAATACAATTAATAGCAGCCAATCTGAAAGGTTTTCTATAGAGCCATGAAAAGAGCATTCAAAAAATGTTCTTCTTTCTGATCAAATGCTTATCAGCTCTGCTGAAAGGAGCAGTCATGTCAAGTATAAAGCAGTTTTTTCTGCTTTTAATGTGTTGAAGCTCTTCCAAGAAATGTCTGTACAGTGCGATGAAGAGGCTGCAAGGTGGCACTGAGCACTATGTAAAAATTGCATTGGCCAGAATACCTCTGAATAAACTATCCAGTACATGCAGGCGAGGCAGCTCTATTATATTACATACTGTGGCTATAATTTGAGGCGAGCCTTAATAGCATATACAATTCTAAAATAACGCATATGATACTATGTGAGTCTGCAGTGTGTGCCGTAAGAGGCCTGTTTACTCTAAACAAATTGAGGGAAAGTGCTACAGACCTTTGAGGGGATTACCCCAGAGCAGCCCTATGGAATTAATCTGGGGTGATTTTGGACTGGCAGCTACTGGGTTCCTAACCCAGGGTCGTGCTCTGGATCTGTATATTAAACTAATTAAATCATGGGCGCATACTCCTAATTTGTTGCTAAGCGAAGCCTTGCTCAGAAACTTGGTTTGCTTGAAGGAGTGTTAACTTGCTGGTTAAGCATGGCATTAGTGCAGCAGTATGTGAAGGCCTTGGTCACATACTAGAGGTGATACAAATTAAATTGAACACTCTTGATCGTTTTCCACCACCTGTGTACTAAAGTCAATTGAGTAGAATATGTAAAATAATGTCCTGCAGTACTGCAGTAGGCATTACACCATCTCACGTGGCACAGCTGCTTCTAAGAGGCAGAAGTGCTGAAAATATTGTTAAGTACCTAGAAATCAAATATTTCCTCCTCTCTGCACAATTAACAACATTATTAAGCATCCATAAGTATTCTTCCATCTCAGAATTGGTAGACATCAATGGATGCCTCCCACAGAAAGAGCTTTATTTGCACAGGTGGAGAAGCTACGGTTGATTCTCCTAACTGTTCCAGTATCTTCCTGTGAGGCTGAGAGGAGCTTTAATTCCTTGCAATGACTGAAAACGTGGCTGCTTACAACTATGACTCAGAAAAGACTCAATCATGTTTGTGTTTGCAACATACACAAAGAGATAATGGATCTAGATGACATACAAACAATAGCAACAGAATTTGACATGCGTAATGAAGGCCGCAAAAAATATATATATATTTTTTTTTAAATGTGCATGATCATCAATCACTACAAATAAATGGGCAGATTTTACTCTGTGGTTTGTGTCTTTAGCAAAGTCCTGAAGGTCTCCCCTGCACCTCCCCACCTCCCCCAGAGTTTCTATGTATCTCCTACGACCCTGGTCACCCCCGTCTGCTTCCAGGCTTTATTTTGGCAACAAGTGCTCAGGTACTGGCATAACAATTGATCAGGCAGCATGGTTGGTGGTGCGTTGGGCATAACACCGTTATCATACTGGAACAGTTTTGAAAAGGACCATTGCATTGCTGCTATCTGTATTCTAGAATTGAACTGATACTAGCAGCCTCGGAAGCACTAATGTACTGACTGTTCTGCACTGGAGAAACCTTTGTCTCCCAGCCATAAAAGGACATGATTTTTGAAAGGATAACCGGTTGAGCCTGAAGACGCTTTTATGTTTGATTGGCTCTCTGTTCCCTGAGGTTGCTGCCGGAGCACTCTGGTGAGCCTGCAACAAACCTATGTGATGCCTGATGCAAATTGGAGACTGGCTCCCCACTTTATCGTGCTGGGATACCCCTTTCCAATATCGTCCCTTTGCTGCAGTGGCCAATTTAGGTCAACATTTGGCAGTAGTGGGAGAGGAATCTGGCTTAGTGCACTATTTAATAACACATTATTATTATTGATATTGTTATCATTATTATGATAATGCACTGCATTACTGAAACGCGGATGCTCTGTGTAGCAGGATTTCCAAGAATGATGGAGATGGGGGAGAAGCAAGACAGCCGTCAAGCTCAAGGTCGAGAAGGCGGGATTGAAACAGCCAAGCATCTGTCCCACAAGTGACACCCAGAAAGGGGACCGCCACCATCAGCCGGCGAATGTGTGTTTTGCGCAGCAAACACACCTCAAAATCTGGCCCCAATCCTCTAAACCCGCAAGCGTGATCGTATTAAATCTGCTACACAAATCAAGCGGCTCTAACATGTACTCCTATGCGAGTTGTCTTTAACAGCAGCGAGAGAAATGGTCTTTTGGGCAGAAGAAAACTCGCGTGAAAACCCTTCCCAAAAACGGTACCAGAAAAGAAAAGACATAACGTGCAGAGTAACAAAGGAACCAGTTTCAAATGTACTCCTCAAAAAGGCCCCTTCCAGAGCAGAAGATGACATGCTTTGATTGTTGCTATTTGCAAAAGGCTTAGATGACCTGGATTCACTGAGACTGCATGGACCATCATTGCATTGCCAAATCAAGCTGAGCATTGCACAATATAGGCAATGGGTTTGGAATCATGCATGTTGTGCCTAGTTCAGGTGGGCTGTGGTGTTTTGTTTGGTTCCAGGTCATGTTGTGTGAAAGAGCGCGGTTCCACATATGAGCATGCCACATTAAGTCAGTCTAGTGATGCAGCCGGCAAGAATGATGCATGTGTGTTCAGTTGCTTTTTGTTGTTGTTGTTATTACTATTATGATCACGATTGTATGCAGTGAGCACTGATCTAGCTTTGGGAAGCAATGGAACACCCTACAAGTCATGGAGGGAAGTATATCATGAGGCAAGCAGATCTCAACGGGTCGGTACAAGATGTCTCACTTACCACATCGAGCTGTCCCAGAGCAGCTGAGAGGAGGGAGACCCCACACAGTTCTTTTTCCTTCATTATGAACAGGTGCTGCATCACACAGAGTGCAGGCTGATTTGGCCCTGTAGAGCCAGTTATGCCAATAAATGCTACATATGCCCGGTATGGTCCAGCCTCACCTTTAAAGTGCCGCGTTTAGATATAAAGTGCAGCTTCGGATGCCCCTGAACGTCCATTGTATTCAGTAATAGCTCGTTTGCCAGGGACGTCATTTAGGGGTTGCCAGAGGTCGCAAATGTGACCTCTGAGGTATCCCTTGCGACCTCTGTGTTCTCCCTTGCGACCTCTAAAAAAAAGAAGAAAAAAAACCCCAAAACTTTTTTTTTTTGTAAATCAAGTTCCTGCGCTTGGCCAGCACCATGTGGCTCTTTACTTTTGCAGTGGATGGTTTTCTTGTTCAAGCCCCATAAAAATAAGAAGAAAAATAAGAACAGGAGTGCCACACTTTCAGCACTGACCCTAAATAAGAAAGAATAGGAATACTAAATAATGTGTCTTTCTGGAATTCTATACAATAATTGCTGGCCTCATTAAAGGTTTATTTCAAGCACACTCCAGGGGTGAGTCACTGATTCAGGGGGTAATTCATAGAATTCAGCGCACAAGTGGCGCACGCGGCTGATGCACAGTGTGTGCGTGCGGCAGTCTGCACGAGCCGCGTGCGCCAAAATACATTTCCACGCACAGCGTATTCATGGATTTTAACATCCATAACCAGCCGTGGTGCAGAGTGGTGCAGCGACCCTGCAGCAGCACCAGTTATGCCCCCAACCCATCCCGATGCGCCATGAAAAGCGCACAAATCCTGTACATGGCGCACAGGCCAGTGGACCAGCATACAGCCCCCCAACCACGAAAACCTCAGTAAAAATCCCTGCGCACCCCTCCAAATACACGTACCCCACTGCGTGGGAAGTGTAACACGCGATTGGGCCTGTGCGAGTGGGGTACATGTATTTCGGGGTGTGCGGGAAGTTTGACACACGATTGGCCCTGTGCGAGCGGAGTACATGTATTTCAGGGGTGCGCGGGGAGTTTCACATGCGATAGGCCTTGGGCGAGCGGGGTACGTGTATTTCGGGGGTGCGCGGTGAGTTTGACACGTGATTGGCCCTGTGCGAGCGGGGTACCTGTATTTCGTGGGTGCGCAGGAAGTTTCACACGCGATAGGCCTTGGCCGAGCGGGGTACGTGTATTTCATGGGTGCGCGGGGAGTTTTACACGCGATTGACCCTGTGCGAGCGGGATACGTGTATTTCGGGGGTGCTCTGGAAGTTTCACACGCGATTGGCCCTGTGCGAGCAGGCTATGTGTATTTCATGGGTGCGCAGGAAGTTTCACACGCGATAGGCCTTGACTGAGTGGGGTACGTGTATTTCGGGGGTGCGCGGGGAGTTTTACACACGATTGGCCCTGTGCGAGCAGGGTATGCATATTTCAGGGGTGCGCGGGAAGTTTCACATGCGATTGGCCCTTTGCGAGTGGGGTACGTGTATTTCGGGGGTGCGCGGGAAGTTTCACATGCGATAGGCCTTGGCCGAGCGGGGTAGGTGTATTTCGGGGTGCGCAGGGAGTTTTACACATGATTGGGCCTGTGCGAGCGGGGTACGTGTATTTCGGGGGTGTGCAGGAATTTTCACACGCGATAGGCCTTGGCCGAGCGGGGTAAGTGTATTTAGGGGGTGCGCAGGAAGTTTCACATGCGATAGGCCTTGGGCGAGCAGGGTACGTGTATTTAGGGGGTGCGCAGGAAGTTTCACACGCGATAGGCCTTGGCCGAGCGGGGTACGTGTATTTTGGGGGTGCGTTGGGAGTTTTTGTCATGATGCCCGCTCCCGGGGAGCCGGTTCAAGCCCTGCGTCCCCGAAAGCGGACATCCAGTCCCCAAGGAAGGACCCAGCAACCCCATATAGGGGCCCTTTGGACAGTGTCCTGGCGCCTATGGCGCCAGGCTCATAAAAGACATCAGTCCTGGCGCCATAGGCGCCAGGCTCATTATGGGAGTGCTTGGGTGCACTTACCTGATGCAGACCATGCTGCAGGATCCCGGCCTCCTTGAGGCCTGAAAGGAACTACTTTACCTGTGGGACTAATTTACCATCCGGGCGTGGTCGGGGAAGGATACTTACCTGATTGGAGGAAGGATACATACCTGGAACTTCTTCCAAGGCTATTTAAATCCCATCCGAACAGCCACACGTGCTTTGCGTTGTTCTGCATCTAGCAGCTGGACGCTCACCGTGTCTGCTCTTGCATCCTGACTTCTGCCACGCCTGCCAGCATCCTGGATCACATGCAAAGGAAGAGAAGAAGAGAACAGAAGAAGGAAAAGTCCTTACCTGCTAAATCCGCATCCTGGAGACATCTCGCCGACAATCCTGAAAAGGAAAACTTTTATTTAAAAGCTCATTGCGTCGATCGCTGCAGCGCCGCATTCCACTCACCTTTACAGGGCGCCTCCATGTTCAGCAGCGATCATCCGGATTCGCAGTCACGCCCCAGTGCCTAGGGAGAAAAAGACCAGAACAAAAGGTGAGAGAGAGAAGGGAATAAGGAAAGCTAAATCTCCATGTTAAGACTTACCTGTTGATTCATTCCCTCTTCATTTCGGGTCCGCGCCACATCCTGGCATTTCCGGACCCCGGCCCCTAAGGGGAAAAAGCGACATCAGCGTTAATGAGCGAATGAAAATACATTACCAAAAAACTCTCATTAAAGACTTACCTGATTTCTACAAGGATTTCACCTCTCATCTCGGGTCGATGCCTGTTCCCCGGCATTCCGTACCCCAGCCCCTATGGGGAAAAAGACACTAGCGTTAGTACATTAATGCATGGACACAAGGGGAACCTCTTATCAAAAAACTTACCTGGAAGCCAAGCAAGTTTGGTTCTCACCAATCCGAAAATCCAGTGAAGTAACTGGATACCAACGCGCCCCTGCATCAGAAGCAGGATGGAGAGCTCGTTCTAAGGTGAGACGCTACGAGGAATCACAGAAGGGTTTTGAGGAGGGTGAGAGGGGAAAGTGGGAGGCCGATTGCATTACCCCGCAGACAGTTAATCCCCTATTTTCGCCTACAGAAGGATACTTCTGCGAGCCAGACAAGCCAGATTTGGGGGCCCGGTCCAGTCCGTCTTCCGAACCCTGCGCATCACCTTAGAAGAGGTCACATCAGCGCAAACCAGGCCAGCGCCTCCGTGGGAGTCAGGTGAGCGTTACAGTTTTACATGTGATTGGCCCTGTGCAGGGGGTACGTGTATCTCGGGGGTGCCCCAACGAATTGACAGTGTGTGTCCTCCCAGGTGTGCCCTCTCCCCCCTCCCCAGGGCCTGCAGTCAGACCTCAACACAGGGGTACACACTGCACCCCTGGCCATGCCCCACAGGCAGCCCATGTACCCTGGCTAAGCCCGCCAGCCAGCCCACATGTCACCATGCACAAGTGAGCACTGATTTATGTGCCCCAGTGCCCCCATCCACCCAGCATTGAGGGTCACCTGCCAGCAGGCCCCGACTCATGTCCCCCAGCACCCCCATCCACCCAGCATTGAGGGGCACCTGCCAGCAGGCCCCGACTCATGTCCCCCAGCTCCCCCATCCACCCAGCATTGAGGGGCACATGTCATGAGGCCCCGACTCATGTTCCCCAGCACCCCCATCCACCCAGAATTGAGGGGCACCTGCCAACAGGCCCCTACTCATGTCCCCCTGCAACATGAAAGGAAGCTGCACAATCATGGGCCTCGTGCACCCAAATACCACAGCACGCCACCCCAGTCTTGAAATGCACTGATTTAATCAATCCACCCCACACTGACATGCCTATGTCAGGACACACATCAAAAGTCAACCATGTACATCAACACATGTCCGTCACACACACACACTGTTTGCCATAGATTGTGTAAAACCACAATTTGACATGCATGAACTCAGTGAGCGAATCCCACACATGTAATTAAAATATCAAAATATATTATTAACAAAATCAATGTAATGAAATGAAAGGGAAAAAAATAATACTAAATGAAATGAAATGCATGTCCAAAAATATGAAAAATGAAATGTAGATGCAATCCAAATAAATCCACAAGAAAAATGCTCCAAAATAATTGTCCACCAAAACAAATCCAAAGGAAACATAAAAATCAAAATCCATTGCCCAATGATGAAATCCAAAGAAAATGCACACATAAATCCAAAGTCCAACCATGCACAATCAATTTTAAACTGGTCCATGAGCCCAATGAAAGAAATGAAACCTATCTAAAAAATTGCCTAAGAAAAGAACTATATACACAAGTGTGGGGCATAGTCGAATCACCCCAAAAGAAATGAAAACGAAAATGAAACCTAACACTAAAAACTATTTACAATGGCGGCAGGCTAGTCCGACGGCTCACTTTCCAATGTCCCGGGCCAGGGCATCATCGAACTCCTGCTCAATGTCCTGGAGGCGGTCCTCTTTCATGGCCCCGGAGGGTTCGCAGGGATGATGCCATGTTGGACTCCAACTCCCTGCGAATAGCCTCGAGGCACTTGGCCTGCCTCAGTGCCCTCCGCATGGAGTTCTCCACCCTGACCATTGTGAGCTGTTCCTCTTCTGCCCGCCGCTGCTCCGCATCTATACGCTGGCCCAACCGCAGCCACACGGAAGACACACCCATTGCAGGGTCCTCCTACCCTCTGGCTGATGCCTGCCACTCTGATGTCGATGACCCAAGCCATCATTGCTCCCACCTAGAGCCTGCTGCTGCTGTCCATGTGCCCTGTCCGATGATGCCTGCACATCCTCCATCTGCTGGTCTCCAGTTGTTGTGGTGTCCACCCCTTCTGGACCGCCGACTCCCAAATGTTTCAGGGATGGGATCTCCACCAAGCTGGCTGTGTTGGTCAGGCCAGGTCCACAGGTGGCCCTGGTGGAATCTGGGCTGGAAGACGGCAGGGAGAATGACTGGCGCATAGTCTCCACAGAGGAGGAGAGGTTCGCCAGAGTGCGCGATACATGTAGGAACCCACCGACCAGGGCCCCTTCCAACAGTGCCATGTCGCAATGCTGCTGTTCGTGATGGTGTGCGTGCTCCCTCCAGGAAGCACGCACATCATCATGAATGTCACGCGTGCTCAACACGACACTAATCAGGACAGAGTCCATACGGTCATGGGACCCCTCGTCCGCAGGTTGTGGAGAGGCATATGACGTGTGCCTCCCCCTACCTGCGGACAGGCCTGGTGCATGGTGGTGCAGTTACAGGGTCAAGGACAGTGACATGCACAGGCCCTTCCGTGGTGACCTGTGCTGCCTCCTGACCCTAGCCCTGGACTGTACCACTTGCACCAGTGGTACTACCCCCACCAGGCCCCATGTGCAGCTCAGTAGCAGGCTCCACCTCCTCTGTGGCGACCACCAACCTGGATGTCTCTGCACCGTCTTCCACCATTGCAAGCCCCTGTGGGGGCTCACCCGGCCCTTCCGCTACAGCCGTAGTGTCAGACGCGGCACCAGTCCCCTCACTCCCGGATGATGGCAATTCCTGGGAGGGTGGCTGGGCCTTGCGTTGCCGCCCGGTGGAGGCATCCCCGCCGCTTGGCTCCACGGCACCGTCTCCGCCCTCTTCTTCACTCGACGCTGCGTAGAAGGAGACATAGAACACAAGCAGAGTGTTAGCAGAGTGTTTGGTGCCTGTGCCTGGAAGCTACCCTGCTGGACCTGAGTATCTTTTCTCTTTCCACTGCCTGGAGGTGGTGCCTGGAGGTGGTGCCTGAACATAAGCTCACTCTAGACGCGGAGCGTCCGCGGAGTGTTAGCAGAGTGTTTGGTGCCTGTGCCTGGAAGCTACCCTGCTGGACCTGAGTATCTTTTCTCTTTCCACTGCCTGGAGGTGGTGCCTGGAGGTGGTGCCTGAACATAAGCTCACTCTAGACGCGGAGCGTCCGCGGAGTGTTAGCAGAGTGTTTGGTGCCTGTGCCTGGAAGCTACCCTGCTGGACCTGAGTATCTTTTCTCTTTCCACTGCCTGGAGGTGGTGCCTGGAGGTGGTGCCTGAACATAAGCTCACTCTAGACGCGGAGTGTCCGCTGAGTGTTAGCAGAGTGTTTGGTGCCTGTGCCTGGAAGCTACCCTGCTGGACCTGAGTATCTTTTCTCTTTCCACTGCCTGGAGGTGGTGCCTGGAGGTGGTGCCTGAACATAAGCTCACTCTAGACGCGGAGCGTCCGCGGAGTGTTAGCAGAGTGTTCGCAGAGAGGGCGCAGAAGGCGACATGGACATAAGACAAACAGCGTTAAACCACCCAAAGAAACAAGCACCTCATACACGGAGCCGCTCAAAAATGACCGATGCCTTGTATGAAGTAGATGAGGCGCCTTACCCTGTGCCTTCTGATGAAACACAGATGGACAAAAACAACACTCGGAATGAACATGTCACTGGCCTCGGCATGCCAATATGCAATGGACCCCAACGCGTCAGCGTTGAACACAACAGAGAGCCAGAGGATACTATCTCCGCCCCCGCAGCTGGCCTGTCAGAAACAGGTGCCCTGCGGCTGGCGGCTTCTCCCAATACGGAAACTGCGGTCAATGGATCAAAAGGTACGTGCCAAACAACCTGTTCCCCAGTTTCGAAAAACTTTAAGGCCTCCTCCCTTACGAGGTGCCTCCCCTCACCAGCGGCTGCCGTGCGGCTCGTTGAGTCTGGAGTGGCTTCGCTGGCCCACTGCTCCGGCCGCTCGCTGCGGGGGGCGGGTGGAGGTGCCTCTGGGAGTGCGGCCGGTGTGTCGGGGGGTTTTCTGGAGCCGGTGAGCGGGCCTCCCCTGCCGGGGGTTTGTGGGGAGTACGTCCTCAAGACCCTTGGTGCTAGGGTAGCTGTGTGCGCTCAGACAGGAAGGTCGAATGACCGCCCCCCGATCACTGGTGGTGGCGGTGCGGTGGGGAGAGAGGGAGTGGGCGTGGCCAGAAGGGCTGTGTGTTTGGACGATACACCTACTGACTCGCGGATCGGAGATACGGCCCCAACAGTGTCGCAAATGGAAGAGGACAGGATTCAAACCTTCGTAGGAGTCGAAGAGACAGAGAGCGTGGGAAAATTTGTTTTCTGCGCACCACGTGAAGAAGCCTTTTTCACGTTTCCACAAACACAGCTAAATAAAGGAACTGAAGAGTTATGTGAAAGCCCAACTTCTCCTGCATATGTGGATGCCATGGGAGACCTCTGGAACGACAATGAACTTTCCCCGAACCCCCGTTCTTCCACTAAAAAGCAAAGTCTGGCTCTCTCTCAAAAAGTCCACGTCCCCCTGACCTTTGAAGAGCCCCCGATTCAAAAAGGACAAAACCAAAACTGCAGTTTAAAGCAACCAGCAAAATCAACCATGTGCAAAAGCATTAAATCAACAAGCCCACCAGCCGCAAAAAAGGACTTACTCAGAGCAAATAAAAGCCATACGCAAAATTTTACTCAAAAGAGCAAAGCAAGAGCAAATTCTCTCACGGACATAAAATCAATTAGATGGCACTTTAATAAAAAAGACCTCGGAACAGCAACAAAAGTAGCCTCCGGTATCAACGGAGAACAATGTTCAATGACAGCTGCACTAGAAGTCACTGATCAAGAATTACTTCAAGCGTCTGGAACCGGAGAACCAGTTGCAAGCGTAACGAACCAGACATTAGCAAAAGATGGAGACCGGAGGAGTCTTCTTTCAGAGAATCACAGTCCATGCAATCCTGCTCGCATAGAGCTACCGCAAACTGTAGCTGGTCCAGTCCCCAGCCAAGACTGCTCCTCGAAGCCACAAGATGCACAAAATGGACAAACATCAATCATTTCAATTACAGAAGCTGAGGCCCTGGCGGTGTTTACCAGCCCAACAAAAACCTCAACTCCTCACCCAAATAGATCGAAACGAGGTTTGGGAGAAGAAGTAATAACTCCAGCTAACTTCAAAACAGCCCCAGAAATAAAATCTAAATCTGTATTGACGCAGCCAAGCCAAATGAAAGAGTTCTACAATGAATTGCTGTTCTCAGCTACAGCAAATATCAGTTTGCAGAAACAAGCAGGACAAACGAAAAGAAAGGACAGTGACATCGAGCCAACCACAATTGAAAGTACAGATGACGAAAACGATATTCCGCCTGCTAAAGCGTCTTCAAAGCGCAGTCAGGCAGAGATTGCCTATGACAAAATTGCACCAGCAATATTAAAAGCTAATGCAGAAGCCTGCGCTAACATGCAAGCTGCTGTGGGATCTATGATGACAATAACCATGGCACCGTTCCTCAAATTATACGAAGTACTTTATGAAAACTACAAGGATCAATCAACTCTTTTGGCTCTAATTCAATCCAAATTAATATACATAGAATCGTATATTACGACTATTAAAGAAAAGAGAGCAAGAGAGGAAGAAACAGAACATGTCATTTTCAAAACTCTCATCGATCTGATGAAAGATGCCAGAGAAGACAAGAAGGCGTTTCTCCACTGTTTCAGTGATACAATAACAATGATGAAACCGGATGTACTCAGGTATCAAGGCCAAACTATGGAAAAATATACGTCCACAGAAAACGCATGGAGTTGTGCGAACGAAATTGATAATATGTCAGATAAAACAGCGGTTATTGACAGTCATCCAGAACTGGTGAGGCCGGAGTCATCAATGGGACAACAAAACACCACCTGTAAAGAAAGACCCGTGAATGCCCCAGCAACTGGTCCTGCTGCACAATCGGACATACAGGATTTGATAATAAATCCATTGACAGGCCATGTTGACAACTGTCCTAAGGTAGATAAAAATAAAGCCCTATTTCCTTTATTTGCCACAGAAAGTCCACTTGCAACAAAGGAAAAGGAAACGGGTGGCCAACCCAATCAAACTGCTGTGAAATTCTCCAAAAAAAAGGAAATTGCTTTGGGGAAAACAGCTAAGAAGTTAAAAAATCTTCCACTGCCAAAACACACCTCGGCAGAAGGAACCCGTTACTTCATTCGTAATTTGAAACCTATTGGAACCTTGCCGCATAATGTTGAAAGAAGTTTTCAACTAAACGGCTCACAAAAATGCCAAAACTATAAAAATCGAGAATTCGTTCCAAAACCGATAACTGTAGATACAGAGGAAGACGAATCAAATACTAGCGAAGACATAGATGCCCTCCTGCAACTCTCAGTCCACGAGTGCGACAGATCTGTAGACTCTGCCAGTCAAGAAGACCTAGTGAACGCCGACCAACAGGACGACGAGAACGAGGAACTAAATCACAGCGAGACCCAATCACCAATATTCAAAACTTTACAGGAAAAAAGAGATTTGCTGGAACGCAAAAGCATAAACGAAATGAGACAAAAACAATTATTGGACGCTATGTTGGACCATTCAAATCAGGAGAACCAGAAAAAGAAAGATCTGCCTCGACGAGAAACCATAATGAAAGAAATAAAAAAACAATCTGATCGACTCGTGCGGAATGCGTCCACGGAAAAGCGAGCTAAAAAGGAGGAGAAAGGCCATATAATCATAGTCGAACGAGTGTTGAAAGCTAGAGATGGTCTGATCTTAAATAGATCAAATCTTATGAGACTTTTGCATAACGTACCACAACTACGAGTCATTGAGCCTAAAGACATCAAGATAGTGGCTTTTCCTAAAGAAGACGAAACCGATCGAATTTGTCTCCATCTGTTTTCAAAAGCAATCATGAATCTTATTTGGTTAGCTGCCGATGCACTCAGATCCCTTGGCTTTGACATCAAATCGGTTGAATCTAAAAACCAAGACCAAGGATTAAATCAGTTGCATAATCTGCCACGGTCCCCGAGCCACTCTCCATCAAGGGCCGCCCTGACAACAGACGATTTGAATGCAAAACCAATAAGGTTCTCTCCAACAATTTTGCGAGGACCCACTGCTCTAAGAATGAGAATAAAAGGAAACGTAGGATGCAAGGCGTTGTGTCCTTTAGCTGGTAGCGAAGCAGCTCTTGTGACAAAAATCGACACAACCAAACCTTGGAATTGGCTCGCTGGAACATTATCCACAAAAAACAACCTTTAGATCGACTGCGGAGACGTCTCAAATAACCTGCGAATAGTGTCATGGAATACTCGTGGGCATCGACATCTGCTAGATCATCTGAATAAGGAATTACAATCGTCAGACATTATTTGTATCCAAGAATGCTGGCTTTTAGAACCCCCAGTCATGGGGGGGTCCACATGTTTGCTTAACAAAGGATATAAAGGTCTGAAAGGGAGACCTTCCGCAGGACTGTTGACAGTGATAAAAAACGAATACAAAGGAAATATATTCCGGGTTATGACTCCCTCACCACTTATACAAATAATCATAATTCAAGAGTATAACGGAGGCTTTCATCAATCCAAGAAGCATTATCAAATTATTATTAATCTTTACTGGAATCCTAAAGCTAAGGATGGAGAGAAGTTCCTAGGAACTGTGCTTCAACACATTGACGAACTGAGAGCCGAATTTGAGAAACCCACATTAATCATTTGTGGTGATCTCAATATAGACTGTATAAAGAAGTCTCATGTTGAACAAAGAGGAGTCTCACAACAGAGAGCAACGCGTATGAAAAGATGGTTAGCGGAGATGAATAGTCGAGACCTCTTGCAGGTAAATGGAAATGTGAACGGCGACCGACAAGGAGCAGTCACATGGGCTTCATATAATCAAAACGCAACCCTTGACTATTTCTTTGTGGATAGAGAAACGTTCAAAACAATCTCTTCGCTGAATATAATTCCAACAAGCAAAAGCGACCACAAAATACTTCTCCTTACGTGTGTATCTACAATCAAACCACAGGAAAGTGCATCGGCCTACCAAAAAAACTGGCCTTACAAGGTTGAAACGAACAATGGCCTTAACAGATTACGAATAGCACCAAAAATGACATCGAAGCTCAAAAAAACCATAGAACGCTGGAAACTAACAACTAACATGGGAGTTGAATACGAAACATGTCTTTCCACCTTCAGAGTAAAATCGGGCCACAAGATACAGCGAAAAATTCCTCGACTGCATAAATATAACTCTGAACTGGCTGAAAGAAAATCAAAGCTAGCAATAAAGATAAGAGCTCTAAACAAACTGAACACCGAGGGGGCATGTGAAGAAAGGGCAATGTTAAAAAAAGCCTACCGGAATTGGGCCAAATCTCACAGGGCCTTACTGTTTCAAAGAGACTCTGAAGAGATGCTGTCAGCTACCGCCAATAAAAACGCTAAATTCATGTGGGCCCTAATGAATCAAACAAGCGTACCACAAGGAATAGAACAGATAAACCCGATTCACGAAGGAAAATGGATCCAATATTTCCAAAAAGCGTATAGCCAAGAGATGCTAGAAGAGGCTCAGACGCAAATAATCACGGACAAGACTCCTTGGAACATTCCATTCGAGAAATCGGAAATCATTGTACTAATCAACAAGGCAAGCAGTTCGTGGGCACCTGGGCCCGATGGCCTAACAAACGCCATATTAAAACAATCACCTGAAGTGTGGGCCGACATGTGCTACGTACTGTTTGAACGAATCATCAAAACTAAACAAATACCGGAATCTTGGACTAAAGCGATTATTATTCCCATTCACAAAAAGGGAGATAGATGCAAGCCTGAGAATTATCGTCCAATATCTTTGTTGGACGTAATAGGCAAAATATTTGCAGGTATCCTCTTAAAGAGATTAAAGGAATGGATCATAGACTCAAGAAACTACGACCATCGGCAGACAGGGTTCGTTGAAAAAGTTGACTGCGGGCTAAATCTGCTCATACTCAACCTATTAAAGGCTAAAATCATCTGCGAAAAACAGAAACTTTACCTGGCGTGCATAGACATGGCTGCCGCTTTTGATAAAGTGGATAGACAAATCCTGTGGAAAAAGCTAAAGCAAAGGGGATGTCCTGAAGATCTCGTGGCCGCTATTAAAGCCATGCATACTGACACATGTATCCAAGTAAGGTTAAACCAAAAAGGTAACCTAACCAAACCGATCCCGACAACAAGAGGCCTAAAGCAAGGGTGCCCTATGGCAGCGATCCTTTATAACTTTTACATTCTGGAGATAAAGGACCGGCTTGTCATACCGAGAGGCTGTTCGCCTAAAATAGGCACCTTAGCAGTGGGCCATCTGTTGTACGCAGATGATTTGATCATCATAGATAAGACCCCAATCGGTTTGCAGAAAAAACTGGAAGCCCTAGAAACATATGTCAAAGAAAATAATCAAGAAATAAATCCTGAAAAATCTGAAATCCTAATAATGAAAACATCAAGAGCCAGAGAGAAAAAGTCTTTCAAATGGTATGTCGGGAATAAAGTTATTCCAATAACAACGAGCGCAAAATATCTGGGAGCAATAATAAGTGCAGACTGGAATGACCGACCGTGGATAGAGCACATAATGCGTAAAATGAGTCAACTAACGGCACAAGCGCTTATATTGAAACAAAAATTCGGAAAGTTTTCGATCCAACCAACAGTTGACTTTTATAACACAAAAGTTATTCCGTCTGTTGCTTATGCCGGAGACACAGCACTCAGAATACCATCAGAATTTTGGGGTAAGGTCGAAGCTACATTTTGGAGAAGACTAATGAGACTACCTCAATGTGTCCCAATGATTATAATACGACATGAACTGGGCTTGTACTCCTTGCAGGCCACAATTATATGGAAAGCCCTATTAACATTCAGAAAGACACTAATCAAAGACTGTCCACCTCAATATGAAATCTTAAAGGACGAAAACATAAAAGCGCAATTCTGGCCACTGTCTAGTTGGAAAGAAAAATGTAAAGATCTCTTACAGAACTTAAATATGCCTGAGGACACACTATGCAATAACCCTAAAAGGGTGAAGATTGCGTTACTGTGTGCTGACTGGGATAAAACAGAAACTGCTCGCGCCAATTCCAAATCTCACACTCTCTCAAACAATCTCAGATCAGTACCAAAAACTCTACCTAGCTATCTGAAAAAGAGTGGGAATCCTATTCATCGGGATCTAATCTTACGATTTAGATTAAATATCCTAAGAACAAAAACAAATTTGAAAAAATACGGCACAGTAAGTGATAACATGTGCCGGCTCTGTGAGCAGGAAGTGGAATCTCTAAAACACTTAATAATGTTTTGTCCTGAACTAAGATTAGCAAGAGATTTATTCCTACACCCAGCATTAACTCCGACGTGCGGGGTGGATTCTGATTTATGGTGGGAAACTTTGTACGTTAACCCTAATCAGAAAACCACGAGAGCTCTTGGAATTTTTCTCCAAACGATGATGGTCAAATTGGAAAACAAACAGGAATTACACAGTGAAATAGAAAAGGATCTCATGACGAAGGAAAAAGCATAACCTTTGATATATGTCTATACTTAGGCCAAACCAAAGAGGACTTGAATAAACAATTAAAAAGTGGCAAGTATGGGAGGAAATGCCATAGAAATATAAGGAAGACTTTAAGATATGGTTTGGCTTTGTAAGTGAGCGAAACAAGCAAAAGTTTGTATTTATTTACTCTATATGCTTAATAAAAAAAAAAAAAAAAAAAAGAACACAAGCATCAGGGTATAGTACAATATTCCCTAGACAGGAAGCAATAACACATGAGTGGCACTTTCAAATGTCACTTCCATCCTGTCCCTCCACAACTCATAGGTGAATGCAAGCAACACACATGCAGAAAAAGGCACGGTGCCTGCAATCAACATCAGCATCCATGTACATGGGCCTCTTTTAACCAAAATGTTGCCTTAAAACTCACATGCATCATGGCTCACACTGATCCCATGCACACACATCAACGGAGGGTCATGCATCATGGCTTGTACACCACAGACACAGTGGATACAACGGTGACCGCACTGCATGAGTGAATCTACACATCATCACGGACATGTGTCATGCATCCATGGCATTTCAAAGTGACACACACACTTCTCAGACACACACATGTGCACCATACATGTACATGAGAGCAGCACCCATCCCTCACCCCCCCTGCATGTCCAAGAACAGATACAGGCATGCATTCATGTGTGCATTCTGCATACAGCTCCACATGTTGCATTGGAACACATGCACCATCCATGTGGTTCACACATTACTGGTCTCACATGCATGACCATGAAGTCCCTGCACACACACATCCATACATGACCTATGTCACACATACAGGCAAGTATCAGACTACCTGCACACTGCAACATGCCCTGTCTCACACAGCAATGCTTAGCCACTTACCGCTCAACTCCAGACGGGTCTGCCTCTGAAGGATCTGGGCATGGAGCGCTGGGCCTACGCTTTCCAGGACCCTCATCTGGATGTTGCTCATGCTGGCCCGGCACCCCTCTGCATCCTCTGTCTTGGCAAGGCGCCGGGCCTTGTAGAGGGTCCTGGACCTGAAGTCCTCCCAGCGCTTCCGGACGTTCTTAATCTCGCGGGTTGCCACCCCCTCCACGTTGATGGCAACCACTGCATCCACCCAGATCCTCTCCCGTCCTTCCTTGTGGGTGCGTGATGTTCCGAAGAAGGCATCATAATGCCCCAGGATGTGCTCCACCAGGAAACCAATTTCCTTCTCACTGAAGCTGGTGGCTCTCTGCCTCTCTGGCTGGGGGTCGCCAGTGGTCTCAGATGGTGTTTGCCCTGACATGGCGACCCCCGAGGCAGGTGTGGGTGGGCAACTGGGTCCTGGAGCTGGGCTGTGGGGCGATGGTATCCCAGTCGGGAGTCTTCTGTTCCAGCAGGGGTGGACACCGCAACTGGACCCCTGCAGATGGCTGACGTGCAGGCACCAAATAGCAGGGCACGTGGGCACGTGGGCAGCAGGCAGGCAGCAGCAGATGGCTAGTGGGAGCATGCCCGGGGCTCTTGGGGGCAGGAAAATGGCCTTTTGGGCAGGAGCGTGGTCTTCCATGTGTTTTCGCGTGGCCAGCTTGATACGGAGTGATTTGGCACGTGAAAAAAGTGCACATCAGCGTGAAATCTGAGGAAAGGGCCTTAGCGTGTAAGCGTGTAAGTGACGTTGCACATGTGGGCTGGCTTAAAAAGTACGAGTATCATGCTATTTTCTTGTATGTGCTTTTTGTGGAGAGTGAGTGGGGGATTCTTGTACTTCTTGTCAGTTCACACGCGATTACTTCACAACGTTTCCAGTTCATACTCCCTGTTTGCTCAGACTGCGTTCTTTTCTTCTTTTGGCGGGGGTGTTGCCAATGCGCACACGCGCGTCTTTTTCATGTTCTTTTTCAAGGCAGACGGTGAGTCTCGCACATATTTTCCAACTGTGGTTTCCCCCGTGTGTCACGTACCCCTTCAGAGGTCATTGTAGGCTGCATGTAACACGCGTACGCTTATTTTTGAGTTTCTGGGTGCCACAGCGTAGTGCGGGTTCATTTTTCTACGCATGTGGTCTACCAGGGGTTGCGTGCACATGTACTTTTGTTTTTGGGGTACCTGTGCATTGCGTGACCCCTCATCTTCCCCTAGGGGTCACAGAGAGCCTTGCTAGAGCACTAGGGTATGAATTCCATCTAGTACCCTAACCCTTTCACCCCAATTGCCCAGGACAATTGTTTACTGCAACTCCCATATGCACAACAACACCAGTGCCATGGTTGGGAGGCGAACAAGCAGTAAGGGAAGCAAAGGTGGCCGATCTCAAAAAGGTGGGCATGGTGTGCCCGGTAGGGGACGTGGCCAGGATTTGCAGGGTGCCCCTAGAGCCCCGTGTGTGGAGGACCAATCGGGCCCACCTATACCCCCCGCACAATGGTTGTGGGAAACATAGCTGACACCATCCCATCTCAGCTCTTGTTGGACCAGCCATTTTGTCAACTGAACCGGCACAGGACGACTCCCAGGCTGACTTCCAGGTCACCAAGTGTAAGCCACATGTGGCGGTGAAAGTTGCTGTCACCAGGCCACGAGGATCTGGAGCAGCAATGTCATCTGCTGCCCCAAGTACCCAGGGTGGGGAGGCTGCAGGGGCAGCTGCAGCTCAATCCACCCCAGCTTTGAGTCTCCCAGCCGGGGCAGTGTTGGTCGAGGTCCATCACACCGACGTTGGCCCTGCCAACATCACCCTGCAGCCAATGCCTGCACCAAGACCTTTGGTCATTGTGCCTTTACAGGTTTCAAGTACCCAGTCCACCTCCGCTTCTGCCCCTACTGTCCAGAGCAGTTAAGCCACTCTGGATCCGCACCACCTTCCAAGAAGAAGAAGAAGAAGGGTGCTCTAGCACTACAGGCTGAGACCTGAGACACGGCTACACACCCCGGCACGTCAAGAAAGCCTAGCTTTAATGATGCCGAACTTGATGCACTTGTGGCCTATGTGTTGGCACATAGCCGCGAAATGGTGGTGACTGCAGGGTGCAAGACTACGTCTGGTCAACGTAGGGCCCACTGGTAGACCATCGCCGACCACATTAGTGCCCTTGGATTTGTGAGGCGCACAGCTGATGATTGCTACAAGCGGTGGAATGACATGAAACGCAGAGCAAAGAAAAAGCTGGGTTCAAATCATGCCTCTACTCTGGTGACTGGCGGTGGGTCTCCACCAGAGGACGACCAACTCACTGAACATGAGTCTGTTGCTGGAACCTTCATCACAGAGGAACAGATCCAAGGCGTGGGAGACCTACCAGATTACGAAGCATTGTCCGGTGAGTGCCCATGCATGTGTGTGTAATCATTGTGTATGTTTCTTGGGTGATGTGTAATGATTGAGTGCCAGGTGAGTGTGTGTAGTCCTGAGTGGTATGGGTCACCCATGTGCTTCCTCCAAAATATTCACCGGCCTTGGATTTTGGTATGACAGTATCCCTTCTGACCACAGTGGCCAATTAGTGCCACATTACTGCAGTTGCCCTTGAACTGTCATCTTGCAACATTGTTCTGAATTTTCAGTGTTCATTCAGCCTGATTGTTTCAATCCTCCCATTTTTCCAATGCATTTTTCTGCCCTAATGCCACATATGTGACATGCTTCTGTCATAGATTACACCCCACATTACCCCACATTTATTACCTTGTTATGGGAATGATATGACCATTCAGGCTGATTGATTAAGGGCCTGCTCACATTACTTTTTGGGGCCTGTTTGAATGTGGAACATGATAGTTGTTTCCTGTCATGTTGAAGTGACCAACCATAGATGTATCCATCTGCCTGCCATCACTGTATTATTGTACACTGGATGTGTTGCAGTGTGTGGCACATGCCTATTTTGTCACACTATTTGGAATTTTTCATCTCATCATGTCCATCTCACATGGATGGGTGACAGTACTCATTCACCAACATATGGCTGTACTTGTCAAATGTACCATGGCTATGCTACGTGCCATCTGTGTGCTGGCATGTGTCATGTATGTGGATTGGCCATGCCACTCACAGGCTAATGTGTGATGCCAGTGCTATTGAGCATGCAGCACATGTGTTGCTTTTCCATCTTGGGGTCCTCAGTGTCTGCTTTTTGCCTCCCCTTCCAACTCATTGACAGTGCATGCATGCCAGGGTTATAGTCATGTGGGACATGTGTAATTCATGTACTGGATCTCTGGCTTGTCAGGCCTATGTGTGTGCTATGGTGCTCATGCCTGTTTCCATTTGTTGTCGTTCATGTTTTTGCAGGTGATGACACACTTGATGCTGTTGAGTTGGAGGAGATGTTGCAGACCCAGGAGGAATCTCAGCCACAACCGGGCACCAGTGGAGGACGTGGGGTGGTGGTGGGTGAAAACCCAATCCTCCTGCAGACCATACTGTCTACGGGTGTCTCTGGGTGCACCTCCCCAGACCTCTATGATTCAGGTGCTGAATCGCAGAGTGAGACATATGTGGCATCGCAGGTGAGTGTTACTGGGAGGGATGCTGTTCTGACCAACCCACCTGCACCAGGGGGAGACCCCTCTATGGGGATGTCAGTGTTGGCAACTCCGCCTTTGGCGGTTACGGATGCAGGGTCACGCTCATCAACATCTGATCCTGTTCCTGGGCCAGCAGATCAGAGGGGGAATGCAGTCCTGCAGCCTCAGGCAGTGCCAGCACAGCAAGGTGCAGATCGCCTTGCCCCAAACAGGTGTGATACCCACCGACACGGTGGCTGTACGCCACCAGGCAATACTGTATGGGAAAACTCCATGTACAGTACAGCAGCACAACAAGGAGCATTGGTTGAAATGATGGCTCAGGCAAAGGAGAGGGTGGCCACTTCCATTCTCCCCCCTGATAGGCAGATGGAGTAACAACAGCAGGCAACAGACTCCATTTGCCAATCACACAGGGAAGACATGTTGCCATCCAACAGGGACCGACGGGCGGCACTGGAGACTCAGCGCAAAGCCATATCTGTAGAGTCACAGAGCAACAGGGAAGCCCTGAGGTTAGAACTCCATTTCCTCAGGGAGACTCTGGTTGAACTTGAGGCTTCCCGAAATTTTAGGTCACAACAGCAGCTGCAGCAGCTCACACGTTTACTCTCAGCAGAGCTCCAGGCTACACATGCGGAGATCGAGGCATCATGCGAGGCCATGCGGGTAGAAATGCATGCTACCCATGAGGTGCTGCATGGGGATCTCCGCACCATCATCATCCAGAACGAAACCTTCCACGCCTGCATGCTTGCTGCCATGCAGGACCATACCAGGACTTTACGTGGGCTGCCTCCCATAGCACAGCCACTTCCTGATGTAGCAGCAGAGGGTGAAGAGAGCGACAGCAGTTCTCCCACAATAGCGTAGCTGTGCAGGCCATGAGCCCGTGGAGGTATTTATTTTTCCCCAACATCCACGCATGTGGCTGTTGGTGTGCACCCTGTCCTCGAACCTCCTGGGTGGCCTCCCATCCACCCCCCAGTCCACACATGCCCATTTTTTTTTTTTACAGTGTGTTGCCTTGTGTGGCTCCCGTGGGCATCCACTGTGTATTACAGCTGTGCACATGCAGGCTTGTTCTGTCTTTGGGTTAGATGCTCAGTTTCCTGACACACACACCCCTCCTGCTTCCCCTTTCCATGGGCTTGCAAAGGGTGTGACCAAGTGACAGTAACTTACACAGTGACATTGGGCTCCCATGAGCTGTGTGGGCAGCCTGTAGTCAAAACTGTGTGGACATCCCTAGTGGGGATTGTTGTTGGATTGAACACGGCATGGTGTATTGATATGTGCTTGTGCATCCATGACTTTCTCCTTATTCACATGTACCTTCTTCATGTCTTCACAAGGCCGCCTCCTTTGCAGATGCAGTTCATGTTGTATGCAGTACACTGACACATTTGCCTGACAGCAACACTCTGCACTTGGAAAGGGTTGATGTGCTGCCTTAGTCAGGTTTTGAGACTTGCACTACTTTGATTTTGTACTGTCGTATTTTGACACTGTTTCATCCTGTGTTGCTGTTCTGTGTTGCTGGTAAGTATTTGTTCATGTGTGCTGTTTCTTATTGATTACTGGGAGCATATTGTCTGTGGCTGTTTACATTTGGAACAGCGCACTTTGTGACACTGGTGTCATGGGTTGTACATTCATTTTGTTGCTTTCACATTGCATGACATGCCATGGTGTGTTGGGTAGCTGAGATGGGGAGGGGTTCGGTGACATGGCAATATTTTCATGTAGTATTTTTCAAGGGGGTAGTCATTCATGCAGCATGAATGTGTTTTTTTCACACAGCATTGGTTGTCTTTAAGTAGTAGGGATGCACACAATGTAACACTTCCAGGTGACCAATCTCAGGCTGGTATGGTTGTGACAGTTGACTGTCCCTTATGTCATCATCATTGATTGTCAGCTGGTATGTGCCAGGGCTGTGTGCACTCCACAGGGGTAGGATTTTGGTGAAGTAATTAGCCACCAGCTGGGTACGGGCTGCCTCACCACGTGCCCTTTCACCTCCCATGCGCAGCGGCCGTGCATGTGGTTGGGGATGTGGGTGCACCACCATGTATACCGGAAGGCCCCGGCGGGTTGCAACGTTGTGCAGGACACATGCTGCCACTATGATCCTGCACACTACTGGGGGCGCGAATAGCAGCTGCCCACAAGAGCGGTCAAGGGAGCGAAAGCGTGACTTGAGCACTCCGAATGTGTGCTCCACTATGCCCCGGGTTGCAATATGGGCTGTGTTGTATCTTACCTCGGGTGGTGTGGTGGGGTTCCGAATTGGCGTCATCATGTGGGTGCTCAGAGGGTAGGCACTGTCCCCTGGGGAGGTGATGATGGGTATCATAAGTGGGGTTGTGACATTACTCAGTATCTGACATGCATGCATGTGCAGAGGCATTTATACTCACCAAGCAGCCATGCATCGCCATGCCGCCCAGCTTCTAGGTCCCGGTTTAGGGGTGACATTCTGAAAATGGCATCACATACTACCTGCACATTGATGGAATGCCAGTGCTTGCGGTTTCTATAGATGTGCTCAGTTGCCCTGGGAGGACGTAGAGCCACATGGGTGCAATCAATGGCACCTAGCACTTTGGGGAAGTGTGCCACCCCGTAAAAGTCCTGGGTGGCAGCCTGCCTTTCTGCAGGTGTTCTGGGCATGTATATGTGCCTGTGGACTGAAGAGCGTGCAGTCATGATGGCCAACACCTGGTGTAGGCTGCGTGACTAAGTGGCCTGTGACACCCCCCCCCACAATGGCACTTGTCTGCTGAAATTAACCATTGGCCCAGAAGTGCAGTACATTGAGCACCTTTTCCAAGGGGCTCAGTGCTTGGGAGCACAGGGTGTCATCCTCCCACTCACTCACCAGTCGAGTATTATGTGTGGTGGGAACCTGTACCCCCATACACCTGGTCATCAGGCATCCCAAAAAGGCTGGTCCTGGGTTTAAAAATTCTGGGCCTGGCTATTCTCCTCCTCCTGCGGTGTCCCACGACCACTGCTGCGAGGAATGGTATATTCATCGTAGCATCTGAGCTTGTTTGTTGTTTGCGTGCACTTTTATGCTGTGCAGGGCCGCGTATGCCTGCTTCCTGCTGGCGTACATGCTTCCAGATTAGCGTGTCTTTTTTGACGCATGCATTTCCCCTGTTCGATTCCATGAATATGTGTTGTAGGCGCGCGTGTGGGCGTTCCGCGCATTTACCTCCTGTACTTCCCCCGTAACTCTCACATTGTCTTGCGTTGTTCCCCATTCAGCATGTTACGCCCCATGTTCCACCCACTTTTGTTGTTGTGTGCTGCACTATGTGTGCGTAGGGCTTGCCGTTTGATGACGTGTGCACGATTTTGGCGCACATCCCAGGATTTACACGCACACAGACTTTCATGAATCAATGTGCGCGGCTTTCGCACACTTGCGCTGTGGTTTTCGCGCTTGCACTACGATTCGCACGCTTTCGCACGCTTGCACTGCGATTCTCGGCACACATTAATTCCATGAATCAGTCTTTTCTTAAACGCCTCAACTCAGCCTTTCATCCTTCTGAGGTCGATAAATGAGTACCAACACAGGTTGGGTGATATTGGGTCTAGATTTTTTCTATCATTTGGTCATGGACGTCTGCTTGCATTCACAGTAATTTGGTAATATGGGCCTATACACACTGATCTTAATGATACATATGGCGATCCATTCTTGTATGAAATGTACATCACATTATAGTGATATTGTAACCATATTCCTCGTGGTGTACAATGATATGTGATGCCACTCCCTGTTTTGTCAACGGGTGAAGTATCGTGTGCCATCGCTTCCCGCAATATCACTTCGGGGTGGGGTCAAATGGCATCACTTCTTGTGATGTCATCAGGGGTCAAGGGTTTTGTGATGTCACTTCCGCTCCCCCTGGCATTTTGGTGAAATGACGTACCTGTCGTTTGCCTCTTCTTTTATAGATGGTTCTCCGTGTTTTCATAGACATTTTAAACGTGTGCACTATGTGTGCACTATGTTCGTGCAGTGTTGCCCGTCTTAAATTAGACCTTTTTTTGTTGTTTTAGTTTTAAATGTGGGATGTTCCTGACCCCCATCTAGCCGACATGCTCCCACACCCTCACCCCACACACTCCACGTGTCTTCTCACCTACCCGCACATACACATATACATGTACCGGTATGTGTGCCTGGAATCGGTCGATTTCGAGCAAAAGTAAACGAGCAAACACAGTGCACAGGTTTACAAATATAGCTATAAAAACACGTATTACGCAATCCTATATCTTAGACTATTTGGGAACTCTCCAAAGGCCTAAACAAAAACTAACCTTCCTCCAAGCAACTCTTGTTTTGCCCTACCATGCTTGTGTTGCCACGCAGGTGGGACTTACATATTATCTGATGCAGAGATAATAGAGTTCATAGCTAACTGCTTGATTGACGAAGGGAAAACATGTCACTGGATGCTGTCCTCAATTCTAGAAATATATGTTCATCACATATTTCATTTACAAAATTGCATAATGGAGGCCTTGTAAAAGTACTGTTAATTAACGAGCGTGCTTGCTTTGCTATTCAGAATAATTGCATGCGCTTCCGGGTTGTAACTATTTACAGAATATAAGCTACTGAAGCGTATGGCCTGTTGGCTTTTCTCTGCTAAGCTGCATGCAGAGTTAGCAAAGAAACGTGCTGGTTGCTTGCACTCTGTTTTGTGTTAGCATGGGTGGGCTACTGAAAACTGTGCGTGTAGCACTCCGAGCTGACAGAATAAACTTCTGGTAAGTAATGAGATATGCCATCTCCTGGGTAGCCGAACAGAATTGTGTTGACATTTTTAAAACATGTGCCGGAGTGCAGAAACTCATTACCTACACAACTCTCCACAGAAGCGGGGTGTAAATTCAGTCTTAAGGAAGGCTAACACTTTTCATTCTTTTTTAAAGCAATCTCTTACCTGTCAGATGAACACCCCTGTCTTCACATTCATCCCTTGAGGTGAAAATTAATTTTAGCTCTAGATAGTAAGTCACGCCTTACGTAGAATAAATCTTAACGATAACCTCTAAGTTATTACCTAAAAAAAACGCGTTTGTCCATCCCGCAGAGTTAAACAGTCTTGCTAATTCGTTGCCCTTGTGTATTTTAACTTGCGAGAATGTTCCCTGAGATGAAACAGTAATAGTTGTCGAACGTTTCTTAATGCGCAAATGAGATCACGCGTCACACGCGGATGTCGAAAGGAGCCAGCACGAGACGGCAGAAAACAGAACCACTATGCCCACCAAATAGGGAATAGCAAGGGGAAATCAGCACAAAAAGAACGACAACAACGTGCAAGCAGGCACGTTCAACACTAAACTCGTGTTTTTGTATATATTGACATGTTTCTGACAAACATAACTCGATGTTCTAATTAATTTTGAGAGACGCTGCTTTTACAATTCGTTTGAAATCATTGTCGGTTTCAGATTACACTATACGAAAATGAATGCTAAATTGAAACTTTCAGGAAATAATGTTGCCGGTGTAGAAAGCGGTGACTTATGCACCTTGCACTTGCAAAGTAAAGCTATGGTGGGAATTAATTCATGCGAACATTAACTAGGCTGTGATATTAAGAATGAGTTAACTGGAATGGAGGTGATCATCAGGGAGATGGAGTAAAAAAAGTCAACATGGGCTTGACAAATTCAAAACAAACTCACAGTGGCAACATGTTTTTTTTTTTTTTAAACGCCGCCATTTTGCAATCCATACTGTATCACAGAAATAAGTCCTACTTCAACAGAAATGTATTTTTTTAAGTATCGAAATGCAAGCTTAACCGAATACCATGTGGAAACAGAACAGTGGTTCACTTCCAGCTACGGCCGTGCAGTCATAATTGAACTGTTGGGAGAAACTGCATGTATTCTATCGTTCAAAACCGGGAAGTGCTACCGAAGCCATGCTGCTAACTGCGGTATAATCTCCAAGACGAGTACGTCGCCGCTGAGCTATCTGCCCCAGGATTAACATAACGCCACTCTTGTACCTACTTTACCTGCATTCTTTGAGTCCCGCCAATCTCCCGCATACTTTTGTAAAGGCCCCATTTGGCTCAGACTGAGCTCTGGTGGCACAGTGCAGGAATAAGGCCATAACTCTTGTTTGGCTGTTGAATTTAGCACTGCCAGTGCCCTCTCTGTATTCTGCGTTGGCATATCAACGAGAGAAGGCGTGAATCACAATCAGAGGGCAAAGCCATTCATTAGGAATTTGGTAAAGATGTCTTTCCATTGACACAGTAGTGTCGCAGGAGCACATGTTTGGCACCCTGGCTCTCCTGTGCCACTTCCATCACTGGTGCGTATGTGCCACACCTTTACATTGGGAGAAAGTCACCCTGGCATTAACACTGCTACAGCATGGTATAAAACCTCTCATGGCAATACATAACATTCATTATTTTTGCCTTTTTTTTGTAGTGGCAGAAAATCGTTGTTGTATTTGTTCCAAGTCATCATTTATACTACTCCATCTACTCCGCATGCATGATGTATGCCAAAGCTATCTTATGCAAGTTGTAAGAAGTCTAGTCCCATTCAGATTCTTTCCAAAAAACATAGTATAGTAGAAAAAAGGGCTCCAGAACAGGAGGAAACATCCCATTAGTTACAGTAAATTAAAAGTTGTATTTGCATAATCCTTAAGGCATGATAAAATAGAGCATTGCACATCGTTAATCATACAACATATTATACATTATAAAAAAAAAAATATTTGCCGTACAATGCAAAAACATCCAATGCAGATAACATGTAATAAACAGAAAATATTAAGACAATTTAACTAATACATTTTACTGATCTAAAGCCTGACCTTTCGGTTGGGGAAGAATAGAACATCTCCTATTCATCTGCTTGCAGTCCTCAAACCATGAGTTCAGGTGGCTAGCCAGGTGCAACACACCAATCTGGGGAACAGCACAGATACTCCAGTCAGGTCGATGCAAGCCTTTACCCGCACATGGTGGATGCATTGAATACCATGAGTTGGTCATACTGCAGATACTACTTATTACAATGCTTTGAAAGTTGAAGAATCTCATATAAAACTCTATCTAAATCACACCATTATTATCAGAATTAGCACGCCTACTAATCTGTGGAAAGGAGTGCCACTACCTCTAACCATTTATGATTTACAAATATAGTTGGCAACATCAAAGTATCTACTGCTGGTACGCATAGCCCAGAGTAGTGCTGCCTGTGCCCCATAAATACCAGAGGGCATCAGAAGAGACTGAAACCATTATATTCACACTCCATGGTACCTTGGCAAATTAAAGGATTTCTGTCTCCAAAGAGCTTTTATCACAGGGACGAGCACTATCAACATTGTATAATTGGTACCAACATTGTCCAATTGGTGTGATTTAATTTTTATAATATTTTTTTTTTTTTTTTTTTGTATATAATCATCTTAGATTTTTTAACAAAATTTCGAAAAGCAGTTGAAAAGGATACAAAAGTAAGAAGGTGAAGAAGAGATAAAGTCATTGCTGACTCTTAAAGATCTCGCTATGCTGTATTGCTTTGCCAGACAAGGTGTAGAACCAGTAAAACTTTTTCATTCAATCTTTTTCATTCAATCTGTTTTGGAATAAGCACGTTGAGGATGTATTTCATAATGTTTATGGTGGCCAACTGCCATGCCTGTTTATCTCCATCAAGCAGTTTGTTCCAACACGTTTCTTCCTTTTGAAGAGTAAAGTTTGTAAAAATATCTGTCAGGTATCTATCACAAATTTCTGTCGTTGATGGACAGTTCAAAAGTAGGTGGCGTATAGTTTCCGTGTCCCTAGTGGACTTGCAGAGACGCCAGCAGCTTGACAAGGATTGTTGTCTAATCGCCAGTATTTCGTTAGTTTCCAGAAGATTCAGTCTAATTTTTAAGAAGTAATTTCGGGCCGCTCTAAGGGAATTACAGAAGTGTGGGGGCTGAGTGTGTACGAGAATATTCAGTCAGTGTAGGAAAGGAGATTCCTGTGCTTTACTCACATGTTTAATGTTGCAAATTGAGTTCTTGTCTCCGCCACTCTCTTTTCAGTGTATCACAGACAATGCTGTTACTGTGCTATTTTATTTATTTCTGTAAAGAGTGAGATCGTGTTTAAATGCAACTTTTATAATACACAAAAATATTTGAAAGCAGACGGGTGGTGTGTTTTATATTTACCAATACAGTGCTGATGATGTGGGGAGATGTTTAGACAGTGCAATTGTCATTTTCAAGGTAGCTAAACATCAAATTTGGCTGCAGCCGTGTGCACAATGTAGTTCAGTATGAGCAATTGTAACTAACTGTGTGTGTTGTAGTTTGTCGGAGGTCTATGAGTCGGCAAAAAGGGAGGCCCGGGACATAGTTCACTACCGTATATAAGATAGTGAAAATACCACATGATAGCTCGCTGCCGTAGATAAGACAGAGAGAAATTGCCCATGGTGGCACACTAAAAATGAAAATGTGGTGTTCCTGAAATACAAGCCTGAGGTCTATCTAGTGATTACACGAAAAATCTAAACAAAAATAAGGGGTTCTGGATATTGGGGCCACAAAAAAAACAAGGGAATTATGCTCACCAAAATATCACCAACCACGCATACCAACCACGCATACCAAATACGCATGTCTGTGTGCTGAAATAATGCATGTCCACTGTATTATTGTTGTACATGGCCCAATCTGAATACAAGGAGTGATTGTTGCTTAGTTATTTTTCGGCTGTGAGAAAATACCGTCAGGCCCCAAATCTCCACAAAATACCCTACATATTTATGGTGCGTTGCAGGCCGGGAAAGTGATCATAGAGTACCTACTGGGCGTGGCAAGCGTGTCTCACACTGCCATTTGCACATTAAAGGGAACCCATTTTATAATAGCAGTGTGCCACTAAAAACGAATTTCAGAATGTCACAAAGGGAAACCACATTCTCAGACCTAGTGCAATATTTAGAGGCAAAGTTGTTTGCACATGGGACTTGGTCGTCGAATAGCACGTTAGAATGGCGTGAACACATTCAGGGTGAGGTGCAGAAAGAAAAACTAGACAATATTTTTGCAGAAGGCAGCATAATTCAGGTCTGCCTTACAAGATTATTGAATGCAGCGGATAAAAGTGCAGAGAAAGACTGTTTAATACGGCTATGCGGCAAAATATGGTTTATTTTGAATAAGTCCCTGCGAATGCAGGAGAATGATACTCAGCTAATTAACAGGTTAAAGACTGAATTAGATGGGGCAAGTAAAAATCAGGAAATGTTAAGAGCAGAATTGGATGTATGCCAAAAAGACATGCAATTAAAATGCAGAGACTTTGAAGCTCAGTTATCCAAAAGCAAGAAACAATTTGAGGATAGTGAGCAAGAATTGGTACACTTAAAAGCCTTAGTGGACCACATTAGACAAGATAAAGATGAGGTTGTTTCAGAAATGCAGATTTTACAAAAAGAACATTGTGAAAAAGAATGTGATCTCCAGAGTGCAGAACAAGAAATGATTAAAATGATTCAAGAAAGAGACACGAGAAATAAAGAGTTCAATGAATGCCAAATGCAAATGTGCGACATGCAGGAGGTGATTAATAAGATGAGTGATGAAAACAACTATTTGCAAAATGAAGCAAACAGACTCCTTAAAAAGTGTAAGGACTTAGAACAGCAAATGTGCATTCCCAGGTCCCAGGAGAGGCGGCAGGGTACCACATTCAATGGAGTGGAGGTGAATTCTAGCTCTGCCCAAAGAGCTAGTGCTCCAGTGACTGGGACGGTGACTGAACTTGGTTGCAGCGCCCTTGGGGGATTTGATACTCCCATTGGGGGCAGCCACCAATGTCATACACCTGAAAACAGGATTGAATCACAAAATAGTGCAATTCCACGCATTGCAACAAGTAGCCCCATAAAAATAATGAAATCTATTAAAGCCCTGATCAAACCATTTAAAAAGGGAGGTGAATGCTGCATTGAGGATCACTTAGAAGCGGTGCATGACATTTTTAAAGCACTCCAGATACCTAAGGAACAGTACAGACAAAATGTTCATTTAACTTTAGATGCCCCGACGGCCAGCATCATAAGGGGATTAAATGAACAGCAGAATATGACCTGGTTGGAGTTTGAAAAAGAAATAGGTGTCATTTTTCTCCTTTTCAGTCATTGCAGGAGGCAAAGAAAGTCGCTTACACAATTACTGCTGGACCTATTACATCCCCTCGCCAATTTTTACAAGACTTAAAAAGAGCATTTTCTCGCTTTGATGTATCTTTTGACTCAAATTCCAATGAGTTTAAAACTGCATATTTCTATGGGCTACAGAAAGACATCATATCCCAATTGGTCCATTAATTTGACCGTGACAAGTCCCTTGAATGGATTGTACATCAAAGCACAAAACTATATGAGGTACTCTATTGTCAGGGTACAGAAAGTGATAACATGAAAGATACTAGACCTAAATCTAAAGAACCCTCAGCCACAGTAATGGAAATCAGGTCAGCCAAAATGTCCCTTGAGTCTGCTCAAAGCCAAGGTAAAAATAATGTGACACCTGAACAAAGGGGTAATCAACAAAGATCGCCATTTCCTGTACCAATGTTCCAATCACATGATCCTAGTAATAGAGAGAGCTACATCAGCCCTAGGTATTTAGGGGACAGACCCCGGGTAGGATATCGGCCTGATATGGCAGGTATGAACAATAACCAGAGACAAAATCAAGATCAAAGAAATGATGGTCCCTACCAGTCATTGAGGACACAGAGCAGATTTGATCCCAACACCATGATATATGGTAATCAGGATAGGCCCCTATATGTGGATCGATTTACTGATAATGGAAATCAACCTAGGGGCCAGTACCCACAATCTGATAGACAGGACATGAGGCAAAACGTGAACTACAATCCACGTCAGTACAATGATTCCCCACCAGGGGACTATAATCAAAGGATGGGTGCAACCCGCTCCCCTCCACAAATGAATCAAGAGTTCAGAAACCATCCCAACCGACATCAATCACCTGAGAGGTATCAGAATAGATCCAATCAGGGGGAAAACAACCAATATCGACCTAGGCCACAGAAAGAGGATCCTAGAGAGATGGAAAGGTTCCAGTGCCTTGAGGCCCAAGTGAAAATGTTAGCTGAGCAAATAGGAAAGCTCTGTACAGCGCAAAAACAAACTTCCAAAGAGGGGGCTGATGGCCATAGCAATGACCGGGGGGCTTCCGAAAAGTGACTAAGTACTTATGATAACGGCAGTGCCAAAATGACAGATTGCTCTGATATAATTTTGCATAACGACTCTGAGATGCCTAATGGATTAAATGTGAAAGTGCCAGTAAATGAACTTGTGACAGAAAGTGCAAATACTTCTAAAAAAGAGGTACGGTTTAACCTAATGCTAAATAAAACAGTAAAGATTTGTACAAATGAAAAAGAAACATTAGGAATTCCAAAAGAACAAAGGGACAGATTTAAGAAAAATGACTCATGCATGGGGAATACCAATGGACAGGGAGTAAGTGGGGATGCTATAGCTCCTTCCCTGGGCAAGCAAAACAATGACCAAACACAGACAGAAAAAGGAAATACTCACAAGGAGGGTACAAGTCAATCACCTGAAGAATTCTTTGAGCCACATATTTTTGAAGAGGCTGAAAGGGCTGGTATCACACTAAATGATCACAAATGCACAGAATTAAAAAATGACAAATTGCTGAATGATGTTGTTACACATGTTCAGTTGGAAGGTTGTAATGTGGTCTCTGATGTTACCCAGATGGATGGGCGAACAGTGGCCAGACTCCAAAAAACCTCTGATCATGGAGAAATGAATAAAGTCTCTCGCACAGAAATGGGTAAAAAGGAGGGAAAAATGTCTTTCCATTTACCAATATGTTTAGCCAAAAGTGGAAAAGACCTGAGAAAGGTGAGCCCTGAAATCAGTAAGAATTCACATTTCTTATGTGTATTAGAGGAAGTTGAGGACAGATATTATGCACCCATCACTGTAGAAGAAAAATGCCACAACTTTGCTATGATTGACACTGGCGCACAGGCCACAATTATGTGCAAGGAGCTGGTAAAGAGTATCAATGAAGGGAGACCCCCAAAGAGTCAGATCACAGTGAAGGAAAAGCAAGGCCCAGCGCATAACTTTAATGGGGAGGAGGTGCCCATCATAGGTGTAACTGAGGTTGACATAAAAATAGGAAAGCACAGAATGAAACAAGAGGTATTGATCACATCTATTTGTGAAATTCCATTTCTGATGGGGACAGATTGCCTGAAAAGATTGTCTCCTCTAATAGATGGGGTGAATGGAGTGCTGTGGTTCTTAACCAAAAAAACATTGAGGCCCAAGAAACTAAAATCACAAAACGGCAATATAAATGAATGTCACACCGTTGCCAAAACAAATGATGCTGTGGAGGTATATCTCCAGAATAGCTGCATACCTAGTGTCACTGTTATATTAATGTGTCAAGACAAAATGCAGAGCGACAATGAAAAACTACCTGTACAAATATACTTGGACCCAAGGAAAAATTGGCAGACTGCCATAGATGAGCACACATCACTTTTTTATTTAAAAGAGAAAACATGCAAACAGAATATTGCTCCTAAAACAGATTCAGAAAAACACATTACCACTCTGGCAGAAATACACATGGAAGATGAGCAACCATGGGTTCATGTTGGTATAAATGACTATTTTAAAACAATAAAAGCCACCTTAGCGCTTGGACATGAAAGGAGTTTCATTAATGAGAAATTGTTGCAAAAAATAATGGAGAGGGAAGAAATCCCGAGATTTAGGATTAAAAACCAATATGTTTCTGGGTTGGACAGTCCAGACTTTGAAAACCGAATTGCAGGCAGATGCATGCTTAAAATTAGCATTGGGCAGAAAACAATTTACCATAATGTATGGATAGTGAGTGGAGCACAGAATTAATTTTACATGGGCAATGACATCATGCACATAATGTATATGGTGTTAGATTTCCTTAATCAAAAAATACGCCTAGGTGGTCCGGCACCTGAATTTGAAGACAAAAGAAGGGCTTATCATTGTGCACAACTGGTTCCTTATGCAATCGAATTACAAATGAGGAAAGATACTATTATTCCTGCATTCACAAAACAGTTTGCAATAAGACTGAAATGCAAAAATGGACAGTAGATGAAAGACTCTGATGCATTTGCATGCCTGAATGAATCCATAAAACAGCAAGGGCTGTATTGTGAATACATTCCATTGGTAAATATTGGTGAAGGATCTGTAAAAATTATGGTAAATAATAAAGGTTGTCAGGATATTCATTTAGAGGAAAACTCCCCATTAGGAATGGCCATACAAAAATCACATTATACAGCAGATTTAAAATAAAATGGTGATTGGAAATATTCCTGTAGATGCCAAGGGTGAGTTGCCAGAACACCTGGACTCCCAGCCCAAAGGAATATTTAAAATTCATTCTGTGTATCCTTATGATTCAAATGAGACAGTGTGCTGCCATCAAGAGGATTGCATAATATTTAATTTAAATGAAAATGAAACAGAAAATCAGCCCATTGAAGTGGAAGCTGATATGCCAAAATATTTAAAAGTGGCAGCTTTACAAAAAGACACAGCCACGCAGTTAGAGGAAAGCGCCAAGATTCCCTTACCAGAAGATTTTCCAGAATTTTCCAAAATGGTAGAAGAGCAGATCTCCTTAGCGGATGCGTGTGAAAGCAATGAGCATAGGGACAATCTGAGGGAGATATTTATGGAGTTTAAGGATGTATTTGCAAAATATGCTTATGATTGTGGTTTAACTGATTTACATGTGGCCACACTACCAGAAGGGTGTAGCAGAAATCCAGTGTTTGTACGCCAGTATAGACTACCGCTGGCATGTTTAGAATCATTGGCAGGGATTATTAAAAATGTGGAATCGCGGGGAATCATCAGGCCCATTCATAGCACATCCAATACACCTATTTTAGGTGTGTTAAAGCCAAATGGTCAATGGCGGCTGTGTGCAGACTTGAGAGAGTTAAATAAAAGAGTACCAGTATCTAGATGGCCACTGCCATTCATTGATCAGGGCCTAGCTCAGGTACATGGTTCAAATGTATTTACCACATTAGATCTCACCTCTGGATATTGGTGCGTGCCATTGGCAGAGGAGATACAACATTTATTTTCCTTTACATTTGACAGGACTCAATATGCCTGGCTTAGAGCTCCATTTGGGTACATCAATAGTGGGAGTGAATTTGGCATTTTTTTGAGAAAGGCCATGCCGGATGCAGCGGAAAGAGGAACAATAGTTTATGTGGACGATGTCCTGATAAAAAATGAAAGCCTGAAAAGCCATTTTGATGAAATAAGACATGTACTTGGCCAATTGCAGAAAGCAGGCGCCAAAGTATCTTTGCAAAAAGCACAATGGTGCAAGAAAAAAGTGAACTTTCTAGGGCATGAAGTGACTGAACATGGGCTAAATCCACAAAAGAAGAAAATAGAGGCCATACAAAGATTAAAAGATCCTAAAAATGTGAAAGGAGTAAAAAGTTTATTAGGGATGACAGGCTATAACAGAAAGTTCATTGAAAACTATGCAGAAATCACTCAACCATTGACTAAACTGCTTAAACTGAATACTCCCTGGAAATGGGAAAAAGAGCAGTCTGATGCAGTGGCTAAATTAAAGGAATGTCTTGTAAAGGCACCATGTTTAGCATACCCCATAAAGGACAGGGATTTCTTTATAGAAATAGGTTTTTCTGAACATTGTATGTTAGCAGTGTTATCACAAAAACACGATTTGAATCACAAAACCATTGCATATGCAAGTAAGGCATTTTCCCAAGTTGAAATGAAATTTAATGAATGTGAAAAGGCCCTATTAACCACTGTGTGGGCGCTACAACATTTCCGCCCCATTGTTCAGGGAGAAAAGGTGATTATTGAAACAAATCATCAACCTTTGCAATTTTTAGAGAGTAAAAGAATTAGATCAGGTAATCTAGCGCAATCCAGAATCACTTCATGGACGCTGGCATTACAAGGTTTTCCCGTAGAAGTGAGATATGGACAAAATAAAAAGAACCCAATTGCTCAAGGGTTAGCTGACTTACATGACTGTGCAGCTGGACAAATACCAAATGAAATGGAAGTGGAAACTAGTTTGCAGGAATTTGAACAATCACCACACAAAGCTTTTGATGAAAAGACATGCAAGGATTTGCCAACTGTATATGTGGATGGTTGTGCTTTTCACATTGAAAATGACAGTAATAAACAGTTAGTGGCAAGAATAGGAAATGTCTGGTTGAAATGTGAAGACGTCCCCAGTATAGGGATGAGGATTGGAGATAGGAGCAGTCAGGTGGCGGAATTGGCAGCCATTTATAAAGCAATTGCTACTGCAGTTGATAAAAAGTTCAGTGAAGTTGTCCTGGTGACTGATTCTGACTATGCACGGAATAGCTTTGTGGAGTATTTGCCTGGTTGGAAAGCAAGCGGCATGGTTACATACAACAAAAAGCCACTTAAACATGGAAAAATGATACAAGCCATAGACAAATTGGTGTCAGAGAATAATTTAACAATATACTGGAGAAAAATTCGTGGGCATTTAAAAACACCAGGAGAGGATAAGGAGGGAAATGATAAGGCAGACCACCTGGCTAAGATTGGGGCTGTGATGGGAGAATTGCTACCTATTGATTATTTAATGGGTGAAATACAAATTGATGCAGTCACACGTTCTAAAGCACCAAAGGAGGTAGATCAACCGGTGGTGCAGTGGAGTCATGACACGCCAGACCAAGATTTGATTGAGGCACAAAAGAATGATCGAATTTTGGGAATCTATTATAATCATTTGATAGATCCCGAACAAAATTCTTTAACAGAAAATGATTGTATGGGAAAAGAAGAGTTGAGGGTGCTATTAAAGAACAAAACACAAATTAGATTACAGGATGGACTCATGATTAGAGAGTCCATAACAGGACAAATACAGTGGGTAGTACCCCTTTCATTCAGAGGGCTAATGCTACACCATGCACATGATGCCATAACTGCAGGCCATAGAGGTTCACAAAAAACATTAGAAATACTAAAAGATTATGCTTACTGGCCACATATGTCCCAAGATGTGGAATTATATACTAGAGGATGTCTAGTATGCACCCAATTTAAACCTGCTTCACCAATGCCTAGAGCACCATTGATAAAAAGAGGCCTAACTCTCCCATGGTCAGATTTGCAAATAGACTATGTAGGTCCTTAAAAAAGGTTGAGCAGGGGAAACCGTTATATTTTGAGTGTGCTATGTTTGATGTCGAAGTGGATTGAATGCATTCCTGCACCAGATTGTAGTGCGCAAACAGCAGCCACATTGCTGGTGAACCATGTGTTCTCAAGGTTTGGGTTGCCACAAAGAATTGAGTCAGACAGAGGAAGTCATTTCACAAGTACTCTAATGAGTAAGGTATGGCAAATACTAGGTGTGAAAAGGAAACTACATATCGCATATCGGGCAGCGTCTTTAGGTACAGTTGGAAGAAGCAATAGGTCTGTTGTGGATATTTTAAAGAAATTTGTGGCAGAAACAGGTTCCAGCTGGGATTTACGTTTACCGTTGGTTTTGATGGCAATCAGATCAACTCCTGCCAAAGCAACAGGTGTTAGCCCCCATGAGGTCTTGACAGGTAGGAAAATGGTGTTACCACAACACCTACTATACAGAACACATGAGCAGACACTTGTGAGTGCATCCACAGTTCATGAATATATTGATGAACTGAGGAGGCATTTGCAACATGCATTTGCTTTTGTGCAGAGAAATCTGGAAAGAGCTGCTGACAGTGCAAAGTCTTATTATGACAAAAAGACATCAGTAAAGGAATACAGTGTAGGGGATCAGGTGTACAAGTTTCATTTTGGAAAAAGTAAACAGAAAAAATCTAAATTTCTAGCAGCCTGGCAGGGGCCATTTCAAATTATAGATAAGGTCTCTCCTGTAGTTTATAAAATTTTGAAAAATGAAGGTGAAACGGCAATAGAGCAGTTTGTCCATGTAAATCAAATCAAACCATGCCATCCCAGACATGAGATCAGGCAGCTTGAGCATGTAGAAACAGATAAAGTCCCTTGAACACAAAAAGAGAAAATAAATGGGTACAATCAGGAGGCAGTGACAAAGAAGTTAAAAAGTTGATTGTTATAATGGCACATAAACACTGTAATATATATAAAAATATATAATATAAAATAAATAAATAAATATATATAATGGAAGCTCATGGTTGGTGTGCAGAGAGAAAAGGTATTAAATATTGAATGCTGTTTCATATGTGCTTGTTTTCTTTTTAACTTGTGTTTAATTTCAGAAAAAAAAAAGAAAAAAAAAAAGAAATATTTTTACCAAGCATGTTTTATTTTTGGCAAAAGGGTGAAGTTAGTATTGTGCTATGCACTTAATTTGTTTATTTTCTATTTGATTTAGAAAATTAACATTATTTGGTCGGAGGTTCCGGGATCAGAGCCCACGGGAGACGATGGAGTCCTGGAGCCCACGTGGACGGATTCCGGGAAAGCCCCAAAGAGGGGTGAAGACCAAGGCTGCAAAGCGATCAGCATTGAAGATGATACCGATGATATGGTTAATGATGATGATATTTGGAGGGATCTTCAAGAATTCAGAAGCACAGGTTGTCATTGAACATGGACCAGCAGCTGGTATCGCGGTGGAAGAGGCACCAGGATTCATCATGAGTGATAGAAGGATGATTTTCCAAAATATATACATACCATTGAATCCTGAGATTTTGATTGAAAAACACTTGAACAATACCGGAATTAAGATTGAACAGACTAAAGAGTGGCTGGAAATAAGAAAAGAGGACACTAAGCAGTCAATAAGAGATATATTAATGCAATTGGAAAAAACATTCGTGAATTCAGCAGACATTAAGAAGAAGAGAGGAAAGAGAGGTGCGGTGATGCTCGCGATATCATTGGTAATGTCTATAGTTGGAGCCATAATAGGTAACACAATATCAACAGCCAATTCTATTTCGGAACACTGAGTACTAAAGCGCAACAACTGAGTATTGACCTAGAAATAATACAAAAAACATTAGATGGAATTAGAGGGGGACTGGATGAACAAGTAAGATTCATAAATGAAACTGCAATCATTCTAAATGAACAAGCGGATGTAATGCAACGGGCGACTAAAATAATACTTAAGCATGACAGAACTTTAAATGAAATATTGAACATAATGAGTCCTGTTAATAGACTATTAACGAATTATATGAGAGAAGTTCAAACAGCAGTTTCACGATTGATTCAAGGACATATCCCCTTGTATTTTGTTTCGCAGGATATTATTCGTCAAATGATAGAAAGATTGACCAGGAGGGAAATTGATATAATACAGGTAAAAATTGCATTCAAAATGGGTAATGCAATGCCGTTATATGTGGACTTGGAAAGACTAGAGATCGGATTTTTGCTATGCATCCCATATGTAGCCCCTGAACTTATTTACCAAATGAAGTGGGTACACAACGTGGGATTTTGGAAAGAGGACAAATTTATTAAGATTAAGACTCCAGAAGTGGTGGCATTTCAGTCATGGGAACCTGAAGTTTATTTAATACCAAACCTGGAAACATGTGTAAAATTTAAAGAACAAAATTATATGTGTCCAGGTAAACCGTTTGTTCCTGATGCCACAGATGGTATTTGTGGTTTGAAATCTGACCCAAGTATATCAGAAGGATGTGAAGTGATTATTAGCAATATGGGGAGTGAAGAAATGGCACAGGCTAAGATGGTCAGAGGTAAATGGTTGGTCAGCACCTGTTTAAAGAACATGGCGGTAGTACATTTAAACCATGGAACATACGTGGTTAAACAGGTGAAATATAATGTTTTTTATTTACAGGTTCCAAAGGATACAATTGTGTCAATTGGGGGTTTAACATTGTTTCATGTAACAAATGATGTTTGGGAAAGCCAAGTGGAAAATATCAATTTTTTTCAAAGGGATACTTTTCCAATAGATCCGGATGTGGAATATTTATTGAATCACAAAGAAAGACATGTTATTAAAATGAATTTGAGAAAAAACAATATTACAATTAGTAATCTGGGGATAATAGAAGTGGAAAGATTTAATTGGGGAACCTGGGGGGAACGCTCAATAGTGGGTTTGGCTGTCCTGGTGCTAATCATGGGTGGATGGTTGATTGTGCTATCAGTAAAAATGAAAATGTTACTGATTTTACTAGCTACGTCAGGAAGAGAAGGATATCCCAATACACATGCATTTTAAAAGAAAAAAAAAAAAGAACAAGTTGTTTTTAGGAATTGGCTTGGAGCGTAGCCAAGTTCTAAAAACAAAAAGAGGGTATGTAAGGATATTTGGCGTGTTACAGCACAGAGTACAGCACTACTGCACAGGTAGCAATTTTTCTTTTTTTGATGCAGCACCACCACATGGGTGTGGTGCATTGCTATATGTGTTGCCAGATTAACATGGACATATAAGTAAAGACAGGCTATTCAGTCAAAAACGATTTTAACATATAAGATGCAAATCTATTTTTACAGTTAAAAGCACACGTGCACACTCAAAAATGCACAATATTTTTCACCTGAAATGCCTATGGTGCAAAAGAACACTTGAAAATTAATAACTAACATTATTAATAAATAACCTGACTAATACAACAAACTGCATTTAACATAACCCACTAATAAAAATGTGTCTCCACTGCAGAATTAGTCCTACTCTGAAAGTGAACTTTTAAACGCACATTCATTTTTTTCTTTTTCTCTGCTGCTCTGTCCACATAACTACAGGAAGCAAAAGGACTAGAAGGAACAGGAAATCAGTTGGTTACAAATAATTACTGTAGAAATGAGCCATTGTGTAGTGAGGGAGGAGATGGCATGATTGATTTCTGATTGGAGCAGCGTCATAGCAAGTATCATGCTAGAGGCAGTGATGAGAGTTTTGCTGGGGGAGCTTGAAGAGAGGGGGAGGACAGTCGGGATTTGGCAGAGCTGGGGGAAGGACCTGTTTCCTGGCTGAAGCATTCCTGCTGCAAAAGCTGAGAATTCCAGGCAATAACCCCGGTTTGAGAACGAAAGACGCTTGTTTTCACTGGGGTTAATCTTCAAGGGAGCCAAATTCAGAAAGAGAACAGCTGAAGAAAACTCATGCTGAACAGATAAGGTAATTACAGAAGTGTGGGGGCTGAGTGTGTACGAGAATATTCAGTCAGTGTAGGAAAGGAGATTCCTGTGCTTTAATCACATGTTTAATGTTGCAAATTGAGTTCTTGTCTCCGCCACTCTCTTTCCAGTGTATCACAGACAATGCTGTTACTGTGCTATTTTATTTATTTCTGTAAAGAGTGAGATCGTGTTTAAATGCAACTTTTATAATACACAAAAATATTTGAAAGCAGACGGGTGGTGTGTTTTATATTTACCAATACAGTGCTGATGATGTGGGGAGATGTTTAGACAGTGCAATTGTCATTTTCAAGGTAGCTAAACGTCAAATTTGCTGCAGCCGTGTGCACAATGTAATTCAGTATGAGCAATTATAACTAACTGTGTGTATTGTAGTTTGTCGGAGGTCTATGAGTCGGCAAAAAGGGAGGCCCGGGACATAGTTCACTACCGTATATAAGATAGTGAAAATACCACATGATAGCTCGCTGCCGTAGATAAGACAGAGAGAAATTGCCCATGGTGGCACACTAAAAATGAAAATGTGGTGTTCCTGAAATGCAAGCCTGAGGTCTCTCTAGTGATTACACGAAAAATCTAAGCAAAAATAAGGGATTCTGGATATTGGGGCCACAAATAAAACAAGGGAATTATGCTCACCAAAATACCACCAACCACGCATACCAACCACGCATACCAAATACGCATGTCTGTGTGCTGAAATAATGCATGTCCACTGTATTATTGTTGTACATGGCCCAATCTGAATACAAGGAGTGATTGTTGCTAAGTTATTTTTCGGCGGTAAGAAAATACCCTCAGGCCCCAAATCTCCACAAAATACCCTACAGAAGTCTGTAACGGTATGCAGAAAGGTACTCAAATAAATTTGGCTAAGGCATTAGTACAGCTCCATCTAAAATCGATCTTGGGGCATGGCTCACCCAGGAGAATGGACGGAATGAGGATTAGTAAATTCTCTTTCTTTGTTTATAAACATCTGTATAAATGTGTTTCAACATGGCTCTTGTAAGAAAGAAGATGTCAATGCCATGTGCATATTGTTGCACATGCAATATTGAAAAAACAGGTATGAAATTGGGGGCCGTACTAGATGAGGACAAGAGATTCTGTTAGGATGTTATAAAGAATAGGATCTTCAGTGATCAGTGTTTTTTTATTTTCAGAACATATGGGAAGAATGTATACCTAAGATTGAGAATAAGAATGGTGCTTAATGATACAGAGCACTTTTGTAGGTAATGTCCAGTGAGTTATGTAGAAGAATAATTCTATGATGAGCATTGGTAGTTGTTGGTTTATGAAATAATGATTTACTATAGCTGGCTATCAAGAAGAAATAAGAAGTTGAGAAATCTATGAAACAATACTTTGTAATCCAGAATCAGTTGTTCAGGATAGTGAGCATTATTGGAATTTGAGGTTGTTACTAAGAAATATTTCATGCAATTATGTGAATTTTATTAGTGGAAAATATGAAATGGACTATTGCATGTTCAAGGATTACTGTAAAGCCTTAGTTAAGATGACAGACATGTGATCATTAAATATGTACCAGGAATCATATGTTTTTGGATGAATGTAATGGAATCTGAAATACATGATTTAGGTCAGCATATGTTTGGTTTTCCTCTTTGTTTAGTGCAGATCACCAAGGAAGGATTAATTTGATATACTTGTGATATCCAGAATGGGTACAAAGTTGGTTGTTATTAAAGCCCTGAAGAAGCTCAATAGAGTCCACATTGTAGATAATGGTCCTCAATCTGTGTCAGTAGGTCTGTTAATAAATTAGCTGGTATTCATGAATACTGGCTCTTTCCCGGACTGGCCGACTGCAGGCTTGCCAGTGGGGCACCTGTGGGCAGATGCTCTACCAGCAAAAAAAGCTGTCATTACCGGCACCAGTTTTGCTGATGCCAGTAATGACGGAACATCCCCTCATGGACTCCTATGGGACTTCATGAATGGGCATTATCACTGTTACTCCGGGACCCTTAAACCAGCGGCAATGCCACCAGACTGGGTGCCGGAAACATTAACATAATTTGCAGGTATCCTGGTGGCTCTACCGCAAGGATACAGGCAACGTTATAATAAGGCCCAATGTGAACTCTAAGTGAAACACATGTTGGATATGGCGTGCAGTGAATAAGTCGAAAACATTATGTCGAAAGAAAAAAAAATGTTGAAAAAAAACTTGAATTTTTTTTAATTACAGGTTTTTTTGGGTACCAGAGGTAAAATAAAGGGGTAAAACAAAAAAAACGGGGGGGGGGGGAGGTTGGCGGGGAACCCCCCATTTCAAACAAAAAGCAACCAAAAAAAGAAATTTTACATTTTTTTTAACTTTTTTTTTTAGACATTATGACTTTCGACATAATGTCATTCAAATGTATCACTATAAACCGTTGGATATGACTGTGTGAAGTAAAGTAATAGTAATTATCTGTGATATGTCATTCTGAAATGTTGATTCTTATTTGTTTATTTAGTTGTTTAGACATGTGTATAGCGCGCCAAGCCCGGAGGCATCTGGCGGCTTATTTGGTTCAATAATTTTGTACAAGTTGAAATCAGTGATCAGGGAAGATGCTAAAATACATGTGAAGACACTAGTCATAAGCATCTATTGATGAGTGGCAGAGTAGAGCATTGTGGTCACATTTGCATTTAGGTTTGAATATGATTTCACCAGGTACTAATTGGCTGCCCATCTTAAGTTGATATGGTATGCCTTTTGAATGGTACATAATAGGTTCATAATACCCACTCCCCCCCCCTCCCAACCTCCAATGCAGTAAATGAGTTGGATGTGGTATTAGGAGTCTGCACTATCCCCTACCTTATCTGTAGTGATTCTTAGCGGTACCTGACCTGACAACAGAGAGAATAATTCAAGATCAAACATGGCTTGAGTTGAACAGGAGAATGTCGCAAAATTATTTGGTGTGCAATTTATTTTATGTAGTTGGATTTTGTTTTGCTGGAGCAGTTAAACGCCAGGCATTATGAAATACACCTTTGTCACATCCACATAAAAATCAGTGGTTTTTTTTAGGAAGAAACAAGCTCTTCTTTATAGCACTAAACTGCACAATATATGGATATGGATATAAATTACACCCTCCTGTGTTGCAGTAAGCATCCCTGCAAACGGAGTTTGGACATTCAATTGAATGCTGCTAACTGCTCTTTTATATTGTGACATGGATAGGATGAAAGGCAACACACTAAAAGCTACGAACACATATTGAAATGTGATCATTGTACCAGTGTCTCATTAATTATCTAACATTTAACACGGTTTTCTTGTACTGCAAAGTGTCTTGTTTCTTGCTTTGTTCCAAATGTCCTGCCCTTTAGCATCACAGGTCACAAGAGCACACGTGTTAGAGTTGTCCAACCAATGGATTGAAAGTGAGGTAGCACAGGGCTGCAAGCTGTTTTGTTTTTGGTACAACAGTGCCAGAGGTGAAAGAGGAAAGAATGAAAGGATTCATGAAACAGGCCATGGAAATAAAATTAATGCAAATATTGGGGTGAAACTCATTTTATGATAGAGCAACCAATCATCAGCAAATCAATGCAAAAGTATTTGAATCTACCTAAATAGAGTTGGTAAAAGTCGTGGAGGCAGAAAGACAGTTGCGAGTTGGAATGTGTTTAGATAACCATAAGGCATAGCTCTCAACCATTTATGTCGCAAAGGCGGGTGAAAACACCCGATTTTATTTTTGGCGGGTGAGAGGCCCATTGAAACGAATGGGCGTGAAGTTGGCTTGGCGGGTGAGTCAGCTGTTTACAAGGCGGGTGACACCCGCCAAAAGCGTGTGAGTTGAGAGCTATGCCATAAGGTCATTAGTGTAATATAAATATGCCTAATTTAATTTAATTGCAGAAGTAGCTTATATAGTAAATACATGTGGTATTTGCAAATGCCACACGTTTTCTAACCTGCCTGTTTATAGACCTAGTAGAAAATAAGGGCACCTGGCGGAGTCCTGATTTACTCAGGTGGGTCCATGTATACATATCAAAAATAATCAGGATGGAAGATCCTATAAGCGGTTGTGTATTTCTGAATGTTGATATTTATTTCAAAACAACACAGAACATTTTTAGTGACTCAATGATTACTTTACAGTACTTTCGATAAGCACAAAAGTTTAGAGCAAACGGACAAGAGTGATTGTATTCTGTGGTAACACAGGTAGGTGTCAACCTCAGAGATATTGAGGTCAAAACTTCACATAGAGGCACATTCATAAATGAGGTAGGAAGGACCTACAATTGGAAGAGGGTGCACCTGGGACCGAAGGTGGTCCCAGGTGTGATTTACACAAGGTGTACACAACAGTTTTTACAAAAACATACACAAGAGGGGGATGGTACAGTTGTGTCACGGGGGATCGACACAGGTGTGTTTCGGCCAAATCAGACTTGATTGGAGCCTTTCTGTGTGTTGGCCTTCGTCAGGATGGATACCAGCTGTGGTGTAGTTCGTGGTATCTGTGGGTAAGAGAAGGCTGTAAGGTTCTAGGAAGGTAGTTAACTCATTTAAGAAATTAATTAATAATGGCTGAGTGGTGCCGTGGTGATACATCATGTGGTGTGTCAGAGTACAGCTTACCTGCTGCTGCTATAGCAGTGGGATGCTGTAGGCAATCCTCAAATGGTTGCTGGATTGCGGGTGCGTGGAGCACTTGGAGTGGGCCGTTGTCTCCTGAAGGCCGAAATCTCTCAGGGTTCCGTGAGCCGGACAGGGCCAGAGTGGGTCCCAATTCTAAGAGAAAAACAAGGGTGGACCATGAAGCGTGAGGTGGTCCAATTCTAATTGAGTGATCTTAAGTAATGGATTCTCTGGTGAGATAAGAATGCATCAGGGGTCAGAGACCTCAATAATGCATTGTGGGTGACCGTAGTAGTCAGTGCAGAGCACTGACCCTGATGAGGAGTGGGGGTGGAAGTGATTACCATGGAGTGGCTGACTGCGAATCGAAGGAAGTCTACTTACGTGTTTGACCGTGGTGGTGTCCAAAGAGGCAACTGGGGTGAACTGGTGTTGATCCAGGTTATGTCTGGCACTTTGTAAAATCACTTGTTGTGTGACTAAGAAGCGGGATGCTTTAGCTGTGCCGAGTCGTGCATAATCCATTGTAACAGTTGGAGTGAGTGGTGGTATGAGGACACATATGTGGCAGTGCAGACCAAGTTCTGTGGGATTGAACATGGCGGTCACCTGATTGATTGATCTGGGATGCGGTGTGAAATGGCACCGGTCGTTGGTGCGGCGTCTGTGAGGACTAGCACGTTAAAAATGGTGACGTTACCCGGATGCGCCAGAAAACCGTGGTTGTGGTGAGCTGGTTCCCGGGGCGCAATAGTGCCTTGGGGTCTTGGGCAGATGGCACGTAGGCTCAGTGGAGTGCTTTAAAGTGTTGGCAGGTGGGCTCCAAAAAATAATAACAATTAAGTAAAAGTGCCTTACACAACGGGTTGCGTGGAAATACATAATTGTCTAGGTTTGTGGTACTAACTAAACACGAGAATGAGAGTGTGGCGTTCCTAGGAGTCAAACTTACCGCGGTGTGTCCAGAGCAGGCGTCTATGCGGGGTCCTCAGCAGGCAGAGGTTGCTGTGTGATGTGGACCTGCTTCCGGGTGTTTAATCATTAACATTGGAAGCAGGACAACCAATGGGGAAGCGTGGTGGATTGGGGAGGTGAACGCTTCAACCAATCACCACGAACTCCAGAGGTCAGCCAATTAGGCACAGGCTGACTGATTACGGGACGGAAGAGAAAAACATACAGGGTGTTTTGACTACTCACCATCCGGAGCATCATGGGAAAGGTAGTCCCATGCTCAAGGACTATCTGCTCAGAGCTATATCAGAGGAAATAGACAGGGGGATGGTGCACTAATGCAGCACATGTTGTAGTTGCACCAGAGGCATGTACTATGGGTAAGTGCACCCAGTTGAGAACCACGTGTCACAAGATGTCAATGAGGTGTATGGTAACGCACAGACACGTGTAGAGCCTATACATGTGTGAAAAGGTGGTCAGAAAAATGGCAGAACAGTATGAGGTGAATACAGTAGTTCACATTAGAGAATACTAGTTAGCAAACTCATGACAGGCAACAGAAATGTGTTGATAACGGCACAATTGTGGCCACATCATAGTAATACAGAACCACACCAAAACGTGTTGGGTATTAGTGGTGTGTCTGATCAGCCCCTGAAAAGTCCAGTTCAGGCAATGGCAGAACAGTATAAGGTTCATACAGTGATACATATGTGTGACATTAGAGAATACTAATTTGCATACTTATGAAAGGGCAAACAGAAATGTGTTAATAACGGCACAGTTGTAGCCACATCATAGTAGTACAGAACCACACCAGGGCACATTAGGTATTAGTGTTATGTCTGATCAGGTCCTGCAAGGTCCAGTTACAGCAAGGCATGTCTGTGGTGATTAACATAAATTGTAAAACGCCGAAAAACATCACAATTGCAGGGTGACCCAAATCAAGATATTCATCCTGATATGGTTCTAGCCACAGGCTTGTGAGGCCAGAGTGGTGATGTTCAGGGATATCTGGTGGACCCAGGATGTACTCGGCCACTAATGCGAGGCCCGTCCCACGGGTACTGGTTATACAGGGGAGCTGGTTAGTGGCTGCCTGGTAAAGGAGGCTATGGAGGTCCTTGATTGCAGTGTTCTGGGTTACTCTGGTGGATGTAGGTAACTTTCAGAAATGTTTCCATTCCACGGTTATGTTTAAGCTGTTGCGGACTGTATCGAGTTTGCGCACCCACTTTTGTTCTAGTTTGGTGAGGGCCAAATTGATGTCTCCGCCACGTTGTTGTGGCTGCAATTGCTGTAGCACAGTCCAGGAGAATTGTTCGTGAGTGTGTCCTTTCTTGTTGAAGTGTTCAACTAAAGGTTTATCCTGTACTTGGTTCTTGATACAAGACCTATGTTCGTTGATCCTTTGTTTCACGGGTCTGATGGTCTTGCCGATGTACACCATATCACACAGGCACGTGATGACTGCTCTCCCAGTTGGTGTGGTTATTCATCTTCCAACTAAAATCCTTGTGGGTAAAGGTTTTGCTGTTAGTGGTGTGCCGGCATGCGATGCAGCGTCCGCAGCTGAAATGGCCTACTACTGGAGGAAGGTTACACAGGGTTGCTGGTGTCTTCGTGGGTTCCAGGAATGTATGGACCAGTGCGTCTCTCAAGTTCTTATTTTTTCTGAAGGCGAACAAAGGTTTCTTGGCGAGGCTGCCCTCGTTTTTAATCCAGTGGCAGTGTTTGTTGATGGTGCTCTTGATAAGGTTGCTTACTTGATTGAATGTAGTGACGCAGACTGTCCTGTCAATGGGATCCTTTGGGTGTACAAAGGGTATACAAGGGGGTAAAAGCAGATAAAGAGAATCAAATGAACTGACCAATTGATGGGGATATGGGGCTCTTACAGGGGAAACACACTCCAAGTACAAACACAGATGAATACAAGATTGAGTTGAACAATAAATACTGAGGGACTTTGGCAGGAAAGTAAACTAATGTTCTGGTTAAGTCTGAAGCCAGACAGTAAGAAAGAGATAGTTGAATACTCTACTTGACATAAGAGTGGACACAGGTGAGAGTATTAAGAAAAGGAGGTCAAGGACCTCAACACAGCTTGGGGAAAATAATCCAGGCAATTGTTCCTTGTGGCAGAGCATCTGGGAAAGCAGGCCTGCCAGCTATAGAGAAGGATTCATTTGTAACCAGTGAAGATACAGGGCTATGTGCTATGGCTGCAGTGTGTACTGAGGGTAATAGAGATGGGGCTGCAGTGAGTTGTACAACGGGCTATTGTGGTAGGGCATCCGTGTGTGTAGGCAAAGGGCTGCGCAGTATGACTGCAGTGTCATTCAAGGGGCTATGTGCTATGGCTGCAGTGTGTACAGAGGGTAATAGAGATGGGGCTGCAGTGTGAAGACTGATATGTTTAGGATATTTCTCCTCTGTGAAAGATAGTGAGCTAAAGACTCTGGGTAAGGCTCTTGTAACCAGGACTTATGTCTGGCAGAGAGTCTCCCAGGACCCCCTTGTTATTTGCATATTTGAAGTAACTTTTAGTCTCACCCTAAATTACTAGGGGAATCCAGACGTGGACCCCTTGCTCACTATTCTTAGAGAGGCACAGCTACACCCTACTGATGAGGTTCAACCAGACCGAAACACGTGTCTGGGGTTGCTGTTGGTTCTCTTGTTCAGAGGAGAATTGCCTAGCATTTCGGTGCTGGACTGCCCCAGGGCAGGACAAAGACTGATATGTTTAGGATATTTCTCCTCTGTGAAAGATAGTGAGCTAAAGACTCTGGGTAAGGCTCTTGTAACCAGGACTCATGTCTGGCAGAGAGTCTCCCAGGACCCCCTTGTTATTTGCATATTTGAAGTAACTTTTAGTCTCACCCTAAGTTACTAGGGGAATCCAGACGTGGACCCCTTGCTCACTATTCTTAGAGAGGCACAGCTACACCCTACTGATGAGGTTCAACCAGACCGAAACACGTGTCTGGGGTTGCTGTTGGTACTCTTGTTCAGAGGAGAATTGCCTAGCATTTCGGTGCTGGACTGCCCCAGGGCAGGACAAAGACTGATATGTTTAGGATATTTCTCCTCTGTGAAAGATAGTGAGCTAAAGACTCTGGGTAAGGCTCTTGTAACCAGGACTCATGTCTGGCAGAGAGTCTCCCAGGACCCCCTTGTTATTTGCATATTTGAAGTAACTTTTAGTCTCACCCTAAGTTACTAGGGGAATCCAGACGTGGACCCCTTGCTCACTATTCTTAGAGAGGCACAGCTACACCCTACTGATGAGGTTCAACCAGACCGAAACACGTGTCTGGGGTTGCTGTTGGTACTCTTGTTCAGAGGAGAATTGCCTAGCATTTCGGTGCTGGACTGCCCCAGGGCAGGACAAAGACTGATATGTTTAGGATATTTCTCCTCTGTGAAAGATAGTGAGCTAAAGACTCTGGGTAAGGCTCTTGTAACCAGAACTCATGTCTGGCAGAGAGTCTCCCAGGACCCCCTTGTTATTTGTATATTTAAATAAAGTCATGTATGTAATGTAGTGTTTATTAATAATTGATATAACTGTTAAGTAGCACGTTTAGTGGAGAAAATAGAATGGGGTAATTAAATTAGAGGGAACTTTAAGTAGGTGTAGGATAATAGGTATATAGGTATATATCTGAACTCACACTCCATGTGGGTGGTACCTGAAGAAAGGAACGGGGTCTGTTGCATCAGATTCACCCTAAGGGTCCCTGACAGCCCGCCATGGAAGGGTGATCTGACTTAGCAAATTCCCACCCAGGGGTATGTTAGGAAGGGGATAGGAAATGTTTAAAGAAAGAAGTGTTATTCTTTTAAATAAAGAGTTTTTCCCATTGGGATCCCTGTAAAATCCACATTGGTGTCTGTGTCCATTTAGCTAAAACTCAAGGTGTAGCCCATCTCCTGTTAGCATCTATCTTATTTTGCAGGGCTGTTCCCTATCCAGCTGACCTGGAGGATGGGGTAGTGGTTCTCATTGGGACTGTCCCTAGTCTGGGATGAGGGAGGTGTACACAGTAATCCAGACTGGGACTGGAAAACAAGGGCTGTACTTGTCATGTTGGCTAAAAAATTGGTAAATATATTCTACTCCATTTTACAAATTCTTAAGTGACATGGATTGGGGAAACCCGGCTTTTTCATTGTGCCTTTAACAAGTAGCAAAAATGGTGCTGAGCGCATTTGCTAAACGTTTAGCACGTGTGTAAATGTTAGATAATCTGGCGCCTAACTACCTTTTAGGGGCTAATTCATGGAATTTTTAGCACAGTGGAAAGTTACTTTGCCCTAAAAAAAAAAAAAAATCACCCTGTCAGATGATTCTACAAAGTACAAACTGGTCGCAATGTAACTGGTGGTGCCATTCTGCAATACTTTAATTTCATGTATCCATGGGAGCTGATTATAATTGTTCAAAATAATAGTAAATATTAAAAAGCGAAACATGGTCAACTCTGGTCGAAATGCCACCATGCGCCACGTCTGCCTGTACTTGGCTGGATTTCAGACCGCAGATGCAGGCTCTTGTACTGTTCATAAAATGCACATCTCCTATGAATACGCAGTAACCAAAGCAAGGAGTGCAGGAGAGATGGGGCATTTGCATAATCGTGTCCACAAATGACATTCGCGGGGTCTGCGTTGCCCTCCTTCGTGATTGCTCGCTGAGTGTATTCCTGGCACTGCACTTCCGCTTGATGGATTAGCACATAGAGTGCCGCCTATGTAGTGGGCCGGGTCTGAAGGGCAGCGCGCTGCGGTTGAAGATGCCGCCGCGTAGAACCGCGCGCTTAGTTATTTCCTTAAAGGTGCTCAGGTTAACATTCAGTGGATTTCCATCTTCATTTCCCCGTCCTGCAAATGCTGTGCAGATTTAACAATCCAGCCAAGGAGTTTGCTTAAAATATGCATGGAAACTTTTTTTTGCAATCCGCGGTTTCTGTGTAATGGAATTGTGATAAAAACATCCATATTTCCTCTTGGAATTGTTTCGAAATATTGGACGTAGGGCACTTGGCGACGGTGCCATTAAATTATGACACGTCGTCGTCGAAGGTTGTCACCTCATTCATAAAGAAACAAAGGCATTTGCATAGCCTTATTTAAAAAATCTGACGGCATTCCCAACATTTCGCACATTTGATAGAACAGAGAAACTCGTCAAGAAAATTGCTTGCTTGGAAGTTTTGAATGGCAAGCTTTGGTTTTGAACAACGCGTGCTTTGTTGTGTGTATTTTTTTTTTTGGTTTTTTTGTTATGAAGGAAGGACAAATCACTTCAATAAAGGTATTTGTTTTGTTATTACTGACACACAAGTAAATCCTTATATTACAAATCCAGCTGAGAGATACAATAAAAATGAACTTTCCTGGCTTCCTATTAGAGCCCAGAAATAATCAAAATGATTTTTTTGAAACTTGCAGATATCCAAGATCTATGTTCTTGTCAAAAATGTTAATGTTACAGAGCTGCGTGGCGCGAGGAACTGGCACTGAACACTGTGTCTCATTTCTCCTCAAACAACATTATTTCCATAATCGGAGGAAATAAATGATAGATCCTCTACCAGTTCTATATTCATCACCTCAGCTGTCTCGCAGAGCAGTTTCATATTTCACTTTACTAATGCACACGCAAAGCCAGGCTGGTAAGTGTAGATACTGCATTCCAAGTTTCAGACACAGGCACCATAGAAACAAGCAAACACGCTCTCAAACAAGGGGTTTACCAGCATGTCAAATATTTCTGGAAAATGCAAGTGCTGTTGGGTATATCCTACCGTTATAGGGGAAGAACTCTTCCACCCAGAGGTATGGGAAAGGACATGGAGTGTGTGGGAGGGTAAGCACTGCATGAACTAGCAACCAGGGACCTCCATTTTACCGAGTAAGCGTGAGGAAAATAATTTAGTGAATTCCAGATCACTCGATTAAGGGCTGATATGCTGGAATCAGAATTTTTCCACAATGTAGACAATATTTCAGACACAGCCTTTCATGTACTGTTGTGATTTTAGGATCATCTGGTAGGCTCAGGAAGGAAGCTCCAGAGCCGTTCAAAGGATGCACTTTAGATGAGGGAAATGTAGAACATGAATGGGATTTGGTTGAAAAAGAGGTAGAATAATCAAGAATTTAAATGGGGAGAGGGAGAAAATGGAATTAGGATTTATTTGAGGACAATGTAATACACTGACATAGATAAACCTTCTGCTTATGACTGCTACTTACCAGGCTGCAGGTCATTGTGCATTCCTGCCCCATTACAGAGTGAAAGATAAAGTAGTCCTAGACCCAGCATGGCTGCTGTCAATGGTTGCAAAGATGCCACCTCTCCCAACTGAAACGTGACGAGGGGCATCTGTGCTTGCATTGCACCCTCCTCAAAGGCAAGAACAGCTGCAGATGTCTCAGTCTGTTCTCCCTCGGGAGACATTTGCATGGAGACCACATCAATGTGCTCCAACACTTTCTCTTTATTCTAGTGCAACACCACCACATTCCCCCTCTTTGTGGTCTGGTGGTGGGCCCACAGTTTCTGCACTCTCTCCATACGGAGCTTCCATCACCTCCTCTTCAAAGCAAAGGTTGTTCCACTCAGCAGCATTGTCCAACAAGTCCTGTAGTGTATCCACAGCTGTTGTCAGTTCATTTCCCCTCTCCTGACACAGAGACTCATGCCACCAGCATGGCCCAATCTGGCGGTGCAGAGTATTTCAATTCCCTCCAACTCAAAATGCGTCAGTGGAAGAATCTCCCTTGTTAGCCCTGCTTCATCTCCTCTTACTGAGTCTTCACCCAATGGTGCCCCCAACCTCCAAAACATGTGAATTAACGGTACAACGTCCTTTCATCGCCTGCCTGTTCATCCCCAGGCTTTTTAACGTGCACGTTCCATCGAATGTGCTCATCCATTTTTTAGGGGGGGTGGGAAAGGGCAGATAAAGGTTTTGGTGGGTGGGCAATAGCAAAAAATAAGTGTGGGAGGGGGCTGGGGAGTACCTCCCAAAAAAAACGATGAGCACATTTGATGGAATGTGCACGTTAAAAAGCCTGGGTATGAACAGGTAGGCGATGAAATGACATGGAACCAAATTAACATCCCTAAACTCCAAGAATTTAAACATCTGTAATATTGTTGTGGTTATTGTAGTTGTATTGTGGCAAAAGGGTAAAAGCAGTAATGAGAACAAAGGGAAAAACTGTTTCACCATGTTATAAACGTTTTATGAGGAAAATAATAGGTGAAAAAGACATGGGCAACCTAATAAACACACTCACACAATCAGACACAAAGAGAGCAAACAAAGACAAACAATGAAATCACCCACAATAAAGTGCACCAAAATTCACCAAAGTCCTCTAAAACTCCCCTGAGGCACATGCTTTGAATTTGTCCCATGAACTCCTACTCTTGCACTTAAACACTACCCACAAAAGGAATGTGCAAGTGAGGCTGTGTCTATTATAAAGCAATCAAACCTCCCCAAATTCCACTTAATTTCTCAAGAATGTAACCTTTGAAAATAGTCTGAGCAAGTCAGGAATGCTTCAATTGCAAAAGAGTACTTTTGGCAGAGTAAACTCCACTACCAGCAAGCTAGAAAATAATACTCTTAATCACACAACATCGTATAACCCTGACTTATAACCAACAAATGACAAAAGAAAGGTACAAATCTCAATAATTAGCTGGAATACCTGTGGTCATTCCCATCTATTGGGGAGTAGTGCGGGATTTCTAGCCTTACATGACATAATCATTTTACAAGAAACGTGGCTACTAGAACAATCTATTTGGGAAGGCCACACTGGTGTCTCTCATGCTGCCACAACTGCCTCTCGTGGTTGACCTTCTCCTGTTCCCCTTGTAGCGATTAAAAACCACAAAAACTGGTTGTTGTCTTGGTGGACCGCTCCAAATGTTTAGCTTTTGTTGACAAAGCTCATTTGTCCTGTTCGACTGTGGCAATCTTGAACATGTATCATAATCCTAAAGGGCTATTTGATGAGGTATTTTTTTAGTGATCTAGAGTGTTTGTTTAATTTAATTTCTGAATCAACTGAAGTGACAAATATTATTGTAATGGGTGATTTGAATCTACAACTATTACCCATTAATAATACCAAATACAATTTATCCTGTCTAAAATGGCACTTACATATGAAGGAGTGGGGGCTCCTCATGTGCAATGGGGCTGTTATGGGAGATAGTCCCCCACAGATGACCTAGCAAAGTAGGAAAACTGCTTCAATCATTGATTACACTTTTGTGATAGCAGTATGTTTAATGCAAACATAAGTTTCAATATAATATCACAAACATGTAGTGATCACAATATGTTGAACCTAATATGGTTGTCTGAGGTTCAAGCTAGTGATGATCGATGTGACTATTTCCACCAAGCCATGATGGTTAAAAATTCAAGAACTCGCTTAATATGGAATCTCCAGAATTTGACAGCATTTCACTGAAACGTGGAGAGTACCTGTCATGATGGCAAAGCTGTCTCTGGAGATTACACTTGTTTTTTACACAGTTACCAGCAAAAGGTACAGTCATCTACCAATGTACAATTCAAACCTCAGCATGAATTTGATGCAATGGTTCAATCAAAAAAATCCACTCTGTGTAAAAACAAAAAGTTGGTAGCCCTCTCTAACTGTGAAAATATACACAAACACATTCACGCTCTTTCTTGCCAGTACAAAAATTGGTTACGTTCACACCAAATCCAACAGTTTCAAACAGAAGGCAAATCCATGTTGGTCAACATCTTGCACAAAAATACTGCACAAATTTGGATGTTGATTAATTCTGTCAACAACATGTCACAAACGTCTGTCCAACTCAATGGTGTCAATGAGACAGAGTCGGTGGCATACTTCTTTTACATGTACCAAAACCCTATGGAGATCAACTCATATACAACCCTACATCATTCAAATTATGAGGGACTATCGATTGAGGAAGAAGATGTTTTATTTTATATATTAAGACAATAATTCCTGTGCGCCTGGCCCGGATGGCCTAAGTAACTTTGTTTTCAAACAACATTCAGTACTTTGGTCTAAAATTCTTTACACTATCTTTAACCAAATCATTTGCAGCCATCATCTACCCTCCTCCTGGCAATGTTGCAGTAATAGTTTCTATTTTCATAAGGGTTGACAGGTCTTTGTGAGTAATTATAGACGGTCTCCGTACTAGACGCTCCGGGAAAATTATTTTCAAAATTCATACTTAGGGACTTCAACAGGTGGACTTTAGAATCTGGTTTAAGAGATCCTATGCAAATGGGCTTTATGGCTGGTATAGGTACTGGCGTGAATCTCATGACACTTACATCTATAATCACATCCCACCAGGCCAGAAAGCAAGCCCTATATATCATCTTTGTTGATTTAGGCACTGCTTTCGATTCTATCTTGAGAGAATTACTGATTCATAAGTTAATTCACCACGGTTGTCTGCTTTATTTAATTTCCCTAAATAAAGACCTGCATACAAACAACTCAATACAAGTGAAACTCTCAGTGGATAGTAGATTATCATCTCCGATATCAACACACAGAGGGGTGAGACAAGAGTGTACCTTGGCTTCGGCCATATTCAACTTCTTTATTTCTGATGTGGGGAGTACTTTTTCTAACATCTTAACTGGCCCACCTAAATTGGCAAACAAAAGAATACCCTTTTTAATGTATGCAAATGATTTGGTCTTAATGTCTAAGACTCCAAAAGGGCTTCAGAGACCCTTGGATGCCCTTGCAGTTTATACCCAGGTGAATCACTTGGCTATTAATCTTGAGAAGTCTAAGGTAATGCTGTTTAATCCATCTAGAAAATATGGCTTTAAGTATGGAGTTTGGACTCTCGTGGGGGCTAGATTAAAAGTAGTACAAACCTATACTTACTTAGGAGTGCAAATAGTAAGATATGGAGGTGTGCCTCTTAATCTTGTATCCTGGCTTGCAACATTATGTGTTACTAATGACTTCTGCAATTGTATTTGCTCTCCACTCTTGATTCTCCACTCTTTTTGACTGCTTACTCTCTTTTCTCTCCTCCTTTCCCTTCTCCCTTTTCCTATATTCTCCCCTTACTTTCTTCTATGCACTTACTCTATCAGAATTGTCCCGGGACCTAATATGATAGCAACCTCGTCTGTTTCCTCCACCCTCCCATTACTGTTTTTTTCCTCCCCACCACGCCTCCAGCACTATCTGAAATGTCGTCAGGTCTAGTATGATAGTCGCTTGTTTTGTTCCTCCCCTCCCTTTCTGCACCCCTCTCCCTCACCTTTTTATTTCTCCGGCTCTACCGGAAATGTCGTCAGGCCTAGTACGGTAGTCGCCTGTCTGTTTCCATTTCCTTCCCACTCTCCCCTCCTTCCTTATCTATGTCTTAGCTCTTGCACTATCTGAAATGTCGTCAGGCCGAGTACGATAGTTAATTTCACATCCTTACTGTTCATGGCCTGTAAGAATGTGGTTGTATTTTCCCTTGTTCCCTCCCTTGCCTTGAAGCGCTTTGAAACACATTGTGTATAGGCGCTATATAAATAAACGGTCATATCATATCATATGGTCAATTGTTATCTCATAAAGTCAGCACGGTCATACAACAGACCAAGACTATCTTACTCAAATATGGTAAGTTTACTGTTACCCCTGCTTTGACATACTATCGTCAAAAAACAACACCATTACTGCTTTATGCAGCTGAAACTAGACCTATATTGATGAAAACATTCTGGGCCACTTTGGAGAGCAAATATTGGTGTGGGGTACTTAATCTTTCTTCCTGCACTCCACTCCCCTTCATACGAAATTAACTTGGCTTACTATCTCTTTTCATGAGATATATCTGGCAAATGGTGGCATTGTTCAGAAAATGTCTTTTGGTTTATCACACATGCTCTGTTCTGGGTATTTTGGCAGATCATGTCTTCACATCGACCAATGCCTTTATCACCAAATGGCGATCTCAAGTGATTCAGGTGTTGGCATGGGTGGACGTCTCTTTAATTACTCTCCTTCAATACCCGAAACAGGTAAAAACTAGATTATTTGCCTTTGATTGGGAAAGCAGTAATGAAGAATGCTAAAAATATCGTGATTTTGATGTACACTTATTTTCTAGGAAAGAACATAGCATCCCTCAAGCCTATTTCATTAAAGCTCCCTCTATAGCCCACATATATGACGTTTTGCATTTTAGGCTAAATCTTTGGCCTACCAGACAGATTCTAGTACAGCAGGAAATTCTTAAAGAAGCTATGAAGTTTTGTAGATTTTTCCATGAAAAAAGTACTGAAGAAAACTTAAGGCATCTTCTAACTGAATGTGTGGTATTGGTCAATCAACGTAGGGTCCATTTTGAGTCAATAGTAAAGTTATACGGAGTCTGTACTTCAGAAACTTTGTGGAAAATGATTTATTCTGGGTATTCCACGGCTGTAAGACTCAGAGCCTTGGCCTTCTTACATGAGCTAAAATTCCATGAGATTAATGCCTGTCAGTTACAGGATAACCAACGTTAATCTTGCATTTCTTCTTTTTTTTCTTTTTTTTTCTTCAAGTTTACTTAAGCTGGCCAATATTGATTTTATTTTTCTTTGTCTATTCTTTTTTATGTTCTAATGTATAGCTTATTGACATTTGATAGGGCTGTTGATGTTGATTGTTTTTGTTTTTATTGTGTGATATTATATTATCTGAAAGTTTTTGATATTTTTAATGATTCAATTATATTGTAAAGTTGATTTTATCAGCTATATCAATAAAAAAATACAAAAATAATCTGAGATTTTTCACTACTTGGCATATTCCGGTTGGTTTCCCATTTCTCTGGGCAATGAGATGTGATGTTGGTTTGGCTGGTTGTTGGGTGTGATCATGATTTCTGCTTTTCTGGGTTCAGTTGCAGGCTGTTGGTGCTCATCCATTTGTTTTTTTCTGTGAGGCATTAGGTAAGGGTTTTGTCTATTTCTCCACTGCTGTTGATTTTATATATGATTTGTGTGTCATCAGCATATTTGTAGAAATTGCGACCATGACATTTGATGAGTTTGATGAGTGGGTGATGTAGATGTTGAAGAGTAATGGTGAATGGATTGAGCCTCCGGGAAGCCCTTAGGTTGGCGTGCGCGTGGTGCTGAGCTGGAAGGGTTTAACCAGTTTGTTGTTGTTCTTTCTGGTGTGTTGTTGAAAATTGGCAGGTTCCTTAGCACATCGATGATGTTGAACAGCTCTTTCTCGGTGGTGTTGCTTTTGCAATAAGCTTGGCGTAGGATAATGTTTTTTGCTTTGAGGTTTTAGGTTTTATGGAGTAGTATCTGTTTCTGGGTTGTGAGTCTGCCCCGTTGGTTATGGTTTGTCCTCCATGCTTGTGCCAGTTTCCAGTTTGTTTTCTTCAAGGCTCTCAGATCCAATGTGAAACATCATGCCATGTTTTCTTTTGTGATGAGGTGAAACGTCTTTCTGGTGTGATAGCTTCTAGGGTTTTCGTGATCCATTTCTTTAGTAAGGAGTGAACTCCATGAGCAAAAAAGTTAAACTAAAAATGGGTAAAATAAATATAACTGATTTACATAGTAAGAAAATAATACATATATTCACACAACACTCTTTTCTGAAGGATTATCAAAACAAGCAATCAGGTGATTAGAAATCTTAGAACATGCTGCAGCCTGAGCTGTGACAAATGTGAATGCTCGAGCACATATGTCTCTAATCCTGAGAAGACTGCACTGGCTTCCTTTTGCGTTTGTATTACATTTAAACTCTTGACGATTATCCACAAAACTATTCATGGTAAATCCCCAGCCTACTTGAAAAAGTGATTTCCCTTGTATGTTGCATCTAGAGCACTGAGAGCCACAATGTGCCATACGGTGATAATTCCATGATGGAAGACATCGAGAGCTTATGGTGGCTCTTGTACCATTGTGGGTGCTAAAGTATGGGACACTCTCCCACTGGATATTAGAGAAACAGATTCCTATAGTGGTTGAGGGCTGTGAAACCCATCGTGTAGTGGCACCAGCCAAAATAACATAATATAACAACACGCAACGTGCTGCACCTCCACTAACACTATATCCTATGTTGTTAGAAGTGGCAGAGACACAAGCACACCATTAACAATTTGAAAGAAACCATGATGACAGCATACATTTCAGCAATGTACCCATAAGCAATGATGTTGGAGGTTCAGATACTTTGGGGGTCATTACGACCCAGGCGGTAACCATGGCGCTAGTAGTGCCATGGTTGCCGCCGGTATTTTACCGATTGCGCCATGGTGAATGGCAAAATTACCGCCCCATTCCAAAATTGGCGGGACGCTAATTCCCCATTCACCATTGGCCCTTCCCCATTCCCATTTTTGCCCCCATAGGCCTCAATGGAAATGGGGAAGGCGGTAGTTACGGTACCGCAAGTTGCGGTTCCATAAATACCTCCAAGGTCCCTTTGCGGGTCCAATCCTTAACGGCTGGTAGAAACCAGCCGTTAAGGTCAGGACCCGCAAAGGGACCTCATAATTAGGCCGTAAAGGGTTAACGGCACCACCACCTTTTACAGCGCCATTAACCCCTTACAACCTGGGTCGTAATGTGGCCCTTTGAACCTAAACCAATGACAAACCTTCTAAAATCCTCCAAACAAATGACATTTATCAAACCTCATTATCATAAGAGGAAATACACACATCCTTGTAAGTGGTAGAATTACAGCTGCCACATCAAGCCCACTCAGATACACACAGTAACTTATTGCCAAACAGTTCCACAGAAAAGCCACAATGATATCATTTGGAAAAGAACAATGCACCACATCTTCAGAAACCGTACAATGACATCTTCTGAATTAGATCCACTTATTTCTCCTCAAGTGCTGCAAAAAAAATCAGGAGTATACCCACTCATGTAAAAGACACTATACAGTATACCCAAGTGTCATTTAAGGGTGCTCACACTGCACCTACTCAGGAATTGGCTATAACTAAATCCAATCAATTTGCACAGACACATCTGCACTCTCCCTACAATCAGCGCATCTTCCAGATTGACTCTAATCCAAAACTCACCATGCCCAAAGCATCGCTGTGTTGGTATTGCCATCTCACAAGGGTGTATAAGCCCTGACATCTTTTATTTTGAATTAAATAATGAAACAATACAGGTCATTCCATTTCCAAAAGGATAGCCTGCTAACCAGACATGTCCTTACTTAAAGTCAAGTACAAAAAGCATTGTGTACATTTTGCCCTGTTGCCTCAGTATCTTTACATGTGGTCCGTGCTGTCCCATGGCAGAGAGCAGGTTCAGTGCCAACTTGATCCCAGTACAACAGCTGCTGTGACAGCCTAGTCACTGAAGCACAGAGGTTTGATTCATCAAGTCTACACCTCTTTTACAAAACCATCGTAATTATGATAAACTACCCACCTGGTGGCAGGATAATTTGGAAATGTGAGCTATATCTATTTGGATATGGTGGTTGGTAATTATTAAAGTTACATCCGATTCAAAGCATACCAGTCTCATGCCATGGGAGGCTATGTGGATTTCGGGCACCTGCATGTCTGTGGGACAATATGTTGATTCACTGGGAAGATGGTAACACCTTGCTTGCCTTGCCTAGGATCTCCCAGCTGGAGAACCCTTTTGAGACCGGCTTTAAAGAGCCAAGTTCATAACAAAGGCTTTTCTCACACTAGTGGGTTGCACAACAGAGCTGCAGACTGGGAAAGGGGCAGTGTTGTGACAGCCAATTAGCATGGGTAGGTTTGGGGAAGGATTCCTCCATTTTACTTTCTGTGGGTTTTTCTGTCCTTCCTGTCTCCTCCACTTCATACAGAACAAGCCAGTTTGGTAACAAAATCAAAAGATAAGGGTAACTTGTCACAGGGATAGGAATTTGACTCCTTAAGGCAGTTTTGCTTTCCTCCAATCCCCTGCCTCAGTTTGGAGAACTCCAACTCCATATTTGATTCACATTTTGACCATCCAGGATTTAAGGAGTAATTAATTAGGACCTTCTTTGAAAGATTTAATCTTTTCAAAGCCCTCTGCCATTGAAGTGAAGAAGGAGTGCACCAAAGAAGAAGCAAGCGCTGCTCTCTACCCACTCTCACCACACATTGGAGGTAAACTGCTGCTGCAACAAGACCTGCCTCTCTGCCAGCTAAAGTGGTGCCCAGGAATGCACTGGATGTGAAGGACTCTGGTAGATGTTGCACAACCAGTCCCTGAGCTCCTGTATTGGTACTCACAGCATCTAGAGAGTCAGAACAGTCAGGATCCCTATTCTTCATTCTGTTGAACTGATGGAACTGCATTTCTGGGCAAGCTTTCTGATTTAGAGACGCCTTAATCATCTGCCCAATATTTCCGTTAATTGAAGACCATGCGTCACTGGAAGGCTGCTCCTTACAACTGCGGCAAGAGTGACTGCAGGCAGATTTGGGCGGACTGCACAGGTATTACATTTGAAATACTGCTCTGCTGTAAGATCTTTCAACATGATGTTGAATTACATTTATTTTTGATGTTCACAATACACTGCTGAGCTTGTGAGGAGCGCCCCTTTCCTTTGATGATCGAAGTTGTCTTTGTATGTGTAAAACATTCTAACATACATTTGACAACCTTAATTAAGGTATGGCACGTGAATTCGATATGACCAAGCGCCAGTTGGCAGTAGCCTAATCATCCTGGGCTTTTCTGTTTTTCTTTTTCCTTCATCTTGTTTCTTGTCTTTGTTTCTTGTCTTTGGGTCTAATGGGGACATGCTGAGACCGGTTCCAGATGAGACATTACTGTATATAGACTCCAGCCCGTGGGGCGCAAAGAATCTCTAGTAATTACAAGACTATTACCTTTTATAAACATTGTTTGTCGTGATGATGATGATGATGGTGTTACAGATTTAGAGTCTAGCTGTAGGTGTCACACTTGGTTGGGGATTGCTTGATGTGAGCTAAAGCAGCCCTTCCTTTTTAGCCCATTGTTTCCTCCCTCTCTGTGTGTATTTTTAAATTCAATACATGTCCCAGCACCAAATATCCAAGTTGTTATGGGGATTGGGAGTCACTTTATACATTTTATTGTGCACTCCTCAGAATTGTAATGACACATTCTGTTAACAGATATGGTTTATTGATTAGCCTTCTCATGATTATCCATTTTCATTGTTTACAGGTGTGCAGCATCAACCTCCTGAAGAATCAGAGATCAAGTTGATGGTGAAGGCAGTACTTTTGCTGTGTTTACCACTCTCTTCCACTGTCTAGCCGTGATACCACATTGATAGTGGATACTATCGGCTCATCCTGGAATTGACCAGGAAACTCTGCATTGATAAAGACAGCTATTTTGCCACTTTTTTTAGCCTTCATAGTTGCACTAACCTTTGTTATTGTGAATTGTTGTTGTTTTTTAGAATACATGCCCCTGAAGAATTTCCCTTTACTGTGTGTGAAGTGATTGTATGCGGAATGAAACATGTTGGGCTGATTCCGTAGGATGCAGTGTGAGTCTTTTTGGGTTATTGAGTTTCAAGTTTAATGTAGTCAAATTAATTTTAGTCCTGTGTGTTTTTGTGAATGTAATTTCTTCTCTATTTCATATATGTAACCTGATTTAATGTGGTTTCTTTCACCCCACACTGTTCCTGTGTATTATATTCTTGAGTTTTTCCTCGTTTAGTTTTTCTCATTTTACATTGTATTGTGCTGCTGAATACTAATAGCCGTGTGAAGGTTTTTTAATCATTATTAAATAATTTAATAACATTTATATATTTTTTGGTAATCCTGTGGTTCCAATTATATATTGTGCAGTGTCAAGATGGCTGTTTGATCCCTCACTTTAGGGTGGTGATAATATCCCCCCAGTTTGGAAGACTGATCTAGCGAGAGGGCCATGTCTCACCTTTGCTCCTCCACTGTCCACCAAACTTTCTGTATGTTATATTAAGCTTTTCCTAAGTTAGGGGGCACGTTTGGTGGAGCAGTATAAACTGTTTCACGCACCTCCTTTTCTTTTATGTCAGATTGGAACTACATTCAAAACATGTTTGCTGAATTCTAACCAGCAGGATCCACCAGTGCTGACTTTGGCACTCCCTCAAACTTCCAACCACCACTGCTCACTTCATCGAACCACCTTGATGCTTCATCGCTAGACAAGGCCTCATCACCTTTCCGGCTCAAGTACTAGTGCACCCCGCAGATGATTTTGCAGTGCTGTATTAAACTGCCAGGACTACACATCGAGCCAACCTCAATCCAAACCACTAGACCATTGCATCATTTGTTAACATGAATCAGTGGTGCTCACTGTTATGAACCACACTCAATCATTGAACCCCTTCTGGTGAGCCAGTGAACCTCAATCTTTCAACCCCACCTTCGAAGTGTACGGAGCACCAGCTCGAAAAAGACTTGATGCAGATCCTGCACGTAGGTTGAATGCCAATAAATGCATTTTTAACTCAGTTTTACCCATAAGCAACCACCTAACTTTAGAATCAGGTATTTCCAAATGATCATGTCCCCCTGGTACATGTTTTGGTGCCCTCTTGGCTGCTTAAGTGTTTTACACACCATTTATTCATCAATCTATATCCCTTTGAACACATTGCAATGTTTCTTGCCTTCTTTCCGTCCTGGCAAAGTATCCAGAGTGTGTATTCATGTTTGTTCTGCATGCTGTGTCTTCGTTTACAGGAGTGATGTTTTTGAAAGTATTTCTAACTGCAAAGTGTATGATTGATTTGTTTGATTAAAATATATTTTTGAATGGAAACTTGATTGAATATTCTATTATTTTGGAATTGTTCTACAATATATTTTGGTATTCTACTGTCTCACATTCAGTACCCTTCTGAGTGTACAGCCTTTCCTCTGCACATCTTACCACAAAAGGTGAAAGCAGTATAGGTGTTATATGTGACTGTTTCACATTTATGATTGAGATACCTGTTGTTTCGTAGAAGTGTGAAGGCTGAGTAGGCAGTATACCGACTATTCATCCTTATACCCCTGTGGGACAGTACAGATATCATCAAATTGGCACAGGAATATTTACACAATTACAAGTCAGCAAAATATTACATAACACCTCTAAGAGGGGAGCAATCAGAAATCAGCATCATACCCATTCACTACCTTTTATGAAGTGAATGTGAAAAATAGAGCACACACCAGCAGCAATGCTGAAAAAGAAGGTACATGCCCTACCAAGTGTAATTTTACTACACACGCCTGCACACATTTGCAAGGTAGCACACCATAATGTGGTAGAACAGCATAAATGTGTAAAATAAACTGTACACCAATGCATCAGCTTCTGAAAACCTTCAAATATGTAAGGAACGTGCCCTCCATCGGACAACTGTACATTAACATTTGCTCTCCTACCTGTCACATCCAAAACTCACACATCGGTTAGTCAAAATCTGAACATTTCAGGCAAGAGAGAACAAAGCCAATCTTTTTGCAGCAATTAATACTGACCATCCAATTAAGTTGCAACAATGTCCTAATATTTGAATCACCTTGTCACAATGTTAACAGCAGATCTTTTGGAATTATATCCTCAGCACAAAATATGATACAATGGATTTCTGAATGATATTGTACATTACAAAATTCAGTGCCTACATCCGTTACTGTAAGAGGGAGCGGGCGATCCTAACAAACATCTGCATTCCAGACTTCATGCTTCTTGCAAAGGCATAACAACAAAAATAAAACCAAGGAAACAGAATAATATAAACACCTGTGGATAGTATGCTTGCTTCCACTGGAGGCAAACAACAATCACCTTATCGCCTCACCACCACATGTATGAGACATCTATAAATGAAAAAAGTGAAAAGTTGTTGTTAGAACACATTTTGCACCAAATGTGTAATTTTTCATTTAGAAAACAGTACAAACGTTATAGTAAGATGTTAGCAGTATTTCTGTTCATATAGACTCACTGAGATGAATAGTCCTGCATCACCCTGACTCTGCACTGCCACAAACTGTTTGCTGTTGGTCCTGGGGCATTGATCTGGGCTCACTCGTGGCTGTCAACTGCAATGTTATAGGCATGAGGGACTTCCAAACAGTCACAGTAGTTGAGTATGCTGGGAGATTGAGCCTGGGACACTGCAGTTAAAGGCCAGGAATCTAGACATTTGTACCACCTATCTTCTTCTAAGTCAATGTGAGACTTCACACTTCCCTTTTCTTTGGCTGCCTAAGGATGTTTGCCCCAGGAACCATAGCTTGGCTAGACTGAGCAGCTTCCCACACCAGCTGGTGTTTATATGCATGGAATGCATGCCACTCGTGCTAATCACAGTACTGTTGAATGCTGAGAGAAGGAGTTCCAGTGACTGGAATTGCAACTGAGGATTCACTAAAACATTGCTTATTGTATGTCATTACGTTACTTCAACCTCCTCCCTTCTCTGGCTGTTTCAACATGTTTTCCGCCAGAAGCACCAGCATATCAATCAATGACATGTTTTTCCAGAAATGATATGCATTTTTATGTGTGACTCCCTTCATATGCATACCCTGCACTTTTCAAAAACCCGTAACTCAGGCTGCACAAAGACATGTGTGTCCGTGCTCTCTATCTCACCCACTATTTCCCATCTGGTAAAGATATATGATAAAAGTGGGGTTAGTCAGTGACTGGTACAACAGTATTTTAGTGTCAGAGGAGTAGTGCACTTATCAATGTCCCTGTCGTTTTCAAGAAAACCAAATAAAGATGTCTGACAACATTTGCAACTTTGAATGGTATGCTAATTATGACGTACCTTCTAATTTGCATTCTATCACATTTTGTGTGTGGAGACAGCCAATCATTTGTATATTAGGGAGAAACCATTGCAAAATGTAAATCGTTATCCAAAGTGTTGGGCTTCATCTTCCATACAATAATAAACAAACATTAAAAAAAAACAATTACACGTTCTGCATCTTTGGGCCTCATCCGTGAGGCACAGCTTGAGTGCCTTGGCATACTGTGATGGCAAGTCCACGTGTGAACCCTTCATTCCATTTACGGTTACAACACAATCCAAAAGTAGTAATGATAACAGTTGCAAATTTACATTGTTATTTACTGGGATTATACCATCTCCACTGCAGTGAATTACACATCAATTGCTGATTTACAGCCATTTCATTTGAACCTTGATACTTGTAATATTTGCTCTCTTTATTGCTGTGCTACCATGATTAGTCATGGAGACCATTAATACATTAAAAGCATACATGGTCTACTACTCCCTTGGGCATGCTTACTATTCTTCCCATGCACATACATTTGTTAACTCTGGAACCTTTCCTATATGATAAGTGAACTCTATCTCACTTGCATTTTATAGGTATTATCTAAACATATATGTAGGCAAAGTGACACAGGCCTGAGAAGGACTTGGTAGAAATGTTTCAAGTGGGTGTGGCAATGGTAGAACACCCAGTTGAAGATCCATACTATCATGCAATCACACATGCAGAGCAGGATACTCTCCTATATTACCGGCAATGATCATCCGCAGACCAAGATGCAAAAATTATTCTTGATGGCTGCACCAGAGTCATGGCAACAGAGCTGTATCAATGATCTCAGAAACTGGTTCTTTTTAATGGGGAAACTGTGAAAACTTGTATTCTATTCCGCATGAGTACCAGGATGAGTAAAATGGACCACTCAGATCTCACACATCTACAAACAAAACCCAACGCAATCATAAAGGTAAAACAGGGACAGATAGCTATATATCTCCTTTGCATTTTGTGGTAACGTGGTCCGAGCGAAAGCTATGCTCTTAAGAGGGGTAGAAAGGTGAACCAGTAGTGACCCAAACAACACAAGATCACAATCCTAAATATGGGGAAAGGCTACCCTTTCCTATTGAAAAGGCTGGTGGCAGTGCTTTTACAACAAACTACCATGACTTTTCCCGACCTCGAACACCGGTAGCTAAAAATCACGGGAGCCATGTTTTTCAAGATGGCTTCTTAAGCCCCTTTGTTTAAACTGCTCCCAGTCTTCTTTTTTGCCGTTTCATTTTTGAAAGGTCCTTCTAGAGTTTGTCTCTGCATGCCAAACCAGGTTTGGTCCCTTTGTTTGTGTGACTTTGGTGGGCTTCAGGAGTGAAGACCACCTCTGGTGTCTGAGTGTCTGGGGTGGGCAGGAAGTGAGGGAGATGCCCGAAACACTCTGTCCTTAGTCTCCTAGGAGACCCAAATGCACTCTGGCGTGATTGGTTGGCTGACTGCCCGGCAAGGACAGCCACCCTGCTGAGTGAGTGACAGGTAGGCTGGAAAAAATGGGAGAAAACTGTTTAAAAAGTGAGTCTCCAGGACTGGAAGGCAGAGTCGACCACTCGAATGAAAGAACTGAAGACGAGCTGGAAAAGGACGGCTGCTGCAACTCCTGGACCTTGGTTTGCCCGGTGAAGCCCTGCTGCATGTCCGAATTGCCAAAGCTCCATTCGACAGACAAGCTCCTTCAAGGATGGATTTTTCCTTTGAGTTGGTGGGACCAATCAACTCGTAAGACACCTGGATACCATTTTCAAGGCTGGATAGAATTAACCAAAGAGAAGGACACCAGTTTGTGTTCTTGAATCTACAGCTACTGGAAACTGCAGTGACTCGATCTTGTTTGCTTTCTTTGACAATCCTGTGCAGTGCAGGGTCCCCCGACGTCCTCTTCTTGTTCCCACGATTGAGGCTCAGGAACAGTGAGATCTGCAGGAACTGCCAGGAAACCACAACTTCAGTAGCATTTGTTTCTTCAAACTAAGGTACTGTGCCCATTCGATTGAGAAAACCTTTCTCTCGCAGTGAAAGTTTGTGGAACTTGTGCAGCTTGTCACCCGACATATGATTCTTTTTCGCCCAAACTACTTATATGAACTTTTGCAAAGACTTTACCGTTCAATACCAGAACTGCTCTTTCCTATCCAGAACACTAGCCCATTGACTTTGGCCTGGCTTATTGACTTGAATTGAACTATTCTGGAGAACTGTAACTATTTCACTGTCTATCAAGTATATGTAATCTATTCTGCTACCCTGTGCATTTTTAATTCTTTTGAAAGTTACTGAAATGCCATTTTGCTTCCACTTCAGGGGAGCCTAACTTGTTCAGAAACGTATTGGTTTAGTACTGAAGTATATCTGTGTATATTATTAAGTTTATTAACACTAGTGAATGTTTCATACATGATGTTGTTAATAAATTAATAAGTGTTTTACCAAGAAACCTTTGAGTATAAGTGTCTACTTGAACCACCGTGATTGTAAGTCCTCTGTGAAATATCTTGTACTGCTCACATTCCCTCTTGAGATATGCCTGACTGTTCAGCCCTGCTACCTCTAAACTGTGTAGTTCAGACTTATACCAAAGGTGGGTTTTTGCTTACATCTGTAGCCCTAATTGTATGTGGTGGTCCCAGAGGGAACTACATGCAGTTCTGTCTAACAATGTCCAATCAAGGTTCTACAAATTACAGGGCCTGCAGTTGTTGCTCAACTTATAGTAAGAGCACTTTTAGGGAAGCTTATAACTTTGCCCCCCTGGACTAATCCTCACCAAACTTTGGGAAAATAATGTATTACCCCATTTAAATGATTCTGTAAAGGTTGATGTGGTTTTGTCAAGGGGGGCAAAGTTATAGGGGGTCCCAGAGACTGAATGAAAAAGAAAATGTTGCTTGCGCCCACAGCCCAAACTGCTGGATGGATTGTTACCATATTTACTCCAGGAGGGGCAGTTTGGTCTGAAACGCATGCTTTTCTAAATTGGATTAAATCTGCCCAATAGTTTTTTGTTAAATTGCCAAAAAGTAGGTAAAAATCAATTAGTGATAACTGGGTCTGGTCTGTGGACGTGCCCACGTATTGAATGGTGAAAAACCTGAGGTGCATCATATTTATTTTAACGGTTGCCACGTTGGACACGTGAACAGCTGCTGGTATCTGCGGATATGGCTGTGGGGAAAATGTCTGGAAAACACATTTTGGGTTATTTGGTGGCCAAAAGACGGCCTGAAAACAGCGGGGGAGTGAAATACAGATGATATGGAGCTGTTTTAATAGGTGAAAAAAACGGTGTGCAGTTGCCACGGTAGTCTGCAGACAACGCTGTGCACAAACAGTTTGGAAAACACCTGGGGTTATTTGGTGGCCAAAAGAGGGACTGGAAAGGATGGGGGAGTGGAATACAGATGACATGGAGCTGTTTTTATAGGTGAACAAGGGAAGTGCGGGTGCCGCCGAGTCCGCTGTCAATTTTTGTGCCCGCGGGCATCATTTGTTCAGAACGAGTTTTGTTATGTGAAGGTGTATTGTATGTACTTGTTGTATGGTTTAATTCAATTGTGGTAGTTGTGGCCAGTGGCCAGATTCTTGGGGGCATGGCCATAGGCCACTGGCCACATAAACTAAAGTAATATGTGTATAGTAATTATAGGTACTGTCGGGGGAGTATAGAGTATGTGTAATATGGTGGAATGATATAATTGAAGTGTATATGGTATTTATGATTGTAGTACAATTAAAGATAGTTCTTATGGAATATGTATTTGTTTATACGTGGTATAGTTACTTTGTTGCATACATTAATGAAGCTGGAATCGCTGATTTGCTTAATCAAAAAAGGTACAATTTTTTAAGCAGTATAGTTTAAAAGCTTTCATTGCATAACATTGTACATACACATTAACTTTTTTTACCCTCATAAACAGTACATTCTATTTACCTATGTTTGGTACAACATTAGTGTGTGCTACACTGTTGTATTGACATGAAATAATAGTTGGGTCATTGGGAAGCACATTCCATGGAGGATTACAAAAAAACAAATATAATTATGTGAGTGTAAGTGTGATAGTATGTTTGTTTGAAGTGTGTTGTAATTAAGGGGATGTTTAAAGTAGTTTACCTGTTGGCGTATTTTAATTATATTAGACTTTACAAGAAATGTTGCAGTAAAAATAACTGTGATGGCATATTCGAGTTTATTGCAGTGAAGGGTATTTTTAAAGTAGTAAGATACCTGTTGCCATATTCTAACTATCTTGGCTTTTAAAAGTACTATTGTAGTATTATGGATATAGTTAGATACATGTTAGCTTTTCTAACTGTTTATTTTTCTACAGTTTAGTGAGTAGATTTGGATTGAAGGAATATTAAGTAGGCATTTGTTAAATTTGCTGGTAACCTATGTTTTGGAGTAACAGATGTGTTGTTACATTCAAACTAACCTCTTATTTTTTTACATATGCAGTATAGCGGACTGAAGTTGTTTTAGCACCAGTATGGTAGATTATGCCCACTGTTGAGAAGGTTTTCTTGCCAAGAGATACCTGTGAAGTGAAGCCTTTAAGCTTGCAGCGGTTTTTTGTACCATCTGCATTATACCTTAGAAGCATTATTATCACATATTGGCCATGTGATTTCATTTTTATGTTGGAACAATTGTCTGAATTGCAAAAAGGGTATACTATTCCATGATTTGTATCCTGCAGAAGCTGGTGAAATGGAAAAGATTCACAATTCGGTATGGATACATATACAGATTGTTCATTAGGGATGTGCTCTTGTAAAATATGTTTGCAGAGAGTGCATGTTTATGTCCACATGGATAAAATCTGAAAGATTTAATTCACATGGGTGTTTTCGGTTTCCAGTACTTGTAGTAAGTACATTAGGAATTATTGTGGATCTTCTTGTGTGTTTATGGTAAATGTTATCACTCCTGCACAGTAGTACGATTCTTGCCTTATACATAAGACACTGTAAGTGCTGTCAGGATTATTTGTGGCATTTCAATGAAGATCAAACATTTGCAAACACAACTGGTCCGAGCAATTTAAGTAATTGTTGTGAACAATTGTCAATTGGAAGAGAAGATTGATTGTTACATTTGAATAGCATTTTACTCCAGTTGTGTGGCTGAATTTAAATGGACCAAACAGTTGTACCGCTGCGTCCTATGATGGGCCTGCAGTTTCTTTTTGTAGAAGTGATATTTGTCTCTTTTTCTTCTGATGGACAGAATTGAGTTTGTACTAGACATTTTTTTGGTTGTATTATTTGATGGATAAGCAGTTGTTTCTTTAGTGGTGTTTTTGGGAGATCATTTAGAGGTGTAACCTCTCTGCACTTGACCCAGGGCCCTGCTGGAATGGGTGCACTTACTCCCCCCTCTCTCACACGTCCGTCGGTATGCTGCATGATCCAAATTTAATAGGACTAGTACTTTCTGTCTTGTCCCCCCTTTTTTCTCCCCTACCTAATTCGGTTGAGCCTGAAACACGTCATGCACTTGCACTAGGAGAACTGCCTCCAGGCCTAGTACACTAGTTACTTTGTTGTTAGATCATTCGGAACCTTCAAGGCCTAAGAATAACTACTGTATTCCCTTTCTCCCTTCCCGACTTGAAGTTCCTTGAAGCACTTCACTTGTGTATAAGCACTGTACAAATGATCAATCCATAAATTAATAGTTTCTGTTTGTGTTAGTTTTCTTTTTAAAGCTTTTTTTTTAGGTACAGGATACATATCTAGATGGGGGCCTACAATGCCTGTAGCCTGTCGTATTGTAGGATGCAAGGAATGTCAATGTTGACTTTATTTGCATCAAAGTTAACTTGGAACAGACCAACGAGAGTACACAGAAATTAAAGTGCCATGTAATCCACACCGTCTTTAAAGACTGTACTGCCAATATCAATCAATTCTTGATATAGGGTTAAGCATTGCGATTTGTGAATAGTGACAGTATATCCAATAGATAAAGAGAATTGTTCTCTGTGTACGTACATGTCTTTGAAAAGAAGGAAACATTCTAGTGTGTGGCCAATTTGTTTAACTTCTGCAAGTTTGTCAAAGTGGATGTTGACAAACTGAATGTTTTTGTCATGTGGCTATGCTTGGAAGCCAACAACTGTACCAAGTTCTCGATTGACTAAACATTGTTCGATGTCAAGGTTACGTTTTAGAATTACTCTGCAGTTTATACACAGAGTTAATACTTTTTCTAATCCAGCTGTGCTGGAGATATATTTAGTCATGCTGTTGCTTGTCGACACATAAGGAGTGTCAAGCTGTGCTCTTCTAGTTTGTATGCAGAGCTGATATGCAGTATGTGTTGCATTTATTTTTTAAACATTATCTCCTTTAATTGACTACATCTTGCAAGGGATGGCATTAAGGACATGTTTTTTGTATTTTGTAGAAATAATTGTTCCATGACATCAGGAGCCAATGTGTTTCGCCCATTTAGAGCATGGATTACTCTACTTTTTAAGATGGGTTTTATATCTTTAGTAAGCAGACCAGTTCTAATGCTTTTTAAAATGTTAGCATAGGTCAGGTCTACAGGCTAGCCCCTGTTTTGAGTTAATTCTTCGTAGTGAAAATGTTGCGAGAGATTTGTGTTTCCAATGCTGCCGAGTGTGTACAGCATTGTTTGTGTCATAATGTTTTGAAAATAGGTTGAACTTTTATTGGTGTTGACTATAGGAGATCTCAAAAAACAATAACTTGTATCTTCCGAACAGTTCTTCTTAGTCAGTTTCTTGGATTTCTTGAATTCTGAGGTGAATTAAAGCCAACATAAGGTTGTAAACCATGTTAATTCTTCTATCAGGAGCACTTTCAATTGTTTCAGAATTCTGCATACTTCAGTAGAAGCTTCTGCTGATATTTTGTAGCTTTCTAATTTGTTTTGGTATTCTACTGGGAGGAGCAATAGTCAGTGTAAAGTCCCACATCCTATGTTGTAGGCACCTAAACCTCTGGGGCCTGTTACAACAGCCAAAATGTTGTTGTTTGTTTAGTTTTGTAGAAATGTGCTGATTATTTTAATTAAGAATGCATTACCAGAAGCAACTTCACCACTTACATACAGGAGCAGAGGTTAATATTTTTTCAGCTACGCTTTTTATTTTCATGTTTAAAACCATGTTCAATTTCTTCTGTGACCTCCGGATAAAGGGTTTAGTTTAGTTTAGTTTATTATTTGTATAGCGCGCCAAACCCTGGAGTATCAGGGCGCAAACAGACAAGGATATGCTCAACTTGGTTGCAGGTACATAGAAATCAGATGAAGGTGCAGAGATGCGCTGAGCTTGGTTACATATATGCTCGGCTAATTGCAAGTACAGGAAAAGGCAGGAAGTGTAGACATAGACATCAGCAATATTACAGCAAGCAGATATGAACAAGGGGAGATCAAGGACAGGGGAGCAAGGAGCATGCTCCTGTTCGCGTAATATAAAGTTATATACAGTAATGTACAATGTGACAAGTGGACTAGTTAGCTGTCGTTAGGGAGAGATCAAGGACAGGGGAGCAAGGAGAGATCAGGACAGGGGAGCGAGGAGCAGGCTCCTGTTCACGTAATATATAGTTATATACAGTAATGTACAATGTGACAAGTGGACTAGTTAGCTGTCGTTGGCTCTCAGCCACCTAGTGAGGTTTTGTCTAAATTTTGCGAAAGGCTGAGGTTCTCTGACATCATGCGGGAGGGAGTTCCATAACTGCGCAGCCTTGACCGGGAAGCTATTTCCTCCTATAGTGGCAAGTTTGAAACGCGGGACTTGGAGGCAGTTTGCGTTGGCTATTCTGGTAGGTCTGGAAGAAGTCCTTTTGCGTAATCTATCCATGAGGTAAGGTGGAGCTTTGTTGTTGATACATTTGTGGGTGAGGGAAGCGATTTTGAGATGAATTTTGTCTATGGTGGCGAGCCATTTGTATTCTCTTCTTGTCGAGGATATATGCTCGTTTCTATTAATCTTGAGTGCTGCTCTCAAGGCATTATTCTGGAGCACTTGAATTTTGTGGATGGTCTGTTTATTAGCTCCAATGTAAAGTCCATTACAATAGTCTAATTTGGACAGTATCAAGGCTCTGGCAAGTGTAATGCAACTATCTGTGGAGAGGAATTGTTTGCTCGCTCTGATAAGTTTGCATGTATATGCGGTGGCAGAAGCTAGAGAGTTAACTTGTTTGGTAAAGTTCATGGTGGCGTCTAGGTAGAATCCTAAGGTTTTTACTTCATGAGCTACTTTTATGTTGTTCCCATCAATAATGAAGTTGTCGTAATCGGGGCTGAGTTTGGATATATAGGTAGTGGTGCCCAGGATGATAAGCTCAGTTTTATCATCGTTCAGGCATAGGCCGTGTGTGGCCATCCATGCCTGAACGATGCTATAGATCCTGTTCACTAGGGCCAGGTCCTTGGCGTAGTCTCCTGAGAGCGGGAGGAGGATCTGGGTATCGTCTGCGTAGTTAGTGTAGGCGATACCCAGATGATCCATTTCATCAAAGAGAGGCTTCGTGAAGACATTGTAGAGGGTGGGTGACACACAAGACCCTTGTGGAACACCGCATGTTATAGGGATTGGATCTGCTGAGGCTGATGGAGCGAAGACTCTCATGGTCCGATTACTCAGGAATGACTTGATCCAAATTATGGCCTCTTTTGAGAAGTGGGCTGCCGAGTCGAGGTGACTACAGAGGACTGTGTGGTCCACTAAGTCGAATGCCGCTGATAGGTCCAGGAGGAGAAGTAGGGCCGCTTGGCCATTGTCTCTGCAATCGTCTATTTGGGCCTTAAGATCTATTAACGCTGTCTCGGTCCCATGTTGCGGGCGGAATCCTGATTGACGGATTCCAAGTAGGTGGTTAGACTCTAGGAAGCTTTGAATTTGCAAGTAAGCCACTTTATCTAAAATTTTTAGGAGAAAGGGCACAGTCGTGATGGGCCTGAAGTTAGTCGGAATGGTAGGGTCAAGGGTTTGCTTCTTTAGTAGTGGCAGTACCCAGGACTCTTTTAGGTTGATCGGTACTGAACCTGAGGTGAAGGAAGAGTTGATTAGTTTGGTTATAAATGGCGACAGTTCTCTCGCAGCATCCTTGATGAGTTGTGCTGGGCATTGGTCGCCTTTGCAGTTAGACGGTTTGAGTCCCAGGATGACCTTTTCTACCTCTATGGGCGATACCTTAGAGAAGCAGAAACGGGTTCCCAACTTGGGCTGTGGCGGTGGCGCTGAGCTCTGAGGGATGTGTGGTGTTAGTGATGCCTTCTTGATGGCAATTTTGGTTTGTAGGTTTGCTACCTTGTTTGTTAAAGGAAGTTGTATGCTAGAGCACCATTTTTTATCCTTGGTGCAGTTTTCTTGGGGTACAATGGGTGTTTCCAATTCTTTCAGAATGCTGAACAGTTCTTTGACACTAGATTTTGAGTTGGATATTCTAGTATTGTAGGTTTCTTGTTTGGCTAATAATATTTCTTTCTTGTACTGGGAGGAGGCTTTGGAGAGGTTGAGTTTATTTTTGACTGATGGGGAAAGTCTCCAAATAGTTTCAAGTTTTCTTTTGGCCAGCCTAAGATTTTTTAGGTGGGGCGTGAACCAAGAATTGAGGTGTTTTTTAGGTTTGCTATTTCTTAGTTTGAGCGGGGCTATGTGATCCAGGGCTGAGGACATGGCTGCATTATAATGTTCGACTAACAGATTGGGGTCCATGCAGTCGGGTAGTGAGTTTAATTTAGGTATTATAACGGGCATTAGATTTTCTACTGTCATTAGTTTTTTATTTCTCGTTGGCAAGGGTGGGGCAAGTGAGGACGGGGCAGTGACCCGGTGGGTTGTCACTGAGAATAATAGCAGGTGGTGGTCAGTCCAGATCTGCGGTACAGAATCCGTAATATTTACTTTGCAATTATGTTCTGCTATCCAATCAAGGATGCGACCTTTGTTGTGGGTGGGTAGTTCAACTTTTTGGATGAATCCCAGCTCTTTCAAGGTCAGAGCAATCGCTGACGATTGGGTGTCCTTATTGTCATTATAGCCTCGATTAAAGTCTCCTAGCACTATTGTTTGGGATGTATTTTTTAGGTTATTGGACAGGGATGTCGAGATGTCCTCAGAGAAGGTTCCGATAGGACCTGGTGGTCTGTAGATGAGGATGATGTTTAGGGTTTGGGAGTTGGCGATGGTTATTTTGACCGTGAGGCATTCACAGGATTGCATATTGGTAGTAGTGATGATCCTCATGTCCAGGCTAGTTTTAGCTATGATTGCTAGACCTCCACCTCGGGAGGTAAGTCTGTCCGCACGTAAGATTGTATAGTTGTCTGGGACTGCTAGTGATAAGGCTGGGCCAGCCGCATCATGTAGCCAGGATTCTGAGATGGCCAAAAAGTCTAAGTTGTCTGTAGCAATGATATCTGAGATCTCTGTGGCGTGTGCGACTAGCGACCTGGCGTTTATAAGTGCACCTTTGAGATATGATTTGTGGTCAGCTAAGTTAGGGCTGGTGGTGTTCTGACTACCTTTAGTTGCCTGTTTGGAGTTATTTATTTTGGGTCTGTTGGGCTTAGGCTGTTTCCCAGTAGGTTCCGCAATACCCTTCAAGGGTAACTGTATTTTGTTTCGGGATTTTGATAGTTCAGCCTTCTTGGCTGGTAGCTCATGCAGTTTGGACAGGCGAGCACGTAGTCTAAGGTTTCTGTCTACAGTGTTGCATGGCCTTTGTAGGGTGGTGCTATCTGGATAGTGGGTCATTTTAAGTCCAGTATTGGGTTGTTGTGTGTTGAGCATGATATGGCAGGTGCAATGGGTGGAATAGGACGTGGTGCAAGGACTCAGAGTGTTAACTTTGGTGCTTATTTTAGGTGGATGTATTCCTAATGTGATGAGGAGGGCGATATACAATGGTAGCCAGGGTGACCTGTAGGCAAGACCCAGGGAGTACATGCTAAGTGACTGGATAATAATCCGATAGGAGTAGTTTCGGTGGCAATTGAGGTGGCTAAGACTAGGCAGGCTAGATGCAGCTATCAGGCTAGGTGCAGTTTCAGTAGCAATTTGAGAAGGCCAAGAACAGGCGGGCTAGATGCAGCTGTCATGCTGGGTACAGTGTCAAGGCACAAGGGCACAATACAAGTCAAGTGTGGTCTATTACCGACCATGGGGCACAATGCAGATCAAATGTGGACAATTAGCGACCATAGGGCACAGTACAGAGCAAATGTGGTCTATTAGCGACCATAGGGTACAATGTAAGTCAAATATGGTGACCATAGGGCACAATGCAAGTCAAATGTGGTCTATTAGCGACCATGGGGCACAATGCAGATAAAATGTGGTCTATTAGCGACCATAAGGCACAGTACAGATCAAGTGTGGTCTATTAGCGACCATGGGGCACAATAGGGCACAGTACAGGGCAAGTGTGGTCTATTAGCGACCATAGGGTACAATGTAAGTCAAATATGGTGACCATAGGGCACAATGCAAGTCAAATGTGGTCTATTAGCGACCATGGGGCACAATGCAGATAAAATGTGGTCTATTAGTGACCATAGGGCACAGTGCAGAGCAGGTGTGGTCTATTAGCGACCAGGGGCACAATGCAGATCAAATGTGGTCTATTAGCGACCATAAGGCACAGAACAGATCAAGTGTGGTCTATTAGCGACCATGGGGCACAATGCAGATAAAATGTGGTCTATTAGTGACCATAGGGCACAGTACAGAGCAGGTGTGGTCTATTAGCGACCATGGGGCACAATGCAGAGCAGGTGTGGTCTATTAGCGACCAAGGGGCACAATACAGATCAAATGTGGTCTATTAGCGACCATGGTCTATTAGCGACCATAGGGTACAATGTAAGTCAAATATGGCGACCATGGGGCACAATGCAAGTCAAGTGTGGTCTATTAGCGACCATAGGGCACAATGTAGAAGTTGAGATACATGTACTGTTTCTACATGTGGCAATGGTAAACAGGCTGGATGCCGTATGCTAGAGAGGGCCCATATGGGTGCCCAAGCGTTCTAGGAAAGAGAAAAAAACAGGCAAGTGGCTGGAATCTGGAGTACAACTAGGGGAGGCATATGGCCTACCTTGCGTCTGGCAGGGCTCGTAACCGACGCTCCTGAAACCTGCTGCTCCTGCAATAGGTTGCGGGATCTCCTACTCCACCGGCCTTCGGTTGTGATGGTGGCATAGAGATCATACTGCAGGTATGAGCACGGGCAGAGTAGCGTGCTCCAGCGTGCAAACAGGGGGCAAACAGGGGCCTTCAGGTGAGGCCGCCGGCGTTTCCGCCTGCCGGCAGATGTGGCCTATTCAAAGGCTGCTAGTAGCCTAGCAACGAGGCACCAGCCTCGATATGGCGCCGCGCTGCGCCCGGCATCATAGGGTCAGGCAGAGGAGGTCAGGCAAAGCGATGTCGTGGTCCCGTGCACAAAGCCTTGTACAAAATCGGGTGTCTTTCTACAGGCAAAGGTGCTCAGGGGCATGGGAGCCTTACCATGGTGGATGGCTCTCCGGAACGTCGTGGTGTGGCTGGGTGCCGTAGGTGGGCATCGGCGTGGGTCGGCTCGCGCTCCGGATGCGAGCTTCTGATAGTGAAAGATCCTGGAGTTGAAAGGGCAGAGATTCTGGCCCCTGGCTCCTACGGCTCCAAACAGGCACCCAACAGGCCTTAGAATGGCCTTCGAGCTGGCCGCCGGCGTAATCCGCCTGCCGGCGGTTCCAGCTGATGTAATTGAGGCTCAGCCTCGGTTTCAGGCCACGCTGCGCCCGGCATGGGCGAGTCAGGCGCCGTGTGGGGACAGGGTCAGGCAGGCCCTGTCCGTGTTCCCCGCTCGGCGTGTGGTTCCTCTGCTGGGCTGGGGGTGCTGGGGGGGCTCCTGCCCTCGCCCCACGATGAGGAAGAGTGGAGTGAGGGGGTTAGCAGGCACCCAACAGGCCTTAGAATGGCCTTGTTCATTGTTCAGGGTGAGTTGTTCATTGTTTATCTGTGATTTAAGCACTGACAAGTCTTCTTCAGATTGTTTAGATTGATAAAGGGTATTTTCTACCTCAGTCATGGCTATTTATGCTTAATTTAGAATGTGTGGTTCTCCAAGTGGTTGTTGGCTTCCTGTAAGGAAAGGTTGACTACCTTCAGGAGTGTCTTTATCTAGTTGAGCTTCAATGTATTCCTCTTGTTGGTGTTCATTTTCCAACATTTCTATATATTGTTTCAAATTGACATTTGAAACAATATATATTTCAGCTTTAAATGAGTGATAGTTACCTAATAATTCTTCTTCTTTTCTACAAGATTGAAAAAAGTTGCAGTAGGGCCCTGTAGTACAGTTCTCTATGTTGCAGAGATTTAAATGGTAACTTAATATGTTTAATTAGGCTGAGTTTGGTATGTTTCACTAGACTTTCTTCACAAGTTGAGATTAAATATTTGCTAGTTGTCTAATCCGGTGTGACATTGTTTTTGTAGGAATCTTTTTGGGCTATGACGTACAGGCCCATGTTTTCCAAAGCAGTACTTCTGTTTCGGTAGTATGTGTCAATTAAATTGTTTTTTAAAATGTCCTGGCTGTTGGGATCATTTGTGGCTAACTATTCTATCTCTTGGTAGGATTTTAGTACTCTTGTTTGCGATGAAGCTTGACCAAAGGTTTAGCTAAGACAATGTGCTCAGATTTGCCATATAAGGCTGTACCTGTTGAACGGTCTGCAGCTCTGTAGCAATCGCCGTCTATGAAAGACCATTTTTATCCCGAAACTGTAAGCTTTTGGTGACAGTGTTTTGTTAGATGATATGTCATTCCAAAGGTTTATAGCTGTGTTTTCTCAGCTTTGGTGAGATAGGCTGTGACATATTTTACAACTGCAGTGGAATTGTATGCAAATACTTTGATGCCTATGTTTGCATTCCACAAGAGGGCAATGATTAGATTGTAATAATTGATGTACTTGGATGCTTTGTCCCTTTTAATGTATGTGTTTTTAGGAGGTTCACATTTTACACTGTGTCTAACAGAAGACATCAAATTATTTACTTGTCCTTTTTTGCAAACTGGTCTAGGGAAGCCAAAGCGACATTTGGTATAGCATTTACCCTTGTTTTTATATCTATCTCACAGTATTTGCCACACTTTCATTTTTGGAAGCGTATGATGTGTGTACATAGTTTACTATGTGTGGTTTCTGAAGGGATGTCACAGGTAATGCATTTTTCAATAAACCGTAAAACAGTGGCATCACTGTCATGGCCAAATTTGGTAGCATCTTATATCCACAAAATAAGTGTTGGACTTCTCTGAGCAGAGGGGTAGTTTTAATGCAGATGAAGTGCAGCATGGCAATGAAGCGATGGTGAAAGTACCTTGATACATTTACAGTGTCAAGAGAACAGAGACCTCTTGGTGTTTATACATTTATTCCATCTTTATTTTGGTTTGCAGTGCACTAGAAGTTGTGCAAGTTATCCCATGAATACTCTGCACAACTTAAAGTAACAAACCATCTCGGTGGGCCTAGGTTCCTTAGCATACAAAGTACAACAGTGTGACGTCAGAACCAGTATTCTTTTGTACCACGCATGTTTGCCAAGCGATTTGTGATACTTGACTGCAAAATGTAATCTTTGTCTTTTATCTTTTGAAACAGTTGAGTAGTGGAAATGTTTAAAAAAAATAGAGCCCGTTTTTAATGTGTTTGCAACTCCATAACTTAGAGTTCACTTTTGAACAGCCGGTGGAAAATGTATTCTACATTTCTTCTGAATCTAGGGTCTTCAGAATGCATTTGTAAAGACCGATATTCTGATGCACTAATTTGCATGGATCATTCATCATATCTTCCCCCTTTTCCTGTAGGAAAGAGTAGAGGAAAAGAACGCTTGTCTTGCTCATTGGAGATCCTTTAGCTTGATGCATTTGATATGTTTCTAATGCATTTTCAATGGTGTCTTTGTAGTGTAGTGGCTGAATTGTATACTGGTCTAAAATGTTGGCTTGAGTAATAGGATCTACACATTCAAATTCACCAGTTGCTGGTGAATCTTGAATCATTTGCATGGTTTCTCTTAGGTTTTCCTATATATTTATATCTTTGTAGTATTCATTGTTTTCTGTCAGATATTGTAGGTCTAGTGTAACTTTTTTTAATTCGCCTAGTGATTGCCAAATATGTTTGTCTTTTAGGACTACTAGGAAAATAGATTAGAAGAGTATAAGAAAAGATGTACTATGTCATAATACTCAGCAAATTCCTAACAATCAGTTTATATCAACTGCTGAACACAAGCCGGCTAACTGATTATACTTAAATTGGTACACAGAAACACTTAGAAGCTAGCTTCCTTCATTAAGTAATCAGCCATATGCATAATCAACTGTCTTCATTTATTTATACACTGACAGCACTAAGCGTATCGGTTAGTCTATTAGATTTGCGATCTCTGTATACACGTCTCCCTGTCAACAGGACGTGCCAGAACACTCCCTTCACGATATGTCATCACACTGTACTGCATGGTATCCTAGGGCAACCAAATAGCATACAGACAACAGAGCCACCAGCGACAGCTTTCTATATGGATATAGCTGAACATTGCACGGAAACATTTTCTTTTTAGCGATTGAACTTTTCACAGAGTTGATAAAAAATGATCTGCACTGTTAATTCAAATGCTGATGTACGAATTTGTCTAATACAGGCACAGCCTTACCAACATTGTTTAAGGATGAAGTTCTAAAGTGCTGAACACTCTTTTACTACTAATAACTCGAGTCTGCGTCAGATTACAATCTCTGTCACTGCTCGCATCTAATTGATGGGGCAAGAATTATTATTTACGGACAGTAGTTCAAATATTATTATATCACCTTGATAATCTAGGATATAGACATCCATTTTAAGAACCTGTAGGTTTACGTTCACACATTTACATTGCAGGAAGGAAGAGTGGCATGACCACTAGAATACACACCTTCATTTGATTTTCCAAGACTTCAGGTATAATGAGGCTATTTGATTTTATGCACATGGCAATATGGTAATAAAATGAAGCTGATGAATGAAGTGTATTTCCTGTTTGATTTGTTAGCTACCTTTCTAAACATAATTTATTTGATATTTTAATTGTAGAACCCAACCTCAAGAAGGAACACTGTCCGAAATGCTTTGGCGGTAGATGCTCTGTCCAACCAATATGGATAAATAAATTGAATAAAATAAGAGACTTTTTTATTTCACACACATAAAGGAGGATGCCTCAGGAGCAACCTGCTCACCTTGGAAGCAAGACCATATGGAGCAACATAGGTTTGATACCCGGGTCTGCACTTAGAGACCTCTGGGTATTAAGCACATTATAAATAACCTATCATATCATATCATCATCATTTGTTGTGATGATTAAACCAATCAAGGAAACACTGAGTATATAATTTCAACATGCAGTAGTTTTCACTAGATTTCTTGGTGACCGCAGTTCTGGTGAAGAATTCACCAGACACTTTTTTGCTTCTTGTCGTTTGTAGTTGCACCATTAACTAGTTTGATCAAAGATTGATCTATTGGCCATTGTACTCCTAAAGTTTCTTTTAGATCTAATTGCAAATATTCTACTTTGCTACATATGCCTTTAAATTGTTGGAGAGCTTTTAGAAATGGTAATATTTCTAAGTTATAAGCGATAGCACGCAATGGCATTTGATTATTGTCAAGCTTTGTATTGCAGTGCGTGTAAACTATTGAGGCATCAGTTATTTTGTATTTATTTTAAGCTGTTACATATAAAGCTAATTGGAACCATTGGGATTCCTCAATTTTCTCTATTTTGTAGACCGTATCTACTATTTTTGTGCTCTTTTTAAAAAAGGTACTGTGACAACAGACACATACATGGTCTGGTATTTCAGCACATGTGTTTTAAAACTTAGCTATTTATTTTTGTATGTGTTTGTTAGGAGGTTGGTGTTTGTGAGGATTCTGCTAATGTTTTCTGAAATTACTCAATTTTCTAAGACAACTTCAGCGCAAAAGTATTCCCTTTGGAGGTGCTCTTTTTCTCGAAGGAGCTATTTAGCTGTTCCATGCAGGAGAATGTCATTTAAATTTGCAGTTCTAAAGCAGGACTTTTTGCATAGTATAGTCTATGCACAAGATTACGTGTAGCGGAATGGTGTGTTGCTAACATTTTGATGTGGTGGAAGGTGCTTTTGCAAGCAGTTCCTGAAATGCAGGCTAATGAATGTCATTGAAGTCCAGTGTGGCTGCACACTGGACAAGAGTCCATGGTTTGTCAAGTTTTCATTTTAGTTATGTCTTTAAGTATAACACAATGATTGAAGAATTGTCATGAATACTGTAGCCATACATTACGCATTGAGCTGCATGTCCATTTATACACTGGACAGTTTGTTTGGGCGAAAGGGATATTTGGGTGGAAGTTTGTTGGGGCTGTTTTCTATGAGGGTTTCTTTTATCACAATTCTATCTGCTACCATTTCATACCCTCGGCCATTATTGTCTATGTGTTCTTGTTCATAAGCTTCTTCGTTGAAATATGGTTCCATGTTGCTTATGTGAACTCATTTACCTCCACAGAAGTTTGAAAAGGTATATATATATTGAGATTGCTCATGTTTAGAAGTACTTTGTGTAATGTATTGATTCATTTAGTTAGTGGTTTTATTCTGTTTAAAATAAATATAACAGTGTTCTCTTTAGTAGAAATATGCTGTAAATTAGAGCTTTGAGGATTCGTTTTCTGCAGTCATTTTTTAATTTTGACTTTTCAACTGTCTTTATAAGATTGTGAAGAACTCTATTTTTTGTCAAATTATTTTTTTTGGAATGCTTGTGGCTACGTTAACATTGGTAGATATAGTGTTAGGTTCATTAGTAGGCCTGCTTTTGTACATCTTTTTTTTACTTTTAGTTTTTAGAAGAGGAGCCATACTTTTATAGTGGTTGATCATTTTGGTTTTTTGAATAATGTTACTAGCTGTTTTATTTTTGTTTAAATGTTTCTATACATGATTTGAGAGTTGGATTATAAGGCTTGCTTTTATTCTTATCTGCTCTATTTCTTTCTTTGTTTTCCAAAGAGTTTCTTTGTTCTGTCTGTTGAGGAAGAATAACTTGTGTGTTTGAAAGTTATGGAATGTATGTGCATGTATTGTGGATGAATGTGTGGGTGGTATTTTAGAGATGAAGAGAGTGCTGTGTGATTTTGTAGTGGAATGATAGGTGCAGTTGGGAAGGTTGTAAGAGTAAGTGTGTGTGTAGGTGATATGGGCTTTGGTTAGTGAGTAATGGGGTGGTGGCATGATTGAATAAGTAGGGACATTATGATGTTTTGAGGAAATAAGTGGTTGCAGTAATGGTGCTGTTTAGATTGCAATAGAAAGAGTGTGAATGTTGCAATATAACGAGTATGAGTGAAATAAATATTGATAAAAAAAGAATACTCTTGTCTAATATATAGTGAACGTACATTGTTACAATTAGAACATTATACATGATATATTGATGTACTTACTTTGTAGGTTGTGAAGAGCATTCTTTTTTTTAGGTAGCTGTCTTTGGCAATCTTCTTCTTTCCTATAATTGCAAAGGAATGTTAGTGGGTATATGCGGAAATGGTGACATACTTTTAATAAGCAAGGTTGTTATTTTTGAAGGAAGGAGTTGTTGGGAAAAAGAGTTAATAAAGTTGTGCTATGGGTGGTGTACGAAAGTGTTAACTATGTTGTTAAAACAATTGGAGTATGAGTAGTGCTGATTGGCACATTAGAAGGAACAGTGCAAACATGGGTGTGAGAAAAAGGTGCATATATAGGTTTTTTTGTGCTGCTGATTTGGATAGAAGAAGTACTGTGGTTGTGGTGTAGGGTATTTGTAATATGCTGCAGTGTTTTTAAAGAACACATGAAACTTTGGCCTAGTGGTAAGGCAATGGCAGATTGTTGTTGGAAAGGTGTTTGGTGTCTTATAATAGAGGTTCGGAGAGAAGAGTACTTTACATGTAAGGTGAATTATTGTGTATAGATACTTTGGTGGTATACACATATGTGTGAGCAGGTGGAGAATGGTGGCAGTGTAAGGGATGTAATGAGTGAGGTTGGAAAGTGTGTCATATATATGGAAAATGCTGACCGTTTAAAATTGTTTCTTTTTAGCAGAATTTTCATGGAAGTTAAAATATCCAGATGTGCATTTATAGCAGCACTGTGTGTAACTTTTTTTGTAAAAGAAAAGAAAAGCAGATGGAAAAGATTTGTAGCACCTTTGTAAGTGGCAACTGTTGTGTGGAATTTTAATATGTTGGCAGTACATGCATACTTGCCAACATGATCCAAAAATGTTGCACAAATGTTTTGCATCTGTGCTTTTCTTTGTTTTACAAAGAAGTTACATGCAGTGCTACTGTAAATGTATATATGAATTTCTTAACTTTAACCATTGTAGAATAAATTGATTAAATTAAGTTTAAACCTCCTCACCCCCTTAATTGGACATGATGTCCATGCACACCGCAGTATTCCACTGACACCGCACGTGTCATCCGAGTCTTTTGAGGATGCCTGATATGGAAAGGGGACAGGGGAGACTGTAGACAGTCATGGAGGATCAGCCAATCGGGTTTCCTGGGTGTGATTTGTTGTGTGCAGGAAGACTGGGTAGCAAGAGTTATCTTTGTTGTGTGCAGTGAATACATCTATGGCTATGGCTTTGAGGAAGCAGACTGTCTGGATTGTGGCAGACTCTTGGATCCATTGGCTGAAGGTGTATTCTGAGCACTGTGGATTGTCTGACAATCTTGGATTTGATGAATTTCATGTTTCATGGTATGGAGTTCGGGGAATGAATTGGGCGGAATTCCTCCCGTTTTGCAAGAATATGGATAACTTGAAGCATCCGGAAAACATTGTCATTCACAGTTTTTTGAGGGATGTTGGGATGACATCTTTCCGTACTGAAAATATTAAATTTGATATTGTCAACATTTTGCAAAGAGATGGACTGCATCTCAATAATTTGATGTTAGGAGTGCTGATGCAATTGCTGGTGTGCATTGTCTGTGATCTTGTGGGTATGTTATGCAACTTGTCATTTCACACACTCATTGCATATACACAGATGGTGATATCTGGAATCTGGAGTCTTGCTGGTGAAGTTTCCAGGTTCCAAGTCTGTCAGTTGGTGGAAGAAAGTAGCTGGGGGTTGCTATATGAGCAGCTTATCTTAACTCCTATAAGCGTAACAATAAATGCCTGCTTGCTGACTCAGTTTGTGTGTGTCTCCCTCTATTCAAGTAATAACATGTTGGCAATGAGGAAAAGAAAAAACAAAAGGGTGAAGAGAAGCAGCAGCGACCCCAGGCGGAGCAGAAGTAGGGTGTTCGAGCCTAGAAGGGCCAAAGTCTTACCGGAAGCCACAGGTGAGGTTTAGGCTACTAAGGAAGGTTTGAAGCATCCACGACCTCCATTAATGACAAGTTCTGCCCATTGTGGGGCTAAACGGCCAACCTTAAAAAGCAAGTGCACAGAATCATTGGAGTGATTTTGCAGCCTATGGCCTCATTAAAGGAAAGGACCCAAAGCCGTCAAAAGACAGCATCAGGTTACCAAGGTAACCTGCATGAAGGAAAGGATGTTACTGTTTACCCAGCTGGCACAACTTGGGCTATCAAGCAGAGCACCATGCGCCAAGCAGAGTGTCAATAACTCGATGCTAGGTTGGAGATTAGAGGCAGTAGAGAATTAAGGAGGTATAATAAGGCTCAACGTCATGGTGGCAGCCCTTTGAATACAGAAACACAGTCATCACGTGAAAGAGACAAACCGTGAACATAGTGAAGCTTAACCAGATACCAACATTAAGAGGGTGAATTTCTAAAGGAGTGGAAACACACACTAATGACCAAAGGTAGTGAAGTGTCCAAACCCAATACAAATGAGGGTGGGTCTCCAGAGAATAGGAGACACCCAATGCTGTCAGATGGCATCTCCCAGTGGCACATTGTGGCTAATGTACCGGGCCCAGTATTCTTTCTGCCTATTCCTGGTGAACCCAGAGTGTGTTGGGCTAATTGGAGGGGTGGTTTACCAAGTATGTCTTGGCTGTGTTTGGAACCAACTACTCTAATTCTAGGAAGTATGCACTACTTTACCATTGTCTAGATGCAGATGGCCAGGATATTTTAATAACGGCAGGGTTGGAAGATGCTGGGGTGTATGAAAGGACGATGGCCAAACTTGACAAGCAGTATGAGGTGCGAGAGAAAATTATACTAGCAAAATATCTATTCGCAACCAGAGAACAAAAAAACTGGGGAGAGCACAGGGGAATTTGTCACAGCCCTGAGGGGTTTGGCTGTGAAGTGTCATTTCACTGATTGTCAAGAGGAACACTTGTGAGATCAGTTAATGATTGAGTGCAACAATAATAAAATAAGGGAAGGAGTGTAAATCCCAACTTGTCAAGAGTGATTGCGATTGCGAAATGTATTGAGCATATTGAAAATTGAATTAAGGCTCTCCTTCCCGACAAAAGTGCGAAAGCAGCAAGTTGGCACCAAAGGAAGGGTCTGTGAACAAGTCATCAAAGGCCAAAGGTCTCTCATAAATAATGGTCAAGAGGTTTGAAGAGGGGTGAGAGAGTGGAGAGAAGAGGGAGAGACAAGTGACACCAGTTCACATAACAAGAACACAGTACATTTGTGGGGTCCTCTGAAGGAGTTCAGGACACCTATGAACAAACGGTACTATATATGTGGCAGTGGGTCTCACTTGGCGTACAACAAGGAGTGTGTAGAGGTCCACATAATTTGTCGGGAATGTGGATGTAAGGGTCATGTGGCCCTCTGTTGCAAAAACTTCAGAGCCTGTGGGCAAGAGCAAGAAATTGTTGAAGATAATGAAGAAGATGATTATGGAAATATGGGGAAGGAGATAATAGGCTCAGTGCAAGCAGTGTCGGGAAAAGTGAGAAGAAGGAAGCCATGTGCCATCATAATAGTCAAGGGTGTACATATCTGAATGTTGATAGACAGTGGGGCTGATTAAATGCTCATAAGAGTTCAAGTGTGGAGGAACAAGTTTGGCTGCTGTATGCTGCAGGATCCAGAGATAAGGACCAATGCAGTGATGTTCCCATAGAGATCCTTGGCGAGTTTAGAGTAGAGCTTGAGTTTAAAGGCAGAAAGGCTGAGGGGGCAATCTATGTGGAAAGTAAAAGAGGGGAGTTACTATCGTGGAGTGACAAGGCTGAGTTGGAGATACGATTGGAGGCAATACATCCTGAGAAAGTGTTGGCAGTGGATTGATGTAAAAATCAATGACATTGCACCAAACTCGTCAGAAATTGGACAAGAAGTTTTTCAGAAAAGACTAGGGTGTCTCAAAGGTTTCTTACATCGTATTATACTCAGGGGGCAAGTAATACTTGCCCGTGTGTGACGCTAGTAAGCTTGCAGTTGTTTTTGGTACTATCAGTGTTGTATCATTTGCATAGCAATTTACACCAGTTGTGTTGGAAAATTTGAATGGAAAGACATTTCTGTGTCTGAGTGATTTGATGGAACTCCACTTGCTTTTCTTTGTTTGTGCAGTTGGATATGCATTTGCCTTTTCACTACATCTTTCTGTGGTTGTAATAGTTGATGGAGTAGCAGCTGCTTTGAATTTCTTTAGTGCTTCTGTTAGGAGATCACTTATACATTGTGTTTGCACTAGTTTTCTTTTACCAAGTTTTCTTTTTTGAGGAACAGGGTACATTTTGAGATGGGGTATGTGGAGTGCACATTTTCTGCCTTGACTTTATTTGTATCAAAATTGACTAGAAATAGTCCTTCAAGTGTACGTAGGCATGGCAATGCTACGTAACTCATGCCTTCTTTAAAATTGTGCTGCCAATGTCAATCAATGCCTGATATAGGTTTTGAACTTGCGATTTACGTATAGTGCCTGGATATGCAAGAGATAGAGAAAACTGTTCTCTGCATACATACATGTCTATGAAGAGAAGGAATCGGGCTCTTGAGCATCCTATCCTTTTAACTTCTTAACATTTGTCAAAGTGGATGTTGACAAACTGAATGTTTTTGTCACATGGGTATGTCTGGAAGTCAACAACTGTACCAAGTGCTGCATTAACTAAACCTTGAACATGTCGATGTTACGCTTTAGCATTAATCTACAGTTTAAACACAATGTTAACATTTTCTCCAAACCAGCTGTGTTGCAGAGAGAGTGTTCTAAGCTATATAGTCGTGCTGTGGCTTTTTGACACATAGGCCCTGCCATACCGTGCACGACTCTGGAGTTAATTTGCAGTATTGGATGCATTTCTTTTTTCCACTTTGTTTCATTCAATTGTGCACAGCTTGCTAGGGTTGGCATTAAGACATACATATTACATTTCTGTGTGATAATTGTTCCTTGAAATCAGTAGCAGATGTGGTATGCCTGTATAGCTCATGGATGAGTCTGCTATTTAAGATAGACTGTGCTTCCCTAGAAAGCACACCAATCCAAATGCTTTTCAAAATGTTAGCATAGGTGAGGTCTGCAGACTGACACATGTTTTGAGTGAGTTCTCTGTATTAGAAATTCTGAAAGAGATTGACATTGCCTATGCTACCAAGTATGTTACAACACAGTTTGTGTCCTAAGGTTTTAAAAATAGGTTGACCTTTCACTGGTGTTAATTGAACAAGATCTCTGAAAACAATAATGTGTTTTCCTCCAAAGAGTTATTTGTAGTTTGTTTTAAGGACCTCTTGCAATTTGAGGTGAATCAAAGCCATCATTAGGTTGGAGAACATGCTCACCTTATATATCAGGAGCATTTTCATTTGTTTTTGAATTCTGCGTAGCTCCATAGCAGCTTCTGCTGAAAGTTTCTAGTAGTCTAATTTGTTTTGGTGTTCTACTGGAAGGAGTAGCTCTCTGTTTAAAGTTACAGTCACACCAGCTGAAAGAATTGTTGCAGAAACTTGCTGATGATTTTTAGTGAGAATGTTTTGCCTTCATCACTTGCATACATGAGTAAAGGTTTATAGTTTGGACAGGTACAAGTTTTAGTTTCATGTTGCACACCATGTTCAATTTCTTTAGTTACTAGTTAATTCCAGGATAATGCTATGCTGTTCATCATTCGTTGTGATTTCAGTAGAGCAACGTTTTCTTCAGATTCCTCATACTGACACATTGTGTTTTCTACTTCAGTCATGGCTACTTCTGCCTCATTTACTATGAGTGGCTCTCCAAGTGGTTCTTGGCTTCCTGTAAGAGAGGTTTGACTGCTCTCAGGAGTGTCTACATTTAGTTGTACTTGTCTTCCACTTGTTGGCGTTCATTGCCCAATATGTTTGTGTACTGCTCTAAATGTATATCTGTTATCGTGCCATCACCTGCATTGAAAGCATCTTCATAGGAAGCATGGGCGTCCAATACATCTTCTTCTTTTCTCCATTGTTTAATACGTTGCAGTAGGGACATTTAGTAAAGTTCTCTATGTTGAGGATTTTGAAATTATAGCTTCATATGATTAATCAGGCTGTGTTTGGAAAGTTTAACCAGGCTGCCCTCACAACTTTTGACTATGCATTTACCTTTTTTCTCATCTGGTTTAATGTTATTTTTGTATGAGACATTTCGGGCTATGTGGTATAGACACATGGTTTCCAAAGCAGTATTCCTGTTTGGGTAGTATGTTTACAATAACTTGTGTCCTGGCTGTTGGTATAATTCTAGTTATTATTTATATGTTTTGGTACGATTTGAGAACTCTTATTCTGGATGCAGCAGGACCAAGACTATGTTTTCAGATTTCCCATATAAGGTTGTACTGGTTAAACAGTCTACACTTCATAGCATCCACATTATCTATGGGAGAGCATTTTTATGCCAAAGCAGTATAATTTTTGTGACAGTGTTTTGTCAGATGATATCTCATCCCAGAGGTCTTTCAGCTCTGTTTCTCAGCTTTGGTTACATAGGCTGTGACATATCGTGCAACTGCATTGGGATTGTCTGCAATGTACTGCACATCTATGTTTGCATTCCACAGGAGGGCCATGATTGCATTGTAATCATTGATGTACTTTGTGCTTCCCTTCTTTTAATGCAGTATGTGTTCCTAGGTGATTTGTCTGTCACACTGTGTTTAACAGAAGTTAAGTTTGTCTGTCACACTGTGTTTAACAGAAGTTAAGTTGTTTACTTGTCCTTTTGCTGAAACTAGTCTAGAGAAACCAAAGCGACATTTGGTGTAGTATTTGCCATTGTTTTTATATCTGCGTTGACGATACTTGCTAGATTTTTGTCTTTGAAACTGCAAAATGTGTGCAAGTAGCTTACTATGTGTGCTTTCTGAAGGGATTTCACAAGTGACATAGTTGTGAATGAACTGAAAAATAGTGGCATCACTGCCCTGACCAAATGCATAAGCATTTTTAATCAACAAAAGCATGTGGATGTGTGGTGCTCCTCTGGATTGATATTCATTTCTCCAAAAGAAGTGTTGTACTTCTCAGAGGGGAGGCATTGTTTTATTAAAGATGCGGTGGAAGTACCTTGACACATTTACAGGGTCAAGAGAGCTGAGTTTGCCTGGTGTTTTCATGTCTATCCCTGCTTTGTTTTAATTTGCTATGTGTAGGAAATCGTGCAAGTCTTCCCATGCTTACTCTGCACAGATTAACGTGACAAACCATTTGGTTGGGCCAAGGTTGTGTAGCGCACATCGTACATCTGCATGACATCGAAACCAGTATTCTTTCGCACCACCCTTGTTTGCCAAGAGATTTGTGATACTTGACTGTAAAACTTCATCTTTCTCTTGCACCTTTTGAAGAAGCTGCGTAGCAGACATGTTAAAAAAAAATGGAACCTAGTTCACTTTCAAACAGGAGGTGTAATATGTATTCAAAGTTTTGCCTCAATCAGGGGTCTTCAGAATACATTATATTGATGCTGTTATTTGTGTGCATCTTTCATCATACCTTCCACCTTTTCCAGTAGGAAAGAGTAGAAGAAAGGCTTGTGCTTCTAGGCTTTTTTCCCATATGCTCATTGAAGATCCTTTGGCTTGCCGCATTTGATATGTTTCTAATGCATCGACTATGCTGTCTTTGGAGTGCAGTGGGTGAATTGTAAACTGATCGAAAATATTGGATGCTGTAGTAGGATCTAGACTTTCAAAATTGGCCAATTGATGAGGACTCCTGAATTATTTTGGTGGTTTCTCTCAAGTTTTCTTCAATGTTTATTTCTTTGTAGTATTCATTGTACTCTTTAAGATATTGTAGGGTTTCTCAAACTTTGTTTAAGTCTCCTAGTTGCGGCCAATTATTTTGTTTTTTGTAGGTACACCATTCACTTGGAAATTCAAAGATTGATCTATTGGCCATTGCACTCCCAGCGTGTCTACATATTCTTTAAGATCTAAAAGCAAATTAACTACTTTGCCACAAATGCCTTTCAGTAATTCAGAAGGAGGCAACTTAGCTGTTTTCGTTTGAAGGCATATTATCGCTTGAAACGGGTGTACTGTTTGGATTACAATGCTCTCATAAAATAAAGATGTTGGAGTGGTTTTAGAAGTGGGAATATTATATTTCCAAGTTATTAGTGATAGCCCATTAAGGCATTTGGTTATTATAAATCTTTGCAGTGCAGTATGTACAAAGTATTGAGGGGTTAGTAATTTCCTATTTGTTTTCTGCTATAAAATAGAGAGCTATTTTAAACTTTGCTTTTTCTTTTTTGTATGTGTCTATTTGAAGGTTGGCATCTGCAAGGATGTCGCTACTCTGTTCTAAAGTCACTGGATTTTGTAAGTGCTCTTCACTTCCAAAATATATGCTTTGGATGTATATTTCTTCCAGGAGTTCTTTGGCTGTGCCACATAGGAGAATGTGATTTAAATGCTCCAGTGCTAAAGCAAGGCTTTTTGCATAGTACAGTCTCTGAACAAGATTTTGTATAGTAGAATGGTGTGTAGCTAACATTAGGATGTGGTGGAAGGTGCTTTTGCAAGCAGGCCCGGAAATGCAGGCTAATGAATGTCCTCACAAGTCCTGTGTATTTGCTCACTGGACAGGAGTCCATGGTTTGTAAAATGTTTATTTTTAATTTGGCTTTGTCTTTTGAGGAATTGCTGTAAATATTTGAAGGATTGTTTTTGTATGTTACACATTGAGGTGCACAGCCATTTGTAGATGGGACGGATTGGTTCGTTGGAATGGAGAGTTGATTGTAAGTTTGTTGGGGATATTCTTTCAATCAGCTTTTCATCTGCCATAATGGTACTGTCCACCTTTTCATACCCTCGCCCACTGCTATGCATGCCAATTGGGTTTGTTTGTTCTTGTTTGTATGCCTCTTCATTGAAATATTGCTGTGTGCTGGTTGTGTGAATACAATCACCTGCACAGAAGTTTGCAAAGGTGTGTATGTTGATAGTGCTCATGTTGCGAAGTACTTTTTGTCGTTTACTAATTAATTTTGTTAGTGGTTTCATTCTGTTTAACATTAATATAAACAATTTCCTTTTGAAGAGCACTGACTGTCTTTGAGAGCTTCCAGGATCAGTTTTCTGCTGTACGTTTTAAGGGTTGAGCATATTTTCTCCAGTTTTTATAAGTTTCTGAAGGACTCTATGGTGGAACATTTTTTATAAAATTAATTTTTTGGAATGCTTACCCATGGCTATATTAACATTGGTAGATACAGTGTTAGCACTACTGGTAGTTGCATTCTTCGTAATACATTTCTTTTTTGTTTTACATTTTGGAGGATGCGTCACACATTTTTTCCTGCTACCTGGTTCCGTTTTGCTCAGCGACTGTAGTAGCTGTTTTGTTTGAACTTTTCATATAAAGTCTGCTAGAGGTGGATGGCTATTTTGCATGCTTTGAGATTTATCTTCTCTTTTTCTGCCTTGTTTTCTACGGAGTTGCTCTTTGGTAGTCATTCTCTTTGGTCTGTTGGAGAAAAAAGGAAAGTGTGGGTTTGGAAGTTGTGAAATGTATTTGTGTTCACTGTTCATGAGTGTCTGAATGTGAGTGTAGGCATACATAGAGGGGTGTGTGATTGTGGAAAGGGCTGTAACTTGTGGTTGGCAAGGTTGTCCAGGTATATGTGTGTGTGTTCCTGTTTGAAAGGTTTGCTTCAATTGTGTATGACAGTATACTGTGCTTGAAGAAGTAAGGGCATTATGATGGTTTCACAACACTAGTGGGTGTTACCATACCGGTGCTCAAATGACAATACAAAGAGTGCACCTGCTAAGGTGCAATGAGTAAGAATTAATCAAGTTCTGTGGGGTTGGATAGAATTGTCTCGGCTACAATACAGCAACACTGCACTGTCTAAGTAACAGGCAGAACACTACTACAGTACTTCATTTACTTTGTTTGATGTGAAGAACAGGTTTCTTCTTGGTTTTATCTTAAAGCAGAGACATCAATGGCATTTAGGAGGTGGTTCGTCACTGAAATTGCGAAAGAAGGACGTTAGTGGGTATGTCTGTTAATGGCACAATAATAACACTTGAAGAACACATTATTTTAGATTATAGGAGGATTTGTTGCAGGAAGAGTTAGTATGTGTGTCCAATTTTACAGCACTGCATAGGAGTGGGGACTTGGAGCATCGGCATTGTTGCTCTGGGGCAAGTGCTGTAGTGATAAATGTGCTATATGGGGCTTCACATTTGCAAGTGTGTGAGATGCTGTTGCACTACTTGCTTTGGAAATGGACTAGTGAAAGTCCTAGGAGGATGAGAAAAAGGGCAGATACATGTATTGATTGGAAAGGAGAATGTTACAGTGTGTCAAATTTGTTAACTTTCCCACACATAGATACTTGCTAAATGAGTGCAGAAATCCTTTCCTGTTCTTGCATTTATGTATTCAGATTTACAGATAGTACCCTTGCCAATGTAGACCTGCATTTCTTTGCTTTCCTTGCAATGGTGCATTGTGGTAATTTTGCAATGTATGTACTTGCCATGCTTTGCTAACATACATGCAGTTTTCCTTTTCTGTGTGCATTCTGGGCATTTAACATAGGATCTGCCACTTGAATTTGCTGTGCAAATGGTCCCGATATGTTTTTTGTTTTTGTTTTATAACAACAGAGAGAGTGGTGATAACATTGAAATATATGGTTTGCAGCTGTTCTGCAAGTAGGCATTAAACGAAAACTTTGAAAGCACACAGCATTGTAAGTAACTGCCACTTGATGTCAGGAGATTGGACACATGGGAGTACAAGTATTTAGTAGTTTAAGCAGGGCAAGCGGCAGGCCACCTGTTCATATGCATTTGTGACAGAGTTGCAAATGTCCCTCTACAAAATATATTCATACCGGTAGTTTGTGCTCATGGATGCTTTGGTGGATGAATCTGCAAGCAGAAATATTGGAGAGTTTTGCAGTACTTTTTGGTTTAGGTGATTTTCAATTACAGACGATCTGTACTCTGAGGGTTCAACAGTACATCTAAAGTGTTGGACTGTGATGACAGAGGTACATGTAGAGTTTTTGCCTGTGATTGGTGGATGGTTGTGTGACTGCTTAACAGTAGCCAATGGAGGAGTGCTGCAAAGAGTGAAGTGGAAAGGGAAGAAGGGCTGCCCCTGTGTTATGGGTCCGCGGACACCACGGTGGTCTGTGGACATTGTTTGCCACATCTGGGGTTTCTGGGCTTGCCTGGCATGGAAATGGCACTGTGGGGATTAGCCAATCAGGTGTTTAGGTTGTGCTTTACAGGACAGACGAGTAATACTTTTTTTCATTGTTTTGTTGGTTGTGTAGTGAAGATGGCTGGTGTTGGAGAGAGGCAGAGAGTTATTGTATGGATAGTAGGAGAATCATGTGTGTATTATCTGGAGAGGTATGCCTAGGAAAGAGATGTTTCTCATGATCTTGGCTTTCCAGGCCTGCAGGCTTTGTGGTACAGTGCCCCTGGCTGCAATTTGCAGGCACTGCTTGCTTTTTGCAGAGACATGGGTACTTTTGGTAGTCCTGATATTTTGGTGGTGCACTGTGGAGGAGAGCATTTGGGCTACATCAGTGCTGCAACTTTGGTTCCTCTACTAAAGTTGTTGGTGGAAGAATTGATTCTGCTTTTCCCTACTGCAAAGGTGTTTGTTTCTCTCCGGAATACCACCTAGAGCACAATGAGACACCCATGTCTTTAATCTCCAGCAAAATGTTGGAAGGCCCCTCATTAGTAGAAGCATGGGTATAGTTTTGCGACGAGCTGAGATACCTGTTTTCACTAATGACAACATTGACTCCCTTAGTGTGAACTATTTTACCCCAGACATCGTTTTGTTGTCCATTCTTCGAAAATGCTTATTTTTTTCACAATCAAAGGGATGCTTTACAGAGGTTGATGTCAGGCAGTAAAGAGGAAAAGAAGAACAAAAAATAGAAAACAAAATGTGTTGTTTAGTAGTACCTAAAATTTCTCTGCAAACACTGGGGAAGTTTGTAGATTGCACGTGCCACATCCGTGTCTGTTAAGGATGGCTGGCATGGAAATGGGACTGTGGAGGCCAGGGGATTGGCCAATAAATTTTCCTGGGTATGGTGTGCAAGGAGAGAGTGTGGCAGAGGCTCTGTTTACTGAGAGGAGTGCAGATGGCTTTGGCTATGGCTGTGTGTTTCTGGAGGCAGTGTGTCTGGATTTTGGGGGACTCTTGGATACATTGGTTGCAGGTGTATGCAGAGCACTGCGGAGTGGCTGCACATCTTGGATTCCATAATGTGGATGTGCACTGGTATGGGGTGCGTGGCATGAAGTGACTGGATTTGATTCCCCTTTGTGCCACTTTGTTGATGCAGGACGATCCAGCCATTATTATCGTTCATTGTGGAGGGAACAGTTTAGACCATGTTACTGGAATCTCTCTGCAGTTTGCGATGAAGGAGGCACTTGGCAAAGTCATGGACATGTTTACAAACTCTCCAGTAATTTTTATGCGCATTTCCCAGAGACAGATATGCTTGCACTCTTCCTCATTTGGTCCGCAAATGGATAAAGCCAGGCACAATGTCAACAAGGCTGTTTGTGCATTTTTGCAAGATGTTGGTATGTCTTCTTTTTTCTGTTGGTCTTAACTTCAGAAGTAACCAACATTATTTTGTCTAGTAAGCTACGGCGGTTCTTATATTGTTAAATGTGGCCGTAGCCTCTGACCGCCAGCTGGATGATCCCCTTCAACCGACATGATGTTCAGACTGCTTGGCTACATCAAGTTAGCGTTGACTGAATTATCAGTCGTGTTTTTAGAAAAGTACTGTGTTTTTCAATTTTCTAATTAAATGGTATTATTCAGATAATGAGCTCGAAACATGATTCAATATGTATATTTTAAACATATAATGAAATACAAATAAAACATTTATGGTTTCTAAATTTCTTTGCTCTTGGTATGGTTTGATCTGTGGTTCTGAATTTGGGTGCCCCCCTCCTAGTTCCATAGACGGGTTCCTCCATAACTTGTTTTTTTCCGCTGACACACTTTACGTTTATTATTCCTTCCACAATGAAAACATTACATTTCATAGCACCAATATTTTCCACAGAGATGGCGTCCATCTTACTGATGCTGGCAATCACCTTGTTTTGCGGAATATACAAAATGCTTTGCAGCCATTCTTGCAAGTATAGCAAGCATTTGTGAAGTAGGTTTTGGCCACTTCAAAACGTCCTAGAAAAAAAAAAGGCTATTTTCAGAGCCACCACTTTCTCCCGGAAAATAATGCAATGGTTTACATGCTACCACCACCTGCTTGCTTGGGAAGTCCGTGGACTGCCACACTGTCTGTGGACTTTGCAGACTGCGCAGGGACCTGCACCCTTTCATTGGCACTTCTATATTTAAACTGTGAAAGGTGGCTCTGAAAAGAGACTTTTTTCTGTGTTTTCTTGTTTTACATTTCTTTTGGTATTTTTTAACGTGACACACAAGGAAGGGAAGGGAGCGTAGGGAAGGGGCACCAGCTGCTACACAAGTGCATGAGCACATACAAACCCAAAGTGACAGTGTGGGCAATTAACTAGTGAGCCTGGTGGCAAACAATGACCAATTGAATAACAGTTTTGCAGACTTAAAACTACTTGTTCAAAAACATATATTGTTCCTTATAATAAATACACTTATGTGTTGCTCTTTAAACCTCTTCACTTTCTTTGCTGCATGTGACAATAATGACCTGAGCTTTTGGGCAGTGTGGATGCTACCCAACGTCACGGACAGTCGCATAGTCCGCGGACCCTGTGGTTATCAGCATTGAGCCAGGTTGTTCAGTATGTTGTATGGTACATCTACACAAATTAAGGGTATTCTTGTAAAAACCTATGAAATTCAGTGAAAAAACGTTGTTAAAAGAACATTATGGTTACATTGCGCTAATAAAAACCTCTTAAATTCAGTGCAAAATCTTTGTTAACGGGATGTTATAGTTACTTTGTACGAATACATACCTATCCAACCTGGTGGAGAAAGTGTGTTGAAAGGATATTATGGTTACAAGTCAAATTGAAAAACCCCAGACATTTGCCAGTTATGGTAAGCTAAGCAACCATAAGTCGCACCAGCACCGTGCACTACTAAGACTAACACCCAATGACATCAAAGGTGACATCAAAGATGACATCACACATGTCATTGGTGACATCACTGATGACATTGCATGTCTGGCCCTTCTTTTTTGTTCACTGACATATCTAGGCCACGTCGTTTTCTTCACTGACAGAAATGGAAAATTCAAAAGGTACTGTATTTGCAGATGTTAACCTTCCCATGTGTTCTTACAGTACCTTCCTTAGAGTTCAGTCACATCTTGTGATGCATACACATAGGGGAAGAAGCAGGCCTGAAACACAGCTATCATTTCTGTAAATCAACCATTTAGGTTATGAACAGTTTCTGATGATACTGCTTCTCTTTGGGTTACTTTATATTCCCTCTATATGCTAGAGATTTGTATGCATTGTGGTCTCTTTATGTTTTGTTTGTAGCAGTACAAATGTGTAGTAAGTGATGCATTATTAGCTAATTATTACATGTTGTACAGAATGCAAAAGTCTGTTACGGAAGCATTCACCATTTTACTATCCAACATTGCAACATTATAAATATTGCACCTCTATGGTGCATGCTGTAGCCAGTGCCTATGTTTCTGTATGAGTAGGTTGCTGTACTAGAAAGAACACTGCATTGGAATGGTGTTTATATCAGTACATTCCATATTGAAGTACGTAGTTCATAATACATCTCCCAATCACCCCTCACACTTATTTGCCAACATGATACTCACAACCTCTTTTAGGGACTTTTCATGAAAAGTAACTGCACATTTTATGTCATCAGTGATATCATTAATGATGTCATCTTTGCTGTCACGGGTGTTAGTTTTAGCAGTGCACAGTGGTGTTGCGAATTACGGCTGCTTAGCTTACCATAACTCGCAGATTTCTGGGGATTTTCAATTTTACTTTTTACCATAATATCCTTTCAACACACGTTCTCCATTGGGTTGGATAGGTTTTTATTAGTGCAAAGTAACTATAACGTCCCTTTAACAAAGATTTTACACTGAATTTGATAGGTTTTTATTGGTGCAACTGAACCATAACATCCCTTTAACAACGTTTTTTCACTGAATATACATATAATTTAATTATACACACCATCTGCTATAGAGCTAATAGAAAACACTTTACAAAAACCCACCCCTAATGAAGAACAGACAAGATGGTTAGACTGAAGAAAGTAGCACTCGGATTGTGGTTCCAGGGGTGGTAGGAAAATTACTTAGTCATGGACACCTTGTTGTTGAAAATAGAGGTGATCATGATCTGAGCATTTTCTAGGGCCCAAGTTCACCGCAGGCAGTTCAGGGTCAGCAGTTCCTAGATTCAGTTCTTCGCGGGCTGATGGAGTCAGACCTGGTATCGAACGTTGGTGTAAGCATATCAAGATCAGTTCAGGCATGTTTGATCGTGTGGGCCCAAGCAACAAGCAGGCTTTGAGTAGGGATGAATGCGGTCGCTATGTGCAGTAGTAGCAAGGATGCAGGTTGGGATGGTACCAGGATCGCTTCGCAGTAAGCCAAGCCGAGTTGGGCTTTAGCCACTGTGAGAGGTAAATGAGTGATGCTCCAGTGGTTCGAGTCGGCAGGCGACTGTCATCGAAGTGGTGATCTTGGATGTGTCAATGTTCCAGTCGATGAGGCAGCCATTCAAGTGCTAGCTGTGTCAAGCCATGGTTGGAACCCCTGTTCAGAGTCGGCGTGTGACTCACCACTGATTCAGTACGGTATTGATCAGTCGATTCAGGGCTAGTTGGTGATGGGCTTAGCTAGGTCATGATGCAGCATGAAGCTGGGTCGAAGTGCAAGCAAATTCGATTTGGTGGAGCAGCATAAAAGCCAGCACCAGCTCCTTCCCTCTTGTTCAAGGTGCAATGAACATGGAGTAACCCGTTTAGTGTGGCAGATCAGGGAGCTTCAGCTGGTCTATCCCTCGGCTGCTGTGAGACTCACTCAGGGAGACTCAAGGATAGATTGGTTCTTTTCAGGGTCTGCTCTCCCAGCTTTGGAAGGTTCAGGTGCAGATTGGTAGGTCCTGGTCCACAGCAAAGGTCACTACCTGGGATGTGCCCTGGGAGTCGATAGGGGACATATCATCCTTCTTTCCTGGAAGGTTCCTTCTTCACCTCAGGCTGATGGCTTTGGAAAGCACAACTTTCCCAAAGTATGTCCTCTGAGTTCTTTCAGAGTGAATTTGTGAGTCTTGAGAAGTGCCAAGAGGATCTGAGAGAAACTGAAGAAGGGGTTGAAGACCACTTCTTTTAAAGGCATATGTAACCAGGTGATTCAACTAAAGCTAGCCTGCCTTAGTGGTCCAATCCCTGCTCTTGAACAGAGTAGACTTCAGCCTTCTGATATCACACCCACAGTCCCTTGCTCCAGAAGAAGTGAAGGGGACAGTAAAGAGAAAGAGAGACAGAGAGAAACAAAATGGTGAAAGTGTCCTTCCATTGACCAGAGCCCTCCTGTCTTCCCTAATCCTGCTCCCTCCCCATAGCACTAAGAAAGAAAGCATTTAAGGATGCAGCCCCTTGTGTAAGGATTCGCCTTTTGAATGGGTGTGCTCTTAAGATGCCCGGGCCCAGGACAGTGACCTGTTGTGCAGCTGTCTTTGGTGGAGGGTGTTACCTGCCCTCAAAAAGGTATCAAAGAAGAGGCCGGTCCTCCAAGTTCCTGTCCTGCCATCAGCTTTGGTTGCTTTCGACCATCGTACTTTTGGAACAGGGGGCATATCTTAAATGCCACCCCTGCACTGCAGATACTTGGTTGTGGCTGCAGCTGTCAAGTAGGCATCTTGGGACCTTTGAACCTGCTCTGCACCATGAGCAGAGCAGGCTATGGGGATCAGGCTACTGATGCACCAGGGCACAAGTACACTATGTTTTTGACATTGGGATGAAGAAAGGGGGAATCTGGTTAGCAGATTACCCTTTTGGAGATGCAATTATCCACACCATTGTATGTAATAATAAAACCTTTTAACAGCCAGGGTGTGGCACCCTGGCCAGATGGTAATTCCTCACAAAAACACCCAAGAGAAGTCACTCATGATCTTCAGACATAGTCAAGTGCAGAGGTGCTTGGAGACATAGAAGAGTTCAGCACATATTTCTGGGGATTGCTGTTCTCAACTTTCATCAAAGGTGGGAGCAGTGCACAGCTTGTTCACTGCAGTTACTGTCAATCCTTGACAGGATGCTTCATATTATGCATAAACATCTGTACTTCTGAAACCACAACAGCAAAGAAAAAACGTTTACAAACAAAACAAGTTTAAATAACAGAACTAAAACAGTTCACAGTCAGTGTAAGGAGAGCTCCCCAATCCATGGAGGACAGCAGTTTTAATAATGTATTGTGTATTATATTAAATAGTGTGTAGAGTAGTGTTTTACTTATAGTAACGCTTTACTGTTTTTTCCCTGTGGGAACTTTTAAATTAGTTCTTTGTTGAAACTTGTTATTGTATGAGGAGGTCGCGTGAGACCACTGCTTTATTTTCATTACCAGTTTTCTTGTGACTCCGCTTCAGGCAGAGTTTTATTACTCTACAAGTCTATTGTGTGCAGGCATATTGGAAGCTTTAGCTCTTGTACTGTTTAGTGGCCCGCCCTCACCAGGCTCTACACGCAAGGGTCTGTCGGTAGTCAGACCCGACGCGTGTGGGGCCTTTTGCTAAAATAAAAATGTAAGTTTTTAATGCGTGCGGGCCTGTGAAGTGTTGGCTTCAGACCCGACGTGTGTGGGTCTTGTGAGCTTCAGAGTGCCGGTTGGCCCGCCCTCTTCAGTCCCTACACGCATGGGTCTGTCAAGCTTTCGCTTCAGACCCGATGCATGTAGGCCTTTGCAGCACTGCATATATACTGCAGTAGTGGAAACCTGACTCGCTAATCTGGCCACCATGGTTTGAATGTATATTTTTGAAAAAGAAAATAAATACATTTTCTAGGTCCTAATTGCATTGTCGCCTTTCTGCCCTGCCCTCTCCATGCTCAACGCGCATGGGCCTGTCGGAGGCTTTTGGCTTCAGGCCCATCGCACATGCTTTTTTTTCTGATAAATATTGTTTAATACATTGTTCAATATTTTAATTTTTGATATATTTTGATACAGTTTACTGTATTTTAGTGTGCCGCCCACCGCTGCCCCACATGCTTGCCTTCATAAAGCTCTTTTGCTTCAGGCATTGCGAGGGGGGTTCCCATCAATATGTTATTGCTGGATTGAGTGCTTGCTGCTGCAATGTTTTTTCCTCCCCTCTCCCACCTATTCTATGGTACTCTCTATCTTTCCTATCTTCTCTAACTGCTTCTCCATTGACTATCCTTCTCTCCTCACTAAATCTGGTGGGAAAAAGTTTAAAAAGGACATCCTGGTCTCCAACCTAGGCCTCCCTATCGCTGACACCTACACCAGTGCCTCCTCCAAGGAAACTCTCACTGACATCCTCTTTGTCATGCCTTCACCTCACCTATGGACCCTTCATATGGTCTCTGTGCTCGCTCCTTTCTCCTCTTCTCCCATTAATGGTGGCACCCATTGGGATGTCCTCTTGGCCTCCTTCCACTCCTCTGAGGCCATCATTAATGTCTACTCTAATGGGACCGTCTTGGTCCAAGGCCCTCAGGCCAACCTTCACCTCTTTGATAGACGCTTCCCACGCCTCATCAACTTCCTTTCTCCTCCTGCTGTCCCCCGTCCTCTGTCCTCGGCTACCTTGCCTTCCCCCTCCCTCTCTGCCCCCTCTCGTGCTCCTTCTACACCTCCGCAGGGCGTAACTCTGATCTGTACCCCTCCTCGGAAGTCCTTCAAGGATGGCAACCTTCTCCACATTGCCACTTTTAACTCTCGCTCTGCTGTCAAACATTTCTCTGATATCTGCAGCCTTCTTGAGGAACTGGACCTCGATGTCCTCGGTCTCACTGAGACATGGTTCACGGCCAGCTCTGTCACCAGCTTTGACATACTCCTACCTGACGGCTACAAGATCCTCTCTGTGCCCAGGCCCAACCGCGCTGGTGGGGGTGTTGCCCTTATCTTCCCTGAGTGGATTCCTGCCTCTGTCACACCTACGCAGACCTACTCCTCTTTTGAATGCCTTGTCTGCCAACTCTCTCTCTCTCCTAGCCATTTCTTTACTATGGCTACTATCTATCGGCAACCTGGTCAGATTTCTTCCTTCCTCTCTGAGTGGGCGGACCTCTCCTCCTCACTCCTGGCCTCAACCACTCAACTCCTCTTTCTTGGATACTTCAACATCCACCTGGATGCCTCCTGTCCCCCCTCCGGCGGACACGTTCGCGGCCTCTGCGACTCTCACTCTCCATTCTCCCCTATGGCCCGACTCATTCTGCAGGGTACACTCTCAATGCTCTGATCTCCTCTGACCTTCCCCTCTCTGTTCCTCTCTCCACTCCTCTCTCCTGGAGTGATCACTTTCTTCTATCCTCCCACCTCACCCTCCCTACCCCTCAGGCCAAGCCACCTTCATCACTGCCACCCTCCTTCTCGGTCATCCGACCCATGAAGCGCGTGTCAGTTGAGGCTTTTCCCGCCACCTTCTCACACGCCCAACTTTGGCTGACTCTCACCCTGACACAGCCCTCTCCACGCTCCACTGATACTCTTGATATCCTTGCCCCTGTCATGAGAATCCGCCTGAAGCCCAAAGCCAAGTGTAACTCCTGGTATGACTCAGATCTCGTCACCCTAAAACGCAAGTGTTCATCCTCTGACAAACTGGCCTGCCGCCTGCTGCAAAGGCAATACCGGCTCTCCGCTCTCACCAAGAAGAGAGCCTATATCCAAGTCTGCATCTCTGCGGCATCTAACAACTCAGCTGAACTCTTTAAAATCTGCAAGGAATTGGCCAATCCTGCCGCAGTCTCTACCTCTCCTGTCCCCTCCCAGGCCCTTTGCTCGGCACTGGCTTCTCACTTCATTTAAAAAACTCAGGACATCCTGTCCTCACTCTCCTCCTATCACCTCCTTCCCTCTATTCCCTGATCTTCCTCTGGCCCTTCTGCAGCCACCCCTCCTCCCTCCTTCTCTGCCTTTCCCCTTTTCTCTGCTGACGAGGTTTCCAGACAAGTCCGATCTATGAAATTCTCGTCGAAACAGGTTCACACCTGTTCCTCCAAAACTATCAAGGACCACATCGACTCCCTGGCTCCTGTCCTGGCTGACTTCTGCAATCACTCTTTCACCACTGGAGTCTTCCCATCCCCTCGTAAGCACTCCCTTGTGCACCCTCTTCTTAAGAAACCCTCTTCCGACCCCTCCTGTTCGGCTAACTATCGCCTACTCTCCATCACTCCCTTCCTGGTCAACCTCCTGGAGAAACTGGCCATCTCCCAGCTTAATCTCCATGCTGAATCTGTGGGTTGTCTTCATGACCATCAGTCTAGCTTCAGAGATGCCAGAAGCACAGAAACTGCTCTCCTGAACATCCGTGAAGACCTGCTCTCCAACCTTGACTCTAACACTCTGTGTGTTCTCATCTTGCTTGATCTCTCTTATGCCTTTGATAATGTCAACCATGCCATCCTGCTCAACCATCTCCGTGATAACCTCGGTATCACTGGTCAGGCTCTGGAGTGGCTGACTTCTTTCCTCTCCAATCGACCCTCCCAGGTCCAACTTGGGTCCTTCCTCTCTGACATCTTTTTCTCTACCTGTGGTGTCCCCCAGGGATCTAATCTCTCTCCCTGGCTGTTCAACCAATATCTGGCTCTCCTTGCCCACTGCATCGCTGCTCTCTGCCCCAACTTTCAGTGCTATGCGGATGATACCCAGCTCATTTTCAGGCTACCCTCAGCCTCCTCTTCTCCTTCCCTCATCTCTGACTGTCTGTCTGCTATCCACATTGTGCCGCCAATGACCTCTGCCTTAATGCCAGATGATACCCAGCTCATTTTCAGGCTACCCTCAGCCTCCTCCTCTCCTTCCCTCATCTCCGACTGTCTGTCTGCTATCCAGGAGTGGTGTGCCGCCAATGACCTCTGCCTTAATGCCAGTAAGACTGAGATTCTACTCATCGGCACACCCACTCCCTCCTTCTCTGCAGTTCTCTGGCCGGTCTCTCTTGGCCCTCTTCCTGCTCCTACCTGCAAGGCAAAAAACCTCAGGGTCATCTTTGACTCCTTTCCTCTTCTTGCCCCAGAAGCTCACTGTCTCCAGACCCCTGGTTCTCTCTAAGCTGGACTACTGTAACAGCCTCTATCTAAATCTGCCTGCCTCTACTCTCCGCTCTCTGCAACTCATCCTGAACAGGACTGCAAGACTTGTCCTTGGCCTCAAGCCCATGGACCGTATCTCTCCAGGACTGAAATCTCTTCACTGGCTCCCAGTGGCTGCGAGGATTAAGTTCAAAACCCTCTTCATTGTCCACAAGGCCTTCTGGGGCCTGGGGCCGAAATACCTTCAACTCTCTCTTCCTAAATATCTACCTTCTCGAGCTCTTCGCTCATCCGCCTCCAACTCCCTCAGGGTCAGCCGAAAGTTGGGGGGTAGATCTCTCTCCGCGGCAGGGGCCTCCCCCTGGAACAGCCTTCCTGCCTCCCTGAAACTTGAGGAGAACCATCTGCGGTTCCGGGAGCACCTCAAAACCTTCCTCTTTGCTTCTGCTTTCTCTCCCCCTCTCCCCTGCTAAATTCCTGATTGAAACTGCACTGAATCTGCACTGGGCCACTCTCACTGATCTCGGTCCCTGGCCCAGCCACTTGCCACTGGCACTGCCTCCCTGGCCACCCCTGCACCGCGGGACTGTCTCTGTATCCCTACAGCCCCTCTCCCAGCACTTGTCTGCACTTACCTTGCACTTGCAACCAGCTGGCCCTTTATTATTTATCTTATTATTCTACTACCCCATGTACTGCACTTTCCCCTCTCCCTTGCCCCTCACACTTTCCCTTTCCCTCTTCCCATGCACTTGCACGATTTGAATGACACCTGTCCTAGTAAGATCGTTGTCTGTCTTCCCTTTGTCCCCCCTCCCTGCCTCGTCACGCCTTGAAACACTTGTGTATAGGCACGTTATAAATGCCATATCATATCATATCATATCATATCATATCATATGTGTGTTCTGCAGGTTCAAATATCAGCAAGGCCATCTCAGCATTTCATCCTTCTTAGGTCAATAAATGAGTACCGACTTAGGTTGGTTGACATTGTATGCATATTTGTTCTATAAAAAATAGTAAGTACTATAGAATAACATATCTTTAGTTTTCTATAGGGTAATTCTGGCACAGTTGATTGGCTTTATTATAGGTGTACCATGGCCTACTCGGCTTCTGGTTTTGCCTGAATTATGGTGCAAGGTTTTTTCCCCCTTGTGTGCTGCTGGGTGCCACACCCTGCTAGGGTGAGCGGCTTTGATGTGTGCTTGTGCAGTGGGTGTTTTTTCCTCTATTTCGGTGAGAATATGAGCCATGTTTAAAGTGCATTAACCCTTACCTGCTAGGTTTGTGCTTACATTGAATACAAATAATGGAATTACATTTATTTCCTTCTAAGAAAAGTGAGTTTGTTTCAAATTTTAGGGGAGTATTTCCTGTTTGTCCAACCATTAGTACTGCTGTAGATGCATTAGTTTTTTCCAATCATGTACAGGACAACTCAGGCGGTCCCTCCCCAACCCCCGCCAACTCCAATGGTAAGGGGTCAGAGAAGTGAGTAGGAGAAATGCTGACAGTCTGTCTGTTCATTCTTAGATCTGATAGCTGCTCCCTGCAGTCCCTTTTTCTTTTATGTATAGCCCAGTAGTCTGGGATTTGCCTCCAGAAAGGGGCAAGATAAACTTAGATCTCCCATTTTCTCTCCTCATAAAGGGTCAGGTAGCATTATTAATTTTGTTTTCTTTATAAAGGTGGCCCTCTTTCCAGGAATCAACAATTTCAGGGTATCCTTTTGGTCCCAAACAAAGGGAACATGCCCCAGAAAAGGGGGTAGATAATGCTTTGATAGGTTATCACGGTAAGAATGTGCTGGGTCAGGTCACCCACACTTTGGTACTGGACTTTAGGAACTGTTTGCCTGCTCGGCATCATTAACGCCTACATTTCTACAGAATGGCGTAAGTCCTTTTCTCATGTGACTTCATCCCAATTTGTCATTTATTAAAATGTTTGCCCCTCAGGGGAATAGAGCCCGCTCCTTTGGCTGTTGTTTTCCCCGGGGGCTCTACCCATTCCTGACAAGGCGCATCAGCAGGTGCGCACAGTTACTCCTCTGCTCGAGGGGCTTGAACACAATCCCTGGAGTATTTCCTCTCTTTTGTCCGTTCTCCCTTGCCCCTCCCCCAGTGTTCAGTAAGGCAAGCAGAATTTGATAGTGTGGAGGTCAGTGACCTCAATTTTGAAGGAACGGTGGTACCAGCGTCCTTCACAATTTCTCAATTGTGAACGCGATAACTCTGGTCCTGCTACAAGAGGGAGAGGGGTTTCACCCAGTATTTAACTTACAAGTTTTAACATCTATTTGTAACAATTTCAAAATGGAAGGGATTCTTTTACCCATTGGCTCCCTTCTCCTGGCGGATTGTATGATCAAGTTAAGGCCTCTGAGATGAATGCCGGGTGGTTCCTGTTTTTCCTCCTCATCAGGAGTTTCTTCTTCAGTTCTACTGATGGGCTTGCACTTTCCATTGTCCCTCCCTTTGGTTTGGCCTTTCCCATTAGCCCTGGTGCTTCACCAAGTTAATGAAGCTGGTGACAACTCGCCTAAGTTCCAAGGGGTTTCGGATAATATCCCTTTGACGACAGTTAGTGTGTCCCTTCAACAGTCATGGGTTTGTTTTTTTTGTTATAAATACAAGGGGTTTGAGCTCTGCGTCTTTTTCCTTCCAGGCAGCAGGATCTCCTAGGTAAGGAAGTAATCTGTCTTCTACCCTCAAAAGGGAGGGTTCTCCTCAGTCAGCTAGCCTGGGTTGTGGGAATGTGGTTAGTTCCATCCAAGTTATCTTTCCCCTCTCCGTTACAGGGCGTTATAACGCCTCAAAAACAAACATCTGCACAAAAATCTGTTTTCCTCACAGTCACGGTTCTGTTCCCTGAGGTCAGGCTGGAGCTCCTTTAGTGGATCAGGCTCTTGGAGGCCTGGAGTGGGAGGGCACATTTTCCGTTTTCTCCAGATGTTCTTCCGGATTTGGATGGCAGCAGTCGGGCTGGGGGTTGCCAAAATTTAGAAGGTTTTTTCCACAAGCAAAGTGGTCCACTTTAGTGAAGCAACTGCATGTCAGCTGTCTGGAGCTGTTAGCGAACTCTCTTGCAGTCAAGAATTTTCTCTAGGATCAAGACAATTTTGAGTCTTTTTCCAAATGGACAATATTCCGGCTGCGCGATACATCTTTCATCTGGGTGAACCATGTCCAAGGAGTAAACAAATCTAATAAGGGAAATTGGTTTTCTGTCTGGTGTCAGGAGTCAGCAACTCTGTTACGGTCTGGTTTTTCCGGACATCTCCAGGACAAGGGCAACTGGATGTTAGACAGGGCTCTCTCTTTGACAAGATATTGTATTTGGGGTCTGATTAAGTGTTTTTCTTTGCTTCGTGAATTATATGCTTAGTTCCCGGCTCTGCAGTTAGAGTACGGTTCCCAGTGCACTGCTTTCCGACACTTTCCTCCAAGGATGGTTGGGTCCATTTTTTTTTTTTGTATGTTTTTCTCCTTTTCCATGGTAGCAAGAATCCTGGTTCAGGTTGGATATTTCTTGTCTTGTCCCTATCCACCCGTGGCCTCTCTCTGTCCCGGCAGGTTTCCCTTATGAGCTGGTCCTTAAGGGACACCTCTCTCTTGTTAGTTAGAACATTTATTCTCTTCCTGGTGCTTTGGGGGATTTTACGCAAGGACTCTATCTGTGTCGTTAAGGACTTTGGGGCAGCCTATAGTAAGTCAAGGTGCCCTTCAACCTGGAACCGCTGGGTTAGTAGGTGTGTGGCTCAATTTCAGTTCTGTTTCTCCCTTTCAGTAGAGATTGTTAACTTTTAGTGTAGTTGCTCAAAGGGTGATATTTTCATGTCGGTGAGTGCATTTAACTTCCTCTGTCTCAACGGAACACTTTGTTGTTAATGGTGAGGCAGTGGATAGGCACTCCTTGGTGCGCAGGGCCTGCCTTTAAGTTCATTTGCATTAGGGTCCCACCTAGGATAGGTATTTTTTCTTCTATGGGATGATTATATAGTGGGGATTTGTCCGTTTTTTGGTCCTTTCTAATGAAGGTTGGTCGTTCTTGCAACTGTTTTCCAAAGTTATCCATGTCAGGTTTTTTGTTCCTGTTAAGAAGTTCTCTGGTCAGAACATTGGATTTGGGCAATAAAATGTTCACTCATCAAGGGGTTACTTTCTTTGTTCTCAGGAGGTGTAAGCATTTGGTTTCCACCTTTTCTTATCCTGATTTTCCATAAGAGTTTCAGTGATGTGTTTTTAGTGAAATGTTTTGAGTTGAAGAAGAGAGGCTCTTAGCCTCCTAATACCGCTCAGCTGCTATTCCTATGGGAACTCCTTGCAGCGTCCCCTGTCCCGCCTCCACTTTTTGCCAGATAGATTAAGTAAGTTATGCAGGAACAAGGAGTTAATCCTCCTTTGGGTCTTTCAGTTTAAGGTGCTAGGGCGTTAGGAGGTTATCCTGGGGGTGGTATGCGGGGGAAGGGGGCAAAAGCAGCTGTTTGGTCAAGAGAATTAGCATTCAAAACATTTTATTTTATCACAAGTGTATTGATCATGTTGGGGTTAATGTGATGCAAGGCCTATAAACTTGCATAATATGAAGCCTTCTGTCATGCCACAGAATGGTTAATCCCATTCACTAACGTGACATTGGGTTTAGATTATATTAAAGACAGGAGGTGAGTATTATCCCACCCATCCACCCTTTTTTCTGTTTCTTATTCTACCCACCCACCCTGTTCTGTTTCATTTTGTCTCAGCTTCGGGTGAGAGGTCCTATCCAGTAGAGTTTTGTCGTGGTTTCAGGTTGCGGAGAGGTTGAGATCCCTCCAGTTTCGCTAGATCCTTTTCTCCACGCTACGCAGTTGGATCATTGCATTGGGCGTCTGGTGCAAGACAGCTGCAGAAAGATGAGTTGAGATTAGAGTAAAGGACATTTATAGAGGAGGGTCCCTGCTCATTGGTCATCTGCAGGGCTTGACCTGTCCTTCATGTTGGATTGGGGAGCTCCCCTTACATTGTCTGTGAACTGTTTTAGTTCTGTTATTCAAACATTTTTTTGTCTGTAAAAGTTTTTTCTTTGCTGCTGTGGTTTCAGAAGTCAAGATTGTTATGCATAATACTTGCCTCCTGTCTTTAATAGAATCGAAACCCCATGTCACGTTAGTGAGGGGATTAACCATTGTGTTGATATATAAACCACGTTCAATCAACTGCAAGTGAATAGACCAATAAGGAGCACGTGTTCCTTAAAGCCACTGCCTTGTTTGGTTCATATACGTAATAAGCATTGATAACCACTGAGGCAATCAACGAGCAGACCCAAACTCACTTTCACTCGGTGTCTTGTCACTTTCACTCGGTGTCTTGTCATACGCAACTCACTTTCACTCGGTGTCTTGTCATACGCACGCTGATCCAAGAGTAAGATAACAATGTGATTAATGCAGCCGCATCAAGTATCTCCATCCTGTTCCTGAGGTGTGTGTTTGGTGTAACTTCCACGTTTGGCACAGCTCATTTCCGCTTGATTCGTATTGATGTGCTGTTCTACAGTTATGAGAGGCAGTGTAGAATTTTAAATGGATTAAGAGCATGACGCAGACATATCAATGAAGCATTCAACTGAGCTCGAGATCATTTGGGCTGGGCGTCATGGGTGCGGGGTTACTGAGTGGAGTTAAACGTGTGTTTCCTAATTATGCTTTTGCGTTCTTAGCAATGGGCAAATGCTTCTGTATATCTTTTCCCTCCAACGAAACCTTACCTGTTAGCTTTGCACTTAGTATGTATGAGATTTGGAAATGAAATAGAATAATTCATACTTCATCTGGTTTATCAAGTAAATACATGTCTGCATGTTGTGAACAACAATTTACTGTCGATAAACAGAAATATGTATGATGTCCTGGAATTACTTTGATTACAGCCAGAGCTGGCTATAGAAATCATAATAATTCGGCGGTGACAAATATGTGGTCTTGTATCTGTTTTTCCCAGACTGCAATTAGCTCTTAGTGTGTCTGTTTTGGAATTCGTTTGCCGTTTACCTGTCACTTACATATCTGTTCATTTTTCTATAGAGCTGCGTACAGAAGGCTCGCTTTTTATAATGCTAGCTTTAATGCAGGCAGGGCCTTATTTTTAATTTTGTATTTCTTTTACTAAATGTACCTTTTATATAATCATTATAGGTGTAATTATGTTTGCGCCAATGACTGTTGTAACTGGTGTCCTTCTATCAAAGGACTCAGTTTGCCGAAAATGTTTGGGCTGGGGGCATGATATCTGAAGGAAAGGGGAGAGGAAGTGGAAGAAAGGGCCACAGTGAGTGAAGGTGGTGGGGAAAAGAAGAGGGCATTTCACGCAGGAGATTTGTCAAAAAGTGTTTGAAGAAGTGCATTTGCATGTCAATGGGGTCATTACGAGGTAGGTGGTAAGGGATTGCCGGCACCGGTAAGGACACCGGTGCCGGTAATCCCTTACCACCCTATTCCGAGGTTCCTTAGCGGGTCCCTCCCTTAACACCTCGTTTTACCAGGCAATATGGAAGGGACCCGTTAAGGGACTTCGGAGCTAATAACGGTATCGCAAATTGCGGTACCGTTATTTCCCATTAGGCCCTATGGGGGTTCGAATGGGAATGGGGAATGGCTCCCGGAATGGGTACTTACTGGGTCCTCCAAGGTTGGAATGACCCGGTAAGTCGCTATTTCGGGAACCCGGACGCGGAATGCGGGAAGGGGCTAGCCATGGTGCCAACAGCACCATGGCTACCTCCAACCTCGTAATGACCCCCAATGTCTTTCTGGTGCAAGGTGTTGTATTAGACACACATCTTTGACTTAATGAATAGCTCTGTGAGTTGCGCACCTGCTGCAAACTCCTAGATAGTGTGAGGATCTGTCATTGTTGCACAGCAGAATTTTCTTTAGTAGGGGTGGGTGAAATGGCTCATTTTCGTTCTGCAGTGAAATTGGCAGAAGATTCTGGGCGCAATTCACCAATCTGCTAATTTCACTGGTAGAATGGAATTAGAAGTGTTGGCCCTTTTTCCACCCAACCTTTTGTTTTTGCCGACATTTTTGGGGAAAAGGACGTTTCTGCACAAAAAGAAAAATGGAAAGACGTGTGAAGGAAAAAACAGCCCGGCTGGAAAAAACAGAATTGATGGTACATTTTGCTAAATTCGTTTTGCCCACGCCTATGTCCTGATTTTCAAAAGCATTTTTTCAAAGGGAAACTCCCACTGAAAAACGCTTTGTAAATCAGTCCCCTAATCTTCAAAGTGAGGCCAAAGGGGTCCCAGGCCCCCTTTTCATAATGTATACATTAACTTGGTTGCCTGGCAATTATCCAGATCTCTTAGGAACCATATATTCACATACAACTATTGATCAGGATCAATTTTGTATAGACCGAAGCCACGATCATTACTTATCTCTGTGTATTTTACAAATGATATTGGATCAATCTTCTTTATACAACGACCATTAAAAACATATATTCCATAGAGACAAGTGTTTCCCCTTTTGAAATTGTTAACAGTTGGGTTTGAGAGACATCATTTGAGTCTTCGTTTCCTGTGTTTTGTGTGAGTTATGCAATGATGTAAATAATGCTGAAAGAATATCTCTAATATATGTTCGACTTGGGGAAAGTAATATATAATTGTCAGTGCATCGTTAGTAGTATCACAAGATGTTTTTAGCCGCACAATAAATACACATTTGAGAATTGACTAGGATGTTTAGGCACAAAGTCACATTTGTCTTTTTGGAATACCCCTTTTTATAATGCCTTCCTCTTTGTTTAGAGTTGGGCCAGAGGGGTCCACTGCCCCCTTTTCATAATGTCTTGCCCCACTGCTGCCCTCCCCAAAGTAAGCAGACGGAACCTTGGCGCTCGGCAAGTGCAGCACACACTTTCTTGCTCACTCTCATATGCTGAAATGTGTGTTCCAAGTAAGATGGGCTGCACATTGACATTTACACCACTACACGCCTCGACAGAAGCCTTCTGTATGTTACATGTTTTTTGTGTGTTTTTTTCAGTGGCTAAATTGCTAAATTCACAGGGCAAGCTGGGCACATCCAGAACATTCACACAATCACATTCATACCCATTCACCCACCAGTCAGACACACATAAACCTTCTCTCACATTCACTCAAACACACAGCCAGAAAACTCACACTGCACCTGTTTATTTTTTTTTATTTGATATAGCGCAAACCAAAACCCTCGGGTAGCTGGGCGCAAGCATTACAAGGAAACTTAAGAAGCCTAGTTACAGAGGTAGGTGGTACATACATGAGGGAAAACAGGTTATAGGCAATGATAACATCGATACTAGCATACATTTGCAGTGATCAATAGTCCCAATGGATATAGCCAGGATACAGACACGTGATAACAGAGAACATATACAGTTGATATAATCAGGCAAAGCAAACCTTAAGTAGAACAGTCATGGGTGTGGAACGCGGATCAGTTAGGTAGTGAGGAGGTCAGGTCAGGTATCATTGGTTCGTAGCCAGGTGAGGACATTCCGTCTAAATCTAAGGTAAGGTTGGTCAGTTCTGAGCTCTAGAGGCAGTTAGTTCCAAGATTGGGTGGCTATCACCGGGAAACTAGATCCGCCAGCTCTAGTCTGTGTGCATTCTCCACATGTGTACACACTCACCCGTTAACCATATACATACATACACATGCGACATGCAGCATTCAAATGCATAATACACACATAAACACATTACACATACAAAAAAAAGCATTCTTATATATTTCACATGACCCAGCTTCGGTCGTAGGTCTGCGCCATCACTTCAGGCTTACGGCTCCCCTGCTCCATGCGGATAGGAACCAGGAAGAAAGGAAAGCTTACTGGTTCCTGTTTACATGCACCATCAACCACAGTCAGCCCCAGCCAAGTTCTCACCCTGGTTTGAATAAGGGAGAGGGCTGAGACAGGCCCCCACCTGGATATACAGCAGAGGTCCACTTGCACTGCAGGAGGATGCCAGGGCCCCCAATACGCCAGTGTAAATAACCAGTGTATAAGCTTCACAGTGTGAGATTTGATCTTGGCAGAGATCCACACATACTAAAATATGCCATTTGATAAACTGTCAATTAAAAATAAACCTTTATTTTAGCAATAAACCCTGGCATGAGAGGGAATAACCAGCTAGATAATGACCCAGAGCCCAGGTTGCATACCCAGGTGAGACAGGGGTTTTAATGTGGGCCCTGACACCACTGCTAACCTGTAATACTCACACATAGAGGGGTTTACTTCACCATGTTCTTCATCTAAGCACAGGCCATCAACAATCATATGTTAATCTCAACATAACATGCCATCCAAGAACCACACAACACGAACCTGCATTGATGCATTAAAGTGCACACCTACACACACACTTACAAGCAGACAGACACACACAGACTCACACACAAATACATTCGAGAATACATACACACTATACAATATAATATAATACTATACAATACAATATATACAGTGACACTAACGAACAGTACCACAAAATGCACAATCCAAGCTCTAACACTCATCAACCAGAGCAAATAAGGGATCACAGAACCACACAACACATTCAAACAAATACACACACACACACACACACACACACACACACACACACACACACACACACACACACACACACACACACACACACACACACTTCAAAAAGGCACAAAGTGCACATGACATCGGAACCTAATACTACCGATTGATGACATACTACAATCAATCACCACCACCTCACCACATTCACATGACATGTATTACAACCCTGTTTACATTACAATGTTAGTTATAATTATCTTATGTTGTGGAGTTAGTATTCGATCAATGACATGGGTGCTAGTATTATGCACAGCAGTAAGGAAAATAAAAAAACTACAACATCCATGGACACACTATTTCCAAATATTTGATCCTGATAACCCATTCTTGTCCATACTATCCACATAAAAAGCCATTTTCAGGACAATCTTTACTATTTTCTAATGCAAACCTTTGTGAAGGAGGGGCGATTGTCCCAGGCCCTGTCTCATACCAACCAGCACTTTTGGATGAACCACAGGCTTGGGAAGGTATAGCAGAGGATTGGGTCAGTTACAGGGGTTGAGGGGGGTGTAGTTAGGAGCCATAATTCAGAGGTGGGGGTGCACGTCTTGCTCTAGTATGCATGGGGAATCAAATGCCATTTTGAAGAGTAGCAGCCATATTATAATCGGCCTAGTTTTCCACTGAAGCCAGGGGTGCAGGCACGAGTCCCACAGTTAGAAATAAAGTATATGCAAGTGGTAATGGATTGTAGCTTGGGCACCAGTGAGGATGGCCAGAGGTGCAGAGATTCATAGACCCTTCATTGTCTCATGTTGTCAACATTTCCAATCCTAGAAGGAATGCGCCCATTCAAGGCCACATCGTTTCCAAAGTGCTCCTGCTGTTTGGGTAGTATGTGTCTAGTAAATTGTTTTTCAAAGTGTATTGGCTGTTGGAATCATTTTTAGCTATTGTTTGTATGTCCTCACATGATTTGAGAACTATTTTTCTACATTTAGCCGGACCAAGACTTAGCAATACTATATCTTCAGATTTGCCATACAAATCAGTACCGGTTAAACGGTCTGCAGCTTCATAGTAGCCACATTCTCTATGAGAGACCATTTTTATGCCTAAGCTGTACAATTTCTGTGACAGTGATTTCTCAGATGATAAGTCATCCCAGACAACTTGAAGCTCTGTTTTTTCTGCTTTGGTTAAGTAGGCTGTGACATATTGTACAACTGCAGTGGAATTGTCTGCAATGTACTGCACATCTATGTTTGTATTCCATAAGAGTGCAATGATTGCATTGTAATTATTTTATATTTTGCTTCTTCTGTCCTTTTTATGTAATATGCGTTCTTAGGTGATTTACCTTTGACACTATGGGGGTCATTACGAGTACGGCGGTGGGGGGTTAACGGCACCAGTAAGGATGCCGGTGCCGTTAACCCCCTACCGCCGCATTCCAAGGTCCCTTAGCGGGTCCCTCTAGGGCCTGCTGGTTTTACCAGCCGCCCTTAGCGGGACCTGTTAAGGTACCAGATAGCTAATAACGGGCCCGCAATTTGCGGGCCCATTATTAGCTCCTTCCCCATTCCCATTGAGCTCTATGGGGGCTCGAATAGGAATGGGGAATGGTTTTCAAAATGGAGACTTACCGGGTCTGCAAGGGTCGGAATGTCCCGGTAAGTCCACATTCTGACACCACGGACCCGGACAAGGGTTTGGAGGCAGCCATGGTGCTATTAGCACCATGGCTACCTCCAAATTCGTAATGACCCCCTATGTCTATCTGAAGAATTGAAGTTGTTTACTTGACCTGTTGTTGTAACTGGTCTAGGGAAACCAAAGTGGCATTTGGTGTAGTATTTCCCTTTGTTTTTATATTTGCAACGACAATATTTCCCAAATTTGTCTCTTTGAAATTGTAAAATGTGTGCATTAAGGTCAATATTTGTTGTTTGTGAAGGAATTTCACAAGTGACATATTTTTCGAAAAACTGTAAAACAGTGGCATCACTGTCTTGACCAAATTTAGGAGCATCATTAATCCATAAAAGCATGTGGATATGTGGTGCTCCTCTGGCTTGATATTTTTTTCTCCAAAAGAAGTGTTGCACTTCTCCGAGGGGAGGAACAGTTTTATTACAAATAAAATGTAGCATAGCAATGAAGCGATGATGGAAATATCTTGAAACATTAACAGGATCTAGAGAGCAGAGTTCTCCAGGTGTTACTATATCTATGTTTGTTTTGTTTTTGTTTGCTATGTGTCGGAAATCATGGAAATCTTCCCATGCATGTTCTGCACAAATTAATGTAACTAACCAAGTGGGTGGGCCAAGGTTTCTTATCGTACAACGTACAACTCTGTGACGTCAGAACCAGTATTCTTTTGTTCCACGCATGTTTGCTAACAGATTTGTAATACTTGATTGTAGAACCTCATCTTTTTCTTGCACTTTTTGTAGTAATTGCGTAGCTGACATATTTTGAAAATGGGTACCTGATTTCTTTAGCATAGAGTTGCTAGTACACTTTCAAAGAGTAGGTGGAATATGTATTCCACATTTTGTCTAAATCTGGGATCTTCATAATACATTCGTAAAGAGTGGTATACTGATGCTGTTATCTGAGTGGGTCTATCATCATACCTTCCTCCTTTTCCAGTAGGAAAGAGTAGTGGAAAGGCAAATACTTCTATAATTGGTTCCCATATGCTGATTGGTGATCCTTTGGTTTGTCTCATTTCGTATGTTTCCAGTGCATCATCTATGGTGTCTTTAGAGTGTAATGGATGCATTATATAATGGCTTAAATATTGGATACTGTAGCAGGATCTAGAAGTTGAAATTGACCAGTTTCTGGTGAATCTTGAATTATTTCAGTGGTTTCCCTCAGCTTTTCATCAATATTAATTTCTTTGTAAAATTCATTATTGTCTTTTAGATATTGCAAGGCTTGTCTAACTTTATGTAAGTCCACGAGTTGTTGCCAATTTCTTTTGTCTTTTGTAGGTACAACATTTACTAAGACAATTAAAGATTGATCTACTGGACGTTGCACTCCCAGAGTTTATACATTTTCTTTCAGATCTAATGGTAAATAAACTATTTTGCCACAAATGCCTTTGATTAATTCAGAGGGAGGTCATTTTGCTGTTTTTGGTTGAAGGCGTAAGTTATTTGTGATAGCATGTGAAGGAGTTTGGTTGTTGTCAAGTTTTGCAGTGCAGTAACTTCAAAGTATTAAGGGATCAGTAATTTCATATTTGTTTTCTGCTATAAGGTAGAGAGCTAATTCAAACCATTTGGAATCTTCATTGTCTTCTATTTTGTTTGTTATGTCTACAGTTTTTGTGCCACCTTTATAGAAAACGTTCTGCGGCAACACACACACACATGGTTTGGTACTTCAGCAGATGTACTTTTAAATGTTTGTATTTCTTTTTTGTATTTGTGTAGTAGAAGGTTGCCATCTGTACAATTGTTGCTAGTCTATTGTAAAGCTATTGCATTTTGTAAGTGGCTTTCACTTCCCAAAAAAATTCTCTGGATATGCTCTATTTCTTGGAGTAGTTCTTTGGCTGTAGCATGTAGAAGATTGTTATTTAAATTGGCCAGTGCTAGAGCAGGACTTTTAGCATAGAAGCATTTATGGACCAGATTTCGTATAGTTGAATGATGTGTTGATATCATTTTGATATGATGCAAGGTGCTTTTGCAAATAGGTCCTGACATGCAGGCTAATGAATGTCCTTGATGTCCTGTGTATTTGCGCACTGGACAGGTATCCATGTTTTGTACTAGTTTCATTTTGAATTTGTCTTTGCCTTTCACATACTGATTGAGGAACTGGCATAAAGATTTGTAAGATTTTTTGGCAATGTTACACATTGACGTGCACAGCCATTTGAACATTGGATGTTTTTGGTTCAGTGGAATGAAGAGGTAATACTGAGTTTTCTGGGGATATTTTTGTAAGCAGCATTTCTTGTTCCATTACGGTATTATTACGTTTTTCATACCCTCGCCCACTGCTATGTATTGCAATTGTGTTTGTTTGCTTTTGTTTGTATGCTTCTTCATTAAAATATGTTTCTGTGCTTGTGGTGTGACTCCATTCACCTCCACAGATATTTAAGAAGTTATTTTTGTTGTCATTCTGTTTATTGAGAAGTCTTTTTTGTAGTTTAGTAGTTAGTTTTGTTAGTGGTTTCATTCTGTTTAACACTAAAATAAATAACATCCTTTTGAGAAAGATTGCACTGTCTATGAGAGCTTCTCAGATTAATTTTCTCGGTCGGTTTAAGGGTTATGCATGATGTCTCTTCTGTTTTTATAAGATTCTGAAGGTCTCTGTGATGGGACATTTTTTGCAAAATACTTTTTTTGTTATGGTTACTTGCCGCTTCATCAAGATTTATAGGAGCAATGTTAGCAGTAGTGGTAGCTGAATTCTTGTTGATCAATTTCTGTTTCATTTTATATTTTGAAAGAGGAGGCAAAGTTTCTGTACTGGAAGCTTGTTTTGTTTCGCTTAATGACTGTATTAGCTGTTTTGTTTGAACCTTTTGTACAGATTCTGCTAGAGATGGATGCTTATTTTGGACACTTTTATTTTGATTTGCTCTACTTCTGCGTTGCTTTCTATGGAGTTGCCTTTTAGTAGGTATTCTTTGGGGTCCTTTAGAAAAAAAAGAATGTATGTGCTGTGTGCATGAGTGTCTGAATATGATGGTAAGGATGTATGTGGAGGTTTGCAATGGCCAGCTACAACCAGTTGGGAAGGCTATTCTTGTATTTGTGTGTTACTATACTGGGGTTCAGATGACAGTAAGACGTAAGCTAATGATGAGGGGAAGCACTAATGTTAAATCTAATGGTATAGAATTAAAACAGTTCTTTGTTCTGCAATACTAACATTATAGTGTGTTTAAGTGACAGTTAGAACATTATGATAGTATTGTACTTACTTTTTTGTATGGAAAGACTAGGTTTCCTCTGAGTTGTTGTTCATACTTCAGATGCTGCTGCTTTTCAGGAGAGTGGTCTTTGCTGCAATTGTAAAAGAAAGAAGATAGTAATTGTGTGTGTTTATAGCACTGTTGTTAATTTAGACATTGATTTGTATGTTTTTGTAGTAGTAGTGTTTTTTGATAACTGAACATAGTGTGTACATGCAGTTTCCTTTACCTATGTGCAGCCTTTATATTTTACTTAGAATCTGTTAGTTTAACATGCTTTGCAAATAAGTATAATACTAAGGGCCTCATTACACGGACGGCGGTAAGGGTTAACGGTCACTGTTAATGGCAACGGTGACCGTTAACCCTTACCGCCGTACTACGAGGTCCCTTAGCAGGTTGGTGCTTTAACGCCTGCTTTTTGCAGGCGTTAAAAACCAACCCGCTAAGGGACCTCGGAGCTAATTACGGCACCGCAAAATTGCGGTGCCGTAATTAGCGCCTTACCCATTCCCATAGAGCCCTATGGGGCAGAAATGGGAATGGGGAAGGGCAATGGCGGAAGGGGGATTTACCGCCCCACTGACCTTGGAATGGGGCGGTAAATCCCCTTACCGCCAAGGCGGTGCCAGTAATTTACCGGCATGGTCCAGGGTGCTAATAGCACCCTGGATCACCGCCTTCCGTGTAATGAGGCCCTAAGTGTATGAAACTCACTTGGCTTTTTAAGGCTGTGTTATTGGATGTTAGGAGATAAAAGAAATAACCATATACTTATTTTGCTATTTTTATAGTGTAATTGGCAGAAACTGTAGAGAAAAGCATGGAATGTATGCATTTGTGAAGGTGTGGGTATAAAGTAGAAGGATGTGATGTAGAGGCAGTGGTGTTGTTTCAGCTGGGAGCCTTTTTAATGATAGTGTCTATTTGTGTGGGTGTATAAAGATGCATGAACATACCCTGGCTGCGTGCAATTGTATAACACACTAGAAAGTGTTTTTCTATAATTATATTGTTATTTCTCCCATTTTTTAATATGAAATTACACTTTTTTAAATAGCTGTGTGTGTAAAAAATAAATTTAGAGAGCAGACAGGTTTGCGAATGACAGTTGATTATAGCAGATGGGAAAAATGACAGTAAGTTCATTATGTAGGTTATACAGGTTAAGTGGCAGTTACCCTGTTTATATGCATTTATACAAGAGCTGTACATGTAATGTGCAGAAAATATGCATACCTGTAATTTGTGTTCATGCATGTGGATATGCATGAAGCTGCAAGTAGAAATATTGGAGACTTGTACAGTAGTTTTTGTAGTAGGTGCTTTCCAATCACATGAGACTTGTTCTCAGAGTGATCAACAGTAAATCTGAAGTGCTGAACTATGATGATGGAGTTAGATGTAAAGTTCTTGGATGTGATTGGTGGATGGTTTTGTGACTGCTTAGCTGTAGCCAATGAGGGAATGGTACAGACAGTGAAGTGGAAAGGGTAGAAGGGGTGCCCAAGAGTTACACGCTCTGCGGACACCACGGCTGTCCGCGGACAGGGCGTGCCACATCTGGGGTTTTCCAGCAAATCCAGCATGGAACGGGGACTGTGGGGATCAGCCAATCAGATGTTGAGGTTATGGTTTGTGTTGAAAGAGGCTGTGTCTAGTGAAGTTGGCAGAGGTGGAAAAAGTCAGGGTGTTGGTGGTTGGAGATATGTTTGTGCATGGTTTGGAGCAGTATGCTAAATGCAGGAATTTGGCAAACAATTTTGATGTTAAAGAGTGGAGGTGGTGTGGAGCACTGTGCCTGATTTCAATGTGCAGGAAATTGTACAAGTTTGTGAAGATATGGGCAGGATGAACAGTCCCCATGTGGTAGTTTTGCACTGTGGTGCTTTGCATTTGGGCTATGTCAGTGCCCCTACTATTTTCTTGCCAGATTTGGAACATTTGGTTCAAGCAGTAATGAAAGTCCTTCCAAATGCCAAAGTAATTTTTTCTGGTTTAGTGCCTAGGGCAACATGGGACAATAGTTCTGTTTTTTGTACTCAGCAAAACATTGCTAGGTGTGCAATCAACCGAGGCATGTTTGCTTCCATGCTTAGAGCTTGTATGTTCTTTTGTAATAATGAGAACATTGATACTGGTAATGCTGTTTATTTTAAATAAGATGGCATTTCTTTATCTTTTATGGGAAATGCCATGCTGTTTTGGAACATAAGGGTTGCTTTGGAGAAGCTAATGTGAAGATTTTAGGAGTAAAATAAGAAGAAAAAAAAGAAAAACAATACAAAATAAAAGGTGTCTCTCAAGCATCTGCAAAAAAAAAGGCTCTTTTCAGAAATAAACCACAAATAGGGCAACTATTTAAATTTACATTCACCATGCTTAAATTTCCGATTTGTCCGTGGACACTGCGGTTGTCCGCAAACAACACGTATTACATACGGGTATTTTGGGGTTGAGAGGCATGCAAATGAGACTGAGCAGAGCATGGGATTAGTCAATACGGTTTACTGAGTGTGTTGTGTAAGGAGAGAGTTTGTCAGAAAGTATTTTTCCTGAGAGAAGTACAAAAAGCTATGGCTGTGTGTTTCAGAAAACAGATTATCGGGATTTTGGGAGACTCATAGATAAATTGGTTGGAGGTGCATGCAGAACGCTGTAGAATGGCTGCACATCATGGATTCCCTCATGTGGAAGTGCACTGGCATGAAGTGCGTGGAATGAAGTGGCTGGATTTGGTACCTCTTTGTGCTACTTTGGTGACACAATGTCATCCAGGCATTATTATTATTATTCATTGTGGAGGGAACAGTTTAGGACATGTGTTTGGAATGTCTTTGCAATTTGCAATGAAAGAAGGATTTGGGAAGGTCATGGACATGTTTCCAAATTTTCAAGTAATTTTTTTCCCGTATTGCGCAGAGACAAATGTGGCTTCGTTCTTCTTCATTTGGTCCACAAATGGATAAAGCGATGCACAATGTCAATAAAGCTGTTTGTGCCTTTTAAGAGATGTTGGCATGTTCTCTTTTCACAATGAAAATATTATGTTTCATAGCACATACATTTTTCGCAGAGATGGATTACATCTTACTTATACTGGCAATCAGATTTTTCTGCGAAATATACAACATTCTTTGCAACCTTTTTTGTAATTACATTAATAAATTTTGCAGTAGATGTTAATCATTTGAAGGTTTTGAAACACAAAAAAACACCAAAAAGCTATTTTCAGAGCCACCACTTCCTCCCATAGAAAAGTGCAATGGTTTTTATAGGACAGTACCCCCAAAAAATAAATATCTGCGGACTGTCTGCGGACTTCTAAAAAATGCACAGGGCCCTGCACTATTTATTTGTCACTTCTATTTTTAAACTGTGAAAGGTGGCTCTGAAAAGAGCCTTTATTGTGTTTTGTTTTTGTTGTTTTATATTTTTTGGGGTTTTTTAAACACGACACACAAGGAAAGGAGAGGAAAGGAGGGTAAGGAAAGGCACCAACCACGGGGATAACAAAGGGCAGGTGGAGAGACGAAGATGTAGGTTGGGCCTTATTTAGGTAGGTAGCAGACCTTCTCATGCTCCTTGACTGCAGTTTTGAAAGCATTCCGAAGGTTCTCCCCCCTGCAGAGTACTGTGCCACAGTACATGCACAATATTGTGACACTCGAAAGATAAGGGTCAATAGCATCATGAATGGCCTGCAAGGCAGCTGGAGGGATGTGCTGTCCCACAGGAATGTCTCTTGTGATAGCAGGAGCGGAAACAGAGGATGCTGGAGGATGCTGCAGAGGAACTCAACCTACTACGTTTATCGCAAGGTACAACCTTACGAATAGCCCCACCGTGGATCAACCTCAGGTGTCGCTTCATTGATCTCATACCAAAGCTATACGAACCAGGCCATCCAAGACTCAGAAGCACCTTTTTCGCACAAGCTTTTGGCACTCCATCAAGAGTGGTAAATAATTGCCACACCCAAGACTCAGGGCGAGTGCTGGTCATAAGAACTTCCACTACCTCATCCTCTTCATCCTCTTCATCACTCTCCTCTGCATCCTCACGCATGTTCCCCTCTGCAGGCCCTTGGAGAGGTGGTGGTGATGGAGGGGGTGGGGGTGGTGATGAAGCCGAAGCAGCCATGGTCGCCATCTGGAGGACAGCAGGCAGAAGTCAGCAGCAATGCAGTGAATACAGGTCAGAAGCAATGCTCTGTCAGGTAGCCAGAGGCACAATTAGGAGCAATTTTAGGGTGTGGCCTTTTATAGGGGTGCTGGTGTGCGCTTCGCAGACAGCCACGCTGTCTTCTGCAGACAGATCAAACACCAGAAAAAGGCTTAAAATGTTCGAAAAAGTATGTAGATCACCAGGGGCATTGTCTGGGACATGTGCAATGGTGAACATTTACTGTAAAATACCTTGGATTGTCCAAAAAAGTACTTTAAAATGTTCAGGGACCTGGACAGTGTCCGCAAATAAGGACACACGCTCAGTGTGGGTGCGGTCACTGATGACGTTGCAGACACGTTCGTAAATGGGAGGCTGTCCGTAATACACCAAATGTGCATGTTCAGTTGTGCGCATGTGTGCGGGTGTTCTACCGACAGTGTTCTAGTCCCCAAACTAATTTAAAGTGCGACACATGTGCGACGGACAGTTACGGACAGGCGCAATGTTTGTAGGACCCATGGGTGTGGTGCGCATGTGCGTAGATGTTCTACGGACAGTGTGGAAGACCCTGAATAAAATAAATGTGCATCAAAAATTGCGGACAGGCGGACGGGTTAAGTGTTCTACGGACATATTCATTCCGGTTGCGGACATTGCAAACAGGGGGATGTTCTTAGGACACTATAATTTAAATAATTACAGACATGCAAACGGACATTTGTCCTGCGGACACTCCCATTTTAATTACAAACAGTACGAACAGGTATTGTGTCCTTCGGACACCTCCATGTCGGTTAATTACGGACATCCCGGACATCGAGTATGTTCTAAGAACAGTTCCATTTTGGTAGCGGACAATACGGACAGCTATAGTGTCCTTAGGAAACCTCCATTTTGGTTAATTGCGGACATCCCGGACAACGGGTGTATTCTAAGAACAGTTCCATCTTGATTGAGGACAGTACGGACAGGTATAGTGTTTTTTAGGACACCTTCATTGTGGTTAATTGCGGACATCCCGGACATCGAGTGTGCTCTAAGGACAGTTCCATTTTGATTGTGGACAGTACGGACAGGTACAGTGTTCTTAGGACACCTCCATTTTGGTTAATTGCGGACATCCAGACATCGAGTGTGTTCTAAGAACAGTTTGATTTTCATTGCGGACAGTAGGGACAGGTTTAGTGTTCTTAGGACACCTCCTTTTTGGTTAATTGCGGACATTCCAGACACCCGCGCTGTCCATGGGCACCTTAACTGTCTTTTAAATAAAAATAAGACACAGAGGAATATAGTAACAACACACATAATATTTTATTATTTTATACAAATATAAAATGTATGAAAGAGAGGGGGAAGCAGAAAGTAACACAAATACAGGAGAATTAGGGGTTTTGAGATTATGGATGGGAGGGGATGAAGGGATGGAAGTGTCATCATAACGTTTTTCTTGGTGGTGAGGGTTTGGGTATAGTTGACTGGGACATGGAGAGGGGGAACAGGTACATGTGGAACAGTGATATTTAATGTTTTCTTTTATGTGGTCCTCCACAAAATGTTTTAAAAGATTATAATTTTTCATTACCATATCCATTTTTTGTTCCATTCACTGAAGAGCATTTTCTAATGTCTCTCTTGGCGTATTATTTTCACTGTTTGTATAGTCTGTTAAAAAAATGTGTTAAGTACACATAAAGTAATGGTTATTAATTAGCTTATATAGAGAAGTGTTGTGTCTACCATTAGTCTCACTGTCTTCACTCATTTCATCATGTGGGAAATTTTCTTCAAGCCATTCCAAAGTACTGGACATTTCTGTGTAAAAAATTATATATATTACTTTTAGTGTACCTAATGCAGAAAGTTTAGAAATATATAAGAAAAATTAAGTTCACTTACTAGTTTTTGGTAAGTTTTGTTGTTACTGTTGTGTAGGTCTACTGTTGCTTTTTGCTGTGCAGTTTCTGTGAGGTAATTATGTTGGAGGCATATATGTTTTGTTTTTGTATATTCCATTCTAGTGCACATGCTATTTAAATGGACGGTTGATGTCTTACATATATAGGTTCCACGTCTTATTTATTATTACATATAATGTGTTCAGGTGCTGCTTTTTGAACTTGTTCAGTGTTTATATTGCATGATACAACAATGTAAGATACCCCCTGAGTTTTTGGGTAGTGTTGATGTTGACCGAGTCCGTCTGTGGACATACGCACAGTCTGTGGACATCAACATCACTAGCTGGGGATTCAGTATGTTCTATGTTACATGTATATAAACTAAGAGAATCCTAGTAAACACTGATCAAATTCACACTATGTATATCTATATTCAGTGAAAAAAACTTTGGTAAAGGGAGGTTATGGTTAAATTGCGCTATCAAAAACCTATGAAATTCAGTGAAGAAACTTTGTTAAAGGGACGTTATGGTTCCAAGTAAATATATGCTAAGCAACCCTAACTCCCGCCACCGCTGTGCACTGCTAAGACTAACACCCAGGACATCAAAGATGACATCACAAATGTCCTTGATGACATCACTGATGATATCACATGTGCATTTACTTTTCATGAAAAGTCTATGCAAGGGATTCTTATTGTAATGTTAATTAAAAAGTGTCAAGGATTATTGGAATACATATTATGAGGTACATAGTGCATTAAGCAATGCATTAATCCAAATAGCATTGCATTATGAAGTTTGTTTCCAATATACTAAGGTATACATGTATTAACATAGGCATAGTGTGTAGCAAACATGATGGAGATTAAATATTAATAATCTTGCCATGTTAAATACTAAAATTATAAATACTTTCTTATTAGAGTTTTGCATACTATAAACATTTAATAAGTACGTAATAAAACCCATTTTGTACATTATTACATTATTGCACACAAAACACAAACAGACAACAACACATACAAACATGAACATGTCCAGGGAAAGTACAGTTATAAAAAAACAACAGAACTATAGGAAAGGGTTGATACCCTTTCTGATTATCTCCATACACACATAGCATTCAAGTCTGTGTTTCCCCCTATGTATATGTTTCATATGATGTGAGTGGACCCGAAGTGAATTACTGTAAGAACATGTTTGAAGTATAAGTCTACAAATATAGTACTTTTCAAATTGTTAGTTCTTGACTGTTATTGAAGAAAACCATGTGGCCTAGATATGTCAGTAAAGGAAAAAAGAGTGAGCCAGACATGATGTCATCGGCGATGTCATCAATGACATTTGTGATGTCATCTTTGATGTCCTGGGTGTTAGTCTTAGCAGTGCATGGCGCAGGCACAAGTCATTGATGCTTAGCATACCACACATAACTGGTGAATTTCAGGGTTTTTTCGGTTTTGCTTGGAACCATAACGTCCCTTTAACAAAGTTTTTTTCACTGAATTTCATAAGTTTTTAGTAGCACAACTTAACCATAACCTCCCTTTAAGTTGTTTTACTGAATACATAAGTAAATAATTGGGGGTTAGACATAAATTCATAATCACAGATACCCATTATCCAATGGAATGGTGAGCTTTGAGGCACAGTTAAACCCAGCAAAGACTAGACGGTGTATCCGTGGCTACAACATCGCAAATTACAGCCCAACACACCAAGCCATTATCCTCAGGCTACACACGTAGGTACACTTAGGCACAGCTATCCTGAGATCAATGGGACAATGCATATTTTACCCACAGCTATAGCTTTTACTTTGGTAGCCGTGCCTATCATCAAAAGTCAATAAAATTCATACCCGCGGCTACAAAGAAAGAATTGTGAAAAATACATTTCAGTAACAGAAACTGCATAAGTAGATCACGTACGATGTTGTGATCTTTTAGTTCAGTCTCTTTTATTTTCTCTATTATTAATAACTTGGTGGTGGCCCTGAAAAGGGCCATTTTGGAGAAGGGGAAGTAGGAGAGTGGAACTGTGAAGCGAAGAATATTAAGGTTTACACATGTAACAATGGGTCGAAAAGGGAACATTTATTTGTTGCCATTTTTTTATTTTTTGAATTTATTTTTAGTTTTTATGTCTTTACTAAAAAGTGGGGGGAATTTCCACTTAATTAAATATAGTCCTGGTGGCAGTGGGCTTGGTGTTTTGACATAGCCTGTACCAAGTCATCTAGGGTGGCATCTCCCACGTGACGCAATTGTGACATTGACAGCACAAATCTTTGCAGTCAATCAGGTCCGGTGGGGGCAGCAGTGGGGTAGGTCGGGACCCAGTGGAGGTCATTGTAGGTACAGTGATGGAGGTGGATGGTGCAGAGGTTGCAATGGTGGTTGCTAGTGTAGAGGTTGATGTCACGGCAGCTGTTAGTGTCCAGAGTTCAGCCCATGTGCCTGTATTTTGTGTTTCTCATGGGCCTTTCGTTTGTCCTCATCAACGTCGGCTCAGTGGACTCAGACTAAGGGTTGTATGGGGATGGAGGTCCTCTACCTCTGTCATTGTATGCTAGATTGTTATGTTATGTTATGTCATTTTGCATTTATATAGCGCCTTATATACCATTGGTATGGTCTAAAGGCACTGGTAGGTTGAACGCCCTTGGGAACCGAAGTTCAGATCAGTAGAGAGAGTAGAGAGAGTCAAAGGTGTGTGTGAGCACCGGGAATGTGTGCAGCTGGTGCGGTATTCATGTAATAGCTGCTTCAAAGCGGTAGTTGTGGTGGTTGAGAGATCTGGAGTATGTGTTCGTTCTGGCAGGATTTATTCAGACCAGATATGGCTGCGTTAGGCCTGAGGAGAACGCCTGACTGGGGGGCTGTAAACAGCAGTGTTTACTTAGAATGATGTGGAATGTGCGGCGGATGTTGGTATGAGAACAGTTATACCGAATGGTGTCATAGTATCTCTGTGTTCTAGCTGAGTGGTGGTGTAAAGGAGAAAGTAAGCATGGTGGTGTGATATGATGATATATGTTCTTTCGGATGTTCTCTGCATTCCAAACCATACTATACACATCACCCAATTCTAAGCGCTCCAGTCTGTTCTATGCACTCCTATCCACTCCATGCACCCCAGTCTGCTCCCCACATTCCTGTCCGCTCTACACACTCATGCATTCCAGTCCGCTCTGAGCGCTCCAGTCCGCCCGCGTACTCCAGTCTACCCCACGGATGGACTCTAGTCTGTTCCTTGGATGCACTCTTGTCTGCCCCATGCATGCACTCTTGTCTGCACCATGCTCTACGCATTCAGCAGCTCTACATACTCATCCGCTGTACGCAACATGTCCATTCGCTCCAGGCACTCCTTCGCTCGAGGCTCTCCTTCGCTCCAGGATTATCCACTTTATGCCCTTACACGTACTATGCATTCACCCCCGCTGCACACTCATCCCATCTGCGTGCTTATCCCTTCTACGCACTTGTCCCCTCTACGCACTCATCCCCTCTATGCACTCATCTCCTCTACGCACTCGTCCCCTCTACGTGCTCGTCCCCTCTACGCGCTCGTCCCCTCTGCGCCCTCATCCCTCAACGCACTCGTCCCCTCTACGCACTCGTCCCCTCTACGCACTCGTCCCCTCTACGCACTCATCCCCTCTACGCACGTGAGCCTTGTTGCTCTGATTGCAGTGCCGTGGAACTAAGGCCAGAAGCAGAAGGCAAGCTGAGGCTTTCAGGAGAAAAAGAAACTCCCAAATGGCTGGACCGGAGACACACGTGCTGGAGAAGAGTGTGGGTCCCCAGTGTGCCAGAAGATGTAGAAGAGGCAGAGGAAGTTGGGGAAGCAGCGCAACCCGCAAAATCAGTGTCAATGAAGCTGGTGAGTGAAGCACAGCATTCAGATACAGTGCACAAGCCTTGCCGGTAATTGTAGCTAGCTCCCAACTGACTTGTGTATTGTTAAATGCGAGTAAAAGCTGTTTGCTATATCAGAAGTCTTACTAACAATGGCATTGTAGCACTGAAGTATAACATTAAAGATCAATATGCGTGCGAGAAGCTAAAGTACTTGAAAACCACTGTTGATTTATCTGAAGACTGTTGCTGTATAACAGAGTGGTTGCGTGTCCCTAATTGACAAAAAGGGAACGCTTTCCAAACATTATCAAATAACGAACATTGTCAATATACAAGTTACAAGTTACAGAAAGTGAAAACTACATCAACAGGAGGTCGCGTGTGTTGAATTAGAATTCCCAAAAGGATGTCAGGATCTTATCCTTTACCGTTACATGGGAATATAATTAATTATTCAACTTTAAAATCTACTTGAAAGAGGTGTGTGCTTGATTGTGTTTTCACGAGAGACTGAACTATATACTATATCTAGAAGTGACTTTTATTCTATTTCAAAGAAGTAGAGTCTACAGCCTGGAAAAGAAGAACACGCATTACCCAAGCCAATAAGCAACCCCTTTTCATTGTGAAACCAGTCTTGCCAAGAGTTAAAGAATCATCTAACTACACTGTGAAGTTAAAAGTCAAGTGGCATAAGAAACAAGCACACCATTGTTACCTTAAGCTGAAAGAGTGGCATATAAGCGGCTGGGTGTTTACTTGGGCTACTAACTGGCGGAAAGGTGGGAACAAAGCTGGGTAAGGGGAACCAAATGCTGGTGAAGACTACTTTGAAGTAAAATACAACCTGTGGTGTGAAAAACTGCTTATACTAGAAGAGAGCGGGTCTCACGAGCAGAAGCGGGTGTTTCTTGTGGTAGCTAGACAAACTGGAGAGGCAAAGAGGCTGCCCCTTTTAATGTCCATGGCATAGCTTTTTTTTTGCAGATCCTATACTGCACCTGTTCTGTCTCTTTTAGGGAGTAATGCTGCTCCGCAACAAAGTACCTCCAGCTGTCATGCATTTTTTTCATGCCGCATAATTCTTTGCCGGTCAGGTATGGATTCAGAACCCAAATTATCTCATCATGGCCACCGTTATGGTCAAACATGGTGGACAATGTCTGACCTGGGATGAAAATGTAATAACATTTATAAATACATCACAAAAAAGACTTTGCCACTAAAAATAAAAATATTTTAAAAAAAAAGAAAATAACTGACTCAAATAATGAATTGATGAACAGACCAAATGACAGGACCAAGGAAATCGAGAAATGGACAAAGGAATGCAAAAAGGGATGGGAAATAATGAGGTGTTTGCTCAAAACCTTCTTATACTTCACAGACAAGCTGCTCAGTAGTCAAAAGAAAAAGCAATGAGGAAAAGTAAAGGGATTGTGTTTGGGTGTGGTGAATATCCACGGCTATGCCCACAAATTAATCAGGCAGTAGGATGGATAGATGTGAGTATGTGTCATGTGTCTCTGCATTACCCGAGAACAATTCGGTTGTTCTATGGCGTATGCTTAGGTATGTCATTGCATCGGGACGTTGGCACGTTCACATACTGCATCACCCAATAGAAAGATATTGCACACATTCCTCTATTCATGTGTGGGCACATAAGCATGGCGTGCAATCCAATTGGCCAATGCATACAGGTAGGTACCACGTGGCCGAGTCAACAAACTGCACCATTTTATTGGGCCTTCTAATTGATGCAGCTATATAGTGAGTGCAATCTGATGGGTTGTTGTGGAGGGCATGAATGCAGGTATAGTCATCAACGATCCGGGCCACTTCATTGGGACTTCTTTTTGACATGACTATATAGTGCACACAATCCGGTTGATCAGCATGGAAGACACAAATGCGCGTAACCACGTCACTGAACAGCACTGCTTGATTGGGCCTTCTCATTGACATGGCTATATAGTGCACTCAATCCGCTTGGTTTGCATGGAAGGTGTGAATGCGTATAGCTGTGTCAATTATTCTTGTTGTTTGATTGGGCATTCTCGTCGACATGGCTATATAGTTTGCGTAATCCAATTTGTCAGTGCAGAAGGCATGAATGTGGCGAGCTATGTCAAAGAACTGTGCTGTTTGATTGGGCCTTCTCATTGACATGACTATATAGCATGCACAATACGATTTGCCAGTGTGGAAAGTGCAAGTGCATGTGGCTGCATCAATGAACAGCACGGCTAAATTGGGCCTTTCCATTGACGCAGCCATGAGTCATGTGTAGGTGCATAAGTGAAACGATGGTTTAGCCGCAAATACATCATTGCACCTAAGCATAGCCACATGCATGGAAGTCATGCTCTCACTGGTTTATTGGCTTAGCTGAGGCTATTCATCATACCCAAAAAATCCTCTACTTTGATTCAGCACCTTGTCCGGATCTAATGGGATGATGTGAAGGAACCCTATGGGAAAGTTAATTTCCATCTTTAGATGCGAGCCCATGGCCCACAATCTGCAAGCAGACGCTGGACAAAAGCACCTCTGCGCCACTATCTTCCACTTCTGTTGTTTCCTCGTTCCATCCACCACCACCCAATCTAATCCCATCCTGCCTGCACCCAATCTACAGGACTGCAAGGTAGTGTGTTTGAAAGGTCACAACTGGATTGTGGTGGGAGATGCCACCCTAGATGGTTGGAGAAGGGCCGTTTAGTACACCAGGCCAATTGCCACCACTAGGAATATATATCTTTTTTTAGTGTTGTTTGTGTATCCCCTTTAGAAAAAAAAGAAAAACAGAAAAAACTCTCAAAATTAAAATTGCAAAGAAAAATAAACTTTCTTTTTTTTAACTTGTTGTTACATGTGTGAATCCTAAATTGTTTCCCTTCCGCGTTCCAGCCTTCTTCTTCCCTCTACCCCATAATGGCTCTTTTCAAGGCCAACTTATAAAAGTAGACAATAAAAACACAGACCATTTAAATGGATCATTAATCTTTAATTGGTCCTTTTAATACAATGGGCCTCATTACACGGTATGCAGTAAGTGATTACCGGTACCGGTAAGGGCACCGGTGCCGGTAATCTCTTACCACCCTACTACGAGGTCCCTTAGTGGGTCCCTTCCCTAACGCCTGGTTTTACCAGGCGTTGAGGAAGGAACTCTTTGAGGGACTTCAGAGCTAATAACGGGCCCGCTAGTATTAGCTCCTTCCCCATTCCCATTGAGCCCTATGGGGGCTCAAATGGGAATGGGGAATGGTTCCCTGAATGGGGACTTACTGGTCCCACCAGGGTCGGAATGACCTTGTATGTCCCCGTTCCGGGAAAATGGACCCAGAATGCGGTAAGGGGGTAGCCATGGCGCTAATCGCGCCATGGCTACATCCTACCATGTAATGAGGCCCAATGTGTGTTAAAAAAGCGCATTTGTCTATATTTTTATAATAGCTGCGGCTATTCTTCATGGTAGCCGCGGGTACAATGACAGCATTTACAGTGGGAATATAGCTGTGACTAGGTATGCCACAAAGTGATTAACATGTCATAGCCGTTGACACGACCTCCAGTCATTGCTGCAATCAATTTGCCTGCAGTTTAACCAATTGCAGCCATCATGGTAGGCACAGGTACACTAACAGTAATGACAGTAGTCATGGCTACAATGAATGTCTACAGTCCCTGGAAGCCTATTCCATAGCGTTTTTCAAAGCCACAGTTATGTAAAAAAAAATGCAAATATTTACATTTGCAGATATATGTGTGTTAGGTAGTCCTGAAAAGTTCGATTTTGAGATATATTGAGTGTTCTCTTTGTGCAAATTCACTCTAACAATTTAATAACTTTCTCTTCATCAACCATACATATAACTGTAAACATTTTGAAAATTTAAATAAGTATGCAAACCATGTTTCTTGTAAAAAATATGTATTGGGGGAAGTGGGATTTCTTTTTCTTTTAGTGTTTAAACAAAATAGATCATCTTCATCGGCCCAATTGTCTGCATTTTTACTATCTATTTCTCGTTTCTGGTATTTTATGTCCTTTTTCACTGACTCAATATCATTTTAAAGATTCATTAACATTTCTTTCATTTCTTTTGAAGTATCCATGATATAATTTGTGGATGTTGCTTTATTCTTTCTTGGTACTGGAATCACTTCTTCAATTGAAGACATAATTGACTTTAAAGTACTTTTGCTGGTAGCGCAGGCATTTAAAAACAGTAAGCTAAGGTATACCTATATGCTAAATTATATTTGTTACTTACAAATATTATTATTACTCACATTCTACATAAACATAAAAAACAAACTCACAAAATCCAGAATATTCTGTACTTTCTTGTGGCTGCTTCCATTCAGCATCTTCATTCGGTATTTTCTCCTCTGTGGGATAATTTTCTTCTAGCCATTCCATGTGGTTGTCCAGTGTAGGGTGGGCATAAAAATAACTATCTGCCACCTCACATGGTAGAATAAACAAGGAAGGACATTACCTGATGAAAAAAGGTGGGATTCTCTGAATTTACTTTCTGATTGGGTCTTTATTCTTTATATGGTGTGCAGCTGCCAATAGGATGTCAAGTACCTCAGCTGGTGTCCAGCTGTTCAACCTACAACTCAGTGTCATTTTATGTATTGATATTTATATGTTCCAAATAAACTGGTGGTTGCAGTACCTCATAATCATGTTTTACTATACATTAAGGTAGTATTTCCTGGGTAAGAGTTGTGTTTAAGAGATTGTGGAGTTAAAGAGTCTATAGATATTGTTTTTGCGGGATCTTTCAGAAATTGAGGCAATTTCAGAAGGAGATTGTGTCAATATAGCACTTTGCCAGACCGGCTGACTATGGGTTTGCCGGTGGGGGCCTGTGTTACCTCCAGCTAAGAACTGGAGGTAAAGCAGGCACACTACCAGCAAAAAAGCCCTAGAGCCCGTGAGAACAGCAAATTCCATCATGGAGTCCTATTGGCCTCCATGAATGGGGATTTACACCGTCACTACGGCACTTGGAATCCAGCGGCAATTCGGCCAGAATGAATGGTGGAAACAGTATCTATTTTTGACCGTAACCTGGCGGATCTACTGGCCCATTATGTGGAGTGTCGGATAATGAATTTCATTGCTCAGAACATTGTGGAGGAATAGAGAATTTTGAGAAGGACTCTAATAGTGATCTTGAGGACATAGGTGATGTTCACAATTGTTGGGTTATTAAGTTTTTCTGTTTGTATAATATTACTTTAGATGAAGTATTAGAAATGAGAGGTTAGTGCGCGAATTGTGAAGACACTTTTTAAAGGGAGCAAATGTTTTGCTCTTTTTGGGAAAAGAAATGTAATTATTTAAAGAAAGGGCATAGAGACAGTTTGCTAGATTTTTTGAATTGTAATGGAGAGGAGTATTTGTCTGAATGAAAACATATTTTTAGGTTACATATTGGTATAAAACACAAAGGGTCTTTTTAGAGTCACCCATAGAAGTTATGAAATATTATTGAAAAAGAAAACGTTCTCAGTGGCCTTTTCTTCTATAGCTGCAAGCATTCCTGTGCCTTCAGCCATGAGTACTGTGAAATTTTGTGAGGAAAGGGGGAGGAGGCACTAAAATAGGTTATTTGTACGTGTCTATTATTCACAGATGACGGAATTTATTTAAAACTTGTTCAAGATAAGACAGCTTAACAACACGGGATTGTAATTTATAATATTATATCACTGGGGTACCATAAAACAGGTTTACTCTTAACGCACCTTTTTCTGATGCCACTGGCATCTGCTTTCTGATTTTTGGACAACCTCTTGTAGATAGGTATGGCTGCACCTAATCTGTTCTGTGTAAGGACACTCGTACTTCATGGAGTTTAGTCTTCGTCAAAACAGTTTCTAAAGAAAATGGGAAGGAATAGTGGTCTGCTTAGTGTATCTGTTACTGGAAGGTGTTTCAAGATTTACAGGTTACACCAATATAGAACGGAAATGCCATTCCCCCCTATGGTGGATCTGGCTGTATTATCCCAATTAGGTAAATGGTCTGGTTGTAGTATTCGAGTCAGGCTAGAACCAGTCTAATCTCTTAGAATTTCAAGACGGTTACTGTAGTGCGATTATTCTCAATCTAAGGCTACTGCCCAATAAGCCTTGCTGAATCATGCATTTTGTATAAATGGTTGTAGGGTGCTAGTCAGACCGAATCTAGTCTGGCCCCTTAAACCTTCCATAGAGTTTATCCAGTGCAGTGGTTCACAATCAAAGAGATTTTGCCTAATAGGATCGTATAGAATCTGTCTCTTACCCACACGTCCGGTGTGCATGTATCCACGGAGGTCCTGAGGTCCACGGAGCATCGGGTGCGGTGCTCCGGTCTCTAGCGTACTTACTGATTGTGGTTTTATGTGTTTGTCCCAGGGGTTATTGCGCATGTTCAACCGCGGGCTGGACCGCTAATCTATAGCGCATGCGCATCGTAGTGATCTCTATCCTACGTGTGTGCGCATGCGCGTGAACGGGTTGGACCGCTAAACACTTGCGTGCGTGTAAACGTGGGGATTGGTAGAACTCTTATCATGCATGAGCGATTGTGAAATTTTGACCAAATTAACATATTTGTTTTATAAAGTTGGAAGTTGGAAGTCAAAAGTCAATAGCACCATGGTCCATGCCGGTAACTTACTGACTCCGCCATGGCGGAATGGGGAATTACCACCCCATTCCGAGGTTGGCGGGGCGGTAATTCCCCATGCCGCCATGGCCCTTCCCCATTCCCATTTTTGGCCCATAGGGCTCAATGGAATGGGGAAGGCTCTAATTACGGCACCGTAAATTACGGTGCTGTAATTAGCTCCTAGGTCCCTTTGCGGGTTGGTTTTTTAACGCCTGCTAAAAGCAGGCGTTAAAGTGCAACCCGCAAAGGGACCTCGTAATCAGGCGTTAAGGGTTTAACGGCGCCAACACCTTTTACGGTGCCGTTAACCCCTTAACGCCTGGGTTATAATGAGGCCCAATGAACTCTAACTGCAGTTATATAAAAGAAAAAAATTGGCCATTATTTTATTGTATTTATGTATGTATATGTGATAAGAAGTCGTTAACAGGACTGTTTTGGGGTACACTGATTGTAGTGTTTGCACACATTTGGAGTCCTGTTATGATGTTATGAAGGAACACTGTATTTCCTTCATTGGTTAGGTGTACTCCATCAGTTCTATAGAAATTGGCCATGTAAAACTCTTATGTTGTTGTTTGAAATCCATGATTGGTTGTGGTCTCTCCTGAATGCTGAAACTACTTTATCAACATTGCTCACTGATTTTTCAATTTCACCATTACATTTGGTGGTCCATCTCCATTTTTGCCTCTGAGTCAGTTGGGAAAAGATAAAGATGTTGTGAGGAAAATGTTCCATTTGTTTTTTCAAGTCTTGTTTCAGCATAAAGTAAGGGACACACTGCATACATTGCCCAAATATTGGCCTCCACAATGAATTAGTATGATGTCTGGGTGCCCCGTAATTTTCAGACTGAACAATTTGGGAAAACCTTGGAACCAATGCATTCCCCACAGTCTAAACCATTTAATTGTAAAATCTCTCAAACCAAGGTCCATGCTAATATTTAGTTTCTCACAGAAAGCCAGTCACCAAAACAGCCAACTGTCTCTGATCAGCCACTTTTTTCAAACCAGTCATGATATCTGCAGTCTTTGGGGGTCATTACGAGTGCGGCGGTAAGGGGTTAACAGCGCCGGTAAGGATGCCGGTGCTGTTAACCCCTTACCGCCATATTATGAGGTCCGTTAGCGGGTCCCGCTAAGGACCAGGGACCTAATAATGGGCCCGTTATTAACGGGCCGTTATTAGCTCCCTCCCCATTCCCATTGAGCCCTATGGGGGCTTGAATGGCAATGGGGATGGGTATTTTGAATGGGGACTTACCGGGTCCTCCAAGGTTAGAATGACCCGGTTAGTGCCCATTCAAGGAAACCAGACCCAGACACGAGTTTGGAGGCAGCCATGGCGCTAATAGCACCATGGCTACCTTCAAACTCGTATGACCCCTGTCTGTTTCCAGGAAAATAATTCCTAGTTTGAATTCCTAGTAATTTCTATGTATAGGGCATGTATGATGTGTGTTTTGGTGTTTGTAATTGGTTGATGTTACTGTTGTAATTCTGTGTTTGTGATAGGTTACACTCAAAATGTGTTGGTCCTTTTTGTATTTTGGTTAGTAAATTTAGTTCTCTTTTTGCAATTTTGTAATTCTGATTTTGGAAAGTCTAAAAGCTATAATTTTATGCAGTTTTGTCCTTCTGAATTGTATAACTCTCTATGCACTACACGCTCATTCTTTGTGTCCAGCCCATCCTGCTTTTAAATGTTATTCACCCTAATTAATTCCAATCTTCTATATCCTAACTTCAATGTATACTTTATCATCATCCACTTTAAATAAATCAATGATCAGTCATTTATTGAATTGACACAATATAATTATGATAGCCGCGGCTATACAAATACAAAAAGGGGCCTGATTGGTTATTGAGGATGGTGCCAGACTACAACAATGACTGGGGTATTTATCTGTGACTATCCAGCATCCGCTCAGTGTGCAGCGTTACCACCTGTGGGTAAAAGTGACACCCTGTGTAGCTGTGGCTATATTCTGACAAACAGCACGTCGTGTGTTTGTGGAAGTGTGGGAGCTGGGGGTATCCAACATTTTGGGTGGAGTAGCATCATCGATGCCATGAGTGTTTTGGGGGATTGGGAGAGACTAGGGGAGTGGAGTAGGACCATGGTTAATGGACGGGGGCTGGCATGCATGTTAAGGGGAGTGGAAATACATTGTTCTATTCATAGTCTTATTAGTATTGCTGTGGCAATGGCCGCAAAAATTGTTCCTGTAACGTGGATAAAAAGTAAAATCTGCAGCCATGTCCAATAGTCGTGGCTCTGAAACATGCAGGGTTGGGAAACATTTGTTTTCTGTGAGTTTCACTGTTTGTTATGGGTTGTTGTTACTTTTCAATTTTGTAGCTCTCTGTGATAGGTTGTAGTGAAAATGTTTCATCCATTTTAGTAGTTTTATTAGTAGATAGTCCTTTTGGGGGTATTTGTTGTGGAAAGTATAAACACCACTATTTTCTGCAGTGTTATCCTTTTGATCCAAGAACTCTCACTGTGCACATGGCAGGATTTTGGCTAATGTGAAATTAAGTGTTAATAAATATGTATATATTTGAAGGTTCATTTGCATTGTTTTGTGTATGTTAGTTAGATTAACCACTCCAATCAGGTGGTGCTCATAATTTTTTACATCTTCTATGATTGTGTGGCAAGTATTTTCTAATGCATTTTTTTAAGTTTCACTGTTATGGACCTACACAATTAGATTTGCTAATCAACAGCATTTATATGCAGGCTCTTGGTTTTTGTATTCATTTAGTCAGGTTGAAGGTTTATTTGATTGAGTTGACATTTTAATGCACTTTCAGATATGCAGTAGTCTTAGCTGTTTTGAGTGTTCTGTGAGGTATTACAATTGATGGAGTTTTGCAAGTTCATTTTAGTTTATTATTTTGTGTATTTTGTTACAGCTGCATCAATCTGATCATGCCAGTGAACTTGCACAAGATATTACATTGTTAAATCCTGTGAACGGACAACCCAAATTCAAAACATAGTGGTACTGCTGGAGATGGGAGCAGCACATCTGCAGACAGTTCATGAAAAGTCTCCTTTGTGAACATTCTTAGCGTTTCGGATGATTCTTCATTATATTGAGAGTTTTTCGACATTGTACATTGTTTTTGATTGAGAATGAGGTGTACTTTTAGGAGATTGTGCTATTTTGGGGGTATATTTATTGTTTCAGTGGATATTTGAAACACGGAGCCAATTTCAGAAGGAGAGAAATTGCATTGTTCAGAAGACTGTGGAGAATTTAAGAATTTTGAGAATGGGGTTCATAGTGATGTTGAGGACATAGGTGATGTGTTGTCAATACATTGATATGATATGATATGATATGGCATTTATAACGCGCCTATGCACAAGTGTTTCGCAGCGCGACTAGGCAAGGGAGAGGGAATAGAGGGAAGACAATGATCCTACTAGGCCAGGTATCATTCAGATCACACAAGTGCATGGGAGGGGGAAAGGGAAAAGTGTGTGGGGGAAGGGAGAGGGGATAGTAGAATAAATAAGATAAATAAATAAAACAGCCAGAAGGTGGCAAGTGCAAGGTAAAAGCAACATAAGTGCTGGTTGGGGGGACTGTAGGGATACAGAGCAACAGTCCCCAGGTGCGGTCTTTGCCAGGGAGGCAGTGCAGGTGTGTCTGGGTCCGAGAACAGAACGGATGGCCAGGAAACCAGTGCAGATTCAGCCAGGAATTCAGCATGGGAGAGGGGGAGAGAATGCAGAAGCAAAGAGAAAGGTTTCGAGGTGCTTCCGGAACCGGAGATGGTTTTCCTCAAGTTTCAGGGAGGCAGGAAGGCTGTTCCAGAGGGAGGCCCTTGCTGAAGAGAGAGATCTACCACCAACTCATTGCTTGGAGAAGCGACTGACTCTGAGGGAGTTGGAGGAGGAGGAGCGAAGAGCTCGTGAAGGAAGATATTTGGGAAGAGAGAGTTGAAGGTAATGTGGCCCAAGGCCCCAGTAGGTGTTGTGGACAATACAGAGGGTTTTGAACTTGAACTTAATCCTCGCAGCCACTTGGAGCCAGTGCAGAGATTTCAGTCCTAGAGAGATATGATCCCTGGGCTTGAGGCCAAGGACAAGTCTTGCAGTCCTGTTTTGGATAGGTTGCAGAGGGCGGAGAGTAGAGGCAGGCAGATTTAGAGAGTGGCTGTTACTATAGTCCAGCTACGGCCTTAGCCCATGCACCCAAGACTCTAGGCCGTGGCCACAACCACCACAGCATATCACACCCATAGATCACACCCATAGAATCAAACATTTTAACTGAGCTATATGGGCTACTTATACAGGATATTAATTACAATCAACACTATACTAACAACCCAAAACCAATATCATACTGAAGTAAAATAGCAAGACACGCAATTTTTTTTATGTCCGCGGACAGCCGCGGTGTCCTCGGACATGGTGAACACACCAGAGGTGCCTGCCACCTAAACAAATACAACATTTTACCCATCTCTTACTCCCCCACCCTCCCCAAGCACTCCTGTACACCAATACACTTGCCAAAGGTGTATTTCTCCCCAGTTCATCACTGCGCTGTCTGCGGATCCAAGATGGCAGATGCATCAAAACAATACGACGCACCTCATGCTTCATTCCAGCCAATCAGCGAACACGTTGCATGTCGGTGGACATGACGCAAGCCGATTAGCCAATTGGTGTCCTTTCTGCGGAGCAAACAGGGAAATGTGTCCGCATAGCGGACATAGATACGACTAATTTTTGGTACCTACTTTTTGGTATTTTTTTTAAAAAACTACTGGATGGATTTTCACCAAATTTACAAAAGCATGCTTTCAGAACCAAGCCACCGCTCCTGCTGCAAATTTGGTGAAAATACATCCGGCGGTTTGGGCTGTAGGCATGAGAAGATTTTTTTCACCATTCAGTCTATGGGAAAAAAATAAATGTTGGGACCCCCCCTTATAACTTTGCCCCCTCCTGGACCAAACCGCACCAAACATTGCAAAAAAAGAGTGGGCCATATACTTTTTTTGCAAAATTGGTGAGGATTCGTCCAGGGGGAGGGAAGTCTTAAGCCACCCAAAAAGAGCTCTTCCTATGGGATTAGCAACTTAACCATAACTACACAGCCACTACTATTGTTACATTTTTTAAATAAGTGAATAGAGGTTTTTTTCTCTCCAATGAGAATTGGTTTTCCTTTGTAGCATGATTCACGAATGCAACCTTTTATTGGTTTTATTGGTTGTGTACTAGGAATACCTTCAGTATTCACGTAGTACCATTATGAAAAAAAAACAATATTCTTGTTTTTATTTATTATGAAATACATTACATTCTGTTTCAGATTTACAAATATTTGAGAAAGACAATGACACATATAAAGGTATTAGGTAAGAAATTTGGCTAATATGATATATACATAAGTGCAATGCACATATGGATACACACAGATGTGTATTTTTTTACATTATTATTTAAAGCCATGGATACAACACAAGCTAATGAAATGTGGGTATATGCACAAATACTGGAGTGAATTTAATCATGGCTAGATGCCCTCCCTCCTGTTAACATTATAATTGCCATTACAAGTATACATTTGCAGGGATTTTTGAAACTGAAACTGCATAGCATAAATTGCAATAGATGTTGCAATATATTTTTGTATTTAATGTTCAATTTAATCTACCTTTGTGAATTAAATGGTGGCCTCACATGGGCCGTTTTGCAGGAAGGAAAGAAGGGAGTGGAACAGGGAAGCAAAACACATAAGGATGAAACATATAACAAAGGGAATTAAAAGAAAAAGAAACCATTTTTTATGTTTTTTAAAAAAATATATATTTTTCTGAAACAACAGCAGAAACATTGCCACTGAAAAAAATAAATAAGGATGAACGTTCATTTGGTGTTGAGATATTAAGTTCTCCTATTCCTTAGTTGTGGGACAACCCATGGCTACCCATTGGTGTCATAGTTCACACATGACTCTCATAACTAAGGTATTGGGAGCCGGTACATTGAACCAAGTACAATTGACAAGGCTTCCGAATTTATGGCTTCAAACAGTGTTGGGCATGTCCCACCGGTGGATGCCGATGCTGGAGGTGGTGCTAATTTCACACCTGTAATGCATGAACCCTATGCATTTTTATTTTTTGGTGCCCATGCTAATTCTGATACACATCATCCTCATCATCCCAGTGGACTTGCACCAGATGATATTTCATGATTGATGTTCCAAGGCTTTGTGATGGAAAATTAGAAGGGCCATGTCTTAGTGTTTTCTTGCACAGTGTGCATAGTACGTCTCCTGCCTCTTTTTTAGAACAGTGTTCTGTCACCTTCAAGTAACAGCAACTGTCTGCAGTGGTCTTCATTCCAGTTGCTTTTGTCCTGGGTGGAGACGGATTGTGGACCCCGATGCCATCACCATTGCTGCTGCCTCAATCATGGATGGACATGTTGGAATGTCCAACTGGGGAGGAACATGTAAAACAACTAAAATAACAACACTAAAAGACAATGCCACACAAAATGAAAACGTTTTTTTAAAAACAAGAAAAGAAAGTAAAACAAGAAATAGACAAACTGATCAAAACACAAGACAAGGGAAAAGAGTATTAGGTGAAAGGTGGTTAAAAAGGAAGAAAAGTTAATAGAGTTCGTACTATTGCTGTTTGGGTTATAATGTTATGTAGGATAAGATCCACTTCAATCATCACTAAAGAATGACGTTGTAAGGTGCGGTTATTGTGACAACAGTTGTATATTTTACATCCTATTTTCATGGGAATTAAATGTTGGCACCATCTTACCGTTCATCCCCTTCCAGCTGCATTAACAGGCAGCATATTATTGCATCTTGTGATTGGAAATTGTAACTCTGCTCCTTCCAGTCTCATGGCTGGCGTGCATCACCTCATGTGCTGTGCTTTGGGCCCATTGCTCTGGACTGAACACTTGTTTAGACTGTGGGCCGATTCATGGAAACCAGCGCAGAAAAGGCGCAAGTGCTTCACGTCGAGAACGAGTGTGCGCCATGCGTGCGCCAGCCGTGGCACAACGAAACAATTGCAGGGCACGTGTATTCATGGATTTCCTGAGGCATCACTAGCCGTGGTGCAAGGAACAACAAGTAGTGCCAGTAAGGCCACCAAAATGCCCCACACGCAGTAAAAAGCTAGCTAAATGCATAACACAGCAAAAGCCACCGCATCATCCCTGGTCCAGCATACAGCCCCCCCAGCCAAATTGTGTGAAAACTCTGTGCAGACGGGATACACACTGAGCTTCCACACTTTCCATGCGATTTGGCTGGGGTGTGTCCATGATACGCTACTGGAAGCTGACCTCTCCTGATGGCAGCCCACACCACATGGGACTCCCCCATCATCCGTGACCACACCCTGCAGGCAGCCCACACACCATGGGACCCCCCATCTCCTGTGACCACACCGTGCAGGCAGCCCACACCACATGGCACCACCCATCACCCATGACCACACCCCGCAGGCAGCCCACAACACATGGCACCCCATCACCCGTGACCACATCCCGCAGGCAGCCCACACCACATGGGACCCCCCCATCACCCATGACCACATCCCGCAGGCAGCCCACAACACATGGGACCCCGATCTCCAGTGACCACACCCGCAGGCAGCCCCCGGCACATGACAGCCCATCACCCATGACCACACCCCGCATGCAGCCCACACCACATGGTACCCCATCACCTGATCACCTGTGACCACACCCCGCAGGCAGCCTACACCACATGGGACCCCCACCACCTGTGAACACACCCCCGCTGGCAGCCCATACCACATGGGACCCCCATCACGCGTGACCACACCCCGCTGGCAGCCCACACCACATGGGACCCTGCCAAGCCCCCATCACCTGTGACCACACCCAGCAAGCATCCACCACCACATGGGACACCCCATTACCACAAGCCGCAGACATCCCCCGCCTCATGGTCCCCCTAACACCCATGATGGCAACCTGCTGGCAGGCCACACCTCATGGCCCCCCCCACCCTCAACAACCATGATGGCAACCTGCAGGCAGGCCCTGCCTCATGCTCCCCCCAACACTTGTGATGGCAACTGGCAGGCGGGTCCCCCATACTGGCCGCTACCTGTATGATGGCTGCTGAAATAGTGACACAGGTTCACTCCAATGATGGTCTGTTCATGAACTTCTTTGCTGTGTAGTGACCCCACCCTTAACCTCCTCCTCAGCAAATATACAGCAAACAACAAAAGAAACACACACGGGGCCCACAAGCTTCTGTGTCCCAGTCGATCACATGCAAAGCCGGTCCGATAGCACAGCGAGTAGAGCGCTTGCTTTGACATCCGTGCAGAGCCTGCTGAGGTAGGTTTGAATCCTGGCAGGGCCAAACTCAGCCTTTCATCCTTACGAGTCGATAAATAAGCACCACACACATGGGCAATAATAAGCAGCGCTCAGATACCTGAGGGTTTGTAGCGCTATATAAATGGTAAATTATTATTATTAATTGCATACTACAACCATATCCCAACATTCCCATCACAAAAGTATATGTCAAAGTGAGGCCCAGTATGCTTTGTGACAAAGTCATGTCAAGACTCCACATGTACAAATGCTCACACTGTGACAGAACACAAAGCACCCTAGATGTGTGTCACAGAAACAGACATTGCAATGGTGTGTCATGGCATGAGCATCAATGAGCACACATCACCTGAACCATTAACCCCCTAAAAATACAAGTGATTTCACGTGCTGGTGAAGCTCAAAGCAAGATATGTGTCTTGCACTGCATCAACCAAATTCAGTGCAAAAATAGTAAACATATCACACTGACATCACTCACCCAACCCACCACCCTCACAAACACACAGAGGCCCAATACACATTCATGCTGCATATGTGAAATCAAATGCCACCCAAACACCCATACACTGCTCATGCACACCAGACCATGCCCCATGCCAATGAATTTCAAATATGATACATGCCGGAATGTGTGCACACACATGAACAACATAGGTCATCATAATGGACACAGAACAGAGTAATGAAGCGTCAAATGTTTTAAAAAATGTGCAACCAAACACCACCTTGATAAAAGTTCTGAAAATATATTAAAAACCAGCATTGAAATCATACTTATCTCCATGAAATAAATACATTGTGCATGAAAAGAAACAAAACGTAATCTTCTCCAAATGAAAAAAACAGTGTCCGCCCAAAAAAGGGCAAAATCCAAAATGAGGTCCATGTCCTAAATGAATTTCCAAATGAAAATCACAAATAAAAAAAAAAAACAATCCATTACATCATGGGTAACACAAAAGGAACAAAAACAATTCCAACTATGTACAAGTAGTATAGGTCCATTGTCCCAAATGCATAACAAAACATTTTTTTAAACACTCGACAACATGTTGTCACAAAAACAAACTATATACAAAAAGTGGAGCACAGTACAACAACTCAAAAAAAGGGAACAATAAATGAAACTTACACCTAAATAACTATATACAATGGCAGCGGGCTAGTCCTTCTCCTCACCATGCTCCCTCATATTCTCTGCCAGGGCATCATCGAACACTGCATCCACTTCCTCTAGGCGGGCCTCTGCTTCCCCCTCGAGGGCTTGCAGGGACTCCAACATGCTCCTCTCAAACTCCCTGCAAGTCTCCTTGAGGACCACAGCCCGCCTCTCTCTCCGACGCAGTGAAATCTCCGCCCTGGCCATGGTGAGTCTTGCCTCCCATGCCCGCTGCCGCTCTGCCCCGATCTGCTGGCCCAAACGCTCCAACATGGAAGACATCCTTTGGGTAAGGTACACATTTGCCTGCTGCCTGATGGCCGATATCTGACTCCCTGCAATTGAATGCCCCAAGTCCTGTAGCCTCCTACTCCGAGCCTGCTGCTGCCAAATTGCCCGGTGCCTGTTCCTCAAGGACAGCCTCTGTCATGATGACAACCCCGGGCTGTCGTGCGAGTTCCCTGCTCCTTGGTGCCTGCTCTTCCTCCATTGCCACAGCTCCGGCTGTTCGGCGTGGTGACCACCTTTGTTGATCCAACTTTGACTCCTGACTCTGGCAGGGATGTGATCTCCACCAGACTGGCCACCGGGATTGAAACAGGTGGGGGGCCTGGTGAGATATGGGCCGGAAGACGGCAGGGAGGATGATTGGCACACAGAGGAGAAAGATGAAGAGGGGGTCGAAGAAGTGGCCAGACCATGCACCCAATTAGAGACCAGGAAATGTGCTAGCCAGTTCATGAGATGCAGAACCTCCTTGTGATGACATGCAAGCCCCAGATTGGAAGCCTGCACATCATCACGAATGGTGCCTGTGCGACTCATGATACCGGCTAGCACTGGTTCCAGACGGTCCCGAATGGCGACATCCGCAAGTGTTGGTATTTCCATTTGGATGGAAACATCCACCCCCTGCGAATGGGTCCAGCCTGGGGCATGCACGCAGGTGCATACTGGTGCAGTCACAGTCCCAGGGCTAGGATCAGTCACAGGCTCCTCCACAGCGACCTGTACTGCCCCCTGCCCCTGAGTCTGGACTGCACCAGTCACACCCACGTCATCAGCCCTGCCGGACCCCGTGGGCTGGGCTGATGCGGCCTTCTCCTCCTGCTCCCCCTCTGCCAACCTGGATACCTCCCCACCATCTTCTGCACCGGATTGCCCGGTGCTACCTCACCTGTGCCTCCCCCTGCCGAGGAGCCTGCGACCAACTTCACCCTCTTGGGCCTCCCCTCAGCAGCTGAAGCCATTGGCCCGGATGTGGCACCAGTCTCCTTGCTCCCGGAAGATGATATGAGCTCAAAGCGTGACTGGGCCTTGCGTCTGTGCCTGGTGGAGGCAACCCCGCTCCCTTCATCCACAGCGCGTTGTCCGCCCTCTTCTTCCATTGTCACTGTGGATAGGGAGACATGGAACACAAACGTCAGGGAACTGAACATATGTTGGTTTGGCACAAAGCAAATGTACATGAGTGGCACTGTCAAAGGTCACAACCATCATCATCGACCACAACACACAGGTAAGTGGAATTAACACACATGCACAATCATGTCTGGCATTCTCAGCAGACAATCACATCATTGGACAAGGCACTGTCAGCACCTCAATATTGTGCATTCACCTCACATGCATCACGGGACATACACATCTCATTCACACACGTCAGCAGACAGTCATGAAGCAGGCCATGGAGCTATCACATCAGAGTGCACTAGATGTTAATTTGGCAGCATGACTCAATGACACAATCTAATGCTCATGTGACATCCATCCCAGAGTGTTGGCCAGTCACACACCCACTCTCTTCAGACACATGCACATATGCACCATGCAGGTCCATGATGTTGCCAATAGCACCCATGTGTGACACATCTCACATGGCCAAGTCCAAACACATGTAATCAACCATGTGCACGTTGTTACATTCTGCCGCACATCACACATTGCTACACAAACACTGTTGATGTGACACATGCTTTAACGGACTCGCATGCAGCACCGTCTGGGACATGCACATAGGCATCTGTACAAGAGACATACCAGACATAAGGCCAAGGTGCACACTCCAACCATATATCAACATGCACATGCACTATGGTGGACAAGTACACATGGACACTTACCAGTCGAATCCAGATGGAGTTCCAAATCCATGACCTTGGTGTACAGCGCTGGGTAGAACCGCTCCAGGACCCGCTTGGTGTCGGTGGTCAACCGGCCCCGGCACCCCACTTGGTCCATGCCAGCCTTGAAGAAGCACCGGGCCTTGTTGCGGTTCCTGGCTTTCAAGTCCTCCCAGTGCTTGTGGACCTGGATGTACTCGTGGGGTACCACCCCCTACGCATTGATGGCACCCACGATGTCCGCCCAGATCTTCCTCCGTCCTTTCTTGCTGACTTGCGATGGTCAGGGGAAGAAGGCATCATAATTCACCAAGACTTGCTCCACCAGGATGTAAACTTCCCTGGCTGAGAAGCTGACAGCCCTCTGTTTCGCTGCCGGGGGGTTGCCACCTGCCTCCGATGATGTTGCTGCAGACATGGCAACCCCTGTTGCAGGTGTGGGTGGGCAAGGTGGTCTTGTTGCTGGGCTGTGGAGCGGTGGTCTGGCACGTGGGGGGCCTCCGGATCAGCAGATGTGGTCACAGGTCCAACGACAGGAGCACTGGCAATGGTTGTTTTGTTATGTTATTTTGCATTTGTATAGCGCCTTATGTACCATTGGTATGATCTCAAGGCACTGGTAGGTTGAACGCCCTTGGGAACCGTAGTTCGAGTCAGTTGAGAGAGAGAGAGCCGTAAAGTGTATGGGCACACCAGGTATGTGTGCAGCTGGTGTGGTTGTTGCATGATAGCTGCTTCTTAATGGTAGGTGTGGTGCTGAGGAGATCAATTGAATGTGGTCAGTCTGGAGGATGGACATTCAGACTGAGTTCTGGCTGCGTTAGGCCTGAGGAGACGCCTAAGCTAGCCGGTGTGCTAGCTATCTGTTTTATAAGGATGATGGGTAGTTTGATGGGTAATGTTAGTATGAGAACAGCTTTACCGAATGTGTCATAGTACTGCTGTGTTCTAGTTGAATGATGGTGTATAGGACAGAGTAAGCATAATAGTGGGATATTGTGGTAATCAGTAAAGTTTATGCGACCAGGTCCACTCAGTGAATGTTGGGAATACCTACTACATTCATTTCTACTACAGTGACGCTATTAGGACATACTTCAAAGTTCAACTTTAACACATTGACGCTACTGGGCACACTCAATGATGTTGGAATACCGTCTAGATTCAACATTAGCACAATAATGCTATTAGGGCACGTTTCTAAGTTCAGCTTTACCACAGTGACGTTATTAGGGCACACTCAATGATGTTGGGAAAACCTTCTAGATTTGGCTTTAACTCAGTGACATTTTAGGGCACACTTTCTAAGTTCAACTTTAACACAGTGTTGCTGTTTGGCACACTTTCTAGATTCAACTTTAGCACAGTGACGCTATTAGGAACATTTTCTCAGTTCAGCTTTAACACAGTGACTCTATTAGGCGCACTTTCTCACTTCAACTGTAACACAGTGACGCTATTAGGGCACACTTTATAAGTTCAACTTTAACACAGTTGGAATACCGTCTAGATTCAGCATTAGCACAGTAATGCTATTAGGGCACGTTTCTAAGTTCAGCTTTACCACAGTGATGCTTTTAGGGCATGCTCACTGATGTTGGGAAAACATTCCAGATTCAGCCTTAACACAGTGACATTTTAGGGCACACTTTCCAAGTTCAACCCTAACACAGTTTCGCTATCAGGCACACTTTCTAGATTCAACTTTAATACAGAGGCGTTATTAGGCACACTTTCAAGGTTCAACTTTAACACAGTTGGAGTACAATTTAGATTCAACATTAGCACAGTAATGCTATTAGGGCATGTTTCTAAATTCAGCTTTACCACAGTGACGATATTAGGGCACACTCAATGATGTTGGGAAAACCTTCTAGATATGACTTTAACACAGTGATGCTATTAGGCACACTTTCTAAGTTCAACTGTAACATAGTGACGCTATTATGGCACACTTTCTAAGTTCAACTTTAACACAGTGACGCTATAAGGGTACACTTTCTAGATTCAACTTTAACACAGTGACGCTATTAGTGCACACTTTCTAGATTCAACTTTAACACAGTGACTCTATTAGGCACACTTTCTAAGTTCAACTGTAACATAGTGACGCTATTAGGCACACTTTCTAAGTTCAACTGTAATATAGTGACGCTATTAGGGCACACTTTCTAGATTCAACTTTAACACAGTGACGCTATTAGGCACACTTTCTAAGTTCAACTGTAACATAGTGACACTATTAGGGCGCACTTTCTAAGTTCAAATTTAACGCAGTGACGCTATTAGGCACACTTTCTAAGTTCAACTGTAACATATTGATGCTATTAGGGCACACTTTCTAAGTTCAACTTTAACACAGTGACGCTATTAGACACACTTTCTAAGTTCAACTGTAACATAGTGACGCTATTAGGGCACACTTTCTAGATTCAACTTTAACACAGTGACGCTATTAGGCACACTTTCTAAGTTCAACTGTAACATAGTGACGCTATTAGGGCACACTTTCTAGATTCAACTTTAACACAGTGACGCTATTAGGCACACTTCTAAGTACACTTACCATTGTAAGTATGCATGGGTTAAGTCTATGGCAGTCTATGTTATGGAAATGTAAGGTAGAGTGGTGGGGGCTTTCTGGTGTAGAGTAATTGCTCTAAACCCACCCATGCCACACTTATGGTTTTTGTTGGTGTCTAGCAATTGCTGGCTTCTCAGGCTTCCCCTGCTGACACCTGCAGACACTCTCTGGAGCCACCTCCGTTGGAGCCGCCCTTTGCCTTGGGGCCCTTAGCCGAAGGGGCTGCCGGGCAGAGGGCTGCCAGGGGAAGGTCACTTAATAGGAACGAACTGGCCAATCATGATCCAGGGGCAGGCTGAGAGGCGGGAAGGGGGAGGCAGGGAAGATGGAGGAGAAGGGGAGAAAGGGTGTGCAAAGGCTGTGCTGAGGGGGTGTCAGACGGCGAGATGGGCTCAGAATGAGCCTCAGTAGCCTTTCAAGTTCAATTACCTCAACTGCAGCGCCAGGGAGGCAAAATGGAGTGCAGGGAAGAGCGCCGAGGCACCAGGCCAGGCGAGCAGGCTAAGGAGGACCAATCCAGGCATGGGGGCGGGATCGGAGGTGGGTTGGAGGTGGAGAACAGGAAGTGGGACCGGGGAGGGCATCAAAGGCACAATCAGGGGCCTGGGGCTATGGAACTCACCAGAAAGCAAGCAGGCACCAACATTGCAGGGCACATGTGCAGAAGCCACACACAGTGGGCAGGCAGCAGCTGATGGCTCATAGGAGGCAGGTAAATTGGCTGGTAGGCAGGAGCGTGGATCTTCCGTGTTACCTGCATGGCCACCCGGAAACAGAGTGACTCCGCACGTGCGGAAACAGCGTGTGAGCATGGATTTAGAGGAAATACATAAGTTACGTGACACGCACTGGACTTTGGGCATTAGCGTACAGTATCAGGATAAATCAGTGCATAGGAGACCATCACACGCTTGTGCTAGCGATAGCGGACAGATGTGTGGACTTTTGCAATTCTAGCGTTTCCACGCGATCTCTACCCTACTGCGTGAGTGCAAGCCTTTTGTTTTGGTGGGGAATTTGCCTCCGCGCACACGTGCATGCATTTTGATTTTTGTTTTTGAGGTTGACGGTGAGTCACGTACGCAATTTGCATACTGTGGGTGCACCCATGTATCGCGTAGCCCCATTTTCAAGGTCATACTACCCTAAATGTCCTTCGCGTACGCAATTTTTTGTGTTGCTGGGTGCCACAGCGTACTGCTTTACGTTTTTACTTTACACGTGGGTTAACGAGGGGTTGTGTACACGTAGTTTTCATTGGGGTGCATGCGCATTATGCAGCCCATTTATTTTCCCCAGGGTTTACATTGAGCCTTGCGGGAGCGCCCTGGTACGCTTAACATCACGTACACTGCCTCCTCACTGAAATTGCTTAGGACAATTGATATCTGTGCCTCCCATTGAACAATTCCATCAGTGCCATGAGTGGGAGGGCAACAAGTGGGAAGGGTGGCGGAGATGGACGTGGCTGAGGTGGCCAACGTGGTTGACGTGGCTGAGGTGCAGAGGGCCATGCAGGGAGAGCTATGCCCCCCACCCAACAGGGTCAGCGAGATGCAGCTGATGCTGGTGTCCCCAGCACCCACGGTCCTGGGGCAGGTTCACGAAGCTGAAGGGTCAGCTGCAGCACCTGCTGCCCAGGGTCACACAGCCAGCCATATAGTGGTCCAGGCACAGGTCCACAGGAACCCAGGTGCAGTAGGCCCTGTCTCAAAAGGTAACAGACGTGTCTGGAAAGTTGAGGCCACCAGCACCAGGGCTTCCAGAGCAGCAGTCTGCTGTCCCTACCAGCTTGGGTCAGGAAGCTGCAGGGGCAGCGGCATCAACCGATGCCCAGGCTCTGGGTCACACAACCAGCCTTGTAATGGTAAAGTCACAGGTCCACAGTGACCATGGTGTAGTAATCCCTGTCACGAAGGGGAAGGGAAGTGTTGTGGAAGTGGCGGCCACCTGACACTGGTATGGATACCTGCAAGTCAACCTCTGTACAAACATCGGTGGGTGACGCCATGGCGCAGTCCACCAGTGCTCCAGCCCCTACTGACCCAAGAGGTCCCAGACACTCATGGTCTGCACTGCCTTGCAAGAAGGCAAAGAGTGCAGTAGCAGGACAGGCTCTAACCCAAGGCACGGCACAGGAGACCCACACATTGAGGAAGAGGAGCTTCAGTGATGATCCTCATGGACTAAATGCCTGAACACGAACGTGACATGCTGGTGCAGACAGGGAGCACACATATGCATGCCAGTGTATGGCAAATGGCAGCACGTCACAGAGGCATTGAAGCATTGGAAAGACCTCTGACGCCGAGCCAAATAGAAGCTGGGTAGTGCCTACGCCTCTACTCTGGTGAATGGAGGTGGGCCACCACAATAGGACGATGAGCTCACTCAACATGAAGAACAAGTCACTGATATGATTGATGTGGAGCAGATCCAAGGTGTGGGAGACCTGCCCATTTTTGAGGACATGTCCAGTGAGTGGTGATGCATGTGCGTCCATGACATGTGTATGTTGCTTGGATGGATTGTTGTAATTGTCCTGCAGTTCTGCCTGTATTTACATGACTGACATGGGTGGGCATGTCATGGTGGACTGACACGAGCTTGTTGTCCTGTAGACGGCATGCATAAAATGTGCTGCACACCTTGACACTCGCCCTTAACACACATTATCATTCCTTCCATGCCACTCTCTGTGCCGCCTCTCGCGGCCATTTTCCTGCTCCAACCTGTGATGGAGGGTAGCCTAAGTTAATCTTGCACTCCACACTCTCCTTCTCTACTCACATCTCTGATGTCTCTGAGAGGTCATCCTGCCAGATGCACCTCCTCATAGGTATTCTTCCTTTCCTCTCATTACTCCTGCAGCTCAGTGTCTACAGAGGACTGGTCTTACCTATGGTGGGCTACTGCAACAGACTCTTACTAGATTTTGGTGGTTGAACTCTCTTGCCTCTGATACTCATCCAGAACAGGACTGTGGGAAGTGTCCTTTTGGGTTGGGACCAGGGATTGTGTCTCCTTCAGACTGTGATGATGACACTGTCTCCGAGTGGCTACGGCTGTTCTTTTATAAACCCTGTGCATTGTCCACAAGTCCTTAGGAGTCCTGGGGCCGATATTACTTCAACTCCATCTTCAAGATTTGCTTACCTATCATAGTCTTCACTCATCCATTTCCCATTCACTCTTGGTCAGTAGCTCCTCATTGCAATGAGTTGGTGGTTAATGTCTGTCTTTGGCTGAGTACTCCCTCTGGTACAGCCTCCCTGCCTCAATGGAACTGGAGGGGAACCTTCTCCAGGTATGTAGGCACATCTGATGCTTCCTCAGGTGTTGGACTTACTCTCCTCCTCTCCCCTGCTGGAGTCCAGGATGACTGACATGATGCACTAGTGACCTGGCAACAATCTGATCTCTGACACGGTCCTCTGAGCCAACAATTTCACCCATGCACTGCATTCCGGCCATTCCCCGCACTTTATGGGTGTTTACTGTATCCCTACAATCCACTACCTCCACTTGACACCTGATAGGTGCATATGGCTTCCCACTGCCAACAGGCCACAACAGTTACATTACTAGTGACATATTCATGTTTGAAATTGAGGCTGTTCACATGTTCTGGCCAGCCTCTCTTGGCCCTTTTCCTGCTCCTACCTGCAAGGCAAAAAACCTTGGGGTCATCTTCGACTCCACACTCTCCTTCTCTCCTCTTATATCGGACGTCTCTAAGAAGTCACACTACCAGCTGCACCTCCTCAGAGGTATTCTTCCCTTCCTGTCCTTCCCCCAGAAGCTCACTGTCTCCCGAGCCCTGGTTCTCTCGAAGCTGGACTACTGTAACAGCCTCTATCTTAATCTGCCTGCCTCCACTCTCCGCCCTCTGCAACTCATCCAGAACAGAACTGCGAGACTTGTCCTTGGCCTCAAGCCCAGGGACCGTATCTCTCCAGGACTGAAATCTCTACACTGGCTCCCAGTGGCTGCGAGGATTAAGTTCAAAACCCTCTGCATTGTCAACAAGGCCTTCTGGGGCCTGGGGCCCTAATACCTTCAACTCTCTCTTCCTAAATATCTTCCTTCCCGAGCCCTTCGCTCATCCGTCTCCAACTCCCTCAGGGTCAGCCGCTTCACGAAGCAACGAGCTGGGGGTAGATCTCTCTCCGCGGCAGGGGCCTCCCTCTGGAACAGCCTTCCTGCCTCCCTGAAACTTGAGGAGAACCATCTCCGGTTCCGGAAGCACCTCAAAACCTTCCTCTTTGCTTCTGCTTTCTCTCTCCCTCTCCCCTGCTAAATTCTTCACTGAAACTGCACTGAATCTGCAACTGGGCCACTCTCACCGACCTCGGTCCTGGGCCCAGCCACTCTCCACTTGCACTGCCTCCCTGGCAACCCCTGCACTGCGGGACTGTCTCTGTATCCCTACAGCCCCCCCCCCCTTCCCAGCACTTGCCTGCACTTACCTTGCACTTGCCACCAGCTGGCCCTATATATTATTTTATTCTACTTACCTTGTACTGCACTTCCCCCCTCCCCTTCCCCTTGCACTTTTTCCCTTCCCCCTACCCCTGCACTTGCGTGATCTAAATGACACCTGGCCTAGTAGGATCGTTGTCTGTCTTCCCCTTGTTCCCCTCTCCCTGCCTCGTCGCGCCTTGAAACACTTGTGTATAGGCGCGTTACAAATGCCATATCATATCATATCATATCTGCACTGCCCCCTCTCACTTCCAAACCCAGGTATCCCCTTCAACATGCCTACTCACTGGTGTGATGGCAATGTGACCTCACATTATGGTATCAGTGTGCTTGTCTTCACTCTATTCCGACACCCTAGCATTGTTGTGCATTGTGACCCTTGTGTATTTTGGTTTTGTGAGTACAATGTAATGTAATGTCACAACTATTGTACATGGCTCTGGGAATGTAGTCATCAGGTTCCCTCTCATGCTGTTTGGCAGTTCATGCATGGCTATGCAGCATCTGTGTACTGCATGTCAGGTGTTTGTGTGTTAAGCAGGTGCTATGCACCATGCACTACATGTGTTGTTAAGCCCTTCATCACACATCCATGGCTGCATTCATAGCTCCCTTCCCTTCCATTTACACTACGTACGTGTGTGTTTTTTTGTGCCATGAGTGACATGGCAGGTTAATGATTTACATGTGAACATTGTGGTAGCTGTGTGTGTGGGCAATGCAATTAACATGGGTCTTCATTTTCTTTTCTGTCCATGTGCAGGTGATGAGGCCCTTGATGCAGAGGAGGAGGGGGAGTGGTACAGGATATTGAGTGCCTACCAACCACCAGTGGAAGACGTGGTGTGGTGGCCCATGAAGATCCACTAGTGCTATTGTGGGATGTATTGACCCACTCCGCTATGCTATGCGGCATCACCCTGCCAGTTATGGTGAAAGAAACGGCAACACGGGTGGCAAAACCCTTCTGTGCGCCAAAAACCTACAAAAACCTACAAAAACCTATGAAAACCATGTGCTTCAGCACACATAAAGGGGGATGCACTGGACTCGCAGGAGAGACAAAGTGATGGAGCCAAGCGACCATCTGCTGTTAAGATTGAACAATGAACACTTTTTAAAAGACTTGTTATTCAAAGTGGTGAAAAATATAAAAAGGACAGAGTTGTTAATTTAATTTTTGGCTGCACGTGTGAAGAGGTGGTAGAACTGTGTGACATGTTCTGGACAGGAATGGCAATATATGTGGTTTTATGTGAAATGTATTAATGTTAGAATGGTGAAAATGTACACGCACATCCCTATGTTAAACACACACATTTGTGGAAATTTGCATAAAGGTGACCAATGTAGAAATGTACATTTAGTATCAAATCCGATTTTGAGACCAGTGGCTAAAGGGAGGTCTCTGAGGACTGTAAAGCAAACCATAAAATGTGACATCATCCAGCCTTGATCCAATCACTCAAATTGCAAGGCGGAGATGAATTTTTGATCCTATTGCAGCTAAACAGGGCAAGTTTAGCTAAGCCAGCCCATACACCCACTTTGTAATGTAATTTTATAGCATAAATAGAGACAGCTGACAACACATAGTGACTCACAGATCCACTCACTTTCATGATTCCGGCAAAGCACTCTGATCCAGCATTCTACATCCAGCTTTAATATTCTTCCACTTCCAGATGCCAAGACTCTTGCCAGCAATAGAGAGCTATTGATTTCTGTAAGGCCTAATCCTCAAACGTATTCCCAAACACCCAGAGAAGCGCTGTGGTATGAGAAGGACTTGTGAACCAGTATCCTGAAATTCACTGGCCTGCCACTGCTAGGCTTGACTGAGGAACTCGCTATCCAGCTGATTAAAATACCCACAGACTAGGAGGGCAGATCCTGTGCAAATCCGGCGACTGGCCTAGCTAATCCAGTCCCGTGCCTGATGTGCTGTTCTTCCTAGACCAGATCCAATCCATGACCAGAACTGACAGTCCAATTTAATAACTTATTTTTGTGAGTATTAATAGGAAGAAAAGTGACCTCTAATATATTTTCCTTGCCTTGTCCCAATCTCAACACATCCTGTCTTTTAAGTCAGAGTCATAGTCTTGTCAGAACCTTTCCTGTGCTGATGTTTCTCAATTGATTTTTATAAAATCATAAATCATTAGTGATTTTGAGTAAGACAAGTAAATCCCAGAACGGAAACTAGAGTATCACGCGTGAAGGGTTATGCTGGCCACGTAACTGTGGAAATTCACGTGTCAAATTCTCTTTTTCATAGTCATAATCTAGTGGAATCAAAACCATCTTTCATTTTCAAAGTGCATTTCTGTTTTCTATTCTCGGCCCTAATTTACAAAAAACAAACTTAACTAAAACCTGTATAACTCCCTCAGTGTTTATGATAGAAACAAAATTTCAACACCCACTTGTACCTAACATCCGTAGCTATCCATATGAATATCGCGCAAGGAAAAGTTTGCCACAAATCACAATTCTGAAAGAATTCAACACGTGTGAAATAGCTTTAAATTGTTTCTTACTTCGACTTTGAGATTTCAAATGCTTTCTTTGGACTAAATCATTGTTTGTGACTGTGTGCAACTGTTCAAAGTGGCTCCCATAGGAATTTACAACAATTTAAGTATTTTTGACCCTATTTGGTGTTTTTGCCCAGTCAATTCTAAAGACAATTTTAAAGCCATCCTGACAGCTGAAAAGTCAATTCCGTTTTTTTTTGTGTTTGAAGGGGGAAGGTGGGACTGATATTCTGTTTGATTTGTGCTATTCCTGAATCCTGCTCTCTCCTCCCATCTCTTTACATTGCCTATTGGGGGATGAGGGGTGTAGCAGGGGGAACCTCTAACCATAGTGCCATCTGGCCAAACCAACACAAAAGTATTTTTCTCTGTTGCAATTATTTTTGTGTGCTCATTCCTTGATTCATAGTGTATTAAAGATATTATTCTGCGTTCAATCACCCCATTGGTGGGTGATTGTTGTTTACCGATTAAAATATAATTGTGATTACATTTTAAATACATAAATAAATATTTACCTTTGCAAATTAGCCTGATTTCTGGTTCAGTGTGACCGGGGGGTCTCAGGAGAAGGGTGTGATATGAGTGGTATATCGTTCTGAATATTGAATTTATATACAAAAATAAATAAGGGCTTTAATTGCGCGCTACATGCTGGGCGAGACTTGGGTGTGTGCCGGATTGAAATCACTTACACTACAGTCCATCCTGGCCCTGACTTAGTCGGACTCTGACTCTGATGATTCCTTTGGATCTGGTTGTGAACCAGATATGGCTACCTCAACATTTTTGCAGGTGTGTGGGTCAACTGTGGGTGATGTTGTGTCCTAAACGACTGCAGGGGGTGAAGACCCCTCACAAGGCCAGTCAGTGTTGGTACATCAGTCTGTGGTGGTTACGGATGCAAGGTCACACTCCACAGTATTGGCTCCTGGTCCAGGTACAGCTGATCTAGGGAGGAACGCAGTCCTGCAGCCAGAAACAGACCCATCACATCAAGGGCCAGGTTCCCTTGGGTCTGCCAGGTGTGGGGTCTGCCAACACGGTGGCTGTGTGTCAAATGGTAATACTGTGTGGGAGCGGTCCATGTATGGTGTTGCACGACAACAGGGGGCTTCCTATGAGATATTGGCTGAGGGCATGGAAATGGTGGCCAATTCCATGATGCCCCCAGAAAGATAGGTGGAGCTCCAGCTGCAGGCAATGCGGTCCACATACAACTCACACAGGCTGCACACGGAGGCCAGAAACAGGAGCCTACAGACGGAACTCAGGCCACTGCGGGCATCCCTGGTTGCAGAGGGTTGTGCACACAGGAATGCCCTGAGGGAAGAGTATAGGTCCCTCAGAATTACACTGACTGCACTTGAGAAAGCCAGCAGTAGACGGTCTGAACAGCAGTTGCAACAGTGGGCTCATACCATCACAGAGGAACTCTGTGCATCCCGTGAGGTGTTGCGTGGGGACCTCTGAGCCATCATGTTGCAGATGCAAGCATATGAGTCTTGCATGGCCGGTGCCATGGAGGATCAGGCCAGGGCTATGCGTGATGATCCTCCCTTAATACTACCACCTTCTAATGCTACACCAGGGGGTGGTGACAACAGCGACAACTTTCCCAATCTATGATAGCCGTGTGGCCCATGAACCTATGGAGGGGTTTTGTTTTTTTCTTCCTAACACCTGCACATATGGGTGTTGATATGCACCCAGCTCCTACATCCTCCTGGTGGGCCCCCATCCACCATGGGTTTTTTTATGTTGTTTTTTGTCTATTGTGCATTTATGTGACAGTGTGTTTCTTTGTGTGGCATCCAAGGGCTTCCATTGTAGGTTGCTGCTGGACCCATAGAGGCTTGTCTCGTGTTGGTGTTTGTGCCTTGGGTCCAGACACATATGCCTTTTCTGCTTCCCCTTTGCATCGGCTTGCAAGGAGGGCAGCGTGTGAAAGTAACTTACACAGACACATTGGGCTTCATTTCTATCCGTGGACAGTCTGAAGTGTGGCCTGTGTATACACCCCTAGTGGGATTCATGATTTTATGTCCAGTGCATTGTTGCATCCCTTTTTGTTTGTACATTGGGATCTATCCTTTGATCATGTTCCATCTTCATGCATTGATTTGCCTATCTGTATTATTGTTGGCCTTCGGTCTGTATGTGTTTCCCTGCCCACTTTAGTTATCAGGGCCACCACAAATAATGGAAGGGTGGCATGTGCAAGTTATGACTTGTTGAGACACTTGTGTAATTATGATTGGTCACTGTCAGACATATTCACTGTTCTGGCCTGTGTATCTGGTATGTTGTACTGCCCAATGGGTGTCCCTGTGTACATTGATAGTTTGATGTGTGAGAGTGACTGCTTTATGAACTGGTTCCGTTGATTGTTGAGCACTTTGTGACAGTGGAGTTGAGCGATGGCCATTTGATTTACACTTTTGACATTGCATGCCATGGCAAGGTGTGGCGACCAGGTGACATGGAGTGTGGGATGGTTTAGGTGACATACCGGCATTTAGAGGTGTACTTTGCCATGGTGTTAGTGACATGCTACATCTTCCATGTGCTACTTTTGTGCACACCACATTCAGTTGGTTTAAATTCTAAGGCATGCACACAATGTGGCACTTTCAAGGACAGGTTCTCAAGGTGGTAAGGTTGGGACAGATGATTGTCCCTTTGTCATCATTGATTGTCACATAGAATGTGCCAGGGCTGTGTGCAATCTGCAGGGTTTGGGTTTTAGGTGAACAATTGTGCCACAATATGGATATCAGCAACCTTGCCATGTTCTCTTTCCTCTCCCATGCGCAGCCGGCGTGCAAGTGGTTGGGGATGTGGGGGCAACTCCATGTCCACCCGTATGCCATGCTGTGTTGTAACATTGTGCAGGACACATGCTGCTACAATGATATTGAACACTACTGGTGGTGCATATAGCAGCTCACCACCAGAGTGATGAAGGGAGCAGAAGTGTGACTTTAGCACTCTGAATGTGCGCTCCACAATGGCCCTAGTTGCAGTATGGACTGCGTTGTATCTAGCCTGGGGTGGTGTAGTGGGGTTCCGTTTTGGCGTCATCATGTAGGTACTCAGAGGGTCGGCACTGTCCCCTGTGAAGGTGAGAGGTGTTGCCAGTGGTGTGGTTTTGTCTGTGTGAGTCATGCATGCATTCACAGGGCCATTTGTACTCACCAACGAGCCATGTGTTGCCATGCCTCCCAGCTTCCAGGACCCACTGTAGGGGTGACATTCTGAATATGAAACTGTCATGGGTGGACCCAGGACAGTTGGCATATTTAGAGGTTATGATTCCCTTGGCATCACATACAACCTGCACGTTAATGGAATGCCAGTGCTTGCGATTGTGATAGATGTGCTCTGAGGCCCTAGGAGGACGTAGGGCCACATGGGTGCAATCAATGGCACCAAGCACTTTCGGGAAGTGTGCCACCCCATAAAAGTCCTGGACCACTGCATGCCTTTCTGCGAGTGTTCTGGGCATGTATATGTGCTTGCGGACTGAGTGGCGTGCAGTCACGATAGCCAATACCTGGTGGAGGCAGCGTGACTACGTGGCCTGTGAGATGCCCCCGACAATGGCAGTTGTCTGCTAAAATCACCCAGTGGGAAAAGCAGTACATTGAGCACCTTCTCCAAGGGCCTCAGTGTTTGGCAGCACAGGGTGGGTTATGTGAGGTCATCTTCCCACTCCTCAACCAGGTCTAATATGATATGAGGTGTAAACCTATACCTGGCATAGACCTGGTCATCAGGTATCCCAAAAACGCTGGTCCTGGGTAAAGAAATGCGTGCCCTGGCTATCCTCCTCCTCCTGCGGTGTCCCACGATCATGGCTGCGAAACATGGTACATTAATTGTAGCTGTATACGTGCGTTGGCTTTTGTGCCCACTTTTTATGCATTGTTTTTAGTGTGCATTGACACTTACACCAGCTTCACATGGCAGGCGTATTTGCGGATTACCGTGTCTTTTTCATGCGCCGAAGAGCCCTGTTTGATTCCATGAATACGTGTTGTTAGCGTGCGTGTTGGCATTGCAAGTATTTTACTGTGGTACTTCCCATGTAACGCCAACATGTACGCTTGTTGTTCCCCATTCCATGTGTTCCGCCCCCTTTTTAGGTGACTGTACTAGACAGTATGCTCCTTTGCTGGGCTTCTTGTGCAAGGCATTCGTGGTGTCACAGTGACGTGTTGGACCCGCGCAGATTCTGCGCAAGTCTCGGGAAAGCCACGCGTAATGTTTTCCATGAATCAACAAATGGGCGCTTGTGCGTGTTTTGCAGGCAAGCAACCATTTTTCTGCACAATTTTATTCATGAATCGGGCCCTATGTGTCCTTGCCACCACATTCCTTTGCCATGTCCTTAACTGACTGCCTTTTGCTCTGATTGTGACTATTTCTAAAATACTCAGATGCCTGTTATTTGTGTAGCTTATGTACTACCTTATGTCTCGAGGGCTACTTAATGTTATGTACCTGTAAAACATTCATGCAAGCACATATATGTATATGTGTATATCGAGTGTTATATTCTCTGTTAAATAATGTTGCTACCACTCACTCCAACTTATTTGTTGTGTTTTTCTAATCTCTGCTACCGTTTGTGTGCATGTGTTTGGTTAAGGCCAGCTTCTGCCCCTATGTTATTCTATCATCACCATTCCTTTCATGGCTTAACCTACCTATGAATGCATCTATCTGCTCATATACCTTTTGCTAACTACTATCCTTTGTGTGTGACAGCAAGAGCTATCTACTGCTGATATATCATGTCCTTGCAAAATTCTACTACAGTTTGCTTGTCTAATGATTGCTTAATCTAGCTCCTATCGCACCTCTTGCCTTTTAGGCATACTTGCTTGCACATATCTCTATGTGTATGCCACATTGACTCTTGGCACATATATTCGCAGGTTAGTTATGTCTGCCATCTTTCTGCACATCTAAACATGCAGTGCACGTGTGTATGTTTTTTTATTAAACCTCTCAGTGAAGGGATATGGTGCAAATGACAGGGTAATCTGTTTACAGCCTGGACCTTTGGCCTTTGATGTGTGTCCTGATACGTGCTTCATGCGTTTCCTTAGTTTGTATTTCCTCTCACGTGTGAAATGCATGACACTCATCCCATCAGTTATCACCTCACACACCTCCTGACAGTACATCCTTCCCCTGGACCATGTTACCACAACAGTTGAAATAGGTAAACTGGTCGGTGCATGTCTGATTTACTTGTATAATTGGAGTCACTGCCGGTTTAGTATGGGACTGAGTAGGCAATGTATGTATGTTCTGCTGCAGAGCACTTGTCATTTCATCGCATTAGGCATTTGAAAATGGACTCAAACCACACATCCCATCCTAACGAGGACCATGCAAATATTATTCCATGTGTGGTTTTCAGTGCTACAAGTATGCCCAACGAAAGGCTCTGATAATCTTCAATCGAAGCAGATACCAGATGGTGGTAACCATGCTGTGGGCATTTATAAACAAACACAGCTCATTAATCCTGGCTTAGTAAATGAGATGAGCCTGGAAAGGATTGTCATATTAGAATTAGCTCCACAGACACACATCGTGTGGTTCTACATGTTAAGATTAAAGACAAATGTTGCAGCAGACAGCTTGTTTCAAATAAATCAGTACATTATTTGGGGCTTGCAAGGGTCAGCCAATCAGCAAAGCTTCACAGACACCAAACTTTTTTTTTCTGGTGGTTCTAAGCTAAACCAGTCAGCAAGGAACACTTGTGCAGTACGCAGTTCCCTTCTCGTGACTCACCACATGAAATGAGGCTGGGTTATGTCAAACAATTGGTAATATATTGAGACACACAACTTCCTTCTCCTGTAACTGAAATACAAACAATGAGAAACAGGCAAGCAGACAGGGTGTTTCACCTAGCTAAGAGATGAGTCCGAAAATCAGGACTAAGGCTGCAAAGTGCAGCTCCTGTTAGCTCCAAACTAAGTGGGAGAGTGAGGAATTGAAATACTTGTGTATGAGTGCGATATAAATAAATTATCATATAATATATCATATCATGGAAGTTGTAGACTTGGCCGTAATTAAAAGATAAACTGTAACGTGGGCAGGCATTGCTGGGTCAGGTAATGGCTCGTGGCTGAGTTAACGTGAGCCCTATGCAGGGCTTTAAGTGGGCCGGGGCCTGCCGGGGCTGGGCCCCGGCAGGCTCCGAAATTTCGTTTTGAGGCGGGGCCCTGCCGGGGCCCACTAATCTCCCCTGGCAGCCCCGGCCACTACACAAAAAGGCATTTTTTTTCTACAGCCTGAAGCTCTCGCTCGTGAGCGAGAGCTTCAGGCTTCAGAAAAAAATGCCTTTTAGCCATAATAGTGGCGCCGCACCTGCGAGGCATCCCTTTAATCAAGTGATGCACGTGGGCCGGCGCCACCATTATGGAGAAAACGTGAGGCTGCTGGAAGCAGAGGCCTTGCATTCTAAATACTGAAGCTCCCGCGGATTCGCGGGAGTTTCAGTCTTTAGGAAAAAGGCCTCTGCTTCCAGTGGCCTCACCCTTTCAGCCATAATGGTGACGCTGCCCCTCCCAGCTGGCGAGGGGCAGCGCCACCATTAAGGCTGAATAGGCGAGGCGCTGTCCCCTGCCAGGCAAACCTATACAAAATAAATGCAGAGATCAGCACCCTCTCCTCCATTGAGGAGAGGGTGCTAATCTCTACAAAAGGCTGCCTGGCAGGGGTGCCAGTAGCCCATTGAGCTGGGGCTCGTCAAGGGGGCGTGGCCTAACGGGCCCTGAAGACCCCCGTTGTTAGGCCACGCCCCTCGATGAGCCCCGGCTCGATTTGTAATGCCACTTAAAGCACTGGCCCTATGCCATTACCAGAAAAGGTAATGCCACCACATCAGGGGTTATTGTTTAATTAGCATCTCTGCATGCTTTCTGTGGTGCTAATAGTGTTATTTTATTTTTTGAGTGGAGAAAGGGTAAGGTTTTCTCAGAAATGTGCCAATTCCCTCCACCTTAGAGAACTCCAGCAACTTTGCTGGATTTTGAGGACTTGATTTGTTTTAACCTGGAGAGAGTGAGACCCTTGTTCCCACTCTCTCATCTATTTTAATGTGATTTCTGAACTTTGTGTTTCTTTTGGTTATGGAGCCTCACAAACTCCATAGACATCATCGTTTAAATTGTGTCACACAGCACCCTCAATGCAGTGGCACAGGGAAGTCTTTCAGATTTACCAAGGTTCAAATACCTTCTCTGGGATTAATTCTTTTTTCCCAGAGCAGTAAACTGAAATTGACTTTGCTTAGATTTGTAAATTTCTAGATCCAGCACACACTTACAATAGGGAGCTGGAGAGGTTACCTAGTATCCCCTTTGTCTAGCTTCTCATGTAACCTTTTTAATGTTACCATTTTCTCACTGAATTGATGGTGGTAATGGTTGACTTTTAACTACTGTAGTGTGAATTTACCGCAGGCTGCGTTCGCAGCTGCCCTAAAGCACCCATGGTGCCATGTTTGTCAAAATGGCCCCGGTCTTCTTTTTTCTCCATTTCTTTGTGGAAATGTCCTTCTTGAGATTTACTCTGCACGCCAAACCAGGTTTGGTCCCTTTGTTCGCTTTGCCTTTGCCGGGATTCACAGGTGAAGCCCGTCTCTGGCTCCAGGGTGTCTGGAGTGGGCAGGAAGGGAGGGAGGTGCCCGAAACTCCCTGTGCTAAATCTCTTAAGAGACCCAAATGCACTCTGTAGTGATTGGCCGGCTGACCGGCAAGGACAGCCACCCTGCTGGGTGACTGACAGCTAGTCTGGAATGAATGGGAGAGAACTGAATAAAAGGTGAGGCTTTTGGCTTGGAAGGCAGAGTCGACCACGGGACATAGGAACCCAAGAAGAACTTGAAGTGGACGCCTGCTGCAACTCCTGGACCATTGGTTTGCCCGGTGAAGCCCTGCTGCTGTGCTGAAATTCCAAATTCATATCAACAGAGACGCTCCTGCAAGGATGACTTCTCCCCTTGAGTTGGTGGGACCAATCAACTCCAAAGTAAGCCACCTGGACATTCTCTCTGAGCTGGTTGACTTTGCACAGAGTTGCTGATGGAAACCGAAATATCAGGGAGAGGAACACCAGATTGTGTGCGTTGCTTTTAAGCTGGCCAAGAGCTCCAGGAAGATCCTCTGGACCCCCAGGAAGCAGGACTGAATGAGCCTGAGCTCCCTCAACAAAGTGCAGGACCCCAGAAGCAAGGAAAGCCAATCTTGACAGCCAGGAACCGTGGTGTTGCTATTTGTGGTAGACATGAGGAGCTGAAACACCGAACAGTCACTTGTTTGAAGATTGCCGGTTTCGAGCAGTGACCATCCCATTGCAGTGCAGGAGTCCCCAGAAGTCCTCCCTCTTGTCCCCACGACTGAGGCCCAGGAACAGTGAGATCTGCCGAGCTGCTCAGGAACAGAAGTCATCTGCTGCACTTTTTCTTCGATACCAAGGTACTGAAAAAGTCTGAAATAACTTCCCTCTTGCTGTAGAGTTGATTGCATCTTCTACTACTCACAAGTCTAATGGCTTGTGGCCCTACATTGATTCTTCTAATTCTTCAAAGACTTCTAAAACATTGTGCAAAGTTGTTTCTTACTTACCTGCAAAGAAGTGCTTCGGCTCATATAGACTGTTGCCCATTGACGTTGGCTTAGCCTGTTCTACTGAATGACTCTTATTGTGGGATCTGAAAGTAGTTGCCTGCTAAAGAATATGTGTGGTCTCTTGTATATTCTAAATAACCTTTTTCCTTTAACTTACTCTTAAATGACTCTAAATGCAATATATTAATGTCCCAGGTACCCTAGCTGTTGTAGTCACCTGAGGGTGTAGGATGTGTCTATGGGCCATCCAAAAAGGGTACTTACTGATTTAGAAATATTGAGAGTGTGTATTTTGTGAAGCATATTTGAGTGTTACCATTATATTGCTCCCTTCTGAAGAAGGCTTACTCTAACTGACTGATAAATACATTGATAATTGTTTATTCAAGAAACCTTGTGTGTAAGAGTTTATTTGAAAACTTGTCACTGTGAATCTCTGTGTAACTCCCCTACAGCTCACATTGACCCCTCTTGATATAAGCCTGGCTGCTCAACACGCAACCAAAACTGTGTAGTACAAGCTTATACCAAAGTTTGGGTTTCCTATTATCTGTTGTCAGGTTTGTTGTAGCATTCCAAAGGGTACTGCATACAATCTTGCCTAACAGTTGCTAGTTAAGTGTGACCAGGGTTGGAGTGAGAAGGGTACTAGTTGGGGGAGTTAGAAATGGGGACAGGGTGAGGGATGAGAGCATGGAGTGATGATCTGTCCAGCTGGCAACATGTCAGCCTCCTACTTCTGAGAAGTCAGGGAAACGCAAGCAATACCATGTGGTAAAGCTGACTTCTGAGCTTCCAAATTGGCTGGGAGGTCCCCTGAACTCCGCTGCCGGGTGCTATTAGAAGTGTAGGGTATTTTGTGGAGATTAGGGGCCTGACGGTATTTTATTACTGCCGAAAAATAACTTAGCAATAATCACTCCTTGTATTCAGATTGGGCCATGTGCAACAATAATATAGTGGACATGCATTATTTCAGCACCCAGACATGCATATTTGGTATGCGTGGTTGGTATGCGTGGTTGGTGGTATTTTGGTGAGCATAATTCCCTTGTTTTATTTGTGGCCCCAATGTCCAGAATCCCTTATCTTTGCTTAGATTTTTCGTGTAATCACTAGAGAGACCTCAGACCTACATTTTAGGAATACCACATTTTCAGTGTTAGTGTTAGTGTGCCACCATGGGTGATCTCACTGACTTATTTACGACAGAGAGCTATATGTGGTAATTTTGTGGTAATTTCCACTACCTTATATACGGTAGGGAACTATGTTCAGAGAGTCCCTCTTCCCGTTGGCTCATGTACCTCCAACGAGCTATGCTACAAACAATCACTCTCAACTGTCCATACTGAATATGATCATGCACACATCTGTCTTAAAATGACAATTGCATTGTTTAAAAATCTCCCCTCATCATCAGCACTGTATTGGTAAATATAAAATACACCACCTGTCTGCTTTCAAATATTTTTCTGTATTATAAAAGTTGCATTTAAACACGATCTCACTCTTTACAGAAATAAATAAAATAGCACAGTAACAGCATTGTCTGCGATACACTGAAAAAAAAGAGTGGCGGAGAACAGAACCCAATTTGCAACATTAACACGTGATTAAGGCACCGGAATCTCCTTTCCTACTCTGACTGAATATTCTCGTACACACTCAGCTCCCACACTTATGTAATTACCTTATCTGTTCAGCCGAGTTTTCTTCAGCTGTTCTCTTTCTGAATGTGGCTCCCTTGAAGATTAACCCCAGTGAAAAGGAGCGCCTTTCCTTCTCAAACCGGGGTCATTGCCTGGAATTCTCAGCTTTTGCAGATAGGAATGCTCCAGCCAGGAAAAAGGTCCTTCTCCCAGCTCTGCCAAATCTTGACTCCCTTCTCTCCTCCTCAAACTCCCCCCAGCAAAACTCTGATCACTCCCTCTAGCATGATACTTGCTATGACGCTGCTCCAATCAGAATCAATCATGCCATCTCCTCCTTCTCTACACAATGGCTCATTTTTATAGTAATACTTTGTAACCAACTGATTTCCTGTTCTTTCGAACCCTTTTTGCTTCCTGTAGTTATGTGGACAGGGCAGCAGAGAAAACGAAAAAAAAAAATGGATGTGCGTTTAAAAGTTCACTTTCAGAGTAGGCCTAATTCTGCAGTGGAGACACATTTTTATTAGTGGATTATGTTAACTTCAGTTTCATTAGTCAGGTTAGTTATGAGTTATGTTAGTTATTAATTTTCAAATGTGTCTCTTGCACCATAGGCATTTCAGGTGAAAAATAGTGTGCATTTTTGAATGTGCACGTGTGCTTTTAACTGTAAAAATAGATTTGCATCTTATATGTTAAAATCGTTTTTGACTGAATAGCCTGTCTTTCCTTGTTAATCTGGTAACACATATAGCAATGCACCATAGGCATTTCGTGCTGCATCAAAAATTGCTACCTGTGCAGTAGTGCTGTACTCTGTGCTGGTTGCTACCTGTGCAGTAGTGCTGTACTCTGTGCTGTAACATGCCAAATATCCTTACATACCCTCCTTTTGTTTTTAGAATTTGGCTACGATCCAAGCCAATTCCTAAAAACAATTTGTTCTTTTTCTTCTTTTCACAATATAGCAATCCAACAAAATGAATATTCATGTGCATCAATGAAAAAGTTGCAATCAACACAGTATTCATCTGGGTTCATTAGTTTACAAAATGTTCTACATTTGCCTTTTCAGTGGAAGTGGCATTACTCTAAGTTTAGATTTTACAAGTCAATTAAAAACAATGAAATAAAACAACTAACCAAAACAAATAATTAATATAACAAATTAAAATAAATAATTAAAATAATAAATACGTGGAACTCCATATATCAGGACTCTTGTCTGCCTCTGATATGTCCCGACCAGCGATGTTATTTGGTTCATTCGAGTACACTTTCATCTTGGCAATCTTAAATCCATAGGAGTCATCTTTTTTAGGATTCTGGTTATCTTGTCTTCACCTCCACCTGGAGGCAGGCATCTTTTGGTCTTCATCCAGGGGACTCCAGGACTCCATCGTCTCCCGTGGCCTCTGATCCCGGAACCTCCGACCAAATAATGTTAATTTTCTAAATCAAATAGAAAATAAACAAATTAAGTACATAGCACAATACTAACTTCACCCTTTTTTCCAAAAATAAAACATGCTTGGTAAAAATATTTCGTTTTTTTTTTTTATGAAAATAAACACAAGTTAAAAGAAAACAAGCACATATAAACAGCATTCAATATTTAATACATTTTCTCTCCGCACACCAACCATGAACTTCCATTATATATTTATTTATTTATTTATTTATTTATTTTATATTATATATTTTTACATATATTACAGTGTTTATGTGCCATTATAACAATCAACTTTTTAACTTCTTTGTCACTGCCTCCTGATTGTACCCATGTATTGTCTCTTTTTGTGTTCAAGGGACTTTATCTGTTTCTACATGCTCAAGCTGCCTGATCTCATGTCTGGGATGGCATGGTTTGATTTGATTTACATGGACAAACTGCTCTATCGCCGTTTCACCTTCATTTTTCAAAATTTTATAAACCACAGGAGAGACCTTATCTATAATTCGAAATGGCCCCTGCCAGGCTGCTAGAAATTTAGAATTTTTCTGTTTACTTTTTCCAAAATGAAACTTGTACACCTGATCCCCTACACTGTATTCCTTTACTGATGTCTTTTTGTCATAATAAGATTTTTCACTGTCAGCAGCTCTTTCCAGATTTCTCTGCACAAAAGCAAATGCATGTTGCAAATGCCTCCTCAGTTCATCAATATATTCATGAACTGTGGATGCACTCACAAGGGTTTGCTCATGTGTTCTGTATAGTAGGTGTTGTGGTAACACCATTTTCCTACCTGTCAAGACCTCATGGGGGCTAACACCTGTTGCTTTGGCAGGAGTCGACCTGATTGCCATCAAAACCAACGGTAAACGTAAATCCCAGCTGGAACCTGCTTCTGCCACAAATTTCTTTAAAATATCCACAACAGACCTATTGCTTCTTTCAACTGTACCTGAAGACGCCGCCCGATATGCGATATGTAGTTTCCTTTTCACACCTAGTATTTGCCATACCTTACTCATTAGAGTACTTGTGAAATGACTTCCTCTGTCTGACTCAATTCTTTGTGGCAACCCAAACCTTGAGAACACATGGTTCACCAGCAATGTGGCTGCTGTTTGCGCACTACAATCTGGTGCAGGAATGCATTCAATCCACTTCGACATCAAACATACCACACTCAAAATATAACGGTGTCCCCTGCTCGACCTTGTTAAAGGACCTACATAGTCAATTTGCAAATCTGACCATGGGAGAGTTAGGCCTCTTTTCATCAATGGTGCTCTATGCATTGGTGAAGCAGGTTTAAATTGGGCGCATACTAGACATCCTCTAGTATATAATTCCACATCTTGGGACATATGTGGCCAGTAAGCATAATCTTTTAGTATTTCTAATGTTTTTTGTGAACCTCTATGGCCTGCAGTTATGGCATCATGTGCATGGTGTAGCATTAGTCCTCTGAATGAAAGGGGTACTACCCACTGTATTTGTCCTGTTATGGACTCTCTAATCATGAGTCCATCCTGTAATCTAATTCGTGTTTTGTTCTTTAATAGCACCCTCAACTCTTCTTTTCCCATACAATCATTTTCTGTTAAAGGATTTTGTTTGGGATCTATCAAATGATTATAATAGATTCCCAAAATTTGATCATTCTTTTGTGCCTCAATCAAATCTTGGTCTGGCGTGTCATGACTCCACTGCACCACCGGTTGATCTACCTCCTTTGGTGCTTTAGAACGTGTGACTGCATCAATTTGTATTTCACCCATTAAATAATCAATAGGTAGCAATTCTCCCATCACAGCCCCAATCTTAGCCAAGTGGTCTGCCTTATCATTTCCCTCCTTATCCTCTCCTGGTGTTTTTAAATGCCCACAAATTTTTCTCCAGTATATTGTTAACTTATTCTCTGACACCAATTTGTCTATGGCGTGTATCATTTTTCCATGCTTAAGTGGTTTTTTGTTATATGTAACCATGCCTCTTGCTTTCCAACCAGGCAAATACTCCACAAAGCTATTCCGTGCATAGTCAGAATCAGTCACCAGGACAATTTCACTGAACTTTTTATCAACTGCAGTAGCAATTGCTTTATAAATGGCTGCCAATTCCGCCACCTGACTGCTCCTATCTCCAATCCTCATCCCTATACTGGGGACACCTTCACATTTCAACCAGACATTTCCTATTCCTGCCACTAACTGTTTATTACTGTCATTTTCAATGTGAAAAGCACAACCATCCACATATACAGTTGGCAAATCCTTGCATGTTTTTTCATCAAAAGCTTTGTGTGGTGATTGTTCAAATTCCTGCAAACTAGTTTCTACTTCCATTTCATTTGGTATTTGTTCAGCTGCACAGTCATGTAAGTCAGCTAACCCTTGAGCAATTGGGTTCTTTTTATTTTGTCCATATCCCACTTCTACGGGAAAACCTTGTAATGCCAGCGTCCATGAAGTGATTCTGGATTGCGCTAGATTACCTGATCTAATTCTTTTACTCTCTAAAAATTGCAAAGGTTGATGATTTGTTTCAATAATTACCTTTTCTCCCTGAACAATGGGGCGGAAATGTTGTAGCGCCCACACAGTGGTTAATAGGGCCTTTTCACATTCATTAAATTTCATTTCAACTTGGGAAAATGCCTTACTTGCATATGCAATGGTTTTGTGATTCAAATCGTGTTTTTGTGATAACACTGCTGACATACAATGTTCAGAAAAACCTATTTCTATAAAGAAATCCCTGTCCTTTATGGGGTATGCTAAACATGGTGCCTTTACAAGACATTCCTTTAATTTAGCCACTGCATCAGACTGCCCTTTTTCCCATTTCCAGGGAGTATTCAGTTTAAGCAGTTTAGTCAATGGTTGAGTGATTTCTGCATAATTTTCAATGAACTTTCTGTTATAGCCTGTCATCCCTAATAAACTTTTTACTCCTTTCACATTTTTAGGATCTTTTAATCTTTGTATGGCCTCTATTTTCTTCTTTTGTGGATTTAGCCCATGTTCAGTCACTTCATGCCCTAGAAAGTTCACTTTTTTCTTGCACCATTGTGCTTTTTGCAAAGATACTTTGGCGCCTGCTTTCTGCAATTGGCCAAGTACATGTCTTATTTCATCAAAATGGCTTTTCAGGCTTTCATTTTTTATCAGGACATCTTCCACATAAACTATTGTTCCTCTTTCCGCTGCATCCGGCATGGCCTTTCTCAAAAATATGCCAAATTCACTCCCACTATTGATGTACCCGAACGGAGCTCTAAGCCAGGCATATTGAGTCCTGTCAAATGTAAAGGAAAACAAATGTTGTATCTCCTCTGCCAATGGCATGCACCAATATCCAGAGGTGAGATCTAATGTGGTAAATACATTTGAACCATGTATCTGAGCTAGGCCCTGATCAATGAATGGCAGTGGCCATCTAGATATTGGTACTCTTTTATTTAACTCTCTCAAGTCTGCACACATCCGCCATTGACCCTTTGGCTTTAACACACCTAAAATAGGTGTATTGGATGTGCTATGAATGGGCCTGATGATTCCCCGCGATTCCAAATTTTTAATAATCTCTGCCAATGATTCTAAACATGCCAGCGGTAGTCTATACTGGCGTACAAACACTGGGTTTCTGCTACACCCTTCTGGTAGTGTGGCCACATGTAAATCAGTTAAACCACAATCATAAGCATCTTTTGCAAATACATCCTTAAACTCCATAAATATCTCCCTCAGATTGTCCCTCTCTTCATTGCTTTCACATGCATCCGCTAAGGAGATCTGCTCTTCTACCATTTCGGAAAATTCTGGAAAATCTTCTGGTAAGGGAATCTCGGCGCTTTCCTCTAACTGTGTGGCTGTGTCTTTTTGTAAAGCTGCCACTTTTAAATATTTTGGCATATCAGCTTCCACTTCAATGGGCTGATTTTCTGTTTCATTTTCATTTAAATTAAATATTATGCAATCCTCTTGATGGCAGCACACTGTCTCATTTGAATCATAAGGATACACAGAATGAATTTTAAATATTCCTTTGGGCTGAGAGTCCAGGTGTTCTGGCAACTCGCCCTTGGCATCTACATATTTTTCAGGAATATTCCCAATCACCATGTTTTTTAAATCTGCCGTATAATGTGATTTTTGTATGGCCATTCCTAATGGGGAGTTTTCCTCTAAATGAATATCCTGACAACCTTTATTATTTACCATGATTTTTACAGATCCTTCACCAATGTCTACCAATGGAATGTATTCATAATACAGGCCTTGCTGTTTTATGGATTCATTCAGGCATACAAATGCATCAGAGCCTTTCATCTGCTGTCCATTTTTGCATTTCAGTGTTATTGCAAACTGTTTTGTAAATGCAGGAATAATAGTATCTTTCCTCATTTGTAATTCGATTGCATAAGGAACCAGTTGTGCACAATGATAAGCCCTTCTTTTGTCTTCAAATTCAGGTGCCGGACCACCTAGGCGTGACCATACTTTTTGATTAAGGAAATCTAACACCATACACATTCTGTGCATGATGTCATTGCCCATGTAAAATTCATTTTGTGCTCAACTCACTATCCAGACATTATGGTAAATTGTTTTCTGCCCAATGCTAATTTTAAGCATGCATCTGCCTGCAATTCGGTTTTCAAAGTCTGGACTGTCCAACCCAGAAACATATTGGTTTTTAATCCTAAATCTCGGGATTTCTTCCCTCTCCATTATTTTTTGCAACAATTTCTCATTAATGAAACTCCTTTCATGTTCAAGCGCTAAAGTGGCTTTTATTGTTTTAAAATAGTCATTTATACCAACATGAACCCATGGTTGCTCATCTTCCATGTGTATTTCTGCCAGAGTGGTAATGTGTTTTTCTGAATCTGTTTTAGGAGCAATATTCTGTTTGTATGTTTTCTCTTTTAAATAAAAACGTAATGTGTGCTCATCTATGGCAGTCTGCCAATTTTTCCTTGGGTCCAAGTATATTTGTACAGGTAGTTTTTCATTGTCGCTCTGCATTTTGTCTTGACACATTAATATAACAGTGACACTACGTATGCAGCTATTCTGGAGATATACCTCCACAGCATAATTTGTTTTGGCAACGGTGTGACATTCATTTATATTGCTGTTTTGTGATTTTAGTTTCTTAGGCCTCAATGGTTTTTTGGTTAAGGACCACAGCACTCCATTCACCCCATCTATTAGAGGAGACAATCTTTTCAGACAATCTGTCCCCATCAGAAATGGAATTTCACAAATAGATGTGATCAATACCTCTTGTTTCATTCTGTGCTTTCCTATTTTTATGTCAACCTCAGTTACACCCATGATGGGCACCTCCTCCCCATTAAAGGTATGCACTGGGCCTTGATTTTCCTTCACTGTGATCTGACTCTGTGGGGGTCTCCCTTCATTGATACTCTTTACCAGCATCTTGGACATAATTGTGGCCTGTGCGCCAGTGTCAATCATAGCAAAGGTGTGGCATTTTTCTTCTACAGTGATGGGTGCATAATATCTGTCCTCAACTTCCTCTAATACACATAAGAAATGTGAATTCTTACTGATTTCAGGGCTCACCTTTCTCAGGTCTTTTTCACTTTTGGCTAAACACATTGGTAAATGGAAAGACATTTTTCCCTCCTTTTTACCCATTTCTGCGCAAGAGATTTTATTCATTTCTCCATGATCAGAGGTTTTTTGGAGTGTGGCCACTGTTCGCCCATCCATCTGGGTAACATCAGAGACCACATTACAATCCTCCAACTGAACATGTGTAACAACATCATTTAGCAATTTGTCATTTTTTAATTCTGTGCATTTGTGATCATTTAGTGTGATACCAGCCCTTTCAGCCTCTTCAAAAATATGTGGCTCAAAGAATTCTTCAGGTGATTGACTTGTACCCTCCTTGTGAGTATTTCCTTTTTCTGTCTGTGTTTGGTCATTGTTTTGCTTGCCCAGGGAAGGAGCTATAGCATCCCCACTTACTCCCTGTTCACTGGTATTCCCCATGTATGAGTCATTTTTCTTAAATCTGTCCCTTTGTTCTTTTGGAATTCCTAATATTTCTTTTTCATTTGTGTAAATCTTTACTGTTTTATTTAGCTCTAGGTTAAACCGTACCTCTTTTTTAGAAGTATTTGCACTTTCTGTCACAATTTCATTTACTGGTACTTTCATTTTTAATCCATTAGGCATCTCAGAGTCGTTATGCAAAATTATATCAGAGCAATCTGTCATTTTGGCACTGCAGTTATCATGAGTACTTAGTCACTTTTCGGAAGCCCCCCGGTCATTGCTATGGCCATCAGCCCCCTCTTTGGAAGGTTGTTTTTGCGCTGTATAGAGCTTTCCTATTTGCTCAGCTAACATTTTCACTTGGGCCTCAAGGCATTGGAACCTTTCCATCTCTCTAGGATCCTCTTTCTGTGGCCTAGGTCGATATTGGTTGTTTTCCCCCTGTTTGGATCTATTCTGATACCTCTCAGGTGATTGATGTCGGTTGGGATGGTTTCTGAACTCTTGATTCATTTGTGGAGGGGAGCGGGTTGCACCCATCCTTTGATTATAGTCCCCTGGTGGGGAATCATTGTACTGGCGTGGATTGTAGTTCACGTTTTGCCTCATGTCCTGTATCTCAGATTGTGGGTACTGGCCCCTATGTTGATTTCCATTATCAGTAAATCGATCCACATATCGGGGCCTATCCTGATTACCATATATCATGGTGTTGGGATCAAATCTACTCTGTGTCCCCAATGACTGGTAGGGACCATCATTTCTTTGATCTTGATTTTGTCTCTGGTTATTGTTCATACCTGCCATATCAGGCCGGTATCCTACCCGGGGTCTGTCCCCTAAATACCTAGGGCTGATGTAGCTCTCTCTATTACTAGGATCATGTGATTGGAACATTGGTACAGGAAATGGCGATCTTTGTTGATGACCCCTTTGTTCAGGTATCACATTATTTTTACCTTGGCTTTGAGCAGACTCAAGGGACATTTTGGCTGACCTGATTTCCATTACTGTGGCTGAGGGTTCTTTAGATTTAGGTCTAGTATCTTTCATTTTATCACTTTCTCTACCCTGACAATAGAGTACCTCATATAGTTTTGTGCTTGATGTACAATCGATTCAAGGGACTTGTCACGGTCAAATTCACGGACCAATTGAGATATGATGTCTTTCTGTAGCCCATAGAAGTATGCAGTTTTAAACTCATTGGAATTTGAGTCAAAAGATACATCAAAGCGAGAAAATGCTCTTTTTAAGTCTTGTAAAAATTGGCGAGGAGATGTATTAGGTCCAGCAGTAATTGTGTACGCGACTTTCTTTGCCTCCTGCAAAGACTGAAAAGGAGAAAAATGACGCCTAATTTCTTTTTCAAACTCCAGCCATGTCATATTCTGCTGTTCATTTCATCCCCTTATGATGCTGGCCGTCGGGGCTTCTAAAGTTAAATGAAAATATTGTCTGTACTGTTCCTTAGGTATCTGGAGTGCTTTAAAAATGTCATGCACCGCTTCTAAGTGATCCTCAATGCAGCATTCACCTCCCTTTTTAAATGGTTTGATCAGGGCTTTAATGGATTTCATTATTTTTATGGGGCTACTTGTTGCAATGCATGGAATTGCACTATTTTGTGATTCAATCCTGTTTTCAGGTGTATGAGATTGGTGGCTGCCCCCAATGGGAGTATCAAATCCCCCAAGGGCGCTGCAACCAAGTTCAGTCACCGGCCCAGTCACTGGAGCACTAGCTCTTTGGGCAGAGCTAGAATTCACCTCCACTCCATTGAATGTGGTACCCTGCCACCTCTCCTGGGACCTGGGAATGCACATTTGCTGTTCTAAGTCCTTACACTTTTTAAGGAGTCTGTTGGCTTCATCCTGCAAATAGTTGTTTTCACCATTCATCTTATTAATCACCTCCTGCATGTCGCACATTTGCATTTGGCATTCATTGAACTCTTTATTTCTCTTGTCTCTTTCTTGAATCATTTTAATCATTTCTTGTTCTGCACTCTGGAGATCACCTTCTTTTTCACAATGTTCTTTTTGTAAAATCTGCATCTCTGAAACAACCTCATCTTTATCCCGTCTAATGTGATCCACTAAGGCTTTTAAGTGTGCCAATTCTTGCTCACTATCTTCAAATTGTTTCTTGCTTTTGGATAACTGAGTATCAAAGTCTCTGCATTTTAATTGCATGTCTTTTTGGCATACATCCAATTCTGCTCTCAACATTTCCTGATTTTTACTTGCCCCATCTAATTCAGTCTTTAACCTGTTAATTAGCTGAGTATCATTCTCTTGCATTCGCAGGGACTTGTTTAAAATAAACCATATTTTGCCGCATAGCCGTATTAAAAAGTCTTTCTCTGCACTTTTATCGGCTGCATTCAATAATCTTGTAAGGCAGACCTGATTTATATGCTGCATTCTGCAAAAATATTGTCTAGTTTTTCTTTCTGCACCTCACCCTGAATGCGGTTACTCCATTCTAACGTGCTATTCGACGACCAATTCCCATGTGCAAACAACTTTGCCTCTAAATATTGCACTAGATCTGAGAATGTGGTTTCCCTTTGTGACATTCTGAAATTCGTTTTTAGTGGCACACTGCTATTATAAAATGGGTTCCCTTTAATGTGCAAATGGCAGTGTGAGACACGCTTGCCACGCCCAGTAGGTACTCTATGATCACTTTCCTGGCCTGCAACGCACCATAAATATGTAGGGTATTTTGTGGAGATTTGGGGCCTAACGGTATTTTATTACCGCCGAAAAATAACTTAGCAATAATCACTCCTTGTATTCAGATTGGGCCATGTGCAACAATAATATAGTGGACATGCATTATTTCAGCACCCAGACATGCATATTTGGTATGCGTGGTTGGTATGCGTGGTTGGTGGTATTTTGGTGAGCATAATTCCCTTGTTTTATTTGTGGCCCCAATGTCCAGAATCCCTTATCTTTGCTTAGATTTTTCGTGTAATCACTAGAGAGACCTCAGACCTACATTTTAGGAATACCACATTTTCAGTGTTAGTGTTAGTGTGCCACCATGGGCGATCTCACTGACTTATTTACGACAGAGAGCTGTATGTGGTAATTTTGTGGTAATTTCCACTACCTTATATACGGTAGGGAACTATGTTCAGAGAGTCCCTCTTCCCGTTGGCTCATGTACCTCCAATGAGCTATGCTACAAACAATCACTCTCAACTGTCCATACTGAATATGATCATGCACACATCTGTCTTAAAATGACAATTGCATTGTTTAAAAATCTCCCCTCATCATCAGCACTGTATTGGTAAATATAAAATACACCACCCGTCTGCTTTCAAATATTTTTCTGTATTATAAAAGTTGCATTTAAACACGATCTCACTCTTTACAGAAATAAATAAAATAGCACAGTAACAGCATTGTCTGCGATACACTGAAAAAAAAGAGTGGCGGAGAACAGAACCCAATTTGCAACATTAACACGTGATTAAGGCACCGGAATCTCCTTTCCTACTCTGACTGAATATTCTCGTACACACTCAGCTCCCACACTTATGTAATTACCTTATCTGTTCAGCCGAGTTTTCTTCAGCTGTTCTCTTTCTGAATGTGGCTCCCTTGAAGATTAACCCCAGTGAAAAGGAGCGCCTTTCCTTCTCAAACCGGGGTCATTGCCTGGAATTCTCAGCTTTTGCAGATAGGAATGCTCCAGCCAGGAAAAAGGTCCTTCTCCCAGCTCTGCCAAATCTTGACTCCCTTCTCTCCTCCTCAAACTCCCCCCAGCAAAACTCTGATCACTCCCTCTAGCATGATACTTGCTATGACGCTGCTCCAATCAGAATCAATCATGCCATCTCCTCCTTCTCTACACAATGGCTCATTTTTATAGTAAAACTTTGTAACCAACTGATTTCCTGTTCTTTCGAACCCTTTTTGCTTCCTGTAGTTATGTGGACAGGGCAGCAGAGAAAACGAAAAAAAAAATGGATGTGCGTTTAAAAGTTCACTTTCAGAGTAGGCCTAATTCTGCAGTGGAGACACATTTTTATTAGTGGATTATGTTAACTTCAGTTTCATTGGTCAGGTTAGTTATGAGTTATGTTAGTTATTAATTTTCAAATGTGTCTCTTGCACCATAGGCATTTCAGGTGAAAAATAGTGTGCATTTTTGAATGTGCACGTGTGCTTTTAACTGTAAAAATAGATTTGCATCTTATATGTTAAAATCGTTTTTGACTGAATAGCCTGTCTTTCCTTGTTAATCTGGTAACACATATATCAATGCACCATAGGCATTTGGTGCTGCATCAAAAATTGCTACCTGTGCAGTAGTGCTGTACTCTGTGATGGTTGCTACCTGTGCAGTAGTGCTGTACTCTGTGCTGTAACACGCCAAATATCCTTACAGAAGGCATGCCCATATCAGATTATGAATGTGCTCCGGTAAGCAATGCACCAGACAAAGAGTTGTATTTATCTTTACATAAACACTGAAGCTCAAGCTACAGGATATTTTTGGCCACACATGCTTCAACACCTTTAAGTCACACAAAATAAACAGGACTGGATGAAGGACACACTCCTAATATTGGGGCAACTTGAGAGAGTCTATGATACAAGATACAGAACTCTAGGTGATAAGCAATAACCATGAATGCAATGCTTACTGCTGTCCAGTACTCAGTACTAAGTGTTGAAAAACGTATTTGTATGAACTCACAAAACCCCCAAATTGCCAAACTCCCTCAAACATGCTCTGGCATTTCGGGTTAGGTGTTTTGGGTTAATTCTGTTTCAAATGTTATGGAAGTCATGTGTGTCTGAAATTTGTGTTCAAACTTCTACCTACAGACATGACCTTTCCAGAGGTGTTGGGTGATTTTAAAAATTGAAATTGGATTTATTTCAGGGTGAGGTAAAACATTAAAATATGATCAATTGCAAGTGAAAATGTCCAGAGTGTTTTCTAAGCTGGTGATTTCCTTGTATTTGCATTAAGTGAGTGTGATATCGTTTTGTGACTTTTATGGGGGAACAAAATCCCAGTGATCATATAGCATGACATACACACCTGAGGCACTTGTTTTCAGTGACTACTGAGGAGAAAATCTCACAGTTGGTTGGAGGTAAAAGAGTTTATTCTGCTGCTGTAACACAGGAGGCATTCTATTGTGAGTAGGGATGAGAGCGTTCAGGTGAGGATGAGCATGATTCAGTTGTGCCAGTGAGTCTTACAAGAGGCAAGAATCGGAGTTGTTTTCCCCAAAATAACATTCAGATCAACTTTGAAGCTTTTCGATGTGGAAATTAATTCATGCTTACTCAAGATTACAGAAAGTGTGATCTGTTCAAGTACGCTGAAACATACTTATGCCTGCAGTCTTTGTGGCCAGAAACCGGCACACCATCAGAGCACATTGGTATCCCCTTCCAAACTCCAAACATGTTCCTTTGTAATGTAGCCTTTGGCAGGAGCAGGAAGCTCTGCAAAGCTAGAAGTGAATATGTGATTCCACCATGTAGACATACTGAGGTATCTCTCAAACTGTTGCTGGGTCTCTATCAACAATATGAGGTAGAAGTAAAACATTTTGAAAATCTTTCATTTGTGTGGAATTGCTGTTGTTATCCACAATAAAAAAAAAATGAAATCTGCTGTATGACAAAGAAAACCTTACTTCCATCACAACCATCTAACAAACACAGTATTGACAGGCCCCAGCTCTCACCACATTTTTGAGTAACATAGTGGGAGCATGATGATCTGCTCACTGTGCAACCAACATGGCTTCACCATTTTCTTTTTTTTAACATTTTTTTATTGTGTGTTGGTTAAGAAAAAGAAAAAAAAGCATACAAAAACATTCTAAAATCCATTACAGTCACTCTAATTATTAAAATAATCACATCAATCAAGAAAATTGAAATCACATATACAAATTCATTAAGACATAACTTTAAGATCGTTTCATTTCATCCTTAAAATACATAAAATATCCTGCACAATCATACAATAATATAAGCATAAGCACAATTTCACTACAACCATCAATTTGTGTCCCAGAAATAATTTCACAGCTTCATTCCAGACATAATAGCCCACCATAAAGTATATTTTCAATCTTAACAACCATAGATGAGTAAGCCTTCTGATGTTGTATGTCCAGAGTTAAAAGGTGATGATTTGTTTCCACAGAGACTTGACACAGTCTACATATATGGTCCGCATATAGGACATCATATCATCCTCCCACATACTCATAGGTTGGCAAAACATTTACGGGGTAAGTGGGGCACGCGGCTGCGCTAAAGTCCATTAAGCGTATTCATGGATTTAAGCTACCGAAACCAGCCGTGGCACACAGTGGCACAGCGACCCTGCAGCAGCGCCAGTTAAGCCCCCAAGAACGCCCCTCGTGCAGGGAAAAGCCATAAAAATCCCCAATCCAGCGCAAAGGGCTGCGCTAACCCTGTACCAGCATGGCAAGCGGGGAACGTGTATTACTGGGGTTCGCGGGAAGTTTCACACGCGATTGGAGCAGGGTACGTGTATTTCGGGGGTGCACATGAAGTTTCACACGCAATTGGCCCTGTGCGTGGGGTACGTGTATTACTGGGGTTCGCGGGAAGTTTCACACGTGATTGGAGCAGGGTACATGTATTTCGGGGGGGCGCAGGAAGTTTCACATGCGATAGGCCCTGTGCGAGTGGGGTACATGTATTACTGGGGTGCGCGAGAAGTTTCACACGCGATTTTGCTGTCGGAGCGGGATACGTGAATTTCGGGGGTGCGCGGGGAGTCCTACACGTGAATTGGCAGTGTGGGACCTCCCAGGTGTTCCCTCTACACCCTCCACAGCCCCTGCAGGCAGCCCGCACCACAGGGGACAACCCTGCACCCCTGGTCATGTCCCGCAGGCAGCCCATCCATCATGGGCATGCCCCCCAGCCAAGCCACATGTCACCTTGCACTACTGATCACCATCTCATGTCCCCTTGCACCCCCACCCCCCAGTACTGAGGGGCACCTGCCAGCAGGCCCCCACTCTTGTCCCCTTGCAACCCCACCCCCCAGCACTGTGGGGCACCTGCCAGCAGGCCCCCACTCATGTCCCACTCATGTCCCCCTGCACCCCCATGCCCCAGCACTGTGGGGCACCTGCCAGCAGGCCCCCACTCATGTCCCCTTGCACCCCCACCCCCCAGCACTGAGGGGCACCTGCCAGCAGGCCCCCTCTCATGTCCCCTTACACCCCCACCCCGTAGCACTGAGGTGCACCTGCCAGCAGGTCCCCACTCATGTCCCACTCATGTCCCCATGCGCCCCTACCCCCCAGCACTGAGGGGCACCTGCCCGCAGGCCCCCACTCATGTCCCACTCATGATACCCTGCACCCCCACCCACCAGCACTCAGGGGCACCTGCCGGCAGGCCCCCACTCATGTCCCCTTGCACCCCCACACCCCAGCACTGAGGGGCACCTGCCAGCAGGCCCACACTCATGTCCCACTCATGTCCCCCTGCACCCGCACCCCCCAGCACTGTGGGGCACCTGCCAACAGGCCCCCACTCATGTCCCCCTGCACCCCAACCCCCCAGCACTGTGGGGCACTTGCCAGCAGGCCCCCACTCATGTCCCCTTGCACCCCCACCCCCCAGCACTGAGGGGCACCTGCCAGCAGGCCCCCACTCATGTCCCCTTGCACCCCCACCCCCCAGCACTGAGGGGCACCTGGCAGCAGGCCCCCACTCATGTCCCCCTGCACCCCCACCCCCCAGCACTGTGGGGCACCTGCCAGAAGGCCCCCACTCATGTCCCACTCATGTCCCCTGCACCCCCACCCCCCAGCACTGTGGGGTACCTGCCAGCAGGCCCCCACTCATGACCTCTTGCACCCCCATCCCCCAGCACTGAGGGGCACCTGTCAGCAGGCCCCCACTCATGTCCCCGTGCACCCCCACCCCCCAGCACTGAGGTGCACCTGCCAGCAGGCCCCCACTCATGTCCCACTCATGTCCCCCTGCACCCCCACCCCTCAGCACTGAGGGGCACCTGCCAGCAGGCCCCTACTCATGTCCCACTCATGTCCCCCTGCACCACAACCCCCCAGCTCTGAGTGGCACCTGCCAGCAGGGCCCCACTCATGTCCCATTGCACCCCCACCCCCCAGCACTGAGGGGCACCTGCCAGCAGGCCTCCACTCATGTCCCACTCATGTCCCCTTGCACCCCCACCCCCAGCACTGAGGGGCACCTGCCAGCAGGCCCCCACTCATGTCCCACCCATGTCCTCCTGCACTCCCACCCCCCAGCACTGAGGGGCACCTGCCAGCAGGCCCCCACTCATGTCCCACTCATGTTCCTCTGCACCCCCACCCCCCAGCACTGAGGGGCACCTGCCAGCAGGCCCCCACTCATGTCCCACTCATGTCCCCTTGCACCCCCACCTCCCAGCACTGAGGGGCACCTGCCAGCAGGCCCCCACTCATGTCCCATTGCACCCCCACCCCCCAGCACTCAGGGGCACCTGCCAGCAGGCCCCCACTCATGTCCCCTTGCACCCCCACACCCCAGCACTGAGGTGCACCTGCCAGCAGGCCCCCACTCATGTCCCACTCATGTCCCCCTGCATCCCCGCCCCCCAGCAGTGAAATGCCGATCTCATGACACAAACCAAAAGTCAACTATGTACATCAACACATGTCCATCACACACATACACTGGTTGGCATTGCTTGTGTAAACCCATATTTTCACATGCATCAACCCAATGAGCGAATCCCACACATAGAACTAAAAAATGAAAATGTATTATGTACATAAAATCTAAAATGAAATGAAAGCATACCAAAATATGAAACATGAAATGAAAAGCATGTGAAAAAGATGATTGAATGAAAATGATAACCAATCCAAAAAAATTAGAAAGAAAAACAGTCCAAAGTCACCCTCCAACAACGCAAATCCAAAGGAAATGTAAAAAAAAATCTCCATTGCTTCATGTTCATAATTTAAAAAAAAGAGAAATCAATCCATAGTCCAACTATTTACAATCCATTGTCCGGAAAAAATAAATCCATTGCTCCATGTCCATAATGCAAAAAAAAAAAAATGAATACATGAAACTATATGCAATCCATTGTCCAAGGATGTAAAGGGTCCATGATCCCAACCAAACAAATGAAACCTACCTAACAAACTACCTAAAAATATAACTATATAAAAATTTGTGTGGCATTGTCCATTGACCACAAATAAAAGGAAAACAAAAAGGAAACCTAAATCTAAAAACTATTTACAAGGGCAACGGGCTAGTCCGACGGCTCACTTTTGGATGTCCCGGGCAAGGGCATCATCGAACTCCTGCTCAATGTCCTGGAGGCGGTCCTCTTCCATGGCCTCAAGGGTTTGCAGGGACGACAACATGTTCTCCTCCAACTCCCTGCGAATTGCCTCGAGGCACTCGGTCCCTCCGCATGGAGATCTACGCCCTGACCATCGTGAGCCGTGCCTCTTCTGCCTGCTGCCTCTCCACATCTATAGCAGGGCCTAACCGCTGCCACACAGAAGACACTTCCAGTCCTGGGTCCTCCTGCCCTCTGGCCGATGCCTGTCCCTCAGATGTCAAAGGCCCCGAGCCATGATGAATCCCACCTTGTTGCTGCTACTGCTGTTCCTCTGCCTGTGCCCTGGCTCTTGCTGCCTGCACATCCTCCTCCGGCTGGGGTGCAGTTGTTGAGGTGGCCACCCCTGCTGGACGTCCGACTCCCGACTGTGGCAGGGATGTGTCCTCCACCAGCCTGGCCGCAGGGTCAGAGGCAGCTCCAGAGGGTTCCGAGGTGATACATGGGTGGGAAGATGGCATGGAGGACGAATGGCGCCTAGGGGGTTCAGGTGAGGAGGGGGTCGCAAGCAGGTCCAGCACACGGTGGAATCCAGCACTGGTGACCCGTCCCAGCAGGTCAACGCGTTCAAAGAGGCACCCGCGATGATGTGCAGTATCTTCACGAAAAAACTGCATGTCACCTCGCATGCCCCGTTGATGCAACGGTATCCCGGCCAGGACAGGCTCAACACAGTCCCGGATAGCCACGTCCGCAGGGAGAGTCCGCAGGGAGAGGAAGGCCAGTTGTTGTACGCTCATCCCCTCCCTGAAAACTGGACTGGACGTAGGCATCCCTGCTGGTGCCATATGATGCAGTGACAGGATAAGGGACAGGATTGCACACAGGCACCTCTGCAGTGGCCTGTGATGCCTCCTGTCCCTGGTCCTGCACTGCACCACTAGCACCAGTGGAATTCCCACCTCCAGACCCCATGTGTGTCCCTCCCATGGCCTCCTCCCCCACCAAACCCCCCATAAACCTGGATGACTCCATGCCATCTTCCTCCGTCGGACCCTGTGGGGTCTCAGCTGCCCCTTCTGCTGCCGAGGAGTCCACCTCCAACCTCTGCCTCTTGGACCTACCCTCGGCAGCTGCGGCCTGGGACGCGGCACCAGACTCCTCACTCCCCGACGAGATGATAATCTGGGTGGGGAGCCGGGCCTTGCGTCTCCGGCTGGCGGGACAATCCCTGCCGCTGTGCTCCACAGCACCCTCTCCGCCCTAATCTTCAGTTGACACTGCAGACAGGGAGAGATAAAACACAGGCATCAGGGCGTTGTACAATGGACTGATACACACATGACAGTTGCATATGAGTGGCAATGTTTAACTTCAGACAGGGCATCACTCTCCATGAGACACATGTCATTTTAACTCACACACATGAACATTTCAACAGCAATATTGCACCAGGAAGCACCATCCATACACATACAACAGCGTGAACAGCCAAAGGTGAGCCTGGCATCCCATGAAACACAAGGAGTGCACTAGACATGCACAAACACCACCACACTTACATGCATGTGTACATCGCCTCCAACTGCTGCAGTGATGAGATTGCCATACATGTCACATCTGCCATTCATCCTTCTACATATCAGTGTCACGTGCATCCATGTTGCATCACAGTTGCACACTTGTCAGATACTCATACATGCACATGTACACAGTGCAGATACGTGCATTATGAAACACCATCCATGCCACAACCATGCCAATGTACATACACAGAAATTCAAACATGTGTGCTCCCACACCTGCATTTGCCCAGCATGCTTACCAACACATACATCATCAATGTGTCTCACAACTGAGAGGACTCACATGTGGCAGCCTCACGCCCATGTTCATACACATCCCTACATGGCCCTACATAAACACATGTGCAACCTGCACACTACTGGCACACCACGACATGCACAGCGTACTATTAACATGCATGTACACTTACCGCTCAACTCCAGACGGGTCTGCCTCTCAAGGATCTGGACGTAGAGCGCTGGGCATATGCGTTCCAGGACCCTCATTTGATGGGTCGACAGCTGGCCCTGGCACCCCATGGCATCCGCTGCCTTAGCGAGGTGCCGAGCCTTGTTGAGGTTCCTGGACCTGAAGTCCTCCCAGCGCTTCTTGACATGATGTAAGTCGCGGACTGCCACCCCCTCCGCGTTGATGTCAGTCACAATGTCCATCCAGATCCTGGTCCGTCCTTCATTGTCGGCACGCAAACTTCCAAAGAGGGCATCATACTGCCCCAGGACTTGCTCCACCAGGACACCAACTTCGGTGGCAGAGAAGCTGGTGGCCCTCTGCCTCTCTGGGTGGGGGTTGCCAGTGCTGCCAGATGGTGTTGTGCTGAACATGGCAACCCCAGAGGCAGGAGTGGGTGGGCAACTGGGTCCTGGGGCTGGGCTGTGGAGCGATGGAATCCCAGTCGGGAGTCTTCGGTTCCAGCAGGGGTGGTCACAGAAACTACACCCCTGGCTGATGTGCAGGCAGCAAATGGCAGGGCACGTGGGCAGCAGGCAGTCAGGCAGCAGCAGATGGCAGGTGGGAGCGTGCTTGGAGCTTTGGGGGGCAGTAATTCAGCCTTCTGGGCAGGAGCATGGTCTTCCATGTGTTTTTGCGTGGCCAGCTTGATACGGAGTGATTTGGCACGTGAAAAAATTGCACGTCAGCGTGTAATTCGAGGAAAGGGCCTTAGCGCGTAAGCACGTCAGCACACGCATGCAATTTAATTGGACCAAAGGCCCTTAGCACGTAAGCGCGTAAGTTACATTATGCGCGCAGGCGTTTCCCTCATAGCATGTGATGACAGAGCACATGTGGAAAAACTGCACATCCGAGTGTCATCGCGTGTAATTGGAGGAAAGGGGCCGCATACACGCGTATCTGACATGTACATGTGGGCCGGTTTAAGAGCTACGTGTAGGACGCCATTTCCTTGTATGTGCTTTTCGTGGAGAGCGAGTGGGTGAAATTTGTACTTCTTGTCAGTTCACCCGCGATTACTTCACAGCGTTTCTAGCTCTAACTCCCTGTTACCTCTGACAGCTCTTTTCTGAATTTTTGTTGGGCCTGTTTCCTCAAACAGAGTTCACTTCTCTTTTTGTCCTGTCTCCTCAGACAGCGTACAATTCTTCTTTTGGCGGGGGTGTTGCCAACGCGCACACGCGGATATTTTTCACGTTCTTTTTCCAGGCAGACGGTGAGTTCTGCATGTACCCTTCAGAGGTCATTGTAGGCTGCGTGTATTACGCATACGCTTAGTTTTGTGTTTCTGGGTGCCATAGCGTAGTGCGGGTTCATTTTTTCACGCATATGGTCTACGAAGGGTTGCGTGCACGTTAATTTTTGATTTTGGGCTACCTGTGCATTGCGTGACCCGTCATCTTCCCCCAGGGGTCACAGACAGCCTTGTTAGAGCAATAGGGTACAAATTCCATCTGGTATCCTACCCCTTTTACCCCCAATTGCCCAGGACAATAGTTTACTGCAACTCCCATACGCACAACAACATCAGTGCCATGGTTGGGAGGCGACCAAACGGTAAGGGAGGCAAAGGTGGCCGACCTTCAAGGTGGGTGTGGTAGGCGCGGTAGGGGACATGGCCGGGATTTGCAGCGTGCCCCTATACCCCCATGTGTGGAGGAACAATCAGGGACACCCATGCCCCCCCCCAAGGTTGAGGGAAACGTGGCTGACACCATCCCAGCTCATCCTCTGTTGGACCAGCCCATTGTGGCACCTGACCTGGCACAGGATGACTCCCTGGCTGACTTCCAGGTCAGCAAGTCTAGGCCACGTGTGGCGGTGAAAGTTGTTGTCACCAAGCCACGTGTATCTGGGGCAGCTATGTCATCTGCTGCCCCAAGTATGCAGGGTGGGGAGGCTGCAGGGGCAGCTGCAGCTCCATCCGCCCCAGCTCTGACTCTCCCAGCCAGGACAGTGTCAGTCCAGGGCCATCAAACTGACGTTCCCCCTGCCAACATTACCCTGCAACCAATGCCTGCATTAAGAGCTATGGTCATTGTGCATTCCCACAATCCTACTACCCAGTCCACCGGTGATTCTGCCCCTACTGACCAGAGCGGCGTAAGCCACTCTGGCTCTGTTCCACCTTTAAAGAAGAGGAAGAAGGGTGCTTTGGCACAACAGGCTGAGACCGCAGACACGGCTACACACTTCGGTACCTCAAGGAAGCCTTGCTTTAATGATCCGGAACTTGATGCACTTGTGGCCTATGTGTCAGCACATAGCCGCGAAATGGTGGTGACTGCAGGGTACAAGACCACACCTGGTCAACGTAGGGCACACTGGCAGACCATCGTGGACCGCATAAGTGCCCTTGGATTTGTGAGGTGCACAGCTGATGATTGCAACAAACGGTGGAATGACCTGAAACGCAGAGAAGAACAAGCTGGCCTCAAATCATGCTGCTACTCTGGTGACTGGCGGTGGGTCTCCACAAGAGGACAACAAACTCACTGAACATGAGTCTGTTGCTGGGGCCTTCATCACAGAGGAACAGATCCAAGGTGTGGGAGAACTACCTGATTATGATGCATTGTCCGGTGAGTGCCCATGAATGTGTGTGTAATGCATGTGTATGTTGTATGGCTGACTGGTACTGATTGAGTGCCAGGTGAGGGTGTGTGTGCCTGAGTGGCATGGGTCACCCATGTGCTTCATTCAAAACAATCAGCGGCCTTGGATTTGGGTGTGACAGTATCCCTTCTGCCCACAGTAGTAATTTAGCGCAACATTACAGCAGTTGCCCTTGAAGTGGCATCTTGCAACAACATTGTTTGTATTTTTCAGTGTTCGTTCAGGCTGATTGTTTCAATTCTCCCACTTTTGCTACGCATTCCACAGCCCTATTGTCACATTTGTGACATGCGTCTGTCATTGATGCACCCCACATTGGCCCACATGTTACCTTGTTAGCTGAATGATTTGACCATTCAGGCTGATTGAGTATTGGCCTGATCACATAAATATTTGCGGCCTGTTTGAATGTGGAACATGATAGTTGTTTACTGTCATGTTGAAGTACACAACCATTGATGTGTACATCGGCCTGCAATCACTGTATCTTTGTACACTGGATGTGTTGCAGTGTGTGGCACATGCCTATTTTGTCACACTATGTAGCATTTTTCATCTCATCATGTCCATCTCACATGGATGGCTGACAGTATTCATTCACTGACATATGGATGTACTTGTGGAATGTACCATGGCTATGGTACATGCCATCTGTGTGATGGCATGTGTCACGTATGTGTATTGGACATGCCACTCACAGGCCAATATATGATGGCAGTGCTACCCAGCATGCAGCAAATGTGTTGCTCTTCCATCTTGGTGTCATCAGTGTCTGCCTTTTGCCTCCCCTTCCAACTCAATGACAGTGCATGCATGGGAGGGTTATAGTCATGTGGGACATGTGTAAATCATGTACTGGTTCTGTAGCTTGTCAGGCCTATTTGTGTGCTATGGTGCTAATGCCTGTTTCCATTTTTTGTCTTTCATGTTTTTGCAGGGGATGACGCACTTGATTCTGTTGCGGTTGAGGAGATGGTGCAGACCCAGGAGGGATATCAGGCACGACAGGGCACCAGTGGGGACGTGGTGTGGTGGTGGGTGAGAACCCAATCTTGCTGCAGACCATTCTGTCCAGGGGTGTCTCTGGGTGCACCTCCCCAGACCTCTATCAGGTGCTGATTCGGATGATGAGACCTATGTGCCGTCAAAGGTAATTGTTTCTGGCAGGGATTCTGTTCTGTCCAACCCACCTGCACCAGGGGTAGAACCCTCTATGGGGATGTCAGTGTTGGTAAGTCCGCCTTTGGCGGTTACAGATGCAGAGTCACACTCCACAACATCTGATCCTGTTCCTGGGCCAGCAGATCAGAGGAAGAATGCAGCCCGGCAGCATCAGGCAGTGCCGGCACAGCAAGGCACAGATCACCTTGCCCCAAACAGGTGTGGGGCCTGCCGACGCGGTGGCCATACACCAGCAGCCAATACCGCATGAGAACAATCCATGTACGATATGGAAACCCAACAGGCAGCATCAGTTGAGATGATAGCTCAAGCAATGGAGAGGGTGGCCACTTCCATTGTCCCCCCTGAAAGGCAGATGGAGCAACTACAGCAGGCAACAGACTCCATTTGCCAATCACACAGGGAGGACATGTTGGCGTTCAACAGGGACAGACGGGCGGCACTGGAGACTCTAGGCCAATCGATATCAATAGAGTCCCAGGGCCACAGGGAAGCCCTGAGGGTAGAACTCCATCACCTGAGGGAGACTCTTGTTGACCTTCAGGCTTCCACTAACTTGAGGACAGAACAGCAGCTGGAGCGGCTCACACGTTCACTCTCAGCTGAGATGCAGGCAACTCGGGAGGAGATCCGGGCATCACGTCAGGTGGTGCATGGGGATCTCCGCACTATAATCCTCCAGAAAGAGACCTTCCACACCCGCATGCTTGCTGCCATGGAGGACCATACCAGGGCTTTGCGTGGGCTTCCTCCCATAGCACCACCACCTCCTGCGGCAGCAGCAGAGCGTGATGAGAGCGACAGCATCAGTTCTCCCACATTGGCATATCCATGCAGGCCATAAGCCCATGGAGGTGTTTTTTTTCCCCAACATCCACACAGGTGGCTGTTGGTGCGCACCCTGTCCTCGGACCTCCTTGGTGGCCTCTCCCCCCAGCCCCCACATGGCCATTTTTGATTTTTGATTTTTGTTTTTATTTTTTTTTACAGTGTGTTGCCTTGTGTGGCTCTCATGGGCATCCACTGTATTCCGGCTGGGCACATGCAGGCTTGTCCTGAGTTTGGGTTAGATGCTTGGGTTCGTGAGACACACACCCCTCCTGCTTCCCGTTTCCATGGGCTTGCAAAGGATGTGCCCAAGTGACAGTGACTTACACAGTGACGTTGGACTCCCATGAGCTGTGTGGGCAGTCTGTAGTCAATACTGTGTATACATTCCTAGTGGATATTGGTGTTGTATTGTACACTGCATGGTGTATTGATATGTGCTTGTGCATCCATGTCTTCCTCCTAATTTGCAGGTTCATTCCTCATGTCTTCACAAGACCGTCTACTTTGGAGATGGATTTCATGTTGTAAGCAGTGCACCTACACATTTGTGTGGCAGCAGCGCTGTACAGTTGGAAGTGGTCGATGTGCTGGCATAATCAGGTTGTAAGACTACCACTACTTTACCTTAGTACTGTCATGTTTATGCTATGTTTGAGGTTGTGTAGCTGCATTGTATTGTTGGTAAGTATTTGGTCATGTGTGTTGTTAGTTCTACATTACTGGGAGCATATTGTGTGTGGCCAGTTTCCATTAGGGACACTGTACTTTGTGACACTTGTGTCACGTTTTGGGGATTGCTTTGTTTGTTCTCACATAGCATGACATGCCATGGTGTGTTGGGTGGTGGTGCTGGGGAGGGGTTGGGTGACATGGCACTGTTGTCATGTTGTATTTTGCAAGGGGGTAATGAATTAGCAGGATAGAAGTGTGTCTTTTGATGACACAGCATTGGTGGTGTTTGTGTAGGTAGAGATGCACACAATGTAACCCTTCCAGGTGACCAATCTCAGGCTGGTATGGTTGTGACAGTTGACTGTCCCTTATGTCATCATCATTGATTGTCAGATGGTATGTGCCAGGGCGGTGTGCACTCCACAGGGGTGTGATTTTAGGTGAAGTAATTAGCCACAAGCTGCAAATTGGCTGCCTCACCCCGTGCCCTTTCCCTTCCCATGCGCAGCGGGTGTGCATGTGGTTGGGGATGTGGGGGCACCACCATGTCCATGGGCTGGCCCCGGCGTGTTGCAACGTTGTGCAGGACACATGCTGCCACTATGATCCTGCACACTACTGGGGGAGCGTATAAGAGCTGCCTGCCAGAACGGTCAAGGGAGCGAAAGCGTTACTTGAGCACTCCGAATGTGCGCTCCACTATGCCCCGGGTTGCAATGTGGGCAGTGTTGTATCTTACCTCGGGTGGCGTGGTGGGGTTCTGAATTGGCGTCATCATGTGGGTGCTCAGAGGGTAGGCACTGTCCCCTGGGGAGGTGTTGATGGGTATCATTAGTGGGGTTGTCACATTACTCAGTATCTGACATGCATGCATGTGCTGTGACATTTATACTCACCGAGCAGCCATGTATCGCCACGCCGCCCAGCTTCTAGGTCCCGGTTTAGGGTTGACATTCTGTAAATAAAACTGTTGTGGGTGGACCCTGGATAGTTGGCATATACTGAGGTGATCATTCCCTTGGCATCACATACTACCTGGACGTTGATGGAATGCCAGTGCTTGCGTTTCTATAGATGTGCTCTGCTGCCCTGGGGGGACGTAGAGCCACATGGGTGAAATCAATGGCACCTAGGACTTTGGGGAATTGTGCCACCCCATAGAAATCCTGGACGGCAGCCTGCCTTTCTGCAGGTGTTCTGGGCAGGTATATGTGCCTGCGGACTGATGGGCGTGCAGTCATGATGGCCAAGACCTGGTGTAGGCAGAGTGACTGCGTGGCCTGTGACACCCCCCCCCCCACTATAGCACTTGTCCGCTGAAAGGATCCAGTGGCCAAGAAGTGCAGTACATTGAGGACCTTCTCAAGGGGGCTGAGTGCTTGGGAGCACAGGGTGGGTGATGTGAGGTCATCCTCCCACTCACTCATCAGGTGGAGTATTATGTAAGGTGGAAACCTGTACCTCACATACACCTGGTCATCAGGCATCCCAAAAAGGCTGGTTCTGGGTGTGAAAATTCTGGGCCTGACTATCCTCCCCCTCCTCCTGCAGTATCCCATGACCACTGCTGCTAGCACTTTTATGCTGCACGGGTCCACGTACGCCTGCTTTCTGCTAGCGTACGTGTTTCAGGATTAGCGCGTCTTTTTTGGCGCACCCGTTAGCCCCGTTCGAATCCATGAATACGTGTTTTGAACGTGCGTGTGGGCGTTCTGCGCATGTGCCTCCTGTACTTCCAACGTGACGCCCACATTTTCACGCGTTGTTCCCCATTCCGCGTGTCACGCCCTCTGTTCCTCCTACTTTTGTTGTGTGTGCCGCGCTATGTGCGATTTTGCTGTGTGCGTAACACATGCTGTTTGGAGACGTGTGCGCCAGCGTGCGCCACGCAGAATTTTGGCGCGCATCCTGGGATTTACACGTGCACGGGCTTCCATGAATCGCTGTGAGCTGGTTTCGCTGGGATTTTCGCACTGGCTCTGCGATTCTCATGCTTTCGCATGCTTTCGCACGCTTGCGCTGAAAATTTCAGCGCACATTAATTCCATGAATCGGCCAGTTAGTCTTATGTAGCTAATGAATTCTCTAGTGTTAGGATTTCATGGCTTCAGCAGGTAAGAACACAGACCCTTTATAGCAAACCCCTGTTGTGTATATTCATAATCACGTCTTTTGTTTTGTAATTTTTCCATAGAATCAACTCCAATCCATGCCCAGATCTTCTTCTTGTAGATAATCTGGCCATTAATGTATGGTATCCTTTATGAAGTTAATATTGTCAAGATAAGATAGCACAGAATTTTCCAATGAGTGTGTTATCATCTGATAATTGTATTGATAAGCACACTATAGTTAACACCTCTTCAATAACCATTCAGTCCGAAGTGAAAAGACCTGTTAGGCTTCAACTGGAGTAGCTGTGGGTGCTTGTTATATTAATCTGAGTATCTAACCCTCAAATCTATCTAACCACCCCATGTAAGCCTCTGACAACAATTCCAAGTCAAAGGTTAATGCCGGGATAATACTAATTTGGTAGATCTTTATCAAACAGTCAATATTATTCCCTCCTGAATTTGACACAAACCGCTTGATTAATGTCCATCTTTTCACTATAAAGGCTGGGATAAGGTCACCAAAATATGAGTGTGTCAGTGATATACTAATAGGGAAACCCACATAGGTATAATAACCTACAATTTCAAGTTTAATATCATTCAGTTTCCACACATATGGGCCATTATATCTCAGTCTGCTGCCTACTACCATAACTTTGGTTTATAATGTATTAATAGACAGACCATTATTTTTTGCATATATGGCCTGGACTTTGATAGACCATTGCAAAACAACCAGTGTAAGATCCATAAGGATAGTATAATCAGCACACATCAATCAAGGTATTACGTGGCTACTGATACGAGGAGAAAAATTCCTTATATCCCCCAAATGCTTATCCAGGTCAGAAGTATATAAATGATACATCAGGGGTGAAAATATGCACCCCTGTTTTAAGTCAATATTAGTTATCACTTGCGGAAATAGATTACCATCCTTTGACAGCCGTATTGACACCAAATAATCACTATCAAAGGCCCTGACAAAATGTAGGACCACAGGGTCAATACCCCATTGTGTTAACTTATGCCAAAGTTTTGGCTGGGATACAGTGTCAAATGTTCTAGGAAAGTAAAATAAAACATAAATAGAGCTTACGCTTGTGACAAATTGAATCCGCAAATAGATATTTTAAAGCACAATTGTTATGAGACTTGCTATAGCCTTTACGAAAGCAAGTTTGGCACTTATGGCATTAGTGTTGCAAATATCTTGGTGCTGGACATAGCTAGGAGCCAATATTTGGAGAGATCTTCCATAGTGTCCTTTTTCTAGATTATAATCATTATGGATTAACTCCAACTATCAGGAATCCTGCCAGATTACAATATCTTACCAAACCACGCAGCCAAGATCACTGCCCATTTGGATGGATTAGCGTTAAATACAATATTCAGAATGGTGTCAGGACCGGGAGCGTTGAACTCTTGAGGTTTTTAATCACCAATTCAATATCATCTATTTCAAATCCCTTCAAGATTCTCCAATCCCCAGGGAAAACAGGAATAACAAATTCAGTTAGTGATGGGTCATGGAATAGGTGTCCCATATACAGTAACCAAGATCTTTCAGAAATAGGATTCAGTTTCTATACAGATAAGACTGCAAGATATGATCTAAAGAAGGACAAACACTTTCTATTATCATTTGTATGAAGCAGTTTGAACATGCATCTCCAATTTGCACTCTGCAGAGAATTGCAATGTTGTCTAACCCAGTTTTTATATTTAGTTGACAAAGATACTAACAGGGTAATTCATAGAATTTCGCAGAAAAGTGTCGCAAGCGGCTGGCGCAGAGTGTCCGCGTGCGATTGTCTGCGCCAGGCACGTGCGCTAAAACCGATTTCCGCGCACAGCGTATTCATGGATTTTAGGCTCCCAAACCAGCCGTGGCGCAGAGTATCGCAGCGACCCTGCAGCAGCGCCAGTAACGCCCCCAAGAACGCCCTCGCGCAAGGAAAAGCCATCAAAATCGCTAAATCATCGCAAAGGGCTGCGCTAACCCTGGACCAGTTTACAGGGCTGCCAAACAAGGAACGCAAAGCGGGTAACGTTCATATCAGGGGTACGCGGGAAGTTTTACACGCGATTAGCCAGGGTACGTGTATTACAGGGGTACGCGGGAAGTTTAACACGCGATTGGCCAGGGTACGTGTATTAGAGGGGTACGTGTGAAGTTTTACACGCGATTAGCCAGGGCACGTGTATTACAGGGGTACGCGGGACTTATCACACGCGAATTTGCTGGGTAGGTGTATTACAGGGGTACACGGGAAGTTTTACACGCGATTTGGCTGGGTACGTGTATTACAGGGGTGCGCTGGAATTATCACACGCGATTTGGCCAGGTACGTGTATTACAGGGGTGCGCGGGAATTATCACACGCGATTTGGCTGGGTACGTGTATTACAGGGGTGCGCGGGAATTATCACACGCGATTTGGCTGGGTACGTGTATTACAGGGGTGCGTGGGAAGTTACACACGCGATTAGGCTGGATGGGTCCTCACAGGTGTTCCCTGTACACCCTCCACGGCCCCTGCAGGCAGCCCACAAAACAGGGGACTACCCTGCACACCTACTCATGTCCCCCTGCACCCCCACCCCCCAGCCACCAGGGGCAGCCTCCACCAGGCCCCCACTCATGTCTCCCACCACCCCCACACCCCAGCAGTGCAGGGTCACCCTCCACCAGGCCCCCACTCATGTCTCCCACCACCCCCACACCCCAGCAGTGCAGGGTCACCCTCCACCAGGCCCCCACTCATGTCTCCCACCACCCCCACACCCCAGCAGTGCAGGGTCACCCTCCACCAGGCCCCCACTCATGTCACCCACCACCCCCACCCCCCAGCCACCAGGGGCACCCTCCACCAGGCCCCCACTCATGTCTCCCACCACCCCCAAACCCCAGCAGTGCAGGGTCACCCTCCACCAGGCCCCCACTCATGTCACTCACCACCCCCACCCCCCAGCCACCAGGGGCACCCTCCACCAGGCCCCCACTCATGTCTCCCACCACCCCCACCCCCCAGCCACCAGGGTCACCCTCCACCAGGCCCCCACCCATGTCTCCCACCACCCCCACCCCCCAGCAGTGCAGGGGCAGCCCCCACCAGGCCCCCACTCATGTCCCCTATCACCCCCACCCCGCAGCCACCAGGGGCAGCCTCCACCAGGCCCCCACCCATGTCTCCCACCACCCCCACCCCCCAGCAGTGCAGGGGCAGCAGGCAGTCAGGCAGCAGCAGGTGGGAGCGTGCTCGGGCTCTGGGGGGCAGTAGTTCGGCCTTCCGGGCAGGAGCGTGGTATTCCGTGTGCGTACGCGTGGCCAGCTTGGTAGGGAGTGATTTTGCACGTGAAAATCCTGCACGTCAGCGTGAAAACTGAGGAAAGGCCCGCAGCGCGTAAGCGCGTCTGTGACGTGACCCGCACAGGTGTTTCCCACACAGCACGTGATGACAGAGCACACGTGGAAAGACTGCACGTCAGAGTGTAATTGCGTGTGATTGGTGGAAATGGCCCTACACGCAGAAGTGACAAAGCGTGTGATTGGTGGAAATGGCCCTACACGCAGAAGTGACAAAGCGTGTGATTGGTGGAAATGGCCCTACACGCAGAAGTGACAAAGCGTGTAATTGGTGGAAATGGCCCTACACGCAGAAGTGACAAAGCATGGAATAGGTGGAAATGGCCCTAGCGCGTACACGCCGCGTAAGTGACGCTGGACGTGTGGGCCTGTATAAAAGGTACGTGTAGAACACGTTTTCCTTGTACGTGCTTTTCGTGGAGAGCGAGTGGGTGAATTCTGTACTTCTTGTCATTTCACACGCGATTTACTTCACAGCGTTTCAAGTTCGTATTCCCTGTTACCTCTGACAGCTTTTTCTCTTTTTTCTCTTTTACTGGTTTACCTGGGCCTGTTCCCTCAAACAGTGTTCCTTTCTACTGTTGTCCTGTCTCCTCAGACAGCGGACAAATCTTCTTTTGGCGGGGGTGTTGTCAACCAAACGTGCTCCTTTTACACGCTCGTTTACCAGGCAGACGGTGAGTCACGCACGTATCTAACATCTGTGCTTGCCCCGTGTGTAGCCTACCCCTTCAGAGGTCATTCTAGGCTGCGTGTGACACGCATACGTTCATTCTTGTGTTACTGGGTGCCACAGCGTAGTGCAGGTTTTTCTTTCTGCACACGTGGTCTAGGAGGGGTTGCGTGCACGTCATCTCCCTTTTTTGGGCCTCCTGTGCGTTGCGTGACCCGTCATCTTTCCCCAGGGGTTACATTCAGCCTTGCTAGAGCACTAGGGTACAATTACCATCTGGTACCCAACCCCTTTGACCCCCAATTGCCCAGGACAATAGTCTACATCCACTCCCATACGCACATTAACATCAGTGCCATGGCTGGGAGGCGAGGATTCCGTAAGGGTGGCAAAGGTGGAAGAGCCACAAGTGGTGGCCGTGGTGGATCCGGTAGGGGACGTGGTCGTAACTTGCAGGGTGAGCCTGTCCCCCCATGTGTGGAGGACCAGTCACGGGCACCCACAATCCCCCCCCCCCTTCCCCCCCTCCCATTGAGGCTGATGTGGCTGACACCATCCATGCTCAGCCCTTGTTGGACCAGCCCATTGTGGCACCAGACCTGGCTGACTCCATGGCTGACTTCCAGGTCAGCAGGGCTACGACACGTGCGCTGGTGCACGTTGATGCCATCATGCCACGTGGATCTGGGGCAGCAAGGTCATCTGCTGCACAAAAGGAGGCAGGGCAGAGAGGCTGCAGGGGCAGCTGCGGCTGCATCCACCCCAGCCCTCACACACCCAGCCAGGACAGTGTCGGTCCTAGTCCATGCTGCTGACATTCCCCCTGACACCATCACACTAGAGCCAATGCCTGCACCAACTCCCATGCTGAGTGTGCAATCCCACACTCCTGATACAGAGTCCACCAGGGCTCCTGCCCCTAGTGTCCAGAGCGGCGCAGGACACTCAGGATCACCACCACCTTCCAAGCGGAAGAGGAAGAGTGCTCGTCCGGCACAGGCTGATGCCCCAGACACGGCTACACAGTCCGGCCCGTCCAGGAAGCCCAGCTTCACGGATGACGAACTGAATGCACTTGTCGAGTATGTGTCCGGACATGACAACGAGATGGTCATTGTTGCAGGATCCAAGACCACACCTGCACAACGCCAGGCACACTGGCAGACCGTTGCGGACATCGTAAGTGCACTTGGAATCGTGAGGCGCACAGCCAATGATTGCTATAAGCGCTGGAATGACCTAAAGCGCAGGGCAAAGAGTAAGCTGGCCTCAAGTCATGCCGCAACTCTAGTGACTGGAGGTGGGTCTCCAGTAGTAGACATGGAACTCACTCCACATGAGTCAGTCGCTGGGACCTACGTCACGGAGGAACAGATCCAAGGCGTGGGAGATCTGGCTGATTACGAAGCATTGTCCGGTGAGTGCACATGCATGTGTGTGTCATCCATGTGCATGGTGTGTGTGTGAGGGCTTCTGTTCGGGTGCCAGGTGAGAGTGTGTGCGCCTGAGTCGTATGGGTCAGCCATGTGCTTCATGCAATCCTTCCTGCGCAGCTTCATTTGGCCATAGCAGTATCCCTTCTGCCAACAGTAGACATCTAGCACAACTGCACGCCAGTTGCCCTTGAAGTGTCACCTTGACACAACATATTTGCTTCTTTTTCACTGTTCATTCAGTCAGTTTGTTTGCATTCCACCACTTTCACTAGGCATGTCGCTGTCCACTAGTCACATGTCTGACATGGGTATGGTAAAGTGGAGTGACTTTGTTACCTGGATATCATTTGTACACACATGTCCCTGTGCAATTTGACCATTTCAGACTGGCAGCTCCAGGTGAAAAATCTGACCTGTTAGAATTAGAAAAGCAATTACATGCGGGAACTGGACTGAATGAATAGGTGCTGCCCTCCTCTCCATCTTCACTCAATAGCAATGGTACATGCCATCTGTGTGATGGCATGTGTGTTTCACCTGCCAATCACAGGCCAATGTGTGATGCCACTGCCAGGCAGCATGCAGAAAATGTGTTCATCTTCCATCTTGGTGTCATCAGTGTGTGCCATTTGCCTGCACTTCATACGCAGTGAGGGTGCATGCATGGGAGGGTTTTAGTCATGTGGGACATGTGTCAATCAAGTACTGGTTCTCTTGCTTCTCAGCCCTCATTGTGTGCCATGGTGCTAATGCCTGTTTCCATTTCTTTGTTTTCATGTCTTTGCAGGGGAAGACGCACCTGATACTGCTGGGGTTGTGGAGATGGTGCAGACCCAGGAGGTGTCCCAGGGCCGACCAACCACCAGTGAGGGACGTGGTGTGGTGGTGGGGGAGAACCCACAAGTGCTGCAGGTCGTGCTCTCAAGGGGTGTCTCTGGCTGCACCTCCCCCGAGCTGTACTCAGGTGTTGATTCGGATGAGACCTACGTGCCGTCGCAGGTGAGTGTTCCAGGGAGGGATTCTGTTCTGTCTCACCCACCTGCACCAGGGTCAGTACCCTCCATGGGGATGTCAGTGTTGGCAGCTACGCCTTCAGTGGTTACGGATGCAGGGTCACACTCCGCGACATCTGATCCTGTTCCTGGGCCAGCAGATCAGAGGGGGAATGCAGTCCTGCAGCCTCAGGCAGTGCCGGCACAGCAAGGCGCAGTTCGCCTTGCCCCAGACAGGTGTGGTGCCCGCCGACGTGGTGGCCGTACGCCACCCGGCAATACCGCATGGGAGCAATCCATTTACGGTATGGCTACCCAACAGGCTGCATCATCCGAGATGATGGCTCAGGCCATGTATAGGGTGGCCACTTCCATTGTCCCCCCAGAAAGGCTGATGGAGCGACTAGAGCAGGCAACCGACTCCATCTGCCAGTCACACAGGGAGGACATGTTGGGGTCCAACAGGGACAGGCGGGCGGCACTGGCGACTCTGCAGGAGGCCATCTCCATTGAGTCCCAGGGCCACAGGGAAGCCCTGAGGCAGGAGCTCCTTCACCTCAGGACGACTCTTGTTGAGCTTGAGGCTTCAACACACCAAAGGACAGAACAGCAGCTGGAGCGTCTCACCCGTACGCTCTCAGCTGAGATGCAGGCAACGAGGGCGGAGGTCCGGGCATCCCGTGAGTTGTTGCATGGGGACCTCCGCACACTCATCCTCCAGAACCAGACCTACCACACCCGCATGCTTGCAGCCATGGAGGAGCAGACTAGGGCCTTGCGTGGGCTGCCTCCCATAGTGCAACCACCTCCGGATGCAGCTGCACAGGGTGATAATAGCGACAGCAGTGATACTCCCACAATAGGGTAGCCGTGTGGGCCATGAGCCCATGGAGGTGTTTTATCTTCCCAGGATCCACGCAGGTGGGTTCTGGTGTGCATCCTGTCCTCGGACCTCCTGGGTGGCCTCCCCAACCCCCCCGGGCCCATCAATGGCCATTTTTGATTGTTTCTTATTTTTATTTTTATTTTGATTTCTTTTATTCCCAATTTTTTTGGGACGATCTGTTGGCTTCCGTGGTTCCTGTGGGCATACGCTGCATTGTGGCTGGGCACATGCAGGCTTGTAATGTATTTGGTTCAGATGCTTGGGTTTGAGTCACACACACCCCTCCTGCTTCCCGTTTCCATGGGCTTGCAAAGGGTGTGCCCAAGTGACAGTGAATTACACAGTGACGTTGGACTCCCATGAGCTGTGTGGGCAGTCTGTAGTCAATACTGTGTATACATTCCTAGTGCATATTGCTGTTGTGTTGTACACTGCATGTTGCATTGATGTGTAACTCTTCTTCTGTGTCTACCTCCCAATTTGCAGGTCCCTTCCTCATGTCCACACAAGGACCTCTAGTCTGGAGATGGGGTCCATGTTGGCAGCAGTGCACCTACAACTCTACATGGCGCCAACACTGCACAGTTGGTAGTGGTGGGAGTGCAGGCATTTCCAGGTGGTGAGACTACTAATATGTAACATTTGTGATGTCATGTTAATGGTACTACGTGCTCAAGTATGTTGTTGGTCCGGCATTGCTGTGAGCATTTCAGGTGTTGCAGGTTTCTAATAGTGCCACTGTACATAGTGAGACTGATGTCATGTTGTGGGGATTACTTTGTTTACCTGCAATTAGCATGACATGGCACGGTGTGTCGTGTGGCGGTGCTGGGGTTGGGTTGGCTGACATGGCACTGTCCTCTTGTTGCATTTTGCAAGTGGGTATTCATTTTAGCTGCTTCAATGTGTAACTTCACAAAACTGCATTGGTGGTGTCTGTGTGGGTAGGGATGCACACATTGTGACACTTCCAGGTGAACAATCTCAGGCTGACATGGTATTCCCGGTTCATTCTCCAGACATTCCGGATCAGTGTCAGGTTGAGTCATCATTGATTGTCAGATGGAATGTGCCAGGGCAGTGTGCACTCCACAGGGGTGTGATTTCTATGTGAAGTAATTAGCCACTAGCTGTGTACGGGCTGCCTCCCCCCGTGCCCTTTCCCCTCCCATGCGCAGCGGCTGTGCATGTGGTTGGGGATGTGGGGCCACCACCATGTCCACGGCCAGGCCCCGGCGTGTTGCAACGTTGTGCAGGACACATGCTGCCACTATGATCCTGCACACTACTGGGGGAGCGTATAACAGCTGCCCGCCAGAACGGTCAAGGGAGCGAAAGCGTGACTTTAGCACTCCGAATGTGCGCTCCACTATGCCCCTGGTTGTAATGTGGGCTGTGTTATATCTTACCTGGGGTGGCGTGGTGGGGTTCCGAATTGGCGTCATCATGTGGGGGCTGAGAGGGTAGGCACTGTCCCCTGTGGAGGTGGTGATTGGTATCATTGGTGGGGTTGTGACCTTGCTCAGTATCCAACATGCATGCATGTGCAGTGGCATACATACTCACCAAGCAGCCATGTATCGCCATGCCGCCCAGCTTCTAGGTCCCGGCTTAGGGTGGACATTCGGTAAATGAAGCTGTCGTGGGTGGAGCCGGGATAGTTGGCATATACTGAGGTGATGATTCCCTTGGCATTACATGCTACCTGCACGTTGATGGAATGCCAGTGCTTGTGGTTCCTATAGATGTGCTCAGATGCCCTGGGGGGACGTAGAGCCACATGGGTGCAGTCGATGGCACCTAGCACTTTGGGGAATCGTGCCACAGTGTAAAAATCCAGGGCAGCAGCATGCCTTTCTGCAGGTGTTCTGGGCAGGTATATGTGCCTGCGGACTGATGGGCGTGCAGTGATGATGTTCAAGACCTGGTGTAGGCAGCGTGACTGGGTGGCCTGTGACACCCCACCCACTATGGCACTTGTCCGCTGAAGTGATCCAGTGGCTAAGAAGTGCAGTACATTGAGGACCTTCTCCAGGGGGCTGAGTGCTTGGGAGCACAGGGTGGGTGATGTGAGGTCATCCTCCCACTCACTCACCAGGTCCAGTATGATGTGTGGTGGAAACCTGTACCTCCCATACACCTGGTCATCAGGCATCCCGAAAAGGCTGGTTCTGGGTGTGAATATTCTGGCCCTGACTATCCTCCTCCTCCTCCTTTGGTAGCCCACTGCCACTGCTGCTAGGAACGGTATGTTCATCCTGGCGTATGAGCTTGTTATTGTTAAAGTCCGCAAATTTATGCTTTGCGCGTGTTCTAGGCGAGCGTGTGAGCCGCGCACCCCTGGAAACCAGTTCCCAGTCCAATAGCGTGTGGAAATTCACACGCACCACGGGATACAGCGTGTGACCCGCGCACCCCTGGAATCCAGTTCCCAGTCCAATAGCGTGTGGAAATTCACACGCACCACGGGATACAGGTTCGCTGACGTACTTGCGTGTGTAAGTGCCCGCGCACCCATTAAATACACGTACATAGGCCAATCGCGTGTACGCGCACTTTTGTCCAATTACACGCGATGACACTCTGACGTGCAGTATCTCCACGTGTGCCCCGTCATCGCGTGCTGAGTGGGGAACACCCGTGCGGGTCACGTCACAGACGCGCTTACGCACTGAGGGACTCTGGTCCAATAGAATCGCGTATGCGTGCTGACGCGCTTACGCGCTAAGGGCCTTTCCTCGGATTTCACGCTGACGTGCAGGATTTTCACGTGCCAAATCACTCCGTATCAAGCTGGCCACGCGAAAACACACGGAAGACCACGCTCCTGCCCAGAAGGCCGAGTTACTGCCCCCCAGTGCCCCGAGCAGCCTCCCACGTGCCATCTGCTGCTGCCTGCCTGCCTGCCTGCTGCCACCGTGCCCTGCCATTTGGTGCCTGCACATCAGCCATCTGCAGGGGTCCAGTTGCTGTGTCCACCCCTGCTGGAACTGAAGACTCCCGACTGGGATTCCATCGCTCCACAGCCCTGCCCCAGGACCCAGTTGCCTACCCACACCTGCCTCTGGGGTTGCCATGTCGGGCACTTCCACATCTGGCACCAGTGGCAACCCCAGGCCAGAGGGGCAGAGGGGCACCAGCTTCACTGTCATCGAAGTTGGTGTCCTGGTGGAGCATGTCCTGGGGCAGTATGATGCCCTCTTTGGATCGTCCCGCGCCAGCAAGGAAGGACGGCAGAGGATCTGGGCCAACTGTGTGGTTGCCATCAACGCGGAGGGGGTGGCAACCCGCGACGTCCTGAAGATCAAGAAGCGCTGGGAGGACTTGAGGTCCAGGACCCTTGTGAAGGCCCGGCGCCTCGTGGAGGGGGGCCGGGGCCGCATGAGTTCCATCCAGATGAGGGTCCTGGAACACGTACGCCCAGCGCTCCACGCCCAGATCCTTGAGAGGGAGGCCCGTCTGGAGTTGAGCGGTAAGTGTCCAAGCATTACTGTGTGAGACAGGGCATGTTGCGGTGTGCTGGTTCTATGATACTTGCCTGTATGTGTGCCATAGGCCATGTATGCTTGTATGTGTGCAGGGACATCATGGTAATGCATGTGCGACCAGTGATGTGTGATTCACATGGTTGTTGCATGTGTTGAAATGCCGCATGGGGAGCCCTATGCAGATTTTGAACATGAGAGCATGCCAGTCTCTGTACCTGGACATGGGTGGGAGTGAGGGATGGGTGCTGATGCCAGGTACATATATGGTAGCCATGTCTGTGTGCCTGACCTGCGTGTCTGTGACTTGTGCATGCCATGGATGCATGACACATGTGTGTGACAATGCACAGATTCAGTAAAGCAGCCAAGTTACCCTTGTATCCGCTGTGTTTGGTGTGTTTGGGGCCAGATGGATGTGACTGAGGTGAAGTGTGTGCATGTGATAGACATGAGCCATGATGCATGTGAGTTACATATCATTGAATGTTTCAAGAGTCCATTGGACATGCATGGAAATGTCCATGGCATGCACCATGCCTGTTACTGTGTGTGTTTTGCCTGGACTGACCCATGTGTTGTGGAGGGACATGATGGAAGTGTACTTTGACAGTGGTGCTCATCTGCTATTGCTTCCTGTCTAGGGGACCATTGTTCAGTGCCCTGATGCTTGTGTTCTTTGTCTCCCTCTACGCAGCGGCTAGTGAAGAAGAGGGCGGAGACGGCGCTGTGGAGCAAGGCGGCGGGGATGCCCCCACGGCTGCAGCGGAAGGGGTGGGTGAGCCCCCACAGGGGCCTGCTACGGTGGGAGACGGTGAGGAGCCATCCAGGTTGGTGGTTTGCACAGAGGAGGAGGAGGCCGCCACTGGGGCACACATGGGGCCTGGTGGGGGCATCCCTGCTGGTGCAAGTGGTGCAGTCCAGGGCCAGGGGCAGGAGGCAGCACAGGTCACCATGGAGGGGCCTGTGCATGTCGCTGTCCCTGACCCTGTGAGTGCACCACCATGCACCAGCAGGGATGCCCCGTCCCAGGCCTGTCCGCAGGTAGAGGGGATGTCCATGTCACCTGACTCCCCTCCACCTGCGGACGTGGGAACCCCTGGCCGTGCGGAGAAGGTCCTGATTGGGGTCGCGATGCGCACGGCTGTGATTCGTGATGCCGTGCGTGCTTCCCGGGAGGAGCACGCACGTCATCACGAAGTGCACCGTGCCGACGTGGCCCAATTGGGATCGGCCATGTTCGGGGGTTTCCTGCATGTGTTGGCCAATGTGGCGGCCCTCTCCTCCTCTGTGCAGGCTATCCACCAGTCGTTCTCCTTGCCGTCTTCCAGCCCAGATGCCACCAGGGCCCCCTGTGGACCTGCCCCGACCAATGCAGCCAGCTCGGTGGGGATCTCATCCCTGCCACAGTCGGGAGTCAGAGATCCAGCAGGGGTGGACACCAGAGCAACTGGACCCCAGCAGATGGAGGATGTGATGGCATCATCGGGCAGGGCACGTGCACGACGGCGTCGGTGGTTTCCATCAGCCTGGATGCCGTCGTGCTGGCACAGGCAGTTGCGTCGGAGGCAGCAGCAGGCTCAACGTGGAAGGCATCATGGCTCGGGGCCATCAACATCAGGGGTGCAGGCATCGGCCGGAGGGCAGGAGAACCCTGGAATGGGAGTGGCTTCCGTGTGGGAGCGGTTGTGCCAGCGGATAGGTGCGGAGCGGCAGCGGGCAGAGGAGGAACGGCTCACGATGGTCAGGGCGGAGGACTCCATGCGGAGGGCGCTGAGGTGGGCTGAGTGCCTCGAGGGTCTTCGCAGGGAGTTTGAGCTTGACACTGCGTTATCCCTGCGGGACCTCGGGGCCAGGGAACATGCCCGCCTCCAAGCCATTGACCAGGAGTTCGATGATGCCCTGGCCCATGGCCGTCCGAATAGCCCGCTGCCTTTGTATATAGTTGTATAGTTAGGGTTAGGTTTCCTTTGTTTTTTTGAAATTTTTTTGGTTGCGATTGGACAATGCACCACTTTTTTGTATATAGTTCAGTTTTTAGTTAGTAGTCATAGTTAGGTTTAATTTGGTTGGGCTCATGGACCCAGGATGATCTTCTTCATGGTTCTTCATTGGCTTATTTAATTTTTTCAGATTATTTTCTTGGACATTCATCTTGTTTTGTTTGATTTGCTTTGTGTTTTTTCTTATTTATTTTCCATTCTACTTGCTCTTCAATACATATTATTTTTTTAATCTTCAATGTGTCGTATCATCTCATTGCTTTCAGGCATGTCATGTTGGGTGTTTTGTCATTCACTTGCAGCCATTGTGTGTGACAGACATGTGTTCAATTGCATTATTTAAATTGGGGGTGTAACATGTAATTGCCTTTGATATGTGGGTGGGTGTGATAGTTGGTTGGGCCTTTTGGCAGGGGAGGATGGGCATTACGGACATGATTGGGGAATGTTGGGACCCAGGTGCAGGGGGGCATGGATTGGACATGGGTGGGGGCCTGCTGGCAGGTGCCCCACAGTGCTGGGGGGGTGGGGGTGGTGGGAGACATGAGTGGGGGCCTGGTGGAGGCTGACCCTGGTGGCTGGGGGGTGGGGGTGGTGGGAGACATGAGTGGGGGCCTGGTGGAGGGTGCCCCTGGTGGCTGGGGGGTGGGGGTGGTGGGTGACATGAGTGGGGGCCTAGTGGAGGGTGACCCTGCACTGCTGGGGTGTGGGGGTGGTGGGTGACATGAGTGGGGGCCTGGTGGAGGGTGACCCTGCACTGCTGGGGTGTGGGGGTGGTGGGTGACATGAGTGGGGGCCTGGTGGAGGGTGCCCCTGGTGGCTGGGGGGTGAGGGTGGTGGGAGACATGAGTGGGGGCCTGGTGGAGGGTGACCCTGCACTGCTGGGGGGTGAGGGTGGTGGGAGACATGAGTGGGGGCCTGGTGGAGGCTGCCCCTGGTGGCTGGGGGGTGGGGGTGGTGGGTGACATGAGTGGGGGCCTGGTGGGGGCTGCCCCTGCACTGCTGGGGTTTGGGGGTGGTGGGAGACATGAGTGGGGGCCTGGTGGAGGGTGCCCCTGGTGGCTGGGGGGTGGGGGTGGTGGGAGACATGAGTGGGGGCCTGGTGGAGGGTGACCCTGCACTGCTGGGGTATGGGGGTGGTGGGTGACATGAGTGGGGGCCTGGTGGAGGGTGACCCTGCACTGCTGGGGTGTGGGGGTGGTGGGTGACATGAGTGGGGGCCTGGTGGAGGGTGACCCTGCACTGCTGGGGTGTGGGGGTGGTGGGAGACATGAGTAGGGGCCTGGTGGAGGGTGCCCCTGGTGGCTGGGGGGTGGGGGTGGTGGGTGACATGAGTGGGGGCCTGGTGGAGGGTGACCCTGCACTGCTGGGGTGTGGGGGTGGTGGGTGACATGAGTGGGGGCCTGGTGGAGGGTGACCCTGCACTGCTGGGGTGTGGGGGTGGTGGGTGACATGAGTGGGGGCCTGGTGGAGGGTGACCCTGCACTGCTGGGGTGTGGGGGTGGTGGGTGACATGAGTGGGGGCCTGGTGGAGGGTGCCCCTGGTGGCTGGGGGGTGGGGGTGGTGGGAGACATGAGTGGGGGCCTGGTGGAGGGTGCCCCTGGTGGCTGGGGGGTGGGGGTGGTGGGAGACATGAGTGGGGGCCTGGTGGAGGGTGACCCTGGTGGCTGGGGGGTGGGGGTGGTGGGAGACATGAGTGGGGGCCTGGTGGAGGGTGACCCTGCACTGCTGGGGTGTGGGGGTGGTGGGAGACATGAGTGGGGGCCTGGTGGAGGGTGCCCCTGGTGGCTGGGGGGTGGGGGTGGTGGGAGACATGAGTGGGGGCCTGGTGGAGGCTGCCCCTGGTGGCTGGGGGATGGGGGTGCAGGGAGACATGAGTGGGGGCCTGGTGGAGGCTGCCTCTGGTGGCTGGGGGGTGGGGGTGGTGGGAGACATGAGTTGGACATGGGTGGGGGCCTGCTGGCAGGTGCCCCACAGTGCTGGGGGGTGGGGGTGGTGGGGGACATGAGTTGGCAATGGGTGGGGGCCTGCTGTCAGGTGCCCCACAGTGCTGGGGGGTGGGGGTGCAAGGGGACATGAGTTGGTGTTCATTAGTTCAAGGAGACATGTGCCTTTGCTGGGGGGCATGCCCATGGTGGGTGGGCTGCCTGCGGGACATGACCAGGGATGCAGGGTAGTCCCCTGTGGTGTGGGCTGCCTGCAGGTGCCGTGGAGGGTGTACAGGGTACACCTGGGAGGACCCACACTGTCAAACCACATGTGGAACTTCCCGCGCACCCCTGATATACACGCGCCCAGGCTATTCGCGTGTGGAACTTCCCGCGCACCCCTGAAATACACGCGCCCAGGCTATTCGCGTGTGGAACTTCCCGCGCACCCCTGAAATACACGCGCCCAGGCTATTCGCGTGTGGAACTTCCCGCGCACCCCTGAAATACACGCGCCCAGGCTATTCGCGTGTGGAACTTCCCGCGCACCCCTGAAATACACGCGCCCAGGCTATTCGCGTGTGGAACTTCCCGCGCACCCCTGAAATACACGCGCCCAGGCTATTCGCGTGTGGAACTTCCCGCGCACCCCTGAAATACACGCGCCCAGGCTATTCGCGTGTGGAACTTCCCGCGCACCCCTGAAATACACGCGCCCCCAGGCTATTCGCGTGTGGAACTTCCTGCGCACCCCTGAAATACACGCGGCCAGGCTATTCGCGTGTGGAACTTCCTGCGCACCCCTGAAATACACGCGCCCAGGCTATTCGCGTGTGGAACTTCCCGCGCACCCCTGGAATACATGCGCCCAGGCTATTCGCGTGTGGAACTTCCCGCGCACCCCTGAAATACACGCGCCCAGGCTATTCGCGTGTGGAACTTCCCGCGCACCCCTGTAATACACGTAGCCCGCTCCCCCAGGCCCGATCGCGTGAGGAACTTCACGCGAACCCCTGTAATACACGTAGCCCGCTCCCCCAGGCCCGATCGCGTGTGAAACTTCACGCGAACCCCTGATATACACGTAGCACGCTCCCCCAGGCCCGATCGCGTGAGGAACTTCACGCGAACCCCTGTAATACGCGTAGCCCGCTCCCCCAGACCCGATCGCGTGTGAAACTTCACGCGAACCCCTGAAATACACGTAGCCCGCTCCCCCAGGCCCGATCGCGTGAATAACTTCACGCGAACCCCTGTGATGCACGTACCCTGCTGAAATCGCGTGTTAGACTTCCCGCGCACCCCGGTATACACGCACACGTATTTTTTGTCAGCGGGTGTCCGTGTTTGTGGGTACCCCTTTGCACGTCATTTTTCTTGGAGGACCACAGTATGGGACATTCATCATGGCAGTATATAGGTGCTATTTGTTGGCGCACCTTTTGGCGCACATTTCTTACAGCCGCAGAGACGCTACCGCCTGCTTTCTTGTGGCGGTCGTGTTTGTGCCTGTGCGCTGGTTTGAGCGTGCGCTTTTTTGCCCTATTCTATTCCATGAATACGTGTTGTAGGCGAGCGTGTGGGCGTTCCGCGCACTTGTGCTCTGTACTTCCCCCGTGACGCCCACGTTTTGGCAAGTTGTTCCCCATTCCGAGTGTTACGCCCGTGTTCCGCCTACTTTTGTTGCGTGCGCCGCGCTATGTGCGAATTTCGCTGTGGCCTGTGCGATTTTCGCTGTGACCTGGCGCACGCTGTTAGATGGCATGTGTTATCGCACATCCGCTGGTTTTCTCGCGCATGGCCTTCCATGAATCGACGTGCGCTGCTTTTCGTGCGATTTTCACAATTGCACTGCGATTTTCGCTATTCCACTGCGATTCGCACGTTTTTGCCCACTTGCGCCGCGCTAATTATTCCATGAATCGGCCTGTCAATTTGCAACATGTTCAGGTTTAGATAACTCAATTAGCTTCATAGCTATAGCCCTTTCTCACTGATACTCCTTTTTCCTTCAATGATGTCTATATCGAATGGACCACACATACGCTGATATGATATGATATGGTATTTATAACGCGCCTATACACAAGTGTTTCAAAGCGCGGCAAGGCAGGGGAGGGAAAACAGTGGAAAGACAGACAAACAATCCTATTAGGCCAAGTGTCATTCAGATTGCGCAAGTGCAAGGGTAGGGAGAGAGGGAAAAGTGCCTGGGGGAAGGGAGAGGGGGAAGTGCAGTACATGTACATATATAAATGCAAAATAACATAACATAGCATAACATTGGATAGAGGAATAAATATGATGGTAAAGCGGCCTGATGATGGCAGGTGCAGAGTAGAGCAGACAAGTGCTGGTGGGGAGGGGGACTGTAGGGATACAGAAAAACAGTCCCTAACTGCAGGGATTTACAGGGAGGCAGGGCAGGGGTGCAAAGGGTGGGACCTGGCCCCAAGGTCAGAAGGGTGTCCAGGTAACCAGTGCAGATTCGGCCGGGAATTTCAGCAGGGGAGAGAGGCAGAGAAAGCAGAAGCAAAGAGGAAGGTTTTGAGGTGTTTCCGGAACCAGCTATGGTTCTCCTCAAGTTTCAGGGAGGTAGGAAGGCTTTTACAGAGTGAGTCCCCTACCGAAGAGAGAGATCGACCACCAACTTGTTGCTTGGAGAAGTGGCGGACCCTGAGGGAGTTGGAGGCAGATGAGCGAAGAGCCCGAGAAGGAAGGTATTTAGGAAGAGAGAGTTGAAGGTAAATCTGCCCACAGGCCCCAGAAGGCCTTGTGGATAATGCAGAGGGGTTTGAACGTAATCCTTGCAGCCACTGGGAGCCAGTGCAGAGATTTCAGTCCTGGAGAGATACGATCCCAGGGCTCGAGGCCAAGGACAAGTCTTGCAGTCCTGTTTTGGATAAGTTGCAGAGGGCGGAGAGTAGAGGCAGGCAGGTTTAGATAGAGGCTGTTGCAGTAGTCCAGCTAGAGAGAACCAGGGCTCTGGAGACGGTGAGCTTCTGGGGGAAGGAGAGGAGAGGAAGAATACCTCTGAGGGGGTGCAGCTGGTAGTGTGACTTCTTAGAGACGTTGGAGATGTGAGGAGAGAAGGAGAGTGTGGAATCCAAGATGACCCCAAGGTTTTTAGCCTTGCAGGTGGGAGCAGGAAGAGGGCCAAGAGAGGCCAGCCAGAGAGCTGCAGGAAAGGGGGGAGAGGGTGTGCCGATGAGTAGAATCTCGGTGTTACTGGCATTAAGGCAGAGGTCATTGGCGGCACACAACTCCTGGGTAGTAGACAGACAGTCAGAGATGAGGGAAGGAGAGGAGGAGGCCGAGGGTAGCCTGAAACTGAGCTGGGCATCATCTGCATAGCACTGAAAGTTGGGGCAGAGAGCGGCGATGCGGTGGGCAAGGAGTGCCAGGTATTGGTTGAACAGCCAAGGAGAGGGGACACCACAGGTAGAGAAAAAGATATCAGAGAGGAAGGACCCAAGTTGGACCTGGGAGGGTCGGTCGGAGAGGAAAGAAGTCAGCTACGCCAGAGCCTGTCCTGTGATACCCAGGTTATCACATAGACGGTTGAGCAGGATGGCGTGGTTGACAGTGTCAAAGGCAGAAGAGAGATCAAGCAAGATGAGGACACACAGGGTGTTGGAATCAAGGTTGGAGAGCAGGTCTTCATGGATGTTCAGGAGAGCAGTTTCCGTGCTTCTGGCAGCTCTGAAGCCAGACTGATGGTCATGAATACAACCAACAGATTTGGTGTGGAGATCAAGATGGGAGATGGCCAGTAACTCCAGGAGTTTGCCCAGGAAGGTAGTGATGGAGATTGGGCGATAGTTAGCCGGGCAGCAGGGGTCGGCAGAAGGTTTCTTAAGAACAGGGTGCACAAGTGAGTGCTTCAGGGGGGATGGGAAGACTCCAGTGGCGAAGGAGTGATTGCAGAAATCAGCCTGGGCAGGAGCCAGGTAGTCGATGTGGTCCTTGATAGTTTTGGAGGAACAGTGGTGAATCTGTTTTGACAAGACTTTCATAGATCAGACTTGTCGAGAAACCTTGTCTGCAGAGAAAAGGGGAACGGCAGAGGGGGAGGGAGGGGGGTACCAGCAGAAGGGTCAGGGGAAGAGCAGGGGATAGAGGGAGGGAGGCGAGAAGAGGAGAGTGAGGACAGGATGTCCTGGGTCTTAGAAATGAAATAAGAAGGCAGTGCCATGCAGAGGGTCTGGGAGGGGACAGGAGAGGTAGCGACAGCAGCAGGATTTGCTAGTTCCTTGCAGATTTTAAAGAGTTCACTTAAGTTGTTAGATGCCGCAGAGATCCGGGCTTGGATATGGGCTAACTTCATGGTGAGACCGGAGAGCCGATACTGCTGTTGCAGCAGGCGGCAGGCCAGTTTGTCAGAGGATGAACATGAAGCACGCCATTTCCTCTCGGCCACCCTGCACTTGCGTTTTAGTTTGATGAGATCGGAATCATACCCGGAGTTACACTTGGCTTTGGGCTTCAGGCAGATTCTCATGACAGGGGTAAGGATATCAAGAGTATCAGATATAGCAGAGTGGAGCATGGAGAGGGCTGTGTCAGGGAGGGAGTCAGCCAAAGGAGGAGGAGGGGGTCAGAAGGTGACGGCAAAAGCCTCAACTGACACGCACTTCATGGGACGGATGACCGTGAAGGTGGGTGGCAGTGATGAAGGTGGCTTGGCCTGAGGGATAGGGAGGGTGAGGCGGGAGGATAGGAGAAAGTGATCACTCCAGGAGAGAGGAGTGGAGAGAGGGGCAGAGAGGGGAAGATCAGAGGAGATCAGGGCATCGAGAGTGTGCCCTGCAGAATGAGTCAGGCCGGAGGGGAGAATGGTGAGTGAGAGAGAGTCGCAGAGGTCGCAAAAGTGTCCAGAGGGAGGACAGGAGGCCTCCAAGTGGATGTTGAAGTCTCCCAGAAGGCAGAGTTGAGAGGTTGAAGCCAAGAGAGAGGAGGAGAGGTCCGCCCACTCGGAGAGGAAGGAGGAAAACTGACCAGGTGGCTGATAGATAGTAGCCACAGTAAGGGAATGGCTGGGAGAGAGAGAGCCGGCAGACCAGGCATTCAAAAGAGGAGTAGGTCTGCATAGGAGTGACAGAGGCAGGAATCCACTCAGGGAAGATAAGGGCAACACCCCCACCAGAGCGGTTGGGCCTAAGCACTGAGAGGATCTTGTAGCCGTCCGGTAGGAGCGTGTCAAAGCTGGTGACAGAGCTGGCAATGAACCATGTCTCAGTGAGGCAGAGGACATCAAGGTCAAGTTCTTTCGTGAAGGCGTCAGATATCAGAGGAATGTTTGACAGCTGAGCGAGAGTTAAGAGTGGCAATGTGGAGAAGGTTGCCATCCTTGAAGGACTTCCGGGGAAGGGTACAGATCAGAGGAACACCCTGCGGAGGTGTAGAAGTGGCAGAGAGGGAGGAGGAAGGTCAGGTAGTCGAGGAAAGGGGAGGAGGGACAGCAGGGGACGAAAGGAAGTTGATGAGGCGCGGGAAGCGTCTATCAAAGAGGTGAAGGTTGCCCTGAGGGCCTTGGACCAAGACGGTCCCATTAGAGTAAACATTAATGATGACCTTAAAGGAGTGGAAGGAGGCCAATAGGACATCCCAATGGGTGCCACCATTAATGGGAGAAGAGGAAAAAGGAGCGAGCACAGAGACCATATGAAGGGTCCATAAGTCAGGTGAAGGCACGACAAAGAGGATGTGGGTGAAAGTTTCCTTGGTGGAGGCACTGGTGTAGGTATCAGTGATAGGGAGGCCTGGATTGGAGTCCAGGATATCCTTGTTTAACTTTTTCCTACCGGATTTAGTGAGGAGAGCAGGATAGTCAATAGAGAAGCAATTAGAGAAGATGGAGAGATAGGGAGCACCATAGGGTAGGTGGGAGAGAAGGGGGGAAGGAGAGAGGTGAAGACACAGGCGAGAGAAGTTAGACAAGAGAGTGAATGGCAATAAATTGCTCGGTGGGACAGACTCGCTCAGGATTAAAGATCTCCAATGCTCAAATGTAGAAACAGGGGAGGAGCCAACTTAAGTTTGAGAATCCTGAAGGGGGAGAAAAAGCCTAGTTCACACAGCGCAACAAAATATTTTAAATGCAGGTACAGTGCGTATTAGACAACATGTGGATAGACCACCTACGTTTGAGAATCCTGAAGGGGGAGAAAAGGCCTAGTTCACAAAGTGCAACAAAATATTTTAAATACAGGTACGGTGCGTATTAGTCAACATGTGGACTCTGCTGCTTCACATTATTTGATTTACACTGCTTAAAATGATCAAAGGATTGCTGGGGTGTACTAGTCAGGTCTCATTCATAATAAGATAACTGACTCAAAATCAATTTAAAATCATTGTCTAACAGGTAGTTAAGCTTTCTGACATTTGTATTGGACCAATATATTCTGTTACCTTGGCTGAGACTGTTATGTCCTTTTCCTACCTACACTCAGTTTTGTATTTCCAAATGAGCACGTCCATGTCAATACCAAATGTTCACTGAGTTTGGGTTGCAACAGGATAATATGACTAAAACATGGCCATAACTCTTGGCTAATAAACACATAATAAATGCACGAGGAAGAAATACCATTAGTCCACTTATTAGCTACAGATAAAGAGGAGTGTAGGAGTAGGGGCTCTGAAAAGTAGGGGCTTATCATTTTAGTGCACATGTAGCTTTAGTGTGAGTCTCAGACAGAAATACAGAAATGTGCAAGGCTCATGGTTGCCAATGCATTAGGTGCATGATGGAAAATGCACAGAACACAGAGCAAAGAGCACATGCTTAAAATTGCATATTATTTAAGGATGTTATTCCAATTGTCTGAGTTTCTCTCAAACTAATACTAATATATTAACATACTAATCCAACCCCAGTAACATGTCCCTTATTAATATTTAATGGAAATTAGTCTATATGGAAATAACCTGAAGGCGAATTTGGAAAATGCATGAGGCTCTTTTTTCAAAGGAAAAGTAAACATGCAGCCTAGGTTTGTGCTGGGTAATATAAAATGTGAAGTAAAATGTGAAGTTCCGTTCTACTAAAAGCCCATTGTGTGATCAGGAAATTCAAGAAGAGATGTATCTTCTTGCTCTACAACTATGAAACCACGTGGTTTCAGTGGAATCATCTGGTCAAGGGGAAGGATTTCCCTTGAGTGCCAGGAAGAGGTCATAAAACGGGTTTGAGAGGGAGTATCTGGGGCAGAGACATCTCCGAGTGCTGGGAGAGATATCTCAAGGCTGAGACAGAGGTGACAGGGAGCTGGCAAGCAAGCAGAATCCAGAGCTGGGGGCCGTTTGATGTGGAGCGCGACCTTGATCTACGCAACCCTGAGTAGGACAGGCAAAGAGTCTGAGCGTGATTCCACTGCCAAGCTGAGACAGAAATGTCACTGACAAATGTAGGTAATCATGCAGTAATTGAGGAGCATTTTATTGTGTGAGAAATACTTACAGGTTTTGTGATAGAAACATGTTTGTTTTATAAAATAATTCACACCTATATTTTACGGGGATTCCCATTCATGAAGTGAGTCTTTGTTAAATGACATGCTCCTAACTACTAAAGATTGTGAGAGAAACATTCAAGATTTCCACGTCAGACTATCACTGGCCAGCCAGCAACAAACGTGTAAGTGAAGCTTATTATTAGAAAAGATATTTAATGTATGCAAGCTCTCTAATGAAATGCATTTTATCCATGTCCAAGTATAAGCCACTGTAAAATGGTACAGCATAGTACAACTGTTTGGACATTTTTCAAATTTTAACATTTTATAAAGCCGTAAAAGAGAAAAACGAATTAGGTTTTTGCATTTATTATGTGTCTGAATTGTTGTTAGCACATAGACTGAGGTCCAACTGGTGGTAAGCCTATTTTACTCTAGGTGGTAATTCTACTTATCACATATGGTAAAACATAAGATACATTGTTTTTCTGTAAATGTAGTTTTTAGAAGTGTTAGGCGTGTGTGAATACAATTTTTTGGTTGTGGAATGATTTATGTATTTTGAAATTCAGCCACAAGGGCATATTGCGATATTGTACATAAAACACAGATAGAAGGGGGCATAAAATATCCAAGCAGTGTGTATCAACACCAGTATTCTGTTATAATGAGTGACTCTGGTAAAAACAATTGTTGGGTAATATTCTGAATGTAGTCTCACCATGATAGAAACACCCTAACAAATTACCACAATATACTAACACCATAAAATACCACCCTTTATCACCATGATAAAAAGATACTACAAAGTAATAGGTATAATCCCAAAGTATATATCTAACAGGAGTTTCTTTTAAGAATGAGGCAGACTAGAGTATATGTTTTGAGATAATGCCACCAGCTATTTCTTTTTAATTAGCAAGATTCTTTTACAATAGGGTCTAACCTAATGGATTTTAGGTACACCAATGGGTTAGTAATTCATTCAGCTTACATCTTATCACACAGTTATTTTTTTTCCCTCTGGGTTTATATAGATTTATGATTAGCTGATTAGCATCATTATTTGTGACAGACTCCTGTCATAGGGAACTATCGATAAAAGATAAGAAAACGATTTACCCACCATGAAGGGTTTCAGATGCAGGATATATTGTCCCCCTTTAGACAGCCCACCCATCGGTCGCCCACATATATTATGTTTAACAGGAGTACAGGTGATGTTAAACCCACCAATAAAAATAAACTCAATTAACCAGGCCTCCTGCAAAAGTAATATATCATATGAGGTTATCGTCGGCAAACCCAGGGGTTTTCCTAAAAGAAAATGAAAACCCATAATATTCCATGAAGGCCATCGCAATTGTGCTTTGTTTCCAGGGATTCATGTTTGGTGAAAGTTGGAATGGTTACCGGAATCCTGCCTCCATGGGGTCGTTTTACCCAATCTGGGCCCAATTTTCTTAGCTGAAACATTTATGTTATTATGACACATGTGGAAACAAGTGTTAGTCATCAATTGCTGTTCACTAGAGGACGAATCAGAATCTGAGTAATTCCTAGATTGTTTACGACAAAAAGTAAGTAGGAAGCCCATCTTTCTTAGTTCATGATATGAAAGATTTAAAAGGGTTGTGATGGCTGGAGAGATGAATTCAACCAGGGCCATATTCGTAAAACTATGCCGAGCTGGAAGAACAATCCTTGTTATATCTGTTCTGCGTATATTTCTATTGTTGGTATTCGATGGAGGAGACCCATGATAAAGCATCTATTTATAAATTGACTAGATGATAATGCCATGAGTTCCTCCAGCTTTATACCTCAACCCGTTGTCATTATACTCCTCGACAATAAGATAATTCCTATTACTAATCATTTTGGTCAAAGTGGACACACAAGCATAAATAATGTGTAAATCACAATCCCCTTTTAGAATCACAGATCCTATCGCAAATACCTGATGTTATATATTCATCAATATTCACATTATTTGTATGAGGAATGTTTGTAGGTGGCAGTGATTTATTTTCTGTTTGTACACCACTGTCACCCAAATGCAGCCATCTTTCCATCGGACCCTGGAAATCTACTTGATGGATTGTGCCATCACACAGAACATTAGCAACCCTAGTACAAGTTTGGCCTTGACTGTGAACCGTCATTGTTGGTTCCACTGACAGTTCATTCCTAGGTGTATTACTGTGGGGTTTTGAGATAGTTGGGTTATTTTGACTTTCACTATGATCTGAATGAGGACGTACCTTCCTTGATGCATAAATCAAGGCATTTCTATTATTGGTTTCTTCTTTCCTTTAGAAGGTTTAGGCTGGGAGGAAGTGTCCTTTAATAGAGCTTCAGGCACATGTTTGCCGATGAAAGACCCACCACTATCAAGAGGTTCATGTTTATTCACTAAAACAGGTGGAGCTTGACTCATAAGATCAATAGTAGTACAAGGTGGTTGTAGAATACAATTAGTAATAACTGATTGGCCCTCATTACAAGTATTTCGGAATGGGTTAACGGGCGCCGCTAATGGTGGTGGCTCTGTCAAACCCGTTCCGCAATATTACGAGGTCCCCTCGTGGGTCGTAATCGTCCCGTTGTTAGCTCCCGCACCCATTCCCATTGAGCCCTATGGGGGCTGAAATGGGAATGGGGAAGGTCCGGGCTCAGGTTCCCTGGAGGAGGAATTACCGGGACCTCCAAACTCAGAATGGCCCGATAATTCCCCATTCAGGGAACCCGGACACGGTTTTGGAGGCAGCCATGCCCTTATTTAGGGCATGGCTACCTCCAAAGTCGTAATGAGGCCCATTGAGTTTTTAAAATCTCTGCACAGTCTCGGGGTGACAAAGCAAAAACAAAGATGTGATGGCTGGAAGGTTTAGAATGAATCTTAACCTCTGGCATTGCTCTGGGCAACCCTCCAGACCATCGTTCTTCGGCTGCCAAGCCATTACCGAAGGGGAAAGACCAAATGCAAATCAGGCTAGGTCACACCCCAAAAGGCGCAGTCCAGCCCGAACTGCTAGGTCACATCCCTTCTGCACGAAACCACAAGCATCCCAAACATGTTTCAGCCCTCATCAGTGAGGAGTAGCTTGGGTCTCTAGGCCCAACAGGCACGGGACCACGTCTCGTCTGGGCATACACATCCCATATGGGATGATAAATCAAAAACAAATAGGTGATGGCTGGAAGGTTTAGAAAGAATCTTAACCTCTGGTATTACTCTGGGCAACCCTCCAGAACATCGTTCTTCGCCTGCCAAGCCATTATCGAAGGGGAAAGACCATATGCAAATCAGGCTTGGTCCCATCCCAAAAGGCACAGTCCAGCCCAAACTGCTAGGTCACATCCCTTCTGCACGAGACCACAAGCATCCCAAACATGTTTCAGCCTTGTCGGGCCTCATCATTGAGGAGTAGCTTGGGTCTCTAAGCCCAGCAGGCATGGGACCCATGTCTGGGCATACCCATCCCAGTTGGGGTGACAAAGCAAAAACAAAGAGGTGATGGCTGGAAGGTTTAGAATGAATCTTAACCTCTGCCATTGCTTTGGGCAACCCTCCAGACAATTGTTCTTCGCCTGCCAAGCCATTACAGAAGGGTAAAGACCATATGCAAATCAGGCTTGGTTCCACCCTAATAGGGGAAGTCCATCCCGAACGGCTAGGTCATATCCCTTCTGTACGAGACCACAAGCATCCCCAAACATGTTTCAGCCTTGTTGGGCTTCATCAGTGAGGAGTAGCTTGGATCTCTAGGCCCACCAGGTATGTGACCCACATCTGGGCATACCCGTCCCACGTCTGCCAGTCTCCCATCAGACTCACTGCTCTCGTTTGATGTTATATGGGCAATGGGCTGATTGATGGTTTCATCATTGTTCATCTTAGGCGGTATCATGTCCCCACTCCCATTTAATGATATAATGTTTTATTCGGCTGGAGTGCTATGGCTCCTCTGACAGCTTAGCCGGGGGGGGGGGGGGGCAAAAGGAATTCCGCTCTGCATACAACAGGGGGCTTGATACAAGAGTTGAAGGTGATGTGGCCAGGCTGGGGCATATAGAGACACCCCCAGGTGTAGTTGAGGGGCCTGTTGGTCTTCAGGGGCAGGCCTTCTATCAGCACTCCCCACACTCCGACACTCATGTCGGAGAATTGCTACAGTTGGAGCGGCAAAGGTGGCCAGTGGTTATAGAGCCATAGTGGCACCAATGTTGGCCACAGTATCCCCTTCTCCACATGTAAAGTCAACAGTAAAGTCAACAGGGGCATTAGGTGCACCCAAAAACTGTTGAATTTCCCTAATCAACTTGTGGACCACTCCGATAGTACTGGCTAGATCAATAATGCTGTGGTGCCCTGGTGGACGGTGCCTTGGGGAGCTGGAGTAACTAAATTTAAGTTTGGGGTTTCCTTGGCGGATGCCAACACCCACACCCTTGACTACCCGGGCAGGTGGGCGGGCGAGCAGAACCAACTGCGGCCTCAGCAAAAGGACTCTGGGCAGGCAATCTCACACCTCTGTGGGAGGCCAGCACCCCTCTCCCTTGACTCCCCGTAGGCTTCACCCTCGCAGGGAGGCCGGCAGGATTTGGAATGTTCAGAGTATGGGTGGGCGGTGCGAGCAGGACCAACGGTGGCAACAGTAAAATGACGTCAAGCAGGCCATCAGGCACCCCTGGTGGACACCACCACCCCGCGCCCTTGACTCCTCACGTGCTTCCCTCTTGTGGGGAGGCCGGATGGATTTGTAATGTTCAGCGAGCAGGATGACGGGGCAAGCAGGACCACTGGTAGCAACAGCAAAAACACTGCAGGGAGGCAATCAGGCACCCCTGCGGGACACCAACACCCAATACCCTTGACTCACTGTGAGCAGAAGTATTTAAATTACTGGTGCACAACTCCCAACTTCAAAACAGGTTAAGTTTTTGGACTATGAACCACAAGTATTCGTGAGATTCATTTGCATCGAATGGATCAAAATACGAACTCATTTACAAGGTCTGAGCTTATTCTGATAGTATGGTAGGTATATGTTCCAGAGCTCTGCACCACTCTCTCACTGAGTTTCTCTGCAAAGCCCACAAACTCCGAGGGTGGGACCATTCATTCATATTTCAGACTCGAACAAATCTTTATGCCCAAAGTATATTTTGATATATTACATCGATTGTTTGTAAAGCCATGAATACCAGGGACCTTTAGAAAACCACCACATAAAATGAAATAAGCATGATTGTAAAAGTTCTGCTGAAGGACTTTGATTGAAACTTTGACTCTCCTTTCATTTGCTATATTCAGTGAATGCTTTTTTGATGTTCTGAACATTTCGTTTGAAAGAATGGCACTGTCGTACCCCCATATTATGTTGCTTGCATTTTGTGCGTTAATTTATCTACATATTAAATTCTACATTGGCAAACAGTATTTCAGGTATCAGGCTATGTCTCCATTAAAGGTTTTAAAGAATACAAATTATGTAGAACATCCCACATCCATGTTATTGAAGTGCCACTGTACTTTAAAAAGAAAATCGTGTTTTCACGTTTAATTCAAAGTAGAATTAAGAGATTTCTGGGCAGTTTGAAATCATACCACATGCCTCCATAGTAAATCCATATTAGCTCAGCTCAATGTGGTAATTAAGATAGAAAAGGCACTACTAAGCTTCATGGCCTATCAGATTCCTTGGGGGAACAAACTCTGACGTGACTTGATACGTGTCCAAGGGATTTAGTTAGCCACCAATTTAGCTTCAAAGTTCCTCTATTAAAATGCATAACAACTTCAGGGCTACACATCCCCGAACTGCTCATTTATTTCTGCGCTAATTTCAGTTCGTTCTTTAATTATTTTGCAGGTCCCAAAAGCGAGCGTTGACTTTTAATTACACTGTACTATCAGTGCTGACAGGTGATAAATTAGAAGGACAACGAGCTCTGGGGCATATCAGGCTTCAGCACAAGTGTTCATCTCTCAAACCAAAGCAAACAGTTGTGCGAAAACAAACATTTGCTCCGTAGTCCACAATAAGAAAAGGCCAAATGGCCATCTTATCGTAATGTTAAATGTCCTGCCGTTTTCAAAATCCACTGGAGAGCAGGGAAATACCAGAACCTCACTTTTATAATTATTTGCTGTTCGAAGCGAGTTAAAACTACAGCGAATATGCTGACTACATGTATAGAAAAAAAGAAAAACAGGTGAAGGTAGCTTTGCAATTGATAAAGTGCAAAACCAAAACTTGCCCAAGGGCTTGCTGAGTGATGTATAATAAGCAACAGTAAAATGCGGACTACAATACAATAACATCTCAAAGCTTTACATACCTTGTTCAATAATACGAATTAAATGAGCCGATCATTTCAAATATCACTGGGATTCAGGCTACAATTTTTAAAATATTTGGGTGCGCTATAAACCAGTCAAAGAAACAAGGACCTACATATCTGGTCACATGACAAGTGAAAATGGACAATAGTCACCATGATAATCACATTTGAGGTCCCAAAGTCAAACAATGTAACGTAGGGTTATTTCTCGCCCATTTCCCTTTAGCCTTACCATAGGAATGTCATGGTCTAACTATCTTCATATCCTTAAAGCTATTCCCGATTGTTCATAATCCAAATCCTAGGATAGGTTGAGAGGCGACGCTTCATATCCCATGGGAATCTCCTACCCTCACGAGTGGCAGATTTCCAGGTAACGGTGTCAGAAGGGAGGAGTAAATCAAACCAACTGAAAGGAGTCTAGTCTGCGAGGACCTAATGCCCAGGCCCAATTCTAATCCGCATAGAATTCTTGGGCTTTGCACCATGGAAAGCATTCTTCAATGCACTCAGTCTATGCATGCTTGAAGTGCCCTGCACACTTCTTGGATATTCCTTTGGTAGATTATCCAGAAAATGAGCCATCTTTCTGGACTCTATAGCCATGCGTTACAGTCACAGGGGGTTGTGTCTGTGCTTTGTTTAACCCTTTTTGCTCTCAGGGTGTCTGTGTACTGTGATCAAATAACTAATGCCCTCCAGGCGTACACGCATGAGTAGTGACTAAACTGCAGCCTTCAAACTACTACAAGCCAATTATGACCCCAACCAAAAAGGTGAAACAGCACAGCTTAAGAGGTACAACTCCATCATCTTGTGTGATAATGGGGGCCGAGGGCAGGCTATATTCTCAAAAGGGGTGTGCATATGAGACAGTAGCACCCAAACAGCAGTAGTTCAATAGTTTGTTTGTTTGTTTGTTTATTTATTTATAGCGCGTGCCAGACCCGAAAGTAACCGGGCGCGTGTGCAAGAATACTTTAAGCTTACAAGTTACAGTTGAACATTCCAGGTAAATACAGGATGCGTTGACAACAGAGCATGATTACAAACGAGCATGATTACAGAACAATGATTACTCTACAAGTTTGTGCGTGGAGTTATATACAGAGTTATATACACAGGTATTTGTACACAGGGGTGTATACATAGTATACAGTCAAAAATAAAACAAAGTCCAACCAAGTTTTTATTAAAAAGTATTGACTTTAAGCGAACCAGAAACCGTACTATAAAAACACTAATGGAAACCAGCTCCTTCATAATGAACTCAGATTGTGCAGAATGTTGGTGATACGCGTACTCTGGGTAATGTAGCTGGGGAGAAAGGCACTAAATCACCAACAATGTTTCAGAAAGGATATGTCTTGGTTGCAAAATGTTAGAGTAGGTGGCTTAGCATTCTCCTGGATCCCAAAAGTTGACCAAGGGAGCCGGGGCCTCCCATTAGTGCCTTTTGCAGTCTGACAGCGTTGAACTGTGCTTCTGGATGCTCATAGAGACAGGTAGAACCAGGTACATTGATTAGCACTGGTCCAACTGGTGAGATAGCATCGAGTCTGTTCAAAGCGGATGCTTGGTGGGGTTTTAATGCAATGTTTGAGCGATGCATTTCGGATGGCTCACCACAGTTGGTTCGAAGGTTGAGTAAGTTCAAGACGTTGGTAACCATTGTGGAGTCATGCTCCAATGTTCCAATCAAAGACTGGCGGTTCAGAGATGTGGTTCTGATGGTCCAATGTCATGTTTGAAGAAGTTGCAGTTGAAACTTGAACCAAACAAATTATGTGTTCTACTTGGTACAATGTGGGGGCAAGCTGGTTAAAAAGATGCATCAACAGCAGTTTGAAAACGCCTTGAAGAAGTGACAAGGCAGCATCAGTGGAGTCTGGTGGTTCAAAGACAGTCAAACATGGTTGAATCATAGTTCAATGACAGTTCAAAGTTGTAGTAGGCAGGAATCCAGTGGTATACGGACAATAGTGGTCCTTGTTCTTTTCTCTCCCAACCAGGGTAGGCCAGCTTGCACCTGCCGCCGAGTACCTCCTGCGAGGGGCCTGTGAGGGGCCTGGCTATAAGTGCAGCTGACAGAGAGAGGCATTTCTGCCCACCAATGCGCCCTGTGCATGGTTAAGGAACAGAGATTGCCTATGCCTTGCAAGACTCTATGTTCACCACACTGGTGGAAGACTTTGGAAAAGTCTGTTTTCACAAAAGAGTTCTGAATCAAAGTAGGAATGGGAGACCCATCCTTATAAAGGAAAAAAGGCCACCTGGCATTTGAGAAAAGGAAGCCTGATTCAATGGTTCCAATCCGTGTTAAGTTAGCAAGTGACCTTTGCCTTCTGGCAACATACCTAAAGTGTTTTGCTGGGCAGAAAGTTTAGGAGACAGGAAGTAAAGATACACTCAAAGAAAACCAATCTGGAGGAATCATCTTCCCTTCTTTCTGTTTTACTCTGTCATGTCTGTCGAAAACAGCTCCCTTCCATAAGCCTGCACTTCAAAGGGCCTTTGGTATGCAACATACTGGTATGGGGCTGGTACCATTGTTTAGGGTGTGCCTTTTGAAGCTGTTTACCAGGATGACTCCTACTGGGAGCTACCCTGCTGGAAAGAAGTGAAATAAGACTGTCCAAAGGATCAAAGAGAGGCACATTCTTCCTGCTCATTGGTCTGAAGGCTGAGCAGAGGCGGTAGTTTGACTAGAATACACACAACCCTTCTATAGCTGACCTGGGCTCAAAGTGTTTGCATCTGTAAGGTACATATAAGATGTACCCCTTAAGAATTATGTGAACTTTTATCCTTCATAACAAAACCTGCGTATGGCTTTTATTTCAATATGGAGTAAATTAGGAGATGAGTGGGCACCGCTTGGTTCAAATTGCTTGTTTGTTAGAAAATATTGATTAATAACAAATTCATTTGTTTATGGGGTGCAGCCCACTAAAATGTGCCTCTGTGTTGGGCACAAAATCATGGACAGAGAAAAGAGACCTAGGCTAATAGCCTTCGGTGTGGGCCACACACCCCCAATTCCCACTGGGGATTGTAAATAGTTTTGAAAATAACTACAATGAATGCTTGAGTCCTTTGTGTTTTCAAGTAAATGATCCACATTTTTATTTTTATTTTTCAAATTATAATTTTTCAAATTATAAAAAGAATAGTTGCTTGCTGGTTCCTTTGTAAGCAAACATCAAAAAATGGCCAATGCATTTCAGATATTATAATCCTTCATAAGGGCTTTATCCAATCTATGTCCAATCTATATTACACTGCATATCGAATCCAACAAAATCATGTATATTATATATACATTTTTTCTATGTGCATTTAAGTTCAATGAAAGAAATGAAAATCATTAACAGGGTACCCACAAACAGGGAACAGAACATAAAACATCTGATCTTTCTCTGAATACCAGCAAGTCAGAGATCCTCCTCATCGGCACACCTTCACCATCCTTTCCCCTCACTCTCTGGCTGGCTTCCTTTGGCCCTCCTCCTACCCCCACCTGCGAGGCTAAGAACCTCGGGGTCATCTTTGACTCCACCCTTTCCTTCTCCGCCCACATCTCTGAGGTCTCTAAAAAGTCAAACTACCTACTGCACCTCCTCAGAGGTACTCTGCCTTTCCTATCCATCCCCCAGAAGCTCATGGTATCCCAAGCTCTGGTTCTCTCTAGGTTGGACTATTGTAACGGCCTCTTTCTAAATGTACCTGCCTCTACTCTCAGCCCTCTGCAACTCATCCAGAACAGGACTGCAAGACTTGTCCTTGGCCTCAAGCCCTGGGATTGTATCCCTCCAGCTCTGAAATCTCTCCATTGGCTCCTAGTGGATGCAAGGATTAAATTCAAAACCCTCTGCATTGTCCACAAGGCTTTCTGAGGCCTGGGTCCAAAATACCTTCAGCTATCCCTCCGCAAATACCTCCCTTCTCGAGCTCTTCACTCCTCTATCTCTAACTCCCTCAGGGTCAGTTGTTTTTCAAAGAAATGAGCTGGGGGTAGATCTCTGTCTTCGCTGAGGCCTCCCTCTGGAACAGCCTCCCTGCCACTCTAAAACTTGAGGCGAACCATCTCCGGTTCCGGAAGCACCTCAAGACCTTCCTCATTTCTTCTGCCTTCGCTCCCCCTCTCCCCTGCTGATCTGTTCTCTCTTGGCACCGTGCACCTGGCCACCCTCTGTCCTCCGGGTCCAGGTACCTGCTCCCCCTGCCACCCTCCCACACCGCCTCCAGGCCACCCCTTGCACTGGGGTCTGCATCTGTACCCATACAGCCCCCCCATTTATTCTTCCTGCACTTATCAGACCTACCCTGTCTGCTACCTTAAACCTAGCACTTTCAAATTGCTGGCTGCACTACCACTGTTTGTTGCCTTCATTATTTATTTATTTATTTATTTATTTATTATTATTTATCTGTTTCTCCTCTGCTTCGCACTTTCTACTTCTCCCCCCTTCCATGCACTTTTCCCCTCCCCCTCTCCCATGCACTTGCACGTTCTCAATGTCACTGGGCCTAGTAAGATCGCTGTTTTGTTCTCCCCTGTTCCCCTCCCTTGTCTTGTCGTGCTCTGAAACACTTGTGTACGAGTGCGATAGAAATAAAATATCAATATCAATATCAAAAAAACAAAACAAGACATAAGAAAAATCATAAGCGAAACATCAGCAACCTTCAACATGTTATTCAAACCGAAACGTTTTGCAATGTTAGACATCGTGGTGTGCACTGCTACCATCACCTTCTGTTGTTGTGTGATCAGTGTGATCGTGTATTAAGCAAATGTCTGCATTATTACAGCATGGTTAATGACCCTCACACTAGCTCTAATCCGTTCAATTTCCAAGTATACATTCAGTGTTATTAACTATGTTCCTGTTAAGTGCTATATTGTGTAGCTCTTCACCTCCAGTGTCTGACTGTCTATTGTGTCATAGTGATCATGCATCATTGGTGGTATTCAGGACATTTCTGACCTAGTGTGAGCCAGCGTCTGTAAAGCAATGCAGCTCGGGGCATTTAGCCTGGTGTTACTAGCGTCTATGACGCTACACGGCTCGAGGCGTTCGTGAAGTATCCTACGGGCAATGATTAGAAGGCATAATTTTCACATCACTTCCTTCATTATTCTCAATTATTGCAATAAGAATACACCATTCAAAAAGAAATTAACTGTAAATTACACGGGGTCACATTAGGACGCTACTACAAAGCTCAACACATTCCTCAAGGACTAAGAATCGGTCTCAGACCAACTCTATGCAAGGAAAAAAAGGACTTTGTAATTAAGTGGGAGCAAATACTCAATAGATGTTCATTGGACTTGATATTACTCACCATTAAAGAATTGTCAGCCAACTTGACTACTTTGGAAAAGGAAATACAAGATCTCACTACAGAAATCATGGCACTTACCAACGTAGATACTTTTGTGGATATTTTAGCAGATATCAACAAACGACTGGAGAGTTATAAGTCAGATCTAGAAGCAAGAACGATATGTAAATTTTGACACGTTTGACTATCTGAGAGACGAAGTTTACACATGGGCAGCCAAGTACCAGCATCAACCAACTCAATCTAAGAAACCAAATTCGGATCATAGTAGCTCAGATACCGATTCAAGAAGAGACCAGAACCCCCAAATTCCACCACAGGGAGCAGAAAGTAACAACACAGCAGATAAAGTAGCACCTAGAACAGGAAGGAACACCCAACCTTTTTTAGACAACAGCAGAGAAGGAAAAGAAAGAGGAGGGGGAAGAGGAAAAGGACCAGGAGTGACGATGAGATGTCAAGCTGGGGAACTTAGCTGTTAACATTTCAAATAGTACACTTAGCAGCAAGGAGAACACAGTCCTGCAAAAAGGACTCAAATGTGTACCTACATTTGGCACAAACTTGTTCAATACAAAAGTAGAGCTGCATAAACTAACAAGAAAACTTAAATTGAAAGTGTTCTTTGCTGAGATGGAGAATGAGAATAACAGAGAAGGGACACACCTATTGCTGTACCTTCGATAGAGATTTTCAAGAAAATGGTTCTGTCTGACCTAAAGAAGATACATTTTGGTACACCTAAACATAAAAGTCTGGACTGTACACAGACGAGAATATCACAATAAGACCAGTGGATAAAGGAGTTGCTTTAGTAATCCAAAACACGGAAGATACAAAACAGAATGTAGAATACAGCTAGCCGACCAAACCATCTATGCCAAGATGGATCACGATCCCACTAACAGCATCAAGAATAACCTCGAATTGGTACTTACAAGAGCTGAAGAACTAGGAATGATCACACACAAAACCAAACAATTCTTGCAGAATCCCCGACCTAAAACACCATATTTCTATTTGCTTCCCAAAATACATAAAGATCTAACCAACCCACCAGGAAGACCCATAGTGGCAGCAACAGAAGGAATATTACAGCTATTAGGCACCTATATAGACTACTTTCTGCAACCAATCATACAAAAAATAACAATGTATGTTAAAGACAGCAGACATTTTCTGAACATCCTGGAGGAGATCAAATCAGAAGAAGGTGACATAATGTTCACCATAGATGTAAACAGCCTGTATACTAGTATACCTCATGACCTTGGACAAGCAGCAGCGTAGTGGCTTTTGCTACAAGAGTGCAATATAGGAGCAATTAAAGAATTCATACTCACTCTACTTACTTTAATTTCCATGAATTCATACTTTACATATGATAAAGAGTATTTCCTTTAGGTATCAGGCACCGCGATGGAGGCCACCATTGGCCCCTCATATGCCAATGTGTTTATGTATCAATTTGAGACTGAACACATCCTTGGAAAAATTGAATGGAAAGACAAACTGAAAATTTGGCTACGTTACATAGATGACGTGTTTGGAATATGGCAAGACACCAGAGAATCATTAAACAAATCCCTTATATACATCAACAGCATTAATGCACGCATTTAATTTACCACAGAAATTGGCAACCCTAACATACATTACTTGGATGTCAAGGTGAACGTAAATGAACAACGGATTACCACTTCATTATACACAAAACTGACAGATGGAAACAATTTGCTACACTGCATGAGCTTTCATCCTCAGAACACACTGCCTTACTTGCCGTACGGCTAAATGTTATGCTTAAAAAGGATCATTAGTGATCAGGAAGAGCTAGACCAAGAATTAAACAAATTACAAAGAAGATTACAAGCCCGCGGATATCCCGATGATGAATTGGATCAAACATCTGGAAAGGTTGCTATTAAGACAAGAGCAAATACATTAGAACAGAAAACCAAGACAGAAACACTGATGATCGTACATGTTTCCAAATTTTCAACCCAAAGCTCACAGATCAAGAGGTGTATTGACAAACACTGGCCTATTCTTATTAATGATGAATGGACCAAGGAGCTTTTTCAGACATGACCAGTTTTTGTGTACCAACGCACAAGCAATTTAAGAGATCTCCTAGTCAACACCAGAGACAACAGGTGCACACTGCAAAAACATAAACACCTTGGTATATATCCCTGCCTAAACTGCAGCAATTGTAATAATGTAATCAAGGGAAATGTGGTACTACACCCACACAACGGCGAAAAAATCCAACTCAAGTGTTTTGCCACCTGCAATACAGAGAATAACATCTACTGCATACGGTGCCCATGTGGCTTATGCTACGTAGGCGAAACTGGACACAAATTAAAAACCAGAATGAACGAGCACAAATTGTGCATATGAAATAGGGATATCAATTCAGCAGTGGCTAGACACTTTAATCAGAAGAATCATAATGTGGCACAATTGAGATTCCAGGTATTAGAGGTATTGGATAATTTACAGCCAGACATTGACCCCAAAAAAAGAAGACAACAAAGAGAAGCCTATTGGATCGATTGACTGGATACACTATCACCCAGAGGAATGAATGAAGAGCTCGATTTGAATTGCTTATTATAATTCATTTTTTATACTTCACATGTTATTAGTAGAACTTCATACAACTGTCATAGTCATGTTGAAACTGCCATATTCAATTGTCATATCCAGGGTGGAAGTGTCAAATTTAATTGCAACTGAGATATTCATGCAGCATGTGGTTACTTACTGTCCAGAGCGTGAATGGCCATTTAATATATGACAAGTTACTGTCTAGAGATTGTATATCAACTTGAAAATGTGACAATTTATCACCTAGAGTTAGTAAGAGTTATAACTGAATTACTGATGCGGTATGTGTTTACTCACTGTTCAGAGACTAAATGTTTATGCAATATGTGGTAACTTACTGTCTAGAGATGAATTCATACTTAGAGCACAGGTAATCCTGAGATAGAATATCTATTTTAACATGTGAACACACACACAGGGATGCACATTACATGCATAATACTTAGTGCTATAACACTGATCACTGTGAATATTATCGATCACACATGGAACGTTGTCCTTTCCAAAATGTCAGACGGCTTTAGCTGCAGACGGACATCTTGTTAGGGTACGTTGCCTTGACAACACCAGTTCAGCATTTACTTAGGTGAAATGAAATACGATCAAAGGCAGCAAGCGAACAATCAGGACCACAACTTGAATCACAAGGTAAAATATTGGATTGCCTAACACGAAAGTATGAGAATAATGAAGGGAGCGATGTGAAAGTGATGCCTTCTAATCATTGCCCGTAGGATACTACACAAACGCCTCGAGCTGCGCAGCACAATAGATCCTGGTAATCACCAGGCTAAACGCCCCAAGCTGCGTTGCTTTACAGATGCTGGCTCACACCAGGTCAGAAATTTCCTGAATACCACCAATGATGCATGATCACTTTGACACGATAGACAGTCAGAAACTGGAGGTGAAGAGCTACACAATATATTAAATATAGGGAAAAGAGAACTTAGAAGGACAGGTCAGTGAGTAAGTATTTACACAATATAGTTTAATAATACATAAGCATTCATAAAACAAGTATTAAATCAACTGTAATCAGAATAGAATTTTTTGTCACTTAGCCATTCACCAGCTAAACCTAAATTTGGAGCATAGAAAAAAGGCAGAGGATGATAAATCATATTTTACAATCATTAATAACTTGACAAATGATGTCCCTGTTATCACTCTGTTCTTTTACAGAGATAATTGATCTCTCGACATGTTTCAGTTTGCAGTGTCTTTTGTACAGAACTTTCATCAGGAGGAAATAGTGTGCAACAAATTCCTATTCTGCATCCATCATGAGTGAAGATAAAACAAACAATCCACCACCTCTGGGAGGTTCTTGCGGGGCGTGCAATCCTTCAATTGAAATTGCGGAAGGGAGTTAAGATTTCCCCACTTTGTGGCTGTGGTGAGTCTCAGTGGAGTAAGCTGTGTATTGGGATGAAAAATCACTCTGTTAGGCCAAAAGGTGGATGACGTTTCACAAATTGGTCCGAATTCACCATATATCTGTGTCAGTACCCAGAGGTCCTGCAGTCATCTGTCGCGGTAACTTTAGACCGCCTGCCAGGTTGAGGTGGGGAGATCGCCGTTGCAGACTTCTGTAGTCACACCCCAAAGGGTGGCCGATCCTCCTTTAATCTGCTAGTAGCTGCAGACTTCCTTAATCCACAGTCTCGCCTCTTCACCGCCCCGTATTGAGTGTGAAACGCGTTCGCAGTAGCAAACAGACTTCCTAAGTAGAGGACGGCCACGCAAACGCATTTCACACTCGATACGGGGCGGCGAAGAGGCGAGACAGTGGATTAAGGAAGTCGGCAGCTACAGATTGCTGTTGGTACTCTTGTTCAAAGAAGGTTTGACTGGCATTTTGGTGCTGGACTGCCCTTGTGGGCAGGACAAAGACTGATATGTAAATGGATATTCATCCTTTGTGAAAAGCACAGTGAGCTAAAAACAAAGGCTGCAGACTCTCAAAGTGGGACAAAACCACAGAACTTGTCATGCCATGTTCTTTCTAGAGTGGGGCGCCTGCTACCTTTTTTGTATCTTTGTTAAAACAAGGTGTCATTTTGTGTTGCACTCTGTGGTGATTAATTATAGAATTGTGCTGGGTTATAAATAATAGCACATGTATCAGTCACTATGCAAGCATAAGTACTTTTAAAAGCACTAATGGAGTATTGGAATAGGTGCTGCAGTGAAACATGTTTTGTAGCACAGACAAAAGTTATAATTGTGGTGAAGTTAAAGGCAAGTTAGTGTAATACAGTGTAATATGAAGGTCAGCTATAGGTGTGACGGAAAGCAGTTTAAAACAAAAGATAATTATGTGTTGTACTCTAGCTTGATGATTGAGGTATTTTTAATTATGGAATTGTGCAGTGCTATAAGTAGGTCACTATGTAAACTTACACACTTGTCAAAACACTAACTAACTATTGGAATAGGTGCTGCAGTGAAGCATGTTTTGCAGCACCGGAAACCATTTATAGTTGAATTGAAGGTAAAGGCAAGGTTATGTAATACAGTGTAATATAATGGTCAACTATAGTTTTGACAGAAGGCAAGTCATGTTTAAATAAATAATGCCACTATTTTGTACTGTAGCTCGATAACTGAGGTATTTTTAACTATGCAAATTTGCACTGGTATTAATAGAAGCACATGTAGCATTTACTACGCTATTGAGATGCTGCAGTGAAGCATGTTTTGTAGTACAGGACACCAGTTATTAAAAGTTGGTATATAATAATAATTTTCAAAATTAAAACATACCTGTGAGATGTAGATTCTGGAATGTATATCCTGTAGATTCTAGAAATAGAAATCTGTAAAATGTGTTCAGTAGGTTGTGATAGAGAAGGATTGGAATCACAGCACAAATGAATGAATCAGAGTTGAAAGATACATCTGAACGAACTAAGGTGAGAAGGTTAGATTAAGGGATGTTGGTGTTATTGATGGATGGGTGTGTGACTGAATGCAGCCAAACAGGAAGTGTTACAGTGATAAGGATAAACTGGGAAGAAGGGCTTCCCTTTCCGTCAATGCCTGAGGACATACGCAACTGTTATGGGATGGATACCACGTGCCGGCTGGGAACTTTTGTAGAGGAGCAGTTGAACTGCAGAGGAGGAGAGGGAAGCAAGTGCTTCGTTTTTTGTTTGAACTGCTGAAAACATGGAGCACAATAAGAAGACACTTTGGATTATAGGAGATTTGTGGGTTAATTGACTGCAGATATCGACAGAGCAGCTTGGAATCTCACATAAAAATGTGGAAGTGGTACTGTATGCAGTTAATGACATGACATTGAGTCTACTGTTACCTATGTGTGAAGATATGATCCATTTGAAACATCCACAAAGTATTGTATCACTTTGCGGATTTAATAGTTTAGGATGTGTAACGCGTGCATCTTTGCAGTTTGCAGTTTGCCTTGAAAGCAGGGGTGTTGCTAGGTCTGGAAAAGATCTGGGGCTATGCTCATTCTCGGACTGTCGGGACTGGGGACTAGCTAGCCTTTTTGGTTGTAAGCCCTGAGCTTCTATCCAGGGCTACAACCAAAAGACCGGGGGCTATAGCCCCCTCAGCTCCCCCGCCCCAGCAACACCTCTGCTTTAAAGATACCTTTAAAATTCTGATCTAACTTTTTCCACAATGTTTATTTTTTCACGAAATACACAAAGACAAGTGTGGAAAAGATCCAAGCTGTTTTGTCCTCAGACAAATCAAGGTGGAATGTGACTAAAACAGTATTTGCATTGCTTTGAGACTTTGGAATGTCATGTTTTGAAAATGTTAATATTTGACATAATGGAGTGAACATTTTTTGAAGAGATGAGCACATCTTACAAGTGATGGAAATTCCCATATTCTTTGTAATATTCGGAATGCATTGAACTAGTTTTGTGAAAGAAATGAAATTGTAAGAAGAAGAGTATCTAATGAAAAATATTTAGGAGTACACATCGCATGTGTACATATTAAGATCACAGTCTTACAAGAAGTGCCAAGTTGATACAGCGCCCAGGCTATGTTTTTTGACCATATAGTCAGCAAACATATTCTCCTGTCTGCTGGATGGAAATAAAAACAAAGGGAGCTCTTTCAGTGATTTAATGTGAATGGAAGGTGTAAAAGCCTTAGGTAAGTGTATTCTATTCATGCCACAGTGCATTTTCAATTGTTTGTATGACAGAAAAGAATGGAGGAACAGAACTTCATTTCTGTCACCTTTTTTCCTCTTTGCTGTACAAATGATCCAATATTTGCACCAGTGTGGATTTTAATGCTGATGGAAATGATGGAGATTATTATGGAGCCGCCTGCTTTAGGCATCAACATAAAGCAGGTGGAGTCCATATTCAATTATTTCAATTTTTACACTTAGAGTGGTGGTTCCCATGGATCCTAACTTATTTTTTGTGTGTGTGGATGTTGTGGATTTATTGGCAGAAGGAGGGCGGCAGTGTGGTGTAGGGGCACAAACCACATAAAGGAGGGACAGGTGGAGAATGAAAGATGTCGAGCACAATTGATGAAATTAAGGTAGGGGGAAATACTTTTCGTGGGCCTTCACAGCAGCCTCAGCCATGGCCCCTGTACATTTTTAACCAATACTTTCCTTTGAGGCCCATTAGCCATGGCCTTCCGTCATGGCCACTTCACATCTTGCACCAATAGTTTTCTTTGGGCCATGGCCTTCAGACTTGGCCACTGTCCATGTTGCACCAATAGCTTTCTTTGGGGCCCACTAGCCAGGGCCTTAATTCGTGACCAGTGTCTATGGATGTTGTTCGTGGCCACTGCATGTGTAGCACCAAAAGATTCCTTTGGGGCCCACTAGACATGGCCTTCAGCCATGGCCATTGTGCATGTTGCACCAATAGGTTTATTTAGGGCCCATTAGCCATGGCCTTTGGCCATCACAAGTGGCATCAGCTTTCGGACTTGACCACTTTACATATTGCTCCAATAAGTTTCTCTGGGGCCCACTAGCCATGGACACTAATTTGAAATATGACATCTCTGTTTTGTTACATAAGGTATATGTGCATATCTCATACATACACACTACATTGAATTAAAAAATGTAGAGTCAGCGCACAATTGTAAGTACAGACGTTATTACAATGAAGAGTAATATATAAGTCATGGGTACTTTGGAAGGCAATCTGTTATAGTGCAATAACAATTCTTAATTTATTGTCAAAAGAAATGTCTCAATTAAATGTTTACTTTCTAATCTTCATTTCTTTTCTATAAATGTAACTATGTAGAATAAGTAACTGATGTGTTTGTTTATTAACCACACTTTGAATTCTTAGATGCTATACTATCACAATGCACACAGGACCATACTTTCTATTACATGTGATTATTTTATTTAAATATAACTTGAGATTTAGAATTAGAAATATTTAGAATTTGAAACTGTGGTTTAAAAGTAAACAGCAGGATTGTACATTTGGTAAAGTACATTTATTTCACATGAAATGTTTAGTGAATATTCAGCGATTTGCTATTGTCTCTGCTGTCGATCAGCAAAGGTTTATTTGGAGCCACACGTTGTTCCTTTGCGGTAGATAGGCTGTTGGTTTATGATAAAAGCAGTAAATGGTCGCTCTGATAATCGGAAGGTTGCTCCAACAACGAGCCATTAGACCACCCTATTGTTTGGTATGTTGTTTGTAGCCGCTAGTACTGCGTAAGGGCATATTGGTCCTTGGCGATTGTCCCATAAAATGGTGAGGGTCATGAAGTTGCATATTTGGACCTGCATCTGGCAGTTGAAGACCCCATCCGCTGGAGTCTGTAAATCGTGACATAGGCAAAATGGAGCCACATACCTGTTTTAAAAAACATAAATTAGTCTCACCAGCTGATCTTCATTAAAAATCATCATTTTATTTATTAGGGTGTGAAACTATTTGCTATCGAAGATAGAGCAACAGAGTATGTTAATAATAAAATAATATTTTCCCATTCATATAGCGCTAAGAACCGTGAGGTATCTAAGCGGTGCTTATTATTAACCACGGTGTGTGGTGCTCATTTATCGACCACGGAATGATGAAAGGCTGAGTTTGGCCTTGCCGGGATTCAAACTTGCGTTAGCAAGCTGTGCACGGATGTCAAAGCGAGCGCTGTACTCGCTGTGCCACTTGACAGGCTACAGTGAAGTGGCACGGTGAGTAGAGCGCTTGACCGCCTATAGACCGGTTACATTATTTCTATTAACCCACCCTGTGTTGTCTGCCTTTTTCAGAGCCCTCTAAACGACAGGGGATCAATTCGGCGGTGATAGTGCGTGGTAGAAAACATTATGCCACTTTCAACGAACAAGTTCAACTTGAGTGGTCTTTAATGCTACGCTATTGTAATTATATTTGGTATAAAATAATCTAAAGGGTTACTTACAGTACAATTGCAATTTCCATTGTCTACGAGTGGTGCAGTCCCAAAATACGACTCCGCGTGTGCCAACGATCTTTCGCATAGTGATATGATATATAAAAGTGGTTTCGTTTCAGAAATTTCATCTTTATCTTCTCTTACGTTTTAGCAACACTCCTTCAAGAGAAGTCTTTCATCACAATCTCTGTCTGTCAAGGTCAAAACACATTACAACCTTATAGCTTCGTCAGCCTCTCCGGGGCCCGAGAAAAAAATGGAAGCAGCTGACCTTCACTGTGAACGAGCATAAATTCTTACTTTGCAACATTCTGTGTAAAGCCATCTGTAGAAGTTGTGGAAGCAGCTGACCTTCACTGTGAACGAGCATAAATTCTTACTTTGCAACATTCTGTGTAAAGCCATCTGTAGAAGTTGTTTTTTGCGCGCCATGTTTGTATATTGTTTGCGTGATATTAAAAAAAGTTTGTTAAAGGACGTTATGGTTCTAAGTACAGCCGAAAGACCCCTGAAAATCGCAAGTTATGGTAAGCTATGAAAAATAACTGGCGCCACCACCGTGCACTGCTAAGACTAACACCGAGGACATCAAAGATGACATCGCAAATGTCATTGATGAAATCACTGATGACATCACATGTGTATGTACTTTTCATGGAATTTGTGTACTAGGGATTTTTATTATAATGTTGCGAAAAAAGTGTCAAGGATATTGCAATAAATAGCATACCGTTATTAGTGCTTTGAACGATGCATTGATATAAATAGCATTGTATTATGGGATTCTATCTAGTATACTGAGCTACTAATGGAGAAACATAGCATTGTGTGCAGAGTACAAGATGAAAGTATAATATTTGTAATGTTAATATGTTGAATAATGAAATAATAATTGTCCTGAAATGTTCAAAAATTCACAAAATGGGGTTGTTCTGAGGACGTTATTCGTATTGTGTGATTGCTTAGCTGTATGCAATGAGGGAATGGCACAGAGAGTAAAGTGGACACCGTCCGCGGACACCGCGGCTGTTCGTGGACAGGGCGTGCTACATCCAGGTTTTTCCAGGAAATCCAACATGGAAAGAAGACTGTTCGGATCAGCCAATCAGATGTCGAGGTTGTGGATTTGTGTTGAAAGAGATTGTGTGTGGTGAAGATGGCAGAAGTGGAGAAAGTCAGGGTGTTGGTGCTCGGAGATGTGTTTGTGCATGGTTTACAGCAGTACGCTGAATGCAGGCATGTTGCAAAGAACTTTGATGTGAAAGGAGTGGAGGTGGTGTGGAGCAGTGTGCCTGATTGTAATTTACAGGGAATTGTACAAGTTTGTGCGGATATGGCCACGATGAACAGTCCTCATGTGGTAGTTTTGCACTATGGTGCTTTCCATTTGGGCAATGTCAGTGCCTCTACTTTGTTGGCTGATTTGGAACGCTTGGTTCAAGCAGTAATGAAGATCCTTCCAAATGCAAAAGTAATTTTTTCTGGATTACTACCTAGGGCAATATGGGACAATAGTTCAGTTTTTTGTCCTCAGCAAAATATTGCTAGGTGTGTCATGAACCGAGGCATGTGTGCCTTCATGCTTAGAGCTGGTATGTTCTTCTGTAACAATGAGAATATTGATGCCAGTAATGCTGTTTATTTTAAAGAAGATGGCATTTCTTTATCTTTTACGGGAAATGCCTTTCTATTTTGGAATCTAAGGGTTGCTTTGGAGAAGGTTATGTGAAGATTTTAGGAGTAAAGTAAGAAAAAAATAAGAAAAAAATACAAAATAACAGGTGTCTGTCAAGCATCTGTAAAAAAAAAAAACGGCTCTTTTCAGAGCCAACTTCAAAGGGGAAATGGGGCACACTATTTAAATTTACATTCACCACGCTCAGGTTTTCGATGTGTCCGCGGACATGGCGGTAGTCAGTGGACATGAAAATCACTACGAGGGGGTTAGTATGTTCTATGTTTCATGTATATGTAGTCAGGGATATTATGGTTAAGTTGTGCTACTAAAAACCTGTGAAATTCAGTAAAAAAAACTTTGTTAAAGGGACGTTATGGTTAAGTTGCGCTACTAAAAACCTATGAAATTCAGTGAAAAAACTTTGTTAAAGGGACGTTATGGCTCAAAGTAAAACCGAAAAACCCCGGAAATTCGGCAGTTATGGTAACATAAGCAACCATAACTCGCGCCACCGTGCACTGCTAACACTAACACCCAGGACATCAAAGATGACATCACAAATGTCATTGATGACATCACTGATGACATCACATGGCTGGCTCTCCCTTTTTATCCTTTACTGACATATCGAAGCCACATAGTTTTCTTCAGTAACAGTCAGGAAGTAAAAATTGAAAAGGTACTATATTTGTAGACTTAGGGTCCAGTCACATCATATGAAACATATACATAGCGGAAGATACAGGCTTGAAAGAGAGCAATCCTTTCTGTGCATAAAGATAATCATTATGGTTATGAGCACTTTCTCATAGTTTTATTTTTATTACTCTACCTTCCCTCTATATGCTCATATTTGTATACATTATACTCATTCTCCATAGAGTGAATGGGAAAAAAATTGTGCTCGCGTCTACAGCCCAAACCGCTGAACGGATTTCCACCAAATTTGGACCAGGAGCAGCGGCTTGGTCCCGAAAGCGTGCTTTTGCAAATTTGGTGAAAATCCGTCCAGAAGTTTTTTTTAAAATGACCAAAAAGTAGGTAAAAAAAAATTAGTAATATCTGTGTTCGGTTCGCGGACACACTTCCCTGTTCGCTCCGCGGACAGTGTCCTGATTGGCCAATCGTCTTGCGTGATGTTCGCGGACATGCAACGTGTTCGCTGATTGGACGGCGTGGAGCGTGAAGCGCGTCAAATTTTTCGGTAGCGCCCGCCATCTTGGATTCGCGGACGTCCCCGGACAGCGCGGTGAAACTTTGTTCAAAATGTGTATTTTGTAGAGTGTGTTGGTGTGTAGGAGTGTTTGGGGAGGGTGGGAGTGTATGAGATAGGATGAAAGTTGTGTTTTTTATGTGTTAGACGTTTTTTTTTGTGTTCGATTTGTTTGCGCACATCACGGGTGTTCTGAAATGTTCTAAATAAACTGACTAGCGGGTGTTCTAAGGAGTCAATATGTGTCCGTTTTGTTCACAAGCAAAGTGAAACTGTTCTAAGAACACTCGCGGTGTCCGGGGAGTTTTCGTAGGGGGTGTCCTGAGGACGCTGTCCGTATTGTTCTCTGTCAAGTTGAATGTGTTCTAAGAACACCCGTGGTGTTCTGAAATGTTGGCAAATAAACAAAATGGGGGTGTTCTGAAGACGCTTCTAAGAACACTCCCGGTGTCCTGGAATGTTCGTAGGGGGTGTCCTGAGGACGCTGTCCGTATTGTTCTCTGTCAAGTTGAATGTGTCCTAAGAACACTCGCAGTGACCTGAAATGTTCGCAAATAAACAAGATGGTGGTGTTCTGAAGACGCTACTAAGAACACTCCCGGTGTCCTGAAATGTTCGTAGGGGGTGTCCTGAGGACGCTGTCCGTATTGTTCTCTGTCAAGTTGAATGTGTCCTAAGAACACTCGCGGTGTCCTGAAATGTTCGCAAATAAACAAGATGGTGGTGTTCTGAAGACGCTTCTAAGAACACTCCCGGTGTCCAGGAATGTTCGTAGGGGGTGTCCTGAGGACGCTGTCCGTATTGTTCTCTGTCAAGTTGAATGTGTCCTAAGAACACTCGCGGTGTCCTGAAATGTTCGCAAATAAACAAGATGGGGGTGTTCTGAAGACGTTTTTGAGAACACTCCCGGTGTCCTGGAATGTTCGTAGGTGGTGTCCTTAGGACGCTGTCCGTATTGTTCGTTGTTAAGTTGAAAGTGTTATAAGAACTATCGTGTTGTTCTGAAATGTTCGTAGGGGGTGTCCTGAAAACGGTGTCCGTATTGTTCGCTGGCAAGTTCAAAGTGTTCTAAGAACACTCACATTGTTCGCGGACATTAAAAGTTTCCCATAGATCATAGTTGAAATGTTTGACTCTATGGATGTGATATGCTGCGGTGGTTGTTGCCAGGGCATAGAGTCTTGGGTGCATGGCCTTTTGGCCATGCACCCAACACTCTATGCCCTGGCAACAACCACCGCAGCATATCACATTCATATTTGCTTATAACTTTGGGTGAAAAACAAATGTATAAGGAACAAAGGTATTAGATACTATGGATGTGATATGCTGCTATGGTTGTCCTTATTATTGTATACTTACTGTTTGGTCTAGTAATGGGAGTCCATGTTTTTCTTCTTCATTTCTGTGATAAAAGAAAATAGCATGTTAGTATTAGTATTTTGTAATGACGTATTACATTGCATAAGCAACATACTTTTATTTTTTTTCGACCCTCATATTTAGTAGAGTACAAATCAGAGTACTGTGCAATTTGCTCAGTTTCTGTATTTGTTGCTAAAATCATTGGGTCTGTGGGAGAAAAAAAAATCCATGTTGGATTAAAAGAAAAACCTTTTTCTGTTATGCTACAGTTTATTTGTTTGTTTGTTTTCAGTGTTCACTTGTTGTTTCTGGCTAATGCTTTATACTTTGCTTTGTTGTATTTTTTTTGGAGCAGTAACAGATTCTTCATTTGTTTTGATATTATAAAATTTTGGAGCAGTTAGATACCAATTGGCGTATTCTAACTGTCTATTTTTTTAATATATTTTAGTGGTTTTGATTTATCTATTTGGATATTGTTAAATTTTGGGACAGTTAGATACCAATTGGCGTATTCTAACTGTGCATTTTTTGGCCTAATTTAGTGGTATTCATTTATCTGATTAGTTGTTGTAGAATCTTTGAGCTGTTAGATAGCTTTTGGAGTATTCTAACCGTTTATATTATTTTAACACAAATTTATAATTTTGGGACAGTTAGATACCAATTGGCGTATTCTAACTGTGTATTTTTTGGTCTAATTTAGTGGTATTCATTTATCTGATTAGTTGTTGTAGAATCTTTGAGCAGTTAGATAGCTTTTGGAGTATTTTAACAGTTTATATTTTTTTAACACAAATTTACTTAAAGGTTTAAATACAGTTTATTTATCAAATTTTGGTTTTAAGAACAGCAAATAAGCGTTTGTAAGATTTGCTGGTAATCTCTGCTTTAGAGTAATGGTACTATCATTACATTCAAACCATCCACATTTCTTTTTTATATATGCAGTGTAGTGCCCTGAATTGGTTATGGCTCCTGCGTGGTAGATTATACCTATTGTTGTGAAGGTTTTCTTACCAAGTGATATTTGACCATGTGTGAATCCAGTCAGCTTGCAGTTGTTTTTGGTACCATCTGCATTGTAACGTAGAAGCATTAGTATTACGTATTTACTATGTGTTTGTATTACTAACGTGGAGCGATTATCTGAATTGCAGGTACAGCATAATCTACCATGGTTTGCATTTTGTACAAGTTGCTGAAATGGAATGGATTCACAATTTGGTATTGATATATATAGGAAGCGTTCATTGGAGATTTCTTCTTGTGTCACATTGTTGCAGAGAGTGCATGTATGTTTCCACATGTATGAAATCTGAAAGATTTCATTTATAGGTATGTTTTTGTTTTCCAGTACTTGTAGTAAGTACATTAGAAATTCTTGTGGATCTTCCTGTGAGTTTATAGTGAATTTCACCATTCCAGCACAGTAGTCCAATTGTCGTCTTATTCCAAAAACACTATCAGGCCGATTCATGTAATTCCTCTCAAAAGTGTCGCACGCGGCTGGCGCACAGCGTGCCCGTGCGAATGTCTGCGCCAGCCGCGTGCGATAAAATCAATTTCCGCGCACAGCGTATTCATGGATTCCCACCTCCAAAACCAGACGTGGCGCAGAGTGGCGCAGCGACCCTGCAGCAGCGCCAGTTACGCCCCCAAGAACACCCTCGCGCAAGGAAAAGCCATCAAGATCGCAAAACCATCGCAAAGGGCTGCTCCAACCCTGTACCAGTTTACCAGACTGGCAAACAGCAAACACAAAGCGGGGAACGCGTATTAAGGGTGTCGGGAACACGCGTGCGTGAGAAGTTTCACACACGATCTGGCCTGGGGGAGCATGTGCATGTATTTCAGGGGTGCGCAAGAAGTATTACACGCGAATGGCCTGGGTGCATGTATTTCAGGGGTGCGCGAGAAGTTCCACACGCGATTGGCCTGGGCGTGTGTATTTCAGAGGTGCGCGAGAAGTTTCACACGCGATCGGGCCTGGGGGAGCGTGTGCGTGTATTTCAGGGGTGCGCGAGAAGTTCCACACGCGATTGACCTGGGCGCGTGTATTTCAGAGGTGCGCGAGAAGTTCCACACGCGATTGGCCTGGGCGCGTGTATTTCAGAGTTGCGCAAGAAGTTCCACATGCGATCGGGCCTGGGGGAGCGTGTGCGAGTATTTCAGGTGTGTGCGAGAAGTTCCACACGCGATTGGCCTGGGCGCGTGTATTTCAGAGGTGCGCGAGAAGTTCCACATGCGATCGGGCCTGGGGGAGCGTGTGCGTGTATTTCAGGGGTGCGCGAGAAGTTCCACACGCGATTGTCCTGGGCGCGTGTATTTCAGAGGTGCGCGAGAAGTACCACACGCGATTGGCCTGGGCGCGTGTATTTCAGGGGCTCGCGGGTGGTTTCACACGCGATCGGGCCTGGGGGAGCGTGTGCGTGTATTTCAGAGGTGCGCGAGAATTTTCACATGCGATTTCAGCAGGGTACGTCTATTTCAGGGGTGCGCGAGAATTTTCACACGCGATTTCAGCAGGGTACGTGTATTTCAGGGGTGCGCGAGAATTTTCACACGCGATTCCAGCAGGGTATGTGTATTTCAGGGGTGCCGGGGAGTCCTACATGTGATTTAGCAGTGTGGGTCCTCCCAGGTGTCCCCTGTACACCCTCCACGGCCCCTGCAGGCAGCCCACACCACAGGGGACTACCCTGCATCCCTGGTCATGTCCCCTTGCACCCCCAGTATTGTGGGGCACCTGCCAGCAGGCCCCCACTCATGTCCCATTCATGTCCCCCTGCACCCCCAGCATTGCGGGGCACCTGCCAGCAGGCCCCCACTCATGTCCCACTCATGTCCCCCTGCACCCCCACCCCCAGCATTGTGGGGCACCTGCCAGCAGGCCCCCACTCATGTCCCACTCATGTCCCCCTGCACCCCCACCCCCCAGCATTACGGGGCACCTGCCAGCAGGCCCCCACTCATGTCCCACTCATGTCCCCCTGCACCCCCACCCCCCAGCATTGCGGGGCACCTGCCAGCAGGCCCCCACTCATGTCCCACTCATGTCCCCCTGCACCCCCACCCCCCAGCATTGCGGGGCACCTGCCAGCAGGCCCCCACTCATGTCCCACTCATGTCCCCCTGCACCCCCACCCCCCAGCATTGCAGGGCACCTGCCAGCAGGCCCCCACTCATGTCCCACTCATGTCCCCCTGCACCCCCACCCCCCAGCATTGCGGGGCACCTGCCAGCAGGCCCCCACACATGTCCCCCAGCCAACATGTCATCACAATCTAGATCCCTGGCCCTTATGGTCAGCCTCCAAATGCAAAACACCCACTCGAGTACTGCATCCACCCACTTAGAAATGGCAATGACATGATAGAACCCCAATAGCAAGTTTGGAAATGAACACATGGCCCTCACATACACCCAATGGGTGTCAGTGAATCTCAAAACCCATATCAGGATATGCATGATACCAATGAGATGATACTACACATTGAAGTTTGATGAAAAAAATGTATTAAAAACAGCATGAATGGAATAAAAAATAAACAAATGACAATGGGAATCAAAAACCAAAAGCAGCATGTCCGTAAAATAATGAAAAACGACAAATCATAATCCAAAGGAAAGGTGTCCAAAGTCACAGTTCAAGAATGTAAATCCAAGGTAAAACCAAAACCGAAAACCATTGACCCATGGGTAAATCAAAAAAAAAAAAAATCCAACAGTCAACTATATACAGATAAACAAACCAGGGTCCATGATCCCAACTGAAGAAACCTGCATAAAAATACTACCTAATAAAATAAAACTATACAAAAATGTGGCTCATTGTCCAAAAGGTCGAAAATAAATAAAAAAGCAAAGGAAACCTAACACTAACTACATAACTATTTACAAGGGCAGCGGGCTAGTCCGACGGCTCACTGGTTGTTGTCATGGGCCAGGGCATCATCGAACTCCTGTTCAATGGCTTGGAGGCGGGCATGTTCCCTGGCCCCGAGGTCCCGCAGGGATAATGCAGTGTCCAGCTCCAACTCCCTGCGAAGACCCTCGAGGCACTCAGCCCGCCTCAGCGCCCTCCGCATGGAGTCCTCCGCCCTGACCATTGTGAGCCGTTCCTCCTCTGCCCGCTGCCGCTCCGCACCTATCTGCTGGCACAACCGCTCCCACACGGAAGCCAATCCCATTCCAGGGTTCTCCTGCCCTCCGGCCAATGCCTGCACCCCTGATGTTGATGGCCCCGAGCCATGATGCCTCCCACGTTGAGCCTGCTGCTGCCTCCGATGCAACTGCCTGTGCCAGCACGACGGCATCCAGGCTGATGGAAACCACCGACGCCGTCGTGCACGTGCCCTGCCCGATGATGCCGTCACATCCTCCATCTGCTGGGGTCCAGTTGCTGGTGTGTCCACCCCTGCTGGACCTCCGACTCCCGACTGTGGCAGGGATGGGATCCCCACTGAGATGGCTGCATTGGTCGGGGCAGGTCCACAGGGGGCCCTGGTGGCATCTGGGCCGGAAGACGGCATGGAGTACGACTGACGCATAGCCTCCACAGAGGAGGAGAGGGTCGCCAGAGTGCCCGACACATGTACGAGACCCCCGACCACGACCGCTCCCAACTGGGCCACGTTGGCACGGTGCTCTTCGTGATGACGTGCGTGCTCCCCCCGGGAAGCACGCACCTCATCACGAATGACAGCCGTGCGCAACGCGACACCAATCAGGACCTTCTCCATACGGCCAGGGGTCCCCTCGTCCGCAGGTGGAGGGGAGTCAGATGACATGGACATCCCCCCTACCTGCGGACGGGCCTGGGATGGGGCATCCCTGCTGGTGCATGGTGGTGCAGTCACAGTGTCAGGGACAGTGACATGCACAGGCACCTCCATGGCGACCTGTTCTGCCTCCTGCACCTGCCCCTGGACTGCACCACTTGCACCAGCAGGGATGCCCCCACCAGGCCCCATGTGCGGCTCAGTAGCGGCCTCCTCCTCCTCTGTGGAAACCACCAACCTGGATGGCTCCACACCGTCTTCCGCCGTTGCAAGCCCCTGTAGGGGCTCACCCACCCCTTCCGCTGCAGCCGTGGGGGCATCCCCGCCGCTTAGCTCCACAGCGCCGTCTCCGCCCTCTTCTTCACTTTGCGCTGTGTAGAGGGAGACATAGAACACAAGCATCAGGGTACTGTACAAAGGTCCCCTAGACAGCAAGCAATAGCAGATGAGTGGCACTGTCAAAGATCACTTCCATCATGTCCCTCTACAACACATGGGTCAGTGCAGGCATAACACATGCAGTAACAGGCATGGCGCATGCTATGGACATAAGCAATCATGTCCAAGTGACTCTTGAAGCATACAATGTTGTTTTTGGACTCACATGCATCATGGGTCATGCCTATCACATGCACACACTTCAACGTACTTTCATCCATCTGGACTCGTACACCCCAGACACAGTGGATGCAAGGATGACTAGGCTGCATCAGTGAATCTGAACATTGTCACAGACATGTGTCATGCATCCATGGCATGCACAAGTCACAGACACGCAGGTCAGAAACACAGACATGGACACCATACATGTACATGGCATCAGCACCCATCCCTCACCCACACCCATGTCCAGGAACAGAGACTGGCATGCTCTCATGTGTCCATTCCGCATAGGGCTCCCCATGTTACATTTCAACACATACACCAACCGTGTGCTTCACACATTACTGGTCTCACATGCATGACCATGATGTCCCTGCACACACACACGCGTACATGGCCTATGTCACACATACAAGCAAGTATCAGACAACCAGCACGCTGCAACATGCCCTGTCTCACACAGCAATGCTTGGCCACTTACCGCTCGACTCCAGATGGGTCTGCCGCTCAAGGATCTGGGCATGGAGTGCTGGGCGTACGCATTCCAGGACCCTCAGCTGGATGGTACTCAAGCTGCCCTGGCCCCCCTCCACGAGGCGCCGGGCCTTTATGAGGGTCCTGGACCTGAAGTCCTCCCAGCGTTTCTTGACTTGCTTGATGTTGCGGGTTGCCACCCCCTCCGCGTTGATGGCAACCACAAAGTCGTCCCAGATCCTGTCCCGCCCCAGGTCAAGCTCCACCAGGACACCAACTTCCTTCTGACTGAATCTGGTGGCCCTCTGCCCCTCTGGCTGGGGGTCACCAGTGGTCTCGGATGGTGTTTGCCCCGACATGGCGACCCCCGAGGCAGGCGTGGGTGGGCAACTGGGTCCTGGGGCTGGGCTGTGGAGCGATGGTATCCCAGTCGGGAGTGTTCTGTTCCAGCAGGGGTGGACACAGCAACTGGACCCCTGCAGATGGCTGATGTGCAGGCACCAAATGGCAGGGCACGGTGGCAGCAGGCAGGCAGGCAGGCAGCAGCAGATGGCTCGTGGGAGACTGCTCAGGGCTCTGGGGGGCAGTAATTCGGTCTTTTGGGCAAGAGCGTGGTCTTCCGTGTGCTTACGCGTGGCCAGCTTGATACGGAGTGATTTGGCACGTGAAAATTCTGCACGTCAGCGTGTGAATCGAGGAAAGGCCCTTAGCGCGTAAGCGCGTCAGCACGCATACGCGATTCCATTGGACCAAAGGCCCTTAGTGGGTATGCGTGTCAGTGACGTATCGCGCACGGGCGTTGCTTTTCGTGGGGTGCGGTGCGTGTGTATTGCAGGTGTTGGGGTTCACACGCTATTACTTCACAGCGGGTGGGTGTTGGCTACGAGTTCTTCTACACGCAAGACAGACGCTGAGTGGTACCCTGCTCCCCCAGGCCCGATCGCGTGTAAAACCACCCGCGAGCCCCTGAAATTCACGTACCCCGCTCCCCCAGGCCTGATCGCGTGTGGAAACACCTGCGAGCCCCTGAAATACACGTACCCCGCTCCACCAGGCCCGATCGCGTGTAAAAACACCCGCGTGCCCCTGAAATACACGTACCCCGCTCCCCCAGGCCCGATCACGTGTGAAAACACATCGCGTGTGGAAACACCTGCGAGCCCCTGAAATACACGTACCCTGCTCCCCCAGGCCCAATCGCGTGTGGAAACACCCGCAAGCCCCTGAAATATACGTACCCCGATCCACCAAGGCCCAATCGCGTGTAAAACCACCCGCGAGCCCCTGAAATACACGTACCCCGCTCCCCCAGGCCCTATCGCGTGTGGAACTTCTCGCGCACCCCTGAAATACACGCGCCCTGGCCAATCGCGTGTGGAACTTTAGGCGCACCTCTGAAATACATGCGCCCAGGCCAATCGCGTGTGGAACTTCTCGCGCACCCCTGAAATACACGCACACGCTCCCCCAGGCCAGATCGCGTGTGGAACTTCTTGCGCACCCCGGAAATACACGCGCCCAGGCCATTCGCGTGTGGAACTTCACGCGCACCTCTGATATACACGCACACGCTCCCCCAGGCCAGATCGTGTGTGAAACTTCTCACGCACCCCTGAAATACACACGCCCAGGCTAATCGCGTGTGGAACTTCTCGCGCACCTCTGGAATACACGCGCCCAGGCCAATCGCGTGTGGAACTTCTCGCGCACCTCTGGAATACACGCACACGCTCCCCCAAGCCCGATCCCGTGTGAAAATTCTTGCGCACCTATGTAATACACGCACACGCTCCCCCAGGCCCGATCGCATGTGGGCCTTCTCGCGCGTGTAGGACTTTGGCGCACATTTTTTTCCTGCGCAGGGACGCTACCGCCTGCTTTCGTGTGGCGTACATGTATGGGCCTGTGCGCGTCTTTGGCCGTGCGCTGTTTTTCCCTATTCGATTCCATGAATACGTGTTGTAGGCGAGCGTGTGGGCGTTCTGTGCACTTGCCTCCTGTACTTCCTCCGTGACGCCCACATTTTCACGAGTTGTTCCCCATTCTGCGTGTGACGCCCCGTGTTACGCCTACTTTTGTTATGTGCGCCGCGCTATGTGCGAATTCGCTGTGGCCTTATAGCACAGCGTTCAATGACCTGTGCGCCAGCGTGCGCTGCACACTTTTTCAGCGCACATCCCACATTTTGCGCGTGCATGGACTTCCATGAAGTGATGTGCGATGTTTTCTGTGCAATAATCGCACTTGCACTGCGATAATCGCACTTGCACTGCGATTTTCGCTATTTCACTGCGATTCGCACGTTTTCGCATGCGTGCGCTGTTTTTTCGGCGCACGTTGATTCCATGAATCGGCCTGTATATGTGTTGTCAGGATTGTTTGCTGCATTTCTGTGAAGTACTAACATTTGCAAACACAATAGGTCTGTACTGTGTAAGTAAATGTTGTCAACAATTGGTGGTAATTGAAATAGAATATTCATTGCTACATTTGCATAGCAACTTACACCAACTATATTTGAGAATTTAAATGGTCCAGGTAGTTCTGTATCTAACTGCTTTTTTTGGAGTTTGTCTTCCTTCTTTAAAGAAGTACCTGGTTTACTTTCTCTAATTGATTCTTTTTTGTTTGTGGTACTTGATGAAGTATTAGTTTCTTTTACTCTCTTTGGAGGATTTGCAGTGACGTCCTGTTGCATTTCTGTTTGATTTAGTTTTCTTTTACAATGTTTTAGTTTTTGTGGAATAGAATATGTGTTTAGATGGGGAGTGTATAGGGAGCGAAGTCTATTATATTCTAAAATGCAAGGAATATCAGCGTTTACTTTACTTGCATCAAAGTTGATTAGAAATAGACCGTCAAGTTTACGTAAGCGTGATAGTGCTACGTAGCTCATGCCTTCTTTAAAGACTGTGTTACCAATATCTATCATTGCTTTGTATAGGGTAAGACCTTGTGATTTATGAATCGTGACTGCGTATGCAAGAGTTAGAGAAAATTGTTCTCTGCGTACATACATATATTTGAAGAGAAGGAATCTAGCTGTTGAGCGTCCTACCCGTTTTACTTCTGAAAGTTTGTCAAAGAGTATATTGACAAACTGAATTTTGTTGTCCTGTGGGTATGTTTGAAAGCCAACAACTGTACCCAGTGCTCCATTAACTAGTCCTTGGTCCACATCAAGGTTACATTTAAGCATTACTCTGCAATTTAAGGATAATTTTAACATCTTTTCTAAGCCTGCTGTGTTTGAGATTGATTTTTCTAAATTATTTAGTCTTTTTGTGGCTTGGTCACACATGGGTAGTGTCATACCATGTACATCTAGTTTGTCTGTGGCGCTAATTTCCATTATTGGTTGCATTTCTTTACTTAACACTATTTCATTGAATTTGAAACAGCTTGCAAGAGTTGGCATTAAGGCCATACAATTGACATTTTTGTGGGCTAATTGTTCCATAACATCTGTAGCAGATGCATTATCGCCATAAAGTGCATTAATGTGCCGGGTTTTCAATGTTGCTTCTGCTTCTTTAGAAAGTATACCAACTCTCAAACTTTTTAAAATGTTGGCATAAGTGAGATCTGCAGATTGGCGCATGTTTTCTGTTAATTCTCTGTATTGGAAATGTTGCCAAAGGTTGACATTTCCAATGCTGCCAACAGTTTTACGGCAGAGTTTGTGCCCTAATGTTTTAAAAATAGGTTCACCTTTTACTGGTGTTAATTGAAGCAGATCTCCAAAAACAATAATGTGTTTTCCTGCAAAGAGCCCTTCATAGTCTGTTTTGAGTACTTCTTGTAATCTGAGGTGAATCAAAGCTAACATCAGGTTGGAGACCATGCTCACTTCATCTATTAGTAGCATTTTCATTTGTTTCAATACTCTGCGTAATTCCATTGCAGCTTCTGCAGAAAGTTTGTAATAGTCTAATTTGTTCTGGTGTTCTACTGGTAATAGTAGTAATCGGTGTAATGTAACACCACCTATGTTGTAGGCAGCTAAACCTGTGGGGGCAGTGACAACAGCTGACAGTTTGTTGTTTGTCAATTGTTGAAGGAACTTACTAATGATTTTGATTAGGAATGTTTTGCCAGAACCAGCTTCACCACTGACGTACAGTAGTATAGGTTTATAATTATGGCAGGAACATTCTTTATTTTCATGTTTTACACCATGTGCAATTTGTTTTGTCACTTCTTGAAAAATGCTACTTTGCTCATTGTTTAGTTTTGATTGCAGTATAGTTAAGTCTTCCTTATCTTCATACTGACACATGGTGTTTTCTACTTCTATCATAGCTAATTCTGCCTCATTTGTTATTAGTGGTTCTCCCAGTGGTTCTTGGCTTCCTGTTACAGAAGGTTGACTACTGTCAGGAGTATCCTTATCTAGTTGGGCGTGCTTGGAGTTCTTCTTCATGTTGCTGTTCATTGTGCAACATTGTTTTGTACTGTGTAAAGAGAACATCAGTTATAGTGCTTTCATTTGCTTTGAAAGCATCCTCATATGAGTCATAGTTATCTAGTAATTGTTCTTCTTTTCTCCATGGTTTGAAGAGTTGTAGCAGGGACATGTAATATACTTCTTTATGTTGAGGAGTCTTCAATGACAATTTGATATGATTAATTAAATTTGGTTTAGTGAGTTTAACTAAGCTGCCTTCACAGTCTGTCACTCTATATTTACCTTTTTTTTCATCAGGTTTCATATTATTTTTGTATGTGTAGTTTTGGGCTATTTGGTATAGACACATGTTTTCCAAAGTATTACTTCTGTTTGGGTAGTATGTGTCCAATAAATTGTTTTTTAAAATGTCTTGGCTGTTGGGATCATGTTTGGCTATTGTTTCTATATCTTCATATGATTTTAGAACTCTTTTTCTAGATTTAGCTGGACCAAGACTTAGCCATACTATATTTTCAGATTTACCATACAATGAAGTACCAGTTAAACGATCAGCTGCTTCATAAGATCCACATTCTCTATGGGTGAGCATTTTTATGCCCAAGCTGTATCATTTCTGAGATACTGTTTTATCTGATGACAGGTCATTCCAGAGGTCTTGGAGCTCTGTCTTTTCTGCTTTAGTTAAGTATGCTGTGACATATCGTGCAACTGCAGTAGATTCATCTGCAATGTACTGCACATCTATGTTTGCATTCCATAAGTGGGCAATGATTGCATTATAATCATTGATATATTTTTCTTCTTTTCTTTTTATGTAATATGTATTTTTAGGTGACTTACCTTTAACACTATGTCTAACTGAAGACATGAGGTGGTTTACTTGACCTGTATTTGTAACTGGTCTAGGGAAACCAAATCGGCATTTGGTGTAGTATTTGCCTTTGTTTTTGTATTTGCGACGACAATATTTTCCACATTTGTGTCTTTGAAATTGTAAAATTTGTGCATGAAGATCACTATTTGTGGCTTCTGATGGAATTTCACAAGTGACATATTTTTCAATAAACTGTAAAACAGTGGCATCACTGTCTTGACCAAATTTAGGAGCATCTTTAATCCATAAAAGCATGTGGATATGTGGTGCTCCTCTGGCTTGGTATTCTTTTCTCCAAAAGAAGTGTTGCACTTCTCCAAGGGGAGGAACAGTTTTATTACAAATAAAATGTAGCATAGCAATGAAGCGATGGTGAAAATATCTTGAAACATTAACAGGATCCAAAGAACAAAGTTCTCCAGGTGTTAGAATATCTATGTTTGTCTTGTTTTTATTTGATATGCGTAGGAAATCATGTAAATCTTCCCATGCATATTCTGCACAACTTAATGTAACAAACCAAGTGGGTGGGCCAAGGTTTCTGATCATACAACGTACATCTCCATGACGTCGAAACCAGTACTCTTTAGTACCAAGCATATTTGCTAATAGATTTGTAATATTTGATTGTAAAACCTCATCCTTTTGTTGCACTTTCTCTAATAATTGTGTAGCTGTCATATTTTGAAAGTGTGATCCTGATTTTAATATGTGTGCAACTCCGTAACATAAAGTTGCTAGTTCACTTTCAAAGAGTAGGTGGAATATGTATTCCACATTTTGTCTAAATCTGGGATCTTCAGAATACATCCGTAATGAGCGGTATTCTGAAGCTGTTATTCGAATAGGTCTATCATCATACCTTCCTCTTTTGCCAGTAGGAAAGAGTAGAGGAAAAGCATGTGCTTCTATACTTTTTTCCCATATACTGATTGGCGATCCTTTTGTTTGACGCATTTGGTAAGTTTCTAGTACATCACGTACAGTGTCATTACAGTGCAAAGGTGCATTGTATAATGGTCTAAAGTATTTGATATTGTAGCAGGATCTAGTAGCTCAAATTGACCAGCTTCTTGTGTTTCTTGAATTATTTCAGTTGTATCTTTCAAGTTTTCTTCAATATTAATTTCTTTGTAATATTCATTATTCTCTTTAAGATATTGCAGGGCTTCTCTAACTTTATGTAAATCTACCAGTTGTTGCCATATTTTTTTGTCTTTTGTAGGTACTCCATTTACTAATATAATTAAAGATTGCTGCATTGGACGTTGCACTCCTAGAGTATGCACATGTTCTTTTAGATTTAATGGTAAATAAACTACTTTTCCAGGAATGCCTTTTACCAATTCAGAGGGAGGTAATTTTGCTGTTTTTGGTTGAAGGCTTATTATTGCTTGAAATGGGTGTACTGTTTGAATTATGATGCTCTCATATAAATTAAGTTGTTGTAGAGGTTTTGGTACTGGGTATAATTCCAAATTATTTGTGATAGAACGTGAAGGAGTTTGGTTGTTGTCAAGTTTTGTAGTGCAATAACTGCAAAGTATTAAGGGCTCAGTTATTTCATATTTGTTTTCTGCTAGAAGGTAGAGAGCTAATTCAAACCATTTAGAATCTTCATTGTCTTCTATTTTGTATGATAGGTGCACAGTTTTTGTGTTACTTTTATAAAAAATTCTACGGCAACATACACATACATGGTTTGGTACTTCAGCTGATGTACTTTTAAATTTTAGTATTTCTTTTTTGTATGTGTTTAGCAAAAGGTTGCCATGTGTAGAATTGTTGCTTAATTGGTTTAAAGCTATTTCATTCTGTAAATGGCTTTCACTTCCAAAATATTTTTTCTGGATATAGTGAATTTCTTCAAGTAGGTCTTTTGCTGTACCATGTAGAAGGATGTTATTTAACTTTGCTAGTGCTAAAGCAGGACTTTTAGCATAATACAGTTTATAGACTAGATTTCTTATAGTTGAATGATGTGTTAATATCCTTTTGATATCATGGAAAGTGGTTTTACAAGTAGGTCCTGTAATGCAGGCCAATGAATGTCCTTGTAGTCCTGTGTACTTGCGCACTGGACAGGTATCTATATTTTGCAGTAATTTAATTTTGATTTTGTCTTTGCTTTTTACATATTTATTGAGGAATTGGTGTAAAGATTTGAAACATTGTTTGGGAATGTTACACATTGACGTGCATGGCCATTTGTACACTAGACGTTCTGATTCAGTTGAATGGAGGGGTAATTCTAAGTTTTCGGGGCATATTTTTGTAAGGAGTACTTCTTGTTCCATTATGGTATTATTCACTTTTTCAGAACCTCGACCACTGCTATTTATGGCAATTGTATTTGTTTGCTTTTGTTTGTACGCTTCTTCATTAAAATATGGTCCTGTGCTCGTAGTGTGATTCCATTCACCTCCGCAGATACTTAAGAAGTTCTTTCTGTTGACATTTCGCTTATTGAGAAGTCTTTTTTGTAATTTAGTTATTAGTTTTGTTAGTGGTTTCATTTTGTTTAATAGTAAAATAAATACATTTCTTTTGAGAAGAATTGCACTGTCCATCAATGCTTCTAAGATTAATTTCCTACGATAGGTTTTAAGCTTTGAACCTGATTTCTCTCCTGTTTTTGTAAGATTTTGAAGGACTTTGTGACAGTATATTTTGGCTAAAATACTTTTCTTGGTATGCTTACTTTGCACTATATTAAAATTTGAAGAAGTAGTTTTATCTGTACTGATAGCTGATTTTCTGTTTATTGTTTTTTGGTTTGTTTTACATTTTGATAGAGGAAGCGAAGTTGTTGTACTTGAAACTTCTTGTGTTTCACTAATGATTGTATTAGCTGTTTTGTTTCAACTTTTTTTTACAAATTCTGCTAGAGATGGATGCTTATGTTGGACACCTTTATTTTCATTTGCTCTACTTTTGCGTTGCTTTCTACGGAGTTGTCTTTTGGTAGGCATTCTTTAGGGTCTGTTGAAAAAAATAAAGAAGATATGGGTTGGGGTGTTCTGGAATGTATGTGTGCTGTGTGCATGAGTGTTTGAGTAAGATGATAAAGATGTATGTAATGGTGTGTGATTGTGCATTGGGAACTAAAACTAGTAGGGATAGGTATTCTTGAATTTATGTGTTACTAAACTGGGGTTCAGATGACAAAAAAAAAGTAAGCTAGTGGTGTGGAAAAGTACAAATAGTAAATCTAATATATACAATTAAAACAGTTGTTTGTTCTATAATATGAAAATTGTAGTGGTTCAGTTGGCTAATTTGTGTGTCCAAAAATAGAAATTTGTGGGCCATTCTGGCTGTAAATCGCTGTTTAAGACATGGACATTTTTGGACAAAATGCTACAAAATCTCTATTTTAATAAACCAAAATAGCTCGTATTAATGTTATAGTATATTTGATTAATAATACAAATATTATGGTGATATTTTACTTACTTTTTTTTAAAATTAACAGGTAACTTCTTAGTTTTTCTTTCTTCTTCGAATTCGGCTGCTTCTTTTCAGGAAACTGGTCTTCACTGCAATTGTAAAAGCTTCAAATTAGTAACTTTGTTTGTATATAGCACTGTTTTTAATTTAGATATTGATTTTTTTAATTGAAATCCTCAGTGCCTTCTGTAAAAGCATTAAACTAATTTATTATATTTATTTATTATATATTATATTATATATTATAAATTATAAGATACATTGCATCAGTTCAGTACATATGATATGTTCTTAATGAACAAATTGTATTGAATGACTAACTGTAGCAAAAAAAAAATATCTTTACTATGTCTTGTGAAATTTATAATATATTAGTGAATACCACTATTTCTGTAAGTAAACTGTTCTAGGTAATAGCGCCTCAATGTCATGTCTAATTTAGAGTAATTAAGTAAATAAATAAATAAAAACAAAAAATATGAAATTGTATAAGTATTTTTTATAAAGGTTTAAACATAGATTGTGTTTGCATGCAATTTTGTTTGAATATATGTAGTCTATATATTTCATTTAAAAAATGTTAGTTTAACATGATTTGAGTGTGTGTGTATAAAGAAAGTAAAAAGTATAAAGGTTTATAAGTGATAGTTGATTTTAGGAAAATGAAAAAAGTACAGTAAATTCATTTTACAGATTTTACAAGGTAAAAGTCTGTTTGAAAATGTGTTCATCTCATAGCTCTCAACTCACACGCTTTTGGCGGGTGTCACACGCCTTGTAAAGGGCAGACTCACCCGCCAAGCCTCCTGCACGCCCATTCATTCCAATGGGCGTCTCACCCGCCAAAAACAAAATTGGGTGATTTTACCCGCCTGTAAAACAAAAATGGTTGAGAGCTATGTCATCTACTATACAGAAAATATGCATACCTGAAGTTTGTGTTCATGCATATGGATATGCATGGAGCTGCAAGTAGAAATCTTGAAGACTTGTACAGTATTTCTGGTAGATGCTGCTTGCCAATGATATGACACTTGTACTCAGAGAGATTCAGAGTACATTTGCAGTGCTGATCTATGATGATGCAGTTAGATGTAGAGGTCTTGAATGTGATTGGTGCATGGTCATGTGATTTTTGAGGTACATCCAATGAGGGAATGGCAGAGAGAGTGTAGTGGAAATGGTAGAAGGCCTGTTCATGTTACGATATGTCCGCGGACATGGCGGTAGTTCGCGGACATTGGGAGTTACATCCGGGGATTTTTGGGTTCAGAAGTCATCCAAATGAGAATAAGTACTGAAAGGGATTGGTCAGGAAAGTTTGGTGGGTGTGTTGTGCCAGGAGAGATTTTCTCAGATGCTCTTTTTGCTGAGAGAACAGAAGATAGCTATGGCTGTGTGTTTCAGAAAACAGATTGTTTGGATTTTAGGAGATTCGTGGATACATTGGTTGAAGGTGCATGCAGAAAGCTGTGGAGTAGCTGTAGATCTTGGATTCCCACATGTGGAAGTACACTGGCATGGAGTACGTGGAATGAAGTGGTTGGGCTTGCTACCTCTCTGTGCTACTTTGGAGACAGAGCAACATCCAGACATAATTGTAATTCATTGTGGAGGGAACAGTTTAGGACATGTGACTGGAATTTGTTTGCAATTTGCTATGAAAGAAGGATTTAGGAAGGTTATGGACATGTTTCCTAATTCTCAAGTGATATTTTCACGGATTGCGCAGAGACAAATGTGGCTTTGTTCTTCTTCATTTGGTCCACAAATGGAAAAAGCAAGGCGCAATGTTAATAAGGCTGTTTGTGGCTTTCTAAGAGATTTTGGCATGTCTTCTTTTCACAATGAAAATATTATGTTTTGTAGTACATACATTTTTCGCAGAGATGGAGTCCATCTTACTTATGCTGGCAATCAGATTTTTCTGAGAAATGTACAATATGCATTGCGACCTTTTTTGGAATTACAACAACGATTTTGAAGTAGATGTTAAGCATTTACAATTTTTGACTTACAAACACCACCCAAAGGCTCTTTTCAGAGCCACCACTTCTTTCCACAGAAAATTACAATGTTTGTGATGGAGTAGCAACCCAATTTTTTTAATGTTCGCGAACCGTCCGCGGACTTCTAAAAAATACAAAGAGCCCTGCTTCATTTATTTTCACTTCTATTTTTTTAACTGGGAAAGGCGGCTCTGAAAAGAGCCTTATTTTTTTTTAATTTTTGTAATTTTGTATTTTTTTTGGTTTTTCAGACACGACACACTAGGAGAGGAGGGTAAAGGAGGGTAAAGGGGGGGACACCAACCACATGGATAAGAAAGGGCGAGCTGAGAGAGGAAGATGTAGGGTGGGTTTTATTTGGGTAGTGAGCAGGTCTTCTCGTGCTCTGAGACGATAGTCTCAAAAGCACTCCGAAGTCGCTCCCCCCTGCAGAGTACTGTGTCACAGTACATACATGCAACTGTGACCCAAGAAAGGTAAGGGTCATCAGCATTCTGTATGGCCTGTGAGGCAGCTTGAGAAAGACGCTGTCCCACAGAGGTGGTCCTTGTGGTGACAGGATCAGAAACAGAGAATGAAGTAGAGGAAATCAACCTGCTACGTTCTTCGCAAGTTACAACCCTGCTATGTGGGACTTGTGCCATGGTGAGATATTATTGAAAAATATTATGGATTAACTGAAAATGTACTTTTAAATTGTTCGGGGACACGAACAGTGTCGCATTTCAGGACACACGATGAGCGTGGGCGCGGTCATATGATCTGTTTGCGAACTAGTCTGCGAAGGAAGCGCCTGTCCGCAGGACACCAAGTGCACGGAGATTGGTTAGCGCATGCGCATCGATGTCCTACGGACACTGTTCGGGTTCTGAAGTAATTAAAAGTGCGTCACACGTGAAACGAACATTTCAGGACACCGCGTGTGTTCTTAGAACAGTTTAAACTTGGTAGCGAACAGTAAGGACAGATATAGTTTTCTTCAGGACACGTGTAATTTAGTTTATCTACGAACATTTCAGGACACCAATTGTGTTCTTAGAACAGTTTCAATTGGGTAGCGAACACTACGCACAGGTATAGTGTTCTTCAGGACACCTCCATTTTCGTTTACGTATGAACATTTCAGGACATCAATAGCGTTCTTAGAACAGTTTGAACTTGCTAGCGAACAGTACCGGACAGGTATAGTGTTCTTTAGGACACTTTAAATTTTGTTTGTTTACGAACAATTCAGGACACCGCGTGTGTTCTTAGTACAGTTTCATGTTGCTAGCGAACACTACGAACAGTTGTACTGTTGTTCAGGACACATCATTTTCGTTTATTTACGAACATTTCAGGACAGCAATTGTGTTCTTAGGACAGTTTTAAGTTCATAGCGAACATTACGGACAGATATAGTGTGCTTTAGAACACTTTAATTTTTGTTTCTTTACGAACATTTCAGGACACCACGTGTGTTCTTAGAACAGTTTCAACTTGCTAGCGAACAGTACGAACAGGTGTGGTGTTCTTTAGGACACCTCCATTTTCGTTTATGTACAAACATTTCAGAACACTTGCACTGTCCGTGGACACTTTTATTGTTTTAAAAAAAAAAAACGGAAACTATTCACAATACAATATAAAAATTAAACTTTATTTAACATATATTAATAATTTATGACTGAGAAGGTGAGGCAGAAACAGAAACAAAAACAGGAGAATTTGGGGTTTCAACATGATTGGTATTAGGTGAAGAAGGGATGGAAACGTTTTGGATTATGGAGAGGGTTTGGGGATAATTGACTGGGATATGGTGAGGAGGGACAAGTACATGTGGGGCAATGGTATGACGTTTTTGTTTTAAAATGAAAAGTTTTCAAATTATTAAAATTGGTCTACAATAAATCAATGTTTTCTTGTATGTTGTCAAGCGTGTTTTCCTTAACAGCTTCTTCAGAGGTAGTTTCTATTTTGTTATGCTCAGTACAAAACAAATATATATATGTTAAATGTATACATAATAATAATATTTAAATGGTTTATATTATAAAGTATTTACCATTAGTTTCACTATCTTGTGACATGTCTTCATGTGGGAAATTGTCCTCTAGCCATTCCAGAGTACTAGACATTTCTGTGAGAAAAAAAAAAAGATAATATGTTTTTTAATCTAATACAGAAAGTTTATAAATATATTAGTAAAATGAAGTACACTTACTATTTCTGGTAAGATAAGTCCTATGTATTCAGTGGGTCTGGTCTTGTTCTCAGTTCTGTTGTGTCTGTGAGGTAATTATGTTGGAAGCCAATTTATGTTCTTGTGATATATTCCATTTCAGAACATATTGTATTTAAATGAATGGTTAGTGTGTTACATATATGGGTTACATTTCTTATGTATTACTATATATAATGTGTTTGTGTGCTGCTTTTTGAATTTGTTAAATGTTCCTATATTATGATATAACAATCAAACATACCCCACCACCCCCCCCCACAGTTTTTAGGTAGTGGTAACATTAAATATGTTCGCGGACATCATGTTCATAAGAAGAGATCTAGTCAGTTCCATATGACATGTATATAAAGTCAAAGTCATTATTGTTAAGTTTTGCTACTAAAAAACTATGAAATTCAGTGAAAAACTTTGTTAAAGGGACGTTATGGTTAAATTGCGCTACTAAAAACCTATGAAATTCAGTGAAAAAAACTTTGTTAAAGGGACGTTATGGTTAAGTTGCGCTACTAAAAACCTATGAAATTCAGTGACAAAACTTTGTTAAAGTGATGTCATCAATGTCATTTGTGATGTCATCTTTGATGTCCTGGGTGTTAGTCTTAGCAGTGCACGGTGGTGGCGCGAGTTATGGTTGCTTAGCTTACCATAACTGGCGAATTTCAAAGGTTTTTTGGTTTTACTTGGAACCATAACGTCCCTTTAACAAAGTTTTTTCACTGAATTTCATAGGTTTTTAGTAGCGCAACTTAACCATAACGTCCCTTTAACAAAGTTTTTTCACTGAATATATATATAGTCCAGGGGGACATGTTGAGGCCTTTCAGGATTTGGTGGTTCAGGATCTAAAAAAAATCAGGAAGAAACGGGTGCCTCATAAAACTAATCTTACTTCATCACAACAATGCACTATTGAACGTTTGAGTGCCATGACGGACTGCATTATCAAACCATCAGATAAGCGCATGAATATCGTCCTCATGAATCGTGATGATTATATCAAAGAGGCCAATAGACAACTACTGAACAAGGACTGTTATGCTAAATTACTAAAGGATCCATCTGGAACCATGAGTGACAAATTAGAGCATCTCTTACAGACATGGAAAGAGAAAGACCTGTTGGATGAGGACATTTGTTCTAATCTACATCCGAAGTTCCCAGTTATTCCGACTATTTACTTTCTGCCTAAAGTACACAAGAGCCTTATAAGGCCCCCTAGCACACCAATAGTCACCCTATGTGGTGCCTTGCTAGAAAACACTTTGAGATTCATTGATGAGTCTTTGATGTCCTTTGTTACTACCTTGCCTTCTTATCTTCGTGACACCAAAGATTTTCTCAGTCGTATAGAAGGTATACCATGGGAATCTACTTTTCTATTAACAACACTTGATGTAGTCTCTCTCTACACGTCAATTAGACATTCAGATGGTCTTAAAGCATGTAAACATTTCTTGCATACCAGATCTTTGAATTACCTCCAACATTCTCAAATGATATTGGATGATGATTTCACTTTGTTTAACTAATAATTGTTTTCTTTTCAACAAGCAGTTCTTCAGGCAATTACAAGGTACTGCTATGGGTTCTACATTTTCCCCCTCCTATGCTAATTTGTTGATGGGCTGGTGGGAGAAATTTGTTGTATGGGATCCTAGAAACTGTCACCACACATCCAAGATTGCCCTATGGCTTAGATACATAGATGATTTGTTTATCATTTGGGAAGGAACTAGTGCAGAATGGTTGGATTTTGTCGCAGTACTCAACATCAATGATCTTAATCTGCAGTTCACGGAGAGCCACAGCAAGACTGCTATCACATACTTGGATATTCTTGTTACTGTGGCTCAAGGTGAATTGACCACTTGTCTGTTTAGAAAACCTACTGGTTCTAATATCCCTCTTCACGCCAAGAGTAATCACCCTACAGCTTTAAAATGGAGTATCCCCTATGGGGAGTTCATTCGCATACGCAGAAACTGTTCCAAGATCGAAACATTTGATTGCGAATGTACCCTCATGGCCAACAAATTTAAGCAACGGGGTTACCCCAAAAAAGTGTTGGAGAGAGCCTTCCATAAAGCTAGAGCGATTGATCGCTCTCTACTTTTGTCAGCTGACATCCCTGAACATAGAACCACAGACACCAGTGAGACACGTCTTATCTTGACTTATGGTGAGGGCGCCCACAAGATTCGACAAGTCATGCAACGTCATTGGCATATCCGTAAATCAGATGAGCATTTAAATACTATTTTGGGAGATCGCATTAATATTGCTTTTCGCAGATCTACCTCATTTAGGGATACCTTAGTTCCCAGCTTTATGAGGCCTATTGACAATGCATTGACCGATGGTTGGTTAAACACCAAACCACAAGGCTTTCATAAGTGTTCCAAATGTAAAGCCTGCACTTATGCAGTCAACAAGACGTGTTATATACATCCTATCCTGGGTAACAATGTTCAAATCGCATCCAGAATCACTTGCGATACAGAATTTGTGGTCTATGTTTTGAATTGCCCTTGCAATATGTGGTATGTGGGCAGTACAAAGGGTAAATTGAAGCTGAGAATGCTGCAACACATAAGAGCCATAAGAAATGTTGATCCCAACTATCCGATGGCTCTGCATTTTCAGTCTCAACATGAAGGTAAATTGGAGGGCTTTTCCTTCTTTGGTATTCGGACAGTGCCTAAATCACCCAGAGGTGGTAACCGGGAGTTAATATTGAGACAACTGGAAACTAGGTCCATTCTCGACCTTGAAACAAAAAAACCCAGGGGCCACAATCTTGATGAAGAGTTATATACGTTTGTAGGTACCAATTAAGTATACTTTGTGAATTTTCTTGCACCTTTATGCAATACTAGGTACCTGCAATGTTCAAGAGTGACCCCTTGTGTGTTTAATATTTGAATACTTTTCCATTCCAGTCCACACTCTTATGTATTAATGTACATTAACTCTTCTTTCTTCTTCTCTTTTATTGATGCATTTTACAGGTTCTTTCTCCAAATGATTGTGAAGCATATCTTGCATATGATTGTTTTTAACATGATTTTTAGGAGGGTATTTTCCATTGATATCTATCACTTTGATCAATATTTTTGTATAGCTTGGTTTTAGGCTTCTCAATTGCTTTTTTACTCTGTCCCCATATCTTGATTTTTTGTCTCGCATTGTCTCATTGTCGATTGATTATTTGTAGCTTGGTATGTAGTCTTTTTAAGGTAATAATTTCCCAGTGATGTTATTTTCCTTGCTGGGCTCATCGAGCGGAAAGGGTCTTGAGGATTTTTTTATAGGGAATAGTTTACCATTCATGGTAGGTCATTTTAAGTAAAGTTTTTTGCACTTGCACTTTATTGGGGATACATTTGTTGTCTACTTTACAGCCGTCCATGGATTCACGTTTTTCTGTTGTTCCAGTCGCATTGTTATTTTATCTATTTGTGAGATATATGTATTTATTGACTTTCATTCTTTTATCTATTTGATTGTTAAATCGTATTATGTGACTTAGTATATGCACCACACATTTAGGAACATATTTGTGCATCCATGGACGTAGAGCACTGTGCATTTTATCATTGCTGTTGTCTGGACTCTTCTCTCCTTTTAACTTTTTCCCTATTTTGCTGCTAAATATTATGCATTTTAACAACTGCTGCTATTGCACTAAGCACTTTAAATTTGCTGCTAAAGCACTTAGCACTTTTTGCTAAAGCACTAAGCACTTTATATTGTCTCAAGACTGCATTATTATGTTCGATTTGTATTACACCTCGCATATGTATGCGTAAACTTAGACCTACATGACTATATATCTTTGTTTATTCGAGACTAACGTGAGACACTTAGAATGGCTACATTTTGTCTAGTAAACACATCATGTTGTGGGGCTGCTTGGACACCGTTGAGGTAATGGCTGTTTCAGACGTTATAACGTGGACAGACCTACAAGGCAGGGCTCGTCATATTTGGCGGTTGCCCTAGAATGGTATTATTTTTTTACTTTATTTTTATCTTGGGTACCAACCTTTGTTGACAGACATATCATTGGAAAACACACGTTTATTTTGAACGATGTGTATTTATATCTATTTATATATCCTTTTTTATATATATTTTTTCCTTAGACACTCGTTATGTACCTGAGGTTTTCTTTTTGCCATTTTTCTTTTTGCCATTTTCCTCCACAGTCCTCGCAGCCAGCACATCTGTGCAATTGTTGCTATATTCTTCATCATATAATATTTGGTTGGTGTATTGACACCAACGATGTGTTTTTATTTTATTTTTTTATTTTATTTTATTTTATTTAATACACTGCATGTTGCAGTGCTTTAAATGTTCTAAGATGGCTGCCATGTGTTCATCAATTTGTACCACCTCGTGAATGGGGACATTCTATGCACTTGTATCATAGAGGTTTTTAAAGCATATATAAGAAGTCCTTCTTCCATGAAACACCCTACCTACGTGAACAAGCGGTCAGTGTACCGCGAAACGCGTCATTTTGTATCCAGGCTTTCCCTTTTTGCTGCACCTTTTTATCAATAAAGAAACATTTGTGCTGCCTTGACTTGCTGTCATGCCTTTTCCTTGCTGAGACTGGATTTCGTTTCTCAGCTGCTCTTGGGAGTGCAATCCATCGAATCTTGCCGTTTTAGGGCATTTTTTCTTTTTTTGAAAATATATATATATATATATATTTATATATATATATAAAACATGAAAATTCCTTGAAAGAAATGTTGGGGTGTATTGTATAACAGAGCTGCAAGTTGACTGAAGGTTTCCTAGCAATCTGTTATTAGTTAAATTAACGCTATTGTGTCTACAAATGATAGACATTTAAAACTGGATGTTTTATTTGGATATCAATACATTTTTGTGTCTGTGAGTAAAGCAGAAACGACTTGGTTGACATTTCTCTGTGATTTCAATTTTATTTTGGAACAGATGAAGGTGGGGTTAGGGAAGAGTTCCATCTGTTTTGTAAATATTGTTTCCTAACCAAAGACAAAAACATACCTCAAACATTTCATTGAAAAAAATATTTACCACTCTAATTAATAAGAATGACTACTGGATGTTCTCTGTTTGTCACAGAAAGTAACTTTGAAAAAAACCTGGCACCATGTAATTCTTCTCATACCAAAGCAATTAATTTTGAATGTAATATATCATCAACCACGTGTGAAAGTTCTACAGCATTCAGAGTTGCATTGCACTCTTTACTCATTGAGAGAAACCCTCTCAAAAATGGCTGCTGCACCCTGCAGCATCGTAATTTCTTTGCCTTGCAGCATGATGCTGCAGTGATTGGCTCACCCGCCCTCATAGCACCAAAGGTACACGACCAGGCCCGACATTCACGATCTTCACAGCAAGTTTCCAGGAAGCTGTGGAAGCAGCCTCCCACACACCGCTGAAGGAAGGCGTGGCCAGAGCCACTGATGACCCCCTTGGAATACAACTAGGTAAGCCCATCTGGGCTGATAGCAGGTTGACCGCCATCCTTTTGATTGATAAAGCAATAAATATCTTTTGAATCTGCAACATAATATCGCTGCATTTCAGTGCACACTTTAGTAGTATTGAAAGTTTTACCGTATTCAGAGTCGCATTCCACTCTTTGCTCATTGAGAGAAATCCTCTCAAAAATGCCTACCGCGCCCTCCAGCATTGTAATTTCTTCACCTTGCAGCATGATGCTGCTGTGATTGGCTCACCCACCTGCACAAACAGGCCTATCAGTGAGCAGGCAAGCATACTCCGACCCCCATGAAAGACCCAGGTTCGAGGCCCCTGTCTGTGCATGTCCATGCCCCATGCATCATTTGCCTGCAGCTACAACAATTAAACACAAGTAAGGTACCAGCAATATATCCTGCCCTGTGCCTCCTCTACAGAGGCACAAGCCCGCACCAATTGCTCAGGCCCCACGCATCCAATTTACCCCAACCTAGCCCTTTAAAGTAAGCATTAGAAGCCCTTCCCATTTTGCCTCATCACGACAGAGACTGCCTATCCCCCTGTCCTTCGATCTGTTCTCCGATGCACACATGTATTGAGATCTACTACCTGCTTAGAGCCACACATCTACGATCTACCAGAGCAACCACTGCTGACTTCCCCGCCCAAATCCTATGTCATATTCCCCCCATTTCCTGACATCAACCAGAGTGTAACTCTCCCATTGGGATCTAGAACTGTGCACCTCCCCCACACCATTGAATATGTGTGTTCAAACCAAAACTGATCTCCGCTCCTCCTTTCAGTGTTCTACTAAAGCCTAATAGTCCACAAACCTAACCACTGCTATCTGTGTGCGCTACACTGTAGTACAGCTCTAGCATTGCACTGCCTGCACACACAATTGCTTAGTTGTTCCATCGTTGTTGCTCACTTACCTAGTTCCGGCACCTCTAACTTGAAATGCAACATCACTTTGCTCATTTATTGCCTCTGTGCCCAAGTGTTTAACTGTTCCAGTGCTGCTGCTCATGTACTGCCGGCACCCCCAACGGTTGAACAGTGACATGGCTGTGCTCATTTATTGCCTACAGGCCTAAATTGCTGCTGCTCATTTACTGCTGGCACCCCTAAATGTTTAATTGCTGCACTGCTAGAATCCCATATCTAATTGCCCTTATCTGATTGCATTCATATGCAATCACCCCATAGCTATTTGAATCACGTTCCTCTCTCCTTATGCTACACAGGACACAAATTTAGTTGTGCTCATGCTTAGCGTCCCATCTCTCCCTCCCGCATCACTTAGGCCATTGCCAACCTAAATCCTCTCCTGACCTAGAAAGTTCACCAAACAGCATAAGTATAGCCGTTCAACTAGTCTGCTTCCAAACCTAGCATCAACTACGCAGTACCACCCTCGGTGAGTCCTGACATAGGACACACAACTTCAGCATACTTGCCTTAGGCCTGTACCCCTGCCTGATCCGGACGTGCTTAGTCAAAGCCTCACACACCAAACCAGAACAGAATGGTGTATGCTTAAAATGGAATTTCCCATAACTCTATCATTGCTCCCTGCTACAACAAGTAAATTGTACCTAATCCCAATCATAACCACTACCCTTCCCTCCAGTCTACAGAGACTGTAAATGGCATCCACACTCCCTAATTCACACAATATTCCTCCAACTCACTTCCTACCAAAGGCACCCCCTTTCATGCCACTGTGGACCTTTGACGGAACCACCCCAGACCACCTTGAGCCACCTAACATACCATACACTCACTCAGTCCCATGTACTACGATTCTGAGCAACAAACGCCTAACCTCCCACCTTCAATCCCTATGCCAAAAAGGCCCTATCGCTTATTCTGCCCTCCACGGACAGAAACCAATCATCCTCACATAGAAACCAGACACTCTCCTCTTCGGATCATGAACATGCTGTCAGAACGGTGCAGTACCTCAGAGGCTGCTAAAACCCCATTAGACCAACCTTCCCACATCAACGAAAAGCCATAGAAATTGAAACCTTCAAGAACAAACATTAAGGACACTGACCCTGCTGACACCACGACACACCTGAAAGGAGCCCTTATCAATGCTAGATCTCTCCCTGCTAACTCCCTAGACATTGCAGTCCTCATTAAGATCAACGACCTAGACATTCTGGCTATAACGGAAATGTGGTTACACTCTGCATCAGGACCTGCCCTATCCCTGGCCCTCCCGGAAGGATATACCATCTACAGGAAAGAAAGATATATCTCTAAAAGAGGAGGAGTGGCTCTCCTCGCAAAAAACACTATCAATCTAAGGAAATCCAGAGACCATATCTTCCCATCTGGTGAAGTAATCACACTGAAAATCACCCTCACTTCCACTTGCACCTTCACTCTCCACATCGTCTACAAACCTCCAGGCCCATTATCCTCCTTTGAAGATTATATTACCTCACTTCTAGCATCCAACACAAAGCCTCTTTCGAAAATGATAATTCTGGGTGACTTCAACCTAGGTCTGAAGGACCCCCTAGACACTCAAGCATGTCTCCTTGCCAACACGATGGAAGCCCAAGGCTTCACACACTGTATCTCCCTTTCGAATCACGAAAAAGGACGCACATTAGATTGGCTAGCCAATACCAATTGTGTCACCTATATACTAGCTTGTCCATGGTCTGACCACAACGTCATTCTCTTCTCTACTGCAATAACCACCAAACCGGCCAAACCTACTCAACTCCCATCCCAGCTAGCACTCCCCACCCCCACTCGGATCTCACATCCTTACAACCAAACTATCCTGGCGGCCATCATCAAAGTATCTCCTTTAAGTGCCCAGAAAAAAAAAAAACAAAAGCACAAGCTAATCCCTGGAATACAGCAAACCTAAAAACCCTGCACTTAGCTAAAAGGTCAGCCAAATGCACTGTAAAAAAAACACCTTCCATTGCAAATAAGGCTCACTTCCATGCCCTATCCAATGAATACAAGGAAGCAACCATTAAAGCGAAAGGGGATTCTTACAACCAGAGAGTTGAGAATGCCCGATTTGGCTCTAGAGATCTTTTCGCCATAATTTGCGAGTTGGAATTGCCGGCCCCAACCCCTGACCACTGTGCCAAGGACCAGCAATTGTATTCCAACATCCAAAATGCCCTTACCAACAAAATCACTTTTCTCCAAAACAAAATTGAAGCTAAGAAAATTAAACTTAACTATGACTCTCCCCAGCAGACGCCCCCACCACCTTGCAGCAAGTCGCACACAAATTTGCATTTACACCCCTGAATACTACAGAAACTATCAAAATCATCAAAGGATTGAGGCCATCAAGATGTCATGGTGACATTTGTCCTGACACCTTCATTATCACCCTGATCTACAGTTAATTTGCCTCCAGCAAAGTGCCTGATGATCTAAAAGAAGCCTGGGCACTCCTGTTGCTTAAAAAAACATTGCTGGAACCCAACATCCCAACCAACTTCTGAACTATCACCATGGTGCCATTTCTACTAAGAATTCTAGACCATGTAGCCTATCTACAGATATGCAAATTCTTGGAATCCAATAACTGTCTATGCTTTAGACAGTGTATCTGCAGAATTTGATCTGGTAAACCACACCATTTTATTCCAACATCTGCCAGCTGCCGCCCAATTCTCATCAAAAGCCATAAAGTGGATTGAATCTTTTCTCTTCAACCATATGATGAGGGTCTTCTCCACCTCCTCAGCAGCCACTCCAGCCCCACTCTCCTGTGGCGTACCCCAAAGGTCTAGTGTATTGCCTACATTATACGATATATGATAGGTTATTTATAATGCCCTTAATACCCAGAGGTTTCTAAGCGTAGACCAGGAGATTGAACCTGTGGCGCTCCATGTCGTCTTGCATCCAAGGGGAGTAAGTTGCCCCTGAGCTATCCTCCCACGACAATGTATTCACCAAGCCTCTTTTTGTCGGTCTAGACAAATTGGGTGTCATGTATACTAATTATGCGGATGACACCCAAATACTCCTACCTATCACGGGCTCCTATGACACAGACTCAAACACCCTTAACAAAATATACTTCACCATCAAAGCATGGATAAAACAAGCTATGTCTCAATGATGCGAAAACTGAATTACTCATCATAGGCAGCCAATCCAAACTGAACAAACTACCACAACTCTACATATCCTTCAACATTGATGGCAATAAATCAACGTTTCCAAGGAGATAAAAACCTTAGGTGTCTACATTGACTCAGCACTTACCTAAACAAGGCAAGTAAATGCAACAGTCTCTTCAGCAGCCTACACCTCCAAACTAATCAGAGCTAGCAGACCTTCCTTTCCTCTGACAACTGCAACATGCTGGCAAGAGCACTGGCAAGATCACTGATCCTTTCCTGGATCGACTACTGTAATTCCCTCTTTGCAGGATCCAATGCCAGAAACATTAGCAAATTACAAGTTGTGCAAAACAATGCGACCAGAGCAGCACTCAACATACCCAAACATGAACACATCTAGTCAACTAGACGCAACATCCGGTCGCTCCCAGTACGAGACAGAATTAAATTCAAAGTCCTAAATTCAAAGTCCTCTCACTCACACATGTTTCTCTAACAGTGCCCCTGCATTACTCACCAATCAAATTTCAAAGCCCAATCCAACAGACCCACCCAGTCCACCTATGCCAGCCTAATCTCTATACCCAGACTTAGATGACAGCATGCTGGTGGCTCTAGTTTCCTAGTGACCTATGGAACTCCCTGCCTTTAACACTTAGGACAGACACATCACTATGGTCCTTCTGCAAAGGCTTTAAAACCTGGCCTGTAGCTAACTGTCACTTAGCATAGAATAATCATATATAGACCACAATGACACCGCCTGATTCACTGTCTTCACATCTGATATGCTATATTCCACCTGCCTCCTGCACCATTCTACAAGTAATTCCTGCAAATCATGTAACAAAGTATTGCTGCAGAATATGCGTAAATAATGTAAGATAGAACTGTTATCAGTTCCTCTTGGTTGAACCATATGTCTGTAACCATACCATGTAAACTTCGAAAGTAACCAATCTCGTAAGAAAAAACATACCTCTGGGTTACGTGTGCTTTAAAAATACCTAAATAAATACATAAATCAAAAATTACATGAGTCACCCCCAGCCACACCAACAGGTTTACCTTCACACATTCCATCTTTATTTTGTCACAGATCTTAGGTAAATTGATGATAGTTTGTATGTGTTCTGAGTGTTCATGTCATCAAAAATTATGTCACTTTGACCCTGTTAAGAATTGGGTGATTTGAATGAGTTTACTGTGTTCTGATATTGCAGAGAAGAGAGTGAACATGTGGCTGCTGTCTTTTGAATGTGAGAACTTTATTAATCTTTCTATGCCAGTGTTTTCTTAGGGGTTTATTAAGCAACATTTTGAATTGTACTGCCATTGTAATGTGAGTTTGAACAGCAAGGTGCTGCTTTCTACTTGTGTTTTTGGAAGAACTATGATGAAGCTCAAAGTTTGTCAGTGGGTAGTGTGGGTATTGCTGCTATTTTATTTTGGAAAGTGAATCTTTGTGGGTACTATTTTGATGCATAAGATGTAAGGTACTGGCTGTGAAAGTATTGTGTAATTGATTTTCAATGTGGAGAAGCTAGGAAAGATTTGTGCAGTCTGATCTAGATATGTGTAGTATTTGTATTTGTATTTATTTTATTTATAAAGTGCGGCCAGGCCCAGGGGCATACGGGCGCATAAGTTAGATCTGGTTACAGTTGCAATTGAAAGCAGTCAACAGAATGTCATAACTGCCTATGTGGGTTGTTGGATTTCGTGATACATATTAGTGTATTTATACATACTGCTTAGAGTATATAACAAAACTCTGTCTTTTTAAAAATCGGTGTGTATTGAAGTCATATGTGAAATTCAATGTAAAATTAGGCTGAATCCTTGCATTATTGTAAACAATATTATATATTCCATTTTTTAGATATGTCTTTTTACTGTGAAATATGTTATGATTCATATAGTAGTCATGAAATATATTGTCTTGGTAAATAGTTTATAATGTTTCTTAAACTGAAATAATTTGGTCTGTCGTCTCAATGTTATTTTATGCATAGTGGTTAGTATTTCAGGAATCAGTGTGTGTGTTCCAAATTAAATAAAATTGAATATTTGTTTTAGTATAAAAGAGGAATTTGAGTCATTGTATTACTGTGAATTGTTAATATACTGCTCCTGTCTGCCTTTCTTTATTGAGTCTGAATGACTGTGCTATTTTTGTGGTGTTTGATAACTGTATTTTGTCATCTAAGAAGAGCAGTTAGTGTGAGGTGTTGTATTTTCTGTGATAACATGGTGCACATTTTAAGTTGTAATCTATTAGACACATGAAAAGTACTTGCTAGTATATGTGGAGAAGGGCATGGACAACATGAGCATGCATGTATCAAAAGTGAAAGTATAAGGTGTGCATTCTTTTATACATATAGTAACAATATATTACCATATTCTTAAATGTCAATGTATGTATAGACAGCCAATTAACAAATGAATACATGGTACATCAGAAAGTAATCATGTATTGTACAATGTGGGTTGATAGGTGGTGCCTTTGTCTGTGTATGAATGTTTAGAACAGAAAAGTACCACAATGGGTAAACAACATTACATTGCATTGAAATATGGGCAATAGCCAATAGAGATACTAGTGCAGTGTTGGGGTTTTGAATTTTTTTATTCTGTCCGTTAGAATTTTGCTATATGGTCTCATTTCCATGATGATGTTCTTCCATTCGTCTTAGCATGTTAACAGTCCCATTAAAATGTACAATATACCAAGTGAGCCAACAAGCCCATGTTTACAAATAAAAGTGAACACTCAAACACAAACCTTTTGTAAAAGGTCATTTTAGAGCACACCCATTTCGATATATTACCAAGTAAAGCAGTGACAGCAGCTCATGCTACTTGTGCTTTGCAGAAAAATTGATATATATAAATATAAAAAAGATAAAGTGTGTACAGATGACATGGGAAGGTACTAAGTAGTATCCATGAGTATGTATATGGATACTTTATTCTAGCCCATCCTCTCTCTTCTTCCATGTTAACTAGTTTAGAATGGGATGTTGATATGACCTTTCACAATTATGAAAAGCAATACACATTTCAGATAATACATTGTAGTGACTACAAGTGAACATGCATGATACTATGAGGGCAATTAGAGTAGAGTACACTTTATTGATGCCTCAGCTGCATATATCTTTCTGTGAGATGTAAATTATGTCTTTTATAGATAGATATGCATGAACATACGTTATATGACAGCAATGTGATGTGCATTTTCATGTAGATGATGTACCATTCTCCTCAGTTGGAGTTATACACTGAGCATGCTGAATTGAAATGGTATTACAAAGGTATCTAATGCTATGTATTTAGCATCTCTACCATGGTTCCTAATGGGATGAATTCTACAGGTGCACTTTGGGTGAATATTCTGTCTGACTGGGAATGCTACATGATGAACGGTCATGCAAATGGAGATCGTTTTTGTAAGGTAACCTGGACGATGGGCAAGAAAGCAGCAGTTCTGGATTACATATTTGTTAGCCAAACTTTGATTGCAAATGTTCGACAATTAAGTGTACTAGGCAGGAATTACAATGACCACACTCAAGTGGTGCTCGGATTGTCTTACCCATGCACTTTGCACCACAAGTCTTTGGTTGGGGACCTTCATATAAACACCAGTGGAAATAGACTAAGATGGTCCCAAAAGAATATTGACAACACACGTATTTCCATGATAGAGTTAGACGTCATTGAGCTGGAGATTCTGGCTAACATGTCTGCGGATGAGGTTGAGACATGGATTAAAGAATGGTCCTCGCAATTTGCCACTGGCAAAAGTTCCACAATTTACATGCCTAACAGTAATCATCCATCGTCATCACTATGACCGTGTAATTAGAGATGAGAAAAGAAAAATTAAGAAACTGAAGCGAATACTTCTGGAACTAGTGCCCAATTGCTAAAATCCATCAAAAAGAAATAATCAAAATGGGTCAAATGGTGGCACTATAAACAAAAACAGGTGCAGTGGCAGACACTTGTAGTAACAGCTTCCGGTGGTCCACCAAGAAAACTGAGGCAATCAAAAAACAAATGTGGAATTCTTAAAGCTAGTATGCTAACTGCTTCCATAAGTGCTCAAAAATGGTCTGACTACCAAAGCTCTGTGTTCTCATTTAAACGAGATCAGCAGGTGACTGACCCTGTAGCTACAGAATTTCAAATGTATGTTGGCAAAGAGGAGATAAAGTCCCTAATACCTGGCCTAAAAGACCCCAAAGCACCCGGACCAAATGGCATGGCCAGCATGGTGTTGAAAAGTTATCCTGAAAGTTAGTCTAATATTTTTTCGATATTGATTAACAAAGTGTGCGCAAGTGGTGTAATTCCCAATTCTTGCAAGTGCTCCCTGATGATTCCGGTATACAAAAAAGGTAGGCGTGAAAATCCTGCCAATTACCGACTATTGGCCCTTCAAGGAAATCATTTGCCTCCCTGACCTTGAAACGTCTTGTAAAAAGGCTCAATATCAATAATATCATGGAAAAATTCCAGGTTGGTTTCAGGGCCGGTTCCAGTACTGCACATTGCATAAGATGGATAGATTTGCTTACAAAACAAGCTAAGTTTAAGGGCAGCCCCTATCTGTTCACAGTGATGGTGGACTTCAGAACCACATTTGACTCAGTTGTACATGGTAAATTGTTGCAAAAAATGGAGGCTTATGGGTGCCCAGATCATCTTCTGCGTGTGGTGCATGGTCAGTATTCTCAAACTACACACATGTGAGGTTGGATGGTGGTGGCGCATTTACACAGCCTGTTCCTATCAACATAGGAGTGAAGCAGGGCTGTGTTTTTGCACCACTACTTTTCATCTACCTGGCAGAATTATCTGCTAGACTGTCGAAGGTAGAAAATTGCTCTCCTATGGTAAATGGAATTAAGGTCATATGTTTATCTTGCGCTGATGACATCTTAATATGTCACCATACATTCTCAGGCCTGAAAAGAAGTATGTTGATGTGACAGATATACGCTGATGAGAACGTTCTGGCCATAAATCATGACAATACCAAACTGATAATATACTCCCACAAAAAAAAAACTGTCCCTAGACTGGTGTACCTGAATATGTACGTTGTGCAAGTATGTGGTTACAAATATCTGGGTATACAGTTAACAGTAAAAAGTGACTATGATGAATGTATTGTGGACAAGAAGAGAAAGGCATTGTCCCTTAATGCCACGAGTGTGAGGTGATCAAAAGTGTACGCTAGTTTCACCCTCTGAGGAACTCTGACATTATACAAACAATGTTTTTGTGGCACTTTTGTATATGATTTGGATGCATTGTGCATGCGCGACATTTCTTGGTTAAAAATCATTGAAGGTAAGTCCTGGCAAAGTGTACTTGGTTTACGACCCAGTGAGCCCATTGAACTTCTGAACTGGAACTTGGTTTTCTTTCCCTCCCCTCTATGGCTATCAAACGTTGTTGTCTGCTATACATAAAGGTGAGGTCTAATTCTGTAGGCCCTCTCCTTGCTTTGTTGGGAGAGAAATACGGTTGTAACAGGCTGCATTTAAGAGCTTAGTACATCAAACTTGTGTTGACATAAAATGGAAGCCAACCTAGAGCTGCAACTATAACGAGTTGCAAAAAAGCTTTGTGTCTAACTGAAAAAATGGTATTGGTCCAACAATTATACACAATTAGCCAATATAAAAAGCTACAAGGAATTGTGTAAACTGGTGCAAACCTATAGTGCTCTCCATAAATACTTATTGTTATGTCCCTCACCTGGCCTGTGGAGGTTTATCCTGCTATTGAGAATCAACAAGCTTTCTGTATTGGCATGTAAAGGACATGAACTGTGAATAGCTAGGGAGAACAGAATATGCTGTATGTGCAAACTAGATGGGAAATTGGAAACGACTCAACATGTTTTAACTGAATGCTGTAAAAACAACTCACTGTACATGTCCAGGCTAGGAAACTTAGTACAGGATTATGATTATATTATGAGCGACTCATTTTGGGGGAGCTGCTTAAATACATCTATATAGTCTTGGAACATTGCACTTTATTCTGTCTGGCTGAGAATCTAAAGGCTGTTATAGAACTTTAAATGAAGTCTGCTGCATCAATACCTTATGACGTATCTTATTAGTATAGGATTTGTGTTTTAATTCATTTTATAGTGTATATTGTGGATTATGCATGTTTATAAAAAGTGGTAAATTAATTTTAAATAATGTAGTGTATTTAAAAATACTCTTAGTTTATGTTGTTCTTTTATTGTTGTGAACATTTGTAAGAACTATAACACAATACAGATAAATACAGTAAAGGTATCATGTGATTTTTTTAATGATATGCATGCATCTAAATCATGAAAAATAATACAGTGGATATGTATGTGCAATAATCTGATCATTGAAAGTCTCACAATGGATTGTAGGGGTGGAGTTGGTCACATTTAAAATGAGTGCTGGGGCAAGGAAGAGGGATGTTGATGTAATGATCAACATGAACATCATCTGTGATCATGTATTATGAACTGAGACTTTTCTAGAAAGAATGCATGCACATGTGCTATTTGGCGATTTTGTTGGAAGGCGCACAGAAAAAATTCTTTTTTTACTGTGTACATGTATTGCATTGTGCATTGATTATCATATGAGCTGATATCGATGTTGTTTGGAGCAGACTTTCATGACAAACACGTCTTAAAATGTAGACAAACAAATTAAAAGCTGATAAAAACTATGGATGAAAGACAATATTAGTGATCATCTTTAATGAATTGCTATCTGGAAAGCCCTGGCTGTTTTGATATTTATTAAATAATAGAATGATGCAGGTAGTTCCATTTCTGAAAGGTTAATCTGCTAATCAGATACCCCTTCCGTAAACTCCATGCCAAAAGCATATTGTGTATCTGAGTCCTGCTGCACAAGTATTCTGATTTTCAGCTCCTGCTCTACCAGTAGCACAAAGCAGGTTCAGAGGTCTAAGTTGCCAATTTGATAGCTGCTGTGACAGCCAAGTCTCTGCCGTGCAGGTGCTGCATTTAAGATATGCACACATGTACCAACGCTATGATGATCATAAATATTCCATGATGGTAGCAGGATACATTCTTATACTAATATTAGGGAATAGTGCATGGCATTGCAGCCACATCCAATTTGATATCACACATGGGTCAGCTCCTGTGAGCCAAGGTCAGATGTGAAAGGTGATTTGTATTTTGACCAGACGGGTTGAGGCTGTCAAATAACAGTCCAGGAGTCTGAATGGCAATGCCTCCACTTTGACCTCCTTGTGAGGGTAGTTAACACCCTCTACCAGGGGCCCTGGGATACAGCAGGCAGCTGTCATGGGCCCAGGCATCAAAGGAGTACACCCATTCAAAGGTAGTACCCTCACCAAAGGGGGCTGAATATTAAAAGGACCTTTGATTTTATTGAGAAGGGAAGTGTGTAGTATAGCCAGAAGGAGATATATATACACATTTTGGAAATGTCTGCCATTGTGTTTCTCTCTGCCTCTCTTTCTCTTCCCTGTCCCCACCACTTCCTGTAGTACAATGCATTATGGGTGTGTTATTAGAAGGGCAAAATCCACTCATTTGAAGAGCAGGGACTGGACCCCTAAGCAGGCTAGCATTAGTCCAATCGCGTGTGGACCTTACAGTGAATGGGTCGGACATCACTTCTTTGAATGAGCATTTGGACTCCAATCTGGAAAGAATATTTTGTTGGACACTACTGGGAGAGCAGTCCTTTCCTGAGTACTCCAGTTGTGAGATGAAGCAGGTGTTCTAAGGCAGAGGTGAGCTCTGTCCCCTAACCATCACCAGGGACCATTGGGGTGAAACTCCCTCTCTGCCAGCCACAGTGGTACCCAGGACCTCACTGTGCTGAAGGGCACCTGCAGTTGCATGCCAGCATCTCCCATGTTTTGGGACCAAGAACAAGGACCCATCTTGTTTCTGAGTCCCTGAAGTAGAACTCACAGCAAACTGAGAAGTGGCCTGCTGCTGAATCAAGACCTGTGTCTCAGCCAGCCACAGCAGCAACCAGTATTTCAACATGTTGAAGGACCCCTGCAGTTGTGTACCAGCCTCTGTAATGTTTAGGAGCACAAGAAAAGGACTTATCTTGACCATGATCCCCTGGGCTGGAACTCACAGCACCCTGAGAGCCAAGACAGCAGGGTTCCTAGTGTTTTTAACCATTTAACTGCTTGGGGCTGTGTTTCCAGAACTGTTTGACACATTTCAACCATCAGGAGCCTCTATTGTTGCCTTTTATACTCTCCTTATGTTTGCATATGTGCAAGAAGTCTAATTTGGCACTGCTTGACCATCAAGAACTGCACACAAATACTATTGACTGCTAACTGCCCCTTGACCCAACTTTGGGACCTAGAGGCTAGATATGTCATTTTAATCCCTGTTTGCATGCTCAAGACATATATTTTAGAACATTGTGGTCATTTATTGCCCTTTCTCCCCTTCCGCATTACCCATAGCACTGCATCTTTTCTATCTGTGCATATTTGCGGTTCTTTCTGCAGGTGTGGGTTACTACAGTGTTTTCTATTAAGAAGTTATTGTACATGGTGCGTTTCATTAAAGTGTTTACTTTTATAGAACCTTGATTGAACATTCCTTTATTTTGGACTGTTATACTTTGCTCCTTTGGTTGCTACTGAGCCACATTCACACCCCTCTTGAGAGTATAGCCTTCCCTGTTTTACCTTTATGATTGTTTTGGCTCACAGTTTGTAGAAGTTTTATGGCTGAGTGTACGTTTTGGGCTTTATTCATCTGTATTTGTATTTGTATTTGTATTTTGTTTATTTGTTTAGCGTGCCTGGCCCAAAGGCATCTGGGCGAATATCTGAGGTTACAAATGTTACAGTGACACAGTGTACATCAAAAACAGTTAGGCATCGACAAAGGAGATGCATACAGAATACTATAGAGCTAAATACATACATATTATAGTGAACATACATTAGCACATACATTGAGAAAGGTGGAGGCTGTCATTATGTGTTGGAGTTAAGACCGATGAGACCTGTGGTTGGCGTATCTCGATCAATAAGCCACAATTTGGCTTTACTTTTGAAAGAGTGGAAGGAGGGTTCTGATCAAAGTAAGTTGGGAAGTGATTCCCATAATTTGGAAGAAAGGACCGGGAAACTGGCCCCACAAGCGTTTTGAAGCTTGAATTTAGGTATCGATAGGCAATAAGCTTGGGCAGCTCTCAGAGGGTAGCAAGAGGTGTCGGCACACCAGTTAATTAGGGGTCTGGTTGGCAAGACATTTATGTGTAAGAGCAAGAGTTTTGAGGGAGACTTTTTGGGCTACTGAGAGCCAGTGTAGGCTGCGTCTAGTGTCAGATATGTGTTGATTTCTGGGAATATTCAGTGCTGCCTTGATGGCATTGTTTTGGGTGACCTGAAGCTTGCTAAAATTTCGTTGGCTGGTCCCTAGGTAGAGTGCATTACAGTAGTTGAGTTTCGACATACTTAGGGTTCTTGCAAGGGTGATGCAGTTCGAGGTAGTGAGTAATGGACGGGAGGCTGCAATAAGTTTGCACGTATAGGCAGATGCTGAGATTACAGCATTAGTTTGTCTGGAAAGTGATAGTGTCATCATTGTACTCTTGCAGAACAGAAGTCAATTTGTCACTTTGGTGTGATTTGGAACAGGCTGTGGCTACAGCCTGGTCAGCCAAAATGAGTGTGTACATTTAATGTTAGTTTCACTGCCAAGCCGTATTTTGTAAGTGCTACAATGGAACTTGACATGCATTTTTCAGCCACTTTGTAAGTAGGTGCACTGCAGGAGTACATTTAAGTAAGGGGAATCCTATATGGCAGTAAGGTTAAGAAATCTAAACTGTTGAAATGCCTCTAGGCTTTTGCGGAAGTGAGGGGGTGGAGGAATATGAGATGGGGAAGGACATAATTGGTTGGTTTGAGGGACTGGAGAATGCCTTCCACATGCAGGATTATGAGTTGTCTACCGATTGCTAGTAATGATTTAATAATTCAGTTGGCTCCTCAGTAGAGGCCCATGCATAAGAACATTCATGCTGCCATCCTAAGGAAGTTCTGCAATACCACAAACAGTACCTCAGGAGCTTTAAAGAACTCACAAAGAAAGGGGTCAATCCTTTGAGGCATTTGAACATCAAGCTCTAAATATCTGAATGGATAAGTTACAGGTAACACAGTTTATACAATCCAGGGCGCTCTAAAACATGTGCTCCCCCTATTTATTCTTTTTATGATGTTTTTATGATGTTATGTAGCAAATTGGAAAAAGAGAGTCTGACACATGGTAAAAAGTCAAGGTGTGTTAAAAGATACTGGTGGTCATTACAGGGTTACCTGTCCAGAAACAACGGTGCGGGTAAACTTGCTGGTAACGTTGTTTTCAGGACCAGCAAACTACGACTTCTGCAAATGGGTCCCTTTCTTCCCGCATGAATGAGGGATGACATTTTAAAAGACAAACATCTCAGTGAGTATGTGTTTCGGTAAACAGAATTAGAGCGCAAGAGAGATTGGAAAATGCTACAAAGACAATGTGTGTGAGGAGTCACTGTAGTCATACTTGAGCGGGTAATTAATTATTCTTTTTGAACCATCGAATTAGATCTTGAGTGGAAAAAGGTTGCGTGATCTTTTTTTTTTTCAATTTCAGTTTTATTGATTTTTAACTTCAGAAGTGAACAGCTAGGTGGGTACATAGTCGATCATAAATAGTTACTACACAGGACCACTGCATCCCTCCTTAACAAAATTTTAACAATAAAATACACGTCTCTTTCTGATGGACGAACAGTATAATTCCATTTCCCTCCCTCCCCCCTCTTGTCCTTGCTCATACAACTTCCAGGTTGCAGAGTTTGTTATAGCAAACTAAAGTGGACGTAACGTTGCTCGATGATCATTGTTGGTGTCTTGAGTTACAGGTGTGGTTTGTGACAGGCATGATTAACTGGCGGTCTGATGTTCAGTATTCAGTTCCTAATTGGGCAGAGTGGTTGGCATTGTCAATGTCGAGGTGAGGCGTTTGCGACCAGACCTGTAATGTAATGGCCCGCAATTTCGCTCCAGGCTTCCTCATGTCGTGCGGCTTTGTCATGGAGGGCCACAGTTATTTTCTCCATTGTGTATATGTTCATGGCAATTTTCAGCCAGTCCTTTTCGTCTGGTAGTTTTGGGGATTTCCATTTGATAACTAGGCCTGCTCTTGCTGATAGTAGCAGGGGGGACACCAGTCCTCTCACCCGCACCAATTCGACGTCTATTTCTTCGAGGCCAAATAGCATCAAAAGGCGAGATGGCTCTCTTTCTATGCCGTCTATTTGCTTAATCCATCCCAGGACCTCTTGCCAGTAAATGTGCACTTTAGGGCACTTCCACCACATGTGCCGCCAGCATCTCGGGCTGGAGGTTTGGAACATCTTAGACAACCTGTGGGGATCGTACTGCCAACAATGGAGTAATTTCACAGCATGCAATTTATACTGGGTGGCAATTGATATTTTGGCTGGTGTTTCGCAGATCTTGTCCCAGGCTTTTTGGTCAAAGTCTCTGTTAAAGTCTCTTTCCCATTTTTCTTTGAGGCAGAGGCTCGGAGTTTGGTCTTTAGTGATTAAGGCCTTGTACATGTGGGTTATTAGGCCTTTGGTCGTGTTGGTTGTGTCTAAAATTGTCTCGAAGGGTGTAAGCTCTCTACGCGTGGTGTCCTTCCATTCGCCTCTCGATCGTAGGTACAGGAAGATCGAAATCGGGTGAATTCGGAGGACTTCTTCTAGTTCCGAGATTGAGATGAATTTCCCTTTTCTCCACAGTTGGCCAACTCTCTCCAGTCCGGCATCGAACCAGGTTTCATATTTGGCGTGTTCGGGGATTTCTTCTCGATCACGACGGGCCAGAGATGGCTTAGGGGTGAAGGCCACGTCGTGACTCCAGTCATCCCTTTCCCTTTCCTCCAGATATTCCACATAGTACCAAGTATTGGGTGGTCGCGTAAGCATCTCGTAAGCTTCAATCTGGGGACCCATAGCCACTCTGCGAGGGTTACGTGGACCAAATTATCGTTATCTAGCTGGACCCATTGGAGACCTTTTCTATCGCGCAGTTGTGGGATCAGGATTCTAAGTTGGGTTGCCTGGTAATATCATTCTATGTCTGGGAGGCCTACTCCTCCTAGTTCTTTCGGGAGTATCAGGATATCGTATGGTCTTCAGGGTTTCTTTCCCTCCCATAGGAATTCCAACACGACCTTCTTGACCTGTTTAAAAAATTGTTCCGGGATTGTTATGGGCAAGACCTGGAAGGGATATAGGAAGCGTGGAAGGCTCACCATCTTGATCGCGTTTAGGTGCCCCATCCAGGAGATTGTGAGAGATTTCCATTTTGAAAGATCAGCTTTGAGGGCATGTAGGAGTTGTGGGAAATTTGCCCCGTAGAGCTGTGCTAGGTCTCTTGTTATGTTGATTCCCAGGTATCTCAGTGTGGGGCCCCCAATAGTGAGGCCAAGGCGTTCAAGCTCTGCCTTCTGTTCTGGGGAAGGTTCGTGGAGTGGGAAGAGGAAAGATTTGGTCTTGTTGATTTTGAAACCAGAGAGTATCCCGTATTCCTCTATGAGGCGTATCGCCCGTGGGATTGATGACAGTGAGTTCAATACATCGAGAAGGATGTCATCTGCATACAGGGCCAGTTTATATTCTCTATCATTTAATCGCATTCCTTCCACGGCGCTGTCCGCTCGGAGGGCTCGGGCGAATGGTTCTAGGGACAGTGCAAAGAGTATTGCCGAAAGGGGGCAGCCTTGTCTCGCTCCTCTACTGAGCGGGAACCAGAGGGAGAACTGGGAGTTCACCATTACGGAGGCTTTTGGGGTCATATAAACAGCTTTGATTGCTCGTCGAAGGCTGGGGCCCAGGCCTATTTGCTTCAATGTAGCCTCCAGGAAGTGCCATTCAACTCTCTCAAACGCCTTCTCGGCATCAATCGAAAACAGTGCTGGCATGTTCGGTGATGTTCTGGACTCATGTATTAGGTGGAGGGTCTTGCGGGTGGAGTCTGCACCCTGCCTGCCTAGGATGAAGCCTACTTGGTCGTTATGGATTATTGCAGGCATGTGTGACTCTAGACGTGCAGTGAGAATTCTTGTGTAGATTTTGGCGTCAATGTTCAGGAGTGATATTGGGCGGTAGGAGGCACACCGCTGAGGGTCCTTTCCCTCTTTGGGGATGACTGTTATAGCGCCTATGAGAAGGATTTGGGTGCCACCCCTGATTGGAGGATGTTGTTGAAGAGGTCAACCATGAAAGGGAGTAGGGCATTCTGGAAGGTCTTGTAGAAGCCTACCGTGTATCAGTTGTTCCCGGGAGCCTTCCCAGCTGGAAGTCTTTTGATAGCATCTTCGATTTCCTCTGCTGTGATGGGGGCGTCCATGGCTTGTGTCACTTCCAGCGGGAGGGTCGGCATGGATACTTGAGACAAATAGTTTGTAATCACCTCTGCGTGCGGTGCAGCCTGCGAGGTGTACAATTTCTCGTAAAAGTTGGCGAAGGCTTCAGGGATATTGGGGGGGGCTATGATTGTGGGGTGTTTCTTCGTCATGGACCATAGCCACCCATCGCTCTCGTCGTTGGCCGAGGAGTCTCGCGGCAAGTAGAGCCCCGGCCTTGTTCCCATGTTCATAGTGTTTTTGTTTTAAGTATTGGAGCTTGTGCACAATGTCCCTGTTTCAAGTTGCCGTAATTCTTCCCTTTTGATGTTGGCTTGTTTGGTCCTTTGTAATCTGTTGGGACCTGGAGATTGGGCCATGAGGTCAAGTTGGGTGATTTCATTTCAAAGTCTACCTTCTATGAGTTGGCGCTCTCTTTTCTTCGCTGCTCCCTCCCTGATGAGAACTCCCCTCCAAGTGGCCTTGCCTGCTTCCCAGACAATGTTCGTGGAGACGTCACCTGTATTGTTTTGCTCAAAATAGTGGGTGATGTCTTGTTCTAATTGTTCCCGGAAGATTAGATCCTCGAAGAGTGTCTCATTGCATCGCCTTTTGGCGCTCTTCCGGGGTAGAGCCATCTGGTCGAGGGTGACCGTGACCATATCATGATCCGACCACGTAACAGGTGATATGCTAGATTCTGTCGTTGCTGCGGTGAGTGCCGGGGTTAAGTATACATAGTAAATTATGGAGTATGTGGCATGTGGAGTAGAGTAGAAGGTGAAGCCTGTTTGGTTCCGATTTATGTGTCTCCATGCATCTGTAAGATTGTAGGTGTCCATCATGTCTGCAATCCGTGCGTGTCCAGTGCCTGATGGGAGGGGTGTGGACGGATTGCCTGCTTGCCTGTCTATGTCTGGGTCCATCCATGTATTGAGATCGCCTCCTAGGATCACTTCCCCTTCCGCCTCATTCATTACCTTGGGGATTGTTTGTTGGAGGAACCGGGACTGTCCAGTGTGGGTGCATAAACGGATGCGAGTGTAATGATGGTGTCCCATATCTTGCCAATCAATACAAGTGCCCTGCCACTCACGTCTGAGCAGGACCTCAGGAGCTCAAATCGGATTGATTTGTTTACCAGAATGACAACTTCAGCTTTCTTTAGGGGACCAGAGCCCCAGTATTGCACGCCGAGTCTGGCGTACAGCACCTTCCGTTCTTCGCCTTTGCTGTATTATTATAAGAAGAGTACATCCAGATTTGCTCTCTTAAATTCTCAGGATACTAGCGACCTTTTAGTGGGGGAATTGAGCCCCTTGACATTGAGCGTGCCAATTTTACGAGTGTCATGCCTGTCACCTGATTTGTCATGACTGTTCATCAGTAGTGAGTTCTGTGGATTCGCTGAACACATCACATCATCTTTTGTGGAGAGTCGCTGCCATGGAAGCATTCAAATGAGTGTTCATACCCCTTTTTGGGAATTAAGCAAAATACCCATTGTTCTCAGTTCTACATTTTTGCCCACCATTTTCCTCATGAGGAACTGAGTCTTGGTTTGATGGTGTCCAAGTTGGACCAGGTGTGCACAGCTGGTCTACAGTCGGACCGCCCGTGAGTGTCGTAGCCACGCGACCCCTTTCACATGTATCATCATATTAACATTTTGAGCCCTCTCTCCCCCAATTCTTGAGAATCAACTTAAATTACAACTTAACAAGCAACAACAACTGTTATTATGAAATGGAAATTGTAACGATACATGTGGTTTCCAGATTCACTGTTCGCCTGCCGGTCATGCGTTATTCCTCTCTGGACAGCTCGTCGTGGGTCAGGTCTGGTGGATATGTAGTGCCGTACTTCCGCTAGCTACAGAGTCTCAACACCGTAAGTCCTGGGTGGAGATCTCCAGGATGATAAATCTGTGTGTACCAGCTCATTTATTACTGTCTGGGGTATCGTTGGGTCGTCTGTATTTCCTGGCTCCTCTGACTTTTTTCCTTTTCGGGCCCTGGGGCCCCCATCTTTCTCTGTCCTGTGTTGGTTCACTTTGTGATCCTTCTCGTGGGGCTGTGCCAAGGAGATCCGCAATACAATATCGTATTTTGTCTTCAGAGCGGAGAATTATTTTCCTGCTTCCGTGCTCAAACGTGAGGGAGAAGGGGTATCCCCATCTGTATCTTGTGCCTTGAGCCATTTTGTTAGGGGGCTGCAGAGACGTCACAGGGCCAGGGTGAGTGAGGATAAGTCCTGGAAGATGGTTATGTGGGCTCCCCCGAGAGTGAGGGTGTCAGCTGACCTGGCCTTCATGAGAACCCTTGCTCTATCTTGGTATCTATGAAATCTGGCCAGGACAGATCTCGGACTTCCTGGCAGACCCCCAGCTCTATGTATCCATTCTATTGTGGGTTTGTCAATGTTTTCATCTGCGACTAGGATCCTGATGATGTCATATATAGTTTGCTTGAGGCTCTCTTCAGTTTCGCCCTCTCGTTCTGGGATTCTGAAAAAATCGCAGGTTGTTACGCCTTTCTCTATTTTCTAAATCATCAATCTTCAAACGGATGTCTTCCTCCCATTTCTCTATAGTGCACATTCTGAGGTCCAGTTGGGTTTCTAGTGTGTCTATCGAGGCTTGATTATTCTCGACGCCCTCTAAACTCTCCTCGATATTATCCACCCTCTGGGTCAATTTTGCAACCTAAATTAGCCCCCGTTTTTCTGATTTCACTCAGGAGGGCGGCTATGTCTCCCATGGTGGCTGCCGCTCCCGTCTCCGAGGGCTCCATCGACATTTTGGACTTAATGACTGGATCGTAATGCAGTGGGGTGTAGGCGTATCTAGCAACCTTTCTTCGGATGCTCATGCGTTGTGTGTGTGCGAGGAGGCACACGCCCCTGGAGTGGGTGCTCTACCCTCTGTACCAGTGCTTTAAACTAGTCCTGAAGTGGGTTAAGGAGCAGTGTCCACGGTGCCACGAGGATCAGAGGAGTTGAGTTAGGTGGAGGCACACGCCCTGGGATCAGGGGCCTTACCCTCCGTTTACGGCACCCTCTATTTGCGTCGACTCCAGCCCTTGGTTCTGCTGCAGTGTCCAGGGCATTCCAATGCTATTGCAGGTTGATGTGTAGACCTTGGTAGAGGTATGTGAAAGCGGGCTCAGGGGTGGAGCGCTTGGGCCTTAGCAGAGGCTCAGGGGGAGCCTACAGAGGAGGTCACACGCCCCATCGGTGGGGGCCCAACCCTCTGTGCTGGCTTCGATGCGGGGGCGAGTTGTCTGCCTCGGTTGCTGGAGTCTTGCTAGGAGGGTTCAACCAGAGTGGTATGTGTGGTGCCCCCAGTGTGGGTAAAGTGCCCAGGGGCACCAGATATGACGCACTTAGTCGGGGGTGAAGTTCGTGCCCCGCCTAACAGATGCAGCGGGGTGGGCCTGGGGTACTGCAATGTACATCTGCGGTGGAGATCCGTATATGCAGCCGTTTGGTGCCCTTCCCGCCTCGTGGACTGCAGGGCTGTGACAGCGGGGTTCCACGGGGGCCTCTTGGTGGAGGAGGAAGGCAAGGGCCAGGTAGCGTGGGGGTGCGCGGCAGGCCGCTGGGCGCCAGGCCCACGCAATCCGTGTTGTCTACTGGCTAGGGCGGGGGTGGTGAGGGAACAGAGTTCCACCCTCGCGGGCGGATTAGTGCTGCTCGGCCATGAATTCGGGGTCAGCAGCATCTCCGAACTACGGAGCATAGGGTTTGCAGGAGAGCTCTGTGTGTTACGGGAGGGAGGAGGGCACTAACCCACTTCATTGGTGTTTTCTTCTCATTGCCGTGTCTGAGGCTGCCGCAGCATATGTCCCGGCGCGGAGAGAGCAGACCCCACCTCGCGCTCCGGGTCCTCTCGATCCGCGGGGGCTGTGGGATACGGGGGGGCAGCTGTCAGCGGGGGAACCGCAGCGTGGTATGATGACTCCGCGGGGGGATGGTAGGTGGGGCCAGCAGTCACAGGCTTCCGCCGGCTGCGGGCCTCGGTCAAGGTGCTGTTCTGAGGGCCTGGGTGGGAGGCACAGGTTGGGATATATTTCTGGGGGTAGACTGGTCCGATCTTCTCTGGGTTTTCATCCGATAGGTGGGGGCCAGCTTCGTACAGCTCAGGCCGTCGTTGTTGCGCGGGTGGGGGGGTGAAAAGTGGGGGCTCAGGGCACTTTTGAGGTCCGTGGATCGGAGCTCACACAGAGAAGATCCACATCCGTGCGCCCCCTGGCAGCCAGTTGCGTGATTTTTAAATTTTTTTTATTTGTCGATTCAAATTACTGGGGAAACAATTATTTCTATTTTACTTATCTTTGGAATTGTCTAATTGGTAGGTTCACAAATATTCAGTTTTCAGTATTTGTTTGCACCTAAGTGCAACTTGCAAGTTAACAATATTTGAGTAGGTAGTTAAAGGTTAGGGAAAATGGAATTGTTTATGGGTGGCATTTCAATAATTAGTTAAAAACTGGCATTGTTTGTCGATTTTAATTATGTTTGCCAGTCAAACAGTCTTATTTACAGTATTAGATAAGCATTTGTGAGATAGTGACATCATATTACTGGCTATTTGCATCATTATTCAGATGTTTTTATAATGTGGGTAGGTTAGGCATGGCGTTGCTAGGTTAATGTGTACTGCTTAATTTCTAGCAGATTCTATCATGTACTATCAAGGAAATGTTCTTCAGTATGGATCCCATAAATGGAGCAGAAGAAAGACTTGAACAGGGACAAATACTACCTTCAAGGAAGTGAAGAGTCTACTGTTAAAATGTTTATGGTATTGTAACATGTCCTGAAAAAAAGCATAGTGAATCATTGACAGTGAAACATAGTGAACAACATATATCCGAAAATGCAGAATGAGCAAAATAGGTATACAAAATAAAGATACAAATGGAACCACAACAAAATTAACCCCAAAACAAAAGAGCACAAAATGTTGCTTTAGGAGATTACTACAAGGAAGAAATTATTTGAACACTGTGAGAAACCTTGGGTTACTCTTCCATGTGAACCTGGGGAATCCAATATTCAGGTGGCATTGGGAGAGCCATCACTTTTGTATCCCAACCCTGGGGGTGGACAAGCAAGGGAGGATCACATGGGTAGGGGAGACCAGAGATGCACTCAGGTGAACAACCCAGGAGAGATGCGATATCCCAACGCGATGGTAGGTGAAGGAGAAGGAGTCCCAAAAGCTTTTGTGGTATATGCAGGTGCCCTGGTCCATAACCCAAGAGTGAGGAGAACATGTCACCCAGAACAAAGCCCAGCAAGGGGGAAGAAAAGATAAGACAAATACATAACTCCAATAAAAACACTTCTCTATCTTCCCCTAGTTTAGATCATAGGAAGTACTATGAAGACCAGTACCCTCATGTCAGGGTGTTTGTGGTAGAGAGTAATCTGCCACAAAGGGAATCACAGGTATTATATAAAAACAGGGCAATGGGATTCCCCTCTCTCTTTTTGCCAACTGCCTTATAATAATATGATCTATAGACATAAATCACCATTTTGACTTGTATCCCCCTCTACATTTCCAACATATACTGGGACGACGAACAGGCGACTGAGAGCAATATAGATTTCCCCTAAGGTTAACATAGGAAGACAGGGAGAGGCCTACTATTATAGTCCACCTGTAGATTGTCCCACTGATAGAGTCAGGCATGGTCAGTCAATCAACCCAAACCATTTACACCTGACTCCGCTTGACCATTACTGCAGGTATAAAAGATGTGATTCGGCCATGAAGTACGGCCAGCAGGGAATGCTAGGTGGAACGTGAAGGCAGCAACACAAGAAACCTGGGAGGACTGGCGGAGAAAAGGTTGCCAAGACAGTGGACTGGTGTACTCTGTGAAACTGGAGGAAGGGGAGGTGCTGCTGAATAGCCTTTTCCAGGTCAGTGCTTGTTCCCAGGGATGTCTAAAGTGCAGGAGATGAGACCCTGACTTCACGCCCCAGATCCTGGGAAGCTGCTCACTGTTGTGTTGCGCTGTTTAGGTGAGTCTTGCTAAGTGAACGAGAGGAACCCAGGCAAGTGAGGATGGCTGGAGCGGCAGCTTCAAAGCAGAAAGTAAAGCGGTAAGTGCAAAAGAAAAGAAAGCAAGGAAAAAGCATAATGTGGAAGGGGCGTGAAGCAAAAGGCAGTAAAGTGAGGGTGCAAGCAGCCCGAAGCAGGAACGGGGGTGCGAGCAACCCAACAGATTGAAAATAAGTCAAAGATTGAAAACCAGCAAAAGAAAGCAAAGTGAAGGTGCAAGCGACCCGAAACAGGAATGGAGGGTGCAAGTGACTTGACAGATCGAGAAAGTTAATTACAAAGTGAGAGAAATTAAGAAAATGGTGCAGGGAACCAGAAAGCAGGAAAAGGGGCTATGAAAGACCTCCAGGTTCAAAAGGGAGGGTGCAAGAGGCACAATACAAGGAAAGGAAGGTGCAAGGGTGCACGACCAAAGAGCAGAATGTGCCAGGGGCACGATAAAGTGAAGAGGAGTGTGCAAGAGGCACAGCAAAGAAGAGAGAAGGGTACAGGTGTGCACCATAGAAGGAAAGAAAGGTGAAAGAAGGTGACAAAGAAACAAAACCTGAGTGTAAAAGAGCACACAAGGGAAAGATGTTGTTGGGAAGGGGGCAAGCCCATCCCACCCACCTAGGCACTTTAAGGTGAGAGAAGCCCCATTGAGAGAACTATAATAAACCAGAGGGGTGTTCTAAACGTCCCTGCATGATCATAATATTGTATGCGATTTAGACATTTAGACATTGTGCACATATATATGCAAATGCCACTTTTGTAGATATTAGTAGCCATAGTCAAACCACAGGGCCTGCAAAAGCATGTAGTATTTAGTGTGTTAGACACAGGCCGAGAGCATGAAGGGGGAATCTTGATAGGCCCAAGCGTGATGATAGAGGTCCACGCTGCCGACTTCCACAGAAACCCTCCTTTGTTTCAAAGTTGTTGCCAATGTGTTTGTTCTAGAAAGAATGTGCCCTGTAAGGCCATGAGATAGTAGTGGGGACCTTGGTATAAGTCTTATCACAAACATTCCAAAGTAGGCTTCTGACCCCCACACAGCTAAATACGAGTTCGAGCCCCTTCAATTGCCTTAGTCCCGTGAACCCTGAATTCCAAGATATCAGTTGACCCCAGATCACGACCATAAACTTTATTTTTGTAATTTCTTTTTTGTAATTGGTCATTTATAAAGTGCTTAATAGCCAAAGGTTTGTAAGCGCGGCCCCCGGGATCGAACCTGTGTTGCTCCACGTCCTCTTACTTCCAAGGTGAGCACATTGCCCCTGAGCTATCCTCCTAAAACAAACCAATCAACCATAGAGATCTGAGAGTATGGTCATCCCACCTTTACTTTAAATTGACATGCTTTGTAGTGTGAGGTACAGGGAGGGTTCAATTCTAATTAAAAAGCAAGGGTCGGTGTCTTGGGAGCAGAAGACGTGATCGGTAATGAGTGAAGCATGTGTGGGTCAGTGTGACCTCGAAGCTCTGACTGTGTCAGTCTTTGAGCCTGTCAGGTGCAATGTACAAGGATGGAGTATTATTGTTCACAAATGTGGATATTTGCCTCTTTGGCTTTAGTTCCTTGAGATGATGAGCCCAGCAGAACCCACATGATGGAAGACGAATGGACTGGGCTGGGACCAATGACCTGGCATCCCCTATGTAGCAGGTCGACCATGTATAGGGTCTTACCAACCAACCATGTGGGTTTTCACTGTATACGATGATGTCGCATATGACTCAGTGTTTCCTTATAAGATTCCGCTGGTACCCTTTTTGGGAGAACTTTCCATGGCAGCAGAGTTCCTATTTATAAAAACAAATACTTGTTTCACTTGCAAGAGCATCTTGGGCCTTTTTCCCTTGCGGGTTGTATTTTTTCTAGTGTGAGCATTTAGGGGAGTGCCCTTAGTGCCCAAAAGAAAGAAACCAAGTACAAAGAGAGAGGTCAGGAATCAGAGTGGTTGCCCAGGGGAGTAGCCAAAGCCTGGCATCTTCGAAAGTCTCTGACACTAGCCCTGGTAAAGGACTGTTTATTAAAAAGGTATATATTGACAAGGTGAACTTTTGTGTGAAACAAGAGGGTCCTAGGCTTGGGGAAGGGAACCCGGAGAGTCCCACAAAAAGCCTTAGTGAACGTAAGGAAGAAAGGCCTAAGCTTGGGAAGGGGACCAAGAGAGGCCCACCACAGACATTGTTGAACATTGTGAAGAGATGCCTAAACCTTGGCGAAGGGATCACTGAGAGAATCCTGAGAGGTCTAACACGAACTGTGTCTTTTTCTTTGGAACGGGAAGGATTAAAGACACAGACAGACTTTGGTTTTGGACTTACAGACATTGACAGCCCTTAAAACCATCAGTTGAGGGAACCATCCCTTTAGAGTTAGAGCCAGTTAGGCATTCCACCAACCCAACAAAGTTTATAAATAAAGGTTTACGAACTGTTACCTTTGAGTATTTGTCTCTCTTGATACCATATCTGTCACACAGTGCTCTGAAAAAAGGAGAAACACCCAGTCAATTTGTTGTCATGAATAGGATAAAGGATTTCCACAAATTAACTTTTTATAAGAGAGATTTGTTCATAACTTTGAAGAGTGTCAAACTAAAATATTTATCAATAACAATGTCTACAGAAAGAAAAAGTAGATCTGTTCATTTATAAAGGTTTTTGTGTAAAAAGGACATTTTTCACATTAGTTTTAAATAGAATAATAAAGTTCAGTAAAGTACAAAAAGTACTGTTTCAAAAAGTAGATCTTTTTTATAAACAAATATGGACAATGTATGTAGAGTATTTGCAGTAGAATGGTTACATACATCTCACAGAGCAAGTTTTTTTAGTAAAGAGATCTACCAACAAACAATTCAAATCTGACTTTTTCGAAGAGTGATACAGGTAGAGGGTGCACATTTAAAGAGTTAGGGCACATTTCTGCTGAAATAGGAGAACTTCTTCAATTGAAATATTCATCAATGAACATTACACAGAAATAATTGTGTAATGTACTGAAAACATATCTAGCCTGTTTTCCTAAAAAATGAAAATGTTAAATCACACATAACAATGCTTGGACATATTGAAGACTGTGAAATTTGTCATTTGAGTGGATTTGATTGCAGGGTATTTTTCTAGCTTGCATTGAAAAAGGAAGATATAATGGTCCGTTTCATCACTTGTGTATGCTGACTGCTCATCACACTAAAATGTGCTATTTCCTTGTTAAAATCTTTGCAAAGTACCATGTCAATAAAGTATGGATTACTGGAAAAGTGGAAAGTGCAGTTAGTGCTGTTGAGATGCTTTAGCAGTTATATTTCACATGTTTCTTGTCATGAAGAATCAAATGTTTGAAGTCGAAATAAAGACCCATTACTTTCAAAGGGAGCAATACTTCAGATTGTGGCAAAGGAATGTCCATTTCTGATTGTTCTTTTACTGTAAAGACAAGGTTTGTGTATTTTGCTGAAGCACATTCTACAAATCTCAAGCACAGCAAGTGGCTATATAAGAACAGGTTATTGATGCAGGGGATGGTGTTTGTATTGGAATATGTTTAGTAAAATTGACCATCATATTTAATGTAACCCATGTATCAGTAGCTTCCAAATAGGGAACCTGCCTTCCAGAAGTATTTTACAATATGGAGGTGGTTAAAGTTTCTGTTGTATTCAAGAACTTGAAAGTTTTTGAGGTTACTGCTTTGAAAACAGCAGATACGCTATTACAGTTCATAGTTGGACTAGAAACAAAATCATCAAAACTATCTAAAACAGAGTTAATGATAGGTATGAATTCAAAATGGTGTATTTACCTTTAGACTTAAAAGAAAATTCAGAGCCTGTGGACTAAAATGCCAGATTGACATTTATTCTTTGTTTGAATTTATGAATGGAGGTGCCACAAAAGACAAGAACACATGGCAAGAGTTCATAGATATTACTAAAGCAGAGAGAGTGGTAGAATAGCTATTTAAAGAGAATTAACTTTATAATGACATGCAAAATGGGCCACATTTGTCTGCTATTCATTTGCCTTTATCGGAAAATAGGATAGAGGGCCAATTCTAGCAGATTACTGCTAACCCAAAAAGTTTATTTGAAAATTCTATTATTCACCCTTTACACCCTTGAGAAGTGATGGGTTATACTCCTGAATTATATCAAATGAAACAAGCAAAAGGTACAATAATCAGTGCATGGGAATAAATCCTAGAGGCTTGATCTTTCCCAAAGCTTGTTCCTACTGGAAAAGGTGGAAAATTGGAGGACAGAATGTGAAGGATTGCCTTCGGGCAAGGGTGTAGAAGCCTTGCCTTTTTAAGCTTATATTAAATATACAATGATGCAGATAATTCTCACTCAGAAAGAGTGATCTGCTGACCAGATCCCCTATCTGCAAACTTCATTCCAAAAGCATAGTGTACACATGAGCCCTGCTGAATGAGTATCCTGATCTGCAGCACCTGCTCTCCAGTGGCACAAAGCAGGTTTGGGGGTCACAGGGGCAATGATGGCCAAGTCACTTCAACGCAGAGATTGTATTTAAGATTTTAACCCCTGTTCCCAAAACCACATTACTATGAGAGTTACTATTCTGGTGGAAGTTGTAAACTTTAAACATAAGCAATACCCGAGTTTAAGGTGTGTTGTCCAGCATATTTCATCCTTATTAAAGCCACATCAAATTGATAGTGTACACTTGTCAGCACGGTGAGGCGAGCTGAGCTGTGGAAGAGCTTTGTGTATTCTGGTCAGACAGTCTGGCCCTGCCAGCATACAGAGCAGGAGAGTGAATGATCGGGCCTTTTCTTTGATCCTTTGTTTGGTCTGGTAACACCTCTGTCCAGCTGGACCACCTCCCAGTGGGAGACATCTTTGGGATCTTTTGTTTTTTATACTATATTCCAATTGACCTGTTGACCTATTTCTATGAAACATTTTACAAATACGGCACTGTGAATTTTATTTTTTAGTCAGTTTAAAGATCAATCATACGGGTCTTGGCTTTTCTCGTTGTTTTCCAGAAATATCTTAACCTGCAAGGAAAATAATTACACAGTACCAATGTTAAACAGCCAGGGCAGATGATCATACGGATAACATTGGTACTGTCACAGCTTTCCAATTCTTTTTGGAACCTCAGATTGGTAGAACCAATGTTGATCTCTATGTTTTTCGTGTGATTGCAAACTGAGCATTTACAGTATGGGCTGTGATCTTTGATATATTCATCCCCTCCATGTCTGCTAAGGTAGGATTTCCTGGTCACTATGTTTTGAATATTTGTGCTCCTTTTTAAAAAAAAATAATGGAATCTGACACAGATGTCCTAAAGAAATGCAATGATTTGATTAGGGATTTCAGTTATGTTATTTGATGGTTTTTACAAATTAACTGACTATGGACTGTAGGAATGCCAGTCTAAGGGGAATACCTGGTTCATCCCCCAATCCCACATGGGATCCCTCCACCCTAGCCCAGGCTTACCAACTTCCCAACCAGTTGTAAGACACGAATGGAGATGGGGAAACCCTACTATCCAGTACTAGCCTGCACTTCAAATGGGTGTGCAAAGGTTGTAGCCACATGTGTCTCTAAAGGATGTTTCAAAGGAATATTTGCTCTCATGACATCTGACAGTACGGTGTTCCAAATGTGCCTTCTCTCTCACACTCACTCATTCACTCACTCAATATCTATCTCTCTATCCCTCTCGTTCTCTCTCACTCTCTCTCTCTTTCTTTCAATCTCTCCTCCATACTCTCATCCCTCTAACTTACTCATCTCTTTCCCGCTTCCCTACCCTCTTCTCTTCCCCCTCTGGTCTAATTCTCTTTCTTCCCTCCCTCTCTACGTGGAACTACCCTCTGCTCTCTCTCTTTCTCTCTCTTATCATGCCCTCCTGTTACCTTCTGCCTCTTCCCCCCAATTGTACTCCCTTTTCTCTCTCTCTCTCTCTCTCTCTCTCGCTCTCTCTCTCGTTCCCTCTTGCTATCCCCATATCCTCTAACCTCCCTGTCTAGGCCTTTCCCCTCTCTCGTTCACTCTCACATCCATTCTCTATTTCACTCTCTCTCTCTCTCTCTCTCTGGACCAATCTTGGCCTCTAATCCCTCTACTTTCGCTCCATTCTAACTCCTGCACCGTCTCTCTCTAACACCTAACATTCTAACATCAACTCTTACCACATCTACTCCACTTTCTAATGCTTGCTACCACTCTTGCTCTCACACACAATATCATTTGACTTAAGACATTTGATCACATTTTTTTGCCCTTTTTTTCAGTTACTTTTAATTAAATATATTACATGGCCACCGTAGTGGCCATGTAGTTATGGTTAAGTTGGTGTTTCCATAGGAAGAGCACTTTTTGGGTGGCTTAAAACTTCGGTCCCCCGGGACGAATCCTCACCAAACTTTGCACATAAAGTATATGGCCCACTCTGAATAATTTTGCAAAGTTTGGTGAGGATTCGTCCAGTGGGGGAAAGGTTATAGGGGGGGTCCCAAAACTTTGTTTTCCCTTAGACTGAATGGGAAAAAACTTTGTGCACAGCTACAGCCCGAACCGCTGGACGGATTTACACCAAATTTGTGGCAGGAGCGGCGGCCTGGTCCCGAAAGCGTGCTTTTGCAAATTTGGTGTAAATCCGTCCAGTAGTTTTTTAATAAAATGAACAAAATGTAAGGCAAAAAAATTAGTGATATCTGTGTTTGCTTCGCGGACGGACTTCCCTGTTCGCTCCGCGGACAGCACCCCGATTGGCCCAGCGGCTTGCGTCATGTCTGCGGACATGCAACGTGTTCGCTGATTGGGCGGCGTGGTGCGTGATGCGTGTCAGAATTTCTGTCGCGCCCGCCATCTTGCATTTGCGGACGTCCGCAGACAGCGCAGTGAAAGTTTGTTCAAAATGTGCATTTAGTAGAGTGTGTTGGTGTGTCTTTGGGGAGGATGGGGGAGTATGAGATAGGTTCAAAGTTGTATTTTATTTACGTGCTAGATGCTTTTGTTGTGTTCGATTTGCCTGCGGACAACACGGCTGTTCTGGAATGTTCGTAAATAAACAGAATGGATTCGGTGTCAACTTGAAAGTGTTCTAAGAACACTCGTGGGGTCTTGGAATGTTTACAGGCGGTGTCCTGGAGACGTTGTCTGTATTGTTCGTTGGCAAGGTTAAAATGTTTTAAGAACAATCGCAGTGTCCTGAAATGTTCGTACATAAAGAAAATGGGGGTTTCCTGAGGACGCTGTTTGTATTGTCCTCTGGCAAGTTGAATGTGTTTTAGGACCTTCCCCCTGTCCGCGGACATAAAAATGATTGCAATGCTTGCATCTATGGGTGTGATATGCTGCTGTGGTTGTGGCCAGGGTAAAGAGTGTATGCCCTGGCCACAACCACCGCAGCATATCACACCCATAGTGGCTTTTAACTTTGGGTCAAAAACTAATTTATAAGGAACAATGTTATAAGCTTGCATGGGTGTGATATGGTGCGATGGTTGTATTTATCTTGTTATACGTACTATTTGGTTTAGTAGCGGGAGTCCATGTTTTTCTTGTTCATTTCTGTAATGAAAGAAAATAGCATGTTAGTATTAGTATTTTATAATGACTTATTACATTGTACAATCAACATTTTCTTCTTTTTATTGACCCTCATATTTAGTAGATTACAAACCACAGTACTGTGCAATTTGCAAAGTTTCTGTGTTTGTTGCTAAAATCATTGGGTCTGTGGGAGAAAAAAAATCCATGTTGGATTAAAAAAAAAACCTTTTTCTGTTATGCTACAGTTTATTTATTTGTTTGTTTTCCGCGTTTACTTGTTCTTTCTGCCTAATGCTTTATGCATTGGATTGTTTCAGTTTTTGTGAGCAGGTATTTTTTTGGATATTATAAAATTTTGGCCCAGTTAGATACCAGTAGGCGTATTCTAACTGTTTATTTTTTGATATAATTTCGTGATATTGATATATCTGTTTGCATATTTGTAAATTTTGGGACAGTTAGATACCAATTGGCGTATTCTAACTGTCTATTTTTTGCTCTATTTGAGTGGTATTAATTTATCTGATTATTTGTTGTAGAATCTTTGGGCAGTTAGATAGGTTTTGAAATATTGTGACAGTTTATATTTTTTTTACTACAAGTGTACTTAAGGTTTAAGTACAGTTCAGTTATCAAATTTTGGTTTTAAGAACATTAAAAACGCGTTTGTAAGATTAGCTGGTAATCTCTGCTTTAGAGTAACGGTACTATCATTACATTCAAACCATCCACATTTTTTTTTTATATATGCAGTGTAGTGCCCTGAGTTGGTTGTGGCTCCTGCGTGGTAGATTATACCTATTGTTGTGAAAGTTTTCCTACCAAGTGATATTTGACCATGTGTGAATCCAGTCAGCTTGCAGTTGTTTTTCGTACCATCTGCATTGTAACGTAGAAGCATTAGTATTACGTATTTACTATGTGTTTGTATTAGTAATGTGGAGCGATTATCCAAATTGCAGGTAGAACATAATCTACCGTGGTTTACATTTTGTACAAGTTGCTGAAATGGAACGGATTCACAATTAGGTATTGATATATAGACAAAGCGCTCATTGGGGATTTGTTCTTGTGTCACATTGTTGCAGAGAGTGCATGTATGTTTCCACATGTATGAAATCTGGAACATTTCATTTATAGGTATGTTTTTGTTTTCCAGTACTAATAGTAAGTACATTAGAAATTCTTGTGGATCTTCCTGTGAGTTTATAGTGAATTTCACCATTCCAGCACAGTAGTCCAATTGTTGTCTTATTCCATAAACACTATACGTGTTGTCAGGATTGATTGCTGCATTTCTGTGAAGTACTAACATTTGCAAACACATTGGGTCTGTACTGTGTAAGTAAATGTTGTCAACAATTGGTGGTAATTGAAATAGAATATTCATTGCTACATTTGAGTAGCAACTTACACCAACTATATTTGAGAATTTAAATGGTCCAGGTAGTTCTGTATCTAACTGCTTTTTTTGGAGTTTGTCTTCCTTCTTTAAAGAAATACCTGGTTTACTTTCCCTAATTGATTCTTTTTTGCTTGTGGTACTTGATGAAGTTTTAGTTTCTTTTAGTCTCTTTGGAGGATTTGCAGTGACATCCTGTTGCATTTCTGTTTGATTTAGTTTTCTTTTAGAACATTTTCCTTTTTGTGGAACAGGATATGTTTGTAGATGGGGGGTGTATAGTGAACAAAGTCTATTGTATACTAAAATGCAAGGAATATCAGCGTTTACTTTACTTGCATCAAAGTTTATTAGAAATAGACCGTCAATTGTACGTAGGCGTGACAGTGCTACGTAGCTCATGCCTTCTTTAAAGACTGTGTTACCAATGTCTATCATTGCTTTGTCTAGAGTAAGACCTTGTGATTTATGAATGATGACTGCGTATGCAAGAGTTAGAGAAAATTGTTCTCTGCGTACACACATGTCTTTGAAGAGAAGGAATCGAGCTGTTGAGCGTCCTATTCTTTTTACTTCTGAAAGTTTGTCAAAGAGAATATTGACAAACTGTATTTTGTTGTCACGTGGGTATGTTTGAAAGCCAACAACTGTACCCAGTGCTCCATTAACTAGTCCTTGGTCCACGTCAAGGTTACGTTTAAGCATTACTCTGCAATTTAAGGATAATTTTAATATCTTTTCCAAGCCTGCTGTGTTTGAGATTGATTTTTCTAAACTATTTAGTCTTGCTGTGGCTTGGTCACACATGGGTAGAGTCATTCCATGTACATCTAGTTTGTCTGTGGCACTAATTTCCATAATTGGTTGCATTTCTTTGCTTAACATTATTTCATTGAATTTGAAACAGCTTGAGAGAGTTGGCATTAAGGCCATACAATTGACATTTTTGTGGGCTAATTGTTCCATAACATCTGTAGCACATGCATTATCACCATAAAGTGCATGAATGTTCCGGGTTTTCAATATTGCTTCTGCTTCTCTAGAAAGTATACCAACTCTGATACTTTTTAAGATGTTGGCATAAGTGAGATCTGCAGATTGGCGCATGTTTTCTGTTAATTGTTGCCAAAGGTTGACGTTTCCAATGCTGCCAACAGTTTTACGGCAGAGTTTGTGTCCTAATGTTTTAAAAATAGGCTCACCTTTTACAGGTGTCAATTGAAGAAGATCTCCGAAAACAATGATGTGTTTTCCTGCAAAGAGCTCTTCATAGTTTGTTTTGAGAACTTCTTGTAATCTGAGGTGAATCAAAGCCAACATTAGGTTGGACACCATGCTCACTTCATCTATTAGTAGCATTTTCATTTGTTTCAATACTCTGCGTACTTCCATTGCAGCTTCTGCAGAAAGTTTGTAATAATCTAACTTGTTTTGGTGTTCTACTGGCAGGAGTAGTAATCGGTGTAAAGTGACACCACCTATGTTGTAGGCAGCTAAACCTGTGGGGGCAGTGAAAACAGCTGACAGTTTGTTGTTTGTCAATTGTTGAAGGAACTTACTGATGATTTTGATTAGGAATGTTTTGCCAGAACCAGCTTCACCACTGACATACAATAGTATAGGTTTGTAATTTTGGCAGGTGCATTCTTTGTTTTCATGTTGCAATTTCTTTTGTTATTTCTTGAAAAATGCTACGTTGCTCTTTGTTTAGTTTTGATTGTAGTGTAGTTAAGTCTTCTTTATCTTCATAGTGACACATGGTGTTTTCTACTTCTATCATAGATAATTCTGCCTCATTTGTTATTAGTGGTTCTCCCAGTGGTTCTTGGCTTCCTGTGACAGAAGGTTGACTACTTTCCGGAGCGTCCTTATCTAATTGGGCCTGAAGTTCCTCGTGTTGCTGTTCATTGTGCAACATTGTTTTGTACTGTGCAAAGTTTACATCAGTTATACTGCTTTCATTGGCTTTGAAAGCGTCTTCATATGAGTCATAGGTATCTAGTATTTCTTCTTCTTTTCTCCTTGGTTTGAAGAGTTGTAGCAGAGACATGTAATATATTTCTTTATGTTGAGGAGTCTTTAATGACAATTTGATATGATTAATTAAATTTGGTTTGGTGAGTTTTACTAAGCTGCCATCACAGTTTGTCACTGTATTTACGGTTTTGCTCATCAGGTTTTATATTATTTTTGTATGTGTAGTTTTGGGCTATGTGGTATAGACACATGGTTTCCAAAGTGGTACTCCTGTTTGGGTAGTATGTGTCCAATGAATTGTTTTTTAAAATGTCTTGGCTGTTGGGATCATGTTTGGCTATTGTTTCTATATCTTCGTATGATTTCAGAACTCTTTTTCTAGATTTAGCTGGACCAAGACTTAGCCATATTATATTTGCAGATTTACCATACAATGCAGTACCAGTTAATTGATCAGCTGCTTCATAGGATCCACATTCTCTATGGGACATCATTTTTATGCCCAAGCTGTATAATTTCTGAGACACTGTTTCATCTGATGACAGGTCATTCCAGAGGTCTTGGAGCTCTGTGTTTTCTGATTTGGTTAAGAAAGCTGTGACATATCGTGCAACTGCAGTAGAATTGTCTGCAATGTACTGCACATCTAGGTTTTCATTCCACAAGTGGGCAATGATTGCATTCTAATCATTGATATATTTTTCTTCTTCTTTTCTTTTTATGCAATATGTATTTTTAGGTGACTTACCTTTAACACTATGTCTAAATGAAGACATGAGGTTGTTCACTTGACCTGTATTTGTAACTGGTCTAGGGAAACCAAATCGGCATTTGGTGTAGTATTTCCCCTTGTTTTTGTATTTGCGAGGACAATATTTGCCACATTTGTGTCTTTGGAATTGTAAGATTTTTGCATGAAGATCACTATTTGTGGATTCTGACGGAATTTCCCAAGTGACATATTTTTCAATAAACTGTAAACAGTGGCATCACTGTCTTGACCAAATTTAGGAGCATCTTTAATCCATAAAAGCATGTGGACATGTGGCGCTCCTCTGGCTTGGTATTCTTTTCTCCAAAAGAAGTGTTGCACTTCTCCAAGTGGAGGAACAGTTTTATTACAAATAAAATGAAGCATAGCAATGAAGCGATGGTGAAAATATCTAGAAACATTAACAGGATCCTGAGAACAAAGTTCTCCAGGTGTTAGTATATCTATGTTTGTTTTGTTTTCGTTTGATATGCTTAGGAAAGCATGTAAATCTTCCCATGCATATTCTGCGCAACTTAATGTAACAAACCAAGTGGGTGGGCCAAGGTTTCTGATCATACAACATACATCTCCATGGCGTCGAAACCAGTATTCTTTAGTACCTCGCATATTTGCTAATAGATTTGTAAGATTTTCCTGTAAACCTCAGCTTTTTGTTGAACTTTTTGTAATAATTGTGTGCCTGTCATATTTTGAAAGTGTGATCCTGATTTTCATATGGGTGCAACTCCGTAACATAAAGTTGCTAGTTCACTTTCAAAGAGTAGGTGGAATATGTATTCCACATTTTGTCGAAATCTGGGATCTTCAGAATACATTCGTAATGAGCGATATTCTGATGCTGATATTTGAACAGGTCTATCATCGTATCTTCCTCCTTTGCCAGTAGGAAAGAGTAAAGGAAAAGCATGTGCTTCTATACTTTTTTCCCATATACTGATTGGCGATCCTTTTGTTTGACGCATTTGGTACGTTTCCAGTGCATCTTCTATGGTGTCATTAGAGTGCAATGGGTGAATTGTATAATGGTCTAAAGTGTTTGCTATTGCAGCAGGATCTAGGAGCTCAAATTGACCAGTTTCATGTGTCTCTTGAATTATTTCAGTTGTATCTTTCAAGTTTTCTTCGATATTAATTTCTTTGTAATAATCATTATTCTCTTTGAGATATTGCAGGGCTTCTCTAACTTTATGTAAATCTACCAGTTGTTGCCAATTTTTTTTGTCTTTTGTAGGTACTCCATTTACCAAGATAATTAAAGATTGTTGCATTGGACGTTGCACTCCTAGAGTGTGCACATTTTCTTTTAGATCTAATGGTAAATACACTACTTTTCCACGAATACCTTTCCCTAATTCAGAGGGAGGTAATTTTGCAGTTTTTGTTTGAAGGCGTATTATTGCTTGAAATGGATGAACTGTTTGAATTATGATGCTCTCATATAAATTAAGTTGTTGAAGGAGTTTTGGTAGTGGATGTAATTCCAAGTTATTTGAGATAGCACATGAAGGAGTTTGGTTGTTGTCAAGTTTGGTAGTGCAGTAACTGCAAAGTATTATGGGGTCAGTTATTTCGTATTTGTTTTCTGCTATAAGGTAGAGAGCTTATTCAAACCATTTAGAATCTTCATTGTCTTCTATTTTGTATGAAAGGTCTGTAGTTGTTGTGTTACTTTTATAACACGTTCTGCGGCAACATACACACACGTGGTATGGTACTTCAGCTGAAGTGCTTTGAAATTTTAGTATTTCTTTTTTGTATGTGTGTAGTGAAAGTTTGCCATGTGCAGATTTGTTACGAAGTTGGTTGACAGCTAATTCATCTTGTAAGTGGGTTTCATTTCCAAAATATTTTTTCTGTATATAATCGATTTCATCTAGTAGGTCTTTTGGTGTACCATGTAGAAGAATGTTATTTAAATTGGCTAGTGCTAAAGCAGGACTTTTTGCATAATACAGTTTATAAACTAGATTTCTTATACTTGCATGATGTGTTGATATCCTTTTGATATCATGGAAGGTTGTTTTGCAAGTAGCTCCTGATATGCAGACCAACGAATGTCCTTGTAGTCCTGTGTGCTTGCGTACTGGACAAGCATCCATACTTTGCAGTATTTTAATTGTGATTTTGTCTTTGCTTTTCACATATTGATTGAGGAATAGGCGTAAAGATTTGAACATTGTTTTGGGAATGTTACACATTGACATGCATGGCCATTTGTAAATTAGATGTTCTGATTCAGTCGAAAGGAGGGGTAAATCTAAGTTTTCAGGGCATATTTTTGTAAGGAGTACTTCTTGTTCCATTATGGTATTATTCACTTTTTCATAACCTCTACCACTGCTATGTATGGCAATTGTATTTGTGTGCTTTTGTTTGTACGCTTCTTCATTAAAGTATGGTTCTGTGCTTGTAGTGTGACTCCATTCACCTCCACAGATATTTAAGAAGTTATTTCTGTTCACATTTTGTTTATTGAGAAGTCTTTTTTGAAATGTAGTTATTGGTTTTGTTAGTGGTTCAATTCTGTTTAACACAACAATAAATACGTTTCTTTTGAGAAGAATTGCACTGTCTATCAACGCTTCTAAGATTACTTTCCTACGATAGGTTTGAAGTATTGAACCTGGTTTCTCTCCTGTTTTTATCAGATTTTGAAGGACTTTGTGACAGAACATTTTGGCTAATATACTTTTCTTGGTATGCTTACTTTGTACTATATCAAGATTTATAGAAGACGTTTTATTTGTAGTGATAGTTGATTTTCTGTTAATAGTTTTTTGGGTCGTTTTACTTTGTGATAGAGGAGGCAAAGTTTTTGCACTAGAAACTTCTTCTGTTTCACAACATGACTGTATTAGCTGTTGTGTTTCAACGTTTTTTTACAAATTCTGCTATAGATGGGTGTTTATGTTGGAGACTTTTCTTTTCATTTGCTCTACTTCTGCGTCCCTTTCTACGGAGTTGCTCTTTGGTGGGCCTTCTTTAGCGTCTGTTGAAAAAAATACAGAAGGTATGGGTTGGGGTTTTCTGCAATGCATGTGTGTTGTGTGCATGATTGTTTGAGTAAGATGATAAAGATGTATGTAATGGTGTGTGATTGTGAATTGGGAAGTTGAACTACTAGGGATGGGTATTCTTCAATTAATGTGTTACTAAACTGGGGTTCAGATGACAGAAAAAAGTAAGCTGGTGGTGTGGTGAAGAATAAATAATATAGGTAAAGCTATACAATTAAAACAGTTGTTTGTTCTACAACATCTACATTCTAGCGGCTGAGTTGGGTAATTTGTGTGCCGAAAAATTGGAATTTGACAGGAGATCACTGTTTAAGACGGGGGGATTTTTGGTCAGAATGGTGCAGAATCTCTATTTTTAGGCACAGAAATACCATGAATGCACCGTACAGTGCCTGTGAGTTATAAATCAAATATTATGGTAACAATCTACTTACTTTTTTTTCAAAAATGAGTAGTTTGCTTCTTAGTTGTTCTTTGTAAATCAAAATCGGCTGCTTCTATTCTATTCAGGAGAATGGGCTTCACTGCAATTGTAAAAGAAAGAAATTAGTAATTTGGTTGCTATATAGCACTGTTTTCATTTTAGACATAGATTTTTTTAAATTGAAATGCTCAGCGCCTTCCTGAAAACCATTAAAACTATATTATGACTAAGAGTAGGAAAGAAAATATCTTTACTATGGTTTGTGGAATTCATAATCTACCAACGTATACCACTATTCTTGTAACTAAGCTTTTCCACGTAATAGTGAGTCATTGTCATCATAGCTCTCAACCATGTGTGTCGCAAAGGCGGGCGAAATCACCTGATTTTGTTTTTGGCGGGTGAGACGCCCATTGGAATGAATGGGCGTGCAGGAGGCTTGGCGGTTGAGTCAGTCCTTTACACGGCGGGTGACACCCGCCAAAAGCGTGTGAGTTGAGAGCTATGTGTCATAGCCTGCTTTTGCACGTAACAGTGAGTGAATGTCATAGTCTGCTTGTCCTATATAAATGTATGTAAGTACTTATATAAACGAAAAAAATTAAAACCAATTATGTGTTTGTACAAATATTATTGTTTGAGATTTGATCAAAGAGTGTGTATGTTATTTTGTATGATTATATGTCGTGTATATATTTTATTTAAAAAATGTTAGTTTAATAGTATTTGAATGTGTGCGTGTGTATGAAGAAATTAAACGATATAAAGGTTTGTAAGTGACAGGTCATTTTAGGACAATGAAACAATGATCGTCCATTCATTTTTCAGATTATAGAAGGTAAAAGTCGATTAGAAAATGTGTTCATGTACTGTGTAGAAAATATGCATACCTGTACTTTCTATTCATGTATATGAATATGGACCAAGCTGCAAGTAAAAATATTGGAGATTTGTATAGTATTTCTCGTAGATCGTGGTTGTCAATGGTATGAGACTTGTACTCCGAGAGATACACCGTACATTCGTAGTGCTGCTCTATGATGATGCAGTTACATGTAGAGTTATTGGATTTGATTGGTGGATGGTCATGTGATTGCTTAGCTACATCCAATGAGGGAATGGCACAGAGAGTGAAATCGAAATGGTAGAAGGGCTGTACATGTTACGATACGTTCGCGGACATGGCGGTAGTTCTAGGACACTGCGTATTACATCCGGGGAATTTGGGGAGGGGAGGTATGGAAATGAGATTGGATGAAGCAAGGGATTGGTCAGTAACGTTTAGTGAGTGTGTTGTGCTAGGAGAGGTTTTCTCAGATATTGTTTGTGCAGAGAGAAGAACAGATAGCTATGACTGAGTGTTTCAAAACACAGATTGTATGGATTTTGGGAGACTCGTGGATTCATTGGTTGAAGGTGCATGCAGAAAGCTGTGGAGTATCTATAGATCTTGGATTCCCACATGTAGAAGTGCACTGGCATGGAGTGCGTGGAATGAAGTGGTTGGACTTGTTACCTCTCTGTGCAACTTTGAAGATAGAGGAACATCCAGACATAATTGTAATTCATTGTGGAGGGAACAGTTTAGGAAATGTGTCTGGAATTTCTTTGCAATTTGCAATGAAAGAAGGACTTCAAAAGATAATGGACATGTTTCCAAACTCTAAAATAATTTTTTCACGGATTGCACAGAGACAAGTGTGGCTTCGTTCTTTCCCATGTGGTCCACAATTGGAGAAAGCAAGGCGTAATGTTAATAAGGCTGTTTGTGCCTTCCTAAGAGATTTTGGCATGTCCTCTTTTAACAATGAAAATATTTTGTTTCGTAGTACATACATTTTTCGCAAAGATGGAGTCCATCTTACTTATGCCGCCAATCAGATTTTTCTGAGAAATGTACAAAATGCATTGCGACCTTTTTTAGAAATACAGCATTCGTTTTGAAGTACGTCTTACGTAGTTAAAATGTTTTACATTCAAACACCTCCAAAAGGCTCTTTTCAGAGCCACCACTTCCTGTTAGAGAAAAATGCATTGGTTTCAATAGGGTAGCAATGCAATTGTTTTTCTGTTCGCGGACCGTCCGCGGACTTTCACGAAATGGAAATGGCTATGCTTTATGTATCTTCACTTCTATTTTTTAACTGTGAAAGGCGGCTCTGAAAAGAGCCTTATTTTTTTTTTGATTTTTGTTATTTTGTATTTTTTTTGTTCTTTTTTATATACGACACACTAAGAGAGGAGGGAAAGGAGGGTAAAGGGAGGGGGACACCAACCAAAGGGATAAGAAAGGGCGAGCTGAGCGAGGAAGATGTAGAGTGGGTTTTATTTGGGTAGTGAGCAGGTCTTCTGGTGCTCTGAGACGATTGTCTCAAAAACACTCTGAAGTCGCTCCCCCCTGCAGAGTACTGTGTCACAGTACACACATACAACTGTGAACCTCGAAAGGTAAGGGTCATCAGAATTCTGTATGGCCTGTGAGGCAGCTTGAGGAAGACGCTGTCCCACAGAGGTGTTCCTTGTGGTGACAGGATCAGGAACGGAGGATGAAGTAGAGGCAATCAACCTACTACGCTTCTCGCAAGGTACAACCTTGCGAATGGCCCCAGTGTGGAATGAGCGCAGGTGTCGCTTCATGGTAGTGTTCCCAAAGCTATACGAACCATGCTTCCCATGACTGAGCACCATTTTGCACTCATTACAGGTGACACGGTTCGCATGAGACTTAGGACCGTTTCCATGAAAGGTAAACAACCGCCACACCCAAGATTCACACCGACGGCGGGTAGTAGGGATTTCCTCTACCTCATTCTCGTCATCCTTTTTTTCCTCCTCTGTATCCTCACTCCTGTTCCCCTCTTCAGGCCCTTGGGGAAATGGTGGTGGTGGAGGGGGTGGGGGTGGTGCTGAGGCAGATGTAGCACCATGTGGTAATAGTCGAGCCATGGATGTCATAGGCTTGGAGATGGAAATCTCAAAATCTGCAAAGTATGCAGCAAAATGCAGTGTGCTCTGTGGAATAGTCAGAAACACAATGAGAATGCGCTCTAGGGCGTGGTCTTATATCGGGGTGCTTGTGCGCGGGTCGTGGACATGCGCGCCGTCCGCAAGACAGATAGAACATCAAAAAAGGTTCAAAAAGTCACAAAAACTATGTGGAAAGTTAGGATTAGTATGTGGGATTTGTGGTATGATGATTTTTTAATGAGAAATATTGTGGATTACTTGGAAATGTACTTTTAAACTGGTCGGGGACACGAACAGTGTCCGCATTTAGAGCACGAGATGAGCATGGGCCCGGTCACATGATTGTTTTGTGAGCATGTTCGCTAAGGTAATGGTCGTCCGCAGGACACCCAATGTACGGACATTGTTTTGCGCATGCGTGTTGATGTTCTGCAGACAGTGTTCGGGTCCTGAACTAATTAAAAGTGCGTCACATGTAAAACGAACAGTTACGGACAACCTTTTGTTCATAGCACAGTTTAATTTATTTGCTAACAATACGGACAGACATAGCGTTTCAAGCACACCTCCATTTTTGTTTATTTACAAACAATTCAGGACACCACGAGTGTTCTTAGAACAGTTTCTGCTTGCTATCGAACACTACAAATAGGAATAGTGTTCTTAAGGACACCTCCATTTTCGTTTATTTATGAACATTTCAGGACACTACGAGTGTTCTTAGAACATTTTCAACTTGCATGAGAACATTACGGACATATGTAGTGTCCTCAGAACAGTTACATTTTCGTTTCTTTACGAACATTTCCGAACAACCGCGGTGTCCGTGGACACCTAAATTGGTTTTATCACAAGGAACTGAAAGTAACTACAACACAATATAAGAAAAGTAACTTTATTTCATATATATATACAATTATGACTGGGAAGGTGGGGCAGAAACGGAAACAAAAACAGGAGAATTGGGGATTTCTAGATAACTGGGATCAGGTGAAGAAGGGAAGGAAATCTCATCGAAATGCTTTGGTCCATAGACAGGGTTTGGGGTTAACTGCATGGGATAGGGTGAGGGAGGACAAGTGCAGGTTGGACAATGGTGTGCTGTTGGGGGTTTCACATAATTTTCCACAACGTTTTTCAAATCCATAAAATTTTGCATAAGGTCGTCCATTTTTTTATTAATCTGCTGTAGAGTGATATCCTCTGATTGTTGTTGTGAGATGCTTGGAATTTTTGTATGGTCTGTGATAAAAAAAATGTATATGTTAAATGTATACAAAATAATATTTATTAATTGGTTTATATAGTAAAGTGTGTACCATTAGGTGGACTATTTTCTAACATGTCCCCTTGTGGGAAATGCTACTCTAGCCAGTCGAGAGTACTACACATTTCTGTGAGAAAACAAAAAAGTAATATGTTTTTTTTTTTTTAATATAGAAAGTTTATAAATATATGAGTAAAAAGAAGTGCACTTACTATGTCTGGTGAGATATGTAATCAGTAGTGTATACGTCTGGTCTTGCTGTTGGTTGAGGAGCGTCTGTGAGGTAATTATGGTGGAAGCCACTTTATCTTCTTTTGGTATATTCCATTTTAAAACATATTGTATTTACATGAATGGTTAGTGTGTTACATATATGGGTAACATTTTTTAAGTATTACTACATATACTTTGTATGTGTGCTGCTTTGTGAATGTGTTAAATGTTCCTATGTTATGATATAACTATTACCCATACCTCCGCAGAGTTTTTAGGTGGTGGTACTGTTGTCCAAACATGTCTGCGGACCGTCAAATTCAGTAGAAAGGGTTCAGTATGTTCCATATTATATGTACATAAAGTCAAAGTTATTATTGTTAAGTTGTGCTACTAAAAAACTATGAAATTCAGTAAAAAAACTTTGTTAAAGGGACGTTATGGGTAAGTTGTGCTACTAAAAACCTATGAAATTCAGTGAAAAAACATTGTTAAAGGGACGTTATGGTTCAAAGTAAAACCGAAAAACCCCTGAAATTCAGCAGTTATGGTAAAATAAGCAACCATAACTCGCGCCACCACTGTGCACTGCTAACACTAACACCCAGGACATCAAAGATGACATCACAAATGTTATTGATGACATCACTGATGACATCACATGTCCATTTACCTTTCATGAAAAGTCTGTACAAGGGATTCTTAGTGTAATGTTAATAATAAAAGTGTCAAATATTATTGGAATAAATATCAAGTGCTAATCAGTGCATTAAGCAATGCATTGATATAAATAGCATTCTATTATTAACTTCAATCCAGTATACTAAGGTATTCATGTAGAAACATAGGCATTGTGTGCAGCATACATGATGGAGGTGCAATATTCATAAGCTTGCCATGTTGAATATTGAAATGATAACTGTTTTCATATTAGAGTTTTGCGTACAGTGAAACTTGTGATAAGTAGGTAATAAAACCCACTTACTACATAATTGCATTATTATACGCAAATCACAAAGAGACAACACCACATACAAATATGAATATATACAAGGGAATTGAAGTAGGAAAAAGAAACAGCAATAGTAGCAGAAAGTGTTCATAACCTAACTGATTACCTTTATGCAGAGAAATGATTGCTCTGTTTCAAAGCTGTTACTTACCCTATCTATATATATCACATGATGTGTCTGGACCCTAAGGAAAATAGTGTGAGTACAACATATAAAAATATGAGCATATACAGGGAAAGTACAGTAATAAAAAAACATCAAAAGTATCAGAAAGTGCTGATAAATCTACTGATAATTTTAATGCACAAAAAGGATTGCTGTCTTTCAAGGTTGTGACTTCTCCTATGTATATGTTTCATATGATATGACTGGACCATAAGGGAATTATTCTAAGAACATACTTGAAGGATAAGTCTACGAATATAGTAATTTACAATTTTTAGTTCCTGACTGTAACTGAAGAAAATCATGTGGCCTAGATATGTCAGGAAAGGAAAAAAAGGGAGAGCCAGCCACGTGATGTCATCAGTGATGTCATCAATGACATTTGTGATGTCATCTTTGATGACCTGGGTGTTAGTGTTAGCAGTGCACGGTGGCGGCGCGAGTTATGGTTGCTTATCTTACCATAACTGCCGAATTTCAGGGGTTTTTCGGTTTTACTTTGAACCATAACGTCCCTTTAACAATGTTTTTTCACTGAATATATATATATATATATATATATATATTTATAAGGGGTGGGTAAGGGTATAGATTAGATTGAGGGGAAGTGGGGAGGGGGGTTGTGGGGATCTCCCCCCACATTTTAGACCCAAAAAAAACGTCAAATAAATTCTACCAATGTGATTAGATCAAATGCTTTAGGTCAAATAGACCCAAACCACGACTCTGGGGCTAGCGTTTACTCTAACTACCTTACTACTCATATGAGATCCCCAGTGTGTGTCAACTGAGCCTGATTCCTCCCTGGCACCATATGTGAGGGAAAAAAAAAACAAAGCGGGTCCTGGGAGTCTCTCTGCCAGCCATGAGCCCTGGTTACGAGATCCTTACCCAGATTCTTTAGCTCATTATCTTTCACAGAGGATAAATATCCCAAACATATCCGTTTTTATCCTGCCCAGGGGCTGTCCAGCACCGAAATGCTAGGCAATTCTCCTCTGAACAACAGTACCAACAGCATCCCCAGACACATGTTTCGATCTGGTTGGACCTCATCAGTAGGGTGGAGCTGTGCCTCTCTAGGAATAGTGAACAAGGCATCCACATCTGGATTCCCCTCAGTAACTTAGCGGGAGACCCAAAGTTACTTAAATATGCAATAAACAAGGGATTTCCTGGGAGTGTCTCTGCCAGACAAAAGTCCTGGTTATGAGAGTCTTACCCAGATTCTTTAGCTCACTATCTTTCACAGAGGAGAAATATCCCAAACATAAGTCTTTGTCCTGCCCAGGGCCAGCCCAGCACCAAAATGCTAGGCATTTTTCCTCTGAACAAGAGTACCAACAGCAAACCCAGACACGTGTTTCAGTCTGGTTGGACCTCATTAGTAGGGTGGAGCTGTGCCTCTCTATGAATAGTGACCACAGAGTTACTAGGGGAATCCAGGGCAGGACAACAAATTATATGTTTTGGATAGTTCTCCTCTCTGAAAGATAGTGAGCTAAAGAATATGGGTAAGGCTCTAGTAACCAGGACTAATGTCTGGCAGAGGGACTCCCAGGACCCTGCTTGTTATTACCATATGTGAGGAGCCAGGAATGAGACTTGGACATAAGTGATTCTTGGGTTGGGTCAAAGACTTTTATTAAAGTAAAAGGGTTGGGTAAATGTCTCTCTGTCCCTGCTCTAAGAGGTGTTTACCTAACTAAAACCAAAACTAAGGTTATGTCAAAGTCAGAATGTTCAAAGCAAAACTGTCCCATGTCCAAAATACTATTCTGGCCCTCACATTCTAATAAACTAAACTCCAAGTGAAAAGGATAATGTCTTTGGCCTGAGTGGTTCAGAGATGTTCGATCGAGCATCCCGCTGGAAACAGCTGATGCAAGTGCTCTGACATGTGTACTTTTTCTTCTGCTGGGCACTCGATGTTCCATTAAGCAAGCAAGCCTGTCTGTGGCTTTTCACAGGGGCCGCACACCATCCCCTGCATTCCCCATCAAGCTGTAAAATAAATAAATGTGATTTGGTATTTATTAGCTGTTTTTTTTTAAATTTTGCAAAGACCACCTGCAAATGACACAAACAACCACACTTTCCCCTGCATTGGCCCTGATCTCCTAGCCCTTCAAAGATGTCTGTTCTCTTTTATTTTTGGAGGCTTTTCCTTTGGCCTCAGCCTCCTCATCTACCATTGGCTGGCATTGCCTTTTTGAGCCAATCTGCTGCACCAGGAGGTGAGAGCCTTCCTATCCAATCGTAGGCCCTGCCTGTCCCTGTCAGTGCCTGGACGTGCTCTGGGCCAAACTTCATGGACCATTAAGTCAACATGCTCCCAAAAAAAACATATTGGGTCCCAACATTATGCTTGACTGTTTTCCTTCACTCACCTTTGCCATCAAGTGAGTTAATAGGCTGCCTTGTCTGCATTGATTATCTTTCTCTGCCTTCCAAGTCATCAATTTCAATAATGCCCATGCTCTACAGTGACTCCCTTCTCTGCATGCACTGATTGTTTCCCACTTCATCATCCACTGTTTTGTCAAGCTGCTCTCCCTGTGCCCATCAGAGTCTGTTGTGTGTTTGAAAATTGTTATAAGCCTTTCCCCCTTGCTGCCTAGAAAGTGCCTGTTAGTATGAACATTGTTTTTAGCCTTGCCCCCTTGCTGCCTAGGAAGCGCCTGTTTGTATTTAGCCTTGCCCCTTGCTGCCTAGGAAGGGCCTGTTTGTATTTAGTCTTGCCTCCTTGCTGCCTAGAAAGTGCCTGTTTGTATGAAAATCATTTTTAGCCTTGCCCCCATGCTGCCTAGAAAAAGCCTGTTTGTATGAACATTGGTTTAGCCTTGCCCCCTTGCTGCCTAGAAAGTACCTGTTTGTGTGAAAATCGTTTTTTGTTTGCCTTGCTCCTGTTGCTGCCTAGAATACACCTGTTTGTATGAAGATCGTTTTTAGCCTTGCCCCCTTGCTTCTTAGAAAGTGCCTGTTTGTATAAAAATAATTTTTAGCCTCGCCCACTTGCTGCCTAGAAAGTGCCATTTGTATGATAATTGTTTTTAACCTTTTCTTCTTGCTGCCTAGAACGTGCCTGTTTGCATGAAAATCGTGTTTAGCCTTGTCAGGTTGCTGCCTAGAAAGTGTTTATATGAAAATCGTTTTTAGTCTTGTCCCCTTCCTGCCTAAAAAGTGCCTGTTTGTATGAAAATCGTTTTTAGCCTTGCCCCCTTGCTGCCTAGAAAGTGCCTGTTTGTATGGAAAATAGTTGTTTGCTTGGCCCCTAGCTGCCTAGAAAGGGCCTGTTTCTATGATAATCGTTTTTAGCTGTGCCCCCTTGTTGCCTAGACAGTGCCTGTTTGTCCCATTACACCACTGTTGCCTCCCTCCATTCCCTACACCCATTGTCCTCAACCCCCCATGCAAGTGCCCCAGTGCATCAGCCTGGTACGTGTCCTCATCACCATTGCAACTAGCTATGTCACTATCTATATCTCCTGTCTCCTCTAACTGCTTCTCTATTTCCTATCCCTCTCCCATCACAAAATATGTCTGGAAGAAACTTAAGAAGGACATAATGGGGTCCAACCCAGGCCTTCCTACTGTAGACACCTACTTCAGGGCTTCCACCAGAGAGACTCTCACAGACATACACTTTGTCGTTCCCTCACCCAACCTATGGACCCAACACATGGTTACCTTTCTCTCTCCTTTTGCCTCTTCTCCCATTAATGGTGGCATGCTCTGGGAGATCCTCCTCGATCTCTTTGCCATTTCCAGGGTCATCATCAATGTCTATCTAAATGGAACCATCATGCTGCAGGTCCTTCAACCCAACCTTCTTCTCTTTGGCAGGCTCCTACCTCACCTCTCAAACCTTACCTCTCCCCATGAACAGGCTCCCTTGCCTACTGTCCCTTCCTCCTCCTCTTCACTGGCAGAATTGCCTGCTGTACCTTCCTCCTCCTCTGCACAGGTTCCCTTGCCTGCTGTGCCTTCCTCCTCCGCTACACAGGCTCCCTTGCCTGCTGTGCCTTCCTCCTCCTCTGCACAGGCTCCCTTGACTTACCTTACTATCCTGGCTCCTCTGTCGGCCTTGGCTCCCGCACCATCCTCCACTATTTTTCCAGCTCTCCTGCCACCCTTGGGGAGGACCACAGTCCCCTGTGCCCCCCACGGAAGACACTCAAAGATGGCAAGCTGCTCCATATTGCCACACTAAATTCTCACTCTGCTGTCAAACACTTGTCCAACATCTGCAATCTCCTTGAACTCATGGATCTTGATGTGCTCACCATCACAGAGACATGGTTCAAGGACAGCTCTGTCACAAGCATTGACAACTCCTCCCTGACTGATCCAAGATCCTTACTGTCCCCAGGCCCAGGGGTCAGGAATGGGCACGGCATTGATCTTCTCAGAATGGATATGTGTGTCCATCATCCCCAGTGAGGCCTTCTCCTCTTTTAAATGCCTTGTTTGCAAGCTCTCACTCTCTCCTAAATCCTCTCTCCTTATGGCCACCTTCTATGGGCCACCGGGACAATTCACTCTCTTCCACTCAGAATGGGCTGACCTAACCTCCTCTCTACTCTCCTCCTCCTCTCAACTCCTCCTGGTGAGTGACCTCAACATCCATCTATCCATCTGGACTCTCCCGACACCTCAGGACCTTTCCGCAAACTGTGCCATTCCATCTCCCTCTCTATCTTACCTTCTGGCTCCATGCACACAGCGGGCCACACTTTGGATGCTCTCATCTTCACCTACATCCCTCTGTCTATCCCTCTCACCACCTCTCTCTCTTTGACAGACCACTCTCTTCTCTCTTCACAATTAAAGCTCTTCTCTCTGCTTGAAATGGCACACCCCTTGTGGCCACTCCGATTCAAAGTCGCCAGACCCATGAAAAGAGTCAAAGTGGCTTCCTTTCCCTCCACCTACTCTCTGCCTCCTACTCCTGCGGCTGACTCCCACGCTGACACAGCCCTCACCAACTTCAATCTCTCTATGTCCAACACCCTTGACACTCTCGCCCCTGTCATGAGGGTCCGTCTGAAGCCTTCCAAAAAGTGCAAATCTTGGTACGACTCTGATCTGGCTGCCCTCATACACAAGCGTAGGGCAGCTGAGCAGAAATGGAATGCATCTGGCGGATCCTCTGACAAACTGGTCTTCCGCTTCCTTCAAAGGCAATATCGACTCTACATCCGCACCAAGAAAAGAGTCTATATTCAAGCCTGCATCTCCGCGGCATCATACAACACGGCCAAACTTTTCAACATCTGTAAGGAACTGGCCAATCCTGCAGCAGCCGCCGCTTCTGTCACACCCACCCAGGACCCCTGCTCGGCCCTGGCCTCTCGCTCCAGCACAAAAACCCACGACATCCTTTCCTCTCTCACTCTCAGACCACACCATAAACCAACACCTCTGGAGCCTTCCTTAGCCCCCCCATCACTTCTCCTCTCTTCTCTATCTCCTGTAACACCTCATGAGGTCACCAGACAAGTCTGGTCTATGAAGACCACATCCAAACAGGTGGACCTCTACCCCTCCAAAACCATTAAGGACAACATTGACTCTCTCGCTCCAGCCTTGGCTGACCTCTGCAATCTCTCCTTTTTCCACTGGAGTTTTTCCACTCCCTTGTGCACCACTTCTAAAAAACCCTTGGCCGACCCCTCCATTCTGGTAAACTACCACCCTTTTTCCACCACCCCTTTCCTGGGCAACTCTTGGAGAAGCTGGTTTTTCCTCAGCTCACCCTCCACACTGAATCTGTTGGTTGCCTCGAAGACCACCATTCGGGCCTTAGAGCATCCAGAGGCACGGAAACTGCTCTGCTAAACATCTGTGAAGACCTGCTCTCAAATCTACACACAAACACCCCCTCTGTCCTCATTCTTCTTGACCTCTCCTCTGCCTTTGACGCAGTTAACCAAAACATCCTGATTGCACGTCTCTGTGACACCGTGCGATTCACAGGTCAGGCTCTGGTGTAGTTAGCCTCCTTTCTCTCTGACCACCCATCCCATGTAGAACTTGGGTCCTTTCTCTCTACTATCACTCTTTCAACCTGTGGCGTCCCCCAGGACTCTAACCTATCCCCCTGGTTCTTCAATGTCTACATGGTTGTCCTGGCACGTGTGATTGGCAACTTCACCTCTAACTTCCAGTGTTATGTGCATGACACTCAACTCTCCTTTAGGCTACCATCTGCCACCTCCTCTACCTCGCTCTTATCTGATTGTCTGTCCGCAATTCAGTCATGGTGTGCTGCAAATGACCTCTGCCTCAACACCAGCAAAACTGAGATTGTTTGCATTGGAACTCCTGCTCCCACTTTCCCACTCTCACTCTGGTCAGCATCACTCGGCCCTGTGCCCACACCCACCTGCGAGGCAAAAAACCTTGGGGTCATCTTCGACTACACTCTCTCTTTCTCCACTCACATCTCAGACATCTCTAAGAAATCGAACTATCAGCTGCACCTCCTCGGAGGTACTCTTCCTTTCCTCACCTTCTCCCAGATGCTCAGTGTCTCCAGAGTCCTGGTTCTCACAAGGCTGGACTACTGCAACAACTTCTTTCTTAACCTCCCCTCCCGGCTCTGCGCCCTCTGCAACTCACCCAAAACAGAACCATAAGATTTGTCCTTGGCCTCAAGCCCTCGGACCGCATCTCTCGGTGCTGAAATCCCTCCACTGGCTCCCTGTGGCTGCAAGGATCAAGTTTAAGGCCATCTGCATTGTCCACAAGGCTTTCTGGGGCATGGGACCCACATATCTGTACCAATGCCTTCCCAAATACTGTCCCTCTCAAGCCCTCTGCTCATCTACCTCCAACCTTCTGCGAGTGAGCCAGATCTCTAAGCATAGATTCATAGGGAGATCGTTATCCTCAGCAGTGGCCTCCCTCTGGAGCAGCCTCCCTGCCGTCCTCCATCTTGAGCCTGATCTCCTTAAATTCCGGAAACTCCTTAAGACATTTGTCTTCTCCTCTTCCTTCTCTCTCTCTCGGCCCTGCTAGCCCCTCTTTCCTCTCCCCTTCCACACAGCATGCCGACTGGCTGCCGGGCATACCTCAGAGTCTCACAGGTCCCTGTTTCCCTTGCCAGTCATCCAGCACTTGCCTCAGGGCCTGCACCTGCCCCGTTGCTTCTGCACTTGGTCAATGACCTATGAGAATGACTTATCTCAGCACTTACCAGTTTCTCTGAATAACCGGTCGCACTTGTTCCCCCTCCTGCACTTACACCCCCCCTCCCTTCTCCTCTGCTGTGCACTCACACAATCTGATCGTACCATGCCTGAAGATCCTCTCTCATTTCCCCTATGTCTCCCCTCCTGCATGGTTGTTACCTCCTATGCCCCCTTCTTGAGCGCTGTGAAACACTTGTCTTATGTTAGGCACTATACAAATAAACATTACCATACCATACCATACCAACAAATCTTCCTATGGAACTCCAGCATTTGTGACTCGTCCAACATGGTGTATGGCTCAAAATGCGCTTGTGGCTTGTATTACATAGGGATAACATCACTTAAAGCCAAGACCCGTTGGACCGAGCACAAGTCCAATATTAGGCTCAAGAATCAGAAGTCTTCGGTAGCAAACCATTTCCTGGAAGCTAACCATAACATTGCAAAACTAAAATGTGTAATTTTGGAAAGGGTGAGTGTTTCCAAGAGAGGGTGCAATGTACAGAAAAAATTGTCACAGAGAGAAATAGCATGGATTGAGACTTAAGAATCTTTAATTCCGCAGGGTATGAATTCCGAGGTGGATCTCTCATGTTTCTTATTGCTTTCTATAAATGGTCCACACAGCAGAGTGGATTAGCTATGTGTTCTTCATGTGACTCAGGACGGGGATGTACAGTGCCATTTTAAATGTCTTCTCTGATGTATCTTTGGTATCATAGTGTGAACAGAATTGACATCTGGGAGGAATGTGCAGTTTAATGTGTTAGAGGATGTGGTGAATCTTCATTGTTTTTCTTTCCTAACAGTGGGCAAAATAGGGGCAGTATTGTGAACAGCCCTGAATGCTGGGAGGATTGAGTTATTATGTATTTAATATGTATTTAACAAATGTGATGACACATAAGCACCATTTATAAAAAACAAAGGAGGAAAAATAGTGTAGCCATAATGGGCACTGTTATGGCCTTGAATAAAGTGTTTACGACTCTATAGTAAGGAATGTCTACAGGTTTATTTGTTCATTATCATTATTTTAGTTATTCTTGTTCTACGTTTAGATATATTTTCATCATCATTCCTGTAATGTTTCTGAGCAAGTGAGTGCCCCCCAGGCACTGGAGATAGAACTGATGTGTATCTTTTATGCAGAATAAGACCAATACCATTGTGTCAAGATGGCCGCCATGTGCGATGTGTCGCAGCCCGTTCACATCGGGCTGTTATGATGTCACAGACGGCCTCACATAATGGACACGGGGAACCCAAACAGTTTGGCTGGTCTGATGACCCGCTGTCAATGAGCAGTGATCATCCAAATCAAATGATTAATGATGTCAGAGCCGCAGGGTATGGACGTTGCCTCCACCATCGGTTGGACAGATTGAACACTGCCGAGTTGCAGGCAAAATACACCGCCGTTGGATGAAAACACGTTCCCCCAGGATGATGTGGCTCATCATTGCATGGCGACCCACACAAGATTATCGGTGATTGGATAATAGGAAGCCCTGTGATTGCAAGGAGACTAATGAGCAACGCATTTTCTGACACGGTGGAGAATTTAAAAACTAAACGCTTTGAGCACACCACAGTCAGATGCCTGGACTCAGGAGCAGGTAGCCGCCCAACGTGACCAGTAGACGCCGGAATTTCAAACTCTCTGGTAAGAACATACCACTTGCGCTTGTTAGTGACAACATTAGTCCTTGTGGGGAACCCCAGATAGCGGCTCTAAATCTGGTATCTATCTCTCTTGTTTTCCCCGCTCCTTTTGTGCCTTTAGCTGGCCTCTCAGCAGAGAGCAGAGGAGGTATATACTCCCCAGCTACCAACAAAGGGCATCCACCGGAATTCTTAAACTTACCAAAGCGGACGACCACGATCAACACCTCAACGAGACATCTCATTCGACACTTACGATTAGGAAAGAAGCATGTTGGGTTTTTGATGTTTTGTGAATGAACACGAATAATTTGGAATGAAAATTATATGAATGTGTCAGAAGTGGATGAGTGGACAATATGGTATGTCCAGTGTGAATCTGTACAGCACAAGCCACTGTAAAGATTAAACTATGGAAGGAGCTTGCCCTTAACTGAACGTGTTTTGTATAATATTACACAGATTCCAGTATGCTTGCTGAGATGATGAGTTGCAGATTCGATTTTTTGCACTTTTTTGGATTCTTACCATTGTATTGCTTTATAAATTGTTAAATGAAGATCAAAATATGTATTTTTCTACCCGTTGAATTGATGTTTTGTTCAACAATGTTCTGAAATACGACCGCTTCATGAAGTGTTTTCCGCACAGACAAAAAATATCTTGAAATCACAAGCTCTTTGTTGTTTAATAGAAAAGGGTTAACTCCCTTTTATTGACGATTTGCTTGTGATTTCATGTAACTACACTCAACCTCCAAGTGTAGTGATTTAGAGCCGCAGTGGGCTCCATAGATTATCTAACCTCTACACGTAGACAGAGCTGTACTAATAGCTTTTCTTGGTGATTTAGCTTTGTGAATAGAGCAGTTCTCCAACCAGCAATGGCAGTCGGGTAAGTAGTGTGTCATGCAGTAGAAATGCCCGCTGTAATGACTTTGTGGTGATGATTAGTGATTTCAGTTTTTACTTGGTTTTAGGTATGAGAGGAAACGGAGCAACACAATCTGTGATTAGAGGCTAGTGATGTGAATACGATATGTGAATTAAGTAACTTTTCTCCTTTAGACAAGGGGCTTTAATTAGCACATGCACAAGCAAGGAAATCTAAAGGTTATTAGGTCAAGTCAAAGGCCTCTGCTATTGCCAATCAGATGAAAATAGTAGAGAGAAGATATGGGAGATTTACCTTAACTCCATGTATATTATTTTATCGTACTAAAGCAATTCCATGCTTTTCCTATGGCCTTGAGTTCTGCCCAGAGGAATTGGTACCATATTTGAAAATAATTGAAGCTCAAGTGTGGCGCAAGGTTTTAAGTCACATTCCGAAATGCATACCAATGGAAATGTTGCTTTATGAGTTGGGTCTGCCCTCCTTAAAGAGCATTATGTACTGGAAGAAGTTATCACTTTTACGTAAATGTCTTGTGTCCGATATAAATAAGTTGTATTATTATTTGGGAATAGATCTGGAAGGTGTATTCATTTCTGATCTCAAAAATGTATGTGCCAACATTTTAAGTGATCTAGGGCTATCAATGAAGACTCTTATAAAGAATCTGGGTAAGGTCAAAGAATTGTTAAAAGCTTCAGATTGGCTTGAAAATAACGTGGTGATTTTAAATTCTCATCTGTACTCCCAAGTAGTCTCCTTTTGGAAATGGAAACCGGCTCCTGAGAAATACATAGAAAAATACCGATCCAGAGTCTTTAGAAACATTCCCATGAGATTCTGGTTTAACGTTCTAAACACTTTTGAAATTCAGAATATAAGAAATAGAAATATTGTGGAAACAAAATTCTGTAAGCACTGTAAGTTAAACGGGGTGAATGAATCGTTATTGCACCTGCTATTGATTTGTCCGAATCTTCTGAAACACAGAATAGAATATTTTTCAGCATTTGTAAATGACATATCCAATGTGAACAGAGTTATTCTGTGGTATGAAATGCTTCATGGCAACTCTATGGTTTTAAAAATACGCATTAATGAATTCTTGAGAGTAATATGTGACTTGGTATGAATATGTCTATGATATGTATAAGTGCTGTAAGGAAACGTTTAAAAATGTTTTCATTATATTTGATATGTGCTGTTTTGGCGTCGATAACACTTACAAGAATGTATCATCAAGTTGTTTTATCTGTCATTAGCTGTTTTATCTGTCATTAGTAACTTGAGTTTTATTTGCTATGTGAAACTTAAGTGTTATAATGTGTAAATGTGTATGATTGTTCGTTACTGCTTTTATATATTGCAATGTGCAACTTTTTCATTGTACTTTTGATCGAAATTTTGTAAAGGTTTTTCTATAAACCAAAAACAATAAAGATAATAATAATAATACTATTCTGTCTTATTGGAGACTGTGATTAGTATTATGGAATTGAAGGAAACAACAATTTAGCCTCTGAAGAAGGATATACAGTGATTTTTGTCAGGAAACAAGATTGAGTCAAGAATTACTGACTAGGCTGTCTTGAAATAGTGTTGTGGACATATGTTTATTATGAAAAACAATATTGTGTTTCCTGTTACTTTGAAGGAGCGCTTTACTTACCGAACTAACGCTCCTGCCTGCAGTCTTCCTCATCACAGCAGCACTGCGAGCTGAACTCTTGCTGCTACACTCGCTTCCTGGAGGGGGCAGAGCCCTTGCCGGGCACCTGACAGACCACATGATTTCCAGCCTGCACAAATTGCCAGCCGAACCACCCTTGAAGTGTTAAGCCCTGGAGGCAGTAAGGGCTGGAGCTTCTGTTTTGCTGTTTGGCTGGGACCTGTGTCTGTGCAATGGCTCCGTGAGTAACCCAGCTTGAGGTCATATGCTGCCACCTTACTTGCAACATTTTAATCAGTCTCAAGGGTAAGGGGAAAGAGTCAGACTCTGGCAGCTCCTCAAGCTATCGGGCGTTCCTTACCTGAGATTAGGTGCTGCCTCAGTTCTATGCTGATTTATGGGACTTTTACTCAGTTATTGAGTTCTTCGTCGAGATAATTAAAGGACATACCTGATGATACATTTATACCTTATCCTCTCAATTCTAGAAAGAGATCCACATCTATTTGTATGTTATTCTAAAGTGTACCTGGGGTAGTGTGTGATGTGTTCTAGCTACTCCTTGTATTCAGTGCATTTTTAAATTACGGTCTGCTATTCCATAGGTCTTTGTATTTGTGATTTTTCCTGCTTGTGATAGCTATTTTAACATTAACTCTAGGAGTTTCCACACTTTATCGTCCATAGAGCTACTCTGCTGTTACACCTCCTGTTACCTGCCTTTCGCCCCTGCCGGTTCTCCACTTGTTTGGATGACACGTAAGGGTCTCAGGAGCCAGGCTGCTATGGAGGTTTCTTTTGATTCTACTTTTCCTGCTGTGGCGGCTCCTTCTCCTCCTTTGATAGATTGTATCCCACCAGTGAATCCCATCCCTGTTTCTCTGGGCAAGCCACAGCATGCACTAGTAGACAGCTCCCAGGATTCTTCGCTTCAAAAACCTTTGGTCCATGCCCAAATTCACTCACAAGATAGGAATGACCTATTTAATATGATGGGTATTACACCACGCACTCCAGCTAATAACAGCTGCATCTTCAGTGGAAAACAAGATATATCCATAATGCGCAGGAAGCACACCTAGCAGCCACTAAAGCTTTGAATTTTGAGGAAGGGGTAGTCTACCAAGGGCAAGGGTGTGCATTGATCACCCGAATAACAGTACAGTGGACTCTGCACACCCAACCCCTGTCCCATTACAAACTAGCCTGCCTTTACCTGTCTCAGTGCTGGGTGACAATGTTGCGAGTGCTACAGAATCTCCTGTCCTGTCTAAAGAGGTTATTGTTCAACAACTTCCCCCACCAGAGGGCAACAGAAACTATGGTATTCCTCCCATTAATCTATCACCGGAGGTATCTTCCTCTGGTAAGGGGGTTAACCATACTTCTTCTATTCATGTTACTCTCTCTGCTACTTCTGATGGTATTGCCAATACTTCCACAGTGAAATCCAGTGTTTAAAACTCCACTCACAAAACCCCCAATTTATACTCCTAAAACAAAATCTAACATGGGTATTCAGGGTAAACCCATCCAAGGGCAAAAAATATCTCTAACTTCTTTGGTAAAAGAACTGCCACTAGTACCCTCATCAAACCTCCGCTTTCAGTTTTTACAGTGGCTAAGCTGGATCATACGCATCTGGCGGATGTAGCAAAGAAGTTGGAGATTGAAGATCCTGTAGATAATGATATTGATGACATTAGTATTATAGAATGTGCAGATAAGGCAATAGCTGAGAGTCAGTTGGATCCTACTTCCACTAACACAAATAATGTAACCCAGCAAACGTGTGATGCCTTCTATGTGGGTTCTCCTTCTGAACTCACTAATTTTATTGATGAGTATCCAGAGAAGCAAAATTGGCTTAGAGAAAGGGGTTTACTCCCAGATATAAAAAAGGTTCATGCCAGTGAGTCTATTCTGCATCATACCCTTAAAGAAGCGGACGACAGAATAAACCTAACTCAACCCACACTCTCTGCATTGAATATGGTTCTAAGTTCCTTTGTGAGTCTCTGTGACAATATATGGTCAGAGGTTAGATCACACTCCCTCTTACTCTCTGAAATCTATAATAGGCTAGAAGGACTAGACAGATTTGAAGAGGTGGTTAAAATTATTAAGGAAGACCATCCCTCAATAATAAAACAGTCTCCAGACTCTGTCCTCCAAAGCCAACCCATTATGGAAGGGCCTCTGGTTAAAAAAGCCACTAATGTGGAAAAGGATAGTTTCTCGGGGGACGTTCCTAATATGGTCCCAGGTACTACTGACCCTCATTGTTCGGACAGGGGTACCTGTGATCAATCTTCTCTGATTCCCCCCCAAACGTTGAGGGCGTCCAAGCGGACTACGCCCCAGATGTAAAACTTCCTATCACTTCCATAAAAGCGATTACTAAACCCCTAGTGGAGAAAGCCCAAGAGGGGTTGATCGTCGATTCTCCTTCCTCCAATTCCCAGGGATTATCTGGTGAACCTACTATTTTAGAAATGGTTGAATCACTTAAGGGAGACAATGTTGCCTCCTCTCTTGTTTTTAAATCTGATCTTACTCTGGAGAAGCCGCCTGACTTCATTGACCTCACAAAAGAAGTGGTACACTTAAAGGGCTTTGCTCACACAGTCAAAAAAAAACATAATCAACAAATAAAGAAAACTAAAAATCAGAAGAATATGAAAAAAATAAACTCTTTTTCCAATCAATTCTTTAAAAAATCTTTTTCTGGCAAGTGCTCCTGTGTGTGCAACAACTCTTACCCCTTCTAAGGAGATTAAGATTTTGGTGGAACCAGCGCTATCTGTGACCGCTATCCCTAACACGGCTGATGTTTCTGTCGCTTTATCCCCTCTACATATTACTCCAGCTGTACCCAGTCAGTCTGATCCTTCGGCAGTCAGTTCTATGCCAAAGGACAATATTCCTCCTGCGGTGGTGGGCAATATTGGGCGGGCTGAGGAAATTCTTGTCACCTGTCATCCAAAAATAGTCTCAACTCAACTGGAGCCTATAAACAACTCTGCTCCAACTATATTGAACACCCAAACCATACGTAAATTGATGGAATCCTCTTTGGACACAGAATCCTCAACTATTCCATGCAATTCCTTATCCAGTTTAGATCCTACCTACCCTGAGTCTACTACTACTCTGATTCCAGCAAATATGGTTAACCTCGACATGGTGAAACAATTATTTCAGGAGCTCCTTAGCACAAATTCACTTACTGGGGTGGTTCTTAACCCAACTACAGGACCATCTCAGGATAGGGCCCCCACTATTCCTTCTTCCTCTGATGATCACCCTTCTTGCCATCTTGATGGTTACGTGACCAACATAGAGTCTATAACGGGGGACCGTGTTACGGGATTTAGACCAGTGGGGGGTCTCTATGTTCCCAACTCTCTTAGTTTAGCTCACCCTAAGCTGCCAAATTGAGGCTCATTCAATGGTCATGAAGGCCCTACTACCGTGCCCAAACCGTTTCGAAATAGTAATTCTCCCAATCTGTATGAAAGATTTTCTGTGGGACCACATGTAATTCAAAATAGGACCATATTAAGGGGTGCAAGGGGTACTGATCTGGAAGTTGACTCCTTAACTCAATTTACAAAAAGTATAACTGATTCATTACCTCACTCAGTGGAGGCTAAAGATCCCTTGGACACCCTGCAGCTTACTAGCCTTTGCGGTCAAGACATGCCTATCTGTCTCAACCGCGGAAATATATTAAAAATCTTCCACCAACTTCCTTCTCTTTCACTCATTTCTAGTTACGATATGGAAAGGATTTTCTTTCCCACTCAAGGACGTGTAGATATGAGCAATATTATTCTGAAATCAAGAGTGGTATTAGAACTAACAATTGGGCCAAAGGGAAAGTTTAATGAGCTTGGTTTTGAAGCAAATCTGGTACAATCTAATCAGCCTCCTGGTAAATATGGAGGGTGTGAAGAGTATAGGGAAAACCTTACAATCGTGTATCACCTGGAAAGAGCTCCACAGCACCAACGGAGGCAATTTACGCCCAGATTCAATGGAAATGCAAGAAACTGGGCCCAGGTTACCTCAGGTCTGTGGAAATAAGCACTCCTCTAAGTGCTCTGCTACACCCATTAATGCCTTGGTCCCAAATAAATTCACTTTTCTTTCCTGGAACTCCAGGGGAAATAATCATCTCTTCATGAATACTGACACAGTATTTATGATCAGTGCTTCACACTGTTTTTTCCTACAGAAAACCTGGTTGCTCTCTCCTCCCGTTGTAGATGGATTTGATATCCATTCTCAAAATGCTAAATCTAGCTCGGGAGGGAGGGCCTCTGGGGGCCTTCTTATTGGAATTAGAGCTTCCTTTGGCTTCAGGAACAAGGTCCTTGTGGATACGCCATTTGGGATTTTGGCTCTGGAGGTCAGTTCCCTTGATCGACTGGTTAACCTTCTTTTGATTAATGTATATTGGCACAAGGGCATTGCCTCCCTCGAGCCATTCTTGGAAAGTCTAACGGATATGGTACTTGCATGGAGATCTGTATATCCCAGGGGGAAATTGATTTTGGCTGGTGATTTTAACTCTGACTGTTCTATCTCGTCCGAGGCCAACTATGACAACCTGGGTTTGGCTTTGGAGGATGACAATCGGCGAGGCCAGAAATATGTATGGGGTAGAATGTGGAATCTCGCTTTGGATTCAGTTGGTTTAACATGTCTTAATGGCTCTTATGATGCTACTTTCCCACCTTGCCCTACATGGCATAGAGGTCTGTCAATGTCTACTTTAGACTATGTCTATGTAGATCACTCTCTGTCCGCTCTTTTGTCTGAGGTTGAGGTTTTCTTCAACCCATGGAGTGACCATGGGTCACTATTGGTTACATTTCTTTCTCCTTTTCCCATGAATCTTTTGCCCGCTAGGGGGCCATGTAATCTTAAAACTGTGGGACAAGGGACAGGGGTACGTTGGACACCTGCCAATATCAATCTCCTCAACTGTAAACTGATTTCTTCGTTTAATCATACCTCTTTTTCCTGGAAACTTTCAGTATTCAACACCCTTTATTTTGATAGCTTTCTCAATGCTCTCCACAGCAGTCTCTATGGCTCTCTTAGGAAGGGTATCTTTAAAAAATCTCATGCTAATAGGTTTGATCAGGAGTTGGCCAATGAAAAAGCCTACACTCGGAAACTTATCAGAGAGGCTCAAGTTCTCGATACTGACTGGGATAACAAAAAAACTAAAATTAAAGCTATCCGCCAAAAATATAAAAACTACTGCAAATCAAGAAAATCTAGTTTGCTACAAAATGATGCAGAGCTTATGCTTAGAGTACTTGTCAAAAGAGATCTTAGGGCATTCTGGGCTGTTTTTTCAAGCCAAGATGATGTGGCGGTGGTTGATCAGCTGAATGCTATCCCAGAGGTTCAATGGGTAGAGCACTACACCAAACTTTTTTGTACAGGGCAGTACAGAGATTGGAGAACATCAAGCAGTATGGAAGAGGACAAAATGAAAAAGAATATGATGGAGGAAAGACAGGACAGTGGTGTGGAGGAAAAGAGTATTAAGAGGTTTAGGATGGTACATATTGAGACAGAAGATGGCACCCTCATAAAAGGAGGAAGGAGCTGTAGGTGGGAAGGACAGGCTGAAAAGAAAAGAAGTAGAGAGTGGGGAGCCCCATGGAAGCTCTTAACCTACATTAGAAAAAAGGTAGTTATAAGTGCATCATTGCAGTTTTGCGGGCATGCCATGTTTCCCTGATCCAATGCTCCTTCTAACCTTTGCTCTACAAGTCCCTTTCCAGCATGCATCTTCCCTCTCCCCTTCAGTGCCTCTGCCAACTCCCTCTAGCAGGTGATTGGTACATCTTTCAGTGTCACATGACCCCAAAAATCACTCTGCCAAGTCCCTGCAAAAATCCTTCTTTTAATTTGTTTGTGCACTTTTAACCTACGTTGGAAAGCAGTGGAAAACATTTCTTCCCATCCCAGCCTGCTTTTCAACCCACGGTCCCGGAGGTTCTTTCCTCCATACGTCCTTATCTTTCCTCCCTTCAATAACTATCTTATGATGTCAGATTTTCACCATTTGCATTCATTCTACATGTCTTGTTCATTTCTTGCACATCCCTTTCTTGTGCAAGAATTTTGTTTAAAAAAAATAAAGCCCCATATGTTAATACAACCCATTCTAGACTCTTTGCAGGAAAAGAGATGTTGTAAATTGGAATGATGTTATAAGTCTTCGATTGGGGTAAGGGAAAGCTTAGTTGAGTAAAGTGCATATGTGTGCTGCTGTCAGGATTAAAGGATGTGGTAAACTTGGGATGCTGTAGTGCATGAGATGAACACGGTTGGGCTACAGGGGCAGAGGCTTCAACTCCCAGCAGCCTCTGGGCGTTTTTGTAGTCCTGTCTTTGCGCGCGTTGCCAGCTGATTGCAATCAGTAAGGCTTATCAGCCAGCAACGGCGCAAGACATGTGCGGCTTATTTTGGCTTGGAGGGGGGCGGAGGAGGTTTCACTGTGCCCGACGGCTAGATGATTTACTGACCCGGAGGACCACGCAGGTCGGAGAGGGGACACACTGCCAGACTGTCTTCTTTGATGCAGCGTTTTCTTCGTCCGGGTTGTCCCAAGGGGCTCCCAGACTAAAGCTAAGTACTACGGGGAGCGGGCACTGTGATTTATGACCTACTAGTGATCTCTCATTTCAAGAGTGTTGGGGAATCAATTATCACAGAGTGTGTTTGTAAAAGCAAGGTTTTCCTTCTAAAGCTGGTGGTTCTTTCATAAGGGGCGTGAACTTGATTTGAATACATTGCATCCAATTCTGAGCTAAGAGAGCAAGTATCTTAGTGGACATGAAACAAGTGTTGGGCAATGGTTCTAGTGCTGTGAACTGGGACTGTCTACAGTGTGCTAACCTTTATGTATGTTAATGTGCTTCTGTTGCGTTGCCCAAAAGGGCCATGTGTTTGTCTTTTCATGCAGGTATATTATTCCCTTGTTTGTTACGCTGAAAGTCTAGTGCTCTCTGTGTCCTCAACTGTGGTACATGTATTAAGGAGTATTTAACCATGTCAGTCAGGAACAGTGTGGGGTAGGTTCATGTGCCTTGCCAGAGTGCAAGGAAGCAAGTACAAATTTGTGTGTTAGGTGTTTGCAGGTTAGATTTTTACCCTGTGCTTCCCCATTCCTATCCAACTTAGGTGCTCCCTACTCCTTTTTCCGGTGTTCCTAATTCCCCGACCCTATCCGCAACCTCGCCATAATCCCTCTTCCCCCCATTGGCTGCCACGTCGTGTCCTGTGTATATACGATCAGGTACATGTGCCAACCACGGTGGGAGGGGTCGATTCATTTGGCTTTTGTGGTTCGGGAGAGAGGCTTTTGTGGTTCGGGAGAGATAGGTGGGAGGACTCTCTTCCCTAGTAGGTGTGATTGTGACAGCTGCAGTGTAGGTTATTGCAATCTTCACGAGAATAAGAGATGCATTGATCAGTGATGGGGGTGAATTTGCAAGGATTGCTTCAGTACTATTTCCATGTAGATTAAGGGGCACATATGCTATTGAAGGATCTAGTCTGTTGGATATACTTGGGTATTTGTATGAGTGCTTTCAGTGCAATGAGTGACACATGACTTAGAGGGAGGTAATAGTGTTGGGGGGTTTGTGGGGCAGTTGTGTCTGGAGACCTGGAAAATTGATCATTGTAGAGGGTTGTTATTGTTTTTTGTGTTATGGCAAAGTTTTAATCTATCTCTTGGATCTTGTGAGTGAAGTGCTAAGAGGGTTTTTCATGGAAATTGTGCATAGTGATAATGTTTCAGCTGCAAACTTGGGGGTTGTGGAATGAATGGTTCTGTAGTTTCTTGAATCCTAGTCAGTTTTTAGGGGTGAGAGATATACACCATGTGTGCTTTAGTGTGTGGTTGGTCTTATTGATTTTGGACAGTGTGATAATGAAACGCACGGCCTAATGAGTATTTGAATAGTGTGAACTCCTGCAGATACAAAGGCGTCTGATGCAGATATTTGAGCCAATGGTTGTTTCATGTAATCTAAGAGTTGTCAAGAGTGTACCGATCTCACAGGGTCAATTGTGCTTTCTTAGATATTTGGTCAAGAAGGGAGTGGACTACTTAAAATGTAAGGACTGAAGAGTGAGGGCACCACCACCAACAGGTAATTTGAGCAAAAGATAGCATCAAGAATATAACTGGGAGATATTAATGTTTTTCAATAGCCAAACAAAAAAAACAAAAAAAAAAGAATATAACTGGGACACTGTCAATTGTGGCAATTGTTTTGCAGCAATACAGTCCAATTGAGGTGTGTAAGATTAACTTCAGAGCGGCTTAGAAAGTGGAGATGACAGGAAAGGTAGGGTCAGGTGTGTTGGGGGGAGTGTCAAGGGTGTAGCATCTGTTCCTCTTCCAGGTGGCAATTTAGTGGAAAGGGACTCTTCTGGTAGGAGGTGGAAGTGGGGTGATTATCCAAGTCACTCCGTGTTTGTGATGGAGAGTAGTGTGATTTTATGCAGTGCCTGAGGAAGAAGATAGTGATATGGTGGGGACACCTGTAAGTGACTTCAATCCAGCAATCTAACTAAGTCAATGCTTAGGATGGGATGCCCAATGGAAGACCTTATTCATATATTTTATGTCAAAGTTCTTTAAATTGGATGATGAACCCTTATTTAACGCCCCTCTCTTTGAATTCCCCTGACCTCACTGAGCCAAGAAGAGGTTTGTTTTGCCATTTAAAAGATTTATTTAAAGAATTAAACAATATATATTCACACTTTTATGAACAAAATAATATTTGAATAGCACACTTATGAATATGGGGGTAATCAACAATGGGTAATATTACAAAATTAACAATCTCTTTAATCACTTAGGAGTATGAATATGAAGGATACTGTAGCAGAGAATACTTTATGTGATTCATGGAAATTCAATAATGGGAAAGAATGCAACCCAGAAATAACTTGATATGATTTCAACAAAAGACAATATGGTCACTTTTTCCCCTGTGACTACTCACTCCCCCCTATGCAATATGAAGAGATGGAAATGAGGGCACACAGGTTTCAGGATTACAATCAAGAATGCAGTTCAATTCCAGTCGCCCAGCAAGCTTAGAGAAAACAGGTATGATTTTAAAACACAGGTCAAAACGCTTTTGAATGTGAATTGCAATGGATGGGAAAATCTGCTAAATTGATTTTAATTCACTAAAAGAGATTCAGGATGAGTGATAGTTACTTGAGATTGGTTCAGGTCAACACTAACAATGATTCATGAATGATTATCAAATTGGAAACGAAATTCAGCAGTTGCAAGCAAGAAACAGCTATTTTTACAAGTGGTGAAATGGAGCTAAATTGCAATTCGCTGCAATTTTTCCATGTGTGTAAATCACGATTACGGAAAAACTGTTACGAATTGGAATGTTGTTTTGGTTTGTTGGAAAGCTTAGGATCTTAGCTTTAGGACGTGCAGTTCAAAAGTTACGGATGTTTTTGTGAAGGTAGATTTTCAGAAATAAAGTCAAGATTTCAAATGACAGATTGAGCGTTACAGATTTGGAATCAACAGGATGGACACAAGATTCTATAATGCAGTTCTGAACATGTTAAAATGCTTGGAAGAGGATTACTTTAAACTAAGAGATTGGTTATGGACAGTTCTAGACTAGATACTCACTCCTAGCTTTGGAATGGAATGGGCCTCGTCAAAGATCTGGTCAAGGGGTTTGGCTTCACTCTCGCCACCGGTCAGGTCTCAGGCCCTCTGGGTTCTGCGTTCAGCACTGCACGGCGGTCTGCAGCCTCTTGAACTGGATCTGATGGGTCTTGTCTAAGCTCTGCTTTCTGGGTCTGAACCTTAGTTCTAGCACAGGGTTCTTGGCTAGAATAGAAGAGCTCAGCCCGGCTGTTGAATGTGAGAATCAGGTTGCTAGATTCTACAGGCCTGCTGAGAAGAGTTCAGCTTTTGGTTTAGGCCTCTCTGCTTCAAGGTTCTAGAGTTTGGGTTCTAGATTTCTGGTCTCTGGATCTAGATCTGGAGTCTGGAGTCTCTGTCTGTATATTGTCTGGATCTGGTGTGGCAGAGTGCTTCGCAGGAATTGGTGAGTAGTGGAAAAAAAGAGTGTTCCTATCTGTCCTAAACAGTCTCTTTTTATGTGTTTCCAATGTGGGTGGGTAGGCTGATGATTCTCTATGCCCAACCCCCTAAGGATTTGATATGTTAGAGGATTCCCTGTCCCCTGACTGGAGAAAGAATCAGCGTGTCACCCGGTGTCATGTTTATGGCTTAACTGAAATTCCTCCGCTTTGCTTTTACAGAGAAAATAATTTTTACCCAATAAATATATTTCACAGATGCACAAGTTGTTCATAATACATTTCCACTTCACAAATTACTTAAGGTACATTCTTGTCCAACGCTGATCTTCCTAAGAGCTCTAGTTCAGAAATGACAACTTATTTGTGCCTTTGGTGGGTTTCCCAATATTGGTTCTGCACCAAATTTTACACAAACATACATATCCTCCCTGGGCACATTCCTGTAAATTCTTATGTTCATAGCAACAACACTGCAGCTGCAATATTAATAATTCCGGGGTTTGGTCTCAGAACATCACACGGTGTCCAGCTCAGTCTTAAATTGTGGGTGAATATTTCATTTTAAGAATCCCAAAGTTTCATATTTTTTTCAGGTTGGTAAAATTTGATATACGTAATTTTATAAAACATATATTTGTTGGGCTCCCTGAATCCACAGTGGTTTGTCTCCACTCCTACATCTGGCTGCCTCAGAGGTCACATGTCCTGTCTCTACCAGAGCAGTTGTTGACCAGTCACACCCAAATCAGCATATTCTATTCATCCCAAATAATCCATTGTCTTGATTGAGAGCAGCAGGCCAGGGTGCCTTGGCTAGTTCCTGTTCACACCAGTCTGTCAATCTCTTATCCGAAGGCAGGGGAGGCTTCCTTTGTCCAAGGAAAAGGTGTGAAGGGTTCTCATGGTGTGGAAACAGAGAAATTGATATGAGGCCGGGAAGCCCAAAAGGAAACACACCAACACAGGTTACAAAGGACATACAAAGCGCTTTATTTCAAAGTTACAAAGTTACCAAAGTCAATTGACATACGGATAGCTATTCGGCCCTCTGACTAACACGCGAACCTTCAACGTAAGGTTCGCACTGAAAGTGGGAGAGACCGATCATCGGGATGCTTGGGTTTTTATACGTTTTGTCCTGCATTGGCCAGCCCTCTCGCAAGTTTACCATTCTTGGAACCATGGCTAGGGTTTGTAGCCAGGTCGAACACACAATTTACCTAATTTGATCAGTTCCGCTGATACAGTTACATATTTACACACAGGTTAAAGAGAGGACAAGGTCTTAGTTCGTGACCCTAACAAGTGGCCTGCGGACATATTGTTTATTCACGTGTGCGGAGGTCACCATGGCCGGAGTCTTACTCAAAATGTCATTCAGCCTCCATTTTGTGATTCAGGGTGACTTCCACACTGCAAGAGTACCTAAAATGGTGGCTAGATCCAAGATGGCGGCTTACACAATACATTAAGGTCAAGACCTTGCCGCGGAACCTATGTACATGGTATTCATTAGACAGCTTGGCGTAGGCCAACATACATTTAAACAATGCGATTGGGGTCACAATATTATATCGATTTCCACAGACCCTCCTTTTTGGCCTATGCCAAGTGCTAATACATCATTTCCTAATACTTTCGAAAATAACTGAAGGCATTATCATCCATAGGTTCCGCATCATTGTCCGAAATGTCAATAGCCATAAAGTTGTTCATAAGAACTTCTTGCAACATGAACTCTTTAGATGCTGTCTTCGGGGTGTATATCTTATGCCCTATTGCGCTCATTACCTGAGCACAAAATCCCCCCATCATTCCACATATACTCGGGAGGCATTGAAAACAACAGCAAAGAAATAACAGAATCCCTAAAATACCTAAAATGACAGAAAGCACCTTCCACCCCCAAGATCGTAAAGAATCCCAAAACCAAGTACTAAGGTTCCAGTCTCCTACAGGGATATGGACTTCAGAACTGAGAGTGTGTAAATTCTGAATTGCTTTAAAAATTGTTGGCGAAGAATCTGGTACGAAAACACAACAAGCGGACCCCACTAATTTACATACTCCACCTCGTTCGGCTAAAATGACATCTAATGCCATTCGATTTTGAAGTGCTACCAATCTTATCGCCTTTTGCTCTAAGGTCATATTGTAAAGTATGTCCGTGGTCCGGTTGATCGTTTTCTCCAACACCCTCGCTAATCCCCTAATGTTTTCTGAATTGGCTATTTGTCCCCAAAAGGGCACTATTGATTTGGCTATATCCCCGAACACTTGTCCAGGGGTGTCTCCATTACTATCCCGTCGCGGGCGAGCCTTAGATACCTCTAAGGTACTGGCTATAAATACACCTGGTAACAATATCCCTAAATAACAAGTCCCCTGCCAATCCTTCGGCAACCAGGGAAAAGCTAAACTACCACAAACAAAATAAACGAGTCCCCCTACATACAAAGGCCTATTTTCCCCAGTCAAGTTTACAGTATTTACACAAGGCTCGAAGTCTCCCATTGGCCTAGTGCCATTTCTTTGTACACAGAAAGGAACTGAATCAGGACTATGATTCACAGAATAAGAAGGAGGCATGGCATCCTTATTGCCTATCGGAGCCATCTTAAAAGAAACTAGATTTTGGAAAGGAAAAGAAAGTTTATCAGACGGCCTAATAGAAGCGACGTTAGGTTTACTTCTATTTGCGAAAAGCGAGCATCCCAGGGGAGTCAATTCACGTTTTTCAAATTCATTCAAATTAGTCCCATCGAAGTTCCCTGAGATGCTATCATTCCATCGGCCAAAGAAGAGTGCTCTAAGAGAGGCATAGCAAGAAGTTGTTAAAGGTAAGGGATGTATATACCATCCCAGTCCCTTGTTCCCATGATGTGGTAAGTGAGTGCAGATCCAACAATTACTCTTATTAAAAATAGCATGCGTAGCATTCATCACTATCATCAAAGTGTTATTATGATATTTCTGTCTATGCCGAGAGTCCCTAGGGGACAGAGTGTGAAGGTGTACAGAGGGAGTCAAAACAGTTGGTACGATTTTGGTCGGTAACAGAGGCTTCAAAGGATAAATTTCTTCAAAATACCAAAGTCCCACGGCAGCAGTTGCAAAAATAACAATAATCAGAACGAGAACACAACAGTACGTTTTCGGGGCCCAGGCACATTGTTCATTATTCGATTTGGTCACCTCCTTATCTAATAGTTCAATACGGGGAGCAGCGGTGAAGGCGGCAGGCATCATGGTCATCCCGATCGACGGCCCCAATGTTCGTTGCTGGCGGCACTTCGGCCGCGCAATTTCTTAGCCCTTCCCAACCCTAGCCAACAGAACCCTCCTTTTCTTTGTTCGAAAAAAAGAAAGACAACAGTACTTCAATCACTCTTTTCCTTCCAGATGCACGACACTCGTGCGGTAATTCTATTTCCGTGGTCGAAGGTTGTACCTGATGGTACCCAAGTTTGTTGAATCCAAAAGCAAAGTATCGTCGCTCCCTGAGGGGAGCGTCGTGTCGGTGGCGACGGAAGTCGCAGAGCTCGAAACAAGATTTTCCGGAAGCGATTGATCAAGAGAGTGCGGAGACAAAATGGACGGCTCCCCGAGCTCCTCAGGCTCAGAGAACTTCTCCGACGCACTCACAACGCTGCCTGCTACTCCGAGATCAGAGATTGTAGCACCAGCGAGGGGTTCTGTTTCTTCTGTAGCGTGTGGCGTCGGGTGAGGGATCTTCTTAACATGCGTTGCATGTATCCAGTTCTTCTTTCCTGCCACCCGCACTGCCGTCCTGGTGACCAATAATACCTGGTAGGGTCCGCGCCAGCGAGGCGCAATACAGGAAGACCTCTCGTAGGCCTTCACCAGGATCCAGCTACCGTACAGGGCCCAGTGTCCTGGGCCCGTAAACCGTACAGGTAAGGCAGCATTCACCTGGTGGTAAATGAAATACAGATTTTTAGTCAATTGATTACAGTAATCTATGAGCAATACATTATCCACATCCCTCAGGGCTTTAGGTTTAGGGAGACCCCAGATATTAGCAGGCCTTCCCATTACCACCTCGAACGGAGAGAGCCCAGTTCTAGTCTGGGGTGTGGTGCGCATAGCTAACAACACAATAGGTAAAGCGTCGGGCCATTTTAGCTTAGTGTTGGCACATGTTTTTGCAAGTTTGTTTTTCAAAATACCGTTGTGTCTCTCTACCAACCCCGCACTTTGAGGGTGCCTAGCTGAATGAAAACGTTTCTCAATCCCTAGGGCAACACATATTTGCAACATTACGGCTGCGATGAAATGGGGGCCGTTGTCCGACCGAATTATCCTCGGGAGCCCAAATCGAGGGAAGTACTCTTTCACCAGGATCTTTGCGGTGGTCATGGCGGTAGCATCTTTGACAGGGAAAGCCTCGACCCATTTGCTAAAAGCACAAATGATGACAAGAACATATTTCAAGTTATTACATCGCTCCATTTCAATAAAATCAAGGTGAATGGTTTCAAAGGGGACAGAGGGGGGCCCGAAACTTCCCCTTGGAGTCACTGTCCCTTTACCCACATTGTGCTGCAGGCAAATCATGCAATTCTGAACATGTCTCTTTGCAGTTTCCAAAATTTTATCATTCACCCAAACCTGCTGCAATATCTTCGTAATTTGCTGGGCACACACATGCGTTGGACCGTGTGCCATTGTAACCATTGCTAACACATAAGAATCAGGAAGCAACCATTTCCCGTCGGATGCGTCCACCCAACACCCTTCATCATCCAATTTTCCCATGCCTTCAGCCCACTTCCTAGACTCTTCAACTGAGGCATCAGTCTGCATATCTCGCACAGACCCAATGCCTTCATCTATTATACAAACATCTCTCACTTCCCTCGAGGTGTACATGTCTGTGCTAAGGTCTGTGGCTGTTTGTCTAGCTATCAAATCTGCAAAAGCATTTCCTCTGCCCACATTGTCTATGACCTTGCGATGTGCTGCACATTTCATGATCGCTAATTGTTCAGGGAGTGAGAGCGCTGAAAGTAGTTGTACTATTAAGGGACCATGCTGAATCTTGGTCCCATGTGAGGTCAGAAACCCTCTTTCCGACCACAGTTTTCCGAAGTTGTGAGCCACCCCAAAGGCGTACTGGCTATCCGTATAAATATTGACTCTATGCCCTTGGGAGAGCTCACAAGCGCGGGTCAACGCTATAATCTCCGCGGCCTGCGCGGAGTTATGCGGAATCCTTTTAGTTTCAACAATCTTGTTCAAAGTAGTAACTGCATAAGCAGCTGTAGATGTGCCATTCGGAAGTTTGAAGCAGGAGCCATCACAAAACAGCTCCCCTTCCGCATTCTCCAAAGGAGTATCTGAGAGGTCTATCCTGCCCTTTGTTTCTTGTTCGGTAGCATACAGGCAGTCATGTGATCCTTCATCACCGCAAACAATATTTTGCGGGAGAGGTAAGAGTTCAGCCGGATTGAGAACACAACACCTTTTAATTTGGATATGAGAAGCAAATAGGACTAATTCGTACCTTGTCAACCGGGCAGAGGTAAGGTGTTGCGTTTGAGTTTTATTCAATAGAATATCAACAGAGTGAGGTACCATCAAGATTAAATCGTGGCCTAGGACCATCCCCTCACTCTGTTTTACAGACGCAGCGGCAGCAGCAACAGCGCGCAGACATCGCGGCAAAGCGCATGCAACAGGATCGAGGGCGGAGGAATAATAGCCGCACGGCCTATTCTTCCCTCCATGTTCCTGTGTTAACACAGACAAAGCACATCCATCACATTCATGCACAAACAACACAAAGGCCTTATCGTAATTTGGTGTACCCAGAACCGGTGCTGAATATAGCGCGGTTTTGAGAAGCTCAAATGATCGTTGATGTTCCGATTCCCATGGCAGTGGCAGAGAAATGCCCTTCTTCGTCAAAGCCAACATCGGTTTTACCACTAGTGCAAAGTTCGGGATCCACAGTCTACAGTAGGACGCCATCCCTATCAGGGCTCTGACTTCCTTCTGTGATTTTGGGACAGACATGCCAGAAATGTGTTTTATTCGTTCAGGTGCCAATCTTCTCCCCTCCTTTGACAGGAGGTAGCCTAAATAGGCAACCTCCTGGCAACAATATTGAAATTTTTTTAGCGAAGCTTTGTGACCATTTTCAGCTAGATGAACAAGCAACAATATAGTGCCTTCTTTACAAGCTTTCTCAGAGTCTGCAGCCAAGAGCAAATCATCTACATATTGAAGCAGCGTGCAAGTAGGTGGCAATTCAAGGGTGTCGAGCTGCTCCTTTAAGGCTCTACTATAGATACTAGGACTTTCAGTATACCCTTGAGGTGCCCTTGTGAAAGTAAACGAGCATCCCCCCAAGGTGAACGCGAACAAATACCTGCTCTCCTCATGTATCGGAATACTAAAGAAGGCGTTTTTCAAATCTACGATACTAAAGTGTGTAGTGTAGTGTGTAGGGATCATTGTTACTATCGTAGTTACATCAGGCACAATTGGAAATTGTGGGGCTACCACTCGGTTAATAGCACGAAGATCTATTATAAACCGGTACGGAATTGCATTGTCGCCTTTCTTATATACTGGCAAGATCGGGCTATTACATAAGCTACCTGTTATCTCTTCGATACCTCCATGATGTACAAAATCGGAGACAATGCATTTCAGAGCACGCTCACCTTCAATTGAAATTTTATATTGCGGAATGCGCGGTAGCTTAACCCCATGTTTCAAGACTATCTTAACAGGCTCTATGTGCAATATCCCGACATCATTGTCGTCTATTGCCCACAAACATTCCGGGACAATGTCAAACTCGGGAGGTAGAGGTCGGGTCAAGTACTGGGAGTTAAAGGGTTGCTGTGGTGAAACTGTTAATCTTATTCCGTCAGGGGAACAATGAATCACTGCATTCAGTTTCTTTAACAAATTCAACCCTAGCAAATTTTCTCCGCAGTTTGAAGTAAGAAGAAAAGGGCACTGGTCTGTGAAAGGACCCAAAGAAACAGATACCGGCGCAGAAACCGGACAAACAGTTGGTATACCAGAGAACCCTATAGAAACGTTTGTTTGCCCTGACAGTGGGATGTTTGGAACCCTAGAATGGTCAATGGAGCACTTTTGTGCTCCAGTGTCGATCAAGAACTGATGTTTCCTATTCCCCACCAATAATTCAACGTAGGGGCCCTTCTGAATAACGGGAATAGGTAAAGGTTCCAAACGCTGCTTCGGGCAATCCTAGTAAGGCAGAACTTCGTCAAAGGGAAGTTCTTCAGAAAGATAGGCAGCAGAAGGGTGATCAAATATATTTCTCGAGTCCATACTCGGAGTCTGATTTTCCAGTGAAAAAGGTTGCTGGGGATCTTGTAGAAGCTGACCCCTATCAGGGCCCCCTGCTCCGGAGCGGCCCCTTGGTCGCCTACCCGTACCTCCAAATGTGCCTCCTGACCTCTGACGAAGGGCAGGGCACTGTGCTCGCCAGTGACCTTCCTGGAGGCAATAAGCACACTGATTAATATTTATAGAATTTGGAGGAGTATTTCCTCTTGGAATGTACTGACCTCTAGTCTGTGTCGTACCTCCTCTGGGGTTTCTGACAATTTGCTGCAACAATACCTTAGTCTTTAAGTCACCCCTTCTTTTTTCGATTTTCTCTTTTTCATTATTAACCCGATTCTCATAATACTGAGCCATATGCAAAACCTCTGACTGAGATTTTGCCTGCCAAGCGCTCTCTGAGGACATAATTTGTGACTGGATGTCGGGCAACAATCCACGTACAAATTTGTCCACAAACAACCTCTTCCCCGACTCTGTGCCTAAATCCTGTCCACTGAAGTCAGAGAACACCTGTTGAAATCTATTAAAGAATTCAGTAGTACCTTCAGTTTTCCCTTGGACGCAGGCCATAAGCTTGTCCCAAATAATCCTTTTTTCTGGGATTATAGTTTTTAGTTTAGCAACTATTCTATCGGGTAAGGTAAGTATTACCTGGGGTGGTTTCTCACCAGCTGGTCGTTCCCCATCTATTCTAATCAGATTTACCCATGTATCCCCTAGCCCCGGCACATCATCTACTGTCCGTACCTGTTTCCATACATCAACTGGCAAAAGCACTGGAAACAATAAGTCCATGTCACTTAAGGTGAACACAGAAGCCTGTAAGACGGATTCTATTTCTTTATAAAACCCTGTCGGGTTTTTCCTAATATCAGGGACTGATTGTCTAATCGTGTTCACTTCCTGTCGAGAGAACGGGACGTGAACAAACTGCGATACGTAATGTGCAGGGATATCCGTCGCGGGAGTACCAGTCGCCGCGTCGGCGGGGATTTCTACTTTTGAGACAAGGGTCGGAGGGACCTCTCTCATAGGCAACTGAGATATAGGGACCTCCGACCGCTTACTGAGCAATAGGGCCAAATCGAGCGCTAAAGCAGCTGTAGAAGTGTCGGGTGAAAAAGCTCTTTTACAAATACCCAATAACTCTATGGGGCAACCAACCTTCTTCCTTATACATTCCTCCTGTAAGTGCTGTACCATCACTTGGATTACCTTTCTTTGCATCTCTACCGTGTATTGACTATATGTGTCATACACCTCATCTGGCGGTATCGATGAATCCGAGATCCATCGAATCGCGTCTTTGGTACAAATTCATACTTCTTCAGGTGCTGATCTTCGGCACGAAAGGAACCGTTTCTGTACATATATCCTATCGTCCTCATCATCCTCGTTTTGTAACCTTTCAAAATCCCTCCTAAACTCAAACAACCTATCAACATGTCCATATACTTTCTGCTCTGTATCCCTCGAAAGTGCCAAAGCATTCAGATCTCTCACCCCTTGTGGGAGATCCGAAGTCTGCAATCTACCCCACATTACACCTAAGTGAATCCCCAGTCCTTCAATAAAAACATTTTTCTCGGGAAAATCGTGCAAATTAGATAATGTTGAAAATATATCAGTTTGATCACCTTTTTCCATGCAATGCTTAGCCCAAGCAAATAGTTCCTGTTTCCTGTCCGCAGGAACAGTACTACGAGTCACAATTGTTGACCCTGCACCGGGATCTGTTTTAACGAACACGGGACTCCCCGGAATCGAAAGTGTAGGTGGACTTAACAAGGGTGCAGGGGAGAGAGGCAGTGTAATAGACAGAGGAGCGACAACCAAAGAACTAGGAGCAGTAGGCTGTGCAGGGGGAGTAGGGATAGCAACGGGAACAATAGCAGGAACGGGCAAGGTGCCCACAACAGGAGCATACGGAGGTGGCGCTGAAGAATCAGGCCTCCGTTCGTTCAATATTTTCTCAATAAACTCCTCGGAAACATGGAAATCTTTAGAGGGGTAAATTTACTGGACCCCGAGCGAGAAAGCTCTATCCATTTTCTGGGCTTCTTCTAATCGTTTTTCCTTGTCATACAACAATGCCTTTTCGGCATTTGTTTTATGACGACGTGCATGTTTATCCCTACTTTTAAGCTGCTGCAATGCTTCCTTTTTCCAATTTTGTAACACATCAAAGGCTGCTGGCCTAGCCTTTTTCTTAAGCAAGATCGATTCTAAGTATTCAATACGGGGGATCTCAAAACTACCATTGATTGGCCACTGAAATTCGGAGGCATTTCTGGTCTGTCTGTGCCAAATGTCATTTAATACAATACTACCAATGCCATACTTACAGTACATAGTACACGCCGGCGACCCCTCCTGTGGTGCCGGACGGCTAAATTCCAAAGATTGTCGATCGCTGCGGAACAGAGCCCTAAAGCAGCTAGACAATTTCCCAGGCATTTCTCAAAGAATTGGTGTTACCTGGTCCAATAATTGTGTCTGCAGATACAATACGCCAAATTCAAATTGTCAGGGTTAAATTAAGAGCCGGGTCACGACTGCACCTGACCAAACCTAAGGAGGATCGTACGGTTTACAAAGGACTTCAACTAACAAATTTTTACCTGCGTTCGGTGGTTTCGGCAAATCTGCCCGTCTCGGAATTGGACCCTCGTCAAGATGCCGTGTCAGACCGCACGACTATCGCCCAAGGATCGGATCGTGCAGCGCTGCCGAGGTATCGCGTCTCGATCGGTCAGGCCCGCAGAATCACACCTTCCGATCCCGATTCGATAGTCTGCGTCAACCTTCAATGATCCGGCATCAATCTTGAGGGTCCCTATTCGGGCGCCAACTGTGGAAACAGAGAAATTGATATGAGGCCGGGAAGCCCAAAAGGAAACACACCAACACAGGTTACAAAGGACATACAAAGCGCTTTATTTCAAAGTTACAAAGTTACCAAAGTCAATTGACATACGGATAGCTATTCGGCCCTCTGACTAACACGCGAACCTTCAACGTAAGGTTTGCACTGAAAGTGGGAGAGACCGATCATCGGGATGCTTGGGTTTTTATACGTTTTGTCCTGCATTGGCCAGCCCTCTCGCAAGTTAACCATTCTTGGAACCATGGCTAGGGTTCGTAGCCAGGTCGAACACACAATTTACCTAATTTGATCAGTTCCGCTGATACAGTTACATATTTACACACAGGTTAAAGAGAGGACAAGGTCTTAGTTCGTGACCCTAACAAGTGGCCTGCGGACATATTGTTTATTCACGTGTGCGGAGGTCACCATGGCCGGAGTCTTACTCAAAATGTCATTCGGCCTCCGTTTTGTGATTCAGGGTGACTTCCACACTGCAAGAGTACCTAAAATGGCGGCTAGATCCAAGATGGCGGCTTACACAATACATTAAGGTCAAGACCTTGCCGCGGAACCTATGTACATGGTATTCTTTAGACAGCTTGGCGTAGGCCAACATACATTTAAACAATGTGATTGGGGTCACAATATTATATCGATTTCCACAATGGGAAGCAAGCCTTTTGGAGTTTTAACTGCATCAAGTTAATTTCTAATCAATTGTAACATAATTCCTTGTAAAAAATATATATTTATAAACTCACAATAAGCAACATATCTTTAAATCAAGTCTTTTTCAACAATGAAATCACTGTGTGGCACTCTATATGGCATTTTGATGGAATTCTCTTCTTTGGCATGGTTAACTTCTGAAACACAGCTCTCCTGTCAGAATTATAAATCGCCAGCACCTGACAGAGGGGAGTAACGGTACTACACCCATTTTGACAGCTGTTTTTCCATCAAATATCTTTAAAAGTCTATTTTGTGTTAATAACATCTGATTCTTTCTGACATTGGATTTATGTGGATTCTTGCAGTATAATGATGTGGAACACCCAACAAGGAGGTTGGATCTTTTTAGGTGGTTTGTGAGCCATGATTTTAGCAAATTTGACCAAATAAAAACGGATTTTTGAGACAGCTCTGTATTCCTTGGCCGAGATTTTGCTCTGTGAGCAGCCAAAGGATGGGTTTTGGCAGTGGTCTCCGGTGCTCACTAAGATAGGCAAAAGTGGATGGCAGCCTATTTTTCAGGTTTTCACTGCGCATTTTCTGGTGATTTCTGGCGAGCAGCATGATTTCCTGTGGCCATTCTGATGTTTCTGCTGCCAGCAATGCACAGTGATGTTGCAGGGCTTGGATGAGTGGGTTAATACATCCCACACACCTCTATTGGAACAGCAGAGAAGCATCTGCTGGGTGCAGGGTAGAATCAGGTTTAAGAGGATTGGGTTCAGATTATTACAGAAGCGTGCATTTCACAATGACAGATCTTTGAAGGCACCATCATTGTGGAATTCCCAGCCTGCAAAGAAAATGCATCTCTATCCAAGTATGAGAATTTGAACAACTGCTGCTTCACTTCAAGGATGACAAGGTCAGGAATGACCTTATCAGGACCCTGTCATGCAATGCTAATGTATCCTGTTGCACTTGCTCCAAACAGGTGCAGGTGAACGTCTCTTAAAATTCCCAGAAAGAGCATCTTATATGCACAAACAGGCATCTGAATTTGGTGTGCATTAAAGACACACTTCTTAGCAGAAAAGATACATTTCTTGGGTTAGTGCATCTCATCACTTGCACCAAAAATGTTTTGAGACTCTCCTCATACTCTTTACATACAACTCACTTTGGGCAGGTGAGTCCCAGTGCAGCAAAAAAAAAAAAAAATGCATGTACTGTTTAAATAGCTATTTGGAGGGTGCTATGTGTGTTTGTGTGTGCCACCACATGGGTGGCACGCACAAATGGGTTATAATTGTCTGTCACATAGTTAATATGCACAATGCGGATTCTATATCAGAGTTCATCAATTGCTATTGCAATGAGTCACCCATGCATGCATGCAAATGTGAACCCACAGTGGACATGTGAACCCACTGTAGCACGGGCGCATTTTACCTTAAAGGAGCCAAAAGTGTGCAACACAGTAGCAATGCATGCGTTGCACATTTATAATGGTTAGGTTGTGCAACATATTATGACTTACTTGTTTCAGTAATGAATGCAGAAGACTACCCTCAACTTTACTTATCAAGTAATCCTGCACAATATTTAACGCAGACTAATCATTACTAATTCACCAAAATCAGTTACCGTTCCCTTATCTATAACAACATATACATACCCAGTGGCATAAGGCTTTAGCGTACATGAACATGCAAGTACGAGCCAATCTGTAATTGAAGTATGCAACATTACCGCTCAATGTACTGCTAATTATGCCAAATAAGCATTTTACTGAGTATTAATCATGTAGTTGAAGTTGAAGTCTAATTGCTACAAATTCAAAATTAATGACGCTTTCAGACAATAAATATACAAATTATATTAATTGTTCTTGAACGCTCCTTTCAGGGCTTCATTATCCGTTTCATAATTAGAGAAAGAAGATGCTCGCATCTTCTTCTCTCAGTAGTGTGACATTTTTAATAAAGCCCACGTCCATTTTTTTAAACAATTTGCTGCCCCTGTCACAACAATGAAGTTGCTGTTTAAGGAGCATACCTTTTTAATTTTAAAATTTACTTTGTCAAACTCTTTAACATTTTATGAAAAGCGATAATTTTAAAAGAAATGCCTAGGTGAGGTTTATGCACCAAATATAAACACAAGCCCCTTTCATGTCTATTTGATACATGCATTAGATATAGTGCAGATTCAGTAATTGCTCCATTTCAGTATCCTAGTCACAATATTTGAAAGTGACTCCAGGGATTTTGGATCTTAATTGATGCACTATTTTCTCGCAAAGTTATAGACAGATGCTTGAGAGCCACCACAATGCAGTCATTCAGTTTTCCTGCCGTTGAAACTGACTTCAACTGTTTAAACTAAATCGCTTGCACTTTCAGCGTTTTATGTTCACATCTTGATAGATAAATATTGCCACCTGTCTACAATAAAGACAGTGGCAGCTTTCTTCAATAGTGCAAAGGGAGTCACATTTGCAAAGCACACTTTAAGCAGATCGTTGAATATAATTAAAATCAAATGGAAACTTTACAACAACATTGCTTTGTGGTGTTTTTGTGGACACAATTGCACGATGGGGTACAAGGCTCACTATATCATATTAATCTGTTTAGCATTGTAGCAAGGTCATCACTATGGCTAGCAGTAAAGAGGAATCAAAGGCCTTAGCAGGACATCTCTCAGAGGCATGCATCTAGCACTTCCCGGTTTGGGTCTGTAGAACGGGGCCACTATTGACCAAGAAACACACACAGCATGAGCTGTGGGAGCAGAAGTCATATAGTCTGGGATATAGCTTAGAAATGTAGCATCTCAGGACCTAAGCAAATCCTCCATAGCAGCATTTGTAGTTTGGATCTCTACTTAGTCACTCTGACTCCATTGCAATGCATACACACATATGAGAGGGATGACTAACCAGGCAAAAGATCTTAATACAAAGAAAGTATTACAATGAATCTGCTTATTTTTATTTTCCGTACAATGTATTGAAAATAACAAAGGAAATCATAAAATGCAAAATAGGTAGATGTCTTCTCATGCCCTAGGGCCATTATTGGTTTATCCTCAGAATGACACATGTTTAGGCTTAAAGGGGTTCCTGGATCCTTAGTACCCTTTCTCCTGATGATTCTGCCCTTGTTTCATCATATTTAAAGGACTCCAGCATACTTATTCTCTCTTGTTCCAGAACCTCTCTCTTCCTCCTACCTTCAGATTAGGGCGGGTCTCACAACTTACTTATCTGGTCTTCTTCGGTTCTTGCACACTTGCCCTGAAGCTTGAGTTCAAGGGTTTCCCCTGCACTCCTTCTATTTTCTTCTCAGAGTGTTTCACTCTTCTTCTTGTTATTGGGTTTGAGGGGATCCTGCACCCCTTTTATCTGATATTCTCGTAGTCTTTCAATTTCTTTACATTTTTTTTTATTTGTGTTTTTCAGTCCCAGCTGTTTACATAAAAAATATAGAAAACAGAAGAGATTATTTCACAATTATTCAAAGAAAACAGAACAAGATGTATAAAAAAGATGTGTAAATGATAAAAAAAGTAACTATTCTTTTACATGCGTTACATACTTAAAAGTATTGGTGCTAAACTGGAGTTAAAAACAGAAGAATACAGACAAAAGGAAACACCTAGGAGATAATATACAGCTCAAGTTACACCATTGCAGATTAAGTCAATTTGTGGGTTTCTACTTCCACTGCTGCCTTTCCTAACTTCTCCAGAATTGTGCATAAGAAATCGCTCAGTGATGATACTCTGTGCTTTACCACCCATCACTCACCTCCTCCCACTAAAATGTACCTACCAGGTATATACTCAGCACTGCTGAGAGTCATCATCCACCTTATCCACGCAACTAGTCTCCTCAGCCCCCCCTTACCAGGCCTGACCAGCATGGTTACCACCCCGCCACTCACCATTCACCTCTCTACACCATGCAACCTCTATGCTAGAAACTCCAAACTACGCGCCAGACTCCCCAAAATATACGAGCACAGAGCTAGGGATTCCACCAATACCAAACCACCCAATTGGCCCCAGCCTTACATCCTGGCCATCCCGTCCAGCAAAGGCACAAACTTACAGAAGCCTACCCAAACTAATACTACTACCAAACATAAGTCTCGATCATCAACCTCTACACCTACCACGAGTAAACATATCACTACTCCCATAAGAGGGGCTTTAATCAATATGAGATCTATAGTAGCCCACGCGACAGACATAGCAGACCTCATCCTAATGGAAGAACTAGACTTCTTAGCCATCTCGGAGTCCTGGCTTCATGCAGCAGCTGGCCCAGCCCTTGCGCTAGCCATCCCTGAGAATTTCGCCATCCTTCGAACAGACAGAATTGATTCTAGAGGCGGTGGCCTCGCTATAATTGCCAAAACCCACCTCAACCTTAAATCTGACAATACCGATCACTACTCATCCTGTGAATTGCTCACAGCCAAACTCCCCACCACCAACTCCCAAACCATCACCATCCACCTACTATACAGACCCCCAGGACCTCTAAGCTCCTTTGAGGAAGACCTTAACTCCATCCTCTCTAACAACTTAAAAAATACCTCTCAATGCCTCCTCTTAGGAGACTTTAACCTTGGCTACAATGACCCTAAAGACACCCAAGCGTCAGCCATTAATTACTCACTATCAGAACTAGGCTTCACCCAAAGAGTGTCCACCCCACTCATAACAAAGGGAGAACTCTTGACTGGATAGCAGACCACAACTGCGCGATCTCCATCACGGCCATCACCCCGCAATCTTGGTCTGACCACCACCTCCTCTCCTTCACACTGGAAGCGGCCAGCCCTATCGCTAACATCTCCCTAGCCTCAGCCATCCCGACTAGAAGCAAGAAAAACATAACTGCGGAAAAACTCATCCCTCTCATTCTACCTACACTGAACCAACTCCCTGCTAACTCCAACCCTAACCATCTGGTTGAAAATTACAACAACAGCATGCGCCTAGCCCTAGATGCCATCGCACCACTAAAGCTGAGAATACCTAAGCCAATAAAACACCTGAATACTTGGTTCACGGCCCACCTAAAAACCCTCAGACTAGAGAAACGAAAAAAGGAACAAATTTGGAGACAAAATCCCACTGAAAGCAACAAGCTGATCCTCAACAAAATAGTCTCTACTTACAAAAGAGAAATCCTCCTCGCCAAACAAGAATCCTACAATCTGAGAATACTGCATGCCAAATCCAGCACTAAAGAATTGTTCACCATCCTTAAAGAGCTGGAGACTCCCATCCCGGTCCCAGACACCTGCAAGAAAGACAAACAATGGTGCACCAGCATCCAAAATGCCCTTTCCAATAAAGTCGCAGGCCAACAAATCAAAATTAACAACAAGGAAGAGACCCTATCCAAGGCCAAACCTAACAACACCCCCACACACACCATCCCTCAACACCCTCCTCCCAACCCCCCCACTCGCTTCAGCTTCTCCAAAGTCTCCACGCTAGAAGTGGAAAAAATCATACTCGGCCTCAAGCCTTCTAACTGCCAAGGCGACCTATGCCCACCTCAAATCATCAAAGATGCGGCCAGAGACCTATCTCCATTTATCACCAAACTCATCAACGCCTCCTTCTCTTCTGGCACCATCCCCAACAACCTCAAAGAATCCTGGGTCCTCCCCCTTCTAAAAAAAACCCACACTCGACACAGCCATACCCACTAACTACAGACCCATCACCACCGTCCCCTTCCTACTAAAAATCCTCGACAAGACAGCCTACCTTCAAATTCAAAAATTCCTTGAACAAAACCACCTCCTAGGAGTCCGGCAATCAGGTTTTAGACCCCAACACGGCACAGAAACCGCACTCATCGACCTCAAGGCCCAAATTGACACTCTGAGAGATAATGGGAAAACTGCCTTATTGCTCCTCTTAGACCTCTCGGCAGTCTTTGATCTTGTTGATCATAAAATCCTATGTAGCCACTTAGACTTGGCGGCCCACTTTTCCCAAGAAGCTATAGGCTGGATCACATCATTCCTAAGCAACAGATCCATGCGCGTCTTCTCCACCACGGCCTCCGCTGACCCCATTCCCATCACATGCGGGGTCCCTCAGGGGTCATGTGTCTCCCCCACACTGTATGTTCACTAAGCCCCTGTTTGATCTCGACGGTTTGGGTATCACCTACACTAACTATGCTGATGATACCCAAATCCTCATCCCGTTGACGGGAGACTACAACACGGATTTGGCAATGGTGAACAAGGTGTACCTCATCATCCAGGCATGGATGGCCTCCCATAGTCTATACCTGAATGATGACAACACCGAACTCATCATCCTGGGATCAGCCACGAACCTAAACAAACTGGACCTCAACTACTCCAGCTTCACCATTGACGGCAACCCTATAAAGGTAGCTAAGGAAGTGAAAACCCTTGGCATCTATCACGATTCCACCCTCTCCTTCCATAAACAGGTCAGCTCCATGGCATCCAGTACAGCCTAGACATGCAAGCTTATACGCTCTGCCAAACTCTTCCTCTCCACCGAAAGTTTCATTACTCTAGCCAGAGCTCTCATACTATCTAAACTGGACTATTGTAACTCCCTCTAAGTAGGCGCCAACAATCAGATTACCAATAAAATCCATATCCTACAGAACAATGCCCTTAGAGCAGCGCTTAGCTTCCCTAAAAGAGAACACATCTCGAATACTAGGAGAACCCACAACTGGCTCACTACCTCGGACAAAATTCTGCTTAAGGTAGCCTCCCTCACCCACAAATGCCTTAACAACGCAGCTCCCCGTTATCTCTCAGACAGAATAACCAGATACATGCCCAACAGACTCACCAGAAATAGCAATGCTAACCTGCTCGCTGTTCCCAGATTCAAGCGCATGAAAATGGGCGGCAACAGCTTCCAGGTAAAAGCAGCCCAACATTGGAACTCACTACCACACTCCGTCAGAGCACCTCAAACCTACCACCAATTTAGGCGTAACTACCTCCAGTGGCTTAAGAACAAAGACCAATAATGACAGCCAATAATGACACCCTGCAACTACTACACATTTGTTCAACCTGTAACTATGTCATAATGTTACTCTGTATCCTTGTAACTGTTTCTACTCACTGTAACTGCATCTACCCATTATGCATAATAATGTAAATAATGTACAGTATTGTAACTAAGTTGAGAATATTCTTGTAATGCTTGCGCGTTCATACCCTCTGGTGCGGTGCGCCATATAAATAAATAAACAAACAAAAAAAACAAACAGTATAACCCACAGGGCTTCACTCCTGTGCGACATATCCAAGTATCTTAACCTTTCTTCCCTTAAGGCATTACAGCCCATAAGCAGATGTTTTGTAGTTTCTTTGAGCTCAGGAGAGCCACATAGACTACAGCTTCTATTTTCTGTACCCTCTTTCCAGCCTCCCACTCTCTTGAGGGTGGGCATTTGATTTAATAGAAAACGGAGATATAATAGTCGCCTAATTGTGCATGGGAAAATTAGCATGTATTTCCAAACCTGTTCCCTTTTGTACACCAGTTTTGAATATTCCCTATACAAGCTGTACTAATTCTTCTGATGTTTTCCCCCAGTCATGTTGAAACAACATTCCCTTTACTTTGACTTGATTAAGTGTCAACTCCTCTCATGATGAGCACATTTTGGTTAATAGGTTGCTCATCTCAGCCTTCAGTATGTTTATTGAACTTCCCAATGTACCTGTTTGTACCTCGCCCAATTTTTCATACAGGGAATCCAAAGGAGGATTTAGCAGTTTTGTGCAGCCCATGAATTTTCTCCAAATTGCCTTAGTAGCAAGTGAGATTAGCCCAAACTTGTGCCGTATCATGGCATTTGGTACTGATTTTGCCAGCCTCAAGGTCTCTTTCCAGAGTTTACCTTGGATAATGTTTAAGTGTTTTCCTTGGTCATTTAGGTTGATGTCCAACCCGTACAATATCGTCAGGTCCACTTGCATTAGGTAAAACCTAATATGGGGAGTCAGCGAGAATGTGCATAACTGCGTTTATACAAGCCTCATTTTTGCGAGTAGCGGACCAAATTTCGAGGTTAGATATTTTGTCCCTCCTTCTAGGGATGTGGAGTTTACAACTTCGTATTCCAAGTAGGTCCGGGCGGATACTCGCTCCAGTGGCTCATCTCCCACTTTCCATTTCATTGTTTTGGGATTTCTCCTCACTGAGAATACACATACTCTAGATTTTGATCCACTTAAATTAAGATTGTTCTCAACTGCGTAAACATGGAACAGTGACCGTTTTGGTTGTAATCATAGGGGGTATGATCAAACAGCACTATGTCATTAGCAAAGCTTTCAATTTTTCTTCAACTTCGTTATGAAGGAAAATGTGTTTGATTTTCATTGTTTCCATAGACAAGTCAAAGATGGACAACCATGTTCTTTTCATAGGGTCTTGACTTCCTTTCTACTTTGGTCTTGCTCCTTATGGACACCACACCACACCACATTCCTCCTAAATAGCATGTGCTTAACCCCTTCATATTGAGGTTTCATTCCTACTACCTGCCTTTGCCTAAACAGGCACTCTCATTACTTCCGATCTTGATTGCTTTGAACTTGCTAGTCTCCTGCATTTCATGTGACTCTTCTCTCGGGCATCTTCCTGATATTCAATTCCCACCGCCTCCTCCTGCTCCAATCGCCCTGTACTTTTTGTTCTTCTTGAACCTAATCCACAAGTCTCCAAGAACCCACATCCCAATGTTCAAATCTAAATTTATTTTAATCTTAAATCAGCCTCCTCCTGATGTTCACTCAAACCTCCTACCCCTGTCACTAGCAAGCCACCTCCTAATGGCCAATTCCAACCTCCCCATCCTATCTCCAACCCCCTCCTGATGTTCAACTCCAGTCACCCCCTCGTGCCTCTATTCAACCACCTCCTGATGTTAAAATACAGCCTCCTCCTTCTGTCTCCCACCAAGCACTTGCTGATATGTCACTTCCTCCTCCTGTCTCAAAACAACCTCCTCTTCTCCCATGCTCATGTCCAACCTTCTTACTCCACTCATCCTCCAACTACTTCCTAGCTCCCTCACCAAATGGCTCCAGGCTCCTGAAACAAGTTCCTACTAGACACCAACACTGCCTGGTTGGGACTTTCAACGTATAAATCCCTGTAAACCCTCCCCTGAGGTTGTCCTTCCTAGGTGAATGTGCAACTGTAGAGGCAAATTGATGAGGTTTGTGACAGAGTCCATTCAATTAATTCAAATGTTTTATTTGAGCTTCTCATGCCAGACCATCCCTTTAAAGAGCTTGTCTGATATTTTGTATTTCACTTTCCCTAAATGTGGGGATGCTGAAAATTCAGGGTACAGTGGCAGACCAGAAGGAGGACTCACACTGAAGAATACATTTTCTGTTGAAGTCAGGCATTTTCAAGATAGGCTCCTGACATAGGATTTGTTTGAGTCTGTCAAAGCTTATTTGGTCTTCACTTTACAGACAACTTTTGGGTGTGTGAATTTTTAAGCTTGTCAGTAATATTGGCAGTCAAGGTGAAATAGTTCAGTAAAAATCGCTGGTAACACCCAATCAAACCCAAGAAAGCTGGACGGTCCCTTTTGGCTTTGAGCACCAGTGTTGCTTCCACCACTTTGACCTTCTCTGTTTGGTGTTTAATTAGTCAATTCCTCACAGAATAGCAGAGATAATTTACAGCCGATGGGCCAGATGACATTTTCTTGGGTTGGCTGTCAAACATGCTTTCTGGATTGCTCAGGCAATCACATAAAGATTGTGAATATGTTTGGGCCAGGTATTACTATGTATGATAATGTAATCTCCGGATAAGCTAGAATATGGCCTTAGGGTTTTATCCATCAATTGCTGGAAGGTGGCCGGGGCACAATGTTAACCAAAAGGCAACACCTTAAACTCCAGGGTGGAAACAGCTATTTTTTGCCTATTGGAGTGGGTTAGGGGCACCTGCCGGTAATCTTTGGTTAGGCCAAGAGTGGATTTATAATTGGAAGCTCACATTTATCGATTGGTTGGTCAATTGGGGTCATAGGGTATTTAACAAAAATGGAGATTGAATTTAACTTCCTGAAATCTATCAAAATAAATGCCTGACTTATTGGGTTTGGCTATCAACCCAATGGGGACGACGCCAGACTCTTCGAGGGCTCAATAATGTAGGCCTTGAGCATCTCATTGAGTTTGGTTTTGATCATTTTCCTCCTTGCCTCCAGAATCCTATAAGGTTTTAGATTCACTGTTGGCCTGGCTGGAGTGTGGATATAGTGAAAGAAGTCTTGCAATCTACCTCGATGTTCAGAAAATACTTCAGGAAATTGATCTAGAAGGAATTGAAGGTCATCCTGTTGTGAGAGAGGTAGGTGGCTGGGGATCAACTGTTGGTCGAGGTCAGGAACGACAAGAATGTTGGCCATAGTCGCTGTAGTTTCCTCCATGGGGTTGATCTTCCACTCTTTCAGCAGATTTGCATGGTATATTTGGGATTTTTGTCTTCATTCTGGTTGGTCTGGTTGGGCCACTACGTAATTCAATTAACCTTTTCTTTCAAGAATTATATAGTCGGTCATGTGGCACAGCGAGTAGAGCGCTCGCTTTGACATCCGAACAGGTTTGAATCCCGGCGGGGCCAAACTTAGCCTTTCATCCTTCCGAGGTCGATAAATGAGCACCACACACCGTGGGTAATAATAAGCAGCGCTCAGATACCTGAGGGTTCGTAGTGCTATATAAATGCCAAATTATTATTATTATTATTATTATTATTATTATTATTATTATTATTATTATTATTATTATTATTATTATTATTATTATAGGGACCATACCACCAGGTATCAATGAGAACTAGGATGGAGTCTTCAATGAAAAAATAACTGGCTACTGCTTATTTATCATGTAGGGATTTTAGATGTTCTTGTGCCTTACTTATGTGGTGTTTAAAAATGTCCCTTACTTAAACTATATGGGATTTCAATTTCTGGCCTGTCTTGGAAATAGGTAGGATGGGTTATTCTCTCTCCTCCCAGGTCTCTTTCTACATGTCTAGGATGGCTCGGGTTTCGCACCCATATAGTAACTCAAACGGTGAATATTCAAAAGATGCCTGAGGTGTTTTTCTTACTGCAAAAGTGAGCCAACAAAATATAACATCCCAATTTTTATCATCACCTTTACTAATGTGCGGAGGATTCTTTTCAAGGTTTGGTTTGCCCTTGCGACAAGGAGAGGGAGGTGGTTAAGATTTTGATGTGTAGGATTTCTTTCACGTCATTTAATAATTTTGGACATAAAATGAATGCCCTGATCCTTGAGGATTTCTTTTGGGAATCCAACTCATGATAGGAAGCGAAGGAGATGTTATAGGATCTGTTGACTAGTATTATTACAAAGTGGAAACACTTTGGGTAGCAAGTAACATAGTCAACGATCACCAAGATGTATTTATTCCCCAACTTGGATGCTTCTAGTGGGCCCATTATGTCCATCACTATTCGAGAAAAGAGTACTCCAATAATTGGCAGAGGTTGTAATGGGGCTGGGGAAAAGGAGTGGCTCTGGTCTTCTGGAAGATTTTGCAGGCAGGGACATAGATTTTTTCATCTGCAAACAATCCAGGCAAGTAGAACCATGGGATTAACAGGCCTTTGGTCTTCCCTATCCCATGGTGGGATGTGAGTGGGCCAGCTCCAGCATCACCCTCCAATGACTATGAGGGATTACCAGTTTTGTTTGCTGGACACCATTCTTCATTATGTTTTGTCATTACAGTAGGGCCTTTTTTAGTAAAAAAAAAAAAAGGACTGGGTCGACTACATCCCTGTTCTACTAGGATACCCTTCCAAAGGCAACCATTAGGTCACGGTCATTCCTTTGTGCAAAGCCCAGATTGAGTAACAGGAGAATTTCATCGGCCTCCCTCACTTCTGGTGTTTTTCTAAAGAGATCCACCTCGCCAAATGCCATCAACCCTCTCTTGGTCTCAAATAAGGTCTCCACTTCCTGGGGCATGAGAGTGAGGGACTTCTTAAGGCTTTCTCCTCTTTAGCTAGATAGGAAATAGTGCCATGGTTGTGGAGTATCACCTTTACCTCTGCCCTACAATCTGGATACATGAATCCTGTGCCAACATCTAGGGCATATCATCAGGCTAATCCGGATTTCATGGCAGGTCGAACATAGGTCCCAGGTGGAGAGGAAAAACATAGACCTGTGAAACCAGACATTTTTCATCTGGTGGTATGAAATGGTCTCTGCACTATGTAAGTCAACCACAATAGATTGGGGAGTGACCAGGATGGGGACTTTTGCTTTCTCAACCAACTTGGTAAGGAGAAGGGGTCCCAATTTTATATCAATGCGCTGATATCCCATCTCTGACAGCATATGATGTGAACCAGAAGGAGGACGCTGACAACAAAGAGTCCTCAGTTCGAATTCCTAACTATTAACTGGCCCTACCACTTGAGAACAGCTGATCTAAAAAAGAAAAGGAGGCTTACACAAACAGCCTCGACATGGGCTTCTGCCTGGCTCGGCCCTTGATGGACTTATCTCAGTCTCAAGCTTCTGTTTGGTTATTCCTGTATCCAGTCCGCATGTATAGCTTGTCAAATAAAATGTAGGTATCTTATGTACAGTTCCTGCTCTCTTCGAAAAAAAAATACAATTCCTCTTGCTTTATGTTATATACTGTTTTCCACTGGTTAAATTAATTGATGATTGACTCAGCTTTCACCAGTAGCAAAATCCTTACAGGATTACATTTGGATGTGTGACACTGGGACTTGCCCAAGTCCATTAGCTCTCTGGTAGGATTGTTACCTCTCAATTGAAGCACTTTGTACATTGGCTTGCCACACCACTCTGGATACAGATCGCATGTTTTCCTTTGACTTCCTGGTCCACAAGAAGTGTGCCCATGTAATTCTATCACTTTCTGATAATGTGCGTGGCTTCCCCAGCCTTCACAGATAGTGTTCATGTTCGTTTCACTCTTTGTACTTGGGCTTGTATGCCCGTTCCATGCTTCCAGGCTTCTTCGCACACAGTGACTTCTCCGCGCACACAGTGACTTCTCCAGCATTGATATGCAATATTCGCAACACACTCATTCCAGATTACCTGGGTCTTGTGCTTGGTTCAGTTTCCCAGTGTTTTATATCATGAATGGTTTCAGTAGTCTCTGACCCCACAGCTTCCTGCCTTCCATCGCATCCTCCAAGCGGGAGAATTTACCTTCCTGTTCACGCTTGTCTCCCTAGGACCAGCACTCACTGTGTGAAGCACGCAGACTCTTGCGCCTTGTTTGTTTGTGGATTCAGGATTGGTTGTTGTGCGCTCTGGCCTACCACTGAATGTTAGTTTTCGCACTACCAGAAAAGATGGTTTGCATTTCATTCATTCTCCTTTCCTGCTCGGGGTTGCCTGCTTGGTCAGCATACTCGCTTTGCAGCCTCTAGCTAGAGGGCCTTCCTACTGCTACACTAGTGCTGGCTGTGCAGTTATGCACAGCTCTACCCTTCCAGGCCATGTTTCCAGAGGCTCGCCTCTCCATACTGTGGATTCCCCTCCGAGCGCTGGAGTCACGCTTGGTGACGCAGTCTCTCTCTTTTCACAGCTTTTGTTCTGTGAACATACATCATCACAATCAGAAACTATGTGTCCTTCCTTTACGGCAGCCCTCAGTCAGTATTACCTGAACACAATCGGATAGTTTTAGAATTTCTGGCACTTGAAGTAAACATTTGAGAACACTTGGTTCTTTCCAGTCCCATATATGTGAACATTGTGTCCATTGAGGGAGTTCCCCATTGGGCTGGGAGTTCTTGTCCCCTCGAGGGGAGTCCCTCCCAGTGAGGTTCCAATTGCCTAACTTCAATCCGGGAGCGCCGATTACGAGCTTCCCATCGCGGGACCCGGATTGCACGCCTGGTAAAACCAGGCGTGATTTCCAGGTCCCGCGAGGGGAAGAGGGAGGCAATAACGGGCAGGTTGGACTCTGCCCGTTATTACCTCCCTCCCCATTCCCATTGAGCCCTATGGGGGTTCAAATGGGAATGGGGATGGGTTCCTGCATGGAGGACTTACTGGGTCCTCCTATCTCGGAGTAACCCAGTAAGTCCCCATTGCAGGAACCCGGTAATGGAGCCCGGAACAGAGGCAGCCATGGAGCTAATAGCTCCATGGCTACCTTCATTCTCGTACTGAGGCCCATTGTCCAGATTGGTCACAGTACCAATAACTTTCTTTTGTTGTAAACCCTAGTAATATGTTGCTCATGGGGCACCAAAATATTATATGAAGGTCTGCAAAATAATACAAGTTTGCATTTGTTTTGGGCTGATTCTCAGATTGAACTCTCTAGCTCAGAGATGTCAGGAACTGAACACAGCGTTCATGTACCAAGTGGACTCACTGTACACATTCTTTAGGGAAATGGCTGCACCTGTGATTTCTGCATAGGCTTGCTGTATGAATTTAGTAGAACAATGTGCTGTACCTCTGGTGTCTCCGCAAACTTGCACAGCATGTGCCATAGGAAAATGTGATGTGCCACTGATGTCTAAGTGGGTGTCTGGTACCGGTTTCAGTTTTGGATGAGTTTTTTTCCTTTGTTAAATATTTCCTTTGTGGAGAGGGAAAACATGCATCACTGGTTCTATGCTGATCGCCTTATACAAAACACAAGATGTACACAGGGTTATACTGTGTGTGTAGAGCATGACTTCTTGACTTTAAGACAAAGGGCCTCATCATGAGTCTGGCAGTAACCCTTAAATGTGGTGGTAGCACTATTGCCGCCGCATTTAAGGGTCCACCAGATCATGGCCATGGCGGATTTCCCCCCAGCTTTGAGCAGCTTTGAGCTGGGGTGAAATCTGCAGCAAATTTGCCGATTTTCGATGCTATTACCATCAGCAGGAAATCCGCCGGCGGTAATAGCGCACATTTTCCCTATTGGGCCCAATGGGAAATGAGGAATTGCCAAATGGACCCAATGGGGAATGGGTACTAACCGTTCCACCAAACCTGTGATCCGGCGCCAATAGCGCCGGGGGTTTTGGCGGTAGAGCTAATAGCACCAGCGGTAATAGCACCGGCGTTACCGCCCAACTCGTGATGAGGCCCAAAGTCTGCCATTTCTTGCATGCAGTAGGTTGCCTTCTGCTGTTCAAATGGCAAACTGAACGTCTGTGTACCCTTCCACTTCAACAAAAGCTATCATGTTGACAAACAGAATAAGCAAGGTTCTACATAGTCACCTTCACCTTCCACTATCGCAAACATTCAGAATCATATCAAGTTACTTAATTCCAACCCCACTTCTCTTTAAACAGGGCACAGCGGTTCCAATGTCAATCAACAGTTGATTGCTGGCTCAACAGTTCAGTCTCTAAAGAACAAATGCTGTAAAACGAATGCCTCCTCATGAGCAAAACTGACAGAAGGTGCTGTAATTGTACTACTACGCAATCTTATGCCATCACAGGGACTCTGCAATGGAACAAGGTTAACAATTACGCATCTACAAAAACACTTCATAGAGGCCCGTGTATTTGATGGATTGAACTTAGTTACTGTTCTCATACTGCACAGACCTCTCATTACGTCTGATACAAATATGCTTTTCAAATTCAAAAGAAGACAGTTTCCTAACCATGTTGCCTTTTCATTGAATATTAATAATTCACGGGTACAGACTGTTGAGGGAATCTGCCTATACCTTCCGAAAACCTGTTTTCGGACATGGGATATGTTGCTCTCTCAAGATTGTGATCATTCGGCTCATTAAGTGTTGTATCTGACAAGAACGAGTTTGTTAATTGTGTTTGATTTGAAATATATGAGTGAATAAATCACTCTTGGTCATATCGATGCCTGTAAAATCATTAACCTGTGCCCAAGCAGATACACAAATTAATTGATTATGTTTTAATTTCTGTATTTGCTTGGGCAGAGGTTAGTGATTTTAAAGTCATCGATACGACAGAGAACGATCAACACCCATTAGCCATCAACCTGAGGTGGGAATTACCTGGGACTAGATGGGATGATTTCAATCAGGGCCCCAGGATACAAGGGCCCGTAGATCACTGAAATGGCGTGCCATAAACCTAGAAACAAAGCAGAGAATCTATGCCTCTATTTTACCTAATATTTAAATGATTTGTAACTCTGAAAACGAGGCTGTTTCTATTTTGGCTCAGTTTGAAAAACTCAAAATTAATGTGCCGCCGTATGTATCAGTGACTGTAGTTAAGCCCAAATGCAAATCTACTGAGAAGATGGTATGGTTTGACGGTCTTTGCAGAGTGCAGAAAGGGATATCGAGAGATGTATCAGGCATCCAAATGGGGTACATAGGTCAAAGATGTGCTTGCTGAGCACCCAATACAAAAAAATATAAATCACAGAAAAGACTGACCATCTAAAAAGGAGATGGAAGGGCCTAAATAGAGCCTACCACTCTAGGGATAATGCCCTGTTTTGTAAACTGGTATCAGAATATGGCCAAAAAGGGGATTCCCAATCAGTTTGCAGCATTGATGGTGACAGATGGAGTGATCATTCCTTTCATCTGTATGTGGGATCTTTACCTTCAATCTTTCCCCTAGCTATTTTCTGTATAACTGGCAGCTATATCCTATGTATTACCATCAAGGATGTAGAGGATGCAATTGCCTCGGCAAAGAGGGGTATGGTGACAGGACCACATTTAATCCCAGCTGATCCCTACAAAGATGAGAGATCTATCTGGGCTCCCACATTGTGGCAGGTTTTTTAATGCAGTATTACTTTCAGGTAGGAACCTGATTAGTTCCATAAGACGGTCATCATCCCAGTACACAAGAAGTGTGGAAGGGATATGCCAACCAATTATCAACCAATTTCATTGTTAGATGGGACTGGAAATCTATTTGGACAAATGATTTTGAAATATCCCCAACTTTGGGTCGTCAACAATAGGGTGATTAGCGTGTATCAGGCACAGTTTCTGAAGGCCGTGGCATGGTTGATCATTGTTTTATGCTTTTTCTTATCATGGAGAAATATTCTGTCTTATTAAAAATGCATCAGTATGTTCTTTTTGTAGATTTGAGGACTGCGTTTGACTCAATATCCTATGAGGAGCTGTGGCGGGTGCTGCCAGAATGTACCTGATTAGTATTATATTTTCACTGTATTTGAACATTGTGTCCTGTGTTCGTTATGACATGGGGCACAATCAGACATCGTTCTTTGAGGTGTCTTGAGGTGTTAGGCAGGGCTGTGCCCTGGCACCCCTTCTATTTAACCTTTATAAACAGTTGATTATATGAGTTATTAAAGTGGAGGCAGGGCATCCCAAAACTTTCTGCCACCAAGTTCTCTGCACTTTTTAACATGCAAACTGATTTCCCTATAGTGACCGCAGGGACTGAAATGATCCCTTTCAATGTTTTTGAGGAAATCTAGGGAGGTATGTCTCAGCGTAAATGCAGCAAAAACCAAAACGATGGTTATCAAGCCAACTACTGGGAAGACCACTTTGTTCAAAATAACGATTGATGATATCCCATTAGAACAGGTTAACAGCTTTGATTACTTAGGTGTGAGATTCCAGGATGGGCTTCTCACATAAGTAGGGCCACTGTAACACTAAATAAATTTCGTGGCACCATTCTATCCTTTTTTACTCATCGTGGGAATGGCGCTATCTCGCCGGCATTCGAACATTAATAGAAGCCGGCGGTTTCATCCTCAATATATTGTACTGAGCTATGGGTGTATGAGGATGCTGGGATGATACTTAGAGGGGAAAATACATTTCTGAAGACATTATTATCTTTACCCCTTAGTGCACTGACTGCCTTAGTCCATATGGAATATGGTACAATTCCCTTAAGTACAGACCTTTTATTTCTCCCTATGGGTCTGAGGGTGGACCCAACCAGCTTTGGAGCTTTGTAGGGATGCGCTGTCATATGGAATGTCACTTAATGGAGCTAACAGCTTGCAATGGCTCTCCCATATTAAAGATGTAGTATTCTGTCTAAATGTGGGTGAGTTTTGGACAAAGCCTGGGAACCTTTCTCCTTAAGTAGGATTCCAATAAAACCTGTCATAAAACAAAGAACATGGAATCTTCTCCTCTGTGAACCATTAAAGTTAAACTTGGGCCCGGATGATTTAGACAATAGGCACATAGAGGGCTTTAAAACTTACTTAGATCTGGTCACACTCGCTTATGCAGGATCATTATACACAAGGTTCAGATTGGGGATCTTGCCAATTGCTGCCTTCACTTGGAAATGGAAAGGCTCAGATTCTGCTGGTTGTCCTTTATGTGGAGCTGGTAGAGAGACACTTGCACATTTCATTTTTTTTGCAAACCCACTCTACGCTTAAAACTGCTATTCTTGAGACCCATATTGTTGGAGGCAGGTATTATGGAGTCATGCCTTGGCATTTTTAGCCAAATGTTCTTCTCCCCTCATAGCATGCTTAGTGGCTTGTTGTTTGTTCAGAGCATGGCTTTTGAGGAGTAAGGTAATAGTATCTTAATTTGAGGTCTCCAGTCTGCGAGTCCTTCTCTGTTTTTATTTTTTCTATCCATGATATTGATTACATGCTTATTCTTGTTCTTTTAAATGTTTTTGTGTTGAAGATTTCAATTTTATGAATTGTATGTATTTTATATATTTTGGATTTGTGAAGAAGAGTGAATAAATAAATAAAAATGCAGTGATATTTAATGAATAACCTTTAAGATATGCTGGAACAGTGTATGTTATGCCGGGTACAGCTAGTTTAATATAATCTGTTTCTGCACAGAGAATTCATCATTGCCAAGGATTGTGAGATTGCAGGCTGATTTAGTGGGAGTAGAAGTCAGCTTGAATTCAGAAGAACAGATGGGAGGAGTGTGTGCAGCATTGTGACATGATCCACATATGAGGATATCTTACTGATGAGAGCATGTATGTTACAGTCATTCATATTTGGATCACTTTTCAGCAGCTGTGAAGGATTTGTTAGTTGGCAAAGACTTGCTAGTCTATGCAATCTTACTTTGATTGTATTTTCAGCACAGGCTTGCTGACATCCGGATGTCTGCATCTCCATATTCGGGTTTTTTATTATCTCTGCCAGGAAGCAGTTATAAGTATTAAAAAGAAGAGGGAACAGCTAGAAGTAATACAACACAGTCAGAAAACTGGCTAGGAAAGAGGATTGGATAAAGGAAAATAATATATTATTTAACATACAACTGGGGTCCCATGAAGGCTTAAGGACCAACATGCAATCATTACATCTGTACCTGATAATAGGCAGTCCTTAGTATATAAAGAAAAACAGTTTACTTGGCTTTCATAGACTTAAGTACAGCATTTTATGGACCACAAAATGATTGGGGAAGATGTTCCAAGAAGAGAAGGAACTGTATTTCCTGTCCATCATTATGATAAAGTGTTGGTGGTATGAACTCCCCAATGTTTTTAGTGCTTGATGAAGACTTATAAAGCATTTATGAATATGCCAGATCTTAAAGTGAATGCTAAATCTGCCATTATGTCTCATCATTTGGGTAAAATAAGAAATAGACTACTTATTTTTACAAGTGATAATACGGTAATTCCAGTGGTTTGGGAATTTTAATATCTGAGCTTGTCCTTTTCCACAAAATGTAATAGAAATTATTGCATCAAAAGGATATGAAAGAGGCAAGCTTTAGAAGGAATTGCACCATTTGGTTAGATGTTAAAGGCATGGGATTTCGACGGTTTGATATATGAAGGTGAAGTCTAGAGTGAGGGAATACATGCTTTTTCTAAGGTTTCAATGTTAGAAATTCAAGAAAGTTACTTTTATTGAAAAATGTATTTTGTATTTATTATTATTTGTTTATAGTTCAATTAGAACATTAACACATCTTTAATACAACCTCAATCTCTTAAATCGTTAAATCAAAAAAAAAAAAAACACAATGCAATTATTACATCCATTAATAAAGTCAGGCAATATCACCCTATAACAGGTTAATTAATCAATAGTACTAAACACAATTCAAGAATTTAAATGAAAAGATTTCAACATTTGTTAAAAGAATATTCAACCAATATTCATTGAAACATCTTGTTTGGATTGCCAAGGTGAGCATCAACGTATGCTATACATATTGAGATTGGAATGCCTGTTTTGAAAGAAAAATTATTAATAGAGCCATTGCTACTTCGGTTAAGAGTATAGAGTATAGAGTAATAATAAGGCAAGTCTTACCCATGATATCATTAAACATATTCTGCCCATTCATCAATTCCATGACTGATATATGTGAAAAAACATCTCTGTAAAATGAAGGGTGTTACTTATTTGAAAACCTTGGTAGGTACAGATTGAAGGACCTATCAACATCGTAAACACAATATATTAGAAAGCTTTGATTTAGAATGAGAAAGCAGGGAATGAATGAAACCCACACATTCAAGTAATAGCCATACTTGCTCTGGATTATTTTTTTAAACTTTGACTAGTAAAGTTAGATTCAACTTGCTGCTATTGAGATATGTAGCTCTCAAATGACTAAATAATACAAATAGGGGAAGTGAGTGGATTTATTGTTTGGGGCTTCAAGTCTTGATACATGTGTGTGTGTTTTCCTTGCTTATACTCAAACCAAGAAGAAAACATTATTACTGATATTGAGGGAAATTGGATTTAACTAGTGTTGCCCATCCTTGTGTTATCTATTAAAGGTTGACCTTCCTGTAATTTGTTATTCCCTCTTATCTATTTTCCACGCAGCACTGAAATACAGTTGCGTTTTACAGTAATTGCCATAATGAGAATATAATTATTTTAATCTGATTATGGCTATATACAATTTTAAGATTGTATCATGCTATTTTATCGGAGTTTTAATTTAGATTTATTGGTGTTTCCAATGTTTGCTTATTTTTATGCTTGTATGAAATTCATTTTTATTTGTTTTGTAAAGTTTTATGAAATCATTTTCCCCAAAAAACAACATGATTATTTGCTGCAATTGGTTGTTGAAGAATACATTCAGCAAAGTAAATGCAAGAGCTAAGACTACAAAATAAGATCAGAATGTGTATTAGAAATACCTAATAGTAAAAGGTGTTGAACATCAGAGAAACTTTTAGGAGGATTAAAATGATTGGTTTAGTAGCATCAAATTCCTGAAAACATCATTCCATGATGTGGCAAAGGGCTTATTACATTCTGCGTGATTTTATGATGCCAAACAGAATGCTGTGTATCAGTTTTGAAATCTGAAAATGGCTTCATAATTGGCTGAGCATCTGTTTTGCCATGAAATTCCCACTGTATGTGAGATTCAAATTAGGAGAGTAGTTTGTGGGCATGAAACAATCCATAAATGTTTTCGCAAAAAGCAGAGTAAAAATACTTGCCAATGAAGATAGCGAAGTCCTGTGTCAAAGTATGCGCAATGAGGATTAAGACTTCAATGGAGTAGGAATCAATTCAGGAGATCAATGCCTATTCAATTCAATTGTGGATGATGATGGACCTTAGACAGTTATCAATGATGTGGACAAAGGATGCCTTTTTGAATTTATGATAGCCTATCTGAGAAACTGTGAAATATGCATTGAGCTGACTTGTCTTGTCAACCTAAGAGCCCACCTTCCTTCAATATTATTCCAGTGTTCTCAATTATTTTCAGTTGATAGCAAGGGGAGTCTAGATTCTATTCAATAAGCAGATCTACTTAGTCACCATTGACCAAAGGATTGACCAACTTGTTAGCATCTTGATAAATGTGATTGCAACAGCAGATGACAGTGTACACGTGTCTTGACCTAGCATTGTAATTGGATATGGAAGGAAATAAGATGATGATATGCCATAAAATGGGCATGAAATAAAAGTGCCATATGAGGCCACTGGTGAATAAAAAGACATATGGTATGATGAGGAGTGGAGTCATGATCAGTACATTTGAAACCATCATCAATATCAATGACTTCTGTGGAAAAGACGTTTCTGGTACCACAAGCACACAGGTAGTAGCCACCTACAATCTAGGGCTTGATGCTCAGCAGAAAGAGTTTCTGGAAATGGAACAGTAACTGTTGCGCAATGAGGTGATTTCATTGGCGGCCTGTAAATAATGTGTTGTCAGCATTATGCAGAGAATGTCAAGAGAGAGCTTCTTCAGCGATCTGCCCTTATGTTTTTGTTAGCACTACACTTCCAGTTTAGTTTTTTGACTAAACAAGCAATGAATGGAGTTTTTTTGACTTTCTATCTTAAGCTAATTAGTCAAAGGTGTAGTGTTTGAGTGATTGGGTTGTCAGACTGATATTAGAAAGGAAGTGTGGCAAAGAACAGAGGACTGTGTGGTGAGATGTTAAAGATGTCACTTGTTGGGTGTGAGGTGCAAAACATCACAGTGGATTTTCGATACTAGGAGTTTGCTTTAAGTGGAGTAGTTGGTGATCTTTGATGAATATATGAGGATCTCAGTATATAAAATCAAGCAAGGTTTGTTCAGGATTAGTTGAATTCAGGCCCCAGGGCACATTGGTTATTAACAGCAATTTGAAAATGACATGTCCAGAAAATTAGCCAGATTTTGTAAATGTTTGGATAAACCCAGATAACCCACTGTTCATGCAAGGCTTCACCATAGAGATGTAGCTTTGTCCTCAAGATACGGCAAGTTCAGACTCATATCTGAGTATACTCATGACATGTGGGGTGATTTTGATACACTGTGAATGCAATACAATTCGACTTCAAAAACCTTTTAGAGAGAATTTCTCATCATTATATCTGAAGTGTTAAGCATGATTGTAGCTGGTCTCAAACCAACTTTGAATTCCTAACCAAGGACAGTGGGACACAGTCCTTAGTAGACCACATCCACACACAGCAGGACACATAATAATTTCCCCGGGAAACAGGCAGTCCTCCTTTTTCTATTGTCCCAACCAGGCTGCTCAAAACTATATGTGTATAGGGTCACACCAACCAGTTGCCTGGATGTATAACCTATTCGATGTGCGTCACTTGTGATGCTGTATACATTTATAACCCATTGCTTATGCTGTTTTTGTCAGAGCGCTTCTTGGCAGCAGAGCTCTTTGATGGCATACACTTGAATTTTCATGAGAATAAAGCTTGTTCTCCCTGCAAGAGGTGTACTGGGCCTTTTTCCCTAATGGGTTGTATTTCTTCTGTTTTGAGCGTTGCAGGGTTACTCTACAGTCCCCAGAAGACATTGAAAACAATTCCTTACTCAATCTATGTTAAAAATTACGGAAAGATATAAGGAGGGTGAAATCGAGAGATGCACATTTACAGATGGCAGAATCATGAACAATTCGATGGGGCAGATTCAGGTCAAACATATTAGAAATAAAATTGATAACCAGAGTTTCAAGGCCAGTCTGTTGGATTCCATTGCATTCCTGGCACTTACTCAAAAAGAAAGCAGCATTTGCTTGACTACTTCCACTCCTCACAATACACTTGATTGCCAGTTTCAGGAGTGCGCTTTACTCTTAATACATTGGTAAAACTGTGCCAAAATATGAATATGGATTTAAACATACAGAAATAAATATTGGAAAGGTTAGACAAATAATCACCAATAATAATAAAGAAGATAGCTCATTGTAAGACATTGTCATGCCCACAGAGAACATTGTTAATGAGGAAAATGTTGATGTTATTCCTAATAATAGTGAAACAGGATAAGAGTTCATTCATGCTGCAGGTAAGATGACAACACTGCACAATTCTGACATTGTATTTTTTTATTGCAGAAACTGTGGATAAAGAGATGCTGAGTCCAAAGAAGAAACCATGTAAAGGGAAAATGATGTCCAAAAAGATGAAAAGGGAAAGGGAAATCTATTAAAAAGAGTGCGTTGATTGATTTGCTTCACCCTCTCTGGTTTAAAATTATCACAGTTAGTATAAACTTGTTGAAAATTAGGACACACATGGTAAGAAAAGGGTAGGGGAGCATTACCAAAATGCATGTTAAAAAGTGGTTAATTAACTGCCCTCTCCACTGCGATGGGCCACCTAACTCTAAACGAACATTAGTCTTGGAACACTGAAGGAGGTAAATGGGAAAATCATGTCTGCTGATATGAGTTTTTTGTCAGATATCAGTAACTTTACTGAAGGGAGGTCAATTTATGATAATCGGCTAGTGGGCCAGACAATTGATGAGACAGCCAATAGTAAGGGGGAAAGATTCATAAGCAAAGGTATAAGCAAGGCTGATAGTGTGCAGAAATGATCATGAGGCATCAAGGTCAAATGTTACAACAAAGCGGCAGGACATGTAATCCCTTGTACAACTACTTTTCTGATCCAAATGTTTTTTTTACAATGGAGAGCGAATCTCCTTTAAACTGAACTCATCTCCTGTGTCTGTTTTCCATGATACCATCACTTTCAGCATTTACATCTTCAGATATCGAAAGGCTAGAGTTTATACATGAAGGAAAGCAAAACATTACTAGAGTGTATTGCAATACCAATTAGATTGTTAACCTGATTTTCGTGCATATTGTCAGCTTCTTGAAGATGGGTTATGAATTATGAGATGAGGATATTGGATCAAAAGGACAACATTATCCAGGAACACTTACCTATTAAAATAACAAGTGTGTTTGGGGAGTAGTAACTAATATGAGAGAAGGAAGATAATCAGGAAGTGTTGACATCAGATTTAGTTAATATCAGTCTTGACTTCCTGGTACTTTGCAGCCAAACTACACTGATACGATTAGAAAGCTGTCATGGAATTTGTGGGGAAATACACATTTTGTTGATTGCAGAAATGCGTTCTGGAAACTGTGGTATTCATGATAAAGCCTCCCCCTAAATATTGATGGATATAGGCTTATAAGTAGTTTGGCAAACAAGGTCACAGTGGAGCCACTCTGTGTGAGGCGTTCACATGAACATATGCTCCGGACACCAACTGATAGGTGCTTCCCCAATAAATAATGCCCAAATGTACTAATTGTCGAAAAACCTTTCAATAATAACATTAAAAATCATAAAGCTGAGTTATTGCTTGTAAATGTCAATAAAACACCGGGTGAGGGTTAACTCATATAGTAATGGCAAACATTTTGGAGGTTTTAGTTGTGTAAGCGATATTCAATCAACACTGCAGCCAAGTCAATGCCTAGTCTGGGATGCTGAGGAAAACCCTTATTAATGTATTTTCATGTCTAATTCAGTACTCTGGATGACCACCCTTGTATAACACCCCCCTCTTAGAATCCCCCTGACCCCACTGAGCCAAGAAGTAGGTTTGTTTTGCAAATTAAAAGGTTTATTTGAAAAATTAAACAATATATATATATATATATATATATATATATATATATATATATATATATATATATATATATATCACACTTTATAATAAATTAATATCTGATAGTACACTTAGACATATGAAGTTGATCAACAATTGGTAATCTGGCACTAGCACACTTCTTTACAATCAATGAGGAGTTAGAATAGGATGGATAAAGTAGCAAAAATACTTTTATGATTTCAAGGGAAAAGCAATGAGGAATAAAATGCAGTACAGAAATACTTGATATGATTTTAGCAAAAGATAAGATAATCACTTTTTCTCTGGCAATTCACCTTCCTCCCCCATGCAATGTAAGAAATGGAAGGAGATGGAAAGAGGAGCACACAGTTCTCAGGAATGAAATCAAATACAATACAAAATTCAGTTCCCCCCCAGCAAGCTTAGGCCCATTTAGGCCCAAAATGCTTTTTAAATGTGATGGCAATGGATGGGAAAATGTGCCAACTGATTTTAATTCCCTCTAGAGATTCAGGGTGAGTGGGAGATGCGTGTTGGTATTAGTTCAGGCTCACTTTAGCAATGCTCTATGAGTTATTACCAAGTTGCAAACGGATTTTAACAAAGGAAAGAATGGAGCTGCTATTTTGACAAGTGGAGAAATTGAGCCAAAATCGCAAATCGCAGTAAATTCGCGAGTGCGTGAATCGTGATTGCGGCAAAAGTATAAGGAGTAGCAAGTCGGTTCTAGGCTTGTTGGAAAGCTTAGATTCTAAGCTTTCAGAGGAAAGTTAAATCCTAGCCCAAACGGTTCCAGAGATACGGACGATTAAATAAAGGTAGTTTTTCGGATTTAAAGTAAAACTCAAAATGATAGGTGACAGCTTGCAGCTTCAGAATTGACAGGTGACAGTTGTGCAGCTTTAAAAATGACAGATGACACGATTTCTAGGAGGCAGTTCTACTTAGGTTAAAATAGTTTGGATTAGATTATTTTAACTACGAGATTGGTTCTGCACAGTTCTGCTAGGTACTCACAATATAAATTTGAAATAGGCCTCGCAACGGATCTGGTCAGGTTTTGGACTGGACTCCGGTTCTGGTCTCGGCACTTCACAGTGATCTGGGTCAGCTCTCTGGTTCTGCTCACAGCGGTCTGGGTCAGCTCTGCTCTGCTGGTCTAGCCTCTCTGGATTCAGCAGCCTCTGGTTCTGGATACTGCTCTGCTTTCCGGTCCGGATCAAATGGATTCTGGATGTAACACTGCTTTCTGGGTCCTGGCAAGAGTTCTTGGCAAAAGAATTCAGACAGCTCGCCCGGCTGTGGAATAGTTTGCAAATGATTTTGAGGCCTGCTGACAAATACTTTTGCTTGCAGTGGGCCTTCTTGGTGCAAAGTTCTGTAGTCTCTGTTTAGCTTGGAAGTCTAAGTGTTGGATCTCTGGATGTGAAGTCGTCGGTCAGCATGCTCCGCAGCAAATGGAATTGAATGTCTCTACCTGTCCCAGCAGTCTCTTTTTATGTGTTTTGAAAATGGGTGTGTGCCTGGGCCTAGCTAACCCTGCCCCTCTCTACTTGTCATTGGCCCAATTCTCCCCTCTCCCATGATTGGGGGAAGGAAATGGATTGTCATCATGATGAGGTCTGTTTATGGGTCAGAGGATCCTCCACTGGTCAGTTTGCCCACAAATCTATATTTGATTCAAATACATCTTTCCCAGATATACAATTTGTTAAAATTACATGTGCACATTATATATTCCTTATGGTCCATGCTTGTCCACCTCTGATCTTCCTGGGGGCTTGCATTCAAAAATGACAACATTTTGCGCTTTTTAACTGGTTTTGCAATATCGGACATTTACCCAAAATTACACACATGTGCGCAAGGAGTATGGACATTAATTGATGAAGTGTCAGATTTTTAACATGCAGACATTTGGAGTGAGACCCTATTTTCCGCTAGCAACCCCCCAGAATACACCACAGGGTCCTAACGCCTCTCAAAATGTTCACAGAAAAATCACAAAAATAATTATATTACTTATATAATTCTGACAAGTCCGCACTATGAGTTATCTATCTTTTTAAAATCATGCCCTGGTCAAAAAGGGGTGTGGCTTCCCACATCACAGGGTGGAATAACTGGTTTAGTCACTTCCCCCAAGCTCAGCTGCTAGCAGAGGCACTGCCCCTCCCAGTTTCCCCTAAGAGGAAGCCACTTTACGATGCCCCCAATATAACATTTGCCTGAGTCAAGGGAGTTGCATTGTTCTGTTCCTTCCAGTTCCCAGGTGCTCCACCCCTAATCTAATCAGAGAGGTGACAACTCCTTTTGGCAAGGGGCAGCAGGATGCAGCTAGGCCTGGGAAGAGTGGCTGAACAGGTTTCACCTGTCGGGGGTAGTTGTCAGGCAGAATCCAGTTTCACTAAGCCAGGTTTCAGCTAAATGTCACTTTTTGTTCCCAGTTTTCTACATTCAAATAAAACTGACAATTTGTACCTATACATTAAATAATTACTTCCTTCAAGTCATTTCAGAATATGGTTTTACATTCTTCCACCTCTTGGCAAGTCTTTCCTTGGTCTGGTTTTGTTTCATTTGTGCAGTTTTACACAAAAGTCTGGTGGTTTTAAAACGCCGGCTTTCTGATAGTGGTGAGTACTGGTAATGCAACCATTTTTGGGATTAAGAAAATGAATTCCCCACAGTTCTGAGTTGCTTTTTTTTGGCAATCAGCATTGCCATTCCCAATGGTTTCAGGCTACTGTTTGTGTAGCCCAATGGTGGTTTTAGGCAGTGCCCTCCTGTGCTCACAACATAGGCAAAAATGGGTGGCAGCCTATTCTTCATGTTTTCCCTGTGCACTCTCTGGGAAGTTCTGGCCATCATGATGTTTTCAATGCCAGTAAGGCACAGTTTTTGTGGTAGGGTGCGGATGCATGGGTAAAAACATCCCACAGTTGTTAGATACACCCCACATCTGAAAGAAATAGCTCTTATAGGTGGTGATTGTAGGGTATTTTGTGGAGATTTTGGGGCCTGACGGTATTTTCTTACCGCCGAAAAATAACTTAGCAACAATCACTCCTTGTATTCAGATTGGGCCATGTACAACAATAATACATGCATTATTTCAGCACCCAGACATGCATATTTGGTATGCGTGGTTGGTATGCATGGTTGGTGGTATTTTGGTGAGCATAATTCCCTTGTTTTATTTGTGGCCCCAATGTCCAGAATCCCTTATCTTTGCTTAGATTTTTCGTGTAATCACTAGAGAGACCTCAGGCCTACATTTCAGGACTACCACATTTTCAGTGTTAGTGTTAGTGTGCCCCCATGGGCGATCTCACTGACTTATTTACGACAGAGAGCTATATGTGGTAATTTTGTGGTAATTTCCACTACCTTATATACGGTAGGGAACTATGTCCAGAGAGTCTCTCTTCCCGTTGGCTCATGTACCTCCAACGAGCTATACTACAAACAGTCACTCACAACTGTCCATACTGAATATTATCATGCACACATCTGTCTTAAAATTACAATTGCACTGTTTAAAAATCTCCCCACATCATTAGCACTGTATTGGTAAATATAAAACACACCACCCGTCTGCTTTCAAATATTTTTCTGTATTATAAAAGTTGCATTTAAACACGATCTCACTCTTTACAGAAATAAATAAAATAGCACAGTAACAGCATTGTCTGTGATACACTGAAAAGAGAGTGGCGGAGACAAGAACTCAATTTGTAACATTAACATATGATTAAAGCACAGGAATCTCCTTTCCTACACTGACTGAATATTCTCGTACACACTCAGCCCCCACACTTCTGTAATTACCTTATCTGTTCAGCCTGAGTTTTCTTCAGCTGTTCTCTTTCTGAATGTGGCTCCCTTGAAGATTAACCCCGGTGAAAACAAGCGTCTTTCCTTCTCAAACCGGGGTTATTGCCTGGAACTCTCAGCTTTTTCATCAGAAATGCTCCAATCAGGAAAACAGGTCCTTCTCCCAGCTCTCCAAATCCCGACTGTCCTCCCCCTCTCTTCAAACTCCCCCAGCAAAAACCTCATCACTGCCTCTAGCATGATACTTGCTATGACGCTGCTCCAATCAGAAATTAATCATGCCATCTCCTTCCTCTCTACACAATGGCTCCTTTTTACAGTAACCATTTGTAACCAACTGATTTCCTGTATCTTCGAGCCCTTGGCTTCCTGAGTTATGTGGACAGAGCAGCAGAGAAAAAGAAAAAAAATGAATGTGCGTTTAAAAGTTCACTTTCAGAGTAGGCCTATTTCTGCAGTGGAGACACATTTTTATTAGTGGGTTATGTTAAATGCAGTTTTATTAGTCAGGCTAGTTATGAATAATGTTAGTTATTAATTTTCAAATGTGTCTCTTGCACCATAGGCATTTCAGGTGAAAAATAGTGTGCATTTTTGAATGTGCACGTGTGCTTTTAACTGTAAAAATAGATTTGCATCTTATATGTTAAAATTGTTTTTGACTGAATAGCCTGTCTTTCCATGTTAATCTGGTAACACATATAGCAATGCACCGCACCCATGTGGTGGTGCTGCATAAAAAAAATTGCTACCTGTGCAGTAGTGCTGTACTCTGTGCTGTAACACTTGCCAAATATCCTTACATGATTGTTGACAAAAAGATGATTATAGTTTTAACCACATTCACATGCACATCATGCCCTCAGTAAAGTTAAAGCAAACACATGGAAATAAACAGAGGAAGCGATGGCTCGAACTTTGGTCAGAGTGGGATCATATAATTCACAATGTTTGAAACTCCAGTGGATCAACTTTGAAAATATGACTGGAGAATAGGCGACAAGTCGGCCACCATTTCTTATTTCCTTTTCAAAACTAAAGATGTTGATACAATTCTGAGCCCTGAGATTGATCACAATTAATTCAGTGATGATTGTTTCTTTAGACTTTCTGTTGTGCCAAGTTCATTAAATCAAATACAGCAAGGGTGGGTGAAAATGATTAGTGTGATAGTTAAGAGAATTAGATAGACTGCACCTAACATATTAGCTGTCAAAAGATATGTCAGAGAGCTTGGTTATTTATGAAGTCCCATAGTTTGTAATTAGACCGCAAATTTAATAGCCTAATGGATAATAACTAACAGGCACTTACGGTTGCTTGGATAATAAGGAATTCCATATGGAAAGTAAGATAAAAATGGGGGCAATCTACAATACAAATTATGCATGAGAAAGGTTTGCTTTGGCATAAAATATAACATATCATTATAATAGATAAGAGCGCTATGGATCATTTTCTGCTTCTAAAAAGTGAAACATCTTGATACAAATATTGGTAAAACTATTACAAGCACTCAATCCGTAAGGCAAAATGTCAATTAATATTGAGAGGGTTGAGTGCAAACAATATCAAAATATTGGCAGTCACTAAACAAATTGAAAGAAGGAGAGAGAAAGGTTCAAGTCAACCCCATTAGTGAGTTACAGTGGCAAAGTTACATAGGTAAGAGCATATTTGATTACACTATTATGGATAAAAGTAATGTCACTAATCAAACATTAGATGTTGCAATTATGGAGTAGGAAATCTACAACATCATTGGTAAGCGTACAAACTCTAGGGACCTGATGACTTAGCCAATGTGGCTCCAAAGAAAGATCAGGTCTTTTTGGTCTTATTTTCTTAAAACAATGACACTAATCCTTAATCATGGAGGGAAACTTTGGTAGTTCTGGTATAAAAAGGGACCATCTAAAGACACAGAACAATCTTGTTTGCCATGTTGGATCTTGCAGGTAACATTTTGGCTACCATTTTATTAAACAAACTACTCAATTGGGCAGCAGGTACATCCTTTCCAATCTGGTTATCACAGGGGTTCTGCTTCTACTCATAATAGGTTGACTTTGAGCTTTTTAGCTAATACATTTCAAAATGTTAGTAAACTACTGCTGCACATTGCGTCCATTGATTTTGCATCTGTATTTGATGGAATTCATTGTCATCTTGTACGTAAATTGGCAAATGGTGCATTCCCTGAGGATTATAACATAATATAATGTATAAGATATATCTAAGTAATTGTATGGCAACACTACAAAAAATGAAGTTAAATGGTTATATGAAGAATTCCTTCTGTGCACCGAATCAAGCAAGGCTGCATATTAGCACAATTTCAATTTAGCCTCTTTCTTGTGGATTTGTCAGCAGTACTAAAGGAAGTGAATAACTTTCTTCCAAAAATAGTCAGTTTCCACATGGCATAGCTAGCATACGCAGTTGAGTTGTTGTTGTTGGATTATACATCAATAGGTTTAAGTAGGCCATAGCAGCTATTCAGGAGTATTCATAGGAAAATCACCTTGTGGTAAACACAGACAAAATAAGAAGAAATGTGCTTTGGAAACAAGAAAACCAAGATTTGCTGATGGAAGGTGGGAGATATCAGTTAGAGCAGGTTAGAGCTGGTTGATAAGTGTTCATATTTGTGTTTAACAATTTGCAATAAAAGAAGTGAGACTGAGTTGGAGAAGGGAACAAGCTCTAAGATTTGTCCTTGATGTCCTCCTTAAGGGGTTTTACTACAAAAACTGGAGGATATGATATGATATGGCATTTATAATGTGCTTATACACAAGTCTTTTAAGGCGTGACGAGGCAAGGGAGGGGAAACAGAGGGGAGACAGAGACGACGATCCTACTGGGCCATGTGACATCAAGATCACATAAGTGCAGGGGAGGGTGGACGGGGAAAAGTGCAGGGGATTGGGGAGGGGCAGTTCAATACGTAGGATAACAGTGTAATAAATAAAGACAATAAATAAATAAAGACAATAACAAAAGACAATAAATAAAATTGCAGCCAGCCGGTGGCAGGACAAGGGCAGGACGAGGGTAAGTGCAGATATCAGGTGTCAGGTGCTGGTAGGGGCTCTAGGGATACAGAAACAGTCCCTGAGTGCAAGGTTTGCCAGGGGGGCAGGGCAGGTGTGCAACTGGTGGGACAGGGACCTGGGCCCGAGATCAGAGGGTAAAAAGGTAAACAAAACAGTGCAGATTAATATTCAGCCAGGAGGTCAGCTCTGGAGGGGGGAGAGAAACAGACACAAAGAGGAAGGTCTTGAGGTGCTTCCGGAACCAGAGGTGGTTCTCTTCAAGTTTCAGAGAGGCAGGAAGGCTGTTTCAGAGGGAGGCCCCAGCAGAAGAAAGAGATCTATCACCAACTCGATGCTTGGAGAAGCGACTAACTCTGAGGGAGTTGGAGGTGGATGAGCGGAGAGCTTGAGAAGGAAGATATTCAGCAAGAGAGAAAGAGAGAGTTGGAGGTATTGGGGTCCCATGCCCCAGAAGGCCTTGTGGACAATGCAGAGGGTTTTGAACTTAATCCTCACAGCCACTGGGAGCCAATGCAGAGATTTCAGTCCTGGAGAGATACGATCCCTGGGTTTGAGGCCAAGGACATGTCACGCAGACCTGTGTTGGATAAATTGCAGAGGGTGGAGAGTAGAAGCAGGCAGATTTAGAAAGAGGCTGTTACAGTAGTCAAGCCTGGAGAGAACCAGAGCTCTGGAGATGGTGAGTTTCTGGGGCAAGGAGAGGAAAGGAAGAATACCTCTGCGGAGGTGCAGCTGGTAGTGATCAGAGATGTGAGGAGAGAAGGAAAGTGTGGAGTCGAAGATGACCCTGAGGTTTTTAGCCTCACAGTTGGGAGCAGGAAGAAGGCCAAGAGAGGCTGGCCAGAGATTGACAGGAAAGGTGGGGTAAGTGTGCCGATGAGGAGAATCTGGTCTTACTGGCATTAGGGCAGAGATCATTGGTGTCACACAGTCAGAGAGGAGAGAAGGAGAGGAGGTGGCTGAGGAGAGCCTGAAAAAATGAGTTGAGTCTCATCTGCAAAGCACTGAATGTTGGGGCATAGAGTGGTGATGCAGTGGGCAAGAAGTGTCAGGTATTGGTTGAACAGCCAGGGAGAGAGGTTAAACCCCTGGGGAACACCACAGTTAGAGATAAAGATAGAGGAGAGGAAGGACCCAAGTTGGACCTGGGAGGGTCGATCGGAAAGGGAGGAGGTTAGCCGAGCCAGGGCCTGATCAGTGATACCCAGGTTATCATGGAGATGGTTGAGCAGGATGGCATGGTTTACTGTGTCAAAGGCAGAAGGGAGATCAAGTAAGATGAGAACACAAGGGGTGTTGGAAACAAGGTTGGAGAGCAGGTCTTCACAGATGCTCAGGAGAGCAGTTTCTGTGCTTCTGGCAGCTCTGAAGCCAGACTGATGGTCATGGAGACAGCCAGCTTATTCAGAGTGAAGATTGAGCTGGGAGATAGCCAGCTTTTCCATGAGTTTACCAAGGAAAGGAGTGATGAACATTGGACGATAGTTAGCAGGGCAGGAAGGGTCAGCAGAGGGCTTCTTAAGAAGAGGGTGCACAAGTTTGAAGGGTCTGATACGTGTCTACATGTCTAGTGTAGTACCTTCAGTATTATATGGGCTAGTGGCAACAATTGGTATCAATTTCAAATTGGTAAAAAATATTGGACGATAAAGTTTTGTGAGCGTTCTGGGTCAAACATTTGGATAGAGTGCATTACATTAATATTGGGCATTATGTCATTGGAAACAAGTTTATCAATTAGGAGGGACATATTGCATTTGAATGCTCTTCATCCCCAGATTATCCACTCTTGAAATGTTTTTTGGAAGGTAATGACTTAAAAAATGGAAATGACACAAATCATTTTGTGAACACCAATGTTATTTTTTTGAGTAATTTAAATGGGGTCCAGTTTGGAGCCTAGGATTGCACAATTTGACAAAACAATTTGAGAATAAAGATAATTGGAGGCATTGGTGTAATAACCGATTATATGTCATCTGCAAAACAATGGTTAGCACATATAATACAAATGTTATATATTTCTTGAACCCACAACCATATATTACGAAATCCCTTTCAATGAAACACTCTAAATAATTGATGTGATTGCAGATTAATTTGCTGTCTACATTAGCATTGCTCAGTCCCAGACATGACATCACCAAGGAAGAAAGACATTTGTTGCCTGCAAATTAAATTGAATATATTAGAAACTGCATGTGATTTGATAACACAGTGCACTGAATTGCACTCAGAAACTCTAAGCTAAACAAAACACTACCTTGACCACACACACTTAACAACACCCAACATGAAACCAAACACAAACACAAGCAAAGCACTGATGCACAACCAGACCCCAACACCACACGACAGCTAACAACCAAAAATGCACCAACTCTCAGTGACCTTTTTTCCTAACTGAAGTTCTCAACAGCACATCAACGCTCTGTTGCTCTTCCCACTCTCAACCCCACTAACAACGCCCTCCCCAGTCCTCCTTCCATTGCATATCTGCCACAGTGTCAAGAGAAAATGCAACTGGCAGCAGTGTAAAGTACCAGACCACTGAACATAACATAACATAAATCAAACATGATAAGTGTTAATACATGGCTGGGCTGGCATGTTGGTGCAGCCATTCTTGCTAATCTGGCTATTTACGATAATGTAAACATGATAACTGTTATTATGTGGTTAGACAGACATGTTAGAATCACCACAGACGAATTAGAATCACCAACTCCCACCCGGATCACACGGATAAAAATGAACTGTGGTGCTCCAACATTCAAAATGCCTTCGCAGATAAAATCACTTTACTTCAACAAAAAATAGAACAAAAGGAAACCAAATTGGGCCTCAAACAAATACAGTCAACCTCACCGTGCCCGACAGTGACCAACAAATTCTCATTCTCACTCCTCTCCACTATTGATACCATTAACATCTTCGATAGTCTAAAACCATCCAGATGCAAAGGCGACATCTGCCCAGCAACATTAATAAAAGAATGTGCAACTGAATTTGCACCCTTTATCACCAGCCACATCAACAATTCATTTGCTTCCAATACAGTACCGAGTGACCTAAATACAGCGTAGGTCCTACCCCTCCTCAAAAAACCCACACTAGACTCAAACATCCCCACCAATTTCCACCCTATCACTAAAGTACTGTTTTTGCTAAAAATCATCAATCGTGCAGCCTACCGGCATATCCAAAAGCACTTGGAAGACAATAATCTCCTCGGCCTAAGACAATCAGGCTTCACACCTAGTCATGGTACTGAGACCGCACTACTAGATTTGAAAACACAAATGGACCAATATAAAGACAAAGGAGCACTGTGCATTCTCTTACTCCTAGACTTATCTGCAGCCTTCGATCTGGTCAATCATGACATTCTATGACAACACCTTGAGACCGCGTCACTATTCTCTGTAGACTCCATTAAATGGATCAAGTCTTTCCTCACCAAACGCACCATGAGGGTCTTCTCCGACAAATCGTCAGCGGCACCTGTTCCAGTGACATGTGGCATTAATTACACAATATAGATATCACGTATACAAATTACATGGATGATACGCAAATACTTATACCTATGACCGGCTGTTACGACACAGACTCCAAAAAGTTAAACAAAATATATCTAGCCATCAGGCCCAGATGGCGCTCAATGAGTTGTGTCTCAATGACGACAAAACTGAGCTTATCCTCATAGGCAACAAAACTCAACTCAGCAACCTGCCTTTGACTTACAAATCCTTACATATACGGTTACACTATAAAAGTGGCTAACGAGATAAAAACACTCTGAGTACCTATCGACTCCTCACTCACCTTAAATAAACAGGTCAATGCAATTGTTTCATCAGCAGCCTACACAGCTAGACTGATAAGAGCCAGCAGACCCTTCCTCTCTTTGGATAACTCTATCACTCTGGCCAGAGCCTTAATATCATCCAGGATGGACTACTGTAACTCTCTATTTGCAGGAACCAGCGCTCGAAACACAAAAAAGAGTTGTTCAAAATAATGTTATCAGAGTTGCACTAAATATTCCCAGACATGAACATATCTCTACCATAAGGAGAAAGATACACTGGCTCCTAGTTCAGGAAAGAATTAATTTCAAAATCCTCACGCTAACCCACAAATGTTTGACAAAAAGGCTCCTCAATACTTAAGCAACCTCATCAGTAAAGCTCAGTCTAACAGACCAACCCGATCACAATACAACAACTTCCTCACTACCCCTAAGTATAGAAGACAGAAAGCAGGAGGAACAAGCTTCCCCACCTTAACACCTAAATTGTGGAATGCCCTCCCCACTCATCTCCGAAACGACGTGTCCTTCTGGTCCTTCAGGAAAAATCTAAAAACCCTACTTTTCAAGACAGACCTTCAACAAACTTGTAGGCATTAAACCGGGACATACATGTATAGAAATGCGCACTGTATTTTGTTTTTTGTATATAATGTAAATATTGTAACTAAGATGTTAACAATGTATGTATTTTGCTCCTTGTATCTAATATAAATGCCGCAACTAAGATGTTAACCACTCATGTAACCACAATCCTAAGTTAGTATCAGCACCTAGTTACCTTTGGGCTCAGAGCGCTTTATAAGTGCATAAACAAATGTTGGCGCCACCAGTCTAGTTATGTTACAGTGGGATGGCATATTTACAGTTTTATGTGTATTGTTTAGGGTTTAAAATAAATAAAAGAAATGTAAGCCTTTCACAGTAGTAAGTCCACATATACACAAACATAAGAAAGAACAACATATACAGATAACACTACAGTTATCTGCAGATAAATATATAACAATCCATTACTTTAAAATGTATCAGAGGTTACCACTCAATCATAGCTTTTTAAGAAACTTCTAAACCGTGATTGTTAGGGGAACAGATTTAATGGTAAGCTTGCTCCTCACCCAGAGGAGGACACTCTGCTAAAAGATTGTTTTAGTGATTTAGCATTGGAAGGTATCTTACAGTAATAGCAGGTTGGAGCATGGAACTCTGGTTTATTCAGAACAGATCTTATTTCCCTGGTAAGAAGCAGGTTAAAGCAGACGCGTATAAGCAGCTACTGCAGGTTGGCAGAAGGACATGTTTCTAAGTAGCAAGGCAGGGCCTTCCACGTTGTATGGACTCCTGCTAGACTCTGTTACAGCTTGTATCTTGATAGTGCTTCAGAGATATCAACACATCCAGCTTCCCATAATCTCTGCTTTGCCCAATTAACATTCTCTATTAGGTGGTCTGTAAACCATTTTATTTGTCCCAGAAGCTGCCTACACCTCAGTAAGCATTTACACACATAACCACAGTCACCTCCTGACCACAGTGCATTAGAATCACGAACCGAGCTCAAAGTGGATGACCACCAATGTTACGCAGTTCGGAAGACACAGGACCTTGCGCCATTTTCAGCTTAATTATGACCTCCCAACTTAATTGCAGTGACTCCCGCCTATAAATCACTTTAAGGACTACTCTCAGAAGTAGAATTTCTCAATAGTCCTCAGAGATTTTCTCCCATATTTAATACATAATCTTTTCATTCTCAAGATACAAATCTCATCTTTTGCCTGAAACAAAGACAGTGGGCCTCATTACAAGGTAAGAGGTAGCCATGGCGCTATTTGCACCATGGCCACCCCATTACCGCATTCCGGGTCCGGATTCTCGAAATAGGGACTTACCGGATCATTCCAACCTTGGAGGATCCGGTAAGTCCCCATTCTGAGAACCATTCCTCATTCCCATTCGATCCCCCATAGGGCTCAATGGGAATGGGGATGGAGCTACCAACGGGCCTGCTAATAGCGGGCCCGTTATTAGCTCCCTGGTCCCTCAGCGGCTCCCACTAAGGGCGCCTGGTAAAACCAGGCACCCATAGCCGGACCCCCTAAGGGACCTCGGAATACGGAGGTAAGGGGTTACCGGCACCGGCACACTTACCACTGCCAGTAACCCCTTACCTCCAACCTCGTAATGAGGCCCAGTGTAGTTTCCTTGCTTTCTCCACTCAGAAAGGAGATACTTAAGTACATGACACTATTAGTGGTTTCAAGTGGGTTGTTTTGTAAGTAGCATTTGTGGCCCATCTTCTTCTTACTTTTTGAGAATTATATGGTTTTGGTTTTACTTTTATTTATGGTGAAGTCATTTGCCACTGCAAAGTCATACAGGCCATTTAACATCCACTGCAACCCCAGTTGTGTCTGGTCCATGATGACTAGGCCATCAGCATAAGCCAACCAGTTCAGGCATGTTAAACCCAAGCAGGCTCGACTCATAGCTCCCCCTTCAGGGCCTCTTCCTTGTCTGAAGTATAGATATGAAATAGGCAGGGGCCAGCACTCATTAAGGGTAAGCATACATATTAGCTGTAATTCCATGTGCAGACGGGCATGCATTGTTCATCCAGTTTGGACAAGTTTTCTTACTATGGCATGGCATTTTTAAGGGCAAAGCCATCATGAGTATATTCCTACATGGGGATAGTGATGTACATTGGCATAGCCAACATGGAAATGTTTTCTTACAGTATCATTACTGTCACTATACGACAGAATTAGAGTATGTTCTTTTATAAGAATACTGGCATACATTGGTGCAGCCAACATGGACATGTAAAGGCAGAGCCAGCATGACAATGTTTTATTCTGCCATATATTGTGGGTAAAGGCATCATGAGAAAGTTGTGGTAAATGCTCCTGTGCATTGTTGGTGACTTGCATCTATTGCATTTTTGCATTGTACCTACCGTACAAAACCAATTGCAAACTGTATGACTTTCTAAAACATTTTTCACAGAAGGTTTTCTGCATAATGTACCATTTTAACTCATTATTCAAAAAATAATTCTCGAGGAAAACCCACTCAGACACTCCTTGGTTGGTTCACTGTGCACGGTTGCATATTTGTGGTGGTCGACATGCCTACAGGTTTTATTTTTGTATGGGAACCGTCTTTTTCTGCTCCTTTCATCCTCACTCCCATCCATACCACCCCCATCCGTGTATCTCTCCTCCTGCCCCAGATCCATTTAAAGTAAATCGTTTGTTACATCCATCCAGTATGCTATTACTCACGTGTGGCAAACATAATATGTCAGTTTTCCATTATGGTTAACTTATTTTATAAACCTTTTGTAAAAACAAATGTGCAAAACATGTCGCCTTTTGAATCATGTCTTTCCCTTTTTTCTTCGGGGTTGGGGAAACACCTCCAAACACTACCTACAGAGGTTAATTTTGCTCGCTACATTTTCTTGCACATTAGGCCACTTTGGCAACATTTCCATGGCCGCTTTTGGATCCCAGTTCAACCCTCGCTATAGTTTGTCTTTAATGAAACCTATTTTCTCGATCTCTTTTTCTCTGTTTTTGATTCTCATTAATGGAAACTGTAGTCCTTCACTGACACTGAAACGTCGCTATCTCTATTTTTTTTTTAATAGTTTTGTCAATCTATAGTACCTTGTATATCTTTCTTTTAAAATATAATGTATTACACCGGCTGAATCTGCATTCATTGCTTGTAGTAGTCACTTGCCTTGCCACATGTGTCTCTGTATTTGCATTAATTCAAAACAATATCTACAGTCCCAAAAAAGATTTGGTTTAAAAAGTGAATTTTATTAGCCTTTCAAATATAATGTGATCCCTATCCTAGTGTGTTTACTAACAAACGTCACTGTAGATTGTTCTCATTCAGCAACAGGGTGGTTAATGTTACCTTAACCTCTACTGCTTTCTTCACAAAACGTGGCGGATTCCAACCCATTTCTTTCAATACACATGCACACACCAACATTTGCTTAACGTTTCAATTTCTATTCAGTCCTTTGGAAATTGCTGCATCCCTAATACTTCTCTCCGAACCCTTGCTCTCTGCACCGCACCTAGGCATCATTCATAGCAGGGACGTCACAAGGTCTGGAAAAGATCTGGGGCTATGCTAATTTTGGAACTGTCAGGACTGGGGGCTAGCTAGACTTTTAGGTTGTGCTTCTATCCAGGGCTACAACCAAAATAACAAGGGCTATTGCCCCCTCAGCACCCCCTAGCAACGCCTCTGATTCAGTCAACATATTCAAGGACCCCGCCTAATGCCCCTCGGCACCACCTGCAACAGAATGCCTGCATATGCATCCAGTGATCACATGCAGTCTCTCGATGATCTGCCTTTCTACATCAGCAAGAAAATCATGGGTATGAGACAGAGAAACACAGGTTTGAATACCGGTCCTACGTTTAAAGAGTGGTGTCTGGTATCAAGTGCGTTATAAAAGATGAATAAATTAAATAATAGCAATGTTCACCCATCCCACAGGCTGTACCTGGTTGTAGTTGACCATAAACCATTGGTAAAGGGCCTTGCTGCACTCTGGCCTAATACCTCTGGCCCCAGGCCATTATCACATCGTACAACTCTTGGACTGAATGGTTTTTGCTCAAGTAATAAATATAGGCCAAGAAACAAGCCTCACCACTGGTAGATTCTAGAAGTCTCCATGTTATGTGTTTATGAAGATAGGAAGAGATTTCCTGAAACTAAATAAATCTACTTGTCCCTACAATGAGGTGGTTTTCAGTAATAATGTCGACATTAGTGCATCCATTTATTATAGACATGGCTGTTCAAGAGATGTCCGCCCAAATTGTCCAAAAAAAGAGGAGGCCTGTTCACCTACCAGGGAAATAATGATGCAAATGCAAATAGAACATGAACATCCAAAATGTAAATCTATTACCCACAAGAAGAAGGACAATTCATCATCAGAATGCATGTGCATATGGCATTTCATTACACTTCTCCAAAGGTTTATTTCAAGAAATGAGAAATGTTGATGCTAAGGGAGTGTATATATGGGGAAGTCCCATTATCAGAAAACATAAACTGGCTGATTCAAAAGTGTGTTGTGCCTGTTTATGAAGACGTGCCTGAGCCCACGGTTTAATGGGCCGAGTCACCTCATCAGATTTGAATATGTGTATCAGATGTATAATGACGTATTTATAATATGTTAACACCTGCATTAAGCAAAGACATGTCTCTGTTATTTTCTGATGTTGTTGCACATCTCGCAGGCTTTAGGGCAAATGATACTGAAGGCATATCACTTTCTTATGATTGAGGTCCCTTAGTGTCTTCTTCTCAAGCAATTGATGCGGAGTGGTACAGCTCAATTCTCATGACTGTAGTATTTAAGGTCTGATGATGATGGCATTTGACTGCACACTTCAGGATGGGAGCAAACCTTTTCATATAGCTTTTCATTTCTGTAATGGGATGGTAGGCTGATCAACACTGGAAATAAAGGTTACCCAGAGCACCTTCCTTTGATTATTATTAAGGCTCCCAATTGTATGCTATTTCTTGTTTCCTCATTTGACGTCCATTGTTATCCATATTGTTGTTTTGGCCATTGTTATCGTTTTTGTAATGTTTATCACATAAAAATATAATTTGCAAACAGCATTTATCTTGATGTATTAAAATGAAAATAATGCATTTATTAAAACAAGCACCCAGCCATACAGGGAATAAATGGAAGTGGGTAATCCACGTCGGCTCTTTTTTTACCAAAAAAAAGAAATAGTCGCTCCTGTGATTGCTTATGACCCAAGAACCTTTACACTTTCACGGCTGCTAGTCTGCAATGCTATTGGGCTGCGATGCATGATTGACAGCATTAGGAGCTAGAAAGGAACACCTGCACAGAAGGAATTCATCTGCATTCATGTGTAAGAATCAGAAATAATGGAAAATAGGGAGTCTTCATTATGATTAATGGAAAGCCACTCTTGTTTATTGATAGTGTGATACAGTTAACACTACTTAATTACACTTTTTACACATTCCTTGCCACACATTCATAACATCCACTATCTCTTTTTTCAACAAACTTTACATAGCAAACAAAACATAAAAGTCATAATAAAATAACTACACAAATATAGCCTATTGTCAGAGCACAATCAAATTCAGATGTGCTCCTAAATTACTAATCCAATGTTTTATGTTCAGCCAGAGATTAGTCAATGCTATTGTGAGGGAAAATATGATTAGTCTTATAAGCAAGAACACCAAAAACTCCCTGTTTTAATCATTGTCCAATGCCGTACAAACTTCCCCAAATACTTAGGGGCCGATTCATGGAATAATTGTGCACCGAAATCGGTGGTGCAAGCGAGAAAAATCCAGCGCATGTGTGCGAATCGCACGCAAGCGATTCATGGAAGTCTGTGTGTGTGTTTTACCTGGGAGCTGTGCCTAATCCGCGTCTACCCTAAATGTCACTGCAACATCCCGAACACTGTGCGCGACGCACACAGCGAAAATGCACAACATGTAGCGCACCCACCAAAAAGGGGGCAGAACATGCGGAATGGGGAACAACGCATGAAAATGAGGGTGTAACTGGGGAAGTACTCCTGGGAAATACACAGAACGCCCACACGCTTGCGAACTACACGTACTCATGGAATTGAAAATGGAAAACCTGCTCACACCAAAACACACGCACAGTCGTGAAAATATCCGCCACAAGAAAGCAGATGGATGCGCCCCCGCATAGTATAAAAGTGTGCGCAAACAACAAACATGCATATACAGCTACAATGAATGTCCCATTTCTCGCAGCAGTGATCGTGGGACACCGCAGGAGGAGGAGAATAGCCAGGACCCACATTTTTTTGCCCAGGACCAGCCTTTTGGGATGCCTGATGACTAGGTCTATGGCAGGTATATGTTTCCACCTCAAATCATCCTAGACCTGGTCACTGAGTGGGAGGATGACCTCACATCACCCACCTTGTGCTCTCAAGCACTAAGCCACATGGAAAAGGTGCTCAATGTACTGCATTTTTTGGCCACTGTGTCATTTCAGCTGACAACTTCCATGGTTGGGGACATCTCAAAGGCCACGCAGTCACGCTGCCTACACCAGGTGTTAGCAATCATGACTGTGCGCCCCTCAGTCCGCAGGCACCTATACATGTCCAGAACACTCGCAGAAAGGCAGCCCATGGTCCAGAACTTTTACAGGGTGGCACACTTCCCCAAAGTGCATGGTGCCATAGATTGCACACATGTGGCCCTACATCCACCTAGGGCCACTGAGAGCCTCTACAGCAACCGCAAGAACTGGTATTCCATCAACGTACAGGTTGCATGGGATGTCCAGGGAATCATCACCTCTATCGATGCAAACTATCCTGGGTTTACCCATGACAGTTCCATATACAGAATGTCCACCCTGAGCCGGGCCCTGGAAGCTGGGAAGCATGGCAACACATGGCTCATCAGTGAGTAGAAATGTCTGTGCACATGCATGCATGTCACACACATACAAATACTGAAACCCAACTAATGACAAACATCATCACCTCCCAAGGGGTCAGTGCCTACCCTCTGAGGACCCACATGATGACGCCAATACGGAACCACACCACCCCAGGTAAGATACAACATAGCCCATATTGCAACCAGAGCCATAGTGGAGCGCACGTTCGGAGTGCTCAAGCCACGCTTTCGCTCCCTTGAGGCATTCAAACAAAAGAGAAATGAAAATCCACATATATTCACCAAGTTATTTGGAGGTGTTAGTCATAAGTGTTTAGAGAAGACCAGTACTAATGCTCAAAAATTGAGTCATCTTAAAAGACGGAAAGCAAGAGAAATGCAGATATGTCTTCAAAGTTATGAGAATTTATTTTCAACATAGAAATTATTTCAAACATTAATAGGTTTGTAAAAAAGAAAGGTTGAAGTAAATATAAAAAATAAAAACATTGTTGAACAGAAACCAAGTTAAGGAAATTACATGAACTGGTTGTGTGGTAAGAGCAATATAGAAAAAAGTCAGGAAACAATTGAATATTTTTATCTACCGCTAGTATGTACCAACATTTCGGATCTTGCAGCGTGATCCATACTTGCACAGGACCTCGCCTTGGGTGAATCTCGTCAAAGCTGCGCCACGCACACCACAGTATTCACGCTTATGGGCAGAGCCTCCGGCCAATAGCCATGCACAAGCTATACTTTGAGTACTAAATACCGGTTCTTCTAGAGGCAACCTATGAATGTTTGAAATAATTTCTATGTTGAAAATAAATTCTCATAACTTTGAAGACATATCCGTATTTCTCTTGCTTTCCCTCTTTTGTGATGACTACATTTTTGAGCATTAGTACTTCTCTAAACACTTATGACTAACACTTCCAAATAACTTGGTGAATATATGTGGATTTTCATGTCTCTTTTGTTTGACTACTGTTTATTGTCCCCAAAAATCCACAATAGCAAATCGGGACATCCCTACTTTTTCATGCACTGCAGGATCATTGTGGCAGCATGTGTCCTACACAATGTTGCAACATAGTGCGGCGTACCGGTGGACATGGTGGTGCCGCCACATCAAGAAGAACACGCAGAGATGCTGTGCATGGGAGTTGAAAGGGCACGTGGCGAGGAAGCCCAGACCCAGTGAATGGCTGCATATTTCACCTAAACTCCCACCTTGTGGAGAGCACACAGGCCTGGCACATACCAGGTGGCAATCGATGATGACAAAGGGACAGTCAACTGTCACAACCTTAACAGCCTGAGAATGTTTCCACAGAAGTGCGACATTGTGTGCATCCCTAGCTACTTAAACAAAACCAATCCCATGTGACCAAAAGGAACACAGGCACGGTGCATATCCCACCACCCCCTTGCAAAACAGGCCATGAAAATCACTGTTATGTCACCCAAACCCTCCCAACCCCCATGACCCATGTCCTCCATGCCATGCAATGGCATTCAACAGCTAAACAGCCAACCAAATGCACAACACATGACACTATCATCATTAAATGCAACAGGGGGTGGTGGCATGGCTGCACCAGCATGTGACTGGACATCCTGCCCCTGTGGTGCACCCCTGCCTCTTCCCCCTTTGCGGCCACCCCTGCCACCCTGGACTCCATGTACTCCCTGGTCACCCCCGCCATGTGCCCGTCCACTCCCAACACTGGCAGGACGCCCAGCTGAGCCCCCCTTAACCTTTGGTGGCCTTCCAACCATGGCACAGATGTACTAATGCCAATGGGAGGTGCACTGAACAATTGTCCTGGGCAATTGGGTTGAAGGGGGCAGGGTACATGATGGTAGACACTACCCTGTGCTCCAGCAAGGCTGCCAATGGACCCTGGGTACATATGATGGGTCACACAATGCTCAGGCAACCCCACAAATACAAGAAAAACATATACACAAACCCTGTAGCCCACGTGCATGTAAAAAAACCTCACGCAGTACGCTGTGACACCCAGGTCACATAAAAGCATACACAATTAACACAAGGGCTACTATGACCTCAATAAATGGGGTACGTGACAAACAGGGGCACCCGCAGTGGGAAAAATAGCATGCAATAGCGTGCACGACTCACCATCTGCCTTGCATGGAAAGGAAATACGAGTAGCCACTTAACCATTATGAAGTAATCTCATGTGAACCCCAAAGTAGGAAAAACACACGCGTCAGTCTCCACGGAAAGCATGTACAGTGTGCCGTAGACCCGCGCAGACCATTTTCACGTGCAGAGGGAAACGCCTGTGGGCGTTACATCACTTAAACGCTTACACGCTAAGGCCCTTTCCTCGGATTACACACTGACGTGCTGTTTTTTCACATGCTAAATCGCTCTGGATTGAGCTGGGACCAGCGGACGAACATCCAGAAGAGGGTCCTGGAGCGCATTAAACCAGCGCTTCACCACCAGGTCTTCGAGATGTAGACCCATCCGGAATCGAGTGGTAAGTGTCCATGTGTTCATCTCCAGCGTAGTGCATGTGGAGGTGTGTCAGGTGCCTGCACCTCAGACGTATGTCTGGCATGCCCCATGTATGGATGACTGTGTGCATGGACATGACAGTGAAGCATGGGAGTCCGGTCAAGCGTGTTCAATGACAATGGTGTGTGTGTAGCTATGCATGATGTGCACCTGCATGTTACGGCACACACATGATTGCATGCCTTTGTCTGTACCTGGCCATGTCTGTTGTGAGAATCATGGATGCTGATGTCACCCTCATGGGCATGCATGGTGTACATGTGTGTGTTACTGAGTGGTGAGTGTGTGACAGGGAAACACCATGGATGCATGACACATGCACATACCGATGCATGCTGTGACTGTTGTGGCCCAGCTGTCCATGATTGCACTGTGATGTGAGGTGTACACGGACAGATGCATGACTGTGCAATGGTGTATGTGCATGTGTGTTGCTTTGAAGGACCCATGCGTTGTGGAAGGTGATGATGGCTATGACATATGGCAGTGCCGCTCATGTGCATTTGCATTCTGTCTAGCAGAATTAGGTTCAGTAATCTGATGCTTATGTTCAATGTCTCCCTTTCCACAGCGGCAAGTGAAGAAGAGGGCTGAGACTGCGCTGTGGAGCAGAGCATCAGGGATGCCTCCACCGGCTGGAGATGCAAGGCCCAGTCACCCTCCCAGGTTATAGCATCTTCCAGGAACGAGTGGACTGGTGCCAAGTCCGCCACTATGGCCGCAGCTGCCGAGGGGAGGCCCAAGAGGCCAAGGTTGGGAGTGGGCTCCTCGGCAGCGGAAGGGGCAGGTGAGAACCCACAGGGGCAGGACAATGCGGAAGACGGTGCAGAGGCATACAGGTTGGTGGTGGGTGAGGAGGAGGCTGCATTAGATCCACACTTGGGGCCTGGTGGGGGTGATTCCACTGGTGCAAGTGGTGCGGTCGAGGGGCCGGGGCAGGAGGCAGCAAAGGTCACTGCAGAGGTGCTTGTGCGTAATCCTGTCCCTGATTCTGTGACTGTATCTCTCTACACCAGCAGGGATGCCTCATTCCAGGCCCGTCTGCAGGTAGAGGATGTGTCCATATCAACTGACGTTCCTCTACCTGCGGTGAGTCAATCCGTGACAGGGCTGAGCCCGTCCTAGTCGTTGTCTCGATGCGCACATGCGTGATTCATGATGATGTGCGTGATTCCAGGAAGGACAACGCACATCATCACAAACAGCTGTGTGCCATCTTGAACTGGCTTTGACGGCTCATTGTCGCAGGGTTCCTCCATGTGGTGGCCACTCTTGCGACCCTCTCCTCCTCTGCACCCACTATGCGCCAGTCGTCCTCCATGCTGTCTTCCGGCCCATATGCCACCAGGGCACCCGGTGGAACTGCCTCATCCACCGCGGCCAGGCTGGATGGAAATCACGTCCCTGCCACAGTTGGGAGTTGGAGGTTCAGCAGAGGTGGTCACCCAAGCAACAGGATCCCTTGCAATGGAGGATGTGCAGGTAACTTCCAGCAGGGCACATCCACAACTGCCCTTGGGGTCGTCAGCATCCCAGAGCCAGTCCTGGTGGCACAGGCAGATGACATCAAGGCAGCAGCACCAGGCTCGATGTAGGAGGCATCTGGACTCTGGGCATACAACATCACAGGGGCAGGCGTCGGCCGAAGGGCATGAGGACCCTGGACTATGTGTGTCTTGCATGTGGCAGCGGATGGGCCAGCAAATGGATGCAGAGCGGCGGCAGGCAGAGAGCGCATGGCTCACCATGGTCTGGGCAGAGAACTCCATGGGGCGGGCACTGAGCTGGGCACAGTTTCTCGAGGATAGAGCCCAGTCCTGCCTCCGGGATATAGACTCAGAGTTCGATGATGCCCTGTATTAGGCAGAATCCACTGCAGTTCCCTTGGGGAGCACTACAGCAGATTAAGACTACAGGTATATGCAATAAATTCCCTTTGGTATCAGGATGTACCACAAAGATTTAGTTGGAAGCTGTGGCTGAGCAGTCAGACTTATCTCAAGAGGAAGATGAGCAGTATTCAGGGTTTACACAATAGGCCCACTAGACTATGGAACAAGGAAACACTAACCAAAGCTTTGTATTAAAAAGAATATATATATTTATTTTACACACTTCTAGTTCAACACATAAATCACAGTTTGCAAAACAAGTTAAAACAGTCAAGAAAAGTATACACAATTCCCTATTTAAATTATAGACAAGTTTGAGCAAGAGTGAAAACTGAGCAAAATGGCACAGGGTCAACAAAGCAAAAAAGGCACTCTAGTAATTTTCCCAAAAGGGAGGGAAAGGACAAGTTATACAGAATTAAACTCTTAAACACATGAGCAACACTTCCCAAGTGGATTGTGAACAAGTTAGGCAAGGTAGCACTTTAGCATTAGTCATACATAGCTGAAAACTGAGCAAAAGGGCACTTCAGCAATACTTAAGAGGGAAGGAAGAGTGGTTACGAGAATTTTTGGTGCACCAACACAGTTGAGAGTGAAAATCAATCTAATGAAGGTAGTTGTAACAGGTTTAGCCAAAGTCAATAGGCCTGTGCCAGAGTTAGTGGTACAGAGCAATGTGGCCATGATCAAATTGTTCTAGTTTCTGCAGTCAAGTCTTTGGTTTAAAGGTTGAAATGGAGGGTGCAGAAGGTAAAAGATAATGTTAGTCAATAGGGGCGGCCAACCAAGGAGGTAGGTAAAGGATTTCAAACACCTTTAGCCGTACCCCTCGAAACGGGAGGCCTGGCAGAACAATGTACCTGAAAAAGTTGAAGCGGCTCCTGCGGTGCCGGTGGTTCCTGACAGTTCCTGCAGTTTGTGTTGTCCAACAGAGGAAGAGAGGCTCTCATTGTGGAGGAAGTTTTGAGTTAATGCACTGCCCAGGGAAGAAGCCAACCGCGATGATGCCAAAACGGATTAAAAGGTACACTCCTTTAAATCGCGGTCATGGTGGATGGGCGCCTGGCTATCCAGTCTCTGAGTGCAGGGCACTGGCGTTTCGACCAAGGCAGGTCCTGGAAGGTGATTGGTGAACTGGTTGGCCCCACCAGCTCAAGGGAAGAAGACTCTTGCAGAGGAAGATCTTCTCAAGTCATTGGAGAAGAGTGGTGAGGATCTGCAGCAGAGCTTCACCGGTGGTTCACTTATTGCAGATGTCTTCAGCGTCTCTCCTCTTTGGTTTCTTAGTATCAGTGGCGATGTCTTGGTCTCCAGTCCTCAGGACCCTGCTTTTATGCAGCAAGACACCCATTCATACAGCCTAGCTGTCACTCACACAGTGGGGTCACTCTCCTGGTGCGAGAACCCCCCAGCTTATCAGGGCAGAGTGCGACTTGGGTTGCATAGGCAACCCTGTCCAGGGTGCCTATTCCCCCTCCCACACATCCTGTCTACCCCAGACTCAGTGGCGCAGAGAGGAGGGCTTCTGTGCAGAAGCTCGCCAAAAGGACAAACAAAGGATCCTTGACCTGGGTTAGGATTTCAAAGAAAGACACAAGAAAGAAATATTAGTAAAGTTCTGGCAAAAAAAAACCACTGGATTAAAGTTAATATTAAAATAAACCGGTGGTATGTTAGAGGCTGTCAGTAAAAGTGGTAGCCTCGAACAATGGGAAAATCCCATAGGAAAATATTCACGGTCGAATATTTATGGTAGTAACCACTGCCACCAGCCACAAACTTTTCAGAGAGGGACTGTACAGTAGCCCCTCAAAATGAACACTAGGGAACAACTATTAACCCTTCCCAGTACCTCCATAATAGGATGGTTTGTACTGGTTTTGTTCATAAGGATTGACTAGTAAAGTCAATGGGGACTTTACATGCCCTGGGAGACAGTAGTCAGTGCCAGGGTATGGAGTCTATGTTTGGGGGTCGCTGCGACACCCCTGCCGTGCAACACTACTGAGGGTGCTGTGTACCACACATGTAAAAAGACGAGTCCTATGAGGGTGAGAACAACCCCATAGTCCATAAGCGCACAAGATAGCCTAAAACACACTAGCAATCTGTCTAAGAGTGGGAAAAAAAGGGTCTCACTCTTAGCAGGAGAATAAAATAAACCCCTCAAATCCAGCAAAGCTGCTGGGGGACTCTATAGATAAGGGAAATTACCCTTTTTAGAGAATTCTCCCTAACACTCACCCCCCCCAAACTAAGGGACAGGAGGATCTAATCCACTCCTGGATGAGCCTCTTACCTCTAGTAAGTTAAAAACATCCTAGATAGACCATCAGCATTTTGGTGGTGACATCCTGACCTGTGCTTAATGGTAAAATCAAACCCTTGGAGGCAGATTGACCATCTTAACAGTTTTGGGTTTTCCCCTTTCATTTGCATCAACCATCTCAAGGGTTGGTGGTCAGTCTGAATGGCCTAAACTTTTTCAGAGACCACACAATGGCAAAACATTCTCTCTAAATAGTTGTCCACCTTGTCTCAGGTTCCTTCAGTTTCCTACTGATGAAGCAAATGGGGTGTTCCCTACCTTTCTCATCCAGTTGACTAAGGACTGCACATATACCTGTATTTGAAGCATCTGTCTGCACAATGAAGGGTTGGTGGTAGTCAGGAGCATTTAGAACTGGAGCTTGACAAAGGGCTCTTTTTAGGCTTTCAAAGGCCTGATTGCACACCTCATTCCATTTGACCTTTTTAGGGAACTTAGGATAAGAGATTACATTCCTTGGAGAAGCTATGGTCCCATAGTTCTCAATGAAATTCCTGTAATACCCAGTGAGACCTAAGAAGGCTCTAACCTGGGTTTGAGTAGTAGGTGTTGTCCAATTTTGCACCGCTTCTATCTTGCTGAGCAAAGGCCTTATTTCTCCACCTCCTACCTCATGCCTAAGGTAGACCACTTTACTCTGACCAATTTCACATTTGCTTGCCTTTATGGTCAGTTGGGCCTTTTCAAGAGCCTGCAAAACATATCCTAGGTTGTCAACTTTTTCTTTCCAAGTAGGGCTAACCACTGCAATGTCATCCAAGTATGCAATGCAGAAGTCCTCCATCCCATTCAGAACCTGGTTACCCATCCTTTGGAATGTAGGAGGTGCATTCTTTAATCCAAAAGGCATTACCTTAAACTGGTATAAGCCAACTGGGGTGGGGAATGCAGTTTTCTCCTTGGCATGGTCTGTCAGGGTTATTTGCCAATAACCTGCAGTTAGATCAAATGTGCTGAGGAACTTGGCTGAACCAAGTCTATCCACCAGCTCATCTGTCCTTGGCAAAGGATGGGCATCAGTCTTAGTGACTGCTTTTAGAGCTCTATATTCCACACAGAATCTCAACTCCTTGGATCCTGCCTTTGGTACTAACACAACTGGGCTAGACCATGGACTAGTAGAGGGTTCTATTACCCCGAGATCAAGCATCTTGTTGACCTCTCCTTTGATGTGGGTTCTCACATTTTCTGACATTCTGTAACCCCTGCTTTTGACAGGTAAACAGTCACCAGTGTTTATGTCATGCTGGCCCCAAGGGGTCAAGCCTGGTGCAATGGAAAAGAAGTGGGAAAATTGATTTAACAAAACTTTGCACTCCTCCTGTTGTTCAGAGGTCAGATTAGAAGAGAGATTGACTCCTATTTGTTTATCTAAAGGCTTGCCTCTGAGATGGTCAGGCAGAGGTTCACTCTCCTCCTCCTCTTGAGCTGAAGCTAGAAGCAGAGCTCCCAGTTCTGGTCTCGAGACATAAGCTTTCAGATGGTTGGTGTGAAAGACTCTGGGAGCCTCCTTAGTATTGCCTAAGTCCACAATCTTGAAGGGTCCTATCCACTTGTCCTGCAAGGCCCTCTGCCTTGTTGGCACCATAACAAGAACTAGCTGGTCTTGACCGAACACAACCATGTTGGCCTTCTGGTCATGCCAATGCTTAACCAGAGCCTGACCTGCTTTTAAGTTATCACTTGCCTCAGCCATCATGTGTGACATTCTCCTCCGGAGTCCTATCACATAGTCAGTCACTCTGACTAGCTTGGGGGAAGGAGCACTCTCCAACCCTTCCTTAATCAGGGCCTAGGGACCTCTGACCGATGGCCATAGAGACGTTAGAAGGGACTGTAACCTACTGCCTCCTGAGTGACTACTCTATATGCAAAGAGAAGGCAATGCAGTAGATGATCCCACTTTTTCTTAAGGGGTTCTTCCAAAGTTCCTGTCATGCTCTTCATGGTTCTGTTAAACCTTTCTACCAACCTATTTGTTTGAGGGTGGTATGCGGTAGAGAACTTGTAGGTAACTCCACAGTTTTTCCACATGGCCTTCATGTAGTGGGACATAAAATTTGACCCCCTGTCGGATATTACGTCCTTAGGAAACCAAACCCTGGTAAAAATACCAAGGAGAGCTTTAGCCACAGCCTGAGCTGTAATTGTTCTCATAGGAATTGCCTCAGGGTACCTAGTTGCATGGTCTACTACAACAAGGATGAACCTGTTGCCTGACGAGGTTGGAGGGTCAAGAGGACCGACAATGTCAATTCCCACCCTCTCAAATGGTACTCACACCACAGGGAGAGGCACTAAGCGTACAATGTTCTTGGATCCACTCTTACCAGATGTTTGGCATGTGTGGCAACTCTTGCAATACTTATCTATCTTTGCCCCATGTTAGGCCAATAAAAGTAGAGAGAGAGCCTTTTCGTGGTCTTCTTGAAACTCAAGTGACCAGCCAAAGGTATCTCATGGGCTAGTTGCAAGAATTGGAGTCTGTTCTCTTGGGGCACTTCAAGTCTTTTGTAGTCTCCAGGGGTTGACTCAGTCAGTTCACTATAGAAGAGGCCATCTTCCCAGTGTAGCCTATACTTCCCAGGCTCTTGCCATTCAAGCTGAGAAGCTGCCTGCTGGCAAAGACCTTCCAGAGTTGGACATTCTCTTTGTCCCCTACTGAAGTCTGCCCTGTTGGGGCCACCTTCTGCCAGTAAAGATTGCAGCTCAGGATGGTCCAGAGGGTCCAGATCTCCAATAAGATCCTGGCCTCCTACTAGATCCGAGTCCTCAGGCTCTAGTTCAACCATAAAGGGTAGTACCTCACTCTCAGCCTTCATGGTTGGCAGCACTGGAGTGTTTTCTGCTGGTTTCTTCTTAGAAGTCTTGGGTTTCCCCTTTTCTTCTAGCTGTCAAGAAATTGCAGTTGGTAACTCCAGTGGAGTAGGAGTGATTTATTTCTACATCATCTCCTCAGGACAGCCCCTTAAGGTCCTCTCCCTTGCAGATCTGGTGAGCTCCTGTAATCTCTTACTGGGAGGTCTGGGAGTACTTGACACTACTCAAAGATCTTTCAGATCATTGCCCAACAACACCCTTCCAGGTACTTCAGATTGGATACTAACAGGTATTTCAGCGGACAACTTCCATGGTTGGGGGCGTCTCAAAGGTCACACAGTCACGCTGCCTACACCAGGTGTTGGCAATCATGACTGCGCTCCCCTCAAAATTGCGACATGGCTACCCCCTTCCCACATTCCAGGTCCGGATTCTCGGGAATAGTGACTTACCGGGTCATTCCAACCTTGGAGGACCCGTTAAGTCCCCATTCTGAGAACCATTCCTCATTCCCATTCGAGCCCCCATCGGGCTCAATGGGAATGGGGATGGAGCTAATAACGGGCCTGCTAATAGCGGGCCCGTTATTAGGTCCCTGGTCCCTTAGTGGCTCCCACTAAGGGCACCTGGTTTTACCAGGCGCCCTTAACGGGACCCCCTAAGGGACCTCGGAATACGGAGGTAAGGCGTTACCGGCACCGGCACCCTTACCGGTGCCGGTAACCCCTTACCTCCAACCTCGTAATGAGGCGCAGTGTAGTTTCCTTGCTTTCTCTACTCAGAAAGGAGATAATTAAGTCCATGACACTATGAGTGGTTTCAAGTGGGTTGTTTTGTAAGTACCATTTGTGGCCCATCTTCCCCTTAATTTTTGAGAATTTCATGGTCTTGGTTTTACTTTTATACATGGCAAAGTCAATTTCCTACTGCAAAGTCATACAGGCCATTTAACATCCACTGCAACCCCAGTTGTGTCTGGTCCATGATTACTGGCCATCAGCATAAGCCAACCAGTTCAGGCATGTTAAACCCAAGCAGGCTCAACCCATAGCTCCCCCTTCAGGGCCTCTTCCTTGTCTGAAGTATAGATATGAAATAGGCAGGGGCCAGCACTCATTAAGGGTAAGCATACATATTAGCTGTTATTCCATGTGTAGACGGCATGCATTGTTCATTCAGTTTGGACAAGTTTTCTTACTATGGCATGGCATTTTTAAGGGCAAAGCCATCATGAGTATGTTCCTACATGGGGATAGTGATGTACATTGGCATAGCCAACATGGAAATGTTTTCTTACAGTATCATTACTGGCACTATACGCTAACGAACGTTGAGTATGTTCTTCTATAAGAATACTGGCATACATTGGTGCAGCCAACATGGAAATGTATAAGCAGAGCCAGCATGACAATGTTTTATTCTGCCATATATTGTGGGAAAAGGCATCATGAGGCATCATGAGAAAGTTGTGGTAAATGCTCCTGTGCATTGTTGGTGACTTGCATCTATTGCATTTTTGCATTGTACTTACCCTACAAAACTAATTGCAAACTGTATGACTTTCTAAAACATTTTTCACAGAAGGTTTTCTGCATAATGTACCATTTTAACTCATTATTTAAAAAATAATTCTCGAGGAAAACCCACTCAGACACTCCTTGGTTGGTTCACTGTGCACAGTTGCATATTTGTGGTGGTCGACATGCCTACAGGTTTTATTTTTGTATGGGAACCGTCTTTTTCTGCTCCTTTCATCCTCACTCCCATCCATACCACCCCCATCCGTGTATCTCTCCTCCTGCCCTCTTCGGGGTTGGGGAAACACCTCCAAACACTACCACCAGAGGTTAATTTTGCTCGCTACATTTTCTTGCACATTAGGCCACTTTGCCAACATTTCCATGGCCGCTTTTGGATCCCAGTTCAACCCTCGCTATAGTTTGTCTTTAACGAAACCTATTTTCTCGATCTCTTTTTCTCTGTTTTTGATTCTCATTAATGGAAACTGTAGTCCTTCACTGACACTGAAACGTCGCTATCTCTTTTTTTTTTTAAATAGTTTTGTCAATCTATAGTACCTTGTATATCTTCCTTTTAAAATATAATGTATTACACCGGCTGAATCTGCATTCATTGCTTGTAGTAGTCACTTGCCTTGCCAACATGTGTCTCTGTATTTGCATTAATTCAAAACAATATCTACAGTCCCATAAAAGATTGGGTTTAAAAAGTGAATTTTATTAGCCTTTCAAATATAATGCGATCCCTATCCTTGTGTGTTTACTAACAAACGTCACTGTAGATTGTTCTCATTTCAGCAACAGGGTGGTTAATGTTACCTTAACCTCTACTGCTTTCTTCACAAAACGTGGTGGATCCCAACCCATTTCTCTCAATACACATGCACACACCAACATGTGCTTAACGTTTCAATTTCTATTCACTCCTTTGCAAATTGCTGCATCCCTAATACTTCTCTCCGAACCCTTGCTCTCTGCACTGCACCTAGGCATCATTCATAGCAGGGGCGTCGCAAGGTCTGGAAAAGATCTGGGGCTATGCTAATTTTGGGACTGTCAGGACTGGGGGCTAGCTAGATTTTTAGGTTGTGCTTCTATCCGGGGCTCCAACCAAAATACCAAGGGCTATTGCCCCCTCAGAACCTCCTAACAACCCCTCTGATTCAGTCAACATATTCAAGGACCCCGCCTAATGCCCCTCGGCACCACCTGCAACAGAATGCCTGCATATGCATCCAGTGATCACATGCAGTCTCTCGATTATCTGCCTTTCAACATCACCAAGAAAATCATGGGTATGAGACAGAGAAACACAGGTTTGAATACCGTTCCTACGTTTAAAGAGTGGTGTCTGGTATTAAGTGCATTATAAAAGATGAATAAATTAAATAATAGCAATGTTCACCCATTCCACGGGCTGTACCTGGTTGTAGTTGACCATGAACCCTTGGTAAAGGGCCTTGCTGCACTCTGGCCTATTACCTCTGGCCCCAGGCCATTATCACATCGTACAACTCTTGGACTGAATAATTTTTGCTCAAGTAAAAAATATAGGCCAAGAAACAAGCCTCACCACTGGTAGATTCTAGAAGTCTCAATTTTATGTGTTTATGAAGATAGGAAGAGATTTCCTGAAAATAAATAAATCTACTTGTCCCTACAATGAGGTGGTTTTCAGTAATAATGTCGACATTAGTGCATCCATTTATTATAGACATGGATGTTCAAGAGATGTCCGCCCAAATTGTCCAAAAAAAGAGGAGGCCTGTTCACCTACCAGGGAAATAATGATGCAAATGCAAATAGAACATCAACATCCAAAATGTAAATCTATTACCCACAAGAAGAAGGACAATTCATCATCAGAATGCATGTGCATAGGGCATTTCATTACACTTCCCCAAAGGTTTATTTCAAGAAATGAGAAATGTTGATGCTAAGGGAGTGTATATATGGGGAAGTCTCATTATCAGAAAACATAAACTGGCTGATTCAAAAGTGTGTTGTGCCTGTTTATGAAGATGTGCCTGAGCCCACGGTTTAATGGGCCCAGTCACCTCATCAGATTTGAATATGTGTATCAGATGCATAATGACGTATTTATAATATGTTAACACCTGCATTAAGCAAAGACATGTCTCTGTTATTTTCTGATGTTGTTGCACATCTCGCAGGCTTTAGGGCAAATGATACTGAAGGCATATCACTTTCTTATGATTGAGGTCCCTTAGTGTCTTCTTCTCAAGCAATTGATGCGGAGTGGTACAGCTCAATTTTCATGACTGTATTATTTAAGGTCTGATGATGACGGCATTTGACTGCACACTTCAGGAGGGGAGCAAACCTTTTCATATAGCTTTTCATTTCTGTAATGGGATGGTAGGCTGATCAACACTGGAAATAAAGGTTACCCAGAGCACCTTCCTGTGATTATTATTAAGGCTCCCAGTTGTATGCTATTTCTTGTTTCCCCATTTGACGTCCATTGTTATCCATATTGTTGTTTTGGCCATTGTTACCGTTTTTGTCCACATGTAATGTTTATCACATAAAAATACAATTTGCAAACAGCATTTATCTTGATGTATTAAAATGAATATAATGCATTTATTAAAACAAGCACCCAGCCATACAGGGAATAAATGGAAGTGGGTAATCCACGTCGGCTCTTTTTTTACCAAAAAAAAGAAATAGTCGCTCCTGTGATTGCTTATGACCCAAGAACCTTTACACTTTCACGGCTGCTAGTCTGCAATGCTATTGGGCTGCGATGCATGATTGACAGCATTAGGAGCTAAAAAGGAACACCTGCACAGAAGGAATTCATCTGCATTCATGTGTAAGAATCAGAAATAATGGAAAATAGGGAGTCTTCATTATGATTAATGGAAAGCCACTCTTGTTTATTGATAGTGTGATACAGTTAACACTATTTAATTACACTTTTTACACATTCCTTGCCACACATTCATAACATCCACTATCTCTTTTTTCAACAAACTTTACATAGCAAACAAAACATAAAAGTCATAATAAAATAACTACACAAATATAGCCTATTGTCAGAGCACAATCAAATTCAGATGTGCTCCTAAATTACTAATCCAATGTTTTATGTTCAGCCAGAGATTAGTCAATGATATTGTGAGGGAAAATATGATTAGTCTTATAAGCAGGAATACCAAAAACTCCCTGGTTTAATCATTGTCCAATGCCGTACAAACTTCCCCAAATACTTAGGGGCCGATTCATGGAATAATTGTGCACCGAAATCTGTGGTGCAAGCGAGAAGAATCCAGCGCATGCGTGCGAATCGCACGCAAGCGATTCATGGAAGTCTGGATGTGTTTTACCTGGGAGATGCACGTAATCCACGCCTACCCTAAATGCCACTGCGACATCTTGAACACTGCGCAACGCACACAGCGAAAATGCACAACGTGTAGCGCACCCACCAAAAAGGGGGCAGAACATGCGGAATGGGGAACAACGCATGAAAATGAGGGTGTAACTGGGGAAGTACTCCTGGGAAATACACAGAACGCCCACTCGCTTGCGAACAACACGTACTCATGGAATTGAAAATGGAAAACCTGCGCTCAAAAAAACACACGCACAGTCGTAAAATTATCCGCCATAAGAAAGCAGATGGATGCGCCCCCGCATAGTATAAAAGTGTGCGCAAACAACAAACATGCATATACAGCTACAATGAATGTCCCATTTCTCGCAGCAGTGATCGTGGGACACCGCAGGAGGAGGAGAATAGCCAGGACCCACATTTTTTTGCCCAGGACCAGCCTTTTGGGATGCCTGATGACTAGGTCTATGGCAGGTATATGTTTCCACCTCAAATCATCCTAGACCTGGTCACTGAGTGGGAGGATGACCTCACATCACCCACCTTGTGCTCTCAAGCACTAAGCCACATGGAAAAGGTGCTCAGTGTACTGCATTTTTTGGCCACTGTGTCATTTCAGCTGACAACTTCCATGGTTGGGAGCGTCTCAAAGGCCACGCAGTCACGCTGCCTACACCAGGTGTTAGCAATCATGACTGTGCGCCCCTCAGTCCGCAGGCACCTATACATGTCCAGAACACTCGCAGAAAGGCAGCCCATGGTCCAGAACTTTTACAGGGTGGCACACTTCCCCAAAGTGCATGGTGCCATAGATTGCACACATGTGGCCCTACATCCACCTAGGGCCACTGAAAGCCTCTACAGCAACCGCAAGAACTGGTATTCCATCAACGTACAGGTTGCATGGGATGTCCAGGGAATCATCACCTCTGTCGATGCAAACTATCCTGGGTTTACCCATGACAGTTCCATATACAGAATGTCCACCCTGAGCCGGGCCCTGGAAGCTGGGAAGCATGGCAACACATGGCTCATCAGTGAGTAGAAATGTCTGTGCACATGCATGCATGTCACACACATACAAATACTGAAACCCAACTAATGACAAACATCATCACCTCCCAAGGGGACAGTGCCTACCCTCTGAGCACCCACATGATGACTAAATACAGAACCACACCACCCCAGGTAAGATACAACATAGCCCATATTGCAACCAGAGCCATAGTGGAGCGCACGTTCGGAGTGCTCAAGCCACGCTTCCGCTCCCTTGACCGCTCTGGCGGGCAACTACTATATGCACCCACAGTAGTGTTCAGGATCATTGTGGCATTCAAACAAAAGAGAAATGAAAATCCACATATATTCACCAAGTTATTTGGAGGTGTTAGTCATAAGTGTTTAGAGAAGACCAGTACTAATGCTCAAAAATTGAGTCATCTTAAAAGAGGGAAAGCAAGAGAAATGCAGATATGTCTTCAAAGTTATGAGAATTTATTTTCAACATAGAAATTATTTCAAAAAATTATAGGTTTGTAAAAAAGAAAGGTTGAAGTAAATATAAAAAATAAAAACATTGTTGAACAGAAACCAAGTTAAGGAAATTACATGAACTGGTTGTGTGGTAAGAGCAATATAGAAAAAAGTCAGGAAACAATTGAATATTTTTATCTACCGCTAGTATGTACCAACATTTCGGATCTTGCAGCGTGATCCATACTTGCACAGGACCTCGCCTTGGGTGAATCTCGTCAAAGCTGCGCCACGCACACCACAGTATTCACGCTTATGGGCAGAGCCTCCGGCCAATAGCCATGCACAAGCTATACTTTGAGTACTAAATACCGGTTCTTCTAGAGGCAACCTATGAATGTTTGAAATAATTTCTATGTTGAAAATAAATTCTCATAACTTTGAAGACATATCTGTATTTCTCTTGCTTTCCCTCTTTTGTGATGACTACATTTTTGAGCATTAGTACTTCTCTAAACACTTATGACTAACACTTCCAAATAACTTGGTGAATATATGTGGATTTTCATGTCTCTTTTGTTTGACTACTGTTTATTGTCCTCAAAATTCCACAATAGCAAATCGGGACATCCCTACTTTTTCATGCACTGCAGGTTCATTGTGGCAGCATGTGTCCTACACAATGTTGCAACATAATGCGGCGTACCGGTGGACATGGTGGTGCCGCCACATCAAGAAGAACACGCAGAGATGCTGTGCATGGGAGTTGAAAGGGCACGTGGCGAGGAAGCCCATACCCAGTGTGTGGCTGCATATTTCACCTAAACTCCCACCTTGTGGAGAGCACACAGGCCTGGCACATACCAGGTGGCAATCGATGATGACAAAGGGACAGTCAACTGTCACAATCTTAACAGCCTGAGAATGTTTCCACAGAAGTGTGACATTGTGTGCATCCCTAGCTACTTAAACATAACCAATCCCATGTGACCAAAAGGAACACAGGCACGGTGCATATCCCACCACCCCCTTGCAAAACAGGCCATGAAAATCACTGTTATGTCACCCAAACCCTCCCAACCACCATGACCCATGTCCTCCATGCCATGCCATGGCATTCAACAGCTAAACAGCCAACCAAATGCACAACACATGACACTATCATCATTAACTGCAACAGGGGGTGGTGGCATGGCTGCACCAGCATGTGACTGGACATCCTGCCCCTGTGGTGCACCCCTGCCTCTCCCCCCTCTGCGGCCACCCCTGCCACCCTGGACTCCATGTACTCCCTGGTCACCCCCGCCATGTGCCCGTCCACTCCCAACACTGGCAGGACGCCCAGCTGAGCCCCCCTTAACCTTTGGTGGCCTTCCAACCATGGCACAGATGTACTAATGCCAATGGGAGGTGCACTGAACAATTGTCCTGGGCAATTGGGTTGAAGGGGGCAGGGTACATGATGGTAGACACTCCCCTGTGCTCGAGCAAGGCTGCCAATGGACCCTGGGTACATATGATGGGTCACACAATGCTCAGGCACCCCAAAAATACAAGAAAAACATATACACAAACCCTGTAGCACACGTGCATGTAAAAAAACCTCACGCAGTATGCTGTGACACCCAGGTCACATAAAAGCATACACAATTAACAAAAGGGCTACTATGATCTCAATAAATGGGGTACGTGACAAACAGGGGCACCCGCAGTGGGAAAAATAGCATGCAATAGCGTGCACGACTCACCATCTGCCTTGCATGGAAAAGAAATACGCGTAGCCACTTAACCATTATGAAGTAATCTCATGTGAACCCCAAAGTAGGAAAAACACACGCGTCAGTCTCCACGGAAAGCATGTACAGTGTGCCGCAGACCCGCGCAGACCATTTACACGTGCAGAGGGAAACGCCTGTGGGCGTTACATCACTTAAACACTTACACGCTAAGGCCCTTTCCTCGGATTACACACTGATGTGCTGTTTTTTCACATGCTAAATCACTCTGCATTGAGCTGGGACCAGCGGACCAACATCCAGAAGAGGGTCCTGGAGCGCATTAAACCAGCGCTTCACCACTAGGTCTTCGAGATGTAGACCCATCCGGAATCGAGTGGTAAGTGTCCATGTGTTCATCTCCAGCGTAGTGCATGTTGAGGTGTGTCAGGTGCCTGCACCTCGGACGTATGTCTGGCATGCCCCATGTATGGATGACTGTGTGCATGGACATGACAGTGAAGCATGGGAGTCCGGTCAAGCTTGTGCAATGACAATGGTGTGTGTGTAGCTATGCATGATGTGCACCTGCATGTTACGGCACACACATGATTGCATGCCTTTGTCTGTACCTGGCCATGTCTGTTGTGAGAATCATGGATGCTGATGTCACCCTCATGGGCATGGCTGGTGTACATGTGTGTGTTACTGAGTGGTGAGTGTGTGACAGGGAAACACCATGGATGCATGACACATGCACATCCCGATGCATGCTGTGACTGTTGTGGCCCAGCTGTCCATGATTGCACTGTGATGTGAGGTGTACACGGACAGATGCATGACTGTGCAATGGTGTATGTGCATGTGTGTTGCTTTGAAGGACCCATGCGTTGTGGAAGGTGATGATGGCTATGACATATGGCAGTGCCGCTCATGTGCATTTGCATTCTGTCTAGCAGAATTAGGTTCAGTAACCTGATGCTTATGTTCAATGTCTCCCTTTCCACAGCGGCAAGTGAAGAAGAGGGCTGAGACTGCGCTGTGGAGCAGAGCATCAGGGATGCCTCCACCGGCTGGAGATGCAAGGCTCAGTCACCCTCCCAGGTTATAGCATCTTCCAGGAGCGAGGGGACTGGTGCCAAGTCCGCCACTATGGCTGCAGCTGCCGAGGGGAGGCCCAAGAGGCCAAGGTTGGGAGTGGGCTCCTCGGCAGTGGAAGGGGCAGGTGAGAACCCACAGGGGCAGGACAATGCGGAAGACGGTGCAGAGGCATACAGGTTGGTGGTGGGTGAGGAGGAGGATGCATTAGATCCACACGTGGGGCCTGGTGGGGGTGATTCCACTGGTGCAAGTGGTGCGGTTGGGGGGGCCGGGGCAGGAGGCAGCACAGGTCACCGCGGAGGTGCTTGTGCGTAATCCTGTCCCTCATTCTGTGACTGTATCTCTCTACATCAGCAGGGATGCCTCATTCCAGGCCCGTCTGCAGGTAGAGGATGTGTCCACATCAACTGACGTTCCTCTACCTGCGGTGAGGCAATCCGTGACAGGGCTGAGCCCGTCCTAGTCGTTGTCTCGATGCGCACATGCGTGATTCATGATGATGTGCGTGATTCCAGGAAGGACAACGCACATCATCACAAACAGCTGTGTGCCATCTTGAACTGCCTAGGGCGGCTCATTGTCGCAGGGTTCCTCCATGTGGTGGCCACTCTTGCGACCCTCTCCTCCTCTGCACCCACTATGCGCCAGTCGTCCTCCATGCTGTCTTCTGGCCCAGATGCCACCAGGGCACCCGGTGGAACTGCCTCATCCACCGCGGCCAGGCTGGATGGAAATCACGTCCCTGCCACAGTCGGGAGTTGGAGGTTCAGCAGAGGTGGTCACCCAAGCAACAGGATCCCTGGCAATGGAGGATGTGCAGGTAACTTCCAGCAGGGCACATCCACAACTGCCCTTGGGGTCGTCAGCATCCCAGAGCCAGTCCTGGTGGCACAGGCAAATGACATCAAGGCAGCAGCACCAGGCTCGATGTAGGAGGCATCTGGACTCTGGGCATACAACATCACAGGGGCAGGCGTTGGCCGAAGGGCATGAGGACCCTGGACTATGTGTGTCTTGCATGTGGCAGCGGATGGGCCAGCAAATGGATGCAGAGCGGCGGCAGGCAGAGAGCGCATGGCTCACCATGGTCTGGGCAGAGAACTCCATGGGGCGGGCACTGAGCTGGGCACAGTTTCTCGAGGATAGAGCCCAGTCCTGCCTCCGGGACATAGACTCGGAGTTCGATGATGCCCTGTATTAGGCAGAATCCACTGCAGTTCCCTTGGCGAGCACTACAGCAGATTAAGACTACAGGTATATGCAATAAATTCCCTTTGGTATCAGGATGTACCACAAAGATTTAGTTGGAAGCTGTGGCTGAGCAGTCAGACTTATCTCAAGAGGAAGATGAGCAGTATTCAGGGTTTACACATTAGGACTATAGCACTATGGTACAAGGAAACACTGACCAAAGCTTTGTATTAAAAAGAATATATATATTTATTTTACACACTTCTAGTTCAACACATAAATCACAGTTTGCAAAACAAGTTAAAACAGTCAAGAAAAGTATACACAATTCCCTATTTAAATTATAGACAAGTTTGAGCAAGAGTGAAAACTGAGCAAAATGGTACAGGGTCAACAAAGCAAAAAAGGCACTCTAGTAATTTCCCAAAAGGGAGGGAAAGGACATGTTATACAGAATTAAACTCTTAAACACATGACCAAGTGGATTGTGAACAAGTTAGGCAAGGTAGCACTTTAGCATTAGTCATACATAGCTGAAAACTGAGCAAAAGGGCACTTCAGCAATACTTAAGAGGGAAGGAAGAGTGGTTACGAGAGTTTTTCGTGCACCAACACAGTTGAGAGTGAAAATCAATCTAATGAAGGCAGTTGTAACAGGTTTAGTCAAAGTCAATAGGCCTGTGCCAGAGTTAGTGGTACAGAGCAATGTGGCCATGATCAAATTGTTCTAGTTTCTGCAGTCAAGTCTTTGGTTTAAAGGTTTAAATGGAGGGTGCAGAAGGTAAATGATAATGTTAGTCAATAGGGGCGGCCAACCCAGGAGGTAGGTAAAGGATTTCAAACACCTTTAGCCGTACCCCTCGAAACGGGAGGCCTGGCGGAACAATGTACCTGAAAAAGTGGAAGTGGCTCCTGCAGTGCCGGTGGTTCCTGACAGTTCCTGCAGTTTGTGTTGTCCAACAGAGGAAGAGAGGCTCTCATCGTGGAGGAAGTTTTGAGTTAATGCACTGCCCAGGGAAGAAGCCAGCCGCGATGATGCCAAAACGGATTAAAAGGTACACTCCTTTAAATCGCGGTCATGGTGGATGGGCGCCTGGCTATCCAGTCTCTGAGTGCAGGGCACTGGCGTTTCGACCAAGGCAGGTCCTGGAAGGTGATTGGTGAACTGGTTGGCCCCACCAGCTCAAGGGAAGAAGACTCTTGCAGAGGAAGATCTTCTCAAGTCATTGGAGAAGAGTGGTGAGGATCTGCAGCAGAGCTTCACCAATGGTTCACTTATTGCAGATGTCTTCAGCGTCTCTCCTCTTTGGTTTCTTAGTATCAGTGGCGATGTCTTGTCCTCCAGTCCTCAGGACCCTGCTTTTATGCAGCAAGACACCCATTCATACAGCCTAGCTGTCACTCACACAGTGGGGTCACTCTCCTGGTGCGAGAACCCCCCAGCCTATCAGGGCAGAGTGCGACTTGGGTTGCATAGGCAACCCTGTCCAGGGTGAGTATTCCCCTCCCACACATCCTGTCTACCCCAGACTCAGTGGCGCAGAGAGGAGGGCTTCTGTGCAGAAGCTCGCCAAAAGGACGAACAAAGGATCCCCGACCTGGGTTAGGATTTCAGAGAAAGACACAAGAAAGAAATATTAGTAAAGTTCTGGCAAAAAAAAAACACTGGATTAAAGTTAATATTAAAATATACCGGCGGTATGTTAGAGGCTGTCAGTAAAAGTGGTAGCCTCGAACAATGGGAAAATCCCATAGGAAAATATTCACGGTCGAATATTTATGGTAGTAACCACTGCCACCAGCCACAAACTTTTCAGAGAGGGACTGTACAGTAGCCCCTCAAAATGAACACTAGGGAACAACTATTAACCCTTCCCAGTACCTCCATAATAGGATGGTTTGTACTGGTTTTGTTCATAAGGATTGACTAGTAAAGTCAATGGGGACTTTACATGCCCTGGGAGACAGTAGTCAGTGCCAGGGTATGGAGTCTTTGTTTGGGGGGCGCTGCGACACCCCTGCCGTGCAACACTACTGAGGGTGCTGTGTACCACACATGTAAAAAGACGAGTCCTATGAGGGTGAGAACAACCCCATAGTCCATAAGCGCACAAGATAGCCTAAAACACACTAGCAATCTGTCTAAGAGTGGGAAAAAAAGGGTCTCACTCTTAGCAGGAGAATAAAATAAACCCCTCAAATCCAGCAAAGCTGCTGGGGGACTCTATAGGTAAGGGAAATTACCCTTTTTAGAGAATTCTCCCTAACACTCACCCTCCCGACTAAGGGACAGGAGGATCTAATCCACTCCTGGATGAGCCTCTTACCTCTAGTAAGTTAAAAACATCCTAGATAGACCATCAGCATTTTGGTGGTGACATCCTGACCTGTGCTTAATGGTAAAATCAAACCCTTGGAGGTAGATTGACCATCTTAACAGTTTTGGGTTTTCCCCTTTCATTTGCATCAACCATCTCAAGGGTTGGTGGTCAGTCTGAATGGCCTAAACTTTTTCAGAGACCACACAATGGCAAAACATTCTCTCTAAATAGTTGCCCACCTTGTCTCAGGTTCCTTCAGTTTCCTACTGATGAAGCAAATGGGGTGTTACCTACCTTTCTCATCCAGTTGACTAAGGACTGCACATATACCTGTATTTGAAGCATCTGTCTGCACAATGAATGGTTGGTGGTAGTCAGGAGCATTTGGAACTGGAGCTTGACAAAGGGCTCTTTTTAGGCTTTCAAAGGCCTGATTGCACACCTCATTCCATTTGACCTTTTTAGGGAACTTAGGATAAGAGATTACATTCCTTGGAGAAGCTATGGTCCCATAGTTCTCAATGAAATTCCTGTAATACCCAGTGAGACCTAAAATGGCTCTCACCTGGGTTTGAGTAGTAGGTGTTGTCCAATTTTGCACCGCTTCTATCTTGCTGAGCAAAGGCCTTATTTCTCCACCTCCTACCTCATGCCTAAGGTAGACCACTTTACTCTGACCAATTTCACATTTGCTTGCCTTTATGGTCAGTTGGGCCTTCTCAAGAGCCTGCAAAACATATCCTAGGTTGTCAACTTTTTTTTTCCAAGTAGGGCTAACCACTGCAATGTCATCCAAGTATGCAATGCAGAAGTCCTCCATCCCATCCTTTGGAATGTTGGAGGTGCATTCTTTAATCCAAAAGGCATTACCTTAAACTGGTATAAGCCAAACTGGGGTGGGGAATGCAGTTTTCTCCTTGGCATGGTCTGTTAGGGCTATTTGCCAATAACCTGCAGTTAGATCAAATGTGCTGAGGAACTTGGCTGAACCAAGTCTATCCACCGGCTCATCTGTCCTTGGCAAAGGATGGACATCAGTCTTAGTGACTGCTTTTAGAGCTCTATATTCCACACAGAATCTCAACTCCTTGGATCCTGCCTTTGGTACTAACACAACTGGGCTAGACCATGGACTAGTAGAGGGTTCTATTACCCCGAGATCAAGCATCTTGTTGACCTCTATTTTGATGTGGGTTCTCACATTTTCTGACATTCTGTAACCCCTGCTTTTGACAGGTAAACAGTCACCAGTGTTTATGTCATGCTGGCCCCAAGGGGTCAAGACTGGTGTAATGGAAAAGAAGTGGGAACATTGATTTAACAAAACTTTGCACTCCTCCTGTTGTTCAGAGGTCAGATTAGAAGAGAGATTGACTCCTTCTATTTGTTTATCTAAAGGCTTGCCTCTGAGATGGTCAGGCAGAGGTTCACTCTCCTCCTCCTCTTGAGCTGAAGCTAGAAGCAGAGCTCCAAGTTCTGGTCTCGAGACATAAGCTTTCAGACGGTTGGAGTGAAAGACTCTGGGAGCCTCCTTAGTATTGCCTAAGTCTACAATCTTGAAGGGTCCTATCCACTTGTCCTGCAAGGCCCTCTGCCTTTTTGGCACCATAACAAGAACTAGCTGGTCTTGACCAAACACAACCATGTTGGCCTTCTGGTCATGCCAATGCTTAACCAGAGCCTGACCTGCTTTTAAGTTATCACTTGCCTCAGCCATCATGTGTGACATTCTCCTCTGGAGTACTATCACATAGTCAGTCGCTCTGACTAGCTTGGGGGAAGGAGCACTCTCCAACCCCTCCTTAATCAGGGCCTAGGGACCTCTGACCGATGGCCATAGAGACGTTCGAAGGGACTGTAACTACTGCCTCCTGAGTGACTACTCTATATGCAAAGAGAAGGCAATGCAGTAGATGATCCCACTTTTTCTTAAGGGGTTCTTCCAAAGTTCCTGTCATGCTCTTCATGGTTCTGTTAAACCTTTCTACCAACCTATTTGTTTGAGGGTGGTATGCGGCAGAGAACTTGTAGGTAACTCCACAGTTTTTCCACATGGCCTTCATTAGTGGGACATAAAATTTGACCCCCTGTCGGATATTACATCCTTAGGAAACCCAACCCTGGTAAAAATACCAAGGAGAGCTTTAGCCACAGCCTGAGCTGTAACAGTTCTCATAGGAATTGCCTCAGGGTACCTAGTCGCATGGTCTACTACAACAAGGATGAACCTGTTGCCTGACGAGGTTGGAGGGTCAAGAGGACCGACAATGTCAATTCCCACCCTCTCAAATGGTACTCACACCACAGGGAGAGGCACTAAGCGTACAATGTTCTTGGATCCACTCTTACCAGATGTTTGGCATGTGTGGCAACTCTTGCAATACTTATCTACCTTTGCCCCATGTTAGGCCAATAAAAGTAGAGAGAGAGCCTTTTCTTGGTCTTCTTGAAACTCAAGTGACCAGCCAAAGGTATCTCATGGGCTAGTTGCAAGAATTGGAGTCTGTTCTCTTGGGGCACTACAAGTCTTTTGTAGTCTCCAGGGGTTGACTCAGTCGGTTCACTATAGAAGAGGCTATCTTCCCAGTGTAGCCTATACTTCCCAGGCTCTTGCCATTCAAGCTGAGAAGCTGCCTGCTGACAAAGACCTTCCAGAGTTGGACATTCTCTTTGTCCCCTACTGAAGTCTGCCCTGTTGGGGCCACCTTCTGCCAGTAAATATTGCAGCTCAGGATGGTCCAGAGGGTCCAGATCTCCAATAAGATCCTGGCCTCCTACTAGATCTGAGTCCTCAGGCTCTAGTTCAACCATACAGGGTAGTACCTCACTCTCAGCCTTCATGGTTGGCAGCACTGGAGTGCTTTCTGCTGGTTTCTTTTTAGAAGTCTTGGTTTTCCCCTTTTCTTCTAGCTGTCAAGAAATTGCAGTTGGTAACTCCAGTGGAGTAGGAGTGATGTATTTCTCCATCATCTCCTCAGGAGAGCCCCTTAAGGTCCTCTCCCTTGCAGATCTGGTGAGCTCCTGTAATCTCTTACTGGGAGGTCTGGGAGTACTTGACACTACTCAAAGATCTTTCAGATCATTGCCCAACAACACCCTTCCAGGTACTTAAGATTGGATACTAACAGGTATTTCAGCGGACAACTTCCATGGTTGGGGGCGTCTCAAAGGCCACACAGTCACGCTGCCTACACCAGGTGTTGGCAATCATGACTGCGCTCCCCTCAAAATTACGACATGGCTACCCCCTTCCCGCATTCCAGGTCCGGATTCTCGGGAATAGGGACTTACCGGGTCATTCCAACCTTGGAGGACCCGTTAAGTCCCCATTCTGAGAACCATTCCTCATTCCCATTCGAGCCCCCATGGGGCTCAATGGGGATGGAGCTAATAACGGGCCTGCTAATAGCGGGCCCGTTATTAGATCCCTGGTCCCTTAGTGGCTCCCACTAAGGGCACCTGGTTTTACCAGGCGCCCTTAACGGGACCCCCTAAGGGACCTCGGAATACGGAGGTAATTCGTTACCGGCACCGGCACCCTTACCGGTGCAGGTAACCCCTTACCTCCAACTTTGTAATGAGGCGCAGTGTAGTTTCCTTGCTTTCTCTACTCAGAAAGGAGATAATTAAGTCCATGACACTATGAGTGGTTTCAAGTGGGTTGTTTTGTAAGTACCATTTGTGGCCCATCTTCCCCTTAATTTTTGAGAATTTCATGGTCTTGGTTTTACTTTTATTCATGGCGAAGTCATTTGCTACTGCAAAGTCATACAAGCCATTTAACATCCACTGCAACCCCAGTTGTGTCTGGTCCATGATGACTGGCCATCAGCATAAGCCAACCAGTTCAGGCATGTTAAACCCAAGCAGGCTCGACCCATAGCTCCCCCTTCAGGGCCTCTTCCTTGTCTGAAGTATAGATATGAAATAGGCAGGGGCCAGCACTCATTAAGGGTAAGCATACATATTAGCTGTTATTCCATGTGTAGACGGGCATGCAATGTTCATCCAGTTTGGACAAGTTTTCTTACTATGGCATGGCATTTTTAAGGGCAAAGCCATCATGAGTATATTCCTACATGGGGATAGTGATGTACATTGGCATAGCCAACATGGAAATGTTTTCTTACAGTATCATTACTGTCACTATACGACAGAATTTGAGTATGTTCTTTTATAAGAATACTGGCATACATTGGTGCAGCCAACATGGACATGTAAAGGCTGGAGTGCTTTCTGATGGTTTCTTTTTAGAAGTCTTGGTTTTACCCTTTTCTTCTAGCTGTCAAGAAATTGCAGTTGGTAACTCCAGTGGAGTAGGAGTAATGTATTTCTCCATCATCTCCTCAGGAGAGCCCCTTAAGGTCCTCTCCCTTGCAGATCTGGTGAGCTCCTGTAATCTCTTACTGGGAGGTCTGGGAGTACTTGACACTACTCAAAGATCTTTCAGATCATTGCCCAACAACACCCTTCCAGGTACTTAAGATTGGATACTAACAGGTATTTCAGCGGACAACTTCCATGGTTGGGGGCGTCTCAAAGGCCACACAGTCACGCTGCCTACACCAGGTGTTGGCAATCATGACTGCGCTCCCCTCAAAATTGCGACATGGCTACCCCCTTCCCGCATTCCAGGTCCGGATTCTCGGGAATAGGGACTTACCGGGTCATTCCAACCTTGGAGGACCCGTTAAGTCCCCATTCTGAGAACCATTCCTCATTCCCATTCGAGCCCCCATGGGGCTCAATGGGGATGGAGCTAATAACGGGCCTGCTAATAGCGGGCCCGTTATTAGATCCCTGGTCCCTTAGTGGCTCCCACTAAGGGCACCTGGTTTTACCAGGCGCCCTTAACGGGACCCCCTAAGGGACCTCGGAATACGGAGGTAATTCGTTACCGGCACCGGCACCCTTACCGGTGCAGGTAACCCCTTACCTCCAACTTTGTAATGAGGCGCAGTGTAGTTTCCTTGCTTTCTCTACTCAGAAAGGAGATAATTAAGTCCATGACACTATGAGTGGTTTCAAGTGGGTTGTTTTGTAAGTACCATTTGTGGCCCATCTTCCCCTTAATTTTTGAGAATTTCATGGTCTTGGTTTTACTTTTATTCATGGCGAAGTCATTTGCTACTGCAAAGTCATACAAGCCATTTAACATCCACTGCAACCCCAGTTGTGTCTGGTCCATGATGACTGGCCATCAGCATAAGCCAACCAGTTCAGGCATGTTAAACCCAAGCAGGCTCGACCCATAGCTCCCCCTTCAGGGCCTCTTCCTTGTCTGAAGTATAGATATGAAATAGGCAGGGGCCAGCACTCATTAAGGGTAAGCATACATATTAGCTGTTATTCCATGTGTAGACGGGCATGCAATGTTCATCCAGTTTGGACAAGTTTTCTTACTATGGCATGGCATTTTTAAGGGCAAAGCCATCATGAGTATATTCCTACATGGGGATAGTGATGTACATTGGCATAGCCAACATGGAAATGTTTTCTTACAGTATCATTACTGTCACTATACGACATAATTTGAGTATGTTCTTTTATAAGAATACTGGCATACATTGGTGCAGCCAACATGGACATGTAAAGGCAGAGCCAGCATGACAATGTTTTATTCTGCCATATATTGTGGGTAAAGGCATCATGAGAAAGTTGTGGTAAATGCTCCTGTGCATTGTTGGTGACTTGCATCTATTGCATTTTTGCATTGTACTTACCGTACAAAACCAATTGCAAACTGTATGACTTTCTAAAACATTTTTCACAGAAGGTTTTCTGCATAATGTACCATTTTAACTCATTATTCAAAAAATAATTCTCGAGGAAAACCCACTCAGACACTCCTTGGTTGGTTCACTGTGCACGGTTGCATATTTGTGGTGGTCGACATGCCTACAGGTTTTATTTTTGTATGGGAACCGTCTTTTTCTGCTCCTTTCATCCTCACTCCCATCCATACCACCCCCATCCGTGTATCTCTCCTCCTGCCCCAGATCCATTTAAAGTAAATCGTTTGTTACATCCATCCAGTATGCTATTACTCACGTGTGGCAAACATAATATGTCAGTTTTCCATTATGGTTAACTTATTGTATAAACCTTTTGTAAAAACAAATGTGCAAAACATGTCGCCTTTTGAATCATGTCTTTCCCTTTTTTCTTCGGGGTTGGGGAAACACCTCCAAACACTACCTACAGAGGTTAATTTTGCTCGCTACATTTTCTTGCACATTAGGCCACTTTGGCAACATTTCCATGGCCGCTTTTGGATCCCAGTTCAACCCTCGCTATAGTTTGTCTTTAATGAAACCTATTTTCTCGATCTCTTTTTCTCTGTTTTTGATTCTCATTAATGGAAACTGTAGTCCTTCACTGACACTGAAACGTCGCTATCTCTATTTTTTTTTTAAATAGTTTTGTCAATCTATAGTACCTTGTATATCTTTCTTTTAAAATATAATGTATTGCACCGGCTGAATCTGCATTCATTGCTTGTAGTAGTCACTTGCCTTGCCACATGTGTCTCTGTATTTGCATTAATTCAAAACAATATCTACAGTCCCAAAAAAGATTTGGTTTAAAAAGTGAATTTTATTAGCCTTTCAAATATAATGTGATCCCTATCCTAGTGTGTTTACTAACAAACGTCACTGTAGATTGTTCTCATTCAGTAACAGGGTGGTTAATGTTACCTTAACCTCTACTGCTTTTTTCACAAAACGTGGCGGATTCCAACCCATTTCTTTCAATACACATGCACACACCAACATTTGCTTAACGTTTCAATTTCTATTCAGTCCTTTGCAAATTGCTGCATCCCTAATACTTCTCTCCGAACCCTTGCTCTCTGCACCGCACCTAGGCATCATTCATAGCAGGGACGTCACAAGGTCTGGAAAAGATCTGGGGCTATGCTAATTTTGGAACTGTCAGGACTGGGGGCTAGCTAGACTTTTAGGTTGTGCTTCTATCCAGGGCTACAACCAAAATAACAAGGGCTATTGCCCCCTCAGCACCCCCTAGAAACGCCTCTGATTCAGTCAACATATTCAAGGACCCCGCCTAATGCCCCTCGGCACCACCTGCAACAGAATGCCTGCATATGCATCCAGTGATCACATGCAGTCTCTCGATGATCTGCCTTTCTACATCACCAAGAAAATCATGGGTATGAGACAGAGAAACACAGGTTTGAATACCGGTCATAGTTTAACGAGTGGTGCCTGGTATTAAGTGCATTATAAAAGGTGAATCAATTAAATAATAGCAATGTTCACCCATTCCACGGGCTGTACCTGGTTGTAGTTGACCATGAACCCTTGGTAAAGGGCCTTGCTGCACTCTGGCCTATTACCTCTGGCCCCAGGCCATTATCACATCATACAACTCTTGGACTGAATGGTTTTTGCTCAAGTAAAAAATATAGGCTAAGAAACAAGCCTCACCACTGGTAGATTCTAGAAGTCTCAATTTTATGTGTTTATGAAGATAGGAAGAGATTTCCTGAAACTAAATAAATCTACTCGTCCTTACAATGAGGTGGTTTTCAGTAATAATGTCGACATTACTGCATCTATTTATTATAGACATGGATGTTCAAGAGATGTCCGCCCAAATTGTCCATAAAAAGAGGAGGCCTGTTCACCTACCAGGGAAATAATGATGCAAATGCAAATAGAACATGAACATCCAAAATGTAAATCTATTACCCACAAGAAGAAGGACAATTCATCATCAGAATGCATGTGCATATGGCATGTCATTACACTTCCCCAAAGGTTTATTTCAAGAAATGAGAAATGTTGATGCTAAGGGAGTGTATATATGGGGAAGTCCCATTATCAGAAAACATAAACTGGCTGATTCAAAAGTGTGTTGTGCCTGTTTATGAAGATGTGCCTGAGCCCACGGTTTAATGGGCCCAGTCACCTCATCAGATTTGAATATGTGTATCAGATGCATAATGACGTATTTATAATATGTTAACACCTGCATTAAGCAAAGACATGTCTGTTATTTTCTGATGTTGTTGCACATCTCGCAGGCTTTAGGGCAAATGATACTGAAGGCATGTCACTTTCTTATGATTGAGGTCCCTTAGTGTCTTCTTCTCAAGCAATTGATGCAGAGTGGTACAGCTCAATTCTCATGACTGTAGTATTTAAGGTCTGATGATGACGGCATTTGACTGCACACTTCAGGATGGGAGCAAACCTTTTCATATAGCTTTTCATTTCTGTAATGGGATGGTAGGCTGATCAACACTGGAAATAAAGGTTACCCAAAGCACCTTCCTGTGATTATTATTAAGGCTCCCAGTTGTATGCTATTTCTTGTTTCCCCATTTGACGTCCATTGTTATCCATAATGTTGTTTTGGCCATTGTTACCGTTTTTGTCCACATGTAATGTTTATCACATAAAAATATAATTTGCAAACAGCATTTATCTTGATGTATTAAAATGAAAATAATGCATTTATTAAAACCAGCACCCAGCCATACAGGGAATAAATGGAAGTGGGTAATCCACGTCGGCTCTTTTTTTACCAAAAAAAACAAATAGTCGCTCCTGTGATTGCTTGTGACCCAAGAACCTTTACACTTTCACGGCTGCTAGTCTGCAATGCTATTGGGCTGCGATGCATGATTGACAGCATTAGGAACTAAAAAGGAACACGTGCACAGAAGGAATTCATCTGCATTCATGTGTAAGAATCAGAAATAATGGAAAATAGGGAGTCTTCATTATGATTAATGGAAAGCCACTCTTGTTTATTGATAGTGTGATACAGTTAACACTATTTAATTACACTTTTTACACATTCCTTGCCACACATTCATAACATCCACTATCTCTTTTTTCAACAAACTTTACATAGCAAACAAAACATAAAAGTCACAATAAAATAACTACACACATATAGCCTATTGTCAGGGCACAATCAAATTCAGATGTGCTCCTAAATTACTAATCCAATGTTTTATGTTCAGCCAGAGATTAGTCAATGCTATTGTGAGGGAAAATATGATTAGTCTTATAAGCAAGAACACCAAAAACTCCCTGTTTTAATCATTGTCCAATGCCGTACAAACTTCCCCAAATACTTAGGGGCCGATTCATGGAATAATTGTGCACCGAAATCGGTGGTGCAAGCGAGAAAAATCCAGCGCATGCGTGCGAATTGCACGCAAGCGATTCATGGAAGTCTGTGTGTGTGTTTTACCTGGGAGCTGTGCCTAATCCGCGTCTACCCTAAATGTCACTGCAACATCCCGAACACTGTGCGCGACACACACAGCGAAAACGCACAACGTGTAGCGCACCCACCAAAAAGGGGGCAGAACATGCGGAATGGGGAACAACGCATGAAAATGAGGTTTTAACTGTGGAAGTACTTATGGGAAATACACAGAACGCCCAAACGCTCGCGAACAACACGTATTCATGGAATTGTAAATGGAAAACCTGCTCACACCAAAACACACACACAGTCGTAAAAACATCCGCCATAAGAAAGCAGATGGATGTGCCCCCGCATAGCATAAAAGTGTGCGCAAACAACAAACACGCATATACAGCTACAATGAATGTCCCATTTCTCACAGCAGTGATCGTGGGACACCGCAGGAGGAGAATAGCCAGGACCCACATTTTTTTGCCCAGGACCAGCCTTTTGGGATGCCTGATGACTAGGTCTATGGCAGGTATAGGTTTCCACCTCATATCATCCTAGACCTTGGCCCTGAGTGGGAGGATGACCTCACATCACCCACCTTGTGCTCCCAAGCACTGAGCCACTTGGAAAAGGTGCTCAATGTACTGCATTTTTCGGCCACTGTGTCCTTTCAGTTGACAACTTGCATGGTTGGGGGGCGTCTCAAAGGCCACGCAGTCACGCTGCCTACACCAGGTGTTAGCAATCATGACTGCACGCCCCTCAGTCCGCAGGCACAAATACATGTCCTGAACACCCGCAGAAAGGCAGCACGTGGTCCAGAACTTTTACAGGGTGGCACACTTCCCCAAAGTGCATGGTGCCATAGATTGCACACATGTGGCCCTACGTCCAATCTAGGGCCACTGAGAGCATCTACAGCAACCGCAAGAACTGGTATTCCATCAACGTACAGGTTGGTTGCAATGCCCAAGGAATCATCACCTCTGTCGATGCAAACTATCCTGGGTCTACCCATGACAGTTTCATATACAGAATGTCTACCCTGAGCCGGGCCCTGGAAGCTGGGAAGCATGGCAACACATGGCTCATCAGTGAGTAGAAATGTCTGTGCACATACATGCATGTCACACACATACAAATACTGAAAACCAACTAATGACAAACATCATCACCTCCCAAGGGGACAGTGCCTACCCTCTGAGCACCCACATGATGACGCCAATACGGAACCCCACCACACCACCCCAGGTAAGATACAACACAGCCCATATTGCAACCAGAGCCATAGTGGAACGCATGTTCGGAGTGCTCACGCCACGCTTCCGCTCCCTTGACCGCTCTGGCGGGCAACTACTATATGCACCCACAGTAGTGTTCAGGATCATTGTGGCATTCAAACAAAAGAGAAATGAAAATCCACATATATTTACCAAGTTATTTGGAGGTGTTAGTCATAAGTGTTTAGAAAAGACCAGTACTAATTCTCAAAAATTGAGTCATCAAAAAAGAGGGAAAGCAAGAGAAATGCAGATATGTCTTCAAAGTTATGAGAATTTATTTTCAACATAGAAATTATTTCAAACATTCATAGGTTTGTGAAAAAGAAAGGTTGAAGTAAATATAAAAAATAAAAACATTGTTGAACAGAAACCACGTTAAGGAAATTACATGAACTGGTTGTGTGGTAAGAGCAATATAGAAAAAAGTCAGGAAACAATTGAATATTTTTCCATGTGTTCATCTCCAGCGTAGTGCATGTGGAGGTGTGTCAGGTGCCTGCACCTCGGACGTATGTCTGGCATGCCCCATGTATGGATGTCTGTGTGCATGGACATGACAGTGAAGCATGGGAGTCCGGTCAAGCTTGTGCAACGACAATGGTGTGTGTGTAGGTATGCATGATGTGCACCTGCATGTTACGGCACACACATGATTGCATGCCTGTGTCTGTACCTGGCCATGTCTGTTGTTTGAATCATGGATGCCTATGTCACCCTCATGGACATGGACACTTTAAAAAGTAAGTAGGGATGTCCCACTATGGCCGCAGCTGCCGAGGGGAGGCCCAAGAGGCCAAGGTTGGGAGTGGGCTCCTCGGTAGCGGAAGAGGCAAGTGAGAACCCACAGGGGCAGGACAATGCGAAAGACGGTGCAGAGGCATACATGTTGGTGGTGGGTGAGGAGGAGGCTGCATTAGATCCACACATGGGGCCTGGTGGGGGTGATTCCACTGGTGCAAGTGGTGTGGTCGAGGGGCCGGGGCATGAGGCAGCACAGGTCACCGCGGAGGTGCTTGTGCGTAATCCTGTCCCTGATTCTGTGACTGCATCTCTCTACACCAGCAGGGATGCCACATTCCAGGCCCGTCTGCAGGTAGAGGATGTGTCCACATCAACTGACTTTCCTCTACCTGCGGTGAGGCAATCCGTGACAGGGCTGAGCCCGTCCTAGTCGTTGTCACGATGCGCACATGCGTGATTCGTGATGATGTGCGTGATTCCAGGAAGGACAACGCACATCATCACAAACAGCTTTGTGCCATCTTGAACTGGCAAGGACAGCTCATTGTCGCAGGGTTCCTCCATGTCGTGGCCATTCTTGCAACCCTCTCCTCCTCTGCACCCGCTATGCGCCAGTCGTCCTCCATGCTGTCTTCCGGCCCAGATGCCACCAGGGCACCCTGTGGACCTGCTTCATCCACCGTGGCCAGGCTGGTGGAAAACACGTCCCTGCCACAGTCAGGAGTTGGAGGTTCAGCAAAGGTGGTCACCCAAGCAACAGGATCCCTGGCAATGGAGGATGTGCAGGCATCTTTCAGCAGGGCACGTCCACAACTGCCCCCGGGGCCGTCAGCATCCCAGAGCCAGTCCTGGTGGCACAGGCAGATGACATCAAGGCAGCAGCACCATTATCGATGTAGGAGGCATCTGGACTCTGGGCATACAACATCACAGGGGCAGGCAGCGGCCGAAGTGCAGGAGGACCCTGGACTATGTGTGTCTTGCATGTGGCAGCGGATGGGCCAGCAAATGGATGCAGAGAGGCGGCAGGCAGAGAGCGCATGGCTCACCATGGTCTGGGTGGAGAACTCCATGGGGCGGGCACTGAGCAGGGCACAGTTTCTCGAGAATAGAGCCCAGTCCTGCCTCCAGGACATAGACTCAGAGTTTGATGATGCCCTGTGTTAGGCAGAATCCACTGCAGTTGCCTTGTTTATGAAGATGTGACTGAGCCCACGGTTTAATGGGCCCAGTCACCTCATCAGATTTGAATATGTGTATCAGATGCATAATGACGTATTTATAATATGTTAACACCTGCATTAAGCAAAGACATGTCTCTGTTATTTTCTGATGTTGTTGATTAAGACTACAGGTATATGCAATAAATTCCCTTTGGTATCAGGCTGTACCACAAAGATTTAGTTGGAAGCTGTGGCTGAGCAGTGAGAATTATCTCAAGAGGAAGATGAGCAGTATTCAGGGTTTACACATTAGGACTATAGCACTATGGTAGAAGGAAACACTGACCAAAGCGTTATATTAAAAAGAATATATATTTTTATTTTACACACTTCTAGTTCAACACATAAATCACAGTTGTCAAAGCAAGTTAAAACAGTCAAGAAAAGTATACACAACTCCCTATTTAAATTATAGACAAGTTTGAGTAAGAGTGAAAACTGAGCAAAATGGCACAGGGTTAACCAAGCAAAAATGGCACTCTAGTAATTTCTCAAAAGGGAGGGAAAGGACAAGTTATACAGAATTAAACTCTTAAACACATGAGCAACACTTCCCAAGTGGATTCTGAACAAGTTAGGCAAGGTAAGACTTTAGCATTAGTCATATATAGCTGAAGACTGAGCAAAATGGCACTTCAGCAATACTTAAGAGGGAAGGAAGAGTGGTTACGAGAGTTTTTGGTGCACGAACACAGTTGAGAGTGAAGATCAATCTAGTGAAGGCAGTTGTAACAGGTTTAGCCAAAGTCAATAGGCCTGTGCCAGAGTTAGTGGTACATAGCAATGTGGCCATGATCAAACTGTGCTAGTCGCTGCAGTCAAGTCTTTTGTTTAAAGGTTGAAAAGGAGGGTGCAGAAGGTAAAAGATAATGTTAGTTGATAGGGGCGGCCAATCCAGGAGGTAGGTAAAGGATTTCAAACACCTTTAGCCGTACCCCTCGAAACGGGAGGCCTGGCGGAACAATGTACCTGAAAAAGTGGAAGCGGCTCCTGCGGTGCCGGTGGTTCCTGACAGTTCCTGCAGTTCGTGTTGTCCAACAGAGGGAGAGAGGCTTTCATCGTGGAGGAAGTTTCGAGTTACTGCACTGCCCAGGGAAGAAGCCAGCTGCGGTGATGCCAAAACGGATTAAAAGGTACACTCCTTTAAAACGCGGTCATGGTGGATGGGTTCCTGGCTATCCGGTCTCTGAGTGCAGGGCACTGGCGATTCAACCAAGGCAGGTCCTGCAAGGTGATTGGTGAGCTGGTTGGCCCCACAGGCTCAAGGGAAGAAGACTCTTGCAGAGGAAGATCTTCCCAAGTCGTTGGAGAAGAGTGGTAAGGATCTGCAGCAATGCTTCATCGGTGGATCAGTGATTGCAGATGTCTTCAGCGTCTCTCCTCTTCGGTTTCTTAGAATCAGTGGCAATGTCTTGTCCTCCAGTCCTCGGGTCCCTGCTTATATGCAGCAAGACACCCATTCATACAGCCTAGCTGTCGCTCAAACAGTGGGGTGGCTCTCCTGGTGGGAGAACCCCCCAGCCTATCAGGGCAGAGTGTGACTTGGGTTGCATAGGCAACCCTGTCCAGGGTGCCTATTCCCCCTCCCTCACATCCTGTCTACCCCAGACTCAGTGGCGCAGAGATGAGGGCTTCTGGGTTAGGATTTCAGAGAAAGACACGAGAAAGACATATTATTAAAGTTCTGGCAAGAAAACAAACACTGGATTAAAGTTAACATCGAACAATGGGAAAATCCCATAGGAAAATATTCATGGTCAAATATTTATGGTAGTAACCACTGCCATCAGCCAGAAACTTTTGAGAGAGGGACTGTACAGTACACCCTCAAAAATGAACACTAGGGAACAACTATTAACCCTTCACAGTACCTCCATAGTAGGATGGTTTGCACTGCTTTTGTTCATAAGGATTGACTAGTAAAGTCAATGGGGACTTTACATGCCCTGGGAGACAGTAGTCAGTCCCAGGGTATGGAGTCTATGTTTGGGAGTCGCTGCGACACCCCTGCGGTGTGGCACTGAGGGTGCTGTGTACCACACATGTAAAAGGACAAGTCCTATGAGGGTGAGAACAACCCCGTAGTCCATAAGCACACAAGATAACCTAAAACACACTAGCAATCTGTCTAAGAGTGGGAAAAAAAGGGTCTCACTCTTAGCAGGAGAAAAATATAAACCCCTCAAATACAGCAAAGCTGCTGGGGGACTCTATAGGTAAGGGAAATTAGCCTTTTTAGAGAATTCTCCCTAACACTCGCCCCCCACCCCCAAGACTAAGGAAAAGGAGGATCTAATCCACTCCTGGATGAGCCTCTTACCTCTAGTAGGTTAAAAATATCCTAGAGAGACCATCAGCATTTTGGTGGTGACATCCTGACCTGTGCCTAATGGGAAAATCAAACCATTGGAGGCAGATTGACCATCTTAACAGTCTTGGGTTTTCCCCTTTCATTTGCATCAACCATCTCAAGGGTTGGTGGTCAGTCTGAATGGTGAAAGTAGAACCATACAAGAATGGCCTAAACCTTTTCAGAGACCACACAATGGCAAAAATTCTCTCTCAATAGTTGCCCACCTTGTCTCAGGTTCCTTCAGTTTCCTACTGATGAAGCAAATGGGGTGTTCCCTACCTTTCTCATCCAGTTGACTAAGGACTGCACCTATACCTGTATTTGAAGCATCTGTCTGCACAATGAAGGGTTGGTGGTAGTCAGGAGCATTTAGAACTGGAGCTTGACAAAGGGCTCTTTTTAGGCTTTCAAAGGCCTGATTGCACCCCTCATTCCATTTGACCTTTTTAGGGAATTTAGGAGAAGAGATTACATTCAGTGGAGAAGCTATGGTCCCATAGTTCTCAATGAAATTCCTGTAATACCCAGTGAGACCTAAGAAGGCTCTCATCTGGGTTTGAGTAGTAGGTGTTGTCCATTTTGCACAGCTTATAGCTTGCTGAGCCGGCCTTATTTCTCCACCTCCTACCTCATGCCTAAGGTAGACCACTTTACTCTGACCAATTTCACATTTGCTTGCCTTTATGATCAGTTGGGTCTTCTCAAGAGCCTGCAAAACATATCCTAGGTTGTCAACTTTTTCTTTCCAAGTAGGGCTGAACACTGCAATGTCATCCAAGTATGCAATGCAGAAGTCCTCCATCCCATTCAGAACCTGGTTAACCATCCTTTGGAATGTAGCAGGTTCATTCTTTAATCCAAAAGTCTTCACTTTACACTGGTATAAGCCAACTGGGTTGGAGAATGCAGTTTTCTCCTTTGCATGGTCTGTCAGGGCTGTTTGCCAATAACCTGCTGTTAGATCAAATGTGCTGAGGAACTTGGCTGAACCAAGTCTATCCACCAGCTCATCTGCCCTTTGGGTGCATGCATGTGTGCTTCTGTGAATGACATACCATGGGGCCTGTACTGGGAAGTGGGGACAATGGATGGGTGTGGAGTTGCACTGTGAGGGGGCAGCGTGGGGTGGCATTTGGGTGGACATTTGCTACATGCATGTATGTTATGACAATGTGTTGGTTGGGTGGCCATAGTCAGGGCCTGCTGGCATGTGCCCATCACTGGTGGGGGGGACATGAGTCTGGGCCTGCTGGCAGGTGCCCGCCACTGGTCGGGGGAACATGAGTTAGGGCCTGCTGTCAGGTGCCCATCACAGGTGGGGAATGAGTCAGAGCCTGCTTGCAAGTGCCCGTCACTGTTGGGGGGACATGAGTCGCGGCTTGCATGTGCATGGTGCCATGTGGGCTGCCTGCGGGGCATTTCTAGGGGTGTTGGGTGGTGCCCTGTGGTGTGGGCTGCCTGTGGGGCATGGCCAGGGGTGTTGGGTGGTCCCCTGTGGTGTGGGCTGCCTGCAGGGCATGGCCAGGGGTGTTGGGTGGTCCCCTGTGGTGTGGGCTGCCTGCGGGTCATGGTCAGGGGTGAAGGGCTGCCTGCAGGTCATGGTCAGGGGTGATGGGCTGCCTGAGGGTCATGGTCAGGGGTGTTGTGTGGTCCCCTGTGGTGTGGGCTGCCTGCGGGTCATATGCAGGGGTGTTGGGTGATCACCTGTGGTGATGGGCTGCCTGTGGGGAATGGCCAGGGGTGATGGGTGGTCCCCTGTGGTGATGGGCTGCCTGCGGGGCATGGCCAGGGGTGTTGAGTGGTCCCCTGTGGTGTGGGCTGCATGCGGGTCATGGTCAGGGGTGATGGGCTACCTGCGGGGCATGGGGAGGGGAGAGGGGCCACCCCAAAGCCAAATCGCTTGAAAAGCACACTTGATTATCCCGGAATACACGTTCCACGCTCGCGCCAGCCAAATCGCATGCAGAGCACCCTTGCGCACTACGGAATACACGTACCCCGCTCGCGCCAGCCAAATCACATGAAAAGCGCACTAGTGTACCCCCGGAATACACATACCCCGCTTGCACCAGCCAATTCCCATGAAAAGCACACTCACATACCCCGAAATGCATGTACCCAGCTCATGCCATCCAAATTGCGTGAAAAGCGCACTTGCGTACCCTGGAATACGCATACCCTGCACGTGCCAGCCAAATCACGTGAAAAGCACACTTGCATACCCCCAGAATGCACGTACATGCTCGCGCCAGCCAAATCACGTGAAAAGTGCACTTGCGTACCCGCGGAATACACGTACCCCGCTCATGCCAGCCAAATCGCGTGAAAAGCACACTCACGTACCCCCGAAATACACGTACCCTCTCGCACCAGCCAAATCGCATGAAAAGCGCACTCGCGTACCCCTAGAATACAAGTACCTCGCTTGCGCAGCCAAATCGTGTGAAAAGCACACTTGTGTACCCTGGAATACACGTACCCCGCTTGCGCCAGCCAATTTGCATGAAAAGCTTATTCACATACCCCGGAATACACGTACCCCGCTCGCGCCAGCCAAATCACATGAAAAGCACACTCACATAGCCCGGAATACACGTACCCAGCTCATGCCATCCAAATTGCGTGAAAAGCGCACTTGCGTACCCCGGAATACGCATACCCTGCACGTGCCAGCCAAATCACGTTAAAAGCGCACTTGCGTACCCCAGAATACACGTACATGCTCGCGCCAGCCAAATCACGTGAAAAGCGCACTTGCATACCCCCAGAATACACGTACATGCTCGCGCCAGCCAAATCACGTGAAAAGTGCACTTGCGTACCCCTGGAATACACGTACCCCGCTCATGCCAGCCAAATCGCGTGAAAAGCACACTCACGTACCCCCGAAATACACGTACCCTCTCGCACCAGCCAAATCGCATGAAAAGCGCACTCGCGTACCCCTAGAATACAAGTACCTCGCTTGCACAGCCAAATCGTGTGAAAAGCACACTTGTGTACCCCGGAATACACGTACCCCGCTTGCGCCAGCCAATTTGCATGAAAAGCTTATTCACATACCCCGGAATACACGTACCCCGCTCGCGCCAGCCAAATCACATGAAAAGCACACTCACATAGCCCGGAATACACGTACCCAGCTCATGCCATCCAAATTGCGTGAAAAGTGCACTTGCGTACCCCGGAATACGCATACCCTGCACGTGCCAGCCAAATCACGTGAAAAGCGCACTTGCGTACCCCCGGAATACACGTACCCCGCTCATGCCAGCGAAATCGCGTGAAAAGCACACTCACGTACCCCCGAAATACACATACTCTCTCGCACCAGCCAAATCGCATGAAAAGCGCACTCGCGTACCCCTAGAATACAAGTACCTCGCTTGCGCAGCCAAATCACGTGAAAAGCGCACTCATGTACCCCAGAATACACATAGCCCGCTCGCGCCAGCCAAATCGTGTGAAAAGTGCACTTGCGTACCCCGGAATACACGTACCCCACACGTGCCAGCCAAACCGCGTGAAAGGCGTGCTTGTATACCCCCTGAATCGCGCACCCGCATGGTGAGGAGCTGCGTGCACTCCCTGCAGACAGCCCACACCACAGGGGACCACCCAACACCCCTGGCCATGCTCTGCAGGCAGTCCATCACCCCTGACCATGACCCACAGGCAGCCCATTACCCCTGGCCATGCCCCGCAGGCAACACATCACTACAGGGGACCACCTAACACCCCTGGCCATGCCCCGCAGGCAGCCCATCACCAAAGGGGACCACCCAACACCCCTGGACATGCCCCGCAGGCAGCCCACTCCACAGGGGAACACGACAACACCCCTGACCATGACCCGCAGGCAGCCCACACCACAGGGGACCACCCAACACGCCTGGCCATGCCCCGCAGGCAGCCCATCACCACTGACCATGACCTGCAGGCAGCCCACACCACAGGGGACCACCCAACACCCCTGACTATTACCCGCAGCAGGCAGCCCGTCCACCCTGACCATGACCCGCAGGCACCCCATCACCCCTGACCATGATCCTCAGGCAGCCCACATCACAGGGGATCACATAACACCCCTGACCATGACCCGCATGCAGCCCATCACCCCTGACCATGATCTGCAGGCAGCCCACACCACAGGGGACCACCCAACACCCCTGAACATGCCCTTCAGGCAGCTCATCACCCATAGCCATGACCCACAGCCATCCCACACCACAGGGGGGACTTTTTCCATGCAATTTGGTGCGAGTAGGGTGCGCATATTCCGAGGAGTGTACAGGGAGTTTTACACTTGATTGGGCTGACGCGAGCGGGGTACGCGTATTCTGAGGGGTGCGTGGAGAGTTTTACATGTGATTGCACTGGTGCGAGCGGGGTACGCGTATTCCAAGGGGTTGTGCGAGGAGTTTTACACACGATTGGGCTGGCACTAGCGGGGTACGCATATTCCGAGGGGTTCGCGGGGAGTTTTACATGTGATTGGGCTGGCGCGCGTGGGGTATGCAAATTCCGAGGGGTGCGTGGGGAGTTTTACACGAGATTGGGCTGGCGCGAGCAGGGTACGTGTATTCCGAGGGGTGCGCTGGGAGTTTTACATGTAATTGGGTTGTTGTGTGAGGGCTGAGTGGCGTTTTTAGCGCAATTTCATTGTTGGTGGCTGTATGCTGTTCAATGGTCTTTGTGCCATGTAGGGACTTGTGCGGATGTTTTTGGCGCAAGGGGCAGGGTTGGGGGCATAACTGGTGCTGCTGCAGCTGCGCTGCCCCACGCACGATGTTTAAATCCATGAATACACGGTGCGTCAAAATGGGTTTTGGCACACGCTCCCTCTGTACGCCAGCCGCATGCACCACTTCTGCGCTTGATTCCATGAATCACCCCCTTAGGGTGAGTATGCAGAACACTGAGTTTTTAGTATGGTTAGTTAGGAGTAACACATTTCCTACCCCAAAAATCCCTCAACGCGTAACACATTTCCTACCCTCACTATACAGCTAAAGAGTGGTGCCCTGTCCTTAATTAAGCATTAGAAGGTAATGAAGCAGTGAGGTTTAACTGGATAATAGTAATGGCTGTACTTCCCACTCAGGCCAATTTACCTGTCTGTTGCTGTAGGTTGTATTATTGGGTGTTCAAGGGCAAAACAGATCAAACTGGAGATGAGCTGCCAGAAAGGAGCTGCCCTTTCCCTCTGGTCCTTAGCCAGCTACTGGTAGGGCTTCTGGAATGCAGCTATTTTGGTCACGTCGGGGGACACAGACCAATGAGAGCGAAATGGTCAAACGGGGCAAGTGGGGAGGGAGGTTCAGAGAATGGATGAAGGTGGATGGGAGAAGGCAGGAGGAAACAGGGATAGATGGCCGCCAAGACAAAAGCCAAAGCGACACCTGACTGCCTAAGTCAATTGCTAAGGGATTGGGTAGGGAAAAGAAAAAAAAAGCCAGAAACAAACAAAGGACATAGCACAAAGGCAGGGCACTCTAGATGCATACCAGCTCAAAAAATGGATTGGGAAAAAGGTAACAAAATAAACCCACAGAAAAACATCAACCAAGCCAAATAGCAGATTTGGGCAGATTGCCCTATAAGGGCAGGAAGATGGCCAAACTAAGGCCAAAGGACAGGCCAAAATCATGGGACACCCACTTTTAAAGTGTATGCTTCTGTTTATGCTGTTTTTGGCATTCAGCCGTAAATTGCAAAAGTGCATGAAAAAAGAATGGAAAAAAGGGACCCACAGCCACCAGCCTATCCTATACACATCAAGTAACCACAAAGTTATTAAAAAGTTAGAGGCAAAGTAAAACTAAACAGAATGCTATAATGGAGAAAGGAGAAAGGAGTTCTCCTGCACTGAGTATTAGCGCCTGATCTGTGCCCACCAAATAAGTGAGCTTAGAAGGACAAGTGAAGTGAAAAGGTGTCACTGTGTCAATGTCTCCTGAAGGTAAGACCAGAATTAGGAATACGTTGGGGGGGGGGGGGGGGTTATAGAGGAATATGGAGAGTGACTAGCAAAAAGAACATTTTCCATAACCAGTATGATGAGAATAGTTTCACCCTGACCCCTAAAGAGATTCTTAACAAGCATTTATATTTTGTTACTATGTCTTTCAATATACAGGCAGGGACTGATTAATCACCAGATTATTATGACCAGTTGTGTTTGGGTCGCCCCTTTTTTGCAAGCTCAAAGAAAAGATTTCTAGAAACAAAGGTCATGCCACAGTAAAAATATACTACACCAACTACACCAATATGCCTGTCTAGCCAAATAACACTTAACTTGCTTGCTTTATCAAAGACGCCCAATTAAAACAAACAGTTGAGGCAGCGCTCAGTGGTTCCATTGGGCTGGCATGGCTCCTCTGTGATGGGTGAGGGTTCTAGTGAGTCAGCGTCCACTGTTATGGAATAACACTTCATTTGATGGACAGCTTATGCAAAGTTCAAAGTCCTTGAGAGATATCATCATATCGTCAAAGTTTAAGCAATACCCTAACAGCTGTATTTTACACAAGCTGTATTTTACACAAGCTATGATTTTTTTTAAAATGAAGATGATTACTATTTTTGCCAGACAAATGCGTGATCCATAAGCTTTCAGAATGTCCCTTACTATTCCTGGGTCCTGAAAAGTTTGTTCAATAGAGGCTGCAGTAACCCCTATCTTTGTATTTCTCGTGCACTCAACAATGTGGTTACTATTCATAAAAGGGCACCCCCCCTGTGGTTCATAACCAGTGCAAACTTTTGTCATGAAGTCCTTCCCTTGGTTCTGGATGGGTTAAGTGAGTTTTGAGGGCTCCACAAAAAATGAAGTTTATTGCCAGGGACCTGTTATAGTTGGACAATGGATATCTTTGATCCTGGGGCACCCTCCTAATGGGGACATCATGATGCAATTTGGTTGTGAGGCAGCCCCTTGCCCCAATGAGCTAGCCCATGACTGTTTTCCTGTGTTAAATTCAGTGTAATGGGCAGATGATCCTTCATAGAGTCTGGGTGAGGGGTGGGGGTATGGATCCAAACCCTTGGGATTTCCACATTCATGTTTTCCCTGTACAGCCAATGCTTCCCCCACTGCTAACCCTTTACCAAAAGCTGCAGTTAAGGACAGAAGCAGTTTCTTTATCTGGAAGAGTTCAGCCATAACCAAACTGCAGTTACAGAAGCAGGCGCCTGTGCCCGGGTCTCCCTCCTTTGTCCGCTCAGCTGTGGGAATAACCACAGGGATTGTAGTTGGCCTGGCTACGCCTGACATTGGGGAGGCGATATTAGTCCATGGGTCAGATGGCAGGGCTCCCTCCTTCTCCAATCGGGCATAATGTGGAATTATTAGCTCATCCAACTCTGCCATTCGTTGTGGTGGTTCCCCCCTTCTTTTGGTTTCATAGTGTGTGGGTCCTCTCACAGTTTCAATGTCAGTGCAGAGAGAGACAAAATCCTCAGTCTAGCCCAAACCAATAATTGGCAGGAGACCGGTGGGGCTAAGCCGGAGAAGCTTCGGGTACATAGGGGCTTCTCCAAGGGTTCTGATGGTTTCAAATGAAATCAATATTTATTGGAGTCCCCACAGGTCTCACCCCCTCTGTGGGGCACAAGCAGTCCACACCTGATTGGGCAGTTAGAGTGCACAGTTGGGGCTCGGGAGTAGGAGCAGCCGTTTTCAAGCCAGATAGATTGAGGCCCCCCTCCCCGGGGCCTCCCAGGAACTGTTGGATTCCGCTAATCAGCATATGGGCATTGCCAAAGTGTTATGAGACGCTTGTGACATTGGGGGTGTTAACGCTACCTACAGTGCCACTGGGGGCTAAATCAGTTGTAGTTGCTAGTTGCTTAGACCTCTTTAGAGTCCGTAATTTCTGTTTTGCACCTAATTCAAGGCCCCTAAAAATGTAATGGAGCATGTGCAAGTCCCCGATTCCTTGACCTGAGGACTGCAGTGTGGTAATTATGGTAGGCATGTTAGAATAGCCAGATAATAGCCAAGTGTCAGCAGCCTAGTGGGCCGGCTTCCAATTAGCCACTCACTCGAGTCCCTCCCAAGCTCACACAAATGCTCTTACTTATGGGGGTACAGGCAGGTCTAGAAACTAAAGGTACACTAGTCAAGTTTCCAGCAATTATGGAGGACAAAGTGTGACAGCAAGGCGTGACAGCAAAATTGCCAACCTATTGATATAATTAATAGGGTCAGCTGAGTCTAAATTATCTTCAGAAAAGCAGTGAATTGTGCTTCTTTCAATAAAGAAGGAAACATACCCCTGAGAAAGGATGCATTAATAATGGTGGCTAAGTCCTCTGCAAAGATGTAAATAAGTCATTTTATAAATCTTCGGGGAAGGTGGTCCAAGGATCCAGAAGCCTTAAGACCTTGAACACTTCTTACAATAATGATTTTGATAGAAAGTCAAAAGAGTAAAAGCTAAAGGGCTTAGACAGGGGATAGTAAAATGATTGACTTTAATGTTAGGCTCTTTAGATATAGCATCTCTCAATTTACAAATCATGCTTTGAAAAAAAGATGCTAATTCATTACACAAAGCCGGTGTAGGAATACTTTTATCCACTTCACCTGCCAGAGGGTGGGTCCAGTCACTGTTATGAGTGTTCTTCTGTGTCACGTGTTCTTCAATTTTCCTGTTTGTGGTCTGAGCATTCAGGACCAGCTACATCTTTCTATCTTTTTCTATAGGTGCCCAGGTCCTTTTTAAGAAGGAAGAGTGGGTAATGCATAATGATTTGTTGATAATTTATTAGTTCAGTTGTAGGCAATGTAGGCTATATAACCATTGAGTTACACAGTTTCTAATTGTTGGTCCAATTGCCAATCCAGTCAATTTATTTATGATGTGCTTCAATTGGAGAAATTGCAATTTAAGCATGTACTGTGTTTATAGGTATTGTAGTCTGGGTTAAAAAGAATGGAATAGCGAAAGTACAGCAAATGATTCTATGGTTCTCTCTATACTTCGAGCATAGCATCTTTTTTATATTATACACTTTGAACTTGTTTAAGAAATTATTTGAGATAGATAAATAATGTATAAGGAATCTCACATATAAAAGTAAAAACATAACATTCTCAACAGAGATTCAGTGATTAGAAATGTGTTTTTTTCACATAACATAATGTAATATAATATTTAAGATACTTAATATATTTCCTGATGAATTAACCCTGTTCTGCTTTTTACTACCAAAACATAAAAACACAAGTATCTAGAAGCTGTCTGTAGAGAGATGTAAGATGCAACACTTTCTTAACCCATTTGCAGGGACACCCGCACAGCTATTTACTCAATTTAAAAGAAAACTATGAGTTGAAACACTAATTGCAATATGCAACTGTTGTCTTGCCAAAAGCCACATCATGTGCATTGATAATTTTCTGATGCTGCAAACGGGTGCTTACTAAGATTTTCTTGAAATGGTTCATGCACAGCAGATAATGTACACACAACCTCAACAAACTGCAGATCTCCCAAAACAATGCTATCAGAGCAGCCCTCAATATTCCCTTATGAGCGCACATCACCGCCACTAGGAAGAGCTTCCATTGGCTCTCTGTTGCCCAAAGAATTTCGCTCAAATCACTGACTCTTGCTCATAAATGTGTCAACACCCAGGCCCCTACCTACTCAACCTCCCGCTTCTCTCAGTACATTCCTTCACGGACTCTAACATCTGCCCAAGCACACTCACTTACAATTCCTAAATACAACCTACAGACCTCCGGAGATGTCAGCTTCCCAGTCCTTGCGTCCAAACTTTGGAACTCTGTGCCATTGTCCATCAGAACCCTCCCACCCGCCACGCTTTTCGAACATAAAGCCAATCTCTGGCTATCCTCTACATCCCACCTACTACCCCCGTACTACTGGCACTTTTCTGCTTGAGAATTTAATATGTTTTGCCTGTATCTGTATCAATGCCACTCTTGTACCTCTGTGTTTTAAGATATGCACCTGTGATTTTAATCTTTGCCTGTAACTGTATCAATGCCATTTTTGTACCCTGTGCCTTAAAATATGCGCATGGTTGCCCTCGGGCCTAGTGCACTATACAAATAAATAAAATACAAATACAAATTCATTGGTTTGTTGGATCCCTTTGAAAAAATAAGATACTCACCAGAAGGATAGCAAGAAGCGGCACTGATGCAGGATCCTCTTTTTTCCCATCCTCACCTCAATAATTTAACATTTAAGGAAACCTAGCATTTAATCTTTTGTTCACAGTCGCATAATGCCTAACGTGCATTTTGCCTTAATGAAGAGGGCTGCAAAAAGTCTTGTCATTTGTACTATTCAGAAAAATTGATGTCCAACATTGCTGAAATATCCACATTTAAAGAAAATATACAATTAACAAAATGTATTCATAAATTCAAATATAAAACAATCAGTCCCATTGGAAAACACATACGTGAACAAGGAACATCCTAGTGTGGAAATCTAAAGCTCGTTTTTAAATGGAGTGAGAACAATTCTCCTGTTGGACTGTATACTTAGCATTAGCAAAAAGAAAATAGAAAATGAAGTGAATCACGTTCATAGGATGAGACATAAAGACCCACCACAGCCCCGTCAGAACAACGGTAACACCACAAAGGAAAACACATGCTGATAGCTCCAAGGTAGAAAGCAATATACCATATCATTTCATTGACAAAAGTCTGTCCAATGGAGGGGGCTTCATGATTACTTAGAACCAACCATTTTTAAATGAAACGGCATTGCTGATCAATGTTTTAAATGCTGAAATCTAGTATGTGGAATACATTCAAACAGAATGCCTAGAAAATGCTAATTACATTTCAAAGAACAAATCACCTGAAACGGGAACACACCCACCTACTGTAGACACACATTCCCAAGAAAATCCTGTTCACAATGAGCATGCCGAAACGAAATGCGACTACCATTGATCAATATAAAATGAAAGCGTAAAGCAAACGGAGAAATTACGGAGAAATCAAAGTTCACACTATGCTATTTAAATACCTTTCAAGACAAACCATGTAAACGTAAAAAACAATTTTTATTTTTCACAGAATGTGTTATAAAATGAGTTGCTTCAAGAAGAGTCAGTCACAAATATATTGACTGGAAGCACAGAAGATGGCACAGGTCTTCCCAAAAGTCATTGTTCATATTTTGGTGCGACTATGGAATCAATTGATAAAGGGAAAACACGAAGAATACACCACAACATGGGTTATGTAAGTATTTCAAAACTTGCTTCTTTAGAAAAACCATGACCCACATTTAGAAATACTACTCAGTGCCCAACTATGTTCACACTCTAGACAATTTAATGCTGAAGTGAACAATACCAATCGAAAAATAAATCAATCCTCAAACACTCGTATCAATGTATTCTAAAGTTGCACAGTGATGTATTCCCCCCTGAAATGGTGTATTTACAAACATTGTACAACGAGGAAGATGAAGCGACCTAGAGCGGAAACTGGAAGAGAAGGGGGTCAAGATTGTAGTGAACACAGTGTGGGACTGTTTGCTGGGGGGGTTCCCAAGATCACAGAATCTCAAGCATGTGGGTAAACTGAAAGATCTGGCATATCTGCTTACAAAGAGGAGAATCACCATGGGGTGGAAGACATGCCACAGACCGAGAGTGGAGGTGTGGTGGAACGATTTGCAGAAATGGGCAGAGGCAGAAACCACGGTATGGCAAGAAATGAGCAATGCTGGGGGGGAGGAGGAGACAGAGTCCCTGATGGCCTGGAAATCATTGATAGCCGAGCTGTTTGGGTCAATACGAGACCCGGCAGAACCCATGGAAGGAGAGACCCTACCACAGGACGCAGAAACAGAATGTGTAAAGTAGTAGGCTCATAAGGGGGGGGGTGGAATAAGGGAAGCAGTGGCTAGAAGTAAGCAATGTACAATGGAACTGTTGATATATGCACTGCCTGTTTGGTTTGTATTGTTTGGTTGAAATTAAATAATAAAAATGTTTTTTTAAAAAAACTCTGCACTCCATCTTCACATGCTTACATCAGATATTAGATATGCTGCATAACCTAGCACAGTGGTATAGATTAGGACATGCTCTCAAAATACAAACGTTTTGCAAAGCTGGCCAGACACCACGGATAATACAAATCCATGTTAGGTTATGTCTATAGATTCCTGAGCCCTAATTATACACAGATATACATGTGATTTAGTTTTTACACAGGTGGGGGCCCCATTAGAGGTCTACAACTAAATGAAAGAATGTCCTGCTTATGTAAAACACCTGATGTCGTAGAGGTTTTGAAGCACTGGTTAATAGAGTGCACAGAAACAGCTAAAGTAAGGAAACTAAGATTTGGCAAATTTGTACTATCCGATGAGAGTCTGAATAGTGAGTGGTTTTGGGATAGGTTGCTGAGTGACTGCTCTACCTCTCTCTCCATTGCACTGGTAAAAGTTCTGATAATAATTCATTCTGAATTGGGGGAAAATGTGTAGTGTGTATGGGAAGCCCAACAGGAAGGGCGGCGGGTGTTGGCATCCCGCACAGCCACGGAGGCTAAATAGGTTGGGAATTGCACTTTTTAAGTAATATGATGGAAAGAGAAGCCACTTCCCAATTGTCTAAGTATTTGGAAAGTAATAGTCTCTTAACCAGAGCTAAATCTGGGCTCCAGCCCTTACACAACACAGAAATCCCAGTGCTCTCTATCAGGGAAAGATTGTTAGAGATAGAGGAGGTCTAGCAGATTCTATTTGGTGAAATCTATTGCCTGTGTTGACCACTGTGGCCATGCCATTTTGATTGAACATCTTGATTGCATGATGCACATCTCATGATCAGCATTGGATTGATAAGAATCCTGTATTAGAAAACTTAAACAGATGGGGATTTTTCCGTTCCCTTGTTATTCTTTGGTCTGTGAGGTTTGTCAAGGGTCTGCTTTATCTCTGCTTTTTTTTGCCATGTATATGTTTGCACTGATACACATTATAAAAAATTCAGGCTTTGCATGCCAGCTCTATGCAGATGACGCAAACATCCTGGTGGAGCTCCATGGGAAGCCTGGGAAATATAACTCATTGGACAATTATTTAGGATCGGCCAGAGATGGATGCAGGACAATTGTCTGTGCCTAAAATAAAACTGAAATACTATTGTGTTGTAGTGTTATGAAACATGCTCTACTTTTTTCCTGGTCTAATAATTTAGGCACCCCTCTTTCCCCTGTTAATGTGGGCCAAACGTAGGGATCCTTTTTGATCACCAATTGTAATTTGATCCACAAATAGATGCTCTAGTAAGAAGTGGTCATTTTCATTCTTATATGATTAATCACTGCAATCATTTCCTGGATAAAGAACATCTAAATGTTTTAGTTCAAGCTGTGGGATTTTCCAGAATACAATACTCCATGTCCATCTACTTAGGCACTTCTATGAAACATGTGTCCAAACAATTTTTTTTAATTTTTTTTTAATGATGCTTATTAATAAAGGACCACATTACACAAGTGGACTTGCTCCTAGCAATTTTTTTGATCTAGCACAGCCATATGTACTGCCTCGACCACTTAGATCGAGTACAAAGGAACTTTTACAAGTTGCCAAACACGCTTCCTCTCATTATGGAGGCAGAACTTTTCACAATTTGGAGTGTCGCTTGTGGAATGAGCTCCCAATCTGTATAGAAATAGTGATACCTTACAGACATTTAAGACAACATGGATAATACAGCATCTATCCTCCTTGTATGTACCTTGACCTTGTATTTTAAGCTGAAATATTCTGGGTGGGTTAAGTTAATGATTTTAATATGGATGTTTTGTTTCATATTATTTATATATGTTTACATGTCTGTATATTTAGTGCCATGATACTATCCTGTGTCAGTGATATGTTGCTCTTAATAAACAGCACACACTACAATACAACACAACACAAGCAAGGAGGACAATTTGTAAACTGAAAAATGAATTATACTGCTATTAATATTCCGGGACACAAGCCCAGAATACTTATAGCAATAAGCCCCTCACCGCTGGGGCATTACCGAGTCAGGTAATGCCACAGGCCCATAGTTATAGCCACAAACAAGGTGAAGGCCTTAACAAAGGCCCCAGGGCATTACCTGACTCGGTAATGCCCCTGCGGTGAGGGGCTTATTATATGAGTGTTTGGAATTAATGGAATATTTCATGAGCATTTTGAGCATGGGAAGCATGGCAGTCATGTTGGGGGAAGTGATTGAGTTTGAATTTACTGTGATAGGATTTGAAACGTGAAGAGCCTGTTTTGGCGACGTTTTAAATTCTGTCAAAGTGAAAGGGGATTTGCATTATACTTTGTTTTTTTTTTTGTACAAAGTAACTGGGCACAGAAATGAAAAGGAAAACTATATGGGGAATGCAAAGCAGTACATTGCAAAATGTGCACTATGTATATGCTTTGCACACCACCAGTGCTCACTGGTTATAGAAAACAAGACAGCTTTATCAACACATGCATATGGTCAGTCAAACATGTCAGTAATTTCACCACAGGTGCATTCCCATGTCTAATCTGTGGTGAATGCTGTATTGTGGAAGCTCTTTCTGCATCTAGCAAATGTGATGTGTTGCTAACGTGATGGCACTGCTGCCAACATCGATTCCATGTTTGTACAGAATAATTGCATGGATACTAATGTGACATGCTGCCAATGGTCAGTATGAAGAATGATTGCATGGTTGCATATCATAATTTTGGAACATTGATGTACAAGCACAAGAAAGACTCAAGAGCATTAGCAAGTTTAAACATGAAACATGGAGTTTATTTCACAAAAAAACTATGTAAAGATGTAGGAAAACTGCACTGTGATAAAATAAAATCTACAGCTTTAACCAGCTGTACCCTCAAATTGCATGGAAAGGAAAGAAAAAGAAACTTTGCAGACCAACAAAGAATATATTGTAAGAAATAAATAAACATGAAGTTAAACATGTCAGACTGCATGTGTTGCAAGGTTTCAGTGAACATGTAATTAAACAATACTACAGCTTTGTCTAGCTTCATCATCAAATTGCAGTGAGCGACAAGGAAAAAAGAAACTTTGTAGGGCAAATATAAAAATATTGCAACTAAAAAATTAACTGGAAGGTAAGAAATGGCAGACTGAACTGGATGAAGGATTCAGTGTGACTTGAATTGCACGTTACTGAGCAATTTAAATGAACAATTGACAAATTGTGGAATGGACTTTGATTCAGAAATTATTTTCAAAGGTGACAGATGAGGTGGAACACAATTGGAAATAGATGGCAAACTGTTTGTGCAAGTGACATTGGAAGTTGAGGTTGAAGAAGAAAGGTTGCCCGATCCACGATGCTGAATAGATGACCACCCTAATCTTTCAGCTGCTTGTGGCTGCCAATAAATCTCTATCGAAGAAGCATTACGATGACCGGTAACAGACCTTATTTGACAAGATTCTAGTCCTGCATTTGATAGCAGTTGTACTGCAGTTGCACGGATGGAGTGATTGGTGTACTTGCCTTGAAGATGTGCGTGATGACTGATTTTGACCATGACATTGCAAATACTATTATTGCCCAATGGTGTGTTTGAATACCTCATTTATACTAAGAGGAAGCCTGGTATACTTATAGCTGCAAACAAATAGCTAAGTATACTTTGTCTATGTCCAGGAAAACAATAGCCTATATATATAGAGAGAGACAAAGCTAGCGTGTAGATGCTGGGGGTGCAGAGAACAATTTCTCACATAGGGGACCAATCACAATTAAAATATAATTTTAATGATGAGTCAAAGAGGTTAAAACACCAATTAAATGAAGTGGTCCATAGTACAAAACATACAATATTCCAAACAACAAAGCAAAAACTAAAACAGGAATTACGTAACAGACTAGTTCGGCTATTTATCAAACCAAAGTGTTGAGAGAGCACAAGTGGGTACCTATTAAACAGATTATATAGTACCCTACTTTCGTAAGCATCAATGTGTCGTAAGTTTAAATCTCTGGTAAAAATACAGAGAGGTATCTCGACATGTTTCTGTTCCTAAAACAAGTGTGGAACATTCATCAGGAGGAAATTATTAACGTAACCCAGTTACAGTTGACATATAGCACATAACAGTGAGCACTCCCTAGCACCTGCGGGAATAAAACAGAAAAAACAAATAGTTAGCTCTTGAGTAGCAAGATAATATGAAAGGTTCATACAGTATGAACGTAGCGTACATCTGGGGGAAACAAATACCTCAAATGCCGCCTGTGGGTGCTCGCTACTTGGAATAGTAGGAGGAGGAAGACCCTGTGGTCAATCCTGCAAGGGATAAAAAATTACCTTATAAGCATAATAAGTTGCTTCCAGGAAAACAAAAATTGTGTTACACACACAACCGAATGGGAGACCAAATTGCAGAAGTCAAGTAATGAGTAGTGAGTAGTGGATGTCAGCAGGATACTTCAGAGGTACGAAAGTAAGCGGTGGTGGATCTCCGAACAGAAAAAGGGGGGGTAGGATCGTTCCATCATAGGTAAGGTAATGTAGGATAGAAAAACGCTATGCTAGAAGTGTAGATCAATAAAGGCTCCACAATGTTACAATTACTACGGGGGCCATGCATCGCTCCGAAATGTAGAGGGTAAGGAGAAAGACAATAATGTCCCGAACCCGAAGATGACACCCACGGAAGTGTTACTATGGGGTATAGAAAAAACCATACTTGTATACCTCGGGAAAACTCGTAAACGCTACAGTTCAGCGGGAATCCTTCGATCGACCCTAAAAGAGAAAGGACACATCCCAGCGGACCTAGGGTAAATATACGCTTGTTGCCCATCTCTTACAAACTTATTCACGAGTGCTTAGGAAATAAGCACGAAAAGTTCAAAAATCCAAATCGCTTACACCGCCAGAGGATAAGTGCTCTGTACTCAGAGGGAATGACTCCCCGAATGGCTCAGGAGGCTAGTCACCAAAGCTAGCAGGTAGTCATAGTTACCTGGTAGTCCTACCTCTATGTTGATTGAAAAAGCCCGGAGTCTGGAAAAACAAAGATCACGGTGGCGGCCATCTTAAGAAGAAAAGTATGTGCCTACAAGTCACTGGACCTTACATAAACGGAGGAGGGAAGAGAATAGCAGAGGATCAACACGGGGATGTGCACGACCTATACAGGTTAGGGAGGCAAATGTACAAACATCACTGTGATTGAACAAGAAAAAAGCAAGAAAAAAGCATAAATGGTGCTAAATATTCTGCCAATCAATCGATTCATTGAGACCAATCACATCACTGTGCAGCATATATATCATTTTTTGCTCCATCTTCAGCAGTTTCTTTTCTCGTGCTGAAAAATTAGTTCCTTTGAGGGCTATTAGAACAGTCCATTTAAAGTCCTCATGATTATGCTTGAGCAAGTTGAAGTGTTTCACCATGGGAGCATTTTCAGTCTTATTCTTCAAACAGCTTCGATGTTCCATGATTCTGGTTTTAACTTTGCGAGTGGTCTTGCCCACATAGTGTAGTCCACATATGCAAGTGATCATGTATACCACAAACTCAGTATTACAATTTGTCAAATTCTTTTGCGTCCAGAGTTTTGAAAGGCCAACATCAATTGTTTTCGTTTTGGAAGTCAATTTACAGACACCGCATGAGCCGCAGGGGTAGTGCTTGAATACCTGACTTGTTTTGTTAGCAGCTCTTGTTTTGTAAGCCGATGGGGAGCTACAAATAAACAAGGCGTATCAGGAGGAATCCTGGATATGTATTGTACCAGTGAATTCACTGGGCAGTCATGGACATGAGGAATGGCATACATACGGCCACAAAGATTGCTGCAATGTCTATAAAAAAGTGGCTGATGTTTTTTGGTTAGCTCGTTGAAAGTAAGGCTGGCATACAGATTGCCATTTTCATCAGTGATGACAATAAATGCATTAGCGGGTAATAGTCTGAGTCCCTCACGTCTGCAACAGGCAACATGTATCTGAATGTCAAATCACACCTTAAATTGCAGGGTATCTGGAGAATCAATGTTGAACACAGCAGTAGTGCGTAATTTCTGTAGGTCAAGGTGAGAGATAGAATTTTTGTGTGCAGCAGTATCTTTGCCAGCTCTTCGTAAACGTTTTATAATACTCACAAATACATTATTGGCACTTAAAAAGGCCTGGTTGTGCATTATATTAATGTTACTGATGAATGGAGTATTGTTCAGATGACGAGTGATACCAGAACCTAAAGAAATCAGGCTTTGTGTGGTTGGTATTCAGTGCAAGCCACGGTGCAAACCTCTGCATAGAAGTGTTGAATGAGAGTTGTCAAAGACAGGATGGGTTCCGTTGTTCATCGGACAGGATGAACAACGTCCTTTTTCATAAAACCAGCTTTTAAATGGCTCAACTTCCCATTTGGTGGCAACATGGATGTTCACTTCTGCTTTATTCAGTTCAATTGCATCTAAATCCATATTGCCCTCAATAGCATGTATGTTTGCTGCTGTTGACTCACTGGTAGAAATAGTGGAAGGACATTTACCAGTACAAGATAAGTGGCTGTCCTTTTTTCTGATTCGGTTGCTTAGAGCCACTCCTCAAATGTTTGAGAACCAAAGAGATTGAAATGTATACTGCTCGGCATTGTCACGTTGTGAATATGGCTTCGGGCACTATATTCATTTCCCTGTGCCATCCGGACTGCTTACAAAGTATGTGGCGGGCAGAACGTTGAAGTACCACAGAGCTAAGTGCTGCGTGTCAGAAGTTTGCAGTAATGGTGTTTGCAAACAGAATCTTGAGGGAAGCAGGAAATACTGTTCACTGCTGTGGTGTGAAGAAAGTACAGTGAGGGATTCCGTGTCAGGTAAAGTCAGTATTTTAACCAATCACATTAGCTTTTACTGAATGTGCTGCACTTGCCAGGCTACTAACAAAAATACATATTCTGCTGTTTTTTCCAGTCATCAATATGCTGAGGATCAATAGGAATTTCCAGATGTTCTGCCAATCTGCTCTCCACATTCCTATCTTGTATTTTGACCACTGGGTTCAGAGTCCAAAAACCACAAACAAAAGACCAACATTGCAGAAGAAATGTCTGCCCTCCATATATTCAGTCTTATGGCTCCCCATTTTCTTCGCCCTGTTCATTTCAGGGGTGTACCCCCCAACACCACTTCCCTCTGCTCACACGGACTGACACACTGCCCCTGCTCCCACCACTTACCTCTATCAGCCCTCGTCCCCTCATAAGTCTACTCACCCGGCCGCTCCCCCAAAAACAGAAAACATGTGTGTTGCACAATCTGATGCAGCTTTTTGCATTTCCATTTTTTTGGGAACATGTCTAGAGATCACAATTGGGTCATGGTTTGAGGTATGAAGCCCACAAACTAAAGACCGACATTGCATCCATCTACAAGGTCAGTCTTATGCCTATTGCCTGCCACCACCTGTCCATTTCAGGGGCTCCTCCATGCACCCTGCATCTGCTGCGCGGCACCACCACCACACGTCCCTTAACTCTGCTGGCTCATGCTGCCTCTTCCAGCATCTCTCAGGGCTGTTTCCCCAAAGACAGAGGTACATTTTGTCACGCAACGAGATGCAGTCTTGTGTGCATCTGGTTTTCTGGGAAACGGGCTAGAGACTGCAATCGGGCCACCGTACTAATCTGCCTTTGACAGTTAAGAATAGTCTTTCGATTCAACAATAACCAGCAGAGCTTCATCTTTCCAGGAAACTTAACCTTGTGTTCTAACAAAGGTCCCCCATTATAGGTGTCATGTGGAATGAAACATATTGTGTCATGCTTGATTGATGTAGATATAGCTCAAACCTGTTCATGCCAGTTTTGGTTTCCAGCATTCAAGTTAATAAAAGTGTGAATTGTTCATTTTGGTTTTGTAACAGTACTCTGAACTTATTTATCTTAATGTGATCTATGTGTCTTGATTACGGTTGATGTCAATACTCATCTGATATTCATCTGATATGCTCTTAAATTAGTTCTTCAAGGTGATGCAGAATGAGAGCAGATGGCGAAACTAGACGGCATATTTGTGTTGAAATCAAATTAAACTTTCTCAAGGCAACAAATTGGAGGGCAAGATTTCAAAGAGACGTCCACAAGCAGAAAAGTTCTCTCTATCAGAGCTGTTTAAATATACACAATACATTATGTTCATCTTGTTTTTCCAAGCGATTGACAGATATTCAATGTCGAGGCATTTAGCAATCTTCAGTAAACAAAACAGCAGACCTTAATATATAATAGCATTTAAGTGAAATGTGACCGTATATTTAATACTTATTTCAAATCAGTGTAAGCAGATATATTGGCCCCTCACACAGCATGTAAAGCAGTGGTCTGCAACATGTGACTCTCCAGATGTTTTGTACTGCAACTCCCATTATCCCACACAATTAGCTGTGCTAGAAAGGGCTGATGGTAGTTGCATTCACAAACATCTGGAGAGTCAAGACAGAATAAAACAATTCCTGCGAACGCTATCATGCAGTTGCTGATTGTCGATGTTTTAAAAGAGCTTTAAAGGGATAGTTATCACTTATGGGTATTTTTTTTTAAACATAAATTGTACATGAAATAATGGATTATATGCAATTGTCTCAATGCCGAACGCACCTGTTGCTTCGTTGTGATGCAAAGCAACACATCCTGGAGAAGAGCAAATAAATCTTTAAACAGCGACTTCTTGTTTTTCATTGTTAAATTCTGCTCCATTTTTTAAGTACGGATTTCAACTTAAATGATGCCAACAATTGTAAATTCAACTAACAACTCCGTTAAACGTTGAGATTTGTATCAGGGACAACCACTGAAAATGATAGGCAAGCACATTTCCTTAAACCAATGGTTAAAGAATATCTTGGAATATGTTCTTTATGAGTTGTCTAGCCATCAGCTAGCCAATAGTACAGCTATGACGAATGTACAGAAACATCTAAGATTGTCTAAAACACACAAGTATTGATGAACAGCACTGGCGTTCCTCCAAAGTGACATCATTCATCGCAATACCAGTAACCCAAGGAAGAACCCCATCATTAAAAAAAGAAACATTGCTTGACAAGCAATATGTGATTACTCTAGCATTACCTCCAGTGTTTCAAGTCCAGCCAGTGGTGGAATAAAGCTAAGTAGCATTAGCAATGGTAGCCCTGTCCCTCTCATCCTACACCATCCTTTGAAAATAACAAGAGCCACGCCATGTGCAACTTAAAATCTGTTACACCTATAAAAAGATCATAGATCTGCACACTTATTATTTTCATGGGATTGATTGATATGCAGGGATGTGTTATGTTGAGGGCACTCGTAAGAGATTTTTTATTTTTTTGAATGCAGGATTTGATCAGAAATTACCAATACACATAGATACTTCTAGATAGTTTCAAGGTCAAACAAGGTGGTGTACCAGTGTTAGGAATGGAGATTTATTTTAACCACACCAAAATATGACAGTTAATGCATTCAATCTACTGTATTCTGCAATCATTTTTATACAATGTGGTTGTAAACTGACAAGTATAAGCTATCTGTTTGCCCAAGGATCATTCCCATCTTCTATTTGCGCTACATTTGAGATATGAGTGGAAAAGGTGAGAACAGAGTCAAGAAACACCTGCAAGTTACAGTTAAAAGGCAGGGTGACAGGGAGAATGCAATCGGAAGAGTAAGAGGGTAAAGGGAGGATGGGAGAAGCAGAATAGAAAATAGCCTCGGATTCCGATGGATTTAAATGAAGTGTGTCAAGACAGGGCGAATTTAATAGCAATACACCAGACAGAAAAGGGGCATGAAGGGCTCAGCCCCACACATCAATAGAAATAAATCAATAGAAATAAAAAGCTGTACAAAATCACCTATGACATGATATGAAATGACCTGGGAGGGAATTAGGAGCAGAGAGAGGGTAAGTGCAGATAGAACACAAAAGAAGTCTGACCGCAAAACGCTCAAGATACTGTAGTGAAGAGGGGCAGCTTTAAGAGGTGGTTAAGGCCTAGCAGTCATTTATGCTCGCCTTTACTCTGACGTTTGTCTCGCAATCACTGAACATCGTCTAAATTCCAACTAATTTGGAGTCATCAGGTCCAATAACCTCCTAAAGGCAGCAAAGCATTTGTCTGTAAATGTATGCTTACCGTGTTTTTTTGTTTTTGTTTGTTTAATAGAATATGCTTACCCAAAACTGAACCCCGATTCTTGGCTGGCAGGATTAATTTGTATGTAATACCATGGTAAAAATATACTACAGGCTTAATTAGGTGACCACTGTTTTTTGTAAATCAGTCTTTACATTGCCATAAGGATTCACACATACATTTAATTTACCATCAGACAGTACATCGATGAAATTGAAATGGTTACTACTTTATATGGGCCTTATGCCAGAATCCCCTCCCTTGTAAGTGATGCAACAATGAGTATTTTTCATATCCAGTCAGTGCTAATCAATGTCTTGACCTCTCATATGTGAAGGATTAATTCTGCCCCCCAGGGTTTCGAACTTGTGATGACAGATTGCACGAAGGTATTTAGGGGAAATCCTGACATCACTGAATGGTCTTGCAGGTCTTTCAGGCTGTGGGGAACACTCATTGTAAGCAGACACAAGTTTCAACAGAAAGATAGCAAAAACTGATATGACCAGTTCTGCACATCACCATTTGCCTTCATTGGCTTGGCATAACGGTATTAACAGAAATTAGTCAAGGCTAACCCTCCCTTCAACACATAGGTAGTGCTAGCAAACCACAGAGGGCTAGGGTATATTTACCTCAGCCATTCGTGATCAAAATGACAAGTGGAAATACTGTTAAAACAAAGTTTATTCTAAATTAATAATGTATCCACATTAAAAGCAATATGAGACAATTGCCAAAACATATAACTGAAGTTTACCATTTACAATACAACAACGTGTAACAATTTTGACTCAAAAGAGTGAGGTTAGTAATTACAGGTGATAGTATGTGCTACAGACAGTGACAGCACATTTCATCTGTTGACACTTTTGTGTGCTTCGAGTTCGGGGGTAACACAAAAGCCATTGTATTGGGCTCTAGTGGCTGGGGGTTGCTGACGACCTACTATTTCTTCGCTGTGTCTTGGCCTGTATGTTGAAGGAAGGGGAAGCCGTGACTAATTTCTGTTTCTTGTTTAACTGATCCCACCCTCAAGCGTCAGGCCCCCCATCAACAAAAAAGAGGGTACTTACCCATTTTTGTTAATATTGGCATAGGTTGTCGGAAGCGGCTGCTCTCGGCAGTGCAGCTTGATGGCCCGAGGACGTAAAGTTCTCCTTCCTGCTTTCCTGCCATTTCATAGGGTGCCTTCCTCTAATCCTCCACTCCAGTCTGTGCGTACCTGCGTGCAGCTTCGCCTTGATGTTTTCGGATTAAACCGAATTCGGAGACAGCTGACACTATCTGACCACCCCCGGAATGGTGCTGCCGAGCGGCGGTGCAGCAACAGAATCTTCGACGGCATATTTCTTTCTCTTGTCACACCTCCCGACCTCCTCTTCCTCCATGTTGAAGAGTTGTGTGGACCTGCATGCGACTTTAACCTGAAGGTTACAGAGCAGCAGGTATTCTCGCGTGGGGGCCCAGCCACTCAGGAGTGCTTTTCCTCTTATTTCGCATCTATGCTGCGTTTGCTACTATATTACTGCTGTCATTTGGCTAACGTGCTTTGCTTGTTAACATGTCATGTTTATTGCTTGCCCCCATGACCAACTCCATGGTTACTTTGCCCTCTCCCTCAGGGAATCGATTGTCAGAAGTCTTGGCATTTAGTGCTAGCAGGAGGCAGCACATTGGTGCCAAACTCAAGGATGTTTATACTGACCCTAGGAGTCCTCCTGCTAAGTCCTGTGTAACTTCCTTTAAACGGTCTGTATCAGTCCTACATTCAACACGCTCTGCAATTAAGATGTCCCTCATGGCCCATGTGAATGGAAATAATCTGCAACAGCTAACCCCTACGGCCTTGTCATGTTCTCACCGGTTGGAGGGGGTCACTAAATACAGCTATGTTTCCTCTTTCAATTCCGATAGTAGTGGGGACCTGTCAATCTCCAACTCTATGACATCCTTCCCTAGGTCAAAAGGAGGCTGTAACATCCAACCTAAAAATTCCAGCATATTCCCCAGTGGAGTCCAATAGTACCATGACCACAGATCCCTTGTGGATCTGGAAAGTTACCCTCATTAATGAGTTGAATAATTGTGTCACTTCCTTGGATTTCGATGCTTGGCTAACATCCCTTGATATCTCTGCTGAGAAATACCATTATCAGATTTTTGAAAAAAACCTTCAATCATTTCACGTTTTCACCTGCAAGCTCTTTGCCTATTATCAAAATAAATTGCTTGTCTCGAACAGATTTGCCTGTCAAGAAAGCTGATAATCCTGTGCACACTGCAGGGGCTCCTAAATGGGCGCCTGTCATTGGTCCATGCTCTGAGCCCTTGGCAGCTGTGAAAGAGGCTCCGCCATCTCAGGTAATAAACAATTTTAGATTCCTCACCCTGTTCACCCTGGGCTCTTGATTGTGTCTGGGGGAGAATATGTGGTTGGACCTGCTGAATCCCTGAACCCCAGACAGCTTAACAGAAGAAGCTTTCGCTAAAAAAACCTAATATGCCAACTCCGATAGAAGATCTTATCAAAGCTCTGGTTCTGGACCATAGGAACTTTGTTATCACCAACGTCACAAAACTTACCCAGAGTGAACCCAGTGACGCTCTTCGAAACAAAGTCCTTGCTTGGTTTCGTTCAAGATCTGGGCCCGGGGTTGTTTGCTGCTCTGACCTGAAGCTTGGGCGCAGGATAGAACTGGATGACTGTGTGCCCAGGGGAACAAGGACTGTATTGTTGTGGGGTGTGGTGTTAGCACCCTGCCTAGCTACTTGAGACAATGTAAATACATACCCAGGGGTTCTTCTAATTTTGGCCGTATAACTTGAGCCAACCATAGGCTCAAACTACACTGTTTGAAATTCTGAACTACAATGTTATCGGTCCCTTTTGTAGAGCCACCTTGCTCTGTTTTCTTGCTTTTTTTGTTTTGCTTGTTCTCATTGTTTGTATGTCATGTTTTTCTTTGTTTAGCTTTGAGGCTTGTGGGCATAAGGCACTTTATACGAATATCTAGTAACGAAATAAATACCTGTATGGTGTTCAAGTGATGCCTTTAACTGGGTTTGATTGCAAATACTGCACAGCTACTAACAATAATTAACATGGGCATTTTCCCCTTGGAATTAGTGTGCTTACTTGCCAGCAACAAAGAGGCATGAATAAAACACTCAGCATTATTCAGTGTATGAATAGAGCGAGCCTGTTTCTCGCAGGCAAAACAGAGTTAAACACTGGAGAATGGTCTGAAGCCACACCTAACACAAGCATAGTGTGTCTAGTAGAGGCACAATGCCATGCCTCAATACTGATTAAATCACAATGCAAACCTGACTCAAATGGAGGATTTTCAGAATACTTTAAAGGCATATTTGCAATAATGGAACTCTTCCAGACTGATCAAATGCTCAAATGTGTGTTCTACAACACAGCTCTAAAATGTATGCAGCACCTTTGAAGCAATTACCAAGTCCTTGCTTCGGTGAACTCTAAGAAAACATGTCGGGGCTCATTTTGTAAAAGTTGTACTTACTTGCAGGAGACTACCAACGTTAACAGTTATGTGCTGTTGGGTCTGCTTCATGCAATGTACCACATTTTCAAAATGAAGTGAAAAACAACAGATTAAAACCGGCAACATTGCCTTTACTCTTACATTTTACTTTGTGTACCATATTTAAAAGCTATATGGAAATGGCACTTTGTAGAAGCATTTTGTAGGTCAATTTACAGAGCACATTCATTAGATTTACGCTATAAAAATCCTTTACGTTGCATTGAGGACGCAGTAAACATGGCCAATTGTCTTTGAATTGCACTTCACGTGGTAGGCAAGGCAAAATAATAGTTATCCTTTGAAGAGATGTATAAGTCAGAAAAGCGAAATGCATATGCCTCGGTTTTACACGGCATAAAGACGCGGTCTGCATCACATTGGCTTCAACATTTGCTTCAAAACAAAGGGGCTCCCAGAGTGGAGTGTGATGCTGCCTAATAAGAGAGCAAGGGCGTAGGAGACATATACAATCTTGAAGGGGCAGGGGACACCTTGGGGACTTTGCTACAGTCACAAACCACAAAGTCAAATCTGCCGTTTTTTCCTTTTTGAACTAGATATTCCCTCCTTTAATGCCCCATCCAGGAGCGCACCCTTTCCAGTGAAGCAACCGCTGCTGTTGCTTATCGCCCCTATACGAAAATACCCCCTACCAGTGCTGGAAATGGAAGCAATGTTTGGGGGGAACTGTCACCTCTTTGGAGGCGTGGGGCTGTGGGAGGGGGGGCCGGGGCCCAGGGGTGTGACCCCCAGCCAGGTTGCAAAGCACAGTATCTCTTCATCGAGCCCAATGCTAGCGATTTGCATCAAAGCAAAGAGCATTATGCGAACTTCATAATGTCCACAATGTTAAATGTAAATGTTTTAGGTGAATAATGGACATTTGATTGGTCAGAATGTTCACCCTAATAAAGAGATGTCTGTAACTTGCAGGACATATATATATATATATATATTAGTTTGGACAGCTGCAGCACTGTTTGCGAGGCTTTGGCAGTTTAAAGTGTCGAGACTTCCAAAAGCTAGTTGAAGAGCTTGTTACTCATGCGTGCCATAATGCAGCTTCAGATTTGTTTGGTAGACGTCTGTGCGAGCCCCTGGGCCTGAGGAAAGAGCAGCAAATAGTGGAACATGAGCTTTCATGAGCAGACTGCTTTCAGAAGTTTAGGCAGCGGTCTGTGACTAGTCTTCTGAAAGCAGTCTGCTCGTTAATGTGCAGGAACTGGGTGAGTGATATACTGACCTGTGTCTGGTGCACAAAGCAGCGCTCCAGCAAAAGATTTATTATGGGAGCGCTGCTCTATCTTGTTCTGGCCCGTTCGCTGCACTGTCCCCTGCATCCATTTAATACCCTCTCTTACCGAGGTGAGTCTTTGGCTACTGGTCCCTAACCAAAGTGTCATTGTCCAAGTACCTATCCATAAGGAAATTGCCCTACACAGAACTGTTCCCTGTCGAGTAGTGTCCCCGTCCGCAGTCCACATGGACACCCTCCCCTTCTTCCCCCGGCACAAACGGGTTTTCAGGAAAAATTATTCTATGATATATGGAATTATCTGCAAACTAAGGGGTCTGTCCTGCTCACCCCAGGGGGCATATGCAGCACTTGTTTTTTTTTTCCTTCACTCACACCCTAACCTAGGAAGATGTGCAGGGTTAGTGTATCCCCGGACTGTAGTTTTATGAGTGCCTACTTGTTTATTTCTCACCTATAAACTGGGGATTCTGCAGTAATAAGGGACCCAAACCGTAGCCTTGTCCCACTTTCCCATACTACAACTAGGTTATGTTGGAATGGAGATACCCTGCCCCTGGTTAATCCCCAACCACATGTGATTTGCATGCTTTGGAATCCCTGATCCTTGATGTCAGGTCCTTGGATCGTTTCTACTTTGTCTGCAGTTGTGCAAGTCCTCCAGGTTAAACACAGAAATCTGCAGTAGGTACAAAAAAACCGCTGAGTTTCCCTTTCCAATTGAAACCCATACCTTTGGGTTAGCGGAAGATCCCTAAGCTTGTGTAACCTCTCTGCAGTCTGCAGCAGTCACTCTGACTGCCTGAGCTATCTAAGTGGGTTTGAATTTGTCACCTACAGAATATGCACAGATATCTGAACATGCTGGGATTCGTACCTGTAACCAACCTGCAACACACATTTCTCTGGCAGACATATTAGTGCTTGTTGCTGGGGGAGTAACCTATTTTACCCCCCCCCCCAAATCACAAATATATTTGGTAACTTTATTTGTCCATGTTCAACCCACTGTGGTCAAGTGGTATAACAAAGATCCCAGAAATTGGCAGGTGATTAATCAAGGGTCAGAATGATGTTTTGGTCACCTTTTATTGTCCCGGACCCTGTGTTGGAGAGTGGGGTAGCGGAGACGAGCGCACAGTTGGAAGTTTCCACCATCCGGGAGACCATCTCTGCAAGGCTCCTGTGTTCCTTTTTGCTCCCCAGACTGTATGCCACTGATGTGGAGCAGGATGCTTGCTAACTAGATGAAAATCTATGCAGCTAAAACGGAGGCGAACCTAGTACCTAATGGGCTGTGTATCTGATTGACTTTGATGGAAAAAGCCCAGAATTTGGGATTCTTGAGAGGTTTTTGCTTTACTCTTGCCTTGTGCCCGAGACCCGCAAAATCGTGATTGGGCGAGATTGGAATGGTTTTGTTTGTTTGCCTGAAGACACTGCAGTAAATCCAACCTGCATTAGCCTATCAGAGTGTGCCATAGACTGCCTGCTGTAGTTGAACCCTCTGAACGTTGACCATCTTATTCTCAGAGTCCCTCGATGGGCTACTCAGTTTTTTTTTTGTCAAGGGCACTGAGGGTGCCAGTGGGCTAGTCTGCTGTTTTTAAAGCATTGAGCCATGTGCACAAGACCACCCCTTAGAACCACGGTCCCCAAGCTCCTTTATTTGGAATTGTGCACCCTATCTGCACTCTCTCTCCCCTAGGCCACTGTTGCTGCGCATCCCCCACCATCGAGTGAGAGGTGGCAATGGTAGTTTCTCTTCAACAGCAGCTAAACGGTGCAATCATCTTCCACTACAGTTGTCCACCCCGTAAATCATTGAAATACCAACCGTTTGCAGTGGTGCTGTTAGGCAGAATCACCTGCAGTACCCTTAGGGAACACTACAGGCAATTAGGACTACAAGTGTAACCACAATTTCACCTTTGGTACAAGCCTATACTATACAGTAGAGTGGTAGCGATGGCTGAGTAGCCAGACTTATCTCAAGAGTTTAAGTGAGCAGTAGAACAGGTTACACCAAGGACCAACCAATACAGTGATTCAAGTAAACACTTACTCAAGGTTTCTTTGTAAAAGAATATACATTTATTTACTCAGTCAGTTAGATAACATTCCACTAGCATAAGCAGCTCAATATCACACACTAATACACCACAAAAATCCAACCGGTAAATAAATGAACAAGTTTAGCTCCAAAATAAAGTTGGAGCAAAATGGCACTTCAGATACTTAATAAAAGAGGAAAAAGACACAGTTATAAGAGTAGACAGCCTAAATACATTCATAGGCAGGGCAAAGGGTTTTAGTTAAATACAACCTGCAATTCTTCTCAATAGGCCTGGGCCAAAGTCAATGGTTCAGAGTCTTTTGTATAGGATAGCACAGTTCTGGTATATAATGGTTAAGTCTTTGCCACAGATTTTAAAACGATTTGGCTAGGCGAAATCTTTGACGAATGTTTAGGGAAGGACAAGCCTTCATAGTTGGGGAAAGTTTCACGCACTTTCTCAATGGCCGAAAAGATTTCCGGACCATGTTTGCACAGTACTTTGTCAATGAAGAAAGCTGTAGCTAAGGCAGTTGTTCCTGGCAGTTCAAGCAGATCTCGCTGTTCCTGAGCTTCAGTCGTGGGGACAAGAAGGAGGATGTCGGGAGGTTCCTTCACTGCCCAGGGAAGAGGCTGCAGCAAGACGTTGGTTTAAGGTGTGAGTGCCTTAAAGTCCACAAGCTGGTTTGCTTTCTTCTGGCTATCCGGTTTTCAACAGCACTCTGATGAAAATTCGACCAGAATAGGACGGTGTCCAGGTGGATTGCAATTTGGTTGTTCCCACCAAACTCAAGGGAAGAAGTTAACCTTGAAGGGCTTCTCTGTCGATTTGAGTTTCAGGCAATTCGGACCTGCAGCAGGGCTTCACCAGTCGTCCAGGAGTTGCAGCAGTCCTCTTCCTTCCTTTCCTCTTTGCTTCTTTCTTTCCAGAGGTCGACTCTGGTTTACAAGTCCCAGAGGCCTGCTTTTAAACGGTTTTCCACCATTAATTCCAGCCTGGCTGTCACTCACACAGCAGGGTGGCTGTCTTTGCCGGACAGCCAGCCGGCCAATCACGCCAGAGTACATTTAGGTCTCCTAGGAGACTAAGCACAGGGAGTTTCGGGCACCTCCCTCAAATCCTGTCCACCCCAGACACTCAGACGCCAGAGGAGGGTTTCAGCACTGAAGCTCTCCTAAGGCCAACGAACAAAGGGACCAAACCTGATTTGGCGCGCAGAGACAAACGCAAGAAGGACCTTTCCTAAAAGAAATGGTGAAAAAAGATGACCAGAGTCTGTTTTTACAGAAAGGTCTTGGGCGCCATATTGAAAAACATGGCTGACCCCATTTTTTTCAGGAATAATCATGGTAGTTTGATCTAACTACCACCAGCCATTTAAAGTAGGAAAGGGTAACATTGTACTGTTACATGAGTGTTTTGACTCAGGGGAAACTAGGCAACCTCTCCAGCGCTCCATAGTAAGATTGGGTGTGCTGGGTCAGTAAATTTAAAGAGACTAGTAAAGTCAATTTAACTGTACATGCCCTGGGAGACAGTAGTCAGTCCCAGGGAAGGTAAGGGAAATTAGCACATTTTGAGAATTCTCCCTAACAAGCGCACCCTGTGCACCCCTGTTGAGCACCCCTAGCCAAGATTAGCATGTCATTAATGAAGTGGCCAGCCTATGCTTACTTTTTCATCCATGGAGGCAGCAATTTGTCATAATTTATGAGAGTTAAAAAGGTAGTGCCACAACAACAAAACTAACTGAACCAGCCAGCTTTGTGAAATTTAAACAAATCGTGTTTGCACCTTTATCTTGAAAGAATGCAAAGGTGGAATGGGCAACTGGGGCTGCATAGGCAGTTTGAGAATTTAGAGCGAGATGTGACTAGGAGATTTCATGCCAATGCCATACAACACTGTGATATCCAGAGGAACTGGAACTTGTCAGAAAAGGGATTATCTTAATCTACTCCTTACTCATTGCCATTTATTCTGCAGCCCTAGTTATAAAGGGTGCAAATTACAAGTGCACTGCACGAAACAAAGACTGGATGGAAATAGCGATTGGCAGGTCGGCACGATGCCCTGCTGGACCAACATTTATTTCGTTTTTTGTGATTTGCACACATCTGTAGGAAGCAATGGCATGTTTTCTAAATGGGAGAAAATTAAATTGCAATTACATTGATTTTAATTCTTCATACCATAAGCATCCAGATCGTAAGCACTGTACTAAAATGTGTTTTACCAAATGTAGTTCCCCATAATACTGGGCTTCACAAATGGTCAGCAGCACACATGAAAGCAACCATTAGAGAATAAAATGCTGAAACTGTGCAGTACGGCAATGCCCATGTTAAAATGATTTCAGAGCCACGTGTGAATTGCCCCGAGTCAAATGCGCAGGCGCGCACAAGCAGAACTTGCATGTAGATGGTAACGGATCCAGCCAGGATATATGCAGCACAGCTCTCATACACATCTCTGATCAGTGAGAGCCAAGGATGTTTCTCGTCTCTGTAACATTTAAAGTAGCAATGTAATTCTTCACAAAGTGAAGGCATCATGCTGACACAGAGAAATTCTCTAAAAGCAAGTGAATTGTGGGGGGGTAAATGGCATTATATCCCCCACTCAAAATTGTGGGGGGGATTTGTCCCCACTGTCACCCCGATGTCCTACGCCCATGCACGTCAGAGCTCCAGAAGGGAATAACATCCTCTCCCAACCAGAGACAGCACGACCCAGAGCCCAAGCACAAAGGTTCCACTAAAAAAAGAAACTAACAAAACAGATTCCCACAGAAAACCCACACCACCCATACATCCTAACCACACACTGCTGCAACCTTCCCTGCCCGTTACACAAAAGCTGCTGGATAATCAGCCAACAGAAAAAAACAAATAAAAATAAAAAGATAAACCTTACAAACCTGTGCCCTCCTGACATCTACAACATACTCATGCCACCTCGATCACTCCCCCTTTAACCACAGACCGTACACAAAATCAAACACAAACCGACACCCCAAACAAAATTACTAATTAAACAAGCACTTGAACCACATGCACCCTGGCATCCTCACCACCACCTAGAAAACCAATTGCCTGCCCCCATTAACCTCCAGTCCCCCCCTAGCCTGCTACTGCCCACTTCAGCTCCCGGTGACTGTTCTTTCCCTCTTTACCCCGTTGACTGCATCAGAACCCATCAATGTTTCTTTGTCTCTAGACCTCCTTGACCGTGATCGCCTCCCACTGACTGTTCCTACCCACAATTACCACCACAAGGATTGTGTTTGTGCCCTGTGACATTTCCTGCTCCTTTTGCCCCCCCCCTCTTGACTGAATTTGGGTCCCTGTGACCCCATCACTGTTCCATTCCCCTAAGGGTCCTGTAGTCTACCTCTAGCTATTGTGTACTTTTATGAATCTCTAGATAGCATCTATTTTCCTCAAGGGAGAGCCCTTTCCCATGAGGCTAGAGAGGTATGGGCTCAACCCAATAGTTCCGGTAGGGGTGGTCTAAGGCAGGAGAACCTCATGAGGAGACACTCCCCCTCTGGTAATATGGATGATCACCTAGGGTAAGACCCATTGGCCAATGTCACACCCCAACCTTCCCAAACCCCCACGGCCATTCCAAACCCCTTCCTTGAATGTAGACCCATGTATTTCTGTTGTGTAGGAGAAACAGCCAAAACAGAAATTACCAGGATGAAGAAGAGCACAGAAGACATGAAGATTACTGACTGTGCGAGTACTGGTAGGAGGTAGCTCGGAGGATGCAAAAGCTCAACCCATTAAGATCAGCAAAGTAAATTGACAATCCGCCAGGGTGGGACTGGCAATAATGTATAAGAAGAAAAGAAGGACTGAAGATTTTGTCAATCACGCCCGGGAGAGCAAGAGGTGTGGAAACCATCCAGAGTGGAGTTTAGAATCCTGTAGGCTGGCCTGGAATGCCAAATAGCGGGGGAAGCTGGCAAATCACTGACAGAGTTTAACGTGACTCCAGCTGGAACAGGCCTGACCACGAAGCAGGAAGGGAAAGCTGAGCAGGTTAGTTGAGTGGTGGGCCGCTGTGGTGCTGCAGAAGAAAAGAAGAGAAGCCTGAAGAGCCAAAGAAATGCTCCCCAGGCTCAGGAATCGCCAGTGGTATACCGAAATCCCAACAAAGGTAACAGGAGGTATGGGAGACCCGGCGGGGACACTGCGGGGGGAGAGATGCAGGCTTGAGTGGCTTTCCGCTGACCCAGTAGTAACAATCAAACTATTGGAAAGGGTGGACAGAGCATCCGAGGAGAACTTCCTCATCACAGTTGCAGCAATAAGCCCACTGAGTCATTCTCCTGGTTCTGAATGTTGACTGGTTCAAAGGTTTGTTAGAACCACAAGCCTCTGGAAGGGAGTAATTCCCCCTTGTTAAACGGGAAATCATATTGTACCTCATTCTGATGTATAGTGGCCTAAGCCCAGTCGCTCTGCAAAGAAAACCGCATTGCAAAGTTCCGATTTTAGATCGACTTCGCCAACATTTTCGGATCATCCGCCATTTTGATTTCTGTTCGTATGTGATTCTCAGTTCTAAAATGGTGGACTGTGTTTCTAACTTGTAACCAAGCCTTCCCGACCTTTGAATCTTGTTAATGGTTAGACTCTCCGAGGGCCGAATGTTTAGACTAGGTAATGAGACGTTGTCCCAAGCATGACTTGTGGTCTAAGGATTGCCTGCACTAACAAGCCTCATCCACGAATACACATCGAGGACAATAATGTGCAAATGTCGAGCATGGACACTGGCAGAACTACATTGTGAAGGTATATGTGCTAAGGCTCACTGCTAAATCCAGGAATACACTTTGCCATTGTAACTTGTTGGAAACGCAAACCTATGTAATCCATGTGCATATTATTGTATGAGCTATATGTGAACTCGGCACAAACTCTAGACCTCAGATTATTAACGTGTGGAGGGACTGGACAATATTGGAGGATATGTATAAATAATGCAAATGTTTAGATGTCCAGTACCTCTCCCTCCTCACTCTAATGGGCTGGTACTCATTGCGGGGTGTTGAGAGCCTGATAGCTATCTGTATCAGATCTGTGTTTCTTTGTAACTGCGCAGTATTAAAGATCTGTGAATCTTTATAGCCCGTGTTTGGTGTATTTCCTTTTGTGTACTCAGCCTCGATATTTCCTTGTTTTTACAGATGGCGCCCAAATTGGGACCCTCAAGATTGATGCCATCTCGTTGAAGTGTTGACGCGGCTATCGGACCGGGATTGGACGGTGAGAAAGGAGGCCCCTTCTTGGATGAGACGTGATACCTCAACAGTACTGCACAGCCCGATTCCTGGACGGTGAGCCCACGGTCCGAGACAACATCTTGATGAGGGTCCATATATCGAGGCGGGCAGTTTTGCCAAAATCACCAACCACGAGGGTCCTTTGTTGTCCTTTAGTTCTTTGATCGGGTGAGTCTTGACCCAATTCTTAAGTATCCTGATAATTTGATTTTGGCGAATTGTACTCGTGAGCACATTTATTGACCAGGAAACAGCAGGAATCTGATATGCCCGAGAAATTGTCTGCCTGCTTTAGGGCATTATTCTGCAGAGACAGACAATCTTTGGAATTTAGCCGTCCGGCGCCACAGGAGGGGTCGCCAGCTTGTACTATGTACTGTAAGCATGGCATTGGTAGTGTAGTGTTTAATGATATTTGGCACATACAAACTAGACATGCTTCCGAACTACAGTGGCCAACCAATGGTAGCTTTGACTTTCCTCGTATAGAATATTTAGAGTCTATATTATTAAAGAAAAAAGCTAGACCTGCAGCATTTGATGTATTACAAAATTGGAAGAAAGAAGCTATGTAGCAACTTAAAAGTAGGGAGAAACATGCACGCCGACATATGTCGAACGCTGAGAAAGTGTTGTTGTTCGATAAAAATAAACAGTCAGAGTCAGTCAGAAATATGGATAGGGTTTTTCAACTTGGTATTCAGAAAATATATCCGTCTAAAGATGTTCATGTGTCTGATGAATTAATTGACAAGCTTTTAAATTTACGAAGGCCTGGTGCCACTGCACCAGCTCCGTATGTTCCTATTCCTGCTGCTTTACCTCTTCCTGCTGTCGTTCCACCTCCCGTAGTGATTCCTGCCCCTCCTATCATTCCTCCTATTGCTCCTCTTCTTCCAGTTATTGTTCCTCCTCCTACCGTTACTCCTCCACCTCCACCTCCGCCTTTACCTACTGTTACGGGTCTGGTAGATTTGCCTTATGTACCAGTGGTAGCACCCTTTTTACCGATTGTACAAGATTTGTCTACTCTTCCTCTTCCGAGTGGTTCTGTTCCGCTTGTAGTTGATAAGGGAGCCGAATCAAAGATTGTAACTCGCAATACTGTGTCTAAAGAGAGAAAGCACGATTTGACTGCATGGGCTAGACAGTACATGGAGAAGGGTGAACAATCTGATGTTTTTGCCACACTCTCTAATCTAGAAAGTTTTCCTGAGAAAAATGTTTTTATTGAAGAACTGGAAATTCATTTATCCGTAATGTGGAACAGCCTGAATGATGTAGATCTCCCACAGTGGTTGAGGGATCTGACTGTTTTAGCATATGCAAGAGATACTGCGGAGAAAGTATATAAGCACGTCAAGAGGGCTTTTGAGTATAGAAGGGAGTTGGAAAAGTTATGGAATGAAGAAATTGATGGTGATAGTTTGAGCGCTATTTTTGTACAGAAACGGTTCCTTCCTCTTTGTAAGTCGATGAGTGAGGAAACACGAATTTGCACAAAAGATGTGATTAGATGGATTTCAGACATGTCGATATCTCCCATAGAAGTATATGACACGTATAGTCAGTATACGCTAAAAATGTAGAGGAAAGTGATACAGGTTATGGTAGAATACCTGCAGGATGAATGTTTAAAATGATGTGTTGTCCCGCAGAATTATTGAATATCTGTAAGAGAGCTTTTTCATCTGACACACCTTCAGCTGCTTTAGCGCTCGATTTAGCTCTGTTGCTCAGTAAGCGTTTGGAGTTTCCTATATCTCAGTTGCCTAGGAGAGAGGTTCCTCCGACATTTGTCTCAAAAGTTGAGATTCCAGCTAATGTTGCAGCAGGAACTGCTGCTTATGACATTCCTGCTCATTATGTATCACAGTTTGTTCACGTCCCGTTCTCAAGACAGAAAGTGAACACCATTAGACAATCCATCCTGGATATTAGAAAGAATCCGACAGGGTTCTATAAAGAGATAGAATCTGTCTTGCAGTTTTCAGTATTTACTCTGAGTGATATAGATTTGTTATTTCCTGTGCTCCTACCCATTGATTTGTGGAAACAAATTAGGACTGTAGACGATGCAGCAGGGTTAGGGGACACATTGGATAATATGGTTAGACAAGATAGAGATAGACCAGCTGGTGAGAGACCGCCACAGGTAATACTGACTTTGCCTGATAAAATAGTGACAAACTAAAAGCCATAATTCCTGAGAGAAGGATAGTTTGGAAAAAAACGTACTGCTTGTGTCCAAGGAAAGTCTGAGGGTGCTACCGAATTCTTTAATCTGTTTTAACAAGTGTTTTCACATTTCAGTGGAAAAGATTTGAGCACAGAGTCTGGAAAACGACTATTTGTAGACACATTTGTGCATGGATTGTTGCCTGCCATCCAGTCGCAAACTATGACTTCTGAGAGCACTTGGCAAACTAAGTCTCAGTCTGAAGTATTGCATATGGCTCAGTACTATGAAACCGGGTCAATAATGAAAAAGAGAGGATCAAAAAGAGAAAGGGAGACCTGAAAACTAAAGTTCTATTGCAACAGGTTGTTGGAGGCCCTAGAGGGGGTAATACACAGATTAGGGGACAGTATGCTCCACAGGGTAATGCGCCGTTGGGTCCTGTATACGCCAACCAATGTGCTTATTGCAGACAAGAGGGTCATTGGCAAGCACAATGCCCGATCCTCCAGCAGTGGTCGAATAACACATTTGGTATCATGGTTAGATGATCCAGAGGCCGCCTTGGGACTGGGGGTCCTGGTAGAAGCCAGTTTTCTCAGAATTCACAGCCTTTTTCACAAGACAATCAGTCACTGAGTGTGGATAATAGAAACATTTTTGATCATCCTTCTACTGCATATCTCTCTGAAAACCTTCCGTTTGATGATATACAGTTTCGCTAGGATTTCCCGATGCAGGGTTTGGAACCAATGCCTATTCCCGTTAATCAGAAAGGTTCCGACGTTGAAATGATAGTGGGAAATAGGAAACATCTATTCTTGATAGTTACAGGAGCAACGAAGTGTTCCATTGACCATTCACGGGTTCCAAACATTCCACTTGCAGGGCAAATCAATGTTTCTGTAGGGTTTTCTGGTACACCAGTAGTTTGTCCAGTTTCTTCGCCGGTACCAATTACACTGGGTCCATTCACGGATCACTGTCCGTTTCTTTTGACAACGAACTGTGGAGAGAATTTGTTGGGGTTCAATCTGTTGAAAGAATTAAATGCGGTAATTCTTTGTTCTTCGGATGGAGTGCGTTTGACGATTTCACCACAGCAACTTTCTGTCTCTCAGTTCTTGACTGCCAGAATTTAGTGATGTTCCAGAGTGTTTATGGGCAATTGATGACAATGATGTCGGTGTTCTACAAATTGAGCCTGTTAAAATCATTTTGAAACACGGAGTAAAATTGCCACGTATTCCTCAGTATAAGATTTCGGTTGATGGTGAGCAAGCTTTGAAGTGTATAGTTTCTGATTTTGTACCCTGTGGGGAAATTGAGGAAATTGCAGGTAGTTAGTGCAATAGTCCGATTTTGCCTGTGTATAAGAAAGGCAATAATGCAATTCCTTTTCGTTTTATCATTGACTTACGCGCTATCAATAAGATTGTTGCTCCACAATTTCCTTTAGTGCCTGATGTAACGATGATACTAACTATGATCCCAGCTTCTTCTACTCATTTTTAGTGTTGTAGACCTTAAGAATGCTTTCTTCAGCATTCCTATACACAAGGATAGCAGATACCTTTTTGCGTTCACATTAGGGGGACGCTTGTTTACATTCACCCGTGCGCCAGAAGGTTACACAGAAAGTCCGAGCATTTATAGCAGGGCTTTGAAAGAGCAGCTTGATACACTCGAGTTGCCTACAACTTGTACATTGCTTCAATATGTAGATGATCTCCTTTTAGCTGCTGATTCAGAAAGTGCCTGTAAGGAGGGCACCGTGTTGTTGCTTATTCACCTAGCAAAACATGGCCATAAAGCTTCACTCAAAAAGTTTCAATATTGTCGACAGGAGGTCGCCTATTTAGGCTATCTCCTGTCAAAGGAGGGAAGAAGGTTGATGCCTGAATGGATAAAAATAATTTCTATCATTTCTGTATTAAATACATTGAAGGAAGTCAGAGCCTTGATAGAAATGGCTTCTTGCTGTAGACAGTGGATCACCAACTTCTCACTAGTGATTAAACCAATGTTGGCTTTGACAAAGAAGGGCATTTCTTTGCCTTTGCCATGGAACTTGAAGCACCAGAAAGTGTTTGATCTGCTCAAGACAGCACTGTGTTCAGCACCGCTTTTGGGCACACCAAATTATGAAAAGGCCTTCGAGTTGTATGTGCATGAACGTGATGGATGTGCTTTGCCTGTATTAACCGAGGAACACGTAGGGAAGAATAGGCTGTGTGGTTACTTTTCTTCCACCTTTGATCCTGTTGCATGCGCTTTGCCAAGATGTTCGAGAGCTGTCGCTGCTGCTGCTGCGTCTGTAAAAAAGAGCAAGGGTATCGTCCTAGGCCATGATTTAACCTTGTTGGTACCTCACTCTGTAGATGTTCTGTTAAACATAATACAAACACAACACCTCACCTCCGCACAATTAAAGAGATACAAATTGATCTTGTTCGCACCGCACATTCAAATTCAGAGGTGTTGTGTATTGAATCCGGCTGAACTATTAACATTCCCGCAAGATACTGCTTGCAGTGACGAAGTGTCACATGACTGCCTTTACACCACAGAGCAAGAGACTAAAGGCAGGATCGAATTGAAAGATACTCCTTTGAACGACCCACAAGGGGAGCTGTTTGCGATGGCTCCTGTTTCAAACTTCCGGATGGTACATCCACGGCTGCTTATGCCATCACCACACTAAGCACGATTGTGGAAACTAAGAGAATTTCGCATAACTTCATGCAGGCCGCAGAGATTATTGCATTGACTCGAGCTTGTGACCTTTCCGAAGGGCTTAGGGTAAACATATATATTGATAGTCAGTATGCTTTTGGGGAAGTTCACAACTTTGGTAGACTTTGGGCAGAACGAGGTTTCTTGACCACACATGGAACAAAGTTTCAGTATGGCTCCTTGATAGTTCGGTTACTTTCAGCGCTTGCACTCCCCACTCAGTTAGCCATCATGAAATGCTTAGCACATCAGAAAATCATAAATGATATAGGAAAAGGGAATACTTTCGCTGACCAGATAACCAAACAAACTGCCACCCATCTCTATTCAGAAATGTACACTGCAAGGGAAGCCACAAATGTTTGTACCATAGATGAGGGTATTGAATCTGTAAAGAATATCCAAGCCGATGCCACGTTATAAGAAACTAAGCAATCGGTTGAGGGTTTTGCAAGGTTGGATGATGATGGGTGTTGGGTGGATAAGTTAGGTGGAAAATGATATGATATGATATGATATGGTATTTGTAACGCGCCTATACACAAGTGTTTCAAGGCGCGACGAGGCAGGGAGGGAGGGAAACAAGGGGAAAACAGACAAACGATCCTACTAGGCCAGGTGTCATTCAGATCGCGCAAGTGCAGAGGTAAGGGGAAAAGGAGGAAGTGCAGGGGGGAGGAGGTGGGGGGGAAGTGCAGTACAAGGTAAGTAGCGTAAAAAAAAAAAATAAAAAAAAAAAAAATAAAAAAAAATAATAATAAATAATAAATAGAAAGGGCCAGCTGGTGGCAAGTGCGAGGTAAGTGCAGAGCAAGTGCTGGGAAAGGGGCTGTAGGGATACAGTGACAGTCCCACAGTGCAGGGGGAGCCGGGGAGGCAGTGCAGGTGGAGAGTGGCTGGGCCCTGGACCGAGGTTGCTGAGAGTGGCCCAGATGCAGGTTTGAGCTGAGTTCAGTGGGGAGTTAAGCAGGATTAGCAGGGGAGAGGGAGAGAGAAGGCAGAAGCGAAGAGGAAGGTTTTGAGGTGCTTCCGGAACCGGAGATGGTTCTCCTCAAGTTTCAGGGAGGCAGGAAGGCTGTTCCAGAGGGAGGCCCCTGCTGCGGAGAGAGATCTACCCCCAGCTCGTTGCTTCGAGAAACGGCTGACCATGAGGGAGTTGGAGACGGATGAGCGAAGGGCTCGTGAAGGAAGATATTTAGGAAGAGAGAGTTGGAGGTATTTTGGTCCCAGGCCCCAGAAGTCCTTGTGGACAATGCAGAGGGTTTTGAACTTGATCCTCGCGGCCACTGGGAGCCAGTGAAGAGATTTCAGTCCTGGAGAGATACGGTCCCTGGGCTTGAGGCCAAGGACAAGTCTCGCAGTTCTGTTCTGGATAAGTTGCAGAGGGCGGAGAGTGGAGGCAGGCAGATTAAGATAGAGGCTGTTACAGTAGTCCAGCCTTGAGAGAACCAGGGCTCGAGAGACAGTGAGCTTCTGGGGGAAGGAGAGGAAGGGAAGAATACCTCTGAGGAGGTGCAGCTGGTAGTGTGACTTCTTAGAGACGTCAGATATATGAGGAGAGAAGGAGAGTGTGGAGTCGAAGATGACCCCGAGGCTTTTAGCCTTGCAGGTAGGGGCAGGAAGGGGGCCAAGGGAGGCCGGCCAGAGAGCTGCAGGGAAGGAGGGAGTGGGTGTGCCGATGAGTAGAATCTCAGTCTTACTGGCGTTGAGGCAGAGGTCATTGGCGGCGCACCATTCATGGATAGCAGACAGACAGTCGGAGATGAGGGAAGGAGAGGAGGAGGCTGAGGGTAGCCTGAAGATGAGCTGGGTATCGTCTGCATAGCACTGGAAGTAGGGGCAGAGAGCGGCGATGCGGTGGGCAAGGAGTGCCAGATACTGGTTGAAAAGCCAGGGAGAGAGGTTGGATCCCTGGGGGACACCACAGGTGGAGAAAAAGATGTCAGAGAGGAAGGAGCCCATTTGGACCTGGGAGGGTCGATCGGAGAGGAAAGAAGTCAGCCAGGCCAGAGCCTGACCAGTGATACCCAGGTTATCACGGAGACAGTTGAGCAGGATGGCATGGTTGACAGTGTCAAAGGCAGAGGAGAGATCGAGCAGAATGAGAACACAGGGAGTGTTGGTATCGAGGTTCAGGAGCAGGTCCTCACGGATGTTCAGGAGAGCAGTTTCCGTGCTTCTGGCAGCTCTGAAGCCAGATTGATGGTCATGCAGATTACCAACAGAGTCAGCATGGAGGTTAAGCTGGGAGATGGCCAGTTTCTCCAGGAGCTTACCCAGGAAGGGAGTAATGGAGATTGGGCGATAATTGGCCGGGCAGGAGGGGTCGGCAGAGGGTTTCTTGAGGAGGGGGTGCACAAGGGAGTGCTTGAGGGGGGATGGGAAGACTCCAGAGGCGAATGAGTGGTTGCAGAAGTCAGCCAGGACAGGAGCCAGGGAGTCGATGTGGTCCTTGATGGTTTTGGAGGAACAGGGGTGAACCTGTTTAGACGAGGCTTTCATAGATCGGACTTGTCTGGAGACCTCATCAGCAGAAAAAGGTGGAAAAGCAGAGAAGGAGGGTGGAGGGGTGGCTGCAAGAGAGCAAGAGGGAGAGCTGGGAAGAGAGGGAGGGAGGAGAGAGGAGGAGAGCGAGGACAGGATGTCCTGGGTTTTTGAGATGAAGTGCGAGGCCAGTGCAGTGCAGAGGGCCTGGGAGGGGACAGGAGAGGTAGAGACTGCAGCAGGGTTGGCCAGCTCCTTGCAGATTTTAAAGAGTTCGGCCGAGTTGTTTGATGCCTCAGAGATGCGGGCTTGGATAAGGGCTCTCTTCTTGGTGAGAACGGAGAGCCGGTATTGCCTTTGGAGCAGGCGGCAGGCCAGTTTGTCAGAGGATGAACATGAAGCACGCCATTTCCTCTCTGCCACCCTACACTTGCGTTTTAGGGTGACGAGATCCGAGTCATACCAGGAGTTACATTTGGCTTTGGGCTTCAGGCGGATTCTCATGACAGGGGCAAGGATATCGAGAGTATCAGATATAGAGGAATAGAGCATGGAGAGGGCTGTGTCAGGGTGGGAGTCATGGATGTTGCCAGATGCGTACATTACCATGATGGTCGCAATGGCTCACGGGCCCACCCACATCTGTGCAAGGAAGGTTTGCAAAATGTTAGAAAAGGTCTAGGTGAACGATAAAATCTCGAAAACAGCTGAGTGTTTTGTCCAAAGTTGCATGATCTGTCTACAGCATAATATGAGAAAGAGCACATCAACACCAAGGGGTAGTTTTGTCCACCTTCTGTCCCCTTTGACGTTATCCACTTTGATTTCATTGAAATGGAGTGCTGTAACAATTTTAAGTTCGTATTGGTTTTTATTTGCGCGTTTAGTAAATGGGTTGAAGCCTTTCCTGTGAAAGACGCTACAGCAATGACAACGGCGAAAACCATGCTTAACAAATATTTTCCTAGGTTTGGCTTGCCAAGGGTCATCTGGTCGGACAATGGTCCACATTTTATCGCTGCTGTAATTCTCAGCACCACTAAATGCTTGGTTTCTCCCATAGGGGACCACATGGACACTCCTGAGAAGGGACATGGTGATGATAACGGTGGACACATGAGGTCGACAATAGAGCCGAATCTGTACTTGACTGAACACTATAAAGCTCCACAAGACACTCTTCCTCCATCTGCCAGCCACATTCAGCACTAGTGCATCATAAGCAAGATACAGCAGCTGGAGAGTCACAGTGACTGGCACAACTACCTGAGTAAAAGACCAACAACTGTCAGTGTGACTTTGACTCAACAAGAGTTACAGCTGCTACAGGTTTCTGAGATCCCATGAAGCTACCTCACCCATGTACACTCCTCGCCACACCTCCTTGAGAGAGAGTGGGATCAGTCCCCAGCCAAGAACAGTAATTGACTGTTCCCCTGGATACTCCATTACCCATATCTCCAGTCAATGTGGCTGAAACATTCTTGGCTGAACTTGTTGAGAGATTGTCAGCTGTGGTGCCTGACCAGGCTAAGATTAAGGACAATGGGAGGGAGAAAACTAGTTGATACCCATTCCTCATTGGGGCCAAGTATAGCTGATGGGAATATCTTCTTTTAGAAGGTACTGCAAGGGTTGAAGGCAGCCAGAAATAATTTCAAGGAGGCATTGATAGGGGAGGTGGGATCAGATGGACAAGTGTTCATCTAAGATGCCTGTCTGACCCTGGAGTAGGCTGCTGCTAATGTAGATGCAGTTGCAGATGTATCTGACGCAACCCATACTTTGGCCATGACGTTGTGTGACTGGCCCAGGCAAAGGCTGCTGCTGATTCATTTCAGTTATATCTAAATCTACAGCAGCCTGTGTGCAATTTTGTGAAGTTGCACAACTGTCCCTGGAGGAGGCTTTCCTGACTCCACCCTTAAGCGCAATGCTCTGTAGCAAATAACTCAGAGCCATGATGATGCAGAACTTCTCCAGATGGTAGATGAAAGCACTACCTGTCCTGCGGAGGCACCAGACGCAGTTAGCCAGAACCCCAATATATGTAAATGTAAATATCTTCAGGGTAGAGTGAAAAAGTGAAGAGTGTAACCAGGTGAAATCAATGTTACTCGTCAATGCAATGTTCCACTTTGTTATCATCATGCATTCCATGTGCAGTTTAGGCGTGTAACAGGTACTAAATTGAAGCTTTTTCCATTTGAATCCATATAGTTCAGGCTTTCAAGAACTGCTCAGGCAAGCACAAACAAAGTTACTTCCAAGACATTTTTTTCTGCTGGGGCTGATCTTGTCGCTTAATTGTTTACTATCAATCTCACATCCCTCAGTACTCCCTCCCATATCTCCTAAAACTCTCACATTCAGACTGCTGGATACAAAATGTAGTTCTTAAGGCTACTCCCTCATTCCTGATCAGTTGATTTCTGACAAGAGACCTCTGATGGAAATGTCCATCTCAGTGGTTTATTTACCCCTTCTCAACCCTGTCACCGTGTACATACAATCAGGCACATGTTCACACGCCTTGCTCTCTTAATGAAGTTGTATTTGGGTAAAAAGGGGGATATACAATCACCACTCAGTCCAGTTGTGTTTGTGGCACTTGGCTTTGAAGTTTCAGCCACACATAGACTCCTGCCCATCACTTTCCACAGTTCAAATTTGTTTTCATCAGAGTGAATTACTTTGTGGTAATTCACTTTGACAAAATAACTTTGCATTGTATTTCTACATTTTTCTTTTTTTTAATGGGGGTTTCCCAATACTCCCACTTTCACCCCCCACCCCGGCCCCACACCATTCCCACTGTCCCAATACCACTTACCTCTCAATACATAAATATATGTTTACTTCCCATAAAGTCAAGTATCACGTAAGTCACTTCAATAAAAACACGCTCTACACATCCGACTGATCTTTTGTCATATAGGTTCTCTTATCTCCTTCATGAATGATGTTGTCCTCATCCCTTAGTCACAATCTTCACATGGCATTGTCAGGCTCATAGATGTGTCAGGCCACTGGCAATACATCGGTGGGCATTACCCAAACACTGTGCCATTATTTTTATTTCATACATGTGTTGTTGGAGCCACAGGCATTCCCATTATTCTGATAGGGACATGTGTGTCCAGTATGCACAGTGTAGTGAGGTTGGCTCACACATATTGTATCGGTTTGATGGCATGCATTGTGTGTGGGGGGTGTTCATGTACTTACCCAGCAGCCATTCCAAGCATTGCAGTAATGTATCCATGATTTGTGAAAGGTTGCTCTATGCGAGGATCATGGAGTCATGGTGTAGTCAGGGAAGGCTGGCACAAACATGAACAACGAGCAAATCAACATCTTGCCCTGGATGGTAAAAGGGCCACATCTGTGCATTCTACATTGGGGACGCCTGCTATGGGATAAAAAGGGGCCTTTCCTTTGTGTAGTTTAGGGCATCTGCATTAGTGGGGCAAGAAAATGTGGTGGTGCAGCCGTTTCTTTATAACATTGAAAGCATGTGAGAAGATCCTGGGAAAGTATGGCTGTGTTTCACAATGTGGAAGGAAGAAAAAATGGGCGGAACCCTCTTTTTTTTGGGGGCCTGACTGTAGAGGGTTGAGAGGTACAGAGATAAAGGGGAGGAGAGTCAACGGCTACCCAGGCCAAAGGCGTGACAGGGGGTCACAATACTCCTTGCATGAGAGCTAGGAGACTACTAGCTCGAAAAAGAGATCACCGTAAGGTACAAAAAACAGGAAGGTTTATTTTAACAAGAAGACATATTTACAGAATTCTTTATGTGCCGTGGCACATAATATATGCATACTGAAGTACATTTATAGTCTGCATATCGGTGGGTTAGTAATAAATAGTGACAAACTATTCCATGTATTGTTTACATTCACAATACATTAACATTGTTGACACATTAATTGGTGTTTCTAGTTCGGTAGGTTGATGGCAAAAGGCACTGGCTGGATGAAATGGAGCAGCGCTGCAAAGTTGTACCAAACTGTCTTCAGGACATAAAGTCGTGGTCGGACTTGGTTCAGTAAGATGGGCGTCATCCTATAGTTTAAGAATGGAGAACGCATTTAGATACGGTGATGCAAGAATTTCCAGATAATGAAAGTAGAGCTGCAAGGAGTCGACCTACCATGTGCAAGTAAGTTTACGCCATGGCGGTGGTCTTGTTTTCCCAGCTGTTGATTATTACGGTTGGGAGGGCTCTACACTGACTCTTTCGCACCAGAGAAACCTAGATTTGCGTTCAAACGCAGCCGTAACCTAAAAGATCGCCTTGTACACACGTACATGGAAGTAGATGTCTCGAGCAGCACACAAGCCATACTATGGAACCTGCCACCAGTAAAAGCCCATTTCAAGTGTGGTAATTGCTCCGTCTGCACACTGACAACAAACCTCAAGACAATCGATTTGAAAGGAAACCTGTGGACCCTAAATTCCTTCACCAATTGCAAAACCAAATGGTCTGTTTACATCATCAAATGCCCTTGCGACCTCATTTATGTAGGTAAATCCAAGAGAGAAATCAGACAACGCATCTGTGAACATCGGTCATGTGTACGCAATCAAGTAGAAGACAAACCCCTAGTGGCACATTTCAAAGCCATGAAGCATACCCACAACGATATCTTCTGGACAATACTGCAAACAGTGGGCAACCTCTTCCGTGGTGGCAATAGAGACCTTGCCCTTCGCAAACTTGAGCAAAAATGGATTTACCACCTTGATTCTTTCAGACAAGGCCTGAACATTTCCATTGAATGGAACCTCTTCTTCAACAAATCGATCAGGGTTTCCCACATCAATGTGATAGGCTAAACCGAATGTAAAATGTTGTAATACTATTTTCCTACTATACCACACCACTAAGCACAATGGTCACCCATCCTCCAAGACCGGGCCACGCATGCATCAATGCATGCCAACATTATGTTCCTGAAGTTCCTTTTGTGTTTTTGTATTAATATTTTTCTTGTAAACCACAAAGTCTGCACCGATTGTTTCTAAAAATGCAATCGGTACTTTACACATGGACCATCTAACATTGCAACCGCACCAATCATGTGTATTGTTATATTGATGACTCTCTCTTACCCCGCGTGTGCATTTCATGCTCGGATGCTTTACAACAAAGACATTGCAGCCGCACCAATCATGTTTTTTCATTATATGATTATATTGATGACTCTCTCTTACCTCGCATGTACATTTCATGTTTTGGATGCTTTACAACAAAGACATCATGGGGTCTTTTTTGAAATACCAGAATTGTTTATCCTTGTTACTATGACTAACACGCATACAAAAAGGTCTCCAGATGAGATTATGCTTTTGTTAATTATTATGACAAAATACTAGCTCATGTTTGGTTCAAACAGTGTACAGCCCTGGCATTACGACCAGCTCACATACAAAATGTTTTATACATTATTATGCTTTTGTTTTCTACAACCAGTATTTATTGTGACAAAATACCAGTTCATGCACTATTGACGTTGGTTTGCCTGAAGACTGACGCCCCAGAGCTATGCATGCACACCAGCACTCAGACACTGCCCTTTTGCACATGCGCGATCGCGGCGCCCTGCCTTAGCCTCGTTCTGGTTAAATAACTGTCCTCCAGGGCACTCATGCGCACAACAGCCTGCAGTGACACAGCTCCTTCTCAGTTCGGCACAGGTAAGACTCAGTCCGCTCACTTTATTGATTTACTGCCGTTTTTATCAGCGCTAATTCATCACGCACCGGGCTCTCACACTCTTTGATCCCTGTTTGATGAAATCCACTCTAACACAATGTGCCCTCCTGAACTCCTGCACCAATCGCACAGTCACGGCTAAGTTTCTTGCATTTTGATGCTTTTCCATTTTTAACACTTTGTGACCCAGTCACGTCTCTTTGGCCGCTTTTGACTCATGTTAACTAACCCTCCTGCATCAATCGCATAGGCATGGTTATCTGCCATATTTATGCATTCAAAACTCACAAAGGTCATTCACTTTGATGGACCTTACTCGAAAACTAATCACCAACCCACGCACGACAAGAGCTTACCTGTACCTCAACCTTTTCTTGCACTAAGCGCTTCCCACCGCCATGTACCAAATTGTCATTTTTGACCCCTTTCCAATTAGATTCGGGCATCTGACTTCCGCAGACTTCCCACCCAGCCGTAATAATCAACAGCTGGGAAAACAAGACCACCGCCATGGCGTCAACTTACTTGCACATGGTAGGTCGACTCCTTGCAGCTCTACTTTCATTATCTGGCAATTCTTGCATCACTGTATCTAAATGCATTCTCCATTCTTAAACTATAGGACGACGCCGATCTTACTTAACCAAATCCGACCACGCCTTTATGTCCTGAAGACAGTTCGGTACAACTTTGCAGTGCTGCTCCATTTCATCCAGCCACTGCCCTTTGCCATCAACCTACCGAACCAGAAACACCAATTAATGTGTCGACAATGTTAATGTATTGTGAATGTGAACAATACATGGAATAGTTTGTAACTATTTATTACTAACCCACCGATATGCAGACTATAAATGTACTCAGTATGCATATATTATGTGCCACGGCACATAAAGAATTCTGTAAATATGTCTTCTTGTTAAAATAAACCTTCCTGTTTTTTGTACCTAACAGTGATCTCTTTTTCGAGCTAGTACTCTCCTAGCTCTCCAGCAAGGAGTATTGTTACCCCCCTGTCACGCCTTTGGCCTGGGTAGCCGTTGACTCTACTCCCCTTTATCTCTGTGTTTCACCATGTGCCAGGGCAATATGGTGTGGAATGGGCATATAGCACAGAAATTAATCACTGTCAGAACGTGGGAGGCACAGGTCAGTCTGACTGTCAATATGTATATAGTGCTCAATTTCTACCAGGAGGCTGTAGAGGGTGGGCATGTCCAGGAAGCAGGTGGTGAACACATGCGGATCTGTGAAGTCCTGGTGAGGCAGCCTTGGCCTGTACACCATAAGTGTGTAGGGCCTTTTTGGCTCTCCTGCTGGCCTGGCGGTGCTGGCATGGGAAGCAGGCGTATGAGCTGCATTACGGGGCAGCTCGGGCTTAGGCTGTTGGGCTGCCTGGCGAGCCTCAGATATCCAGCCTGATGAGCTGCATGAGGGTTTCTGGTGCCATGGCTGATGGGTTCCCAGATGAGGTGGATGGGTAGCAGGACGATGGACTGCCTGGAGAGTCTTTGGTGTGCAGGATTATGAGCTGCCTGAGGGTAACTGGGACAAAGTCTGGTGGGCTGCCTGTAGTGGGGTGATGGGTCACAGGCTGATGAGCATCCTGAAAGGGGCTGTGGCACAGGTTGATGAGCTGCTTGGGACAGGGATAGTGCACATTCTGATGTGCTGCCTGATGGGATGTGAGTGGGCTGATGAGCTGCATGATGGACACAAGTCGATGTGCCACTTGAGACATGCAGGGTCTCAGGTTGATAGGCCAATTAATGGGGGCCTGGCATCACATGCTGATGGTCTGGCCACGTGAGGGGGGGGTTGGGTGGAGTCTAGAAGGCTGGATACACACCTGGCGGGGGTCTGGGGCACAGGCTGCTGGGCCACTGGTATTATTGGTTCCATCCCATCTGTGACTATAACAAGGGTCTCTTTAACATGCTGAGGTGTACTGTTTTTTTTGCTGCCTTTAATGTGGTGCTCACACCCCTTAAACATAGTTTACGCCATGGTGGTAAAGGTACGACCCAGGCGGTAACTTACCGCCTGGGTCGTAATGAGGCCCCATGTGTTTACACCTCACTTTCAAAACATAAAGCGTACGCTTTCTCTCGCCATTATGGAGTATTGGCCATAGCATAAAAGCGAAGCCTAAATCATTTATGCCTTAATTCTGCACCTCACCTTTACACCTTTTGGGTTTACAACGCTAACCCCTCACAATGGATTTATGTTGAATTCACTTGCTTTTAGCAGGGGCTAATTGTAGTTAAGTTTCATAGAAATCCACTATGTTTACACCAGCATGAAAATCTCATACTGGCATGGAGTGGAGAGGTTTTGCAGTCAGAGGGGTAAATACAAAGCAGAAATGTGTCTCCTCTCTCGCATTCCGCCAAGTAAAAACTTTCCAAATTCTAACAGAGTGATATAGTAAGGCATAAAAACTGCTCCACGCCTTGATTTTACGCCTTGCTATGCCAGATAGAAAATGTTGCCCTTGTGTTGACCAAGTAGAATTGAACAATATCTATATATATAAAACACTTATGTATGTTTCCGTATTAAACAGATGCAATTTATCAGTGTTAGTTTGCCCTCTGCTGTCCAAACAGCAAAATGCACCCATTTCAACAACAGCTATCCTGTCAACAAACAGAATGAGCACAATTCTACGTGGTCACCGTCACCTTCCACTATCACAAAAATTCGGAATAATTTCAATTACTTCTTCCACCCCCACTTCTCTTCACACAGGGCATGGCAGTTCCTTGAACAGTTAATTACGGTTCATTGTTTCAGTCTCTAAAGAGCAAATCACTGTAGGACAAATGCCTCTTTACAAAGCCAAAACTAAAGGTAGGTGATGTAATTATGCAAATATGCAATCTTATGATATCACAGGGACTCTGCAACGGAATTAGGTTGAAAAAGAGGCCTGTGGAATTGATGTAACTTAGACACTGTTCTTATACTGTGCATACCTCTCCTTCCATCTGATATGTTTAGTCTTTTCATTGATCATTAATACGTCACAGGTACCTAGGCCCCCTTGCTGGAAGCGATCAGTGATCATTCTGATATTTATGAAGGGGGACGGAAGTTAACCTATGAGTTACCAACCCATATTGACCTTTAAAATATGCTAGAATGGCGGATGTCACGCAGGGAGCAACTGGTACCATATATAACTTAGAGTGGTGTTATTTGATCTAATAAGAGTGTGAACATGTGCTGCAGGCATCTAATACAATCCCGGTTTTCAGAATGTAGAGTGCAAAGTCCCCTGTTTGACAGCAGGAGCTCTCATGCACGGGGTCAGGATTGACTCTTGGTGCAAGGGTCCAAATATTTAAGTGCATTAGCCCACAGCTTGCAAACGTTCCATGCACTAAAGTATGTGTACAAGCAGTGCGCCTTCTAAGAATAAGCACAGTGCCAGGGTGTGCACTTAGCAAAGGCAAGTGAGAAAATGTGTTTGTGAGCTTATTGAGACGGACCTCATTTAAAAAAAAAAAAAAACATAGGTTTAATTGTATGGCGGGGTCCAGCTTGGTTTACACGTTCTTGAAATACTTTCCTCTGTGCAATTTTCATAATTTTCACTTTAAATAGCAACAACATTGTAAAAACAGGCAAATCGACTTTACAATTGTTTTTATTTTCTAGTGCAAGAAGCTTAAGGGACAGACGGACACGTTTAGTCTGTACCATGCATCCGATCGACCATCAAACGCCTTTAAAATCCCTCACTGCATAAAAAGGGTATTGCAGCATGCATAGCTTTGGGTCTTAAATGATCAACGTTAGACCCTGCATTACGGTTATCATTTATTCAAATACGGGATGTATTCAGCATGCTGGAAATCACATACATACACATCACATACATACGTTCACATCGATACAAGAATGCGGTTTGCAATGAAAGATATGCAGATTTTTTTTTATTTTTCTATGTTACGCGAGTGATATAGCAAATCACTCAGAAAATTATGCAAGCTCCGCACAAGGGAAATTTATAAAAGCCGTTTTAGTTGTTCTCTAAATGTCCTTGAGATATGAATATACATTAAACCTTGCACCATCCACATTAAAACAAAATGAACCCATCAAGATTAATGTTCTAGCAATGAATACCAGAAGGAAATAATCATGATGAATGATTGCCTCCTTTTGATCAATTGATGCTCAGTGTTTAATGTTATTTTTACTACCCCATCATAGTTGGAATGTGTTTTGAAAACTTGAGATTTAATTGCATACCAGACTTTGATAAGACGGTTCAGAGTCGGGGTTATTTTCATAAAATGTGTGTTGTAGCAAGGGAGCATGCAAAAAAAACCACCAACAAGAAAGCACATACGGTAGTAGAATCACACAACGATTTCTGCCAATGATCCATTGACTTAACCAAAGGCAGTAAGATTACGTCTTCTAGGATTGCAGCTGTTGCTTTAAATTTGCCAAATGTGGTTGGAAAGATATTGAAATGGGTAAATGACCAATTTCTTTACCTAATATATGTCCACGCTGTTTGACAGTGTGATGTGTATGCCAGGGATGTCTTTTCACCAAAATGCTAGGGGTAGAGGAAGTGACATCACATTACCCTTGACCTCTGATGACATCACCCCTTGACAAAACAGGAAGTGGCATCATAAAGCATTGTTCCTCAGTACACCAAGAGAAATATGGTTATGATATCACTGTAATATGATGTACATCTCATACACAAATGGATCACCATATGTAGCATTAATATCAGTGTGTATAGACCCATATTATCAAATTACTGTGAATTTAAGCAGATGTCCAACACAACAACCTGGACTATTGTACATCGCTCAGGCTAACCTGTAAACATTGATGCATAAAACACCTTGGGTGTTCTTACTGTTTAAATGTCTGAATGAACTGTTGTCTGTGGCCATGATTGTTGGTATGAAACTGTGTTTTTTTATCAGGTTTTATGATATTTAGATGATTTTTTTCTTATGTAACGAATTAATTGAATAAAAATTAGAATATGAAATAAAAGAGTGTCATCCCATTCTACTGATCCAACCTTGGATATCAATATATTACACCTGAAGGATCAGGGTTTCGAGTGCAGGACTACCCCTTTATTTTTTCTCTTAACCTGTAAACAGACAGGCAGAGCATCTTGAAGAAGCCCAAACCCCAAAACACAGATATCCAGTGCCCACCAAGTGTCTGGCGCCAGTCTGGAAAAGTAACTAACTAACTAACACAAGTGCGACTATCAGAGACTGTATCACTTCATGCTTTTACACTTGGACAATATGCGCAGGGACTTTCATGTCAATAATGCATGTTAAACTGTTATACAGCAATCCACTACTGCCAGTCACCCAGAGCCTGAATATCCCCCAGCCATTTTCACTACAGGCACCCAACCATCCACTGTGAGTCGCTCAGGGCCCTCCATCAACAGCTTTAAATGTCTGGGACCGACTCTTGCCCTCCAACACCTTACACCTCCAACACCTTCCTCCAACACGTTCATGTTTACACAGTGCCACCCACCAACAACTTTAGTCTCCGGCATTCTCCAACACCATTAACCACAAGCAATCTAGCAACTTATGTCTCGAGTACCCTCCTTCAACACCCCAGCAGTGTGTTTCAATTACCCCCCTCAAACATCAAATGTCTGCATTCAGTGCATTTCAACTCTCTTACAACACTTTACGTCTCAAACACTCTCTCCCAACATCTGTAAGTCACTATTACAACATCTTACATCTCCAGTAGCAGCCTCCATAATATTCAGGCTCAAGCACACACCTCAAACCCAGAGCAGTTCCAGTGGTTATGAATGATTTGAAACCTTCCTACCATCACCTTTCTGTTTTGCTTATTTAGTAAGTAACCCATAGTTTTGTTTGTTAGATGGGAGCTAGAGGGCATGGAGGTGTTGCAGGTCACAGTAATTTAGTTTTTGTTTTATTCTTTTGAAATGGAATCAGCAGCAGCAGATGCATGGCATCATCACTGGAAAATGCTCATTTGATGATGTTCTTTAGTCCATTAAATGTTGATTAATGCCAGCCTCCTCCAGCTCCTAAGTCCTGCAACAGGAACTGAACCCATGTTGCATTGCATCATCTTGTTCGTAAAGCAAGTGCGTTGTCCCTGAGCTATCCTTCCAATCATATATTTATGTTGCTTGAGGGAGCAATAGATGGTTTACTTAAAAGGAGGGGGGAACTTGAAGCACCTTAATTATTTCACCTTGCATCTATCTACAGTGTGCCTGTGATGCAGGTCTGGCATATCTGAGTCAAGTCACACTGTGCCCTGGAAGTAATGGTGGCAGAAGGAACTGGGGAACACCCCTCTCATCACCGGCCCAGTGGCTCACTGGATGTGCAAAGCCGACAACTAGAAATATTGATGAGATATGCGTTCATGTTGTGCTGTCACTGAGTAATCAGGGACATAATTTCACCAAAACGGTAGGTGTAGCGGAAGTGAAATCACACATCCCTTGACCTCCTATGGCATTACAGGACATGATGTCATGTGACCCCATGCCCAAGTGACATCACGGGAAGGGATGGCACACAACCTTCAGATGAGTCTAACACCTGTGTTTCCAGGCAGTCTCATTTCAGCCAGATATAAGAACCGAGGCACAGAGGGATGCGAGATTTGTCCACGATTACACATTTGGGGAATGTAATTTTCCAGATTCGATGTGGAGCCTATATGTAAAACATACATAATGCAGTACTAGGAACATGGTAGCTGAAATCTCTATCACAGGCAACAACTCGTGTATGAAAACTCTATAGATCATTGGACACAGAAGTACTAGTTATCTGTGGCATTGATGTGTTAAACAAGTCAAAAAAACACTGACCTGGGAAGCGTGCACTGTCCGTTTACTGAGGAGCAAAATGCTGCACAAGCAAGGCCTGAAAATTAAATCATTGACCATGATTTAGTAACAACAGAATTCCCTGGTTATAAATGTTTCTATGAGTCAGCTACCACTACGATAGAAGAAACCTATTATGCAGGTGTAAGCTGAAGCCATCTGTCTTTGTGTGCATTTATCTTTAGGTTATGTGACAAGAAACCACATGTTGTCTGTCCCCCACAAGCCAGAGCTGAACTTAACAACTTAATGTCCTAGGCTCTGATACATGACTCTCCTTCAACCTTTTTTTAACAGGGTGAGGTGACGGGAGGGTGGGCCGTACTTTGCTCAAGAGTGGGGCTCAATGCATCTACGATTTTCAGAGCTCTATAGGTGAGATGTGTTATTCAATACCCTGCCCCCCAGCACCAGCCTATGAATGACGCTTCTACAAAACCCTTTTCAAGAAAGAGTTTGAGTGGGGAGGGGTGGGTCACTTCATGGCTCTATCAATTCTGAGACTCTGTGTCCAACGCTTATTTTCTTAAACAGTGTTTCACTACAGCAGGGTCATGGTCGAGTCTGTGGCCCCTCTCAACCATTCACATCACGCTTGAATGCATTCTAAGTGAGCAGAGCCCAATCAGTGGTGTAGCACGAAATGTGCCCCCCCTTTGAATCATTATGAGCCCCCCTGCCGAGCTCCTTAACAAAAAAACTGGGCACCCCACACCCTAGGCTGGCCCGGACCACCACGTGTGCGCAATGTCCATGATGATTTTGCTGCTGCATTGGCATGCACTACTCTAAATGAAAGAAGTAAATATGTTTTTAATCAAAGCTTAAAAGTTTCACCTAGTGTAGAAAGAAGGGGGTGGTGCCTGTGGGGCGTGCCTGGTCTCAAAATATACCAGCCACCACTGGTGACTGCTGACTTGTTTTATTGGAGGGTGTAACTATTTACCACACATGTGCAATTGACACCGAGCATAGTGAGGGGGCCCGAATGAACAAAAACCGGTTTGAGGTTGTCAGGGGTTGTCAGGGAGATTCTTCCCCCTCCCATAAGAACATTTTTAAAATGGTACATTACACTTTCTGTGAAAATGTGGGTAGAAGGCCAGACAGTTTAAAATTGTGTAGGGCAACTCATGGAAAAAAATTACAATAGATGCAATAGATTGTCATGACATACCCTTCCTATATCTATGACAGTATAAAAAACATTTTCAAGCTGGCTGTGCCCATACATTCCCATGCTGGCTCCACCAGCATATGCTAGTATTCCTATATAAGAACACACTCATGTTCGATTGAGAAGTCTTTTATAGTATCATTACTGGCAGTAGGCACATAGTTGGCTCTGCCAATACATGTCAGTACTCCTATGTGAGAAAATACTCCTGTTGGTCTGACCATTAAAAGTGACATGTCACAATAACAGAATATGTCCAAACTGGTTCAAATGTAAGCCAGTCTAGACCTACAAGAACACTTATCATTCTGACTTCATCATAAATGCTCATTTAATGAAAAATTGTGCTAAAGTAATAAAATACAGGCCACTACACCAAAATGTCAGTCTAGCGAGATGATACTACTTATCATGCGATCTTTATCAAAGATGCCGAGTAATACATGTGTTTGTGCCCTCCCCGTCTTTCTCATGCAAAGGAACAAAACTGACACACCCCTGACGGGGAATGAGGCAAAGAGAGCAGGCTGCGAGAGTTCAATGCAAGGTTTATAAGTAAATTGGCTGCTTGGTTCTTGGGAGGGTGCATGTCAGGGATATGTGCTCCGAATGGGTAAAGGTCAGGTCACTGTGAAGCAGGGTGGTCACTATCTAAGCTACCATAATATATTCTCAAAATACATGCACTAAATAATAATCGTTCGGAATGTTTGAATAATTCATCATGTCCCTATAAAAGTCAGACATATATCTATACCATCAATTACATTGGATTATAGAGGCTTTAGGTTAAGGGTCTTGACCACCATAATAACACTGGTTGAAGTTAGGGTCTGCGTTCATAAGAATCTCTGCTATGTGACTTTGTTAGTGGTAGACAACGATATACTGCAGCAGGGGTTTAATGTTAGTTGGGGATCTGTTGGGTGGGCATCATGGCTTGGTCTGTAATCTGGCATATGAAAGGAATACCTTTCAGGGGCACAGGCTCACAATGGCAGTAAGATTCCACTGGCTAGGGTGCGGGGGCAAGGACACGTTTGTGGAGATGGCTGAGCTATGTGCTTAGCTCATGCTGGTTCACATGCACGACAGTGATCTCAGAGGAAGAGTGATGTGTTACATCTATTATTTGTTGCAAACACCTCCGCTTCAGCGTGAGAATGGAGCTGCAGAGTTTTCCAGTCAGAGTCGGAACAATGGTGGGGGCCATGTGCCCTGTGCGTCTAGCCGTTGCGAGAAAGTGAAGAGAAGCATTTTGTACTATCGCAGTGAGGCCTAGTCATCAAGATGGAGTCGAAAGGGGGTACAAAAATGGATGCCCTGTGTCCTGCACAGTGGTCCCATCTACGTGAATGTTAACCGAAGTTGACATCGCATAAGGGCGAGGAGCGTACCCATCACTGGAGGCACTTGGTCCGAGTTTTGTACTGAGAAGTAAAGGACGCGAGGGGCCTGATAGCCCCTCGCTCCCACACATTCCCCCCTTTATCACATCTAAAGTAACAAATGATGACACTTTATTTCTTTCATTCTCCCTTTGGTAGTACTCAGCTTCAGCAACTGCTTCTTCCCAGGCTGGGGTACCCTTTATTGGCATCCATGCTCTGCATACACTTCTCAAGCTATTCCCTCTTCTTGCACATTCATCTGGAGTGCATGCTAAGTATTGCCCACCATCCCCGTCCAGGTCTACACATACCTCATTATACCATTGCATTTCTGTTGGTTCCTTGATTGTGGTGTGGTATAAATTATCCAACCATGTCCCCATATTGCCTCTAGATGGCAGTCATCCTGTATTTTGGAGTGTTATGTTCCCCTGTTTGTATTTGTGCATCTATCATAGTTGCTACCGTTGTCGGTCAGCCCATTGTTACCATCATCATAGTTGAGGTAGGCATACTTTTTGCACAACACCGGAGTCCTAATTGGCACACGCAGAAGAATAGCAACACAAAGATGATGATAGGAATGAGTATTTTCATCATCACATTTACCCATGATGGTTTCCAGCTGAACAAGTTGTCAAACCATGTGCTTTCTTCTGCTCCACCCTCTGTTCTCATCCTCTCTCCTAAGTTGTGAACTGCTGTTATCACATGTGAGAGTGTCCCGTTATCTGCATCTTCAGGTGGCACGAATGTGCAACACGTCCCCTCGATTTTTCCGCAAACGCCACCGTCCATCGCCGTGAGGAGATCTAGAACATATCAGTTTTGCATTGTCATTAGGCACAAGGCACGGAGCTCTATTTTTATAACATTGAATCCTTCTTCAGTTTTTTTGGCCAGTTGGATTAGCTCCCAGCGCACTATTTGTAACCATTTGGCATTTGCTCGTGCTTGGAGCCCTGGTGCTATGAGCGATGCGAAAAATGTCTCTGCGGATGAGAAGAGCTTGTATTTATGTGGGATCTCAGCAAGGAGTTTTGATGATTCAGACGAAATATAGTTGGATGATCTTGTGCTTCGTGATAACTTTGTTTTCAACTCGTGTTCTGACAACAGTTCATAAGCTGGAAGCTCTCTGTTTACTTGTTGGGGCGCTGTCGATGGGTCAGCCGATTGCCCTGCTGCGATCTGCCAGCCGATTCTCCTGCTGCCGATCTGCCAGCCGATTCTCCAGCGGCTCCTTGGATATGGCTTCTTGGTATTATCATCAGGGCTGTATGGAGGGTGGCTAAGGCACAAGTACCCTTCCAGGCTACAGGTAGATGCAAGTAGGCTTGTTTGCCACAAATCCAGTACATGTCCATGAGGGCTGCGGTGCCTTTCTTCATATCAGGTATTATTACTGTCTTGTTGCATCTCCTTGCTTCTCCCGTGTTCACTTTTCCTTCCCCCTGGAAGCATAGTGCGTGTGGTATTTCTTTTTGTATTTTTATTGGCTTTTCCAGTGCAGTGATCCATGTTAGCTTAGTGATGTGCTGTGACCAGACCAGGGGCGCACACTTCTTTTATCCATTGGAACGTGTCCTCAGATAGTCCGCAGAGTGCTTCTGCTTTGCATTCGATAGTTTCATCGTGCCATTTGTTTTCTGCATACCTCGTCCCTTTTATGACAAGAAATGGTTCTCTGAGGCAGACTACTCCTTAACGCGGCTCGTGCATGTCCTCTCACGTTCCCGCCTTTCTAGGCTGACGGTGTGTGCCTGGAAGGTGCTTTTTATCCTACATAAAACTAATTGAATTAAACATTGAGCTTCCGATAAGGACACTTCCTGTGGTGCCAACATTTTGGGTGTCCCTGATGCATGTGGTATGAGTGAACAGATATAGCAGCTTTCATTTGTTGCTTGCTTTACCATAGCACTCATGTCCGAGTACCATTTGTTAGATTGATCAGGGTGGCGGGGGTCTTCTATTTCATCTAACCCCAGGTCATGATAAATGTATCTTCTCCTTCCCGCCCCCCCTTTTTTCTCTCCTTTTCCCTCCCTCCTTATAGCTTCTCACTTTTTGGTAATGTATTGGGAACATTACAGCCCAGGCAGTATCATTGCTGTTGAATATGGCATGTGTATACTCATTAGTAGCAGCAGCGTAATATGAGGTAGGTTCTAGGGTTGTCTGTGCATGCATACTTGTGTTGGCTAAGTTACTCGGGCAATAATAGTCGCCATCATATTCATTTAATTCATAATCATACTCATATTTATTCCAGGATGTAACAAGGAGACAATTGTTGGATTAGTAGGGGCATGCTCTGAAGGTTGTGTTACATTTGTATTGTTAATACTAATGATATATGTTTCTCCCCATATTGTCTTTACTCCAGTCCATATTAGGCTTGAACCTTCTCGTATCAGCTTAGCCCCGCTCCCCCCCTTGTGCATGTCATTAACCAGAGACAAGAGTGTAGTACCAGGCCATGAAGAACAACATCACAGAAAGCAAAACAGCAGCACATTTCAAAACACATTCAACATTGCTAAACGTATTAGCCCTAATGGCGTCCCTATTGCTATCTAGCATTAATGTGTTGTCTGCAAATGTATTTCGTTGGGCAATTTTGTCACCTGGAGGGACGATATAAATGTGTTAAGTCATCAGAATATGTACATTATTTATATATTTACACTTCATGTTTGCTCATTGCTTTTATTACCGTTACTGCACTTATTATTATTATGCATTTTTCTGTCATTCGCTTCATCCTCTCTTTTTTTTTGTAGCAAGAGAAAGATATAGTGATGAATAGGAGAGTGAAAAGGAAAAAATGATAGAGAGGTAGGGTGAGGCAAATTAGAGGACACATCATTTTCTTTGCTCCTTACAACTTTCTTTTTATTTGATCAGTTTGTCATTGCTGCTCAACCTCACTTGTAGTACCACTTGCACATTCCTGTTCGCTCTGAGGTAGTTTACTGTCGCATGCCTTCCTCACATCTGAGAGGTGCACCCAATATTTCAGTCCCTTTACTTTCACTGCAGTAGGCGTAGTATAAATCACTTCATAGGGGGCATGAAACCTTGGTGAATTCCATCTCCTGACAGAACCCCTCACGTATACCTGTGCCCCTGGTATCAGCGGCCCAGTTGGGCTATCTGTGGCTGGCGTGGTAGTGTCAGTTGCCACATTTTCAGTAAAAGACGGTGCTATTTGCTGCGCTATGCTGCGTACTGCGCGCGTCAACTGAGTCAAATATTCCTTGAATTCTTCCCCCAGACCTGTGGTAGCTCTGTGTGCATCTGATGCTCTCCTAATCGAGGAGAGTGGTGTGTGAATTTGCCTCCCAGTCACAATTTCATGGGGGCTCAAATGGTGGTCCTTGCATGGTTGCGTTCTGAGTTGGAACAGTGCTAGGGGTAAGCAATATACCCAGTTTTTCTTCAATGTATTGCACAATTTCGATAACTTACTCTTGAGCAGGCCGTTGATCTTTTCCACCACTCCATTAGCCATCGGATGATAAATGGAGCACAGTTTGTGTTTCACCCCCAAGAGTGATGTCACTTCCTTGAAGAGGTCATTCACAAAGTGTGTGCCATTGTCTGACAGTATCACATCACATATTCCCCACCGGGAAAACACTTCTTGTACTAGAAACTTCGCTGTGCACTTGGCATCTGGGTGGGGACATGGACCCGCCTAGAACCACCTTGAAAAAGGACATACTACTACAATTAGATACCTTGCCCCATTACATCTCTCTCCCATATCGGCATAGTCTATGTGGAGTTCCCTAAATGGCCCTGCTAGCCGTGGCAAAGTACCTCGTAATGTCTCAATGTCATCCCTGAATTGTATGTTTGACATATTGTACAATCTATGATAAATTTTGGCAAATGCTCCTGTAGGTTGGGGACAAACCAATGTTCCTGGATGTCTGTGGCAATGTGTTTTGCTACTTGGGCTGGAAAGTGCAACTGTTGGAATGCTAGCTCCAGTAATTCTACCGGCATCACTACCTTTCCCGTTGTCTCCTGTCTCCAAATGAGGTTTGTGGCTGATTGTTTGCACCCCCTCTTGCTCCACAATTCTTGCTCCTCCACTGGTGCTCTCCTCTGTAGCTCTATTAGCTGTGCTATGGGCGTGTTACTATAGGCTTCTTCGAGTGGCTCTGCGGTAGCTGCTTTTACAATGCATTTGGTTGCTGGTGTTATATTGAAATACGAGTTGGTATGGGCTTGGCATTTTACTGCCACTACCGATGGCTCTGCCAACGCCTCTATTAATTCTTTCAATAGTGTGGCGTGCTGTACTGGTGAGCCATCTGCTCGTCTGAACCCTCTTCTGCGCCAGCATGATAGTCCTGAATGGACAGTGGTAGTTGCATATGCTGAATCTGAGTACACAGTTACTGTGCATCCTTTGGCTGTACGTAATGCTTCAATGAATGTGGTTAGTTCAGCCGCTTGTGCAGAGTAATGGGACGGGAGATGTTTTTGGATGATTGTTTCATAGCTATCTTCCTCCATTCGTACTACTGCCATACCTACATGCTTTTCCCCTGTTTCTGGGTTTATTGATGCTGAACCATCTATGAAATATATTTCTCCTTCCTTCATGGCGTTTTCACTCGCTTTGGGGATCTCATCACCCTCATAGGTGGCACAATCGTGCTCCTGCATGTCCTCCGTTGTACATGGCTCTGTAATGAATGTTGCTGGGTTTACTGTTTTACACCTGACCACATGCACGTTGGGGCTTGAAATTATTATCTCATATGCAGTTGCTCTCTGCGTTGTCAGGGTTGATTTTGACCGCTCAAGAATCGTCAATAATGAATGCTCTGCATACAACGTTACTGAACATCCCATTACAATTGTGGCACTTTTTTCAATGGCGAAGACTGCGAGGGCCTGTTCGCACGCGAAGTGACCTTGCATCACTGCATCTAGTGTTCCACTGTAATAGGCCAATGGTTTGTGGCCTAATGATGTTTTTTGTTTCAGCACTGCCGTCATCAGTGTTCCAGTGCAGTGGGAGAACGAGAAAAATTCCCTCTCATAATCTGGGTTCGCGAGGACTGGGGCATCTGCGATAAGGTCTTTTAGTCTGAAGTACTGCGCCATCATGTCATGTGTCCATTTTATTGGGGCTCTACATTTTTGTGCTTCTTTTAATGCTTGCAATAATGGGCATGTGTATGCTGCATAATCAAGGATCCATGCTCGGCAATAGTTCCATATGCCAAGAAATGTTTGCATGTCCTTCACTGTCTTTGGTATTATTATGTTACGTATAGCAGCTGCCCTATCAGGGAGTATTCCTTTTCCATCTTTCGATATCAACTGTCCAAGGTATACAATCTCGGCCAGGCAATATTGTAATTTCCCTTTATCAACCTTGTACTCCTTGGTAGCTAACACGTTTAACACTGTTATGGAGTCTTCTCTCCACTTTTCTTCTGTTTTACTACAGATGAGTAAATCGTCTACTTATTGTACAATGGTGCTCTTTACATCTATATTTCCAATGTCTTCACGTAGTACCCTGTTAAAAAATACTTGGGCTTTCACAATATCCCTGTGGGAGTCTGCGATGTTCATATCTGTTATTTCCCAAAGTGAATGTTGTGAGGTACTGCGATCCTGGGTCAAGTGGTATGGAGAGGAAGGCATTCTTCAAGTCAACCACAGTAAAATATTTAGATTCTTTGGGTATGCTGTACAGTATTGATGCTGGGTTAGGCACTAGTGGGAACTCTTTTTGAATGACGTCATTAAGTGGGCGGAGATCTTGGATCATCCTCCATGCCCCGCCTTTTGCTTTTTAAATTGGAAAGATGGCTGTGTTACATGGGGAGTTTGATGGTACTATGATACCTTGGTTCAGGAGTGCATTTATTCTCTCTTTAATCCCTTCCTCTGCTTCTCTGGATATTGGGTACTGTTTCACTCTTGGCGGTATGGCACTTGGTTTAAGTTTTATCTTTATTGGTGTTACTTCAAGTAATAACCCTACATCATGGGGGGCCTGTAGTCCAAATTTCTGATGCTTCCTTTGCCATGTCTTCCTCAAACATTGTGGGTGGGGCATTAACACTAGCCTTAAGTGAGTTGTATACCTCTCTGTACTGGATCATGATGTCACATGCTTATTTCCATTATTATTTCTCCATCATCTTCGTTGTCAGTGAATAATTCTTCATCAGTTAGGTCTCTTAACATTACGTTTGGATCTATGCATAGCACAGTTCTCCACTCACACCCATGCATGTCCAGGCCGATGACCACAATAAATTTGCTCGATACCTGAACTGCCTCGATGTCTATGGACATTATCGTGCCTGTCACGACATCCGTATTTACAATTGGGCGGAATATGAAGTCTGATGGCGTCCTCCATTCTTTTCTCGTTGTCTCGGGTACTACTCAGGCTAACACTTCGATGCCATAGATAAACATGTCTATATCAATGGGTATCCCTTGCACCACAACTTCATTCATCATCATACTGATCATTAACATTGCTCTCACTGGGCATACTCCTGGGGTGAAACACACTATTCCCCGCTCGATAAACGAAATGGTCATGTTCAATTTACTTAGCAAATATCTACCCAGCAAGTTGATTGGCGCGTCTTCATGGTAAAGTAAGGGTGTGCGCACTGTTTTACCCCCCACTGTTATATCAAGATCTTTGGTGTAAGGAACTTTTAAAATAGCCCCAGAGAACCCCTGCATTTCCAAATTCCTGCCTGGGAGCGGAAACCGCCCTTCCATAAGACATGATTTTTCCGCTCCTGAGTCTACCATAAAGATAAACTGCTTATTTCCTATCTCCGCCCCCACTAGTGGTTCCTCTTCAGCACGTAGGGTGGTGGATAGGACTGGACACGCAAGTGCTCCCTGTGGGCTGTCCTAATCTGCATACCTTTCTTGTCCTGGCACTGAGAAAACATTATCTCCAACTACTGTTGCACCACGGAATGGTGCAGGTGCACCATGTGCGGCTGTTGCGAAACTGTTGCTGCTGGCATTTCCTACAGTGTGTTGTCTTGCCATGGGCTGTGATGCACTGTGATGTGGTTGTGAGGGTGGTTGTCTTTGTTGTATTTGGGGTTCGTTATAGCACTGGTCATGTGGTCTTCCCCCTCCCATTGGCAATCTGAAGGGGCTACCTGGGTGTGGGCATCCCCATACCTGTTCATTGTCCATGGGTGGTTGCCCTTGGAAATACCCTGAGGGCCACATTCTGCAATCCCTTGAATAGTGTCCCCATCTCCCACAGTTCCAACATGACCCTTGCTGTCCTCCTAGCATCCCTTGGCCACCGAATCCTCTATTCCCCATGCCTCCGAACCCCCCTCTCTGGCCCTGGTACCCACCTCGTCCTCTTGCCGGCCTTTCTTGCCACTGTGGTCCTCTGTGTTGCTCCTCTCCGTTCCACGGTCCTTGTTCTCCTCCTTCCCACAGCGCTGCTATTCCGACTGGCCTGCTTCCCACACTTCCATCCCCCTCGTTCTCTCTATCTGTTGCTACGTTGGCGTTTATGGCGGCGACCTTCACTAATTTATTCTGTACCAGTTTTGCGTCGTCTGCCAGCCTTTTTGCGCTATCTCCTTTCCTCTCTCTTTGATCCTCCTACAGTGGTGCACAATTATACTCTGAATTTCAGGCCAACCCTTGGTTTCTATCCCAGCTATCGTGTCCAAGGCCTTCTGTACCTCCTTTGGGATCCCTTTCTTAATTATAAAATAGAACAAGGTGGTGGATTGTTTCCACGGCGTACCAGTTTTGCTTCTCCACAATTCTTGCACTCGCAATATGAATTGCGTAGGATCCTCGTTCTCCTCCATCGTACATTGCATTACCAAATGTAAATCTGGAATATCTCGAAATGTGCGCCGCAATGCATCCCATACTTGTGCTCGAACATTGTTGAAGGGCGATCCATTGTGGCAGTCACAACTCTTTGTTACTCCTGGGAACCCCACCTTTTCCCACAATGTGTCTGCTTGAGCACCGACGGCAGACACTAGCAAACTTTTTTACATCACATATCGCTAATGGTACTCCTGCCGTGTTCTTCTCGAAAGCATGTATCCATTTCCCTGCTCCTCCCACAAGTGGGGGGAGGAGCTTCAACAGGTTGTTTTTGTCCACGGAATACAGTGTGGCCTACCTGCTCCTTTGTGTATCAACGGCATCTGCAATTTATGCTTCTTTCCTGGTTTACTTACCGTCCCTCTCTTTGTCTTACTTGCCAGCATATTCCCAACTCGCTGCCTTAATCTACCCTGCCATCGTGGGGGTGAGCGTGGATCTAAATCATCAAAATGATGTGGCAGTGGGGATCCTACAGCTGCTACTCCTTCCTCATATTCGTCGAGATCACTCCACACCTCCTCTACTTCTTCTTCTTGCTCGCCATTCTCCTCTTGTCCTTCCCCTCGCTGACTTTCTGGGGTGGCTGGGCGTATGATTCTCACTGGTTTATCATTCAGATAGAACAGGAACTCTCCCGATCGCCATTCTTTTTCTCGCCCTTGTGATGTGGGTACTCCCTGAGACAATACGGACTGCGCTGGCTTTGGCGTTGCTGGGGCTAATTCCCCTGTTGCACTTAGCGGGGGTGTGAGATCTGCTACAGACAACGGTCGTACTTTCCCTCCCCCGGTAGCATTTGGCCCCTGTCACACAGTGCCCTTAGCCGTGTTATTTCCATTCGTGCATGCGCTAACTGGTGGTCTAAATCTCCGGTTAATCGTGCTAAGTTTACAGGGGGTGCGCTTGTCGGGCCATAAAGGCCTCCTTTGTCATATGGTGGTGGTGCCGTGGCTACCGCTCCATTTGAGGGAGTGGGGGTGGGGCACGCTGGTTGCTGTATCCTACTGCCGTTCTTGTCATTAAAGGGTATATTCTGGTTGTATCGTTCTCAACTGTGGTTGTTGTGCATTCACCCTTTGGTGTTCCACTTACCTCTCCCTGTGTTTTCTGTTTTTCAATTGTTTTTTCTATATCTATCTCTGCTGTAGGGGTAACTTCCTCAAACATTCACCACATTTCCAATACTTCTCTCCTGTTCTGCAACTGTTTTCCTTAATATTTTGCCAACAAGTGTGTGGATACTAGATCTAGTACCCTTTTGTCAAATGACCTTCCTCTAATCGCACCTTTCAACCACCCTTCCGTTTGATATTGATCAACAATATATTAAACGTTTCTCAATTATTGGCAGTTATTGTGCATCAATATTCAATGTTACCTTTGTAATCATTGCATTTCCAAGTTCAACTGTTCACTTTCGCATATATAACCTCTTACCAACAAATCACTTACAACATTTTGACATACACGACAATAATGGACAAATAAAAAAAGACATATGACACATAACATGCACATGCACTACCTGTGCACTTTTTTCTCCCCCTTGTTCCCGTTACTGAACACTTTTTACCCTTCCCCGTTTTACCTGCTCTTCTCATTCACTCCCCACCTCTTACACCCTCTTACTCTTTCCCAAGAATTCGTGCTTACACAGAAAAAGAATATTCTAAATAACTACTCCGAGTCTACTCAATATACGATACTCCTACTATTTTCTCTTTATCTCCACTTATTTATCTGCACTGGATGAGACAATGCTACGTGGCGCCGCCTTCTACCCCGTTCGGGCTAGGATACCTCTTCTCTTCTTCTTCTTACTTCTCACAAAAACCTAATGGCCATATAAAGGACAGATCAGAAAAGCCTCAGCATCACTCACACAGTCCCTACTCATGGCTTTAACCCACTATCACCTGTTCCCCTTTACCTTTCCTTAGGAACCTTCACAACCGGCACTCACGTGTTCAGTCAGGTAATACTAGGGTCATCGTTCATTCTCTAACCTCAGTCAGGTCCGCACCCCAAACAAGCCGTGGCCCGCCTCGGCGAGCAGCTGTTTCAGTTGGGTATGGGGGTTGGGAACCCTTGACTCTTTCTCATAGTGCACAGGCTGGTTGGCCGTGGAGAGCAGTGGTTTTGCTGGGGGCATCCTGGATCTCGCCGCATGGTGCGGGCCTCAAGGCACCTCTCCAAATCACGTCGCAGGGGTCACCAAATGTTTGTGCCCTCCCCGTCTTTCTCATGCAAAGGAACAAAACTGACACACCCCTCACGGGGAATGAGGCAAAGAGAGCAGGCTGCGAGAGTTCAAGGCAAGGTTTATAACTAAATGGCATTCAAGATCTCTGTTGACTCTGAGAGCGCTCTGACCAAATTTAATGTTACAATACATTTTATAGGAAAAATGACGCAACTAACATAAAATACTGCGTTGGTCCCAGATTGGACAGTCCATATGGTGCCCAAGGTGTGGGTGGCATCTCTTCCTCCAGGTTGGCTGCTTGGTTGGCGTGAGGGTGGACGTCAGGCATCTGTGCTCCGAATGGGTGAAGGTCAGGTCGCTGTGAAGCAGGGTGGTCACTATCTAAGTTAACACAATATATTCTCAAAATACATGCACTAAATAATAATCGTTCGTAATGTTTGAATAATTCATCATGCCCCTTAATAGTCACACGTGTATCTATACTATCAATTACATTGGATTATAGAGGCTTTAGGTTAAGGGTCTTGGCCACCATAATAACACTCGTTGAAGTTAGGGTCTGCGTTCATAAGAATCTTTTAGTGGTAGACAACGATATACTGCAGCAGGGGTCTAATGTTAGTTGGGGATCTGTTGGGTGGCCATCATGGCTTGGTCAGTGATCTGGCACATGAAAGGAATAACTTGCAGGGGCACAGGGTCACAATGGCAGTAAGTTTCCACTGGTGAGGGTGCAGGGGCAAGAGCACGTTTGTGGAGATGGACGGGATATGTGCTTAGCTCAGGCTGGTTCACATGCAGGACAGTGATCTCAGAGGAAGAGTGATGTGTTACATTTATTATTTGTTGCAAGCACCTCCGGCTTCAGTGTGAAAATGGAGCACACACACACTCAAACATATACACACACACACACACTCTCACCCCAACACAAACACTGAGACATCCCCTTTCACCCACCCATACATCTCCTCCCACATTCGTTCACACTGCATTCACCACACACGCATTCAACATTCAACATGTGATTGTATGTGTGAATGTTCAGGGTGGGTGACCTAGAAAATTCACACACACAATCACATTCATACCCATTCATTCGCAAGTCACTCACCAATATACCTTCTCTCACAAAAACTTACACTGGCACCCACACACCCAGAACATTTACACATGCACACACACACTCACATTCCTACTCACTCACCTACCATTCACCCACTCGTAAACCTCTCACTTCCACATGTATTGCATTCTCCACAAAGGAATGCACCAACCCACCCAGAACATTCAAACACACAATATCACATTTCTACTCATTCACCCACCACTGACTCGCCCATAAACCTTCTCCTGCATGCACTCACACTACATTCTCCACACAGAAACTTACCCATACAGAACATTGAATCACAATATCATATTCATACTCATTCACCCACCAGTCTGTGTCTGTATCACACTTCATAACTAAGAGTAAAAGCCCAAACCTTTCAAAATATACCAAGAACCTGAGAATTCCACTAGTGAGAATGATCAAGGCCAAATAGCCTGTTCTAATTGGATGTACCTGTCACATTGGGAAATCCGCCTTGTTATGTTAGGGGCGGGAGTTTGGGTTGGGCGCTTTGAAGGGAAGTGATGTAGGGGGCCTAGAGGTCCTCAGTTTTATAAAGGAGTTGAGGCAAGTTGTACCGTGTGGGCCTTTATTTCAGATGGAGGGTCAGTTCTGATGGGGACGGCGATCACCCCTATATGTTACCAGGTCACCACAATGGCGACTAGCGAACCCTGTAGTCTGGCTGCTTGCCTAAGCTCACGCTGCAGGCAATGCACAAGATGTAGGTGCAGCGGTGAAGGAACACCAAAGTGCTGAGGCCCTGAGCCCAAGGGTAAGCACACCAATAAGGCACCCAGGCACAATGCGGGAAGTGAGTGTCCAGTGGCCCTGATTCATCCAAGAGTGCACATCAGAACAGCGTATGGCTCAACGTGAGGTAGGGAGCCTGCCTGCAGCCAAGCCGCAGGGGGCATGGTTTCCTATGCAGGGCACACCCTGTTCCACAATGACTGCAACAAGGCAGAGCAACATGAGGGCCATCCAGATGGCGAGTCATCTGCATAATGTGAAGGCATCATGAAGCAAGACACAGACAACAGACTTAAAGTTCAAACAAAAGATGTTTATTAACTAAAATGTCAGGATGGTAGAAGGCCTAACTTGCCCTATGCTAAGGTCGGTTGTTCCTATGTTAGGGAGAATTCTCAGAAATGTGCTAATTCCTCTCTACCTTAGAGACCCCCAGCAACTTTTCTGGATTTTGTGGACTTTAATTTTTAACCTGGAGAGAGTGAGATCATGTTTCCCACTCGCGCATGTATTTTTAATATGATTTTAATTCATGTGTTTCTGCTGGTTGTTGACTCTGACAAGGCATCATCTTTTACATTGTTTCACACAGCACCTTCAGTGCAGTGACACAGGGAAGTATTTCAGATGTCCCCAAGGTTTAAATACCTTCTCTGGGATAAACTACTGTTTCCCATAGCAGTAAAGTGAAATTGACTTTACTTACATTTGTAACTTTCTAGACACAGCACACACTATCTTACAATACGGTGCTGGAGGGGTTACTTAGTATCCCCATTGTCTAGCTTCTCATGTAACATTTTTATGTTACCCTTTGATTGATGAATGGCTGGTAGCAGTGATTTACTTTTTACTACCATTGTATGTTTTTACCGTGGGATGCGTTCGCAGCCACGTTAAAGCACCCAGTGGTGCCATTTTTGTCAAAATGGTTGGTCTTCTTTTTTTTGACATTTCTTTGTGGAAAGGTCCTTCTTGAGATTTTCTTTGCGTGCCAAACCAGGTTTGGTCCCTTTGTTTATTTTGCCTTTGCCGGGATTCACAAGTGAAGACCACCTCTGGCTCCAGGGTGTCTGACTGGGGGCAGAAAGCGAGGGAGGTGCCCGAAACTCCATGTGCTTAGTCTCCTAGGAGACAGGAATACAGTCTTAGGTGATTGGCCGGCTTGATGTCTGGCAAGGACAGCCACCCTGCTGGGTGACTGTCAGCTAGGCTGGAATAAATGGGAGAAACCTGCATAAAAGGTGAGGCTTTTTGGCTTGGAAGGCAGAGTCGACCACTGGATGAAGGAATCCGAAGAAGAACTTGAAGAGGATGCCTGCTGCAACTCCTGGACCGTTGGTTTGCCCGGTGAAGCCCTGAAGCTGTACTGAAACTCCAAATTCGTATCGACAGAGAGGCCCCTGTAACGACGACTTCTCCCTTTGAGTTGATGAGACCATTCAATTCCAAAGTAAGCCACCTGGACATCCTCTCTGAACTGGTTGAAATTCTACTGCAGTTGCTGCTGGAACCGAATGGCCAGATAGAGGAACACCAGATTGTTTCTTTTAAGCTGGCCAAGAGCGCCAGGAAGATCCACCAAACTCCCTGGAAACAGGACTGACCGAGCCTGAGCCCCCTCAACACAGTGCAGAACCCCAGATACAAGGAAAGCCTATCTCGACAGCCAGGAACCACATTGGTGCTATTTGTGTTAGACGCGAGGAGCTGAAACACTGAAGTGCCACTTATTTGAAGATTGCCAGTTGCGGTCGGTGACCGTTCCATTACAGTGCGGAAGTCCCCAGATGTCCACCCTCTTGTCCCCACGACTGAGGCCCAGGAACACCGGGATCTGCAGAGCTGTACAGGAACAGAAGTCACCTGCTGCAATTTTCTTCAACCTAAAGGTATTGTAAAGTCTGACAGAACTTACCTCTTGTTTGCTTCCTTGCTTGTCCTTGTTGGAGACTTGTCTTGGTTGCTCTTGTAGAGTTGCTTGTATCCTCTCTACCTCACAAGCCTAATCATCTTGTGGCCCTACTTTGATTTCTTCTATTCTACAAAGACTTCTTAAACATTATGAAAGATGTTCTACTTACCTGAAAGAAGTGCTTCAGTTCACCTTGAGTTTTGCTACCTTAACAATGGCTGGCCTGGCTCCCTGAATGACTCTTCTCTTCCTTGCTTATGTGTTTTGCCCTCCTTCCAGGAAAGGGTTAACTGACTTTGCATTGGGGGTTATTTTGAAAGTACTTAACTGCTTATGGATGACTGTGTGAATACTTGTTTTATTCTGAACTCTCTTTTCTTGAACACTACTCTCAAGGATATTCTAAATGCAACAGTGATATATTAATGTCAACAGCACTCTAACTAATGAAGTCGCCTGAGGGTGTAGGTTGTGCAGTATGCCATCCCAAATGGGTATTTGCTGATTTAGAAAACTAAGAGTGTGTATTTTTTGTAGTGTATTTGTGTGTTGCTTTATATTGCTCCCTTCTAAAGAAGGCTTATTCTAACTGACTGATAAATAAATTAATAATTGTTTAATCAAGAAACCTTGTGTGTAAGAGTTTATCTGAATACTTGTCTCTGTGAATCTCTGTGTAACTCCCCTATAGCTCATATTGACCCCTCTTGAGATGAGCCTGGCTACTCGACCATACTACCAACCTGTGTAGTACAAATGTCTAGCAAAGGTTGGGTTCCTATTGCCAGGAGGCCAGGGTTGTTGTAGTGCACCCAAAGGGATCTACATACAATCGTGCCTAACACACTACCTGAAGGAAACTAAGGAAAGTCTGAGTCAAAGAGTTCAACTTGAAAGTCTGTCTTTGTCCAAAACCTTTGCTTGCCCTCTCAACTAAAGCTAAACAGTGTGTAGGGATGTCAGTAGTCAAAGGAACAGGGATCAACACAAAGTTCTGAGCTTTTTCACCTCTTAGCTTCCTTCTCAGCTTCCCTTTCCCAAGTTCAAGAAAGTTCCACAAAAGTCTTAGAATTACCTTTCTCACGTGCAAGCCAATACAATTTCACAAAATCCTTGGGGTTGCCTTCCACAGTTCTTTCACTAACTTGTACTTGTTTCAGTCTTTCAAAAAGTTTAACACCACTCAAGGACAGTCTGACCATCTTTCTGGATTGATTCACCAGTTCACTTGCACTGCTTCTCCTTGGTTTATTTCACAATATCTTTGGTTCTCCCAGTTCAGGGATCACTGGCCGAGGCACAGATGTCAGACCACATGGTCCACCCAACACAGGTCACACAAATAGGAACCCTAGGCTCTTATGTCCACACAGGTTCTTCTGCACCTGCCCCTGTGTTCAGAGTCACATTCACTTAGATCCTCTTTGTTGGTATCTTGTCTTTTTATGCAAGTTTACACTTTTCTGGCTTCTCCTGGTTAGCCTATTGGCTCTGCCATGGCATGTCACACACCCCCTGCCAGTCTTTGGGCTCAGCCACACTGCATTTACATTTGAAATTGTATCGAAAAGTTGTTCTAACATTTGGGTGTCTTCTTGATTAACACATTTTGTACAAGACAAGAATAAAGCAAAAAATAATTATTCCTGACTTGAAAAATAGAGACTAGTCATCAGAAATTAAATGAAAGGAAATTATGAAAGGCAAAAATGCGCCCAATAAATGATTGCATAATCGTTATCCCACACATGCAAATTCACTGCTACACAAATGAATATGAAAACAAATTTGCATAATGGTGCCGACAGACTGTCTAGCTCATCGTAATCAGATATGACATTTTATTGTGGCTGTTTGGGTAGAAAGCAAAACAGAACAGCTTAGTTGAAATGAGCTACAGAATGCTGATCTGCATGTTAAAGAAAACGAAAAATAGGAAAGGTGTTCAAATTGGCTGGAACAGATATGAAACCCTCCAAATTTGAGAATTTGGTGCATTGTCCCAGCAAATGTATTTTGCATTTGATCCTCTTTTTCATTCATGACTGCAAATTGTGACATCTATCAGATATGGTAAGCAATTTCTGATGTAAAGGCAGCTAAATGAAAATGGTAACATTCAAAAGAAGAGAAACGGAAAAAAAAAGGAAAGGCAATGCAATCACCATTAGATATTCGCAAGAGATCACTCAGGTGATTTTAGAGATTTCCAAATCAATCATCGAAACAACACAAAACATAATTGCACAACTATTTAAATAGTTCCTAGATCTGAAAGGTCTTTTTTTTATTGAAAAAAAAACTACGGTTTAAACTTAAAGTAAAAACGTTTGTTTCAGCTTCCTCTAATATATTAGATATTATTTCATGTCATCAACCTAAAACAAAAAACAACACATGTCTCTAGAACAAAAATGTCATACAAGTCAGTTGAACAGGTTAAATGACACCATCATTTGTTAGTGCTTCTAAGTATCATCTTGCTATGCATTCCTCAAGGAGCAAAAGAGCGCATCCATATAATTCACAATTGCACAGGCATGTTTTACATTATTGCCAGAGGAAATTTTACGCCACCAATCGGCCATGTCTTCATCAATAGGAGCAAATTGTCCAAAGTGTATGGAGCGTAAATTATGAATTTTCACGCACTCAATGACTAGATATTTTAACGATTCATCTGACACATGGCAGAAACGGCATAAGTTTTCCTTTACAAATTGATCCTTTCTTTGCCATAGAGAGGAATTACTCCTGTTTTTCTAGGTTAACTATCCATGCCCAAGACTCAAATTTCTTTTTAGCATGATGTGGGGGGGTTAAAAGATCATATTTGCTAATCTCCACAGCATCCACCCATGCTTCTACTCTGAGCCTCCATTGGTCTAATAGATTAGTACTTCTGTCGTTGCAGTTTTTATGAATATTTGATAGGCAGGCATCGGATGTTCTACAATCATCTTTCGCATTAGCGAAATTGATTTCCAAATAACATTGCTATACAATGAGTTTAAGGATAATTCATATTTTAGTGTCATAATTGAGACACATTGGGCCTCATTATAACTCAGGCGAACCGGAAATAACGGTGGCGGTAAACCCGCCGCCACCGTTGTTTCCGGACCGCCTGATCCTGACTCCTGCAGGCGGGAGGTGATGTTCCCGCCAGGTCTGACCTGGCGGGTTTAACACTGCCCGCCTGCAGGCGGACGAGGAAACACCGGCAACATTACGAGATGCTGCCGGTGTTTCCATGATCCCCATTCCCATCGAGTCCCATAGGACTCAATGGGAATGGGGATTAACACCATTCCGCCTCCGTGATTCCCGGAAAACTGGGGTTGTAATGCCCCGGTAATTCCAGGAATCACGGAGGCGGATTGGTAAAACGAGTCCGGCGGTAACCAGGCATTTTTCCAGCCCGGTTACCGGCGGACTCGTAATGAGGCCCATTGTGGATGTTTAAGCACACAACGCCAGAAACGCCCTCTAAAATATTACAAGTTTGCTTTTTGATGTTCCAGCTGACTTCGGCTCCAAAAGTTATTATGGGGACTACCTTTTGCAAATAGTACATCAAGACCGGTGATAAGGAAAATTTACTGTAACTTCTATTTATCTTTGCAGCTTGAAGTGCAAACCTTGTTAACTTCAATTTCAATTCTTTCACCCACGGATGTTCGCAAATGGAGTTATTGAACTGAACTCCCAGATATCTTATGGAAGCAACAGAAGCCAAAAACTGACCACCAACCGGCCACTTAAAAGCTCTGTCTCTTTTACTGGTGACATCGCCTACGGACACAATTTTTGTTTTTTCTGTATTCATTGTGAGTTCATTTATGGACAAATAATCATATAAGCAAACTAGTAAACGTTGGAGACCAATTTGGGTTCTGTCCACCAAGACCAGGTCGTCAGCGTAAACAATACATCTTACTGGCACTTGATTTATTTTGGGAGAGAAGCAATGCACCTGGTCAAGATATTCAGGTAAATCCGCCAAAAATAATTTAAATAGGTCAGCGACGAGGGGACACCCATGCTTAACTCCCCTTGGTGTTGATATAGAGTCTGACAATTCCCCACTTTTATTAAGTCGTACTCGAATCGAGGTATTCAAATGCAGCGCCATTATTGGGTCAAGAATATTTGCTGGGCAATTCCACTTTCTTAGTTTGGCCCAGAGCAGACCTCGATTTATGCAATCGAAGGCCTGCTTCATATCAATACATGCTAGGTGAATTTTACTTCTGGCTTTCTGCGCTTCCCATTTTAAGATTGTGAGTATCAAAAGATTAACATCGATGCCCACACCTTTTGAGAAGCCAGTTTGACGTACATCTAAGATGTTAGCTGATTGTGCCCAGTTTACCAGATTAAATCGCATCTGGGAGCCAAAGATTGTACTGATTGAATCCAGCAGGGCATTAGGTCAATAATTGTCAGGATTGTCCTAGCTGCCCTTCTTATGAATAGGGACCACAATTGCTGATAACCACGACTCTGGAAGTTATTTAGATCGGGCAATGCTCGCAAACAGCCTTTCAATAAAGTGCGCCCACTCATTTTGGTTCTTCTTAAGCATTACATTACTGATCAGGACTGGTCCAGCAGCACGAGAGTTCTGTAACATCTTAATCCCTGATACTATGTCATTATGCAACATTTCAACTGCCCAAAACCCATCCCCTAGTTTATATTGTGGGTCTGATTGTGTTGACGGGCTAGCAAACACTCTAGAGAAGTGGGTGGCCCATATATCGCCCGAGATGGTGTTAGAAGGCGAGGCTGAGCTATTAGGATTGCCCATATTCAGAATGTACCAAATTTCTCGAGTGTTCTTTGTAACTAAGAATTTCAGCATCAATTCTGTGCGATCTTGTTCAATTAGGGTGCTGTGTGAAATGGACCATTTCCTGTAGCTGGATCTTCTTGCTCTGACTGCCTCTAACACTTTGTTCATAGGGGTGTTTTTTATGAGTCTCAAATCCATTCGCAATGCTTTCTTTTTCTCATGCATCACAATACTAAACAAAAAAAAGGTATTTTTTGTACGTGTACTTATATATAGTACAAAGTATGTCAATAGCAAAAAACAAACCTAGAAACGAAATAATGCTCTCAAGCTTTGCTGAATTATTGTGATAAAAATAGATGGTGCAGGAAATAAATATTTAAATATTTAAAATCATATAGCCATTCTATGTGAGTGAAAAATGGCCAAATACATATCTCCTATCTCTTGTCAGGAAATGATGCCAGATGCAAAAACAGCAAGCATAGAAAATATTTCTCAATCGTGATCTATTTACATAATCTGTCTGCAAAATTAAGTACTCTGGGAATCAAATACACACCTGTGGATTTGGGGGACAACATCCAACCATGTAAACTATTTTACGAAAATGGAAAGAACATTGATAATGTTCAAGGTTTTTGAAAACTTGGGTTAAAGTGTTTCTGCCAAACCTGGAATAGGGCAACAGCTAACAAAAGTAACTATTAGAAATAGCTACATGGATAGTTGTTCATAGTTTGGTTGCTAATATCACATCAATAGATAGTGTCACAAAGGGGACATTAATCATCTAAAAGGCAGGCAAGGGAACAGGGTCAATCAAGGATTTTATTTTTAAATGTTTACAGGATTTGCCAAAATTAGCAAATATGATCTGAATTGAACAATATGCTTGCAGGACAGTTTTTCTCCACAGTAGGTTAGTGCTTTGTGAAAACATGCCTAAAAGAAAGTGACTCTCATGAAAGTAAAGTGTTGCAACAAAGGTTGTGCCAGTGCTAAGTAAGTCAGGGGCTGGGTGTACCCTCGCACATCTATCTATAAATCATGAGCTCATAGTGCTGGGTTTTAAGGAGTTCCTAGTACCCTCAGTATTATTTGCACAGTTTGCAGGGTATTTTATACTCAGTTTCACACTTGGATACCTTAAGTTGATTCTATAAATGGGACAATGAGTGGCAGGCCTTTCAAGATGGATTGGAGCCATTTGATAACAGGATACTGTCTAAAATGGAGACAGAGTACCTGGTAGGCTTTTCTGTGAGGAATTGCCATCTCATAAGAGTGTTGAAGGCGTGGTATTTTTTGTTTGTTTTATTAACTAGCAGACCTACCGGTTCTCCAAACGGGTTCGGTAGACAGACATAATAACACTGATCCTGTAGGTCACTGGTCCGATTCACTTACCGCTTGATGTGCTTTGTACCTTGAAATAAACAGCACTGAGAATGAGCGTGTGTGGCTGTCTGACATACCCCGGAGCAGATGTTGGGGGGAGGTGAGAGTTTGTGTGCTGTTGCATACTCAGACCTTCTCTGCTATCTCTCCACGTATTGCCTCACCCTGGCATGGTGCAGCTCGTTGCAGGGCATTGCAGTGCAAATATATTGGAAACCGTGCATGCTAGTACCTGGACCTTTAGTTTTGTTCCTCATGTCCTCATCGACCACATTGATGTTTTGCCGATTTCATCAAACCGTCTCATGTGTGAAGGTGCTGAAATCCGGGGAATGGGAGGGTGTCCAAATGTCATGTAGCTGGCCATTTCAGGAGAGTCCTAACAGGCAACTATGCAAAATCTGGTGCAGATTGGTGAAACAGTGTGGAATTGTATAAGGAACAAGGCTTTGCCAAGCCACAAACACACACACACATTTTGACTTGTGATGAAATCCGGGGAACAGAGTGGGATTTCCAAAATGTATTTAGTAATTTCCAGAGGGTCCTAACAGGAAACATTGGTGTCGACTGGTTAAACGGTGTGGAATTGTATAAAGAACAGTGAGTCGCAAGCCACAAACAAATGTTGACTTTTGCTGAAATCTGGGGAATTGGGCGGGGTGTGCAAATGTCATGTAGCCAGTAATGTCCAGAGGGTCCTAACAGGTCATTATGCAACATTTGGTAGAGATTGGTGAAATGGTGTTGAATTGTATAAGGATCAATTATTCGCCACAAACCCACAAACAAATGTTGACTTTTGCTGAAATCTACAAAAAGGGGTAGGATGTCCAAATGTCATGTATCGAGTAATGTCCGGAGGGTCCTAACAGATAACTATGCACAATGTGATGCAGATTGGTGAAACAGTGTGGAATTGTATAAGGTACAATGAAAGCTTCGACACTCATCCTACCAAAAACAAACATATTTTCACTTGTATATTACACGGCCCACGGTAGTGGCCATGTAGTTATGGTTAAGTTGCTAATCCCATAGGAAGAGCACTTTTTGGGCGGCTCATAACTTCGCTCCCCCTGGACGAATCTTCACTAAACTTTACTATAAAGTAAATGTCCCACTCTGAATTTCTTTTTTTTTGCAAAGTTTAGTGAGGTGTCATGATGCCTACCCCCGGGCATCAGGACCAAGGCCCTCAGCTCCGGGAGCAGGCATCCAGACATTTTTTTAAACCTCAGCAGCCTCGGCTAGGGGCTGTCTGGGTTCAGTCCTGGCGCCTTAGGCGCCAGGCTCATCATAGAAATCAGTCCTGGCGCCATAGGTGCCAGGCTCATAGACTTTACTTACCTGATGCAGACCATGCTCAAAAGAGTCCAAGCTTACATGAGGCCTGGATGGGACTATTTTGTTACAGGGACTATTTTTTACTCGGGCGTGACTCTAGGGAACTTACCTGGAACTACTTTGGAGGCTATTTAAACCACACCCGAACAGCAGCACATACTTCGCGTTATTCTGCATCCAGCAGCGTGACGCTCACCGTGCCCGCAGCCAGCATCCAGTCTTCTGCCACGCCCACCTCGAATCCAAAGCTCCTAGAATAAAGAAGAAGAAAAGAACAAGGTTAGAAAACAAACTTATTTCAAATTCCACACCTAATTCCGGAACCATTTCATCTCCGGACCTGGAAAGTACATCAGTCCTGCACGCGTCGCTTCGCCATCTCCAGCACGGCGCCATACTCACCAGTTCTCACAGCATCTTTCGATCCGGCACTGTCTCCATCATTTCTTCGCCGTAATCTGGCACCTAGGGAACACAAGAAAAAACAAGGTGAGCCAAGGGAATCAACAAATACAACCTCTTACCACCATAGTCTTACCACCGGCAGTATTATTCCATAACTCTCCACATTTTCATATGCCGCATCTGTAAAGAGGGAGAAAAACAACACGTTAACACATGCAATAGTTACTGGACAGCGTTGGGTAACACAGACTCTTACCTGAACGCCAGCAGCTGCTACGAGACCTTCTTCTCACAAACTCATTTGCAACTTAAGAAAGGTGGTTAATCCCTGTCTCCACTTGCAGGAAAAAACTTCTTTGGGTCCAGCAGACAAGACTAGGCGAGCCAGTCCAGACAGTCATCTCTGCACTACGCATCACGTTGAAGGAGACCGCAGCTGTCCGGGTCCGATCGACACCTCTGTGGGGTCCAGGTGAGCGTAACATGAGGTTTGGTGCAGGGTGGGCAAACTTATAATGGGGGTCCCAAAATGTCTTTTTTTCGCATAGTGTGAATTGGGAAAAAACTTTGCTCATGCTTACAGTTTAAACCGCTGGACGGATTAGCACCAAATTTGTGGCAGGAGTAGTGGCTTCGTCCCCAAAGTGTGCTTTTGTTAATTTGGTGGAAATACGTCCAGTAGTTTTTTTAAAACAACCAAAAAGTAGGTCTAAAAAAATTAGTGATATCGGTGTCTGCTCCGTGGACAAATTTCCCTGTTCGCTCCATGGGCAGGACACCGATTGGCTAATCGGCTTGCGTCATGTCTGTGGACATGCAACGTGTTCACTGATTGGCTGGGATGAAGCATGAGGTGTGTCACATTGTTTTGATGCGCCCGCCGTCTTGGATCCACGGACAGCGCAGCGATGAACAGGAAAAAATATAATTTCAGGGAGTGTGTTGGTGTGTAAGTGTGCTTGGTGAGTGTGGGGAAGTAAGAGATGGGTCAAATGCTGTATTAGTTTAGGTGGCAGGTGCCCCTGATGTGTTCGCCTTGCCTGCGGTCTTCACGGCTGTCTGCGAACATAAAAAATGCAATCCTGGATATTTTACTTTAGTATGATATCGGTTTTGGGTTGTTAGTAGAGTGTTGATTGTAATTAATATCCTGTATAAGTAGGCCATATACTACAGTTTACATTTTTGATTGTATGCACCCAAGTCTCTAGGCCATGGCCAAAACCACCGCAGAATAACACACCCATACAATCAAACATCCATCAGATATCCACAAATCAAAAGTTTGTGTACTGTTTGATTTGTAGAGTTTGTATGTGAAGTTTTGGCTAAGTCATGCAGTTAAGATTATAGAGTTTGATAACAAGCACTGCAGTATAACATATCAATGGAAGTAAATATTTTGGATTGTGGAGTATGGTTAGATGTTTGTTTGAATGGTTGTGTTATGCAGCAGTACCTGTGAGTTGAATTATTATATATTTATTGTTTGAATTTTTGTGATTGGATACATTTTTTATGAGTTGGGTAACTGGAGCAGATTTTCTTTTTCAATTTCTGTGATAAAAGAAAAGATCACATGTTAGTGTAGGTAGTTCATAATGAGTTATTGCATTGCATAATAGACATTTCTGCATTATTTCGACCCTCATATTTAGTACTTTAGAAGTACTATATTTCAAAACAGTGTACTGTGCAATTTGCACAGTTTCTGTGTTTGTTTATTAAATCATTGGGTCTGTGGGAAAAAAAATCCATGCTGGATTAAAAAAATAAAACCTTTTTTGTTATGGTACAATATATTTCTTTCTTTGTTTTCAGTGCTCATTTGTTGTTTCTGGCTAATTGTCTATCTGTTGGCTTGTTGCAGATTTTTGGGGCAGTTTGATACTTGTTGGTGTATTCTAATTGTTTACTTATAATTTTATGCTAATCTTCTATCTGTTGGCTTGTTGTAGATTTTTGGGGCAATTAGATACCTGTTGGTGTATTCTAACTATCCATTTTTTGTTATATTTTAGTGGTATTGATTTATCTGTTTGGTTGTTGCAGAATTGTGGGGCAGTTAGATACATGTTGGCGTATTCTAACTGTTTATAGTTTTCTAATTGAAGTTGTGTTAATGTTTATGCACAGATTAGTTATTACATTTTGTTTTTAAGAATATTAAATAAGCATTTGTAAGATTTGCTGGTAATCTCTGCTTTAAAGTAATGGTACTATCATTACATTTGAACCATCCGCAATTCTTTTTTTATGTATGCAGTGTAGTGACCTGCATTGGTTGTGACTCCTGCGTGCTAGATTATACCTATTGGTGTGAATGTTTTCTTGCCAAGAGATACTTGACCATGTGTGAATCCAGCTTGCAGTTGTTTTTGGTACCATCTGCATTGTAACGTAAAAGCATTAGTATTACGTATTTACTGTGTGTCTGTATTTGTAAGGTGAAGCGATTATCTGAATTGCAGGTAGTACATAATCTACCATTGTTTGCATTTTGTACAAGTTGCTGAAATGGAATGGATTCACAGTTAGGTATTGATACATACATGAAGTGTTCATTAGGGATTTGTTCATGTGCCACATGGTTGTAGAGCGTGCATGTATGTTTCCACATGTATGAAATCTAAAAGATTTCATTTACAGGTATGTTTTTGTTTTCCAGTACTTGTAGTAAGTACATTAGAAAATCTTGCAGATCTTCTTGTGAGTTTATGGTGAATTTGACCATTCCAGCACAGTAGTCCAATTCTTGTCTTATTCCATGAACACTGTAGGTGTTGTCAGGATTGTTGGTTGCATTTCTATGAAGGACTAACTTTTGCAAACACAATTGGACTCTATTGTGTAAGTAAATGTCAATAATTGGTGGCAATTGGAATAAAATATTCATTGCTGCATTTGCACACCAATTTACACCAATTATATTTGAAAATTTGAATGGACCTGATAGTTCTTTGTCCAACTCATTTTTTTGGAGAGTGTGTTGCTTCTTTGAAGATGTACTTTAGTTACTTTGAGCAGTAATTTCTTCTTTGGTTGTAGTAATTGATGAAGTATTATCTTCTTTTACTCTCTTTGGAGGATTGGCAGTGAGATCCTGGTGTGTTTCGGTTTGAAGTAGTTTTCTTTTACAACGTTTTGCTTTTTGTGGAACAGGATAGGTTTTTAGATGGGGGTGTACAGTGAACATAAGCTATTGTATTCTAGAATTCAAGGAATATCAGCATTTACTTTACTTGCATCAAAGTTCATTAGAAATAGTCTGTCAAGTGTACGTAAGCGTGATAGTGCTACGTAGCTCATGCCTTCTTTAAAGACTGTGTTCCCAATATCTATTAATGCTTTATCTAGGGTAAGACCTTGTGATATGTGAATGGTGACTGCATATGCTAGAGTTAGAGAAAATTGTTCTCTGCGTACATTTCAGTAGGTTAAAGGCTTCTGTATTTTCTTCATAGTGACAGATGGGGCCTCATTATGGGTTTGGCGGTAGCCATGCCACTATTGGCGGCATGGCTGCCTCCAAACCGGGTCCGGGTTCATTGAATGGGGAATTACTGGCCCATTCTGAGTTCGGAGGGCCCGGTAATTCCTCCCTCAGGGAACCCGGGCCTGGACCTTCACCATTCCCATTCGAGCCCCCATAGGGCTCAATGGGAATGGAAGAGGGAGCTAAATGACCGGCCCGTTGTTAGCTCCCTGGTCCCCTCGGGGGACCTGATAACAACGCCTGGTTCTACCAGGCGTCCTTACCGGGTCCCGCGAGGAGACCTCGTAATCAGGCGGAATGGGAATAACGGGTCTGCACCCATTGGCGGACCCCGTTAACCCATTCCGCCTGACTTGTAATGAGGCCCATGGGGTTTTCTACTTCTGTCATAGCTAAATCTGCCTCATTTGCTATTAGTGGTTGTCCCAATGTTTCTTGGCTTCCTGTTACAGAAGGTTGACTACTGTTGGGAGTGTCCTCATCTAGTTGGGCCTGGAGTTCTTCTTCGTGTTGCTGTTCATTGTGCAACATTGTTTTGTACTGTGTAAAGTTTACATCTGTTATAGTGCTTTCATTTGCTTTGAAAGCGTCTTAATAGGAGTCATAGATATCTAGTAACTCTTCTTCTTTTCTCCATGGTTTAAAAAGTTGTAGCAGGGACATGTAATATAGTTATTTATGTTGAGGAGTTTTTAATGACAATTTGATATGATTAATTAAGCTTTGTTTGGTAAACTTTACTAAGCTGCCTTCACAATTTGTCACTCTGTATCTATCTTTGTTTTATCTGGTTTTATATTATTTTTATATGTGAAGTTTTGGGCTATGTGGTATAGACACATGGTTTCCAAAGTGGTACTCCTGTTTGGGTAGTATGTATCTAGTAAATTGTTTAACAAAATGTCTTGGCTGTTGGGATCATTTTTGGCTATTGTTTCTGTTTTTTCTGCTTTGGTTTAGTAGGCTGTAACACATTGTGCAACTGAAGTGGAATTGTCTGCAATGTACTGCACATCTATGTTTGCATTCCATAAGAGGGCAATGATTGCTTTGTAATCATTGATATATTTTGCTTCTTCTGTTCTTTTTATATAATATATGTTTTTAGCTGATTTACCTTTCACACTATGTCTGACTAAAAACATGAAGTTGCTTACTTGAGCTGTAACTGGTCTAGGGAAACCAAATCAACATTTGCTGTAGTATTTCCCTTTGTTTTTATATTTGCAACAACAATATTTCCCACATTTGTGTCTTTGAAATTGTAAAATGTGTGCATGAAGGTCACTATGTGTTGTTTGTGAAGGAATTTCACAAGTGACATATTTTTCGATAAACTGTAAAACAGTGGCATCACTGTCTTGACCAAATTTAGGAGCATCGTTAATCCATAAAAGCATGTGGATGTGTGGTGCTCCTCTTGCTTGGTATTCTTTTCTCCAAAAGAAGTGTTCCACTTATCCGAAGGAGGAACAGTTTTATTACAATTAAAGTGTAGAATAACAATGAAGCGATGATGGAGCAGAGTTCTCCATGTGTTAGTATATCTATGTTTGTTTTGTTTTTGTTTGCTTTGCGTAAGACATCATGTAAATCTTCCCATGCATATTCTGCACAACTTAATGTAACAAACCAAGTGGGTGGGCCAAGGTTTCGTATCATACAACGTACTTCTCCGTGACATCGGAACCAGTATTCTTTTGTACCACACATGTTTGCTAACAGATTTGTAATGCTTGATTGTAGAACCTCATCTTTTTCTTGTACGTTTTGTAGTAATTGTGTAGCTGTCATATTTTGAAAATGGGTACCTGATTTCAATGTGTGTGCAACTCCGTAGCATAGAGTTGCTAGTTCATTTTCAAAGAGTAGGTGGAATATGTATTCCACATTTCGTCTAAATCTGGGATCTTCGGAATACATTCGAAAAGAGTGGTATTCTGATGCTGTTATCTGAGTGGGTCTATCATTGTACCTTCCTCCTTTCCCAGTAGGAAAGAGTTGAGGCAAAGCACGTGCTTCTATAATTTTTTCCCATATGCTGATTGGTGATCCTTTGGTTTGTCACATTTGGTACATTTCCAGTGCATCATCTATGGAGTCTTTAGAGTCTAATGGATGAATTGTATAATGGTCTAAAATATTGGATACTGTAGCAGGATCTAGAAGTTGAAATTGACCAGATCTGTGGTCTCCCTCAGGTTTTCTTCAATATTAATGTCTTTGTAGTATTCATTATTGCCTTTTAGATATTGCAAGGCTTGTCTAACTTTATGTAAGTCCACAAGTTGTTGCCAAATTGTGTTGTTTTTTGTAGGTACACCACTTACTAAGACAATTAAAGATTGATCTATTGGATGTTGCACTCCCAGAGTGTGTAAATTCTCTTTCAGATCTAATGGTAAATATACTACTTTGCCACAAATGCCTTTCACTAATTCAAAGGGAGGTATTTTTGCTGTTTTTGGTTGAAGGTGTATTATTGCTTGAAATGGGTGCACTGTTTGAATTATGATGCCCTCATATAAATTGAGTTGTTGCAGGGATTTTGGTAGTGGGAATAATTCCAGTTTATTTGTGATAGCTTGTGAAGGAGTTTGGTTGTTGTCAAGTTTTGCAGTGCAGTAACTGCAAAGTATTAAGGAGTCAGTTATTTTGTATTTGATTTCTGCTATAAGGTAGAGAGCAAATTCAAACCATTTGGAATCTTCATTGTCTTCTATTTTGTATGTTATGTCTACAGTTTTTGTGCTACTTTTATAAAAATGTCTGCGGCAACACACACACACATGGTTTTGCACTTCAGCAGATGTACTTTTAAATGTTATTTCTTTTTTGTATGTGTGTAGTAGAAGGTTGCCATCTGTACAATTTTTGCTAGTCTGTTGTAAAGCTAATTCATTTTGTATGTGGCTTTCACTTCCAAAATATTTTCTCTGGATATGCTCTATTTCTTTGAGTAGGGCTTTGGCTGTACCATGTAGAAGATTGTTATTTAAATTGGCTAGTGCTAAAGCAGGTCTTTTAGCATAGTACCGTTTATGGACTAGTGTTCTTATAGTTGAATGATGTGTTGATATCATTTTGATATGATTGAAGGTGCTTTTGCAAAAAGGTCCTGAAATGCAGGCTAATGAATGTCCTTGTAGTGCTGTGTATTTCCGCACTGGACATGTATCCATATTTTGTAGTAGTTTCATTTTGAATTTGTCTTTGCCTTTCACATACTGATTGAGGAACTGGCGTAAAGATTTGAAAGATTTTTTGGCAATGTTACACATTGACGTGCACGGCCATTTGTACACTGGATATTTTGGTTCAGTTGAATGGAGAGGTGATACTGAGTTTTCTGGGAATATTTTTGTGCGCAGTGTTTCTTGTTCCATTATGGTATTATTAAGTTTTGCATTCCCACGTCCACTGCTATGTATAGCAATTGTGTTTGTTTGCTTTTGTTTGTATGCTTCTTCATTAAAATATGGTTCTGTGCTCGTGGTGTGACTCCATTCACCTCCACAGATATTTAAGAAGTGATTTTTGTTGACATTTCGTTTATTGAGAGGTCTTTTTTGTAATTTAGTAGTTCATTTTGTTAGTGGTTTCATTCTGTTTAAAACTAAAATAAATAACTTCCTTTTGAGAAGGATTGCACTTTCTATGAGAGCTTCTAAGATTAATTTTCTACAGTAGTTTTTAAGGGTTGTGCTTGATTTCACTCCTGTTTTTATAAGATTCTGAAGGGCTCTGTGGCGGAACATTTTTTGTAAAATACTTTTTTTTGTATGGTTACTTGCCACTAAATCAAGATTTATAGGAGCAGTGTTAGTAGTAGTGGTAGCTGAATTCTTGCTAATTGCTTTCTGTTTTGTTTTACATTTTGAAAGAGGAGGCAAAGTTTCTGTACTGGAATCTTGTTTTGTTTCACTTAATCACTGTATTAGCTGTTTTTTTTTAACTTTTTGTACAAATTCTGTTAGAGATGGATGCTTATTTGGACACTTTTATTTTGCTTTGCTCTACCTTCTGCGTTGCTTTATACAGACTTGGTTTTTGGTAGGGGTTCTTTGGCGTCTGTTGGAAAAAAAAGAAGGTATGAGTTGGGCTGTTGTGCAATGTATGTGTGCTGTGTGCATGAGTGTCTGAGTACGATGGTAAGGATGTATGTGGATGTGTGTGATTGTGCAATGGCCTGCTACAACAAGTTGGGAAGGCTATTCTTTTATTTGTGTGTTACTATACTGGGGTTCAGATGACAATACAAAGTAAGATAGTGGTGAGGAGAAGCACTAATACTAAATCTAATGGTATAGTATTAAAACAGTTCTTTGTTCTGCAATACTAACATTCTAGGGGCTGATTTGTGGAAGTTGTGAGCCAAAAAACGGGGATTTGTGTGCCATTCTGCCCACTAATCCCTGTTTAACAAATTGGGATTTGTGGCCTGAATGGCGTACACATCCCTGTTTTTGGTTCACAAATTCCACAAATCAGCCCCACAGTGTGTTTGAGTAACAATTTGAACATTATGGTAGTATTCTATTACTTTTTTATACGGCGTGAGTAGGTTTCTTCTGAGATGTTGTTTGTACTTCAGATGCTGCTGCTTTTCAGGAGAGTGGTCTTCACTGCAATTGTAAAGGAAATAAGTTAGTGAATATGTGTGTTTATAGCACTGTTGTTAATTTAGACGTCGATTTTTATGTTTTTGTAGTAGTAGTGTTTTTTGATAACTGAACATGATGTGTGCATGCAGTTTCTTTTGCCTATGTGCAGCCTGTATATTTTACTTAGAATCTGTTTGTTGAACATGTTTTCCAAATGAGTATAATACTAAGCGTATGAAACTCACTTGTTCTGTGTTATTGGATGTTAGGAGATAGAAGAAATAATTATATACTTACTTAGTTTTTTATAGGGTAAATGGCAGACACTATAGAAAAGGAGATGTTCGTAATAAAGTGGAAGGATGTGATGTAGAGGCAGTGGTATTATTTCAGCTGGGAGCTTTTCTAATGATAGTGTCTATCTGTGCGCGTGTTTATAAAGATGCATGAGCTCATCCTGGCTGTGTGTAATTTTATAATGCAGCACTAAGTGTTTCTATACAATTATACTGTTATTTCTCCCAAATGATCAACAGTACATTTGAAGTGCTGAACTATGATGATGGAGTTAGATGTAGAGTTCTTGGATGTGATTGGTGGATGGTTGTGTGACTGCTTAGCTGTATCCAATGAGGGAATGGCACAGAGAGTGAAGTGGAAAGGGTAGAAGGGCTGTCTGAGAGTTATCCGCTCCGTGGACACCGCAGCTGTCCACTGACAGGGTGTGCCACATCCGGGGTTTTCCAGCAAATCCAGCATGGAAAGGGGACTGTAGGGATTAGCCCATCAGGTGTTGAGGTTGTGGATTTGTGTTGAAAGAGGCTGTGTGTAGTGAAGATGGCAGAGGTGGAGAAAGTCAATGGGCCTCATTACGAGTATGGAGGTAGCCATGGTACTATCAGCGCCATGACTACCCCCATACCGCATACCGGGTCTGGGTTCTCGGTATGTGGACTTACCAGGTCATTCCAACCATTCCAACCCATTCCCCATTCTGAAAACCATTCCCCATTCCCAGTCCCATTTGAGCCCCATAGGGCTCAATGGGAATGGGGAAGGAGCTAATAACGAGCCGCAAATAGCAGGCCCGTTATTAGCTGCCTGGTCCCTTAGTGACTCCCGCTAAAGGCGGCTGGTAAAACCAGCCAGCCTTAGTGGGACCTGCAAAGGGACCTCGGAATGCGGCGGTAGGGGGTTAGCGGCACTGGCATCCTTACTGGTGCCGTTAACCCCTTACCACCAGCCTCGTAATGAGGCCCAATGTGTTGGTGGTTGGAGATATGTTTGTGCATGGTTTGGAGCAGTATGCTACATGCTGGAATGTGGCAAACAATTTTGATGTTAAAGGAGTGAAGGTGGTGCGGAGCACTGTGCCTGATTTCAATGTGCAAGGAATTGTACAAGTTTGTGAAGATGTGGGAAGGATGAACAGTCCCCATGTGGCAGTTTTGCACTGTAGTGCTTTACATTTGGGCTATGTCAGTGCCCCTACTTTGTTGGCAGATTTGGAACACTTGGTTTAAGCAGTAATGAAAGTCCTTCCAAATACCAAAGTTATTTTTTCTGGTTTAGTACCTAGGGTAAAATGGGACAATAGTTCTGTTTTTTGTCCTCAGCAAAACATTGCTAGGTGTGCAATCAACCAAGGCATGTGTTCTTTCATGCTTAGAGCTGGTATGTTCTTTTGTAATAATGAGAACATGTATTCTGGTGATGCTGTTTATTTTAAATAAGATGGTATTTCTTTATCTTTTGTGGGAAATGCCATGCTGTTTTGGAACATAAAGGTTGCTTTGGAGAAGCTTATGTGAATATGTTAGGAGTACAATAAGAAAACAAAACCAAAAAACATACTAGATAAAAGGTGTCTCTCAAACATCTGCAAACAAAATAATAAAATGGCTCTTTTCAGAGCCAACATCAAAGGGGAAATGGGGTAAATTATTTAAATTTAAATTCATCACGGCCAGATTTTTCGATATGTCCGCGGACATGGCGGTTTTTCCGTGGACTCGCCTGTTACATACAGGGATTTTGGGGTGGAGAGGCATGCAAATGAGAATGAGCAGAGCAAGGGATTGGTCAATAAAGTTTACTGGGTGTGTTGTTTAAGGAGAGAGTTTGTCAGAAAATCTTTTTGTTGAGAGAAGAACAGATAGCTATGGCTGTGTGTTTCAGAAAACAGATTATCTGGATTTTGGGAGACTCATGGATACATTGGTTGGAGGTGAATGCAGTACGCTGTGGAGTGGCTGCACATCTTGGATTCCCTCATGTGGAAGTGCACTGGCATGGAGTGTGTGAAATGAAGTGGCTGGATTTGGTACCTCTCTGTGCTACTTTGCTGACACAGCGTCATCCAGACATAATTATTATTCATTGTGGAGGGAACATTTTAAGACATGTGTCTGGAATTTCTTTGCACTTTGCAATGAAAGGAGGACTTGGGAAGGTCATGGACATGTTTCCAAATTCCCAAGTAATTTTTTCTAGTATTGCACAGAGACAAATATGGCTGCATTCTTCTTTATTTGGTCCACAAATGGAGAAAGCGAGGCACAATGTCAATAAGGCTGTTTGTGCCTTTTTAAGAGATGTTGGTATGTCCTCTTTTCACAATTAAAATATTATGTTTCGTAGCACATACATTTTTCACAGAGATGGAGTCCATCTTACTTATGCTGCAATCAGATTTTAGTGTGAAATATACAAAATGAATTGCGACCTTTTTTGGAATTGCATTAATACATTTTGCAGTAGGTGTTAATCATTTGAAGTTTTTGAAACACAAAAAAACACCACCAAAAGGCTCTTTTCAGAGCCACCACTTCTTCCCATAGAAAAGTGCAATGGCTCTGAAAGGGCACTATAGGATAGCCTAGTGGTTGTTATGGCAGATAGTGCGCTAGTTGAGTACCGCCATAAAGTGCAGTAACTAGTTTTATACTGATAATCGGAGATGCAGCATTGAGAAACTTCAAATGGTACCCCCTAATGCGTACCAGATAGCATGAAAGACACAACAAAATGAAGATACAGTCAACGTGCAAATCCCAAGTTGTTTTTCAGATTGGCTAGATTGGTCAATTATAAATTGACAATGGCCCTCATTACGACCCTGGCGGAAAGTGACTGACCGGACCGCCACAGCGTAAATAGCGTTTCCGCCATTGCACGAAGGAGCAAAGTGCGGCCCATTCCGACCCATCGGGCACGAGCACCACGGCATGGCGGAAGTGCAAAGTCCGCGATGGCGGAAATGACCCCAAAACGGCCCACACCGCCGCCGTACGGCGCCCTAGGTGCAATACCGCCACCCATCACAGCGGACACCGCAGTGTGCGCCTACCGGAAAGTACGGTGACCGGAAATATACGGAAACGGAAGTTAAAACATGGGCCCGGAACGGGAAACATCCCGCCGTACACCTATAAAACCACTAAAACCACACAACCACTAAAAACACTACCCTGAGACACACCCCAACCCGACATCCACCCTAGCGAAACCAAGAAAAATGGGAAAAGTAGCGAAGAAAGCGTGCGACCGCAAGCGGCAGGTCCACTTCTCCCGTGAGGAACTCACCGTGCTTACAGAGACCCTCCAGGAGAATGCTGCCGTCGTCTTCTGCACGCAAATGACCAGGACGGCACTTGCAAACAAGAAGGCCATATGGGCTCTGGTGGCACAGCGGGTAAGTGCGGTGGGGACCGCACCCCGCAACCCACAGCAATGCCGAAAGCGATGGGACGACCTGCGGATACGCGTCCGCAGCATACTCTCTGCCAACCGCAACATTGCCACAGCCACCGGGGGAGGTCCTGAATCACCCATCAAGTTGACCCCCTGGGAAGAAATCTGTGCCTCCACCATCGGAATGGAGAGCATAGAGGGAGTCGGAGGGATGGAGAAAGGAGTGCAGACATCCGAAGATTCAGGTAGGTGGGCCAAATAAAACAATGCCAAATCCACAAAGTCCATCCATGTGAAGTACCATGTGTCCACATAGTGCAACAGAAACACATGTCCAGGAGAACGTCCACACACATCGGCCTGATAGCGCACGTTAAAACCCACAATAAATACATAAATAATTAAAAACCCCTAAAACACGCACTACACGTGCAGCAGGCACACCCTAACTGCAGGCTGCCAAACAACTGCACCCTCACCCCACACACAAATGAAAGCACCTCCAAGGCCCTGACCCAAATCACCCTCAGGTACCACCCCAATGCATGTGATACAATGCCATTCCAATACCCACAGACCCATTAATAACCCTCGCCCTCCTTTACTCCACCACAGGGTCCGATCCAAACGACGAGCATCAGGACACCCCTACCAGCACACCTGCAAAGAGGGCCAAGACCAACGGCCAAAGACCCTCCACCTCAGCTGCACGCATCAAGACACGGCAGCAGCACAAATCAGGTGGCAGCACAGAGGAGGGAACATCAACAGGCACCCCAGCAGCCAGCATGCCCACAACACCACCACCACAGGTCCCCCCAACGGATGCCACAGAAGGCACTGCCTCTGGTGGCAGCAGCACCATAGGTGACACCCCATTGATGGCAGCATGCTCCGACACAGAAGACGGGGATGTCGAAGTCAGATCCATCCATGACCTGTCCCAATCCCCCTGTCTGTCCCATCCCGTACAACATGAGGATACCACGCAGGGGCACCCACAAGAAGACGACTGGCCATCCCCCACAAGCCCTGTGGCAAGGCAACATGAGGACAACAGCCCCTCTGTGACACCCCCGCAAATGGCCATGGCCCAGCAGAGGCAACAGTCCCTCGACCAGTTAATCGTGCAACAGCAGCAACTGGCCACGCTCCTCAAGGACCATGCCGATGAATGTGGGGGCACTAAAGCAGACATAGAAACATCAACTGAGACACTTAGGGCAGAAATAGAGAGAGGTACAGAGACACTAAGGGCACAAATGGAGAGTAGCACCGAGAGCCTGAGGGGGGAACTGCATGCGACGTCCAAGGACGTATGTGCCGAACTTGCCGCAGTGCGCCGTGTGCTCACTGAGCTCTCGCAAACCCTTAGGGACATGCATGGACGTGAGCAGGCAGAGACATCATCCGTTGCAAGTTCCGTCCAGGGCAGCCCCCAACGTAGATCTGGGAGGAACCTGCGCTCCACAGGCAGGGGTGCCCCTGATACCCGCAGAGGGGGCTTGCAATAGCGACAGCCCACTGACAATGAGCATCTTTGGACACTGGTGTTCGGGGGGGAGGTAGGAGGGTGGAGGGGGTGTGTTGGGCTCACTTGGGTGGCGGGTCGATAGGGTGTACTACATGATATCACATATGCCATAAACAGTGCACGATCAACCAATGAGATGTGTGGACATTGATCTTTGTGTACTAGGCCATCATAGGCGTACAGTCCATATTGTGCATCTCCCAGACACACACAGTGCCACGAGTCCCGTGTCCATGTATCAGCCACCAGGCGTGAGTGCTAGAAGCATACATCAATGAGATGCTGACGAATGTCACGGCCCTCCGGTGCCTCGCAGACTCCTTGAGGTGCTGCCACATCCCCACCCTCATCATGACCATCATCAGGTGCTTGCAGTTCTGCGTCAGGGGGCATGGGCACATTTCTACGTACTCACATGTTGTGGAGCATGACACATGCCATCACCATCTTTGCAACCTTCTCATGGCGGTACAGGAGTGCCCCACCAGACCTGCTGAGGCAGCGGAAACGACCCTTCAGTAGGCCGAATGCCTGTTCAATGACTACACGGGTACGTGAGTGGGCATGGTTGTAGTCCTCCTCATGCTGGTCCCGTGGGTTCCGGACTGGTGTGAGGAGCCATCTCTTCAGTGGATATCCAGCATCACCTGTATGTGGACGATAAACGTATGATGTGGAATGCCATTGCTACGTACGCACCCCCCCCCCTTCCTGCCAGGTCATTGCCGAATCACATACCCCACATTATCATGCATGTAATGAGACTCACCGAGTAGCCAGGATCTGTTCCCTGCGTGTCGCTCCATGTAGCGTGGTATTGTAGAGTTCCTCAAGACCATAGAATCATGGGTTGATCCAGGGAATCGGGCACAACAATGTGTAATGATCCTGTTGGAGTCACACACCATTTGTACATTCAGAGAATGAAATTGTTTTCGGTTGCGGTACTGGGCCTCCATGGCATGTGGGACGACCAATTCCACATGGGTGCAGTCGATGGCACCAATGCAACCCGGTATGCCGCCAAGTGCATGGAATCCCACTTTTGTGTTGGTAATTTCCTGCTCCGAGCGTGGTAGGGAGATGTAGTCGTCTGCGTGCTGCAGGAGGGCAACGAGCACTTGCAATAGTGTCCGTGAGAACAGTGGCTGAGAAATGCCATGCAACTGTCCGACTGTGTGCTGGTAGGTGCCTGTGGCCAGGAAGTGTAGTACAGACACCACCTTCAGTAGGGGTGGGATGGCGGTTGGGCTATCTATCATGCTGACAAGGTCAGCCTGTGTCATGTCCACAATGGCGGCTATGGTGTCCCGGTCCAGACGGTAGAGGGTGTGGATCTGCTCATCAGTGAGGTTGAACGGATGTGCTCGGAGGCGTGGGATTGCGGGCTGCCTGCGTGGTGGTAGTGGCTGTGCTGGCGGCCCTTGCTGGCCCTGCCTTGCCCTCCTCCTCCTCCTGCGTCTCCTCCGTGCGGCCGGTTGTAGTTGGTGTTTGTCTTCTTCTTGGAGTTGGAGTACTTGCAGTGCTATCATGTCCCCCAGGGCCAACATCGCGAGTCCTGCCGGTAGCATTTCGGTGTGGTTGTGGGAGGAGACTGGCTGTGCAATTTATGTGTTATCAGGCTGTATGGCCTCCACCTGTGGTGATTCATTCCACCTGTGCAAACTGCTCTCCCCTTTGGCCGAGCACGTCCCGCGCACAACGCTGCAATTCGGGGAATGGCATCTTGCTATTGCAATCATGTATTTGTACCCGATGGCCGTGTAACATTGGTTGATATGTTCATTCTGCTGTGGTCCCATTGTTTCACATACTATCTGTGCAGTCGCGAACAGACTTGTGAAGGGTCAGTGGAACGTAGTACTCGAGTAACGGTGGGCCCTCATGCATCACTGTACCGAGTTGCAACGACGGGCGGGGCGTCCCATTTGTGGGTGAAGGCAGTTGCCATTTTCACACACAGCCGCACTCGATGGATTAATTAGTGATTTCAAACGGCCACAGATGCCTCTTCGACGTGATGTTGCAAATGAGGAATTCGAAGGGCAGCGCTTTCGGTTTTTAGCTGGCGGCGAGGAAATGCCCACAGGTCTGACTGCAAATATAACGTACTATTGTTCAATGTCCTTGGGACAGGGGCCATGGCGAGGATGCAATGATTGATATGAATAGTATGGGATGCGCAATAGCGACGTGGGCGATGAGGCCGGACGTTCCCAAATACATGTTACTTCACTACACTGGAATTACGGGCTGGGGCACTGTGGATTTTGCAGGCTGCATAACGCACAGACTCAATGGATATTTCTAATGTTATGTGAGTAAATATTCAGGCGTTTTAATCCCGGGATGAGGGAATGATGAATGGATGCATGGGCAGGTGATTTGATACAGAGTTTGCCATGTACAGGGCTTCTTGGGATCTATCCGCCTCCCCTACGCTATGTGATGCAGGGCTGCCATAGTGGGACCATCGTCTATCTGGCCTTGTTGAGCCCTCCCTGTCTCGACGCGCCCTCAGACACTTGTGTCCATGCACGTTACCAATCCCATCTGATGGATTCTGTTTTGACAGACGCATGCACAGGTACACTCGCTTGTGATGGTGTTTACACCTCGATATAGATAGTTATGAGTCGCAAGTGGTTTTTGGGTGGTGATGGACCTTTGGAGTGGGCTAGCATGCATATGGCTGTGGATTTAGTGTGATCATTGAAGTGAGTTGTTGGAATGTAGTTCTGATGGCCATTCTGTTCTTTTTCTTTTCTTTTGGTTGACAGGTATCTCCTCCCCTTTTGCCACTGCCATCTGTATGCCACTCCTGCAGATGGGTTTTACTCCCGACACCTGCTGCTTCGTGTTAATCAGTGGAGCAGCATTACGATCTTATGGGACGATCGCCAATGGGCCACATGCCCTTACGCAGTACTGGTGGCTCGGAGCAACATTTCGGCCTTTCAGCTGGACTAGTGCCTCCCCATTGGGACGGCCCTGCGGTTCTGTGCGCTTCCATGTTGCCTTTTCGTACGTGAATGTGGCTCTGTGTACCATGATGGAACAGGGCGTCACACAAGTAGTGGCTGGTCATTTCTTGCGGATGCAGCCCACAATGGTGAAATGTGTTTTGGAGTTCATGGCCTGATGGCTGTATGGGCTTGGTGATTTTGTTGTGCATTAAATTTCTATTCTGATTTGGCCCGTGTAGCGTTCTTCTTTGCAAGTGATGTGGCATATGCCTATTTGGGGAGCGATGTATTGTGAGGAGATCTGCATTGGGTTCCAGCTTCGGAGTTTAGTTGCGTGTTACTGTACTGGGCGCATTTGCCTACGAAGCCCGTGAGGTCAGGGATGGGGGCTGCCAATATGACTGTTTGAATGTTGTCATGCTCAGGGGCGGGGGATTGGGTTTTGTGTGACAGATGCCGGTCAGCCAGGTGGACTGGTGGAATGATGTGATTTTCGGAATATTGCTGGTCACAGGTGCCTGTGTTTGCGTGCGTTTCTTGGTGGGGGACTGTGGTCATGTCCATTGGGATGGCTTCTGTATTCGTGCCATCTGTGCCCTGCAGCTCCCATTGGCCCCTGTTGTGTTTTTTTGTTCGTTGGCATGCATGGGTGACTTGTACATTTCACTGGTTGCATTGTGGCTTCATTGCACCTACGGGGAGTTGTACTTTGTGGGCAGGGAGCGGTGTACAGGCACTCAGTGGGGCCGTTTACGGTTGATTCGCGATGCCGTACTTCTCACCATGGCGGAATGGTACATTCCGCCATGCTTGATGGCGTTAGGTACATGTCCGCTAGGGTCGGAATTGGCGTACCCTTGCGCCATGGTGGTGTTTACGGTTTGGCATGGCGCGCGCGCGCATGCTTGGTGCAGTTGGCGTTGGCGTTCACTACGGTGTCGCTAGTGGCTTCGTACTTTGCGGTGACGGGTCATAGTCACACCGAGCGCTATTCGATGGCGGTATTGCATTTCCGCCATCGTTTTCCGAATTCCGCCAGGGTCGTAATGAGGGCCAATGAGTCTTTAGACTGTAGCAAATCTTGAAATTTATTTTTCTAGAAGAAGAGTCAGCAGACACGTGTTTCGACCCTCCGGGTCGTTGTCAAGGCTATACATGGAACAATATCAATATAAACCAGAAAAAAGAAAAAAAGTGGGTTAGAAAACCCAAGAAGTGCAGTAATTCGTAACTGAGTTACAAGCATCATAAAATCAAATGCGTCATATAATGCCGTAAAAGGTTAAACAAAAGTATACATTGTTACATCATGTCATAGTGGCATAGGAATTCAAAATTGTTACAAGTAAGAAACCATACCATGGTTCAGTCGAGCGAAGAATGTGATGAACAGATGATGAAGTTGTCATAATAAAGATGTTTCCAAAAAGAGCAAGTATGGAATTAAAGTAAGTTTCCAATTGGTTGTCATGTACTCTTTACAACATGTACATGGGAGCATAACATGGGACACCAAAAGTTCAAAAAGATGGACTGATGTGCTACCAGAAAAATTGCCAAAATACCCTGAAAGAAAAAGATAAGAAGGAAAAAAAAGAATCACCAATGTGAGCTGTAATGAAAAAATGTGCTATGGTGGTGAAGTGAACAGAGTGGTGAAGGTGAAGGGCCACCTGTAGAGAGTAACACATACCAAAGGTACCAGATGGCTGAATGGCTTATTAGGTTGGGTGAGTAGTATCAACCTGAATGAATATAAAAAAAATAGGAATAAGACATTTTGTGCTATCCAATAAGCGGCAGAGTGCAATCTAAAAAGGTGTATAGAATAGTGTAGGGTGCCAACTTACCCTGGAAGCTGGGTAGTCAATGCTGGTTAATGTAGCTAATCAAAGGTCATCAAAGAGATATCTGCAATGGAGGTAATATGTGGTAAGTAGGGGATCAAAACGACTTAGCTACTGCTAGTTTATAATGAAGTCCACACATACCCAAGTAAAGAGGAAAATCCTGTATGAACAAATGAGGGGCTTGATCCCCAGCTCAGCGTGTGATGTGCATAATCTGTAACGGACGGGATCCGGACAATTTACTAAATGGAATAAAGCGCCATACGTTGTGACATCAGGCGCGTGTCGCATGCATGATGTCACGCACACGTGGCGTGCGAGTGACATCACGCGCACGGCAACCGTTACCGAAAGTAAACAAAGTGCACGTGGTAAAATATAAACTGATTTAATATGAAAAAAAACTGATGTAGTATGAAAAAAAACAGATGCAGTGAAATGATAGATAAGAAATGAAGGTGTAAATAAAGAGTAGGAGCTGAATAGATGGATTAAGGGTAGTAGGTTAAACATAGAACATAGTGTGTCAAAAATTGGGTTAAGGAAATTCAGGGGTGGGGCGAGATGAGATGCTCACATGTCTGTGGTAAGCTAACAGGAAAAAATATTGGGAACAAATATGACTAGTTTATATTGATTTTATAAGTGAAAATAGGCAAAAGGGAGAAGCAAGATCTATAGTGCAAATGTGTTTGCCTTATTCCTTGGTATTTGTCAGTACCTTAGCATGATTCAAAGTCAACATGGATACAGATAGTCTAGAAATGTTGGAATATTGGGCAGTATTTTAAACACAACAGGCAATACACAGATTGTATGATGAAGAGTGAACATGATAACACAAATAATACTGCTGCTGGTCGCAATGTCTTGTTAACATATATACAGAATACAGATCACAAAAAAGTTTGTATTTATGTTATCTAGACTTGAATTATCCTAAATATAGTTTGTGATGTACTTGTTAGTATGTCTATGCATAATATAGAATAAACATAATAGTAAAATAAATTAACACAGTTACAGTACTAAAAGGCAATGGCCCTCATTACGACCCTGGCGGAGATCGTGGTGCAATATGCACCATGGAGCACGGCGGAAAGCTGCCGATACCGCCATGGGGGTTGGCGGATTTACCGCCCCATGCCGACCTTAGCGGGGCGGTAAATCCCCATTCCCCATTTTACCCTTCCCCATTCCCATTTTTGCCCCATAGGGTATAATGGGAGTGGGGAAGGCATTAATTACGCCACCGTAAAATACGGTGGCGTAATTAACAACAAGGTCCCGTAGCGCCATGGATTTCTCCGCCCGGAAAAACCAGGCGGAAAACGGCTCCATGGCGCTACGGGAACTCGTAGTAGGGCGGACGGGTCCGCCGCGAATACCGCTGGCGTAAACCCACTCCGCCAGGGTCCTAATGAGGGCCAATGTCTTGACACAATTTGATGCAAAAGTGACCAGAGATGAACATGTTATTCTCTGAAATTAATTGAGTAGTTACTGTTCTAAGGTATTATAGAAATACATGCATTTCCTGGTCTGTATTAAGACCTATGCTAGTACAACGAAAGCGACAGATGCATTTGGATTCCAATTGTCTAAGTTTGAGGCATATATTGCCTCCTTGTTTACCACACTTTGCTCTGATCAAGCCTTTACAGTGCATGTCTGCTTGGTTATCCATTTGGTGTTTGGTTTGCCAATGGGACACCAAGGATAGATTAGCGTCCATTTTATTGAGACTCGTGAGATGTTCTCTAATGCGAACCCTTAGTTGCCTAATAGTGCTTCCTATGTATATTTTGTGTTACACACAGATGATGGCATACACTGCCAGTTTGGAATTACAATTGATAAAATCCTTAATTTTGATTGTTCTTCCACTGTTCTCTACAAATTCTTGACAGTTGTCATGGCCGTATTGGCATTGATTGCAAGTACCGCATTTATAAAAGCAAACTGGTTGTTTCAACCATGTACGAGAATTGCTAATCTCTATAGGGTCAAAAAAGGAAGGACTGAGTTGGTTCCGAAGGGTGTTGGCTTTAGTAAAAGTAAACTTAGGCTTTTCCGTAATGTAGGGTGCACGGTCTTGGTCCAAATGTAATAGATGCCAATGTTTAGATGCCAATTTGTATAGAGTTGATGAGTCTCTGGAGAACTGTGTGATGTTAGAAATGGGTCTGTTGAAATTGGGTACTCAGCCGTGTGGGGCTTGTTTGGCAACTAGTAGTTCCTCACGTTTGATTTGTGAGTATTTCTGAGAAGCTTTGAGGACTGTAGCATCGGGATAACCTCTCTGCTTGAAGCAGTTAGTTAGTTTGATGCATTATGCTTCATAATCGTCCTTTCTAGAACAGTTTCTTCGTGCTCTATAAAATTCAACCCCTGGGATGTTAAGAATAGTTGCTTTTTGGTGACAGCTATTAGCGTGCAGAATAGCATTGATGGCAGTCGGTTTTCTGAAGGTCCTAGTCTCTAATGAGTTATGTTCCACATAGATTTCTAAATCTAAGAAACTAATTGTTGTGGGATTTGAGTGTCCTGTCAGAGCAATATCAAAGTTGTTACTGTTTGCATATGTCACAAATTCTTCAAAGGAAGAGCCGGATCCATCCCAAATGATCAAAATATCATCTATATACCTCTTCCAACATACGAGTTTGCTACAAAATTCTTGATTGCTAAGGATGTGAGTCTCCTCATAGTGTGACATGAAGAGATTGGCCAACAATGGCGCACATTTAGCACCCATTGCCACCCCTTTTTGTTGTAGATAGTAAACTTTGTTAAAGAGACAAGCATTGTTTGATAGGGCACATCTAAGAAAAGCCTTAATCATCTGAATATGGTAGTAGTGTGAAACAGATGAATTTTGAAAAACATAGTCTACTGCCTGAATTGCTAGATCATGTTTAATAGTAGAGTACAGTGCAGTGACATCCAAAGTGGCTAAGCGGAAGTCTGGTTGCCAAACAATGTCTTGTAGAACAAGTGGTTGAAATATTTGGTCAAGGTATTGTGAAATTCCTCCCATTACCCACCCTATCCCATTAATGATGGGTCTGACTTCTGGTAATTCAATGAAGTCTCTGTGAAATTTAGGTAAAAAATATAGGGTGGGCATAGTGGGGTGTGTGATGGAAAGAAAAGCTTTCTCATCATCTGTTAGATGCCCAGAAGTATGCCACTCATTGATAAATGATTGCAAGTCTTGTACAATTTGTTGGGTTGGGTTCTTAGTGAGATTGGTGTAGCTCCTTGGTGTTTCAAGATGTTTGTTTCCCATTTTGATGTAGTCATCTGTGTTGATTTCCAAGATTTACAACAGGACAATTGTGCAAGTTGCTGTTCTTGGTTCCTGCTTCTCAGTTCCTGATTATTAACCTTCCAGATGGCATCCCAAATTGCTTCTGCTGCTACTGCCTCTGCATCGGCACCCAAACCCCCTCCACCACCACCACATCCCCAAGGCCTACAGAGGGGAACAGGTGTGAGAATGCAGAAGAGACGGATGAAGAGGATGAAGAGGATGAGTTAGTGGAAGTCCCTACTACTAGCCCTCATCGTGAGTCTTGGATGTGGTGGTTATTTACCCCATTGATGGAAAGTCAAAAGCTCATGCGAACAAGGTGATGTGCACTCAGTGCCGCATGGTGCTGAGTTATGGCATGCCTGGTTCTTATAGCTATGGTACTACATCAATGAAGCAACACCTAAAGTCGTTCCATGATGTTGCTATTCATAAGGTTGTACCTCCGATAAACGTAGTAGGTTGACTTCCTCTACAGCATCCTCCGTTTCTGCTCCTGCCACCACAAGAGACACTCCTGTGGGACAGTGCATCCCTCCAGCTGCCTCACAGGCCATTCATGATGCTGTTGACCCTTACCTTTTGAAGGTCATGATATTGTGCATGTACTGCGACGCAGTACTCTGCAGGGGGAGAATCTTCGGAGTGCTTTCGAGACTGCGGTCAAGGAGCACCAGAAGAACTGCTACCTACTTAAGTAAGGCCCACCCTACATCTTTCTCTCTACACCTGCCCTTTTTTATCCCTGTGGTTGGTGTCCCTTCCTTACACTCTTTCCCCTCCTTTCCTTCTGTCACGTGTTTAAAAACCCAAACAAATATAAAACAACTAAAACAAAAAAACAAAGGCTCTTTTCAGAAAATAGAAGTGACCAATCAATAGTGCAGGGTCCTGTGCATTTTTTAGATGTCCGCGGACAGTCAGCGGACATCTGAAATGTTGGGGTGCTGTCCTATCAGAACCAATGTACTTTTCTCTGGGAGGAAGTGTTGGCTCTAAAAAGAGACTTTTTGTGGTGTTTTTTTGTGTTTTGAAAACTTCAAATGGTCAACACCTACTACATTGCTCTAATTCCAAAAAAGGTCACAATGCATTTTTTATATTTTGCAGAAAAATCTGATTGCCAGCATAAGTAAGATGTACTCCATCTCTGCGAAATATGTGTGTGCTATAAAACATAATGTTTTCATTCTGAAAAGAGGACATACCACATCTCTCAAAAAGGCACAAAAAGGCTTGATAACATTGAGCCTTGCTTTCTCCATTTGTGGACCAAATGAAAAAGAGCGCAGCCACATTTGTCTTTGAGCAATACGGGAAAAAAAATACTCTGGAATTTGATACATGTCCATGACTTTCCCAAGTCCTTCTTTCATTGCAAACTGCAAAGAGATTCCAGACACATGTCCTAAACTGTTCCTTCCACAATGAATAATAATAATGTCTGGATGACGCTGTGTCACCAAAGAAGCACAGAGAGGTACCAAATCCACCCACTTCATTCCACGCACTCCATATCAGTGCACATCCACATGAGAGAATCCAAGATGTACAGTGTGCAGCCACTCCACAGCGACTTGCGTACACCTCCAACCAATTTATCCATGAATCTCCCAAAATCCAAACAATCTGCTTTCTGAAACACACAGCCATAGCTATCTGCTCTTCTATCAGGAAAAAGATCTACAGACAAACTCTCTCCTTACACAACACACCCAGAAAACCTTATTGCCCAATCCCTTGCTCTGCTCAGTTTCATTTGCATGCCACTCAACCCCAAAATCCCGGTATGTAATACACGCTGTCCTCGAACAACCGTGCTGTCCGCAGAGAAATTGAAAAATCTGAGCGTATGGGATGAAAAATGTATTAGTGTGCCCCATTTCCCCTTGGAGGTTGGCTCTGAAAAGAGCCTTTTTTTGTTGTTTTTTTGTAGATGCTTCAGAAACACCTTTTATTTTCCATTTTTTTGTTTTTTTGTGCTTATTTTCCTCCAAGAATCTTCACATTAGCTTCTCCAAAGCAACCCTTATGTTCCAAAACAGCATGGCATTTCCCATAATAGATAAAGAAATGCCATCTTCCTTAAAGTAATCTACGTTACCAGAGTCAATGTTTTAATTGTCGCAAAACAACATGCCAGATCTAGTCATAAAACCAAACATGCCTCGGTTGACTAAGCACCTAGCAACATTTTGCTGAGGACAAAAAACAGAACTATCGTGCCATATTGCCCTAGGTGTCAAACCAGAAAAAATAACCTTGGCATTTGGAGGACTTTCATGATTTCTTGAACCATATTCTTCAAACCTTACAACAAATTAGGGCCACTAACATACCCCAAATGAACAGCACCACAGTATAGGACAACTACACGTGGACTATGAAACCTAGCCACATCCTGACAAACTACTAGAATTGCCTGCAAATGAAAATCAGGCACAGTGCTCCACACCACATCCACTCCTTTACTGTCAAAATGGTTAGCCACATTTCTAGATTTTGCATACTGCTCCAACCCATTCACAAACATATCTCCAACCACCAACACCCTGACTTTCTGCACCTCCGCCACCTTCACTACACACAGCTTCTCTCAATATGAAGCAGAACCTCAACATCTGATTGGCTAATCCTCAAAATACCCTCCCACTCCATGCGCAGAAACCCCAGATGTAGCATGCCCTGTCTCCGAACAGCCACGCTGTCCGTGGAGCACGTACATAACACTGGGGGCAGCCTTTCTACCCTTTCCACTGCACTCTCTGCACCATTTCCTCATTGGCTACTGTTAAGCAGTCACACAATCATCCACCAATCAAATCCAAGAACTCTACATCTAACTCTGTCATCACAGATCAGCACTTTAGATGTACTATTGATCACTCTCAGTACAATTTGGCTGTGACTGCAAAGAGTCTACAGCAATAACTACTATAAAACTTCCAAAGATTTCCACTTACAGATTGATGCACATCCACATGCATGAACACAGACTACAGGTATGAATATTTTCTACACAGTACATGTACAACTCTTCTAGAAATACAATACATTCCGGGAGCATAGCTCAGCGGGAACGTGTGTGCCTTGAAAGCAAGACGGCACGAAGCAACACAGATTCGATCCCCGGGTCCGCGCTTAGAAACCTCTTGGTTTTTAAGCACGTTATAAATACGCAACTAAGACAAAATAATTACACAACTAAAAAACAAACCATTCCTATATCAGCGCCTCAACGCCCGTGGGCTGTATAAGCGCTATAAAAATGTAAAAAATAAAAATAAAAATATGAACAGAGTAAATGCCACTGACCCCGCATAAACTGTAAAATTAAGTTACTGTCATTTCTCCCATCTGCTATGTTGAAGTGTCACTTGCAAAGCTTTCAGCTCTCTGAATGTTTGTTTACACACACACCTATCTAAAAAAATATTGTTTCATATTATAAGATGTGAAAAATAACAGTATGATAATGAAAAAGACTGTCCACTGTGTTATAAAATTACACACAGCCAGGATGAGAACATACATCCTCATTCAAGCACACACACAGACAATATCATTAGAAAGGCTCCCAGATCAAACAACACCACTGCCTCTATATCAAATCCTTCTGCGTTATTACCCACACCTTCACAAAGGCATACATTGAATGTTTTTATGTACAATCTGTGCCATTTAACCTGTAAAAATAGCACAAAATGCATATGATTATTTCTTCTATCTCTTAACTCCATTAATATAACATTATGGGGTCGATTCATGGAGCAAACGTGCACCGAAAATCCCAGCACAAGCAGGCGCAAGGTGGCGCAAGCGTGAGAAACCCAGTGCACGCGCACGCCTGCAATTCAAGGAAGATGCTGCGCGTGTTTCCCGCTGTCCGTGCGCCAAATCCTGCCATGGCGCACACGGGCACACACGGTGTGCGCTACGCACACAGCAAAAGCACACATAGCGCGGCGCACACAACCAAAGTGGGAGGAACAGTGGGCATAACACGCAGAATGGGGAATAACGCGTGAAAAAGAAGGCATAACTGGGGAAGTACTGCAGGGAACTACACGGAATGCCCACACGCACGCGAACAACCCGTATTCATGGATTCGAATATGGGAAACCCGCGCACAGCAAAAGATGCACACAGGCGTCAACGCATCCGCCACACGAAGGCAGGCGGAAGCGTCCCCGCGCACAGTATAAAAGTGCGCGCAAACAACAAACATGTATATACAGCTGTGATGAATGCCCCATTTGTCGCAGCACTGATCGTGGGACACCACAGGAGGAGGAGAATTAGCCAGGGCACGCATTTTCACACCACAGACAAGCCTTTTTGGGATGCCTGACGACCAGGTCTACGGCAGGTATAGGTTTCCACCCCATATCATCCTAGACCTGGTCAGGGAGTGGGAAGATGACCTTACATCCCCCACCCTTTGCTCCCAAGCATTGAGCCCCTTGAAGAAGGGGCTCAATGTCCTGCATTTCTTGGCCACTGAGTCATTTCAGCGGACTACTGCCATAGTGGGGGGGGTCTCACAGGCCACGCAGTCACGCTGCCTACACCAGGTACTGGCAATCATGACATCACGCCCCTCAGTCCGCAGGCACATATACATGCCCAAAACACCCGCAGAAAGGCAGGCCGTTGTCCCAGATTTTTTCAGGGTGGCACACTTCCCCAAAGTGCTCGGTGCCATAGATTGCACCCATGTGGCCCTACGTCCACCTAGGGCCACTGAGCACATCTACCGAAACCGCAAGCACTGGCATTCCATCAATGTACAGGTGGTATGCGATGCAAAGGGAATCATCACCTCTGTCTATGCAAACTACCCTGGCTCCACCCATGACAGTTTCATATACAGAATGTCCGCCCTGAGCCGGGCCCTGGAAGCTGGGCAGCATGGCGACACCTGGCTCCTAGGTGAGTACAAATGCCCTTGCACATACATGCATGTCACACACACACACACAAATACACAAACCCCAATAATCACAACCATTTACACCTCCCCAGGGGACAGTGCCTACCCTCTGAGCAACCACATGATGACGCCAATCCAGAACCCCACCAGACCACCCCAGGTAAGATACAACGCTGCCCATATTGCAACCAGGGCCAAAGTGGAGCGCACATTCGGAGTGCTCAAGTCACGTTTCCGCTCCCTTGACCGCTCTGGCGGGCAGCTACTCTATGCACCCGCAGTAGTGTGCAGGATCATTGTGGCAGCATGTGTCCTGCACAATGTTGCAACACGGCAGGGCGTACCGGTGGACGTGGTGGTGCCCCCACATCCCCAACCACACGCACAGGCGCTGCCCATGGGAGGGGACAGGGCACGTGGCGAGGAAGCCCGGACCCAGCTTGTGGCCACATTTTTCACCTAAACTCCCACCCCTGCGGAGTGCACACAGGCCTGGCACATACCAGGTGACAATCGATGATGACAAAGAGACAGTCAACTGTCACAACCCTACCACCCTGAGATAGTTGCCATGGAAGTGCCACATTGTTTGCATCCCTAGCTACTTAAACACAAGCTATCCTGTGTGACCAAAAGGCACACATATGACATGACATGATATGACATTTGTAACGTGCCTATACACAAGTATTTCAAGGTGCGACGAGGCAGGAAGGGCAGAACAAGGGAAGACAGACAACGATACTACTAGACCAGGTGTCATTTAGATTGCGCAAGTGCAGGGGTAGATGGAAGGGAAAAGTGCAATGGGAAGGGGAGGGGAGGAGTGCAGTAAGGTAAGTAGGGTAAGTAGACTAAAAAACAAATAAATAGGCCTGCTGGTGGCAACTGCAAAGGTAAGTGCAGACAAGTGCTGGGAAGGGGGGGCTGTAGGGATAGAGAGACAGTCCCGCAGTGCAGGGGTTGCCAGGGAGGCAGTGCACGTGGAGAGTGGCTGGGCCAGGGACCGAGGTTGGTGAGAGTGGCCCAGTTGCAGATCCAGTGCAGTTCCAGTGAAGAATCTTGCAAGGGAGAGGGAGAGAGAAAGCGGAAGCAAAGAGGAAGGTCTTGAGGTGCTTCCGGAACCGGAGATGGTTCTCCTCAAGTTCCAGTGAGGCAGGAAGGATGTTCCAGAGGGAGGCCCCTGCCGCAGAGAGAGATATACCCCCAGCTAGTTGCTTTGAGAAGCGGATGACCCTGACATGCAATGTGTGAATCACACACACCTGCAAAACAGGTCATGACCATCACTGTTATGTCACTCAAACCCTCCAAAACCACAACATGACATGGCAAGCAATACCCATACACCAACACAGTACCAATAAGGTACACATTGCCATGTCAAAAATGTACAGTGGCATCAGACAATGATGCCTGACATGGAATCAGATGAAATGACTGACCAACAACCTCCCACCCAAAATAAGTCATTCCCAAATGCATTACATTCATTGTAGACGTAACATAACAATGAATGCCTGTCTACATGCACATTGTGCATTGCAAAATCAACACTGCAGCTTCTGTGTGCTGTGTCCAACTCCTGCAACACACTGCTCAGCGCACAGCACAGTGAACAGCCATTGTGTGTGATGCACACCCTGAGCATCACATCTAAGCGACAAACCACATCAAAAAGCAAATTAGGCATGTACAGGATCCATAATTGGTCACAGAACATGTGCTGCAGGGACACAGTGGGCACCAGAAGGCAAACAGAGTGTACACGTGGATATCCAAGGGTGGTTGTACATGTAGTGCATCATAGTGCAAGTGTGTGGGTCAGTAAGGACATGCACTCAACATATGCATGTGCAATCAAGTGACCATCAGTGTCCTCTACACATCACATGTGAACATTCACCATGTGTACATCCCAGCATGTCAAACCACAACTATCCCCTCACACTTGAAAGGTAAACACAACACATGAACAGGCATTGATCAGCAGAACACAACATGTACATAGGATACCACAATTACAATGTCAAGGTTCCCATCACACTGCAGGGCAAGGCAACTATCAACAACAACCCCCCCCCCTCCCTCACAAATGACCATGACCCACTGAACAACTGCACCTGGGTCATGAAGCCTTCAACCCTCAATTTCACCTGGCCACAGGATCACCCTTCCCCTTCGTCACCATCTCCCACCTTGTGTGTAAAAAGGTGCCTGCACCCTCAGAGTCCACCCTCATTTGCAAAATCACAAAATCCAAGCCAGAAAAACGAACCAGAACACCCTCCAGTAGATTACTTGACGTAGCAGTACCTCACAAAGGCCAAGTACTACCACAATGATGTAACAACCAAGGTAGCACAGTAAAACAATATTACAACAGGATGTGAACCATGTGTGGTACATAACATAGAATGATGCACCATGAACAGATGTGTACTGTCACAGGTCCCGTGTACAGGCACAGGAGTGGCACGAAACGACCACCCCCATCGTGTCCCGGGTGCCTGCAAGGTCAAACTCACACAGGCCTCTGAGACCCTGGTGGGGAAGGAGGGTCAGGGATATGCAGTCGGGACAGGTGTTGGCACACTGGATAACTGGAATGAGTGGCAGGAGAGGGGAGGAGGAATGACACATGAAAGTAGGGAATGCACGAAAATGTACTACCTGCATGAACACATACACAATCCGAACAAACTTGGACATGATTGTCATGGCCTTCTGTAGTCCAGGTTTAGGAGTGGCACGAACCAACCACCCCCTCTAGGGTTTTGGCGCCTGCAAGTTTGGGGCTTACACAGGCATCCGCAACCCCAGCGGGGAAAGAGGGTTAGGGAACCTTGTTTGGATAGGTACGGGAAGCAGGAACACCGGGTAGAGGGTACAGTTTTTAAAATTGGATAGGACTACGGGTGATTGGGGGAAAACAAACATACCAAATTGAATTACACATTCATCCATGCATTAGTGCACCCCCCAGCAAGCCTATGCAGAGCAGTTTGAAAGAAAACAACAAGACACTTAGCTCTGGTTTTGAGTGCTGGCCTCCTGCCTGCGCACTCTCAGGTCCGGTTACAGGAGCACTGCAATGCTGCAAAGAGAGCCACAGTTAATAATCTGTCTGTGCCCATAACACAAAAACACACCACCAAACATGCCCCATAGCAACAAACTACTCCACAAACAGACAATCTGGTGTAGATGCTTTGTACCCATATGTAACATTACCCCTGTGATGGGTCATACACAGTCAATGCAGTAAGTCAGCTTCCGGTGGGTGCATGGCAAATGGAACACCAAGGCATGACTTCAGAACAAGTCGTGTTCCACCATGACCGAAACAAAGTAGGCAGTGCATGTATCAAAATGTACATGGAAATGAAATGCACTGCACCCGAGTATGTCCCTTGCTGTATGTCCCTGTGAGCTGCCCCTTTCCATGTCTCAGAAGGCTACATGGTTGGTACAAGTGCCTCAATGGACCTTGGTGTACCGGAGGGTATGTGCCACTGCCCCTGCAGGTGTCCCAGACAACCTTACAATCAACAGCCATCAGTCCACCAACACATCTGAGCTGCATTGTGTGCTTCAACACCAATATTCGTCCAAGCTCAACTTCATTGTTGTAACTAAGCCTGCATGTCCAACTCGCCTGGTGCAAGCTTTGCTGTGTTGTGGCCCCCCTGTGCTGCTAACCTTGCCTGGAGTTCCTTGGAACACGTCAGCAGTTCTAGGATGTAGGTCTGCAATCCCTGTGCCTCTGCTTGTGCACACATGTGCATGTGGGCACCAACAAATGTGTCCAGAATTCAGATGTCCAATGGGCCATGTCTGCTGGCAAAGGTGGTCTGGAGGCTCATCCCCCTGCAGAAAGGGCATGAAACACATGATTAATGCTTTAAAGTCATCTGTGTGTGTTTCTTCAGGCATCTCATTACTGGACCATGTCAGAGACTTACATCAGAAATCACACCATCAGTCCGTCTTTCACATCCAAAGTGTGGAACACACTATCTACGGCATGAATTGCAACAAGCACGTGTACAGCATGGGCCCTTTCCTTGGATTACACGCGGACGTGCAGTTTTTCACATGCGCTGAAACACCCATGCACACCTGTGCGCGTCACGTCACAGAGGCGCTTGCGCTTGAAGGGCCTTCTGTCCAATGAAATTGCGTATGCGTGCAGACGCGCTTACGCGCTAAGGGCCTTTCCTCGAATTACACGCTGACGTGCAGAATTTTCACATGCCAAATCACTCGGTATCATGCTGGCCACACGTAAGCACATGGAAGACCACGCTCTTGCCCAAAAGGCCGAATTACTGCCCCCAGAGCCCCGAGCAGCCTCCCACGAGCCATCTGCTGCTGCCTGCCTGCCTGCCTGCCTGCTGCCACCGTGCCCTGCCATTTGGTGCCTGCACATCAGCCATCTGCAGGGGTCCAGTTGCTGTGTCCACCCCTGCTGGAACAGAAGACTCCCGACTGGGATGCCATCGCTCCACAGTCCAGCCCCAGGACCCAGTTGACCACCCACGCCTGCCTCGGGGGTCGTCATGTCAGGGCAAACACCATCCGAGACCACTTGCAACCCCCAGCCAGAGGGGCAGAGGGCCACCAGCTTCAGTCAGAAGGAAGTTGGAGTCCTGGTGGAGCATGTCCTGGGGCATTATGATGCCCTCTTCGGATCATCATGCGCCGACAAGGATGGACGGGACAGGATCTGGACGGACATCGTGACTGCCATCAACGCGGAGGGGGTGGCAGTCCGCGACTTCCAACATGTCAAGAAGCGCTAGGAGGACTTCAGGTCCAGGACCCTCAACAAGGCCCGGCGCCTCTTGAAGGCAGCGGATGCTAAGGGGCGCCGGGGCCACTTGTCGGAAGATCAGATGAGGATCCTAGAACGCATATCCCCAGCGCTCCACATCCAGGTCCTTGAGAGGCAGACCCGTCTGGAGTCGAGCGGTAAGTGGCCAGGCATTGCTGTGTGAGACAGGGCATGTTGTAGTGTGCTGGTTGTCTGATAATTGCCTGTATGTGTGACATAGGCCATGTACGCGTGTGTGTGTGCAGGGACATCATGGTCATGCATGTGAGACCAGTAATGTGTGAAGCACACGGTTGGTGTATGTGTTTAAATGCTACATGGGGAGCCCTATGCGGAATGGACACATGAGAGCATGCCAGTCTCTCTTCCTGGACATGGGTGGGGGTGAGGGATGGGTGATGATGCCATGTACATGTATGGTTTCCATGTCTGTGTGTCTGACCTGCGTGTCTGTGACTTGTGAATGCCATGGATGCATGACACATGTCTGTGTCAATGTTCAGATCCACTGATGCAGCCTAGCAATCCTTGCATCCACTGTGTCTGGGGTGTATGAGTCCAGATGGATGAAAGTACGGTGAAGTGTGTGAATGTGATAGGCATGACCCATGATGCATGTGAGTTCAAAAACAACATTGCATGTTTCAAGAGTCCCTTGGACATGTTTGCTTATGTCCATAGCATGTGCCATGCCCTTACTGCATGTGTTTTGCCTGCACTGACCCATGTGTTGTGGAGGGTCATGATGGAAGTGATCTTTGACAGTGCCACTGATATGCTATTGCTTCCTGTCTAGGGGACCATTGTACAGAACCCGGATGCTTGTGTTCTATGTCTCCCTCTACGCAGCGCAAAGTGAAGAAGAGGGCGGAGACGGCGCTGTGGAGCCAAGTGGCGGGGATGCCCCCACGGCTGTAGCGGAAGGGGTGGGTGAGCCCCCACAGGGGCTTGCAAAGGCGGAAGACGGTGTGGAGCCATCCATGTTGGTGGTTTCCACAGAGGAGGAGGAGGCCCTACTGAGCCGCACATGGGGTCTGGTTTGGGCATCCCTGCTGGTGCTAGTGGTGCACTCCAGGGGCAGGGGCAGGAGTCAGCACAGGTTGCCGTGGAGGTGCCTGTGCATGTTACTGTCCCTGACACTGTGACTGCACCACCATGCACCAGCAGGGATGCCCCATCCCAGGCCCGTCCGCAGGTAGGGGGGATGTCCATGTCATCTGACTCCCCTCCACCTGCGGACGAGGGGACCCTTGGCCGTATGGAGAAGGTCCTGATTGGTGTTGTGTTGCGCACGGGTATCATTCGTGATGAGGTGCGTGTTTCCCGGGGGGAGCATGCACGTCATCACGAAGAGCACCATGCCAACGTGGCCCAGTTGGGAGCGGTCGTGGTCGGGGGTCTCATACATGTGTCGGGCACTTTGGCGACCCTCTCCTCCTCTGTGGAGGCTATGCGCCAGTCGTTCTCCATGCCGTCTTCCGGCCCAGATGCCACCAGGGCCCCTTGTGGACCTGCCCCAACCAAAGCAGCCAACTCGGTGGGGATCCCATCCCTGCCACAGTCGGGAGTCGGAGGTCCAGCAGGGGTGGACACACGGCATCATCGGGCAGGGCAGGGCACGTGCACGACGGCGTCGGTGGATTCCATCAGCCTGGATGCCGTCATACTGGCACAGGAAGTTGCGTTGGAGGCAGCGACAGGCTCGACGTGGGAGGCATCATGGCTCGGGGCCATCAACATCAGGAGTGCAGGCATCGGCCGGAGGGCAGGAGAACCCTGGAATGGGAGTGGCTTCCGTGTGGGAGCGGTTGGGCCAGCAGATAGGTGCGGAGCGGCAGCAGGCAGAGGAGGAATGGCTCACAATGGTCAGGGCGGAGAACTCCATGCAGAGGGCGTTGAGGCGGGCTGAGTGCCTCGAGGGTCTTCATGGGGAGTTGGAGTTGGACACTGCTTTATCCCTGCGAGACCTCGGGGCCAGGGAACATGCCCGCCTCCAAGCCATTGAACAGGAGTTCGATGATGCCCTGGCCCATGACAACATCCAGTGAGCCATTGGACTAGCCCGCTGCCCTTGTAAATAGTTATGTAGTTAGTGTTAGGTTTCCTTTGCTTTTTTCTTGATTTTGGACCTTTTGGACAATGGCCAACATTTTTGTATATAGTTTTTTTATTACGTAGTATTTTTAGATAGGTTTCATTTCTTCAGTTGGGATCATGGACCCTGGATTGTTTATCTGTATATAGTTGACTGTTGGATTATGGATTCTTTTTTGATTTACCCATGGAGCAATGGTTTTTGGTTTTGTTTTTCCCTTGGATGTACTTTTTTGAACTGTGACTTTGGACACCTTTCCTTTGGATTATGATTTGTGGTTTTTCATTATTTTACAGACATGCTGCTTTTTTGATTTTAATTCCCATTGTCGTTTGTTTATTTTTAATCCCATTTATGTTGCTTTTAATACATTTTTTCCATCAAATTCAATGTGTAGTATCATATCATTGGTTTCATGCATGTCATGATATGGGTTTTGACATTCACTTACACCCATTGTGTGTATGTGAGGGACATGTGTTCATTTACATGCTTGCCATTGGGGTTGTATCATGTAATTGGCAATTCTGAGTGGGTAGATGCAATACTTGGGTGGGTGTTTGGCATGTGGAGGCTGCCGATAAGGGCCAGGGATCTAGATTGTGATGACGTGTTGGCTGGGGGACAGGTGCCTCGCAATGCTGGGGGGTGGGGGTGCTGGGAGACATGTGTGGGGGCCTGGTGGAGGGTGCCCCTGACTGGGGGGGGGGTGGGGGTGCAGGGAGACAGGAGTGGGGCCTGGTGGAGGGTGCCCCTGACTGCTGGGGAGTGGGGGTGCTGGGAGACAGGAGTGGGGGACTGGTGGAGGGTGCCCTGCACTGCTGGGGGGTGGGGGTGCTGGGAGACAGGAGTGTGGGCTTGCTGGCAGGTGCCTCGCAATGCTGGGGGGTGGGGGTGCTGGGCGACATGTGTGGGGGCCTGCTGGCAGGTGCCTCGCAATGCTGGGGGGTGGGGGTGCAGGGGGACATGAGTGGGACATGAGTGGGGGCCTGCTGGCAGGTGCCTCACAATGCTGGGGGGTGGGGGTGCAGGGGGACATGAGTGGGACATGAATTGGGGCCTGCTGGCAGGTGCCTCGCAATGCTGGGGGGTGGGGGTCCTGGGAGACATGTGTGGGGGCCTGGTGGAGGGTGCCCCTGACTGGTGGGGGGTGAGGGTGCAGAGAGACAGGAGTGGGGTCCTGGTGGAGGGTGACCCTGACTGCCGGAGGGTGGGGGTGCTGGGAGACAGGAGTGGGGGCCTGGTGGAGGGTGCCCTGCACTGCTGGGGGTTGGGGGTGCTGGGAGACAGGAGTGGGGGCCTGGTGGAGGGTGCCCTGCACTGCTGGGGGGTGGGGGTGCTGGGAGACAGGAGTGGGGGCCTGCTGGCAGGTGCCTCGCAATGCTGGGGGGTGGGGGTGCCGGGAAACAGGAGTGGGGGCCTGCTGGAAGGTGCCTCGCAATGCTTGGGGGTGGTGGTGCTGGGAGACATGTGTGAGGGCCTGCTGGCAGGTGCCTCGCAATGCTGGGGGGTGGGGGTGCAGGGGGACAGGAGTGGGGGCCTGGTGAAGGGTGCCCCTGACTGGTGGGGTGTGGGGGTGCTGGGAGACAGGAGTGGGGCCCTGGTTGAGGGTGCCCCTGACTGGTGGGGGGTGGGGGTGCAGGGAGACAGGAGTGGGGGCCTGCTGGCAGGTGCCTCGCAATGCAGGGGGGTCGGGGTGCTGGGAGACATGTGTGGGGGCCTGGTGGAGGGTGCCCCTGACTGCTGGGGGGTGGGGATGCTGGGAGACAGGAGTGGGGGCCTGGTGGAGGGTGCCCTGCACTGCTGGGGGTGGGGGTGCATGGAGACAGGAGCGGGGGCCTGGTGGAGGTGCCCCTGACTGCTGGGGGTGGGGGTGCTGGGAGACAGGAGTGGGGGCCTGGTGGAGGGTGCCCTGCACTGCTGGGGGGTGGGGGTGCTGGGAGACAGGAGTGGGGGCCTGGTGGAGGGTGCCCCTGACTGGTGGGGGGTGGGGTGCTGGGAGACAGGAGTGGGGGCCTGGTGGAGGGTGCCCCTGACTGGTGGGGGGTGGGGGTGCAGGGAGACAGGAGTGGGGGCCTGCTGGCAGGTGCCTCACAATGCTGGGGGGTGGGGGTGCTGGGAGACATGTGTGGGGGCCTGGTGGAGGGTGCCCTGCACTGCTGGGGGGTGGGGGTGCTCGGAAACATGCATTGTTGATCAGTAGTGCAAGGTGACATGTGGCTTGGCTGGGGGGCATGCGCATGGTGGATGGGCTGCCTGCGGGACATGAGCAGGGGTGCAGGGTAGTCCCCCGTGGTGTGGGCTGCCTGCAGGGGCCATGAAGGTTGTAGAGTGAACACCTGGGAGGACCCACATGGCCAATTCACGTGTAGTACTCCACGGAACCCCTGAAATACACGTACCCTGCTGAAATCGCATGTGAAACTTCCCGCGCACCCCGAAATACACGTACCCTGATGGAATCGCGTGTGGACCTTTCCGCGCATCCCTGAAATACACGTACCCTGCTGAATTTGTGTGTGTAACTTCCAGCGCACCCCGAAATATACGTACACAGGACATTCGCGTGTGGAACTTCCCGCGCACCCCTGATATACACGTACCCTGATGGAATCGCGTGTGGAACTTTCCGCGCACCCCTGAAATACACGTACCCTGCTGAATTTGCATGTGTAACTTCCAACGCACCCCAAAATACACGTACCCAGGACATTTGCGTGTGGAACTTCCCGCGCACCCCTGAAATACACGTACCCAGCTGAAATTGCGTGTGAAACTTCCCGCGCACCCCAGTAATAAACATACCCCGCTCGCACGGGGCCAATCGCGTGTGGAACTTCCTGCGCACCCCTGAAATACATGCACCCTAATGGAATCGCGTGTGGAACTTCCCGCGCACCCCTGATATACACGTACCCTGCTGGAATCGCGTGTGGAACTTCCTGCGCACCCCTGAAATACACGTACCCTGCTGAATTTCCGTGTGTAACTTCCCGCGCACCCTGAAATACACTTACCCAGGACATTCGCGTCTGGTACTTCCCGCGCACCCCTGGAATACACGTACCCAGCTGAAATTGCGTGTGAAACTTCCCGCGCACCCCTGATATACACGTACCCTGATGGAATCGCGTGTGGAACTTCCCGCGCACCCCTGAAATACACGTACCCTGATGGAATCGCATGTGAAACTTCCTGCGCACCCCTGAAATACACGTACCCTGCTGAATTCACGTGTGAAACTTCCCGCGCACCCCAGTAATACACGTACCCCGCTCGCACAGGGCCAATCGTGTGTGAAACTTCCTGCGCACCCCAATGATACACTTACCTAGCTGAAATCACGTGAGAAACTTCCCGCGCACCCCTGATATACACGTACCCTGATGGAATCGCGTGTGAAACTTCCTGGGCACCCCAGTAATACATGTACCCTGATGGAATCGCATGTGAAACTTCCCGCGCACCCCAGTGATACACGTACCCCGCTTGCCGTGCTGGTACAGGGTTAGCGCAGCCCTTTGCGCTGGATTGGGGATTTTGATGGCTTTTCCCTGCGGAAGGGGCGTTCTTGGGGACGTAACTGGCGCTGCTGCAGGCTCGCTGCACCACTGTGCGCCACAGCTGGTTTTGGTGGCTGGAATCCATGAATACGCTGTGCACGGAAATGTATTTTAGCGCACGCGGCTGGCGCAGGGATTCGCACGCGCACACTGTGCGCCAGCCGCATTCGCCACTTGTGCGCTGAATTCTATGAATTACCCCCTAAAAAACAAGTCTGTTCTATACATTTACTATTAGACTCATTCGAAAAACATATTCAACTAACAGATTCTAAATAAATTATACAGGATGCACATAGGCAAAGAATAGTGCAAAACCATGTCTACATTAACAAAACTGCTGGAACGACACATATGCACTAACTTATTTCTTTTACACTTTCAGTAAACACCACTCTCTTGAAAAGCAGCAGTGTCTGAAGTACAAACAAGGACTTAGAAGAAGCCTACTCTTTCCATACAAAAAAGTAAGTACACAACTAACATAATGTTCTTACTGTTACTCAAACACACTAGCATTTTAGTGTTGTAGAAGAAACAAATATATTAACATTTTCCCATTAGATGTAGTATTAGTGCTTTCCCTTGCCAGCTGCATACTTTATATTGTCATCTGAAGCCCAGTATAGTCACACACAAATACAAGAAAAGCCTCCCAACTTGATGTACCTGCCCATTGCACAATCACACACCTCCACAATCATAATTACCATCATATTCAGACACTCATGCACAAAGCACGCATACACTGCACAACAGCGCAACCCACACTTACTTTTTTTTCTCTAACAGACCACAAAGAGTGCCTACCAAAAAGCAACTCCGTAGAAAGCAACGCAGAAGTAGTGCAGATCAAAATAAAAGTGTCCAAAATAAGCATCCATCTCTAGCAGATTTTGTACAAAAAGTTCAAACAAAACAGCAAATACAAGCTTCCAGTACAGAAACTTTACCTCCTCTATCAAAATGTAAAACCAAACAGAAAGTGATTAACAAGACTTCAGCTACCACAACCGCTAACACTGGACCTATAAATCTCAATGTAGTGACAATAAAGCATACAAAAAAAATATTTTACAAAAAAATGTTCCGCCACAGAGTCCTTCAGAACCTTTTAAAAACAGGAGAGAAATCATGCCCAACCCATAAAACCTACCGTAGAAAATTAATCCTAGAAGCTCTCGTAGCCAGTGCAATCCTTCTCAAAAGGAAGTTATTTATTTTAGTTTTAAATAGCATGAAACCACTAACAAAACTTACTACGAAACTACAAAATAAATTTCTCAATAAACAGAATATCACCAAAAATAGCTTCTTAAACATCTTTGGAGTTGAATGGAGTCACAGCACGACCACCGGACCATATTTTAATGAAGAAGCCTATAAACAAAAGCAAACACACCCAATTGCCTTACATAGCAGTGGACGAGGGTATGAAAAACGTAATAACACCATTATGAAACAAGAAACTCTGCTCACAAAAATATCCCCAGAAAACTATCACCTTTCCAATCTCCTGAACCAAAACGTCCAGTCTACAAATGGCTGTGCACATCAATGTGTAACATTGCCAAAAAATCTTTCAAATCTATACGCCATTTCCGCAACAGTATGTAAAAAGCAAAGACAAATTCAAAATGAAACTACTACAAAATATGGTTGCCTGTCCTGTGCGCAAATACACAGGACTACAAGGACATTCATTAGTCTGCATTTCAGGACCTATTTGCAAAAGCACCTTCCATTATATCAATGTGATATCAACACATCATTCAACTATAATAAATCTAGTCCAAAAACTGTACTATGCTAAAAGTCATGCTTTAGCACTAGCCAACTTAAATAAAAATCTTCTACATGGTACAGCCAAACAACTACTCAAAGAAATAGACTATATCCAGAGAAATATGTTGGAATTGATAGCCACTTACAAAATGAAATAGATGTACAACAAACTAGCAACTACTGTACAAATAGCAAACAACATACAAAAATGAAATACTAAAGTTTAAAAGTACCTCAGCTGAAGTACCAAACCATGTGTGTGTGTTGCAGCAGGGCTGCTTATCAAAGTACCACAAAAACTATAGACATAACGTACAAAATAAAAGACAATGAAGATTCAAAATGGTTCCAATTAGCTCTCTACCTTATAGCAGAAAACAAATATGACATTACTGACCCCTTAATACTTTGCAATTACTGTACTTCAAAACTTGACAACAACCCAACACCTTCACGTGCTATCACAAATAACTTGGAATTATTCCCAGTACCAAAACCCATGCAACAATTAAATTTATCTGAGACCATCTAAATTCAAACAGTGCACCCATTTCAAGCAATAATATGCCTCCAACCAAAAACAGCAACATTATCTACTTATGAATTAGTCAAAGGCATTTGTGGCAAAGTAGATTATTTACCAATGATCTCACAGAAAATGTACAAATTCTAGGAGTGCAAAGGCAAATAGATCAATCTTTAATTGTCTTAGTAAATGGTGTACCTACAAAAGACAAAAAAAATGGCAACATCTTGTGGACTTACATAAAGTTAGACAAGCCCTGCAATATCTAAAAAACAACAATGAATACTACAAAGAAATTAATATTGAAGAAAACCTGAGAGAAACCATAGAAATAATTCAAGAGTCACCAGAAACTGGTCAATTTGAACTTCTAAATCCTACTACAGAATCCAATATTTTATACTATTATACAATTCATCCTTCATACTCTAAAGACACTATAGCTGATGCACTTGAAACATACCAAATGTGACAAGCCAAAGGATCTCAAATCAGCATATGGGAAAAAGTATAGAAGCATGGGCCTTTCTGCTACTCTTTCCTACTGGAAAAGGAGGAAGGTACGATGATAGACCCACACAGATAACATCATCAGAATATCGCTCTCTACGAATGTATTCTGATGACCCCAGATTCAGCAAAACGTGGAATACATATTCCACCTGCTTTTCGAAAGTGAACTAGCAACTCTATGCTATGGAGTTGCACACACATTAAAATCAGGTACTCATTTTCAAAATATGTCAGCTGCTTACAAAAAGTGCAAAAAAAAGATGAGGTTTACAGTCAAGTATTACAAATCTTGTATAGTACAAAATAATATTGGTTCTGATGTCACGGAGATGTACTCTGTATAATAAGAAACCTTGGCCCACCCACTTAGTTTGTAACATTACATTGTGCAGAATATGCATGGGGAGATTTATACGATTTCCTAGGCATAGCAAACAAAAATAAAACAAACATAGATATAAAAACAAGAGTAGAACTCTGCTCTCTAGATCCTGTAAATGTAACAAGATATTTCCATCATCGCTTCATTGCTATGCTACACTTTATTTGTAATAAGACTATTCCTCCCCGTCAACACTTCGTTTGGACAATAGACTTCAAAGCCAGAGGAGCACCACACATCCACATGCTATTATGGATTAAAGATGTTCTTAAATTTGGTCAGGACAGTGATGCCACTGTTTTGCAGTTCATCCGAAAATATGTCACTTGTGAAATCCCTTCACAAACAACACATAGTGACCTCCATGCACAAATTGTACAATTTCAAAAGCACAAATGTGAGAAATATTGTCAATGCAAATATAAAAAAAGGGAATTACTACACCAAATGCTGCTTTGGTTTCCCTAGACCAGTTTCAACAACAGGTCAAGTAAACAATGTCATGTCCTCAGTCAGTGTCAAAGGTAAATCACCTAAGAACACATATTACATAAAAGAACAGAAGATTAAAAATACATCAATGATTACAATGCAATCAGTGCCCCCCTATGGAATGCAAACATAGATGTGCAGTACATTGCAGACAATTCCACTGCAGCTGCACGATATGTCACAGCCTACTTAACCAAAGCAGAGAAAACAGAATTTCAAGACCTCTGGGATGACATATCATCTGATAAAACACTATCACAGAAATTGTACAGCTTAGGCATACAAATGCTCTCTTATAGAGAATGTGGCTGCTATGAAGCTGCAGACCACTTAACCAGTACTGCCTTGTATGGAAAATCTGACAATATAGTATGGCTAAGTCTTGGGGCCTCATTACGCGGTAGGTGGTAAGGGTTTAATGGCGCTGGTAAGGTCATCGGTGCCGGTAATCCCTTACCACCCTATTCTGATGTCCCTTAGCAGGTCCCTTCCTCAATGCCTGGCTTTACCAGGCGTTATGGATGGGATCCGTTAAGGGACTTCAGAGCTAATAACGGTACCGCAAATTGCGGTACCATTATTAGCTCCATCCCCATTCCCATTGAGCCCTATGGGGGCTCGAATGGGAATGGGGAATGGTTCCCGGAATGGGGACTTACTGGGTCCTCCAAGGTTGGAATGACCCAGTAAGTTCCTATTTCAGGAACCCGGACCAGGAATGCAGTAAGGGGGTAGCCATGGTGATAATAGCACCATGGCTACCTCCTACCGCGTAATGAGGCCCTTGGTCATAGAAACAATAGTCAAAAATGATCCCAACAGCCAAATACATTTTGAAAAACAATTTACTAGATACATACTACCCAAACAGGAGTATCACTTTGGAAACCAGGTGTCTCTCCCACGTAGCCCAAAACTTCACATACAAAAATAATGTTAAACCAGATGAAAAGAAAGGTAGATACAGAGTGGTAAATTGTAAAGGCAGCTTAGTGAAAGTTACCAAACGTTGCTTAATTAATTATATCAAATTGTCATTAAAAACTCCTCAACATAAAGAACTGTTTTACTTGTCCCAGCTACAACTTTTCAAACGATGGAGAAAAGAAGAAGAGTTACTGGATAAATATGACTCCTATGAACATGCTTTCAAAGCAAATGAAAGCACTATAACAGACGTACACTTTAAACAGTACCAAACAATAAACAGCAACACAAAGAAGAACTCCAGGCCCAACTACAAGTGGACACTCCCGACAGTAGTCAACCTTCTGTAACAGGAAGCCAAGAACCACTTGGACAGCCACTAATAGCAAATGAGGCAGAATTAGCCATGACAGAAGTAGAAAACATGAGGTATCAGTATGAACAAGCTACATAAGACTTTGATGTACTGATAGCACAACTGAACAATGAACAGCGTAGCATTTTCCAAGAAATAACAAAACAAATTGAACATGGTGTGGAACATGAAAATAAAAACTGTACCTGCCAAGGCAGTTCCTTCAACAATTGACAAACAACAAACTGTCAGCTGTTGTAACTTCCCCCTCAGGTTTAGCTGCCTACAACATAGGCAGTGTCACTTTACACTGATTACTAATCCTTCCAGTAGAACACCAAAACAAATTAGACTATTACAAACTTCCCACAGAAACTGCAATGGAACTATGCAGAGTTTTCAAAAAAATGAAAATGCTGCTAATCAATGAGGTGAGCCTGGTCTCCAACCTAACGTTGGCTTTAATTCACTTCAGATTACAAGAGGTCCTCAAAACAGACTACGACCATCTCTTGGGAGGAAAACACATTATTGTTTTTAGAGATCTTCTTCAATTGACACCAGTGAAAGTTTAACCTATTTTTAAAACCTTAGTGCACAAACTGTGCCGTAAAACACTTGGCAGCAACAGGAAATGTAAATCTTTGGCAACATTTCCAATACAGAGAATTAACTGAAAACATGTGCCAATCTGCAGACCTCACATACGCCAACATTTTAAAAAGTATTAGAGTTGGTGTACTATCTCAAGAAGCACAATCAATATTAAAAACCAGGCACATCCACACACTCTATGGCCATAACTCATGTGCTACTGAGTCATGCAACAATTAGCACACAAAAATGTCAATTGTATGTCCTTGATGCCAACTCTTGCAAGCTGTTCCAAATTCAATGAAACAATGTGGAAAAAATAAATACAACCAATAATTGAAATTTTCTCCACAGATAAACTGGACGTACTTGGTATGACACTACCCATGTGTCAACAAGCCACAAAAAGACTAAATGCCCTAGAGAACTTAATCTCCAACACAGCTGCTTGGGAGAAAATATTAAAATTATCTTTAAACTGTAGAATAATGCTTAAACGTAACCTTGACGTGGAGCAAGGACTAGTTAATGGAGCACTTGGTACAGTTGTTGGCTTTCAACCATACCCACGTGACAACAAAATTCAATTTGTCAATATTCTCTTAGACAAACTATCAGAAGTTGAAAGGATAGGACGCTCAACAGCCAGCTTCCTTCTTTTCAAAGACATGTATGTACGGAGAGAAAAATGTTCACTAACTCCAGCATACGCAGTGACCATTCACAAATCACAAGGTCTTACCCAGGATAAAGCATTAATAGATATTGGTAGAACAGTCTTTAAAGAAGGTATGAGCTACTTAGCACTATCACGCTTACGTACACTTGACCGGCTATTTCTAATCAACTTTGATGAAAGTAAAGTAAATGCTGATATTCCTTGCATTCTTGAATACAATAGGCTGCGTTAACTCTACACCCCATATCTGAAAACCTATCCTGTTCCACAACAAGCAAAACGTTATAAAAGAAAACTACTTCAAACTGAAACGATACAGGATATCACTACAATTCCTCCAAAGAAAAAAAAAGAAAGAAATACTTCTTCAGGTACCACAATCAAACAAGAATGTAGTGGTCAAAGTAACTCAACTACTTCTTCAAAGAAGCAACACAAACTCCAAACAAATGACTTCCACACAGAACTATCAGGTCCATGCAAATTTTCAAATCTAACTGCTGTAAATTGCTAAGCCAATGTAGCAATAAATATTCTATTGCAATTGCCACCAATTATTGAGAACATTTACTTACACAGTACAGACCAATTGTGTTTGAAAATGTTAGTCCTTCACAGAAATGCAACCACCAATCCTGACAACACTTACAGTGTTCATGGAATAAGACAAGAATTGGACTACTGTACTGGAATTGTCAAATTCACTATAAACTCACAAGAAGGTCCACAAGAATTTTGAATGTACTTACTACAAGTACTGGAAAACAGAAACATACCTATGAATGAAATCTTTCAGATTTCATACATGTGGAAACAAACATGCATTCTCTGCAACCATGTGGCACAGGAAGAAGTCCTTAATGAACGCTTTGCATATGTATCCCTACCTAACTGTGAATCCTTTCCATTTCAGCAACTTGTACAAAATGCAAACCATGGCAATTATGTACTACCTGCAATTTAGATAATCGCTCCACCTTACAAATACAGACACATAGTAAATACGCAATAGTAATGCTTTTACATTACAATGCAGATGGTACCAAAAATAACTGTAAGCTGACTGGATTCACACATCACAAGTATCACTTGGTAAGAAAACCTTCACATCAATAGGTATAATCTACCATGCCGGAGCCACAACCAATGCAGGTCTCTACACTGCATGTATAAAAAAGAATTGTGGATGGTTCGAATGTAATGATAGTACCATTACTCTAAAGCAGAGATTGTCAGCAAATCTTGAAAATGCTTACTTAATATTCTTAAAACCAAAATTTAATACGTAATCTCTGTATGAACATAAGCAAAACTTCAACTTCAAAACTATAAACAGTTAGAGTACACCAACATGTATGTAACTGTCCCAAGATTCTGCAACAAGCAAACAGATAAATAAATGCCACTAAAATCAAACAGGGCATATACAGTCAGAATACGCCAACAGGTATCTAACTGCCCCAAGATTCTGCAACAAGCAAACAGATAAATAAATACCACCAAAATCAAACAAGGAATATAGAGTTAGAATACGCCAACATGTATCTAACTGCCCCAAAAATCTACAACAATCCAACAGATAGATGAATTGCATAAAAGTCAAAATAAGCAATTACGCCAACACGTATCTAATTTCCCCACAAATGTCCAACAAAGAAAAGATAGAAGATTAGAAAGACACAAGAAATAAAGAGTAAAACAATGAAAGAAATGTATTATACCACACCTAGAAGGGTATTTTTTTAATTCAGCATGGATTTTTTTTCCCACAGACCCACTTATTTAGAAAACAAACACATAAACTGAGAAAATTGCACAGTACACTGGTTTGAACTATAGTACTTGTAAAGTACTAAATAGGAGGGTAGAAAAAATACAGAAATGTCTATTATGCAATGCAATAACTCATTATGCACTACCTGCTCTAACATATGATCTTTTCTTTTATCACAGAGATCGAAAAAGAATGTCTGGTCCAGTTACCCATGTCATTAAAAAACTGCATAAAACCACAAAAAACTCAACCAGTAAGTATCCAATAAATCAACTCAGAAACACTGCACTCCTTGTTACAAACTCTACAATCTTAACTGCATAACCTAGCCAAAACTTCACATACAAACTCTACAAATGAAACAGTACACAAAATTGTGGGTTGTAGATATTTGATGGGTGTTTGATTCTATGGGTGTGTTATGCTGCAGTGGTTGTGGCCAGGGCCTAGAGTCTTGGGTGCATGGCCTACGGCCTTTGGCCATGCACCCAAGACTCTAGGGCCTGGCCACAACCACCTCAGCATAACACACCTATAATAACAAACATTTTGACTGTGGTATGTGGGCTGCTTATATATGATATTAATTAAAATCAATGATGTACTAACAACCCAAAACCAACATCATACTAAAATAAAATAACTAGCAGTGCATTCATTATCTCCGTGGACAGCCGCTACGACTTCGGGCATGGCAAACACATTAAGGGCACCTGCCAACTAAACAAATACCATATTTGACACATCTCTTACTCCTCAACCCTCCCCAAGCACTCCTGCACACCAACAATCTCCCCAAAATTGCAATTTCCCTCTGTTTGCTGCCGTGCTGTCGATGGATTCAAGATGGCGGGTGCATCGAAACAATGAGCCGCGCCTCACTCCAGCCAATCGGTGAAAACGTTGCATGACCGCAGACATGGCGCAACCCGATCACCCAATCAGTGTCCTGTCCGCGGCATGAACAGGGAAGTGTCTGAGGAGCGGACATAGATATCACACATTTTTTTCCTTACATTTTGTCCATTTAAAAAAAAGAAACTACTGGATGGATTTACACCAAATTAACAAAAGCACGCTTTTGGGTGTAAGCCGCCGCTCCTGCCGCAAAGTTGGTGGAAATCCGTCCAGTGGTTTGAGCTCTAGCCGTGCGCAAAGTTTTTTCTCATTATGTCTTCGGGACCCCCCTATAACTTTATCCCCCCTGATCCAAACCTCACTAAAATTTGCAAAACAATTCCGAGTTGGCCATATACTTTTTTTTGCACAGTTTGATGAGGATTCGTCCAGGGGGATCAAAGTTATAAGCCACCCAAAAAGTGCTCTTCCTATGGGATTAGCAACTTAACCATGTTGGTATTTCCATCTAAGAAAGGGCACACTGCTAATCAGATTCTCCTTTTACAAGCTGCATGACAAAATCATAGTGTACATCTGTGCACTGCCGGATTAGCAGCACAGTGTCATAGAGCAGGTTCAGAGGTGACAGGTACCCATTTTAAAGCTGCAGTGATAGCCAAATTCCTGCAGCACAAGTGCTTCATTTAAGATATACACTTCTGTTCCAAGACCCCATAAATATAAGTCTACTGTCCTGGTGGCACAGTAAACCTCACATATAAGCCATACTTGATGGAAGGTATGGTGGATGGTATTTCTCATAATTATTACAGTCACATCTAATGGTTATCACACATGTGTAAGCTCTGTGAGTACAGTTCAGCTGTGGAAGGTTTATGTGTATCCCCCCAGCGAGGCTGTCTTGCTGCTGTCAGCAAAACTATATCAATGGGGTTGCCTCTATTTGTTCCTTTGTGAGGGCAGGTAACACCATCCAAAGATAAACAGACACTCCACATGAAGCTGTCCAGGGAACAGGAATCAAAGGGCACACCCATTCATAAAATGAGTAGCCTCACAGTAGGGCGCTGCATAACAAAAGGGCCTTTGAGTCTATTGGGAAGTGTAGGGGTGGTCTTAGTGTAGCCAGAGGGGGCGCCCCATGACTGGGGGAAGGTCCTACCATCTTTTTTCTCTCTATCTTTTCTTCCTTTCCCCCACTTCTTTTACCACAAAAAACTTAGGGTTTGATGGCCACCTATACAAACAACAGGGATTGAACCCGAAAAGCATGCTTGCTTTTGAACAATCAGTGTAGACTTTTGCCTTTAAATAATGTGGTCTTTCACTCTTTCTTAGATTGAATTTTGGACAAACACTTAAGGAAGTATGAATTCAACCTCGATTGGTTGAGTTGATCTTTCCAATATCTGTTGCCACTGAGGTGAAGACTGACAGGGTAATTCATAGAATTTCGCAGAAAAGTGTCGCAAGCGGCTGGCGCAGAGTGTCCGCGTGCGATTGTCTGCGCCAGACACGTGCGCAAAAACCGATTTCCGCGCACAGTGTATTCATGGATTTTAGGCTCCCAAACCAGCCGTGGCGCAGAGTATCGCAGCGACCCTGCAGCAGCGCCAGTAACGCCCCCAAGAACGCCCTTGCGCAAGGAAAAGCCATCAAAATCGCTAAATCATCGCAAAGGGCTGCGCTAACCCTGGACCAGTTTACAGGGCTGCCAAACAAGGAACGCAAAGCGGGTAACGTGCATATCAGGGGTACGCGGGAAGTTATACACACGATTAGCCAGGGTACGTGTATTACAGGGGTACGCGGGAGGTTCTACACGCGATTGGCCAGTGTACGTGTATTACAGGGGTACGCGGGAAGTTCCACACACGAATAGCCTGGGCGCGTGTATTTCAGGGGTGCGCGGGAAGTTCCACACGCGAATAGCCTGGGCGCGTGTATTTCAGGGGTGCGCGGAAAGTTCCATACGTGAATAGCCTGGGCGCGTGTATTTCAGGGGTGCGCGGGAAGTTCCACACGCGAATAGCCTGGGCGCGTGTATTTCAGGGGTGCGCGGGAAGTTCCACACGCGAATAGCCTGGGCGCGTGTATTCCAGGGGTGCGCGGGAAGTTTTACACGCGATTTCAACAGGGTACGTGTATTTCAGGGGTGCGCGGGAAGTTCCACACGCGAATAGCCTGGGCGCGTTTGTTTTCAGGGGTGCGCGGGAAGTTCCACACGCGAATAGCCTGGGCGCGTGTATTTCAGGGGTGCGCGGGAAGTTTTACACGCGATTTCAGCAGGGTACGTGTATTTCAGGGGTGCGCGGGAAGTTCCACACGCGAATAGCCTGGGCGCGTGTATTTCAGGGGTGCGCGGGAAGTTCCACACGCGAATAGCCTGGGCGCGTGTATTTCAGGGGTGCGCGGGAAGTTCCACACGCGAATAGCCTGGGCGCGTGTATTTCAGGGGTGCGCAGGAAGTTCCACACGCGAATAGCCTGGGCTCGTGTATGTCAGGGGTGCGCAGGAAGTTTTACAGGCGATTTCAGCAGGGTACGTGTATTTCAGGGGTGTGCGGGAAGTTCCACACGCGAATAGCCTGGGCGCGTGTATTTCAGGGGTGCGCGGGAAGTTCCACACGCGAATAGCCTGGGCGTGTGTATTTCAGTGGTGCGCGGGAAGTTTTACACGCGATTTCAGCAGGGTACGTGTATTTCAGGGGTGCGCGGGAATTATCACACGCGATTTGTCTTGGTACGTGTATTACAGGGGTGCGTGGGAAGTTACACACGCGATTAGGCTGGGTGGGTCCTCACAGGTGTTCCCTGTACACCCTCGACGGCCCCTGCAGGCAGTCCACAAAACAGGGGACTACCCTGCACACCTGCTCATGTCTCCCACCACCCCCACCCCCCAGCAGTGCAGGGGCAGCCTCCACCAGGCCCCCACCCATGTCTCCCACCACCCCCACCCCCCAGCAGTGCAGGGGCAGACTCCACCAGGCCCACACTCATGTCCCCTATCACCCCCACCCTCCCGCCACCAGGGGCACCCTCCACCAGGCCCCCACCCATGTCTCCCACCACCCCCACCCCCCAGCAGTGCAGGGGCAGCAGGCAGTCAGGCAGCAGCAGATGGCAGGTGGGAGCGTGCGCGGGGCTCTGGGGGGCAGTAGTTTGGCCTTCCGGGCAGGAGCGTGGTATTCCGTGTGCTTAAGCGTGGCCAGCTTGGTACGGAGTGATTTGGCACGTGAAAATCCTGCACGTCAGCGTGAAAACCGAGGAAAGGCCCTCAGCGCGTAAGCGCATCTGTGACGTGACCCGCACGGGTGTTTCCCACACAGCACGTGATGACAGAGCACACGTGGAAAGACTGCACGTCAGAGTGTAATCGCGTGTAATTGGTGGAAATGGCCCTACACGCAGAAGTGACAAAGCGTGTAATTGGTGGAAATGGCCCTACACGCAGAAGTGACAAAGCGTGTAATTGGTGGAAATGGCCCTAGTGTGTACACGCCGCGTAAGTGACGCTGGACGTGTGGGCCTGTATAAAAGGTACGTGTAGAACACGTTTTCCTTGTACGTGCTTTTCGTGGAGAGCGAGTGGGTGAATTCTGTACTTCTTGTCGTTTCACACGCGATTTACTTCACAGCGTTTCAAGTTCGTATTCCCTGTTACCTCTGACAGTTTTTTCTCTTTTTTCGCTTTTACTGGTTTACCTGGGCCTGTTCCCTCAAACAGTGTTCCCTTCTACTGTTGTCCTGTCTCCTCAGACAGCGTACAAATCTTCTTTTGGCTGGGGTGTTGCCAACCAAACGTGCTCCTTTTACACGCTCGTTTACCAGGCAGACGGTGAGTCACGCACGTATCTAACATCTGTGCTTGCCCCGTGTGTAGCCTACCCCATCAGAGGTCATTCTAGGCTGCGTGTGACATGAATACGTTCATTCTTGTGTTACTGGGTGCCACAGCGTAGTGCAGGTTTTTCTTTCTGCACACGTGGTCTAGGAGGGGTTGCGTGCACGTCATCTCCCTTTTTTGGGGCTCCTGTGCGTAGCGTGACCCGTCATCTTTCCCCAGGGGGTACAATCAGCCTTGCAAGAGCACTAGGGTACAATTACCATCTGGTACCCAACCCATTTGACCCCCAATTGCAATCCCACACTCCTGATACAGAGTCCACCAGGGCTCCTGCCCCTAGTGTCCAGAGCGGCGCAGGACACTCAGGATCACCACCACCTTCCAAGCGGAAGAGGAAGAGTTCTCGTCCGGCACAGGCTGATGCCCCAGACACGGCTACACAGTCTGGCCCGTCCAGGAAGCCCAGCTTCACGGATGACGAACTGAATGCACTTGTCGAGTATGTGTCCGCACATGACAACGAGATGGTCATTGTTGCAGGATCCAAGACCACACCTGCACAACGCCAGGCACACTGGCAGACCGTTGCGGACATCGGAAGTGCCCTTGGAATCGTGAGGCGCACAGCCAATGATTGCTATAAGCGCTGGAATGACCTAAAGCGCAGGGCAAAGAGTAAGCTGGCCTCAAGTCATGCCGCAACTCTAGTGACTGGAGGTGGGTCTCCAGTAGTAGACATGGAACTCACTCCACATGAGTCAGTCGCTGGGACCTACGTCACGGAGGAACAGATCCAAGGCGTGGGAGATCTGGCTGATTACGAGGCATTGTCCGGTGAGTGCACATGCATGTGTGTGTCATCCATGTGCATGGTGTGTGTGTGAGGGCTTCTGTTTGTGTGCCAGGTGAGAGTGTGTGCGCCTGAGTCGTATGGGTCAGCCATGTGCTTAATGCAATACTTCCTGCGCAGCTGCATTTGGCCATAGCAGTATCCCTTCTGCCAACAGTAGACATCTAGCCCAACTGCACGCCAGTTGCCCTTGAAGTGTCACCTTGCCACAACATAGTTGCTTATTTTTCACTGTTCATTCAGTCAGATTGTTTGCATTCCACCACTTTTACTAGGCATGTCGCTGTCCACTAGTCACATGTCTGACATGGCTATGGTAAAGTGGAGTGACTTTGTTACCTGGATATCATTTGTACACACATGTCCCTGTGCAATTGGACCATTTCAGACTGGCAGCTCTAGGTGAAAAATCTGACCTGTTAGAATTAGAAAAGCGATTACATGCGGGAACTGGACTGAATGAATAGGTGCTGCCCTCCTCTCCATCTTCACTCAATAGCAATGGTACATGCCATCTGTGTGATGGCATGTGTGTTTCACCTGGCAATCGCAGGCCAATGTGTGATGCCACTGCCAGGCAGCATGCAGAAAATGTGTTCATCTTCCATCTTGGTGTCATCAGTATGTGCCATTTGCCTGCCCTTCATACGCAGTGAGGGTGCATGCATGGGAGGGTTTTAGTCATGTGGGACATGTGTCAATCAAGTACTGGTTCTCTTGCTTCTCAGCCCTCATTGTGTGCCATGGTGCTAATGCCTGTTTCCATTTCTTTGTTTTTATGTCTTTGCAGGGGAAGACGCACCTGATACTGCTGGGGTTGTGGAGATGGTGCAGACCCAGGAGGGGTCCGAGGGCCGACCAACCACCAGTGAGGGACGTGGTGTGGTGGTGGGGGAGAACCCACAAGTGCTGCAGGTCGTGCTCTCAAGGGGTGTCTCTGGCTGCACCTCCCCGGAGCTGTACTCAGGTGTTGATTCGGATGAGACCTACGTGCAGTCGCAGGTGAGTCTTCCATGGAGGGATTCTGTTCTGTCTCACCCACCTGCCCAGTGTTGGCAGCTACGCCTTTGGTGGTTACGGATGCAGGGTCACACTCTGCGACATCTGATCCTGTTCCTGGGCCAGCAGATCAGAGGGGGAATGCAGTCCTGCAGCCTCAGGCAGTGCCGGCACAGCAAGGCGCAGTTCGCCTTGCCCCAGACAGGTGTGGTGCCCGCCGACGTGGTGGCCGTACGCCACCTGGCAATACCGCATGGGAGCAATCCATTTACAGTATGGCAACCCAACAGGCTGCATCATCCGAGATGATGGCTCAGGCCATGGATAGGGTGGCCACTTCCATTGTCCCCCCTGAAAGGCTGATGGAGCGACTAGAGCAGGCAACCGACTCCATCTGCCAGTCACACAGGGAGGACATGTTGGGGTCCAACAGGGACAGGCGGGCGGCACTGGCGACTCTGCAGGAGGCCATCTCCATTGAGTCCCAGGGCCACAGGGAAGCCCTGAGGCAGGAGCTCCTTCACCTCAGGACGACTCTTGTTGAGCTTGAGGCTTCAACACACCAAAGGACAGAACAGCATCTGGAGCGTCTCACCCGTACGCTCTCAGCTGAGATGCAGGCAACAAGGGCGGAGGTCTGGGCATCCCGTGAGTTGTTGCATGGGGACCTCCGCACACTCATCCTCCAGAACCAGACCTACCACACCCGCATGCTTGCAGCCATGGAGGAGCAGACTAGGGCCTTGCGTGGGCTGCCTCCCATAGTGCAACCACCTCCGGATGCAGCTGCACAGGGTGATAATAGCGACAGCAGTGATACTCCCACAATAGGGTAGCCGTGTGGGCCATGAGCCCATGGAGGTGTTTTATTTTCCCAGGATCCACGCAGGTGGGTTCTGGTGTGTATCCTGTCCTCGGACCTCCTGGGTGGCCTCCCCAACCCCCCCGGGCCCATCAATGGCCATTTTTGATTGTTTCTTATTTTCATTTTTATTTTTATTTTTATTTATTTTATTCCCCATTTTTTTGGGACGATTTGTTGGCTTCCGTGGTTCCTGTGGGCATACGCTGCATTGTGGCTGGGCACATGCAGGCTTGTAATGTATTTGGTTCAGATGCTTGGGTTTGAGTCACACACACCCCTCCTGCTTCCTGTTTCCATGGGCTTGCAAAGGGTGTGCCCAAGTGACAGTGAATTACACAGTGACGTTGGACTCCCATGAACTGTGTGGGCAGTCTGTAGTCAATACTGTGTATACATTCCTAGTGCATATTGCTGTTGTGTTGTACACTGCATGTTGCATGGATGTGTAACTCATCTCTGTGTCTACCTCCCAATTTGCAGGTCTACACAAGGACCTCTAGTCTGGAGATGGGGTCCATGTTGGCAGCAGTGCACCTACAACTCTACATGGCGCCAACACTGCACAGTTGGTAGTGGTGGGAGTGCAGGCATTTCCAGGTGGTGAGACTACTAATATGTAACATTTGTGATGTCATGTTAATGGTAGTACGTGCTCAAGTATGTTGTTGGTTCGGCATTGCTGTGAGCATTTCAGGTGTTTCAAGTTTCTAATAGGGACACTGTACATAGTGACACTAGTGTCATGTTGTGGGGATTACTTTGTTTACCTGCAAATCGCATGACATGGCACGGTGTGTCGTGTGGCGGTGCTGGGGTTGGGTTGGCTGACATGGCACTGTCCTCTTGTTGCATTTTGCAAGTGGGTATTCATTTTAGCTGCTTGAATGTGTAACTTCACAAAACTGCATTGGTGGTGTCTGTGTGGGTAGGGATGCACACATTGTGACACTTCCAGGTGAACAATCTCATGCTGATATGGTATTCACGGTTCATTCTCCAGACATTCAGGATCAGTGTCAGGTTGAGTCATCATTGATTGTCAGATGGAATGTGCCAGGGCAGTGTGCACTCCACAGGGGTGTGATTTCTATGTGAAGTAATTAGCCACTAGCTGTGTACGGGCTGCCTCCCCCCGTGCCCTTTCCCCTCCCATGCACAGCGGCTGTGCATGTGGTTGGGGATGTGGGGCCACCACCATGTCCACGGCCAGGCCCCGGCGTGTTGCAACGTTGTGCAGGACACATGCGGCCACTATGATCCTGCACACTACTGGGGGAGCGTACAACAGCTGGCCGCCAGAACGGTCAAGGGAGCGAAAGCGTGACTTTAGCACTCCAAATGTGCGCTCCACTATGCCCCGGGTTGTAATGTGGGCTGTGTTAAATCTTACCTGGGGTGGCGTGGTGGGGTTCCGAATTGCCATCATCATGTGGGGGCTGAGAGGGTAGGCACTGTCCCCTGTGGAGGTGGTGATTGGTATCATTGGTGGGGTTGTGACCTTGCTCAGTATCTGACATGCATGCAAGTGCAGTGGCATTCATACTCACCAAGCAGCCATGTATCGCCATGCCGCACAGCTTCTAGGTCCTGGCTTAGGGTGGACATTCGGTAAATGAAGCTGTCGTGGGTTGACCCGGGATAGTTGGCATATACTGAGGTGATGATTCCCTTGGCATTACATACTACCTGCACGTTGATGGAATGCCAGTGCTTGCGGTTCCTATAGATGTGCTCTGATGCCCTGGGGGGACGTAGAGCCACATGGGTGCAGTCGATGGCACCTAGCACTTTGGGGAATCGTGCCACACCGTAAAAATCCAGGGCGGCAGCATGCCGTTCTGCAGGTGTTCTGGGCAGGTATATGTGCCTGCGGACTGATGGCCGTGCAGTGATGATGTTCAAGACCTGGTGTAGGCAGCGTGACTGGGTGGCCTGTGATACACCACCCACAATGGCACTTGTCCGCTGAAATGATCCAGTGGCTAAGAAGTGCAGTACATTGAGGACCTTCTCCAGGGGGCTGAGTGCTTGGGAGCACAGGGTGGGTGATGTGAGGTCATCCTCCCACTCACTCACCAGGTCCAGTATAATGTGTGGTGGAAACCTGTACCTCCCATGCACCTGGTCATCGGCATCCCGAAAAGGCTGGTTCTGGGTGTGAATATTCTGGCCCTGACTATCCTCCTCCTCCTTTGGTAGCCCACACCCACTGCTGCTAGGAATGGTATGTTCATCCTGGGTCTGAGCTAGTTCTTTTGTTAGCGCGCAAATGTATGCGTGTTGTAGGCGAGCGTGTGACCCGCGCACCCCTGAAATCCAGTACCCAGTCCAATAGCGTGTGGAAATTCCCGCGCACCCCGGGATACAGGTGCGCTGACGTACTTGCGTGTGTAAGTGTCCGCGCACCCCTGATATACACGTACATAGGCCAATCGCGTGTACGCGCACTTTTGTCCAATTTCACGCGATGACACTCTCACGTGCTGTCCAATTACACGCGATGACACTCTGACGTGCAGTCGTGTGCTCTGTCATCACGTGCTGTGTGGGAAACACCCGTGCGGGTCACGTCACAGACGCGTTTACGCGCTGAGGGCCTTTGGTCCAATGGAATCGCGTATGCGTGCTGACGCGCTTACGCGCTGAGGGCCTTTCCTCGGTTTTCACGCTGACGTGCAGGATTTTCACGTGCCAAATCACTCCGTACCAAGCTGGCCACGCGTAAGCACACGGAATACCACGCTCCTGCCCGGAAGGCCGAACTACTGTCCCCCAGAGCCCCGAGCACGCTCCCACCTGCCATCTGCTGCTGCCTGACTGCCTGCTGCCCCTGCACTGCTGGGGGGTGGGGGTGGTGGGAGACATGGGTGGGGGCCTGGTGGAGGGTGCCCCTGGTGGCGGGGGGGTGGGGGTGATAGGGGACATGAGTGTGGGCCTGGTGGAGGCTGCCCCTGCACTGCTGGGGGGTGGGGGTGGTGGGAGACATGGGTGGGGGCCTGGTGGAGGCTGCCCCTGCACTGCTGGGGGGTGGGGGTGCAGTGGGACATGAGCAGGTGTGCAGGGTAGTCCCCTGTTTTGTGGGCTGCCTGCAGGGGCCGTCGAGGGTGTACAGGGAACACCTGTGAGGACCCACCCAGCCTAATCGCGTGTGTAACTTCCCACGCACCCCTGTAATACACGTACCAAGACAAATCGCGTGTGATAATTCCCGCGCACCCCTGAAATACACGTACCCTGCTGAAATCGCATGTAAAACTTCCCGCGCACCCCTGAAATACAGGCGCCCAGGCTATTCGCGTGTGGAACTTCCCGCGCACCCCTGAAATACACGCGCCCAGGCTAATCGCGTGTGGAACTTCCCGCGCACCCCTGAAATACACGCGCCCAGGCTATTCGCGTGTGGAACTTCCCGCGCACCCCTGAAATACACGTACCCTGCTGAAATCGCGTGTAAAACTTCCCGCGCACCCCTGAAATACACGCGCCCAGGCTATTCGCGTGTGGAACTTCCCGCGCACCCCTGAAATACACGCGCCCAGGCTATTCGCGTGTGGAACTTCCCGCGCACCCCTGAAATACACGCGCCCAGGCTATTCGCGTGTGGAACTTCCCGCGCACCCCTGAAATACACGCGCCCAGGCTATTCACGTGTGGAACTTCCCACGCACCCCTGTAATACACGTACCCTGCTGAAATCACGTGTAAAACTTCCCGCGCACCCCTGAAATACACGCGCCCAGGCTATTCGCGTGTGGAACTTCCCGCGCAGCCCTGAAATACACGCGCCCAGGCTATTCGCGTGTGGAACTTCCCGCGCACCCCTGAAATACACGCGCCCAGGCTATTCACGTGTGGAACTTCCCGCGCACCCCTGAAATACACGCGCCCAGGCTATTCGCGTGTGGAACTTCCCGCGCACCCCTAAAATACACGTACCCTGGCTAATCGCGTGAAAACTTCACGCGAACCCCTGAAATACACGTAGCCCGCTCCCCCAGGCCCGATCGCGTGAAAAACGTCCCGCGAACCCCTGTAATACACGTAGCCCGCTCCCCCAGGCCCGATCGCGTGAAAAACTTCACGCGAACCCCTGTAATACACGTAGCCCGCTCCCCCAGGCCCGATCGCGTGAAAAACTTCACGCGAACCCCTGTAATACACGTAGCCCGCTCCCCCAGGCCCGATCGCGTGAGAAACTTCACGTGAACCCCTGTAATACACGTAGCCCGCTCCCCCAGGCCCGATCACGTGAAATACTTCACGCGAACCCCTGTAATACACGTACCCTGCTGAAATCGCGTGTGAGACTTCCCGCGCACCCCGGTATACACGCACACGTATTTTTTGTCAGTGGGTGTCCGTGTTTGTGGGTACCCCTTAGCACGTCATTTGTCCTGGAGGGCCACAGTATAGGACATTCATCATGGCAGTATATAGGTGCTATTTGTTGGCGCACCTTTTGGCGCACATTTCTTGCAGCCGCAGAGACGCTACCGCCTGCTTTCTTGTGGCGGTCGTGTTTGTGCCTGTGCGCTGGTTTGAGCGTGCGCTTTTTTCCCCTATTCTATTCCATGAATACGTGTTGTAGGCGAGCGTGTGGGCGTTCCGCGCACTTGTGCTCTGTACTTCCCCCATGACGCCCACGTTTTGGCAAGTTGTTCCCCATTCTGAGTGTTACGCCCGTGTTCCGCCTACTTTTGTTGCGTACGCCGCGCTATGTGCGAATTTCGCTGTGGCCTGTGCGATTTTCGCTGTGACCTGGCGCACGCTGTTAGATGGCCTGTGCACCAACGTGCGCGGCGCACTTTTTTATCGCACATCCGCTGGTTTTCTCGCGCACGGACTTCCATGAATCGACGTGCGCTGCTTTTCGTGCGATTTTCGCACTTGCACTGCGATTTTCGCTATTCCACTGCGATTCGCACATTTTTGCCCACTTGCGCCGCGCTAATTATTCCATGAATCGGCCTCTGAGCGTCCAAGGCAGCGACAACCTCTGCTCCCAAACCATCCCTAGGGCACATTGGGTGTGACTTCTGTTGGAGCAAGACCTTTCTCTCCTGGTGAGCACTCTAACCTGCATTGCTCGAAGACCTTCTTCGAACCATTCTGAGCCTCTGCATTCGACCCAACACAATGAAAGTTCAGATCTTGGATCAATATGAATCACCAAACCGAACTTGGCTCAAACGGCTAACAGTGCAATGCCTTGTTTAATATTGTTGAACTGCCAACACAAGGGGTTGTTGGTTGCTAACTGCCCCCTTGGTCAATTTTTGCAGCCCTAGAGAAGAGTTAGGTGACTTTGATCACTTTTTCTCCCAAGAACACATCATTTTAACGAACATTACGCTTTTTAATTTCCTTTCAGCCCTGGTTCATGACATAGATTGTGGCATCTTGCTATTTTTGCTTTTTCTGTTTTCTTTCCTCAAGTATGGGTTTTGTGTAGTGTTTTTCTATTTAGTTAAAATTGCATATGCTATGTTTAATTAAAGTGTATACATTTTTATAGAAGGGAAAACCAACCATGAATGGAACGCCCGTGGTCAATCGTGGGGTGGGCACACTCTCCATGTTACTTGGGCAATATGAAACACAATCTCTCAAGGCAGGTACAACACCAGTATGTATCCATCTATTAATCACAGTGAAAACACTGAAATGTTGCTGCTCCTGCAGCTTACTGAAAGTGGTAGTTTAACATTTCCTTTAAAAATCAGCCAAACAACACTTTCATTTTATTTCTTTCACAATGGACATTTTTAAGAAATAGAAAAGGGACATTTCACAAAGATAAAAAGAGGGGTGGACTTTCTTGCAGTGTTCTCACCAACCCATTTAAAGTGCTTACATGCTACCTATATTAACAATAGATTGCTGAAGTGCATTAGTGGTGTTGGTGATTAACTAACAATTATGTAATTACTTAGACTATCATAGCTAATTTCCTATGTCACAGAATATATTTTGCAATGATAGACTGTCCAAGTATAATAACATAATGCCAAAATATACGCCATAGTGGCTATTCAGCTTTGATAATTTCCCTCAGCAGACACCAACATTTTATTCAAATACAAACTCTATCTTTTCAATTAACATTTCTGGATAACCGAGAAAAGAAATTCAGATTGTTTATTTTAATTTTAGAGTATTTCACATTTCAAATATAAACTATGGTAAAATAGAAAAAAACAGAGACTGTGGGCCTCATTACGAGTATGTAGGTAGCCCCCATACCGGGTACCGGTCAGGGTTCCTGGAATGGGGAAATACCGGGCCATTCCGACCTGGAGGGCCCGGTAATTCCCTATATCTGGAATCCGGACCCGATACATCCCCATTCCCATTTGAGCCCCCATAGGGCTCAATGGGAATAGGGAGGATGCTAACAATGGGCCCATTAATGACAGGTCCGTTGTTAGCATCCTGGTCTGTTAGCGGATCCCGCTAAGGACGCCTGGTTTTACCAGACGTCCATAGCGGGACCCGTGAGCAGACCTCGCAATGAGGCGGTAGAGGGGTAACACTGCATGATTTCCCTCATAAATGTTTAATCCTAGTGCAGCTTTTGTACCGAATCGAACAATTAGTCTAGTCTCCAGTTTGCATAAAATATGTTCCCTATTACCACTTCTTGGTTGTGGCATCCCTTTATTTTACACGTTATCCAGTTGCTACCAATTTAAATAATTTGATGTCACTATTATGTACTTCTTTGAAATGGATAGCAACTATGTCAAATGTTCTAAAATGCATGTTTTTACTTTTCTTATTTTGCTTCGTACGTACATTTTCGAGCATGGGCACAATAGTCCATAAACCACATATTCAGAATTGCAATGTATTCTGTCTCAAATGTAATGTTTCCACTTGACATTGCTAATTCCAAAGCAATTCATTTTGATGTTCTTATTATAAATTGTACAGGATCCACAAGAAAAAGATACAACAGGTTTTGTTAGCCAAGAAAATGTATTAAGAGCAACATAATGGCTCATAGTTAATGGATCTGCTCGTTGTTTCCCTCTCCTATAGCAAATCTGGGGCTTGGCCAATGATTCTTGATCTTTCTGTAGAAGATACCAGTGTTTTTACAGGGTTTCATGTATTTGATTACACTGTAAAACATATTAGTGGTAAATATAAACTGGCAGTTTTCTTACAGTTTATTCTGTGGATTTAGCAGATCTGTCCATTTTAGAAACCTTATTGATGGCTTTGTTTATTGAAGAACCTGAATATCATCTTGACATAAACCTGTTGCTCATGTCCTTATAAGTGTGTAAAGAATTGCAAGTCTTTGAACAATTGTGTTTCACCCTAAAGAATTCCCCATTATGCCCTGGATAGAAAAGGAGGCATGTAGAATGGTATTTCGTGCTCTCTGTTTGCAGTGTATATAGTAGTTTGGATTGTATCAACTTCAGATTGTATCAATAGGTCAAAAAATTCCAAATATTTTTGATTATAGTTAAAAGTGAACTTTTAAGTCGTTATTGTTTAAAAAATCAATGAAAATCTTCAGATCAGATTTGTCAACTTTCCATAACAGAAAAAGGTAATCTTTGTACCACAGCCATAGAACAAAGTTTCCATTCCAAATATTGTCCTCATTATCCAGTGCATAGTGTTCCAAAGCATCCCATAAGGAGATTAGCATACGTGTGTGCAATCATCATACTCCTTGCTGTTTCCGCAGGCTTGTAGAAAGAAATTGTTTTTAAATGTAATATAATTGTGCTTCGGCACACATCCTAGAATATCAAGTAACATTAGAGAATGTTCTTTACAATAAGCTTGTAGATTCCTTAAGAAATATTGAGAAGTTTTGATGCCATTTTAGTGGTTTATGGATGTGTTTAAAGAGGCCACATCTAACATAACCAATATTAAATCTGGCTTGCAAGGGTGTTCATAAAGTTTAATTACAACATCTCTGGTAAGGTAAACCATTTCAAGCGATAGGACATAAAAGTCTATGAAACCTTTATTCGGTTCAGTAAAGGAATCTATAGAGCTGACAATAGTTCTCCCTGGGGGCATAATTGAATTTTTGTGAATTTATGCAAGTAAGAATAGTGTGGGAGTCAAGGGATTTTTAACATATAAAAAGTTATGTTCATCTTTGCTTAACAGATCTTTGCTTTTCCAAAGATGTAATTTCTGTTTAAGCAAATGATTATACATTTCAATAGGATCTTGTGGTAGTATTTTATAACAGGCATGAACTTTTCAAATAATAAAACAATTATACTTTTCCAATTTCCTTCAAAACAAATAAAATACCAATACTCATTCTTACAAGAGGAAAGCAGAAAGTATATAACAGATAATGTGAGAATATGAAAGTCATTATAAAAACTTAAAAATGATAAAGTTATACATTTCATTCTCAAGTGCACAAGGTAACTTTGATTATTCACCAAAGCAATTCATATTTCCAATTTATTTTTTACAAGTTGATTTCAGCAGGCAGAATAAGTTCCAAATAGTGCACAAGAACCTTAATCACCGAAAATCTCGTACTATTGAATAAAATACTCCATATCTGATTTCCATCTATTTGCTCATGCAAATTCAACAAATTACTAAAAAATGTAGCTCGTTTTTCCTTCAAGGTAGGACACGATATCATCAAATGTTGTAGGGTCTCATTCTCAGTACAAGATTCACAAAACCGACAAAAGTTTAGATCAGCAGAAATGATTTTACTCCTTGCCAAAACCTCCCCAGTGGTCCATAGATTGAGTCTCAGTCATAATAATTGGTTTCGTACATGCCCAGAAGGAAATTTCAGCAAATAACCTGCCACTTGACCCAATCGCTTGATTGCAAAATAATTGCTATTGAAATCTTTAAATTTTGAACAGGAATCATAATTTTGTATCCACACCCAGCGATAAAACTTAGTCTTGGCACGAACTGGGTTTTCAACCTCAACCAATGTGTTCAATACTAGATTCTGCCATTTCAGTGGAAATACATGATTCAAAGAAGACAAATAGTGTGCTACAGTGCTCAGATTGTTATTATATTCCATGCCACACAAACACTGTCGAAAAAAAGAGCACATTCTCCACTTGACTCTACTGGATAATGAATTAAGACCTAATTCAAATTGTAAAAAAAGGCATAGGTAAACAATTTGGTAGATGTAGAACCCTTTTCCAAAATCCAGCCTCCAGCTTATTCCACATTTTATCATTTGTATACAACTTTGATTCCGCACCATAAAGAAGAATAGGAATTACTTTCTGCTCATAGAACATTAATAGATGTTTTAGAGTAAATTTCCCATATTTATAGTGGAATATTCTAGCCTGTGAAATCAGGGTTGAAAGTTTCGACTGTAAAGCAGTGAACTATTTATTATCAATGACAGTATTTTGCAGAAGGAGCCCAAAATATTTATATTCTGGAACTGATTCCATGAATTCCTCACGGATGTATCATTTTCTAATGGTACATTTGGATTTACCATGGGGCCTACAGACCAAGATCTGTGATTTATTCAAAGTTACAGTAAGCTGGTTCGTTCTGAAATATACCGAAAGGGCGGATAAAAAGATCTGTAGTCCCTTGGGGGTTTGAGAGATTAAGACTAAATCGTCAGCGTATAACAACCAAGATATACGCTGACCTCCCAATTCAGGAGCATCAGACTCAATTCCGAGAAAAGAGAAACCCATGTCAAAAATAAAAAGATTAAACAACATTGAAGCTAGAATACACCCTTGCTTAAGACCCAAAAAAGTGGCAAAAGAAGAGGACAGTAGACCTTCTAAGGATAGTATAACTCGCATAGAGGACTCTGTGTGCAACTGAATCACTAATGCCAATAAAGAAGGAGGACAGGCAAGCAGTTTTAGCTTTTGAAATAGCAGGTCTCGATTTATTGAGTCAAATGCTGACCGGAAATCAATAAATGTGAAGTATAAAGATTGTTTCCGGCAAGCATACTGTGATTTAAGCATATTGATAGTGATGATATTAGGAAGCGTGCCAAGACCACTAACGAATCCAGATTGGAAAGGATCTCTCTTAAAACAATGTTTAGTCCAGATATTCAACTCTCTCAGAATAAGATGACAAAAAATCTTCCCAGGCACGTCAAGCAGAGAAATGGGCCTATTGCTAGCCGGATTGGCCCGATCACCCTTCTTATAAATGGGGATGAGGATGGATTGTTTCCAGGACAGCTGTATTTTCTGAGTCAAATTAATGTTCTCGAAAATAAGGTATAATATGTCTGCCCAGATTTCCGGGAATTGCTTCATATGAATATTTGACAGCCCATCCGGGCCAGGTGCTCTAGAATGGCTTGCTTGATTGATGAAACACAAAACATTGTCCTTATCAAAAGATAAATGAAAGTGAGGTTGGAACTCAGGCTTATATATACTTAAATGAGCCCGGGGTGCAGCAAATAATTCGTAGTAGTAACAGACCCACGTCTCTTCAGACACTTCATTAGTTTGTACAGCAACCTGATGACTCACTACAGCCTGGTTGATGATATTCCAGGACTGGGCTGAATTTTTAGCGGCTAAAGATTTAAGCATATTACTTCCATCCGTTTGATATAGTTTAGCCTGATTCCCTCTAGACCAATTTCTATATCTGGTTTTAATCAGGGTTAGGGCTGCCAGTCGTGTAGCAACAGGGAGCTTACAAGCTTCCCTCTTTTCAGCCCGCACCATCGATTTCCTAATTCTATTTTCATGGTCGAAGATGTGCAAATGCGGAGATTGTTTTTGTTTTTGTATAACTGAGGGTGGTTGAAATAGCTGCATTAAATCATGATAAACTACCTCTTGGTTATGTTTCCAAACAACTTTGGACTTCAACTCAGCAACATAGATCTAAAAGCTTCCAAAGATGACTTGGTCCACATTACACGATTTCTAGCTGAGTTTACTTTATATAAGCCAGTAAAATGACAAAATGTTTCTTGTGCCATGCTAGTATCAAGGAGCCAAGTAGCATTTAACACATTGTGATTGCTCACTTCAGTGTGATTTATTCGAAACGATTTTACTTTATTTAACATGCTTGCGTTAACATAAATGAAATCAATAATTCCCTGACTACTGGCACGATGCCAAGTGGTTCTAGGTGGAACATCCCAAGGGAAGGAGCCATTTAGCATAAACAAGCTTCTGGATTTTACAAAGCTTGTTCACTTGTCAAGACGATGTGTTTCTGATGTACAATACGGACCCAAACAATGAAGGGTCAGATCACCTGCTAAAATAATGGAATCCGAATGTCCATCAAAAATTACGATGTCAATAGCTTTGCTCACAGATTCCAGAAAGTTGTCATCAGAAATACCAAAGGGTTCCAGTAAATATTTATGGCGGTACATGAAAAGTTTAATCCAACAATCCTAGTCATTTGCAAGAAAGGGTTCGGAGAAAACCAAGGTTCGACCTTTAAGGCAGAAGATTGCTTAACAGCTGTTAACAGGCCGGAGGCAGGACGCCCAGAGGCACCCTTTACAGCCGGTAACAAGAGGACATCATGATTATCCCACGATGGTATATTAGTTAACCAAGATTCTTGTATCAGAATTACATTGTGGTCTAAGAGATGGAGAGCCTGATTATTCAGAAGATGCTTATGCCCTCTAGAGTTCCAGCTAATCAAAGACACAGTTGACGCCAAAAAATCTGGATGCTAACCTTGCTTATTTTTAGGATTGCAATTGCATGTATATGAAGGAATGCCTTGATTTTTATTTGTATGTAGTTTTGAGTGAGTGTCCAATTGTTTAACTGATGAGCAATCTGAGGCATCAGAACTTGTTAGAAGAATAAAACCAAGATCAGAAAGCTGGGATTTAACAGCCCAGATTGCATTAAACACCACTCTCGAATTTATCCAAAGGATCACAGAGGAGTGTTTTAATTGATCAAGAAACTCAACCAGCTCAATATCAATGGTGCCAATGTCATTGAGCTCGGGAATTTTGCTAAATATGGACAGAACAGAAGCAAGGTTCAAATTGTATTAATTTGCAGGCAACGGCCTGCAACTGAAAGACAATGAATGAACTGCCGGATGCTTGACGCGCACGGTCTGAGGTTTTTGTTTTAAAGGTTTTGACAGATCATTGGGAGCTTCATGCATGACACTGGGGTCATTTCTTGGAAAGGTATCAGAGGCTGCAAAAAACTTTGTTAATGTGGATTGAATCAATTTTTCCATGTCACTCGATGCTTGATTTTGAGCGTGCGACTCAAATTGTCTTAGGTCAATATTATTAGAAACTTGTGACTGTGTTATGTGTGCTTTCTGTACAATGGGGACAGTGGGCTCATACATTTTTACCATTTCAGATGGCGCAAAAGACAACTTCTTTGAAACAGATTTAGAGGTCATATACTCATCCACAGCTTACCTTATTTCTTTACGACGTTCTACATTACTCACATCACCAGAAGCCACGGAAGGATTAAAACAAAAGCCATTTGATGTTTGAGTTTTAGAAGAAGGTTGCGACACCTCATCAGCAGCACTTATCAAATCATTTAGAGGACTATAGACCATGACAGCGGGAAGTGAAACTGGCAAAGTCTTTGCCCTTTTTGCCTGCGACTGAAGCAGATATTTTTTTGCTATAGCTTTAGAAGCAGTTGCGGTAGTGGTTGCTGTGGTTGAGATATTTTTAACAAAAGATTTGATTTGAGTGGTGCGTTTGGCGACACCTTTAATATTTTTGGATTTTTTTGGGTGGTCAGCCTTATTGGGGCATCAAAAACATTTGTATTTATACCACAAAAAGTGAGTCGTTTTTTTTTTTTTTTGCTGACACTCTGGAACTTCGTTTGCAACGTTTGCCAGATCAATAATAGGATTTTATATCAAAGGAATGGACTGATAATGCTGCAAAGGAACATCAGGTTGACTTGAAGTTTGAGAGACCACTGATCTTTTGTTTATAAGCAGATTGAAGGCGTCACTCAAACTTTCAAGCTTATTAGATATTGTAAGTTGCCCGGATAGTAGCTGATTAAGCTGATTAGAATGTACATCGGCCTTATTCGCTAAGACCTCAAATAATTTGGCCAAAGCAAGTATAGCAGTATTCATAGATGTCAGAGCAATACCAGTGTTTACATTATGAGTTTCAACCAACCCTCCATCAGGAGGACAAGAGCCTCCCGTTTTCCGAGGAGTTGGAATAATAAATGATAATTTGTCCACCGAATTAGCAACGCTTAAATTTGTAAAAAGAATTGGAGACTTGGATACGTTTTCAGACATTGGGCCTTATTACACGGATGGCGGTAATGGTTAACGGTCACCGTTAATGGTAATGGTGACCGTTAATCATTACCGCCTTACTACGAGGTCCCTTAGCGGGTTGGTGCTTTAACGCCTGCTTTTTGCAGGCATTAAAAACCAACCCGCTAAGGGACCTTGGTGCTAATTACGGCACCGCAAAATTGCAGTGCCGTAATTAGCACCTTCCCCATTCCCATTATGCCCTACGGGGCAAAAATGGGAATGGGGAAGGGCAGTGGTGGAAGGGGGAATTACCGCCCCACCAACGTTGGAATGGGGCGGTAATTCCCCTTTCCACCAAGGCGGTGCCGGTATTTTACCAGCATGGACCAAGGTGCTAATAGCACCTTGGTCCATGTGCTAATACCGCCATCCGTGTAATGAGGCCCATAGTATGAGCTGAAAAGCACAAAGCATTTGTTTCAAGTTCAATTCCAGCCATGTCTCCAACAGTAGATATTGTATGCAAACTTGGGTTGGAAATATCATCTGCAATCAAAGAGGACATAGTTGGTGCTTTGACAGATGGTGCAGTGGGACCAGTGAGTACATTGTTTAACAAAATACTGTCTGTTAGGGACACATTTTCCTTTGCAAAGGTGACCGTGGAACAGGTTGATGACACATGCTTTGTTGTCTCACCCGTTGGGCCATGACCCGCCACACCGTGCTTGCCAGATTGTCCATATAAAGTGTCCTTTGTTACTGCAGCATTTGTTTTTCCACACAGTCAATTGCTGTTATTGAAGTGTTCCCAGTGTTCAAAACAGCAGTGTCCACATGACTTGCTTCTCGACAAAATGGACGAATGTCCATTCCTAACAATAGTTCAGCTTTACTTTTTTTTTTTTTAACTTTTTTTTTTGGCGGCAAAGGTTACGTGGTACATACATCAAGGCAACACGCACAAGTAAGAAACATTAGGTGGAGCAGTGCATGAGCAGTTGTACAAAATCACAATAATGTCAGACAATAATCATACAAGTTACATATGAGTACGAGTTTATGTTGTAGCAGTGGACACTGAAGGGGTGGGGGACAATCCAGAGCCGGGTGTGCCTTCACTACGACTGTTAAGGTACGAATTGAATTCCACCCAGATATTCTTGGGTCGAGAAGTGACGGGGAGCATGGATATAAATTCCTCCTCACAGTTCCGTGCCCACGTAAGCATATGGAGCCATTTCTGGTGGACCGGGGGGATGGGACTTTTCCAGTTCTGAAGTATGCATTTTTTGGCTATCATGCACCCAATATTAAGAAACTTGGCCAAACGTCTGGTGTCATCCGTTTTCCAGGCTCCAAAGAGGACGGCTAAAGGATCAGGGTCAATCACTGTGTCAGTGATAGCCATGAGCGTTTCTAGGATGCTTTCCCAGAACCTCAGCAGTTTATCACAAGACCAGAACATGTGTAAGTGGTCGGCTGCTGTCGCTCCGCAGTGGGGGCAGGGGTGCACCGTATCACAGGCGAACCTCGAAGTCCTGTGTGGAGTGTAGTAAACTCTATTTAGAAGTTTGTACTGCATGGCGCGAAAATGGAAATTGAGGGAGACTTTCCGAGTGTGTAGGCACATATCCCCCCAAACCCTATCCTATATTTCTAGATCTAGTTCGCCAGCCCATTCATCACGTGCCTTGAGAGTGGGAGTAGGGGTAGCCTCCTGTAGGATCTTGTAAAGTGATGAGACTACTCCATGGGCACCTCCAGAATTGGCAATATATGCAATGGCTGAGTTGTCTGGGGGCTCATCGGGGAATGTGGGCCATTTGGTGCGAAACGCAGCTCGCAGTCTGTAGTATTGGAGGGTCTCCAAGGCGGACCCGGTGTGCCCCGGTTTCCAAGTTTGGGGGTCGATGAACCTGCCCTCGGGGTAGAAGTCCGTCAGTGCTTGGTATCCCAGCATCCCCCAGTGTCGGACCAGTGCCGCATCAAGCCGAGAAAGGCCCATACAGGAAGCCACTTGTAGTATGGAGAGGCTTCAGGTGACTGAAATAGCAAGCGAGCCCAGGCTTGAAGGGTCGTGCTGATTGGGTCAATGGGAGAGTCTGGTGTGTAGTGCCGATGTAGTATGAGGTACATTAGATTGATACCAGCAGCTGACATTTGTTCCAGTTTGATATGGGGACGCACCGGGGTGCCAGGGTACCAGTGGGTGGCATGTTGGGCCTGGGCCGCGGACCAATAACGTGACAGATCTGGAGCCGTGAATCCCCCTTGTTTATATGGGAGTGCCATGTCCGTCCACTTTTTGCGTACTGCGCCAGAGTGCCAGAGAAACTGTGCACATAGTGTGTGCAGTCTAGTAAAATATCGCCTCTTGGGCCATACGGGTACGTTGCTAAACGTATATAACAGTTTGGGGAGTAGGATCATTTTTATGAGGGAGAGCCGTCCAGCAATGGATAGTGGGAGGGCACGCCACCGTAGGAGTTTAGTCTCAGCTATTTGTGATATCGCGGAATAGTTGTCGGCGATGAGGGTGGATTTGTCTAGCGATATTTGCACACCCAGATATCTTATGCCATTCGGTGACCAGCGGAGGGGGTATTCAGTGGTGGGTTGTCAGGTGGACTTAGTTAGTGGGAAGATCTCTGATTTGGAGTAGTTAATAGTGAAACCGGAGTTGGTGCCAATGCGGGTGATGACCCTTAGTATGGGGTCAAGGTGTGTTGCGGGGTCTCTGATGTATAGTAAAACATCATCCGCATATAAAGATATCATTTCAGGACTGTCTTTCAGTCTTATTCCCTTGCGGGCGTGATGAGCACGGACAAAGTCTGCCATCGGTTCTATTGCTAGGGCAAACAGAATAGGAGAGAAGGGGCATCCCTGTCGGGTGCCCCTGAAGAGTGTGAAAAGGTCAGATGTCAGTGTATTGGTCCTAACCCGCGCCACAGGAGAAGTGTACAGTAATTTGATGAACCTAATCATGTTTGGGCCTATGCCCATGGTCTCCAGCACTAGCCATGTGTATTTCCAGGAGACCACATCAAAGGCCTTCTGGGCATCAAGCGTAACCGCCATAGCCTGTACATCTTGATCAATGCGGGACATCACGTTAAACAGTCTCCTGATATTGTGGGAGGTAGACCTACCGGGTACAAAGCCGGCCTGGTCTTCATGGACTAAATACGTCATAATGGGCAGGAATCGGTTGGCTATAATTTTTGCAAAAATCTTTGTGTCGAGATTCATAAGGGAGAGGGGTCTATAGGAGCCACATTCATTGTCAGGTTTGCCAGGCTTGAGCAGCACTGTAATGGCCGCTTTGTGCATGGAGAGGGGGAGGATAGAGGCACAGAGCGATTCGTCCCAGACCTCAAGCAGCCTGGGGGCGATTATGGTGACGTGCTCTTGGTAGAAATAGGCGGTTAGGCCGTCAGGTCCCGGGGCCTTGCCTTTGGGCAGGTCAGAAATGGCTGTTACAATTTCATCTAGTGTGATTGGGGAGTCCAACTCGTCACAAGTAGCGGAGGAGATCTCTGTGGTGGGGATCTGGTCGAGGAGTTCACGCATATGTTGTTCTGTATGTTCAGCGGGTTGAGAGTAGAGGGACCTGTAGAACTCAGCGAACGTATCTAGGATTTGTTGGTCGGCTCATTGTGCGTTGCCATGTTTATCTTTAATAGAGGTGATCTGCGTCCGGCCAGATTCCCATTTTAATAGCGTCGCTAATGTTCTCCCAGGCCTGTCTCCCTCTCCATATTTCCTGGCTGCCTGCGGGCGGGTAAAGTATTGTGTTTCACTGACGGCGAGCTTGTTGTATACCTGGAGTTCATCGGCGACCTGAGCAAGTATGGCAGGGTCAGCCCCAGTGGCACATTGTAGTTCCAATTGCTTCAGTTTGGCTTCAGATCGATCCAGTGCGGCTCTGATCGATTTCAACACCCCAGCCACCTGGGAGATGGACATACCCCTAATATACACTTTGAAGGCGTCCCACCTGACTGCAGCCGAGGTGTCCGAAAGAGAGTTTTGTTCAAAGAAAGACAGAATGTCAGCAAGTATTTCAGCTCTAAATACAACATCCCTAAGGGCCTCCGATTTGAAACGCCAGGTGGTGAACGTCGGGGCAGGTATCCCCAGCCTCGCCGAGAGTGTAATAGGGGCATGATTAGACAGTGTGTGAGGTAAAATCTGGGCTTCCACCACCCCACCCATGACTCCTTTTGATACAAGAAATAGGTCTATTCTAGAGGAGCTATCGTGCACTGATGAGTAGTAGGTGTAGTCTCTCTGTTGGGGGTGTAGCTTTCTCCAAGCGTCACAGATGTCAAGTGTCATAATGTGGGCTTGCAGTCTGCGTGCAGCACCGGACAAGGAAGGGGGAGCAATTCCAGTTCTGTCCAGGACCGTGTCGAGGATAAGATTGAAGTCCCCACCCCACAGGATCGGTATGCCCACAAATCCCAGCAGTATGGTGGTGATATTGTCGAAGAATTCGGGGGAATCCACGTTAGGGCAGTAGGTATTACCAAGTAAATATTCTTTGTTAGCCAGAGTGCAGTGCAGTATTACATAACGACCTTCGGGGTCAGTGTAGTTTTTGTGCAGTGTAAACTTAATGGATTTGTGGATCATCGTTAGAACACCCCTGGATTGAGTGGAGTAGGAGGTGCAGAATCTCGCCGGTCCCCATGCAGGGGCCATGGTTCTTGGTATGATGCCATTGGAGTGCATCTCCTGAAGGAGCAGTAACTTGCAGTTGTGTCTGTTAGCATACGCTATGATTTTACGGGCCTTGGTGTGGTTGCTTAGCCCACGGACATTCCAGGACATTATGACGGTAGACATTGCAGTAGTAAATATCCTAACATACTGCACACATTTTTAGTGGACAACCCAGACCCGGCAGTGGTGTGCCCCAACGTTTGAAGTCGAACATGCATTCATGGGCCTTTAATGCTCGCACCATGCAACCTTGTATGCCTTTTTTAGATAACACCCCATTCCCACCCACCTCCCTCACCACTAACCCAAAATTAGTAGTGTAAGCGCCAACCCACCCTCCCTGTGCACCGCCGGATCGACCCCAACCTGAGCCAGCTGGTGCATGAGCCCAACGGGGGCTAACCCATAACAACAGTATAACAAACAGTGCAATCGCAATGGGGTGCGCTATTGCCGTGCGCTAGCACGCTTGGAGCCCGGTGGGATCCTTGAGAAAACAAGCAGTGTTTGCGGTATAAAAATGCATGTCGCTGCATCTATGCCGGGCCTGCGTGTGGAACAGAGGAACGTTACACTAAACAACAGTAGGAAGTCAACATGGACAAGATGAGAGGTTCAGTATTATGGTAATCTGTGTTTTCAAGAGATTAGGTGCAGTGAGTACAGCCAGGACTACTTAAGAAATGTAAATAGAACAACCAGATACTTGTATAGCCATAAGGACGCCCGGCCATAGGGTGATCAGAGGGAGCAAGCCTCAGATGGAGATCAGTCATTATGCATCATGTCCTCAGCGGGTGGATGAGGGGGAATGTGTGCCTCTATGAGTTTCACCGCCTCCGAAGGCACCGTAAAGAAGTAAAGTTTGTTGTTGAATGTGAACTTCAAACGTGCAGGGAACAGTATGGCATAAGGAATGTTCCTTTCCCTGAGCAGTTTCTTAACACCAAGGAATTGGCGACGTTCCTGCTGGACTCCAGTCGAGAAGTCAGGGAAAATACGGATCACCTGCGAGTCCATTCTGAGCTCACCCTTCTCACGTGCGAGGCGGAGGATATGGTCGCGATCTTTAAAACTCAGGATCTTCGCAATGATGGGTCTTGGAAAGTCCCCAGGCCTGGGACGTGGGGCCAGTGCCCTGTGGGCCCTCTCGATCGTGAAGAAAGGGGACAAAACCGGGTTGCCCAATAGATCCTTCAAGAGGTTCTCGACAGCCAGTTCGAGTCGGCCCTTCAGCGCGTTTTCCGGGACCCCAATAATGCGTATATTATTCCTCCTCGATCTGGATTTGAGGTCATCGCACTTAGCCTTCACTGACTTCATGTCCGTGACAAGGGTGGCCACTGTACTCTGCAGTGTGGCTACGGTGTCTTCGCTGGCACCAATTCTATTTTCAGCCTCAGTGAGTCGCGTCCCCTGTTGATCCACCTTGGCCCTAAGAGATGCCACATTCGCATTGATGTCGTTGAGCTTTTCATGAAATTCAGCAAAGTTTCTCGCCATAGTTTCCATCATGACCGTCAGGTCCGCCTGAGGCCCCTCCGCAGGGAGCGGTGTGTCGGTCTGATCGCATGAAGAATGGGCTGATTCGGATCTCGAGGTGGCTTTTGCAAATTTATCCATAGCCCCAGTCTTGCTGGTATTCCTGGATCTGTTGGACATTATGTGATTTATGACCTGGGGCTATGTAGAGTGAAGGCCAAATGGAGGAACCAACTCTCTTATGAATGGTGTCGCAGTAACTCACAGAGTCATCCGGAGATATCAGGGGAGGCCGTGTCAGGGGAGATGCCTCAATAGATCACAGGAGAGCGGGCTGGCGTCGCGAGGCCCCAGGGGTGTATAACACGGGTGAGGGCGCGAGGGCCGCAAGCGGAGCGGAGGGATCACAGGGACGCCTGCGCACGGCAGCCACCCCGGCTCCTTACCTCCAGCCAGCGGTCAATCCAGATGACAGGGTCCCCGGCGATTCCACCCGTCACCCACGGGTGTCACACGCGTCTGGCGGCACAGCAGTGCACCGCAGAGTTCCCGGCCGCAGGCCCAATGGGGGAGATGTCCTCGGAGGTCCCGCGGAGAAACAGAGCCACGGGAGGGAGGGAGCCAGGCAGCGGCGCCACAAGAGCGCAGAGCGGCAGCCGGCCACGGGAGATCCCAGGCGGTGAAGTTTGACGTGGGATCCACCCACGCGTAGCAGGGCGGTGAAGGCGGCCCTCGCGCTCCAGATCAGCCCCCGCCCCCAGGCGACAGTAGGCCAGCGTCCAAGGGAGGGAGGCGGGTAGTAGGATCATGTGAGCCGCAGCGCCACAGGCAGCAGTGAGCCCGGCCCAGTCGGCCCACTACGGGGGGCAGCGCCGATGGCCCAACCCAGGCTCAGAAGGACCGGTTCGGGCCGAAATTTCACAGGTAGGTAGCTCCAAGTGTCTGGAAGGCAGGAGCCGGGTTTGAAGATGGGGCAAGGTGTTAAACCGCAGATGGAAGCAGATATAAAGCGGCAGCACACAGAGCTGGAAAGCTAGGCAGCCATTTTGTCGGCTGCTCAACAGCGCCCCTTCAGCTTTACTTTTAGATTTGGGTTTCATGATGCCCATGCGTGGAGTAGAGCTTAATCGGGGTTTTTTTGTTGAGGAAGGAGAAGGACTATGTAAAAAAGTAACACCATTTGTACAGAGCTGGGCAGTTACAGTGGGCATGCCTGATTTAAGAGTGGTAATGCCACGTTTCATGATGGAATTATATTGAGGAAGGACTGATGGACTCAACAGCAAGGCAATCTTTACAGAAATGTAATGTGATCAGAGATTTGATAATGCACCCAAAAACAGGGAGCCTCACCACTCGCCGCAACGAGCGCTGCGAAGCGGCAAAGCGGGACTTGACGGGGCTTCACGGGTGCGCGCGCACGGTGCGCACGCTACTTCATATTTATGGCCCCTCCCAGTGGGTGTTGCACAGAGAGCCTCAACAAAGACAAATAAAGTTATGTCAGCATAAAGTTATGCTAGTAGCTGTTATATATTACTTCCAACAGCGTATCTCCACCTGCTGGGGCTCGTAGTTTTGTCCACACCACGTTGATTCCACAGTGATCCAAACGAAAGGAAAGGAGCTCCAAAAACCTGCGGCAAAGCAAGCTCTTAATTGCCTGTAAACATCTTGTTTATATTGATCGTGTCCCCATAATACTACATTCCCTCCCTTATCTGAGTGTTTATTAACTCAATTTTGTTTGCATTGTGTTTCCTTTAAACCATGCTTCCTACTGGTAAATATATATAATATATTTTTGGACCAATTTATTTTTAGCAAGATCTGATTTGGCATCATTTTCATGGAATCTTGATTGTAAATTCCTTTATTTTGGACAGTTAAACTGTCACTATTTGTATTGCTACTGAATCACATGTGCACCCCTAATGAGAGTATAGCCTTCCTTTGACTCATATTACCACATAAGGAGAAGGAGGTATTTCTCTTAGCTCTGCCTGTGTTACCTTTTTGATTGGGATCACTGTTGGTTTGTAGAAGTGTAGGTGGTTTAACTACTACTCACCATTGTACGCCTGCAGAACAGAAGTAATTTTGTGACAGTCATATCATCCAACACCTGCCAAATGCCTCCTTCAGTTTCACACAGATGACAGACAACTCTGAAAATACAATCAAGATAAATACATGCAGTTGGAGAGGTGGAGGGATATATAGGATCACAAAATCCTTGAAGGCTAGTAAAAAAAAAACACCTTAGATAAGGCAAAATTAAGGTGATAAAGATCAGTGTAACAAAGTCCTTTAAAATTAGGTAACCCAACTTTTGTTGAAGTGATGTTAAGGTCCTGATTTAACACAACACAACAAAACTCTTGAAGTTCATAAAATGTTGGACGCTATGACACCTTAACTATGACCCCCGGTTGCTTAACCAAAGATATCATCGACATGACAGATTACATCACAAAACATCACAACCTAGAGTTGGGGAATTGTGAATGTGAAACATACATAATATTTAACAGAGATCATTACAACACGTAAATGTGATAGTGTATGGCGACAGAAGCTAAGTTTGTGTTTAGCTCTCCTTTAAAGATCTGTACATTTCCAAGCATGACATTCTAATGAACATGTGACAGCCACTATATAGTGCATATTTAAAATTAAACAGTCGTCCTGATAATGTATAACTCCATCCTTAAATTGTTCTCTTATGCATGTAAATAAACAGTAGTATGTTTTGTTCTTAAAGTTGTAACCGGGCCATCTGGATGTGATGACCTGTTTTGACCTGTAGTCTCTATGGATGCAGACATATGTAACACATTCCAATTTATAGTCTTACCAAGCATGGTGAAGAACTTAGTAGTTGCTTTAAATGGTAGAAGTATGCTCATTTTGGGGGACCTACAAAGGGCAATCACAATGAAATACAGTTACATGTTTCAAGGCCAAAATTGTATTGCTACTTGTTACAGTAATGGGTTAACGATGTGTTGTTGGTAATTTATCTGACATTGTAGATTACCTCAAGCATTACTTCCCTGAAGACATTTTTCATTATTCTTGATTCTGCAAAATACTTTTTTTTCTAATCTAGTATGCATGACATACTGTAAGGGTTTGTTACATCTGTTACGACATGCAGCATATTTGCATCTGAAAAATATCCTTGTTATATGGTTTGCAAAAGTGAAAGATACTTTTTCAGTGTAAAAAATACTTTCCAGTGATTTCATAAGTGATCACACAAGAGATGTAATTTGTGTTGGCATAAGAAATTCCATAGACAATGTCAGAATTGTTATAATTGATGCTATCATTTGGTATGTCATTTCTGTCTTAAATGTTAACAAGAGTGACAGCATGTGATGCCATCACTATTATCATGTGAGACATCACTTTATAATAGTTTGAGCAAGGTTCTCAATGCGCTCTAGTTGGCAGCAATGTTACTGATGATGTCATAAATGATGTTGTACATTATGTCATAAGTGATATTGGTACTCATTATGAGGATGGAGGTAACCTCCATACCGGGTACCGGGTCCGGGTTCCCTGAATGGGGATTTACCGGGCCATTCCGACCTTGAAGGGCCCGGTATCTCCACATTCAGGGAACCCAGACCTGGTACGTCCCCATTCCCATTCGAGCCCCATAGGGCTCAATGGGAATGGGGATGATGCTGACAACGGGCCCATTAATGACAGGCCCGTTGTTAGCAACCCAGTCTCCTCACGAGACCCGCTAATGACGACTGGTAAAACCAGGCGTCCTTAGCGTGTCCCGTGAGGAGAACTCGTAATGGGGCGGTAGAGGGATAACGGGGCCAGCATCCCTACCGGCCCCCTTATCCCTTTACCGCAAACCTCGTAATGAGGCCCATTGTTGGGATGTCATCTGTGATGTCATCATTGAGCTCATGGGCTGCACAAAAGGGGTTCTCTGAGTTAAGCTTGAGTAGCTTCCAACACCTGCCGAATTGCAATGGGTTTGTTGCATTAAACCCCCACATTAATGTCACCTTAAATAATGAATTGATTATTTTTAACTGAACATATAAATCTATACATTTGAATCAGTTTGTGATCATACCTTTAGAGGTGTGGTGTTTAGCTCCCGTTTCTCTATTAAAGTATCCAGTAAAAAACGATGTTTTGGCCAGATGGTGCATTGTGAGGCAATTAAGAGATAGCAGAGTCAATTCACTCTTAACTCTTCAAATTGATCGCAGATTATAGACCATGTTCCGCCATATAAGATGTGGGCCTCATTACGAGTTTGCCGGTAAAAAAAGAAAATGGCCGGCATGCCGGTGCTACCATGTCCGTGTAGCACTGCTGCCGGAATCTACCGTAGATTACAAGTCAGCATGCATGCACATTCTGGCATGCCAGTAACTGTAGCAACGGCATGCCGGTAACGACCCCCAAACCCCTGATACCGGCATCCTCGATGCCGCATGCACCAGCACCGACAAAGCCGTAAATACCGGTACCCTGATGCTGGTAATACCGGCACCGGAAGCAACGTCATCGCGCTGGAATGGGAAATACACTGGTGGCCATCTTTAAAAATGCAATCCATTGCAATCCTCAGCCTACAGCACTTGAGTAGGAGTACTGAGTAGGCAGGAAAAAAGCAGAGGAACATGTCAACAAGGCAAGGCACCGTCCATCGCCGAAAAACCAAGGTTTAGCGACATTGAGATGAACATGTTGGCCGACACACTTGTCGAACATGCAGACATTGTCTTCTGTGCCGGCCTGCGCCAGGCAGCCCAACTACGGAAAAAATCTGTATGGGAGGAGGTGGCCCGCAAGGTATCAGCAGTGGGGACAATACCCCGGACTGTCCGCAATTGTCGCAAGCGGTAGGACGATCTCCGTTTGCAGGTCCGCAACCTCCTCTCTGCCGAGCGCATGAGGGGAGACCTGCAGCACTGTCATCAACATGGATGGCATTGAGGGCATTGTAGATGCTGAGATGGGAACTGCAACATCGATGAAGGTAAGTGTCCCTTACCATAATCCCAAAGTCACACCACACACCTTCATCCCCAACATCAATGGCAAAGTCCAAATGGCAAGTAGGTGACACCTAATTCCTGCCACATTTGCTCCCACCTAAAACCACCTCCCATATAACTACAATGTCCCTGCCACAAACACATCCAACAAACCCCTCTGACACACCCCACATGACCCCTTAATTGACCCCTTAAAAGTACCATCTGCATGTGTACACACATACACATCACTGTACAGCTGCAGCCCTCACCACCATGCCACCTCATGGCAAGATGCACACATCACCACCACCACTTGCACACCTGACATACCCACCATGTCTATACAAGCAGTGTAAACATCAATGCATCAACGTACAGAATGGAGCACATCAGTTCCACAATTAAACACAAAATGGCACACAGCCCCGGCATGGCCACAACACACAAACTACTAGACACCTGTAGGCCACCCAACAGACACCATGCACAACATGGCCGAACCAGAAGGATGCTCTGAAACTGCATGCCCTGCCCATTCTTGTGTGCACTATGCCAGGCCCTCTAACATATCCATGAGAATACGCATGACTCAGAATGTACCTAGCATCATTTGTATGTTGGATGTATGAACACCCATGACTAATGCCCTGCCTCACTGTCTCCCACAGGCACAGGAACAGATATCAAGGGTGAACATGCCCCAACATGCCGGAGAGCCGCTGCACGTCGGTGCCGTGGCAAAGACACTGCCTACAGCCAGGAGCTGTCTACCTCCAAGGAAAGACTGAAGCGTGCCACACCTTCCACGCAACAGCCCCCCACCCCCGCTAATAGGACACACAGGCAGGCCAGCAGGCACCACCTACCGCCAGCAAGGCCACCCAGCAAACTTCCACTCCTGGCATCAAAGCCCCCCTGCCAATATCTACTCCTTCCAACAAAGCCCCCCAACCAAGATCTACTCCTGCCAGCAAGGCCCCTCAGCCAAGATCTACTCTCGGCAGCAAGGCCCCCTGGAAAACATCCACATCTAGGGCACATGAGCCACTTCAAGTGGAAGAGCTGGAATCCCCTGTGCCCAGTAAGCTGGAGGAGGCACAATCTGTGGTGCAGAGTGAGCAGGGTGAGGAAGCCCAATCTGCCCTGCACAGTGAGGAGGAGGCAGACTCCCCAGGCCACAGCCAGCATGAGGACCTCGAATCAATGCCACCCAGGCAGGCAAGCCCACATGGTGAACCTGTACATGGCTCAGGTGCCGACTGCACCGTGGAGACCAGTGGCCCTGACAGCATCAGCGAGGAAGCTGTGTTCAGCCCAGGAAGCCCTCACACCCCACCTCCTGTGCAAGCACCTGGTGTACAGCACATCAGGGATACATGGGGCGACTGTCATGCATGGAAGCACGGAAGCAGGCTATGCAGGACATGGTGAGGCAGTACGTGACGGACGCAGAAGCAACACAGCAGGTCATGCAGGAAGCCCTGCAAGACAATGCAAGGGTGGTCAGCAGGGCCGTGTACAACGTGGCCAGGTGCGTGCGGGAAGGGACAACAGTAATGGCTGCAATATTCCAGGCCATCACAAAGTTGGCGACCTCTATAGCGGAGCAAAGAAATATCACCACTACCCCCAACACAGTTTAATCATCAAGCTTGACACCGGCCAGTTCGACGCAAAAAAGCCCTGTGCGTCGCTCACAGTGATTTGTTCACCGCCCAAAGCCTCACCCCGCTCCTCCAAAAAGGGGCTGTGAATAGTAGTACTCACAAGTGCATGTTGGTATGGAGAAGTAGTGAAGTTGTTGTGGGGGTAGTTGGGGTGGGGGTGGGGTTGTTGGGGTATTGGGTGTCAGGGTATTGGGAGTTGGGTTATTGGGAGTCGGGGTATTGGGTGTTGGGGTATTGGGTGTTGGGGTAGTGGGGGTGGGGGAGGCAATGTGGAGTCATTTCAATGAGATAGTGGTGGTAGTTAAGTAATGGGAATTTGTACGTAATTGATAATTGATCAATACAGCTGGTTAGATTAACAAAAAAACATGACTGGACATTGATTCTTGATAGTTTGTCAATTTAATTATGTACAGTACCCAGTATGACCTATGGTCAGTGCCTTGTGTACTCCAGTCCATCAGAAGTATTGGGCAATTAAATCTTGATGTATTGCACGTCCTTCATTCACATTGTGCCACTGATGAATTCCACCATCTTCCCCATCCTCATCCTCAGGTGGCATCATGTCCATGTCAGGGGGCAGGGGTACATTGCGCTGGATTCACATGTTGTGTAGCATGGCACATACTAACACAATTTTGCCCATATTTTCCGGCCTGTATATGAGCGCCCCACCTGACCTGCTGAGGCAGCGAAACCGGGCTTTCATCAGCACAAATGTCTGCCAATGGTGACACAAGTGCGTGCAAGTGCACAGTTGTAGTGCTCTTTGCAAGGGAGAATTCTCAATATGTGCTAATTTCCCTTAACTTTCTGAGACCCCCAGAAACTCTGCTGGAATTCTTGGATTTGATTTTAGTTTATTTTTAAATGTGGCTTTATTGAGTTTTGTTCATTGTAAATCACATTACATAGAAAAACATTACAAACTCAGGATTACAGAGCAAGGTCAGAGGTTTCAATTCTATCATATGCATACATCTCTAACATATTTATGCCCTTGAGCTACTGTGCTTTCCCTTTTCTCTCCCCCCTCCTCCTTGTGGGTCAAGCAAGCATCAATGGAGTCTTTACAGTGTGTATCAATCAGAGGTCACTGATTCCTAAATATAGGGATTTCCAGTAGGGCAAGTGTCCGTAAACTTGGTGCGTAGCCCATCACGTTACCTCATGTGCTTTGTATTCCTAGGTATTAGTCCGTTTGGGGTTTGGGCTTGCTAGAAAGGTATTTTATTTGTGTAGTCTGTCCATAAGACCTCGCATTGTGCTGATCTTCCATGCAGTGATGCAGTTATCTGTTCCATTACAAATATATTGGAGGCAACATTGATCCATTAATTTTTACTGGGAACTGATTTGGATTTCCATTTTGTTACAAGTATGCCTCGAATGGCTAATAATAACTGAGATACCAGACCTCTAACCCTGTTCCATTCGTCCTCCTCTTTCTCAAGACCAAACAGTATAAGATAGGGATCTGCCACTCTGGAAATGCCATCTATGTCCTTGATCCAGCCCAGCACCTTGTCCCAGAATACCTTTATTTGTGTACAACCCCACCACATGTGCCAATAGTCCGCATTTTCCCCACATTACAGCCAACATATAGGGTTTGCTGTTTGGAACATTTTAAAGAGCCTAAGAGGTTCATATTGCCACCTATCTAGCAGTTTGATAGCGTGTAACTTGTATTGGTTTGAAATGGATATTTGTGTAGCGTCTTTGCATATTGTTCCCCGCAGGTCCGGACTAATCTGTTCACCCAGATCTCTCTCCCATCTGCCTCTCACCGTTTCTGTGGTCCCTTCCCCTGCTTATATCAGTTCTTTATACATTGATGCTATTAGACCCTTCATTTCGGTTCTGGAATCCAATATCTTTTCAAAGGGAGTAAGTTCTCTCTTCAACTTGGTCTTCCATACTGGTCTCGTTAAGATGCCTTTTATCTGAATATATTGGAAAGTGGGCGGTGGGACTATTCCCAAGGCCTCTGTCAGTTCTGGGAGAGGGACAAAGGAGTCCTTTTTCTGTAGTTGCCCCACACTTTCTAGGCCTGTGTCATACCATGTTTGAAATCGTTCTACGTTAGGATTGTGATTGTTGATTCCAGGAGACCATAAGTGGGTCAGAGGGGATGGCCATGTGGTGATTTTGTCCATATATTTACCCTTTTCCAGATAGCCCATATGGAGCTCAGTATTGAGTGGCCTTTATGTCTGTTCTGGAGCTTTTTCCTGGGGGCCCAAATCCCTTCCGAGACTGTGGCCGGTGACAGGTAATGGTTGTTCATCTGGACCCATTGGGTGTCTTTGTGGTTACGTAGGTGGGGATCAGGACGTGTAGCTGGATCGCTTCATAGTATTTTTTTTAATCAGGGAGCCCTACCCCATCCTTGTCTTTGGGAACTGTCATGGTGTTATATGAAATTCTTGCCTTCTTCCTCTGCCACAGAAATTTCACAATGGTATTCTTAGCCTCTGAGAAGAAACTGTTACGCTCACCTGGCTCCCACAGGGGCGTCGGTCGGACCCGGACTGCTGCGGCCTCCACACACGTGATGCGTAGTGCAGCGATGGCTGACTGGATCTGCCCTCCTAATCTTGTCTGCTTGGCCCGTAGAAATATTCTCCTACAAGTGGAGAGATGGATTTAGCCACTTGTGGATTCAAGTGATAGCACCCCCACTGTCCTCCCACTAATCACCTCTGAAGCGCCCTCTCAGCAATCTCACCTTATATCCTTGAAGGATGAGCCCTCCATCCTGCCAAGCACGCAGGGGCGCTTTGATAACCAGTTACTTCACTGGCTTGAAGATATTGGAAGAGTTGTAGATGAATCCTGACTCCAAAAGATCCTGGCTAAGAGCCATAAATATATAGTTTGTAAGAGTTCAAAATGTCTGGAATTCACTCCTGTCCAATTCCTCTTTTATCTTGCAGCTTTGACCCAATAAGAAGATTGACAGCTGAAAGCGCTACGATAAAAGTCTGTGTTACCCAACACTGTCCGGTAAATAATGCCAAGGGTTAAACTTGCTGCTTTCTCCTTATTTTACAGGTGCGGCATAAAAAGATGTGGCGTGCTGATGAATTATACCTCCGGCGGTAAAATCAGGTAAGCATATGGCGGCTAAAGAGATTGTCTCTGTCTGTTCTCTCTGCTCACCTTGTTGTTTCTTGTCCCCCTTAGGTGCCAGGATTCGGCGATGTAAAGATAGAGGCATGCTGGCGATGTGACATGTTTAAAACAAAGTCTTTCCTCTGGTTTGAAGATGCGATGAATCCGGAATCAGGTAAGAAATCAGGTAATACTCTTGTTCTAACCTTTGCTTCTTTCCTTCTTTCTAGGTGCTCCAGGTTTGAGGTGGGCGTGGCAGAAGGCTGGATGCTGCTGCTGACACGGTGAGCGTTATGCTGCTGGATTCAGAATAACGCGAAGCGTGTGCTGCTCTTCGGGCGTGGTTTAAATAGCCCCCAAAGTAGTCCCAGGTAGGTATTCCTCCCCGACCACACCCAAGTAACAAAATAGTCCCTAAGGTAAAGTAGTCCCTTCCAGGCCTCACATGGGCTTGGATCTTCTTGCAGCATGGTCTGCATCAGGCAAGTGTGCACCTATGAGCCTGGCGCCTATGGCGCCAGGACTGATGTCCCATATGAGCCTGGCGCCATAGGCGCCAGGACTGAACCCAGGTAGCCCCTAGCAGGGGTTTCTGGGTTTTCCCAAGGCGACATGATGCCTGCTCCCGGGGCTGATGGACGTGGTCTGGATGCCCGGGGGTATGCATCATGACAGAAACTTTTTGGCATCTTGACGGGCAGCATCTGAAAGAGGTACAAAAACCAGGAGAGGCATACCATTTTGACTGCATTGAGTCGTCCCAGCCAGGATATCGTCAGCTTGTTCCATCTAGCTAGGTCGGTACGGAACCGCTGGAGGAGGGGAGGGGATTAGCTTCATTTAGATCCGCCAGGTCTTTGGTGATCTGTATACCTAGATATTTTAAATGAGAGTGTTCGATCTTAAGGCCCAATGAGGAGAACTTGTTTTCATTTTCTTCTTTCTGTCCCTGCAGGGGAAAGAGTGTGTATTTCATTTTGTTCACTTTGAACCCTGAGAGTTGAACATATTTTTCTAGCAGGGAAAGGGCACAGGGAATGGATGCCATGGGATTAGTAATGTGTAAAAGTATGTCATCGGCATAGAGAGCCACTTTGTATTCCATAGTTCCCAGGCGGATACCTTCTACCATGGGGTCAGCCCTCATTATCAGTGCCAGGGGTTATAGGGAGAGAGCAAAAAGATTTGCAGAAAGAGGGCACCCTTGTCGGTTTCCGCGTTCCAGTTTAAACTATCTAGAGTACTCCCCATTCACAGATATGGATGCCTCGGGGGTTGTATATACCACGTGTATTCCCCTTCTAAACCTTGAGCCTATGCCTATCTTACGTAGAACCGCTCTCAGAAAACCCCACTCTACTCTATCAAAGGCTTTCTCTGCATCGATTGAGAGGAGGGCTGGCTCATCAAGCATGGTCTGGGATGTATGGATGAGATGAAATGTTTTGCGCATTGTGTTTGCTCCCTGTCTCCCCAGTATGAATCCAACCTGATTGGGATGTATGAGTTGTGGCATAAATGTTTCTAACCTAGCGACCAAGACTCTCGTGTAGATTTTTGCATCAAGATTAAGTAGGGAGATAGAGCAATATGATCCACATTTTTGGGGTCTCTCCCTTCTTTGGGAATCACTGTGATCAATGCACAGGCAAAGGAATCTGGGCCCTTGCCTGTCTCTAATATTTCATTAAAGAGTTCTGCCATGAATGTTATTAGTTGCGTACTGAAGGATTTATAGAATCTGGCTGTGTAGCCTTCTTCACTTGGCGATTTGCCTACTGTTAACCACTTTATTGCGTCTTGAACCTCTTGTTCACATATAGAGGATTCTAACAGCTCTGAGTCTTGGCTTCGTATCCTGGGCATATTAATGAAGGACAAGTAGGTCTCTGTTTTAGATTGACCAGGGTTCGTTTCTGAGGTGTATAGGGTCTCATAGAATTTAGCAAAGTATTCTGGGATGTTGGGGGGAGTGTTTGTCATGGTAGGGTTGTCCTCAATTATTTTTATGAATTTCCGTTCGGCTCTCTGTTCTTGGAGCCTGGCGGCCAGTAATGCGTCAGCCTTGTCTCTTTTTTCATAAAAATGTTGTTACAGTAGTCTAAGTTTGCGCACTATCTGCTCATGCTCCAGTAGTTTCAGTTCCTCCCTTTTCCTTTTCACAGCGTTAATTTTATCATGGTCGATCCGAATATCCTTCCTAATGTGTTCCTGCAGCTGACAAATTTTGCTTCTTAGTCTATGTTCGATCATTTTTCGCTCCCTTTTTTTAGACAACCCTTCCCTTATCAAAATCCCTCTCCAAGTGGCTTTCCCTGCCTCCCAGACTATCTGCTTGGACACCTCACCAGTGTTGTTTATTTTGAGGAATTCGTTAATTTCAGTCTCCATTTCTGTCTTGAAGACTGCATCTTTCCAAAGACTCTCGTTACAATGCCACTTTCCTCCCTTGGTCGGTAAATGTTCCCACTGAATATCTGCCAATGCCATATCATGGTCTGACCATGTGATTGGGGTTATCTCCAAGTGTGTTGTGGTATCGGCTAGTTCTTCGGATAAATATATATAATCAATTAGAGTAAATGTGTTATGAGCGGTGGAGAAGAAAGTGTAGCCTTGATAGTTTGAGTGCATGTCCCTCCACACAGCTATCATTTCAAATGTTTCCATCATTTTTGCAAGTTCTCTGTGGTCGCCCCTAATCTGGTTTCAAGTGTCGGGATTGTCAGGCCTCCTGTCTTTAACTGGGTCCGCCCACTGATTGAAGTCGCCTCCTAGGATGATGTGGCCTGAGGCTGCTAACAGTATTTTGGGAACTGTTTTGTTAAGGAACCTAGTTTGTACTGTGTTGGGCGAGTAAAGTGTTGCAATCGTCACATTCACTTTGCCTATGTTTCCCGTAACTAACAGGGCCCGCCCTTCTACATCGGACCATGTCTTGGTCTCCACAAAATCGATACCCTTTCTGATGAGGATTCTCACAACTCCTTTTCTGAGTGGACCAGATCCCCAGGACTCTATCCCCACACGTTTCACAAGGATTTGTCTTTCCTCTCCCTTTGCATATTTCGTCTCCTGTAATAGGAGGATATCTATTTGGGCCCTCCAGAATTCTCTGGCCACAAGTGATCTCTTGGTAGGTGAGTTGAGTCCTTTCAAATTAAGTGTTCCTACCTTCAGGGAATCCCTCCCCCTGGTCTCAGCGTTCAATACCATTGATTGTTTCTATGAGGAAAAAGCTTTTGTTACATGGCCGATGTTGCATTTTCACCTTGGATTTCACACTGTATTGGGTGCTTTGAACTGCTGAAGGTGCTGCTTCGACCCTGTCCCCTTTTCTATACCCCCTCTTATCCTTCCTCCCTCCCCATCCGAGTTGATGGTGTTGCATCGAACCACATGTAGGGGCCGTCACTTCACGCCCTTGACCTAATGTGATATCACAATCTCAATTGAGCCCCCTCAGTGTCCCCCTGATACCCATGTCGTGACCATTGTGTCGTCCGCAGCTTGACACCTTACCTCAGTCACATTTTCAACAATGGGTTAAGGTATATCTTACCAAGTTTGTGAGTGTTCAGTTGTCCCCCTCCGGAGAGAGGTTACCTCTCCGGTACTTTCTTGAACCTTTTACACGTTTTCTCCTGGGTCCTTGAAAGCGCCATTCTCGGTCTTCCTGCCTCAGTTCTTCTTGATTGTTTCCTTCTTCCTCAAGGGGGCCGATTAGTTCAGAGATGCAAGCATTGATTTCTTTTTCGGATCTCATTCTAATCTTGGTTCCCTCATATTCAAAGGAGAGAGAGAAGGGGTAGCCCCACCTGTACCATATGTTCTTTTCTTTCAGTCGTTTCATGAGGGGTCCGCACATCCACCTGGGGGCCAGCGTCAGAGAGGATAGGTCTTGGTATATCGAGATTTGAGCACCTCCTAAAGTGATAGACTCACTCCTTCTGGCCTTCTCAATTACCCTGGCCTTGTCTTGAAAATTATGAAATCGGGCAAGAACTGATTTTGGTCCACCCGGTAGGCCACTGGCCCTGTGGATTCACTTTGTTACGGGCTCATTTATAGAATTGTCCGCAACCACGAGCTTGATAATGTCATGAAGTGTTTTCCTCAGATCAGCTTCAGTTTCTCCTTCTCGTTCCGAATACCAAAAATGCGTATGTTGTTCCATCTTTGTCTGTTTTCCACGTTGTCCAGCTTGAGCTTGAAGTTGTCTTCGCGTTGTTCTAGTTCAGTCATCCTCTGGTCCAGTTGTGCTTCTAGGGTGTCTGTGGATGCCTGGTTGTTTTCCACTCCTTCTAGTCTTTCTTCCATGTTGTCCAGCCTCTGCCTAATTTTGTCTATCTTACCTCCTATGTTTGTCCCCGTATTTTTAATTTCTCACAACAGGGCTGCAATGTCACCTTTTGTGGCCGCTAGTTCATTTCCTGTAGTGTCGCTGGTCGCCATTTTGGGATCGTCTGTTCCGATAGATATGGCAGTGTATGCGAATGAGGCCATTTTTAGTTTCGCACTCATATGGTCTCTGGGGGGTGACCTTTGTGAGGCATTATGGGTCTTGTCAGGACAAGCAGGATTGTATGTATTCTGGAAGTTTGGATGTGATGATATCCCGTTTCCCTGAGTTCTGCAGGAGTGGGCCCTGGATGCAATTCTTTTCCGGGGTACTACTATGTAGTTCTTGCTGGGTGTACTTCCCTTTTCCTCACTGTATATTGGTTTAGTCGGATTGTTAATGTCTCTCTCCAGGGTGTTGCTCTACTGTTCAATGTTTTTCTTGGCCTTTTACCCTCTTATGTAGTGGGTTGGATCTCCCCTGATGCCACTTACTGTACCAGGAGGTAGCACGCGGTGTCTCGTTGTATACATTTTTTGGAGGATGTCTTCAGAATAATTCTAGGAACTGGGCGTGACGGTAAGGCTTTGCTTGGTCGAGTCTAGCTATATTCGCATCTGGGTTTGGGTGCCTTTGATAGGTTGTTCACTCTAGGGGAGGTCCAGGGGTGTCTTTACCCTGGGCAGGCCTCCTTTTGATCATGTCTGATTGGCCACCCTGGAGAAGGGTCGTTGTGCAATCTGTGTTCATCCACCAGGTTGAGGAGGCTTCCAGCATGGCAATGACCCAGTATCAGGCTTGGTTTGGGTCTACTTAAGTGCCAGAGTTCAGCACTATTAAAGTACACAGGTACCCCTTATGTTCATGCAGTCAGGTAGGGGATAGTGGTAAGCACGTGGCGTTTGCGTCATTTCTGGATATTCCCTCCAAGTTCTCACCTATGTCTACATGTGGTCACTATGCCTTTACATGTCTCTCACTTCGGTCTTTTTCACATTTGATGCGTTTCGCAGATGGAATGTTAATGTGCTACAGTTTTAATATGGAATCTCGCCTCCTTGTGCGTTTCGTGTCAGGCATTGGTGTTGAGGCATGTCGGGCGACACCCTTTCACGTTCCGATGGGCACCAGAGCTTTGTGGCGGCAGAGACCTGGTTTGTGTGCTTCAGCCTCACGTTCTTTATCTTTCAGGTCGCCGAGTGTGTGACGGGGCTACGGTCTGAAAAATACAGACCACGGCAGATGCGTTTGGGGAAAGCTAGTGCAGGTCCTGGTTTTCCCAACTGGCGGGGGTCTTCAGGTGTCTCTTACACACTGTCCCACTCAGTGTTGCGTAGGACGGGCCTCAGTCGCAGCAGGGTTGCGCAGGGCAGGGATCAGACATACTGTGGCCGCCTTCACTGCTCGGAGTGGGTCCCAGGTGTCTGGAGATTGTACGTGGCAAAGGGCACCTCACTTCTTGGGCTACTCAATCCGCAAGGATTCCCCAGTTCCTGTTCCCTGGAGAGCGCCTCAGCGCCTTAGGTCCTGGGGGGCAGTCAATCTCCGTCACAGCACGTGCAGACTGTGCAGTTTCAGCTCCACTTCTCTGGTCTGGTGGGCCGTATAGTGTTTTCTGTTCGATTCCCAGTCCGATTTTCTTCGGGATTTTCCACATATAGTGAGGGAGTCTTCCCACATTAGCCACTCGATTTGCATCTAAGGGGGGGCACAAGTGGGGGCTCAATTCACTTGTAGGGGCCGTGGCGGCGGAGCTCACACAGGGACCATGTTTGTCTCTGCGCCCCCTGGTGGCCAGTCCGGATTGGATTTTTTTACCTGGTAAGAGTGTGAGCCTTTTTTTCCCACTCTTCCATGTATTTTGTGTGTGTTTTACTTTTGTGTTCTTTGGTTATGGAGTTTTAAAACAACTTTTTCTGTGTGTCACACAGCACCTTCAGTGCAGTGGCACAAGGGTGTCTTGCAGACTCCCCAAGGTTAAAATACCTTCTCTGGGACTGATTACCATCTCCCAGAGTATGTAAAGTTAAATTGGCTTTACTAGTCTTTTTAAATCTACTGACCCAGCACACACTATCTTCCTATAGAGCGCTGCAGGGGTTGCTTAGCTTCCCCTGAGTCAAAACACTCATGTAACAGTAAATGTTACCTTTTCCGACTTTAAATGGCTGGTGGCAGTGGTTTAGATTAACTACTGTGATTTTTACCAACCGCTAACAACGGTAGCTAAAAATCGGGTCAGCCATGTTTTTCAATATGGCGCCCAGACCTGTCTGTAAAAACAGACTCCGGTCATCTTTTTTCGCCATTTCTTTTAGGAAAAGTCCTTCTTGTGTTTGTCTCTGCACACCAAACCAGGTTTGGTCCCTTTGTTCATTGGCCTTTGGCGGGCTTCAGTGCTGAAGCCCTCCTCTGGCGCATGAGTATCTGGGATGGACAGGATGTGAGGGAGGTGCCCGAAACTCCCTGTGCTTAGTCTCCTAGGAGACCTGCATGCACTCTGGCGTGATTGGCTGGCTGGCTGTCCGGCAAGGACAGCCTCACTGCTGTGTGAGTGATAGCCCGGCTGGAATGAATGGGAGAAACCTGTTTAAAAGCAGGTCTCTGGGACTTGGAAAGCAGAGTCGACCACTGGAACGAAAGAACCGAAGACGAGCTGTAGGAAGAGGACTGCTGCAACTCCTAGACGACCGGTGAAGCCCTGCTGCAGGTCCGAATTGCCTGAAACTCAAATCGACAGAGAAGCCCTTCAAGGTTAACTTCTTCCCTTGAGTTTGGTGGGAACAACCAACTTGTGAGCCACCTGGACACCTTCCCCATCTGGTCGAATTTTCATCAGAGTGCTGTTGAAAACCGGATAGCCAGATGGAAGGAAATCAGCTCATGGACTTTAAGGCACTCACACCTTAAACCGACATCTTGCTACAGATTTGGCCTCATCCCTGGGCAGTGCAGGAACCTCCCAACGTCCTCCTTCTTGTCCCCAGGACTGAAGCTCAGGAACAGCAAGATCTGCCGAACTGCCAGGAACAACTGCCTCAGCTACAGCTTACTTCATTAACAAGGTACTGTGCAAACACAGTCCAGAACTATTTTCGGCCATCGAGAAAGTGCGTGAAACTTTCCTCAACTTTGAAGACTTGTCCTTCCCTAAACATTCGTCAACCTTTTCGCCTAGCCATATTCTTATAAACTCTGTGGCAAAGACTTTACTGTTATGTACCAGAACTGTGCTATCCTGTACAAAGACTCTGAACCATTGACTTTGGCCAAGGCTTATGAGAACAATTGCTGGCTGTATTTAACTGAAACCCTTTGCCCTGCCTATGAATGTATTTGGGCTGTCTATTCTTATAACCTTGTCTTTTTGTCCTTTTAATAAGTATTTAAGTGCCATATTGCTTCCACTTCATAGGAGCTAAAATTGTTCATCTATTTACCATTTGGATTTTTGTGGTTTTTAGTGTGTGATATTGAGATGCTTATGCTAGTGTAATGTTTTCTAACTGACTGAGTAATTAAATGTACATTCTTTTACCAAGAAACCTTGAGTAAGTGTTTACTTGAATCACTGTATTAGTTGGTCCTTTGTGTAACTTGTTCTACTGCTCGTGAGATAAGTCTGGCTACTCAGCCACCGCTACCACTTTACTGTGTAGTACAGGCTTGTACCAAAGGTGAAATTGTGCTTACACTTGTGGTCTTAATTGCCTGTAGTGTCCCCAAAGGGTGCTGCAGGTGATTCTTCCTAACACTCTTCGTGCCTGTTGACTGGTTGCCTGATGGGGGTCAGGAGCCACGGCTTCAGGGGATACCCAGCATCAATTTGGTAAATCCTTCTTAGCATTGCCTGTACAGTGTTCATGATTACATGCAACAGAATATTCATAACTGCATATGACATGTTCCTTATTGAATGACCCAGGTAAGTGTACTTAGGGGTGATCCAAGGATGGGGGGTGGGGTGGGGTGTATGTGCTGGCTGTTGACGTCCCAAGGAACATTCAATCTGAACCTGCACTCTCACAAATCAAGTCCAAAAGTCCATGATGTCCTCATATTTAATTGATGTGTTTCCAATGAAAGTGGCCTATGCATGTACAGTGCATAATCACACATTTGCCTAATGTGCTTCATGAAACACATTGGTTCCACGTTATGCATTCTACTTATTGATGTCACCATGTACATGTCCATCGACACCTTCCCCCATATGACTAAGGCAGATTCACATTGATGGTATGGGCTGCTGGTGAAGCGTTAAGTTTCTCTGATATAGCTGGGTGGGGACTGGCATGGTCGTAATAATGTATTTTGAATGAGTCCTGCTCCTCTCAATCACATGTTGGTGGTGGTAAATAATTGAAGAATTGTTACCATACTTGACCCATTGTACTTGGAGGTGTCCCTTAAGGTGACATGACATGCACACTGATCTGCGGTGTGCCCGTGGACTGAGTGCAGTGACTGAGATTTCTCTGTGTGGCAGTTGGATTTAGCTCAGGCATGGCAGCACAACTCGTGATTTCCTTTGCTGAGATCATATGTATTTCATGCATTTTGACTGCAGGGTGGTCCATTGTGGTACCTGTGGTTCATGTTTTATGATGTTCCAGATGCATGTGCTGGTGTGAGCACTGTGTATGTTGCTTGCATGTACGCACAGCTGTGTAGGCATCCATTGGCTGTGCTCTTCATTCTGTTGTATTTACTAGGGTCACAGTTTTAGGCACCCAGAACGCTGTGTGTGGTCTTGTTCCATTCTATGAGTCTGATTTGTTATTGTGCAGGTTGGGGATGTAGAGGTATCTAGGTCTGATTCCTCATCCGACTTTGCCTTCTATTCCCCGACACAGCCTATCTGCACTTCATTGCATTCATGGTAATGCTTATGCCTATTTTCAGGGGTGATTATGGATTCATGCATGTGGTGTGCACTTGTGCTCCTCATGCATGCAATCCTGTCCTATGTTCCAAAACTCCTCATGTCCCAGCCAGCGGACATGTTGCCTATGCATGTGATTCCCCGCCCCCAATCAACACCCTCATGGCCCAGCCAGCAGACACATTGCCTATGCTTGTGATCACCTCCCCCAATCAACACCCCTCATGGCCCTGTTCAGCGTGTCATGCCATGTAGCGGGGAAGCGTGGAGTTGTGCAGCAGCATGGCATCATGTGTGAAGCCAGGGTATCTAGCACAGTAATGCGTGATGATTTTGCATGCATCACATACCATCTGGACATTTAGGGAATGGTAGAGCTTCCTGTTGCAGTACACTACCTCCACAGCATGCAGGATGACCAGCTCTACATGGGTACAGACGAGGGCACAAATTACATTTGGTATGCCTGCCAGTGCATAGAATGCTATTTTAGTTGCATTCACCTCTTCCGCGTTCTGTGGTAACTTGATGTGGTTCCTTGTTTGTTTTAGCAGTGCATCTACCACCTGGTTGAGTACACGGGAGAAACAGGGTTGTGAGATTCCATGCAGCTGCCCCACTGTGTGCTGGTAAATGCCTGTGGCAAGGAAGTGTAGCACAGACACTACCTTCAGAAAGGGGGGATGACTGTCTGGATATTGATGAGGCTCACCAGGTCATCATGAATGAGCTCCACTATTGTGGAGATGGTGTCCCTGTCCAGCCGGTAAAGGGTGTGGATCTGCGCAGGGGTTAGGTCGAATGGACTGGCCCTTAGGCGAGGGATTGGTGGCTGTCTGTGGGGTACAAATGCCTGCACTATATGCTGGCCCAGTCTCTTCCTTCTTCTCCTCCTGCGCTGTTAGGCAGAATCACCTGCAGTACTCTTTGGGAACACTACAGGCAATTAGGGCTACACGATTAAGCACAATTTCACCTTTGGTACAAGCCTGTACTACACAGTAAAGTGGTAGCTATGGCTGAGCAGCCAGACTTATCTCAAGAGTTTAAGTGCCGGCCCATATCCTCGAAGGCCCACGACTCCAAGGCTCTTGCCTGCCCCGAGCCTGTCCAGAGTCTCCAGAGTCTGAGGCCGGAAACTCTGCCCGACCCTCCTGCCACGCCGCCGGACCCCTCGCCCCCACGTCCTTATGCCCCCTCAAATTGCTGGTAAGCACTTCTACCACATTCCCAACGCACTGGCTTTCAAAACTGTCTCGCCATAAACTTATGAACTACCCTTGTGTGCCTCGAGCCGCTCTGTCCAGCTTGATATGGTGAGCTCAGTACCACCACACTGACATCAGCACCCAAGGATTAAGACAATAACATGACTTCTGTTACCACACTGCACTGCTATGCATTTATATACTAACTATTCGTATGATTACGTATGTCAACGTGAACTGCATAGGACTACTGCCCCATTCACTACACCAAGACTTGCTGCAGTCGGATCCTGGTTCATGCTACCCTGCACAACAAGCCGCGGCTGCATGCCTTACATGATTTGTTGTTTATGCTCCCTTGTGTGCCAATACGCTGCACCCTGTTGTGCCTTTCACCCGTATACCAGATTTTATGTGTCATCTAGGCACCATATGCCCACCAAGCTGCGTCCATGCTAACCACATCCACGTTGCTCACCAGCGCCATGCCTAGCAATGGTTTACTTGATCACTGTCTGTCCCCTCACCCGCAATCTTACTTATTATGCACATCAACAGAGTCTAGTGCCGAGTAGTCATTACTTGGCAATTCCCGGATTGTTCACCTCTGTGCTGGCTTCTAGACTATGTACGCCCTGCAATCAGATAGTCGCATTTAGCTGATTGTGTGCCCGCCTCTGATAGCAATATCAACCCTTGTGTGCCCTGCCTATGATAATTGCATCTAGACTATGAGTGCCCTGCATCTGATAGTAGTATTAACCCAAGTGTGCCACCTTTGTGCTAGAATCTAGACTACGTGTGCCCTGTAGTCAGATAGTCGCATTTAGCCTATTGTGTGCCCTGCCTCAGATAGCAGTATGAACCCTGTGTAGTCACATTTAGCCTATTGTATGCCCTGCCTCAGATAGCAGTATTAACCCTGTGTTGTCTCATTTAGCCTATTGTGTGCCCTGCCTCAGATAGCAGTATTAACCCTGTGCCCCTTGCCTATGTTAATTGCATCTAGACTATGAGTGCCCTGCATCTGATAGCAGTACTAGACCATTGGCCTCATTCCGAGTATGGCGGTAAGGGATACCGGTCACCGTTAACGAGACCGGTGCCGGTAATCCCTTACCGCCAAATTCCGAGTTCCCTTTGCACCCTCGTCCTTAACGCCTGCTTTTAGCAGGCGTTAGGGACGAGGGCGCAAAGGGGCTTTTTTGCGGTCACCGTTATTGCAATTTCCCCATTCCCATTGAGTCCTATGGGGGCTCATTTGGGAATGGGGAAGAGCCCTGGGGAATGGGAAATTACCACCCTGGTCAACTCGGAATAGGGCGGTAATTTCCCATTCCACCAGGGCGGTGCCGGTACAGGTCCGGTGCCGACCAAGGCGCTACTACTGCCATTGGTTAGCGCCGGACTCGGAATGAGGCCCCATGTGTGCCCCACCTATGATAATCGCATCTAGAATATCTGTCTATAGTATCTAGCACACTTGTGCCTCACCTGTTATTATTGCTTTCAGCACCTTCCGACCCATTTTTAACTACTAATTCCACCCTATCTGTGCCTCACCTGTGTTTATCACTTTTGCCCATTAGATAACTATGCATTAGTTCACTGGCATTAGATAACTGCGCCTGTCTAAACTACTCTCACTGTAATTTCGACCGTATTTTGACTTTCGAACCTAGATGTGCCAACTATTTTAAATTCCTATGACCTATTGCCCATCTAGAAAACTAGACTAAATAGCCTTTCCACTCAGACACAGGGCTCCCTATACAATATATAATGCACCTTATATTGTCCAACCTGGCCACCATACTCATACTACTGGGACTACACATTATGTCGCCCTTTACAGAATCTACATCTGACAATGCCAATACTATTTTAGCACCGCCCACACGACCCCACAACTCTCAGCTTACAATACAACCAACTATGACACAATGTACTTTAACCGAGTGAAATACTAGAATACGAGCACGGCTACCTAGAATCTTTGATCCTCTTATCAAATATGGAACAAATAACTATCGAACTAAAATAGCCATTGAACCCAAACTTAGCTCTCATGACTACAAAAAACATAACTACCGTCAAATAAAAAGAGAAAAAAGTTGTACCCCTACAGCGTCAAAAAAACCCATCTCACGGCCACCTACCAATTCCATACCCAATCTCAAAGGAGCCCTAATAAACGCTAGATCCCTAGCCGCCCATGCCATTGAAATATCTGAAGTCGTCTCTACTGAAGACTACGACTTCCTAGCCATAACAGAAACATGGCTGCATGAGGCATCAGGCCCAGCACTTTCCCTACTAATGCCTGACAACTACATCATCCTCAGAACGGATAGATGTGGAGCCTGAGGTGGTGGACTAGCCATCATCGCCAAAACTAAGCTTGGTATGAGACTCACTCCTTCTCCAACCATTGAATCCTGTGAGATAATGTCTACTAAGACTCCCACAGCCAACTCCCAAACTCTCAACCTCCACTTGATATATAGACCTCCTGGTCCCATCAAGACCTTCATAGAAGACGTACTTACCATCCTTTCAGAAAACCTCAAAGACACTACCCAATCAGTATTACTTGGTGACCTTAATATTGGCTTCAACGATCTCAATGACACACAAGCCCTAGCAGCATCCAACATTCTGACTGAACTAGGTTATACTCAAAGAGTGTTCAAGCTCATCAAGGGGAGAACACTAGATTGGGTTGCGGACCATAATTGCAAAATTTCTACCCTTACTATCTCACCTCAAATATGGACAGATCACCATCTGATATCCTTCTCCTTGGACACTACAACCCCTAAACCGCAAAAACCCTGTGTACCACCTGCACTCACCAGGAACAAAAAAAATATGACACTAGACAAACTACTTCCCGGTATCATGCCCACTTTGAATGCTCTACCGAATAACCTTAACCCTAACGACCTAGTGGAAGAATTTAATAAAATTATGAATAAAACTTTGATGATATCGCTCCTCTAAAGCTTAGAAACAGTAAACCACAGAGCCACCTGAATAATTGGTTCACCCCTCTCCTAAAAAATCTTAGACTAGAAAAAAGAAAATGGGAAACTACCTGGAAAGCTCACCCCACACAGGAAAACAAACTGAAATTAATTAATATCTCATCCCAATATAAAAAAAGAAATCATCTCAGCTAAGCAAGAGACCTACAACAATAGAATCGCACAAGCCAATTCAAGAATGAAAGAATTGTTCTCCATACTTAGAGGACTGGAAAATCCTATAACGCCTCAAGAAAACTGCCTTAAAGATAAAAAATGGTGCTCAGAAATCCAGCATGCACTAGCTAATAAAGTCTTAAACCTCCAAAAGAAAATAGAACAGAAAAGAGAGACATTAGCCACTTCCACACTGCCCACTACTCTAAACCATCCACCCAATTCTACTTCTCCAAAGTCTCTATATTAGAGGTGGAGGAAGTAATACTTGGGCTAAAACCATCCAATTGCAAAGGAGACCTCTGTCCAGCACAACTCATCAAAGATGCCGCACGAGACCTAGCCCCTTTTATCTCTAAGCTGATTAACGCCTCCTTTACCACGGGCACCATCCTGTGTAACCAAAAAGAGTCCTGGCTGCTCCCACTCCTCAAAAAGCAAACCTTAGACCCGGCTATACCCACTAATTATAGACCAATTACAACTGTTACGTTCCTCTTGAAGATTCTGGATAAGGTGGCATACATCCAAATCCAGAACTTCCTAGAACAAAATCAACTATTAGGCTCCCGTCAATCCGGTTTCCGCCCACTGCACAGCACAGAAACCGCATTGATCGACCTAAAACCCCAATTAGACAAATTACGAGACTCCAGAAAACCAGCACTGCTCCTCCTATTAGATTTATCCACGGCATTTGACTAAGTGGATCACAAAGTATTGTGTTACCACTTAGATACAGCAGCTCACTTCTCCACCGAGGCCATAGTGTGGATCCAGTCATTCCTCAATGACCGCACCATGAGAGTCTTCTCCCCTTCAGCAGCCACAGACCTCATACCCATCACCTGCGGTGTGCCACAGGGATCCTGCGTCTCACCAACGCTGTCCAACATTTCACTAAGCCCTTGTTTGATGACCTGGATCATCTGGGTATCACGTATTCTAATTACGCTGATGATACCCAGATCCTCCTCCCACTCACAGGGGACTATGGAAAGGACTCAGCATTGGTGAACAGAATTTACAGCATCGTTCAGGCATGGATGGCAGCCCATGGCTTATGCCTGAACGATGATAAAACCGAGCTTCTCATCTTAGGTACCACCTCCCTCATCAATAAACTAAGTACAAACTACTCTTCCTTCATCATCAATAAAAACTGCACACAAGTAGCCAAAGAAGTGAAAAAGCTAGGTATTTACCTTGACTCCACCTTATCATTCTCCAAACAGGTAAATACCCTACCCTCTTCAACAGCTTACACTTGTAAACTAATTAGAGCAGGAAACAATTCTTATCTCAACACAGCTGCCTAACATTAGCCAGAGCCCTAATCATCTCCAAATTAGACTACTGTACGCTCTGTACATCGGAGCCTCTAAATCCACCATCAACAAAATTCAGATACGGCAAAATAATGCCCTCCGAGCAGCATTGAACATTCCCAAGAAAGAATACATCTCAGAAACAAGAAGGAAATATAAATGGCTTTCCACCTTTGAGAAAATCAGACTCAAAACTGCATCCCTCACACCTAAATCACTTCACAATAAAGCCCCACAATACTTAAAGGACAGATTCACTAGTACACACCCCACAAGACAAACAATACTAGCCAATCCCAATTGCCTTCAAGTACCCCGCTTTAAACTAGCTACTATAGGTGGAGCCAGCTTCCCAGTCAAAGCTGCTCAACTTTGGAATGAATTACCCACCACTGTGAGACTAGAACAATCTTTTACCAAATTCAGGAAAAATGTGATTAACTGGCTGACGACAACAAATGGTAAATGAATGTTTAACCTGCTCCCCCTGCCTCTTTCACATGCCTGATACAAATGTTTCTTGTCACAAGTAGTACATGTCTGTAATTTATGTCCTTGTAACCTGTAACCTGTAACCTTGCTCCAAGTTGTACATCTTCTTACCTGTTGCGCCCTTATACCCTAGGGTCTGGTGCGCATAATACATACTCAACAAACAAACAAACAAGTGAGCAGTAGAACAAGTTACACAAAGGACCAACAAATACAGTGATTCAAGTAAACACTTACTCAAGGTTTCTTGGTAAAAGAATATACATTTATTTACTCAGTCATTTAGGAAACATTACTCTAGCATAAGCAGTTCAATATCACACACTAATGCACCACACAAATACAACCGGTAAGTAAATTAACAAGTTTAGATTATACAACCAGCAATTCTTACCAACAGGCCTGGACCAAAGTGAATGGTTCAGTATTGTTTGTATAGGATAGCATAGTTCTGGTAGATAACGGTTAAGTCTTTGCCACAGATTTTTAAAGGATTTGGCTAGGCGAAAAGCTTGACGAATGTTTAGGGAAGGACAAGCCTTCGTAATTGAGGAAAGTTTCAGGCACTTTCTTGATGGATGAAAAGATTGCCGGACTGTGTTTGCACAGTACCTTGTCAATTAAGAAAGCTGCAGCTGAGTCAGTTGTTCCTGGCAGTTCGAGCAGATCTTGCTCTTCCGGAGCTTCAGTCTTGGGGACAAGAAGGAGGCCATCAGGAGGTTCCTGCACTGCCCAGGGATGAGGCGAAAAGCTGTAGCAAGACGGCAGTTTAAGGTGTGAGTGCCTTAAAGTCCACAAGCTGGTTTATTTCCCCTGGCTATCCAGATTCAACAGCACTCTGATGAAAATTCGACGAGAATAGGATGGTGTCCAGGTGGCTTGCAAGTTGGTTTTTCCCACCAAACTCAAGGGAAGATGTTAACCTTGAAGGGGTTCTCTGTCGTCGAAGTTTCAGGCAATTCGGACCAGCAGCAGGGCTTCACCGGTCATCCAGGATTTGCAGCAGTCCTCTTCCTTCCTCTCCTCTTCGGTTCTTTCGTTCCAGTGGTCGACTCTGCTTTCTAAGTCCCAGAGACCTGCTTATAAACAATTTTCCCCAATTCATTCCAGCCTGGCTGTCACTGACAGAGCAGGGTGGCTTTCCTTGCCAGATAGCCAGCTGGCCAATCCTGCCGGAGTGCATTCAGGACTCCTAGGAGACTAAGCACAGGGAGTTTCGCGGCACCTCCCTCACATCCTTTCCACCCCAGAGACCCTGGTGCCAGAGGAGGGCTTCAGCTCTGAAGCCCACCAAAGGCCTCCGAACAAAGGGACCAAACCTGGTTTGGCTCGCAGAGACAAACACAAGAAGGACCTTTCCTAAAAGAAATGGCGAAAAAAGATGACCAGAGTCTGTTTTTACAAATAGGTCTTGGGCGCCATATTGAAAAACATGGCTACCCCTGATTTTTAGCTAACGTTGTTAGCGGGCGGGAAAAATCACGGTAGTTGATATAACCCACTGCCACCAGCCATTTAAAGTAGGAAAGGGTAACATTTTACTGTTACATGAGTGTTTTGACTCAGGGGAAGCTAGGAAACCCCTCCAGCATTCTATAGGAAGATGGTGTGTGCTGGGTCAGTAAATTTAAAAAAAGACTTGTAAAGCCAATTTAACTTTACATGCTCTGGGAGACGGTAGTCAGTCCCAGAGAAGGTAGTTAAACCTTTGGGGAGTCTGAAAAGACATCCCTGTGCCACTGCACTGAAGGTGCTGTGTGACACACAGAAAAAGATGATGCCATTGGAGTTGTTTTAAAACTCCATAACCAAAGAAAACAAAGTAAACCACACACAAAATACATGGAAGAGTGGGTAAAAAAAAAGGCTCACACTCTTCCCAGGCAAAACATTAAATCCTAGAAATCCATCAGTTGCTGGGGGTTTCAAAAGGTTAGGGAAATTAGCACATTTGGAGAATCTTCCCTAACATGCCCCTCCACTGCATTCTCTGGATCACTGCCTCATCAAAGAGTAGCAGTGCAGGCATGTCCTCCAGCTCCAGTACTGCAAGTGCTAATGGTAGCATTGTGGATTTGGGAGGGGTGTGGTATGTGGCAGTGCTCCTTTTATGCTGTGCCTGAATCCATTGCCTCAACATGTGCTGATTGTGTGCACCAGTGGTAGATTACTACCCACCAGATTCATATTAACGGCTGCACCACGATGCCGGTGTTAACGGCATCATTGTATCCTTTATTACCGGCATCTACATGACAGTAATTGCGTTTCCTTGCACCTTTTAATGTGCACTTAACTGCGGCATGCTGGTGTCACTGGCGCAGCTGCCGCATGTCGACACCCATACCGGCAAGGAAGAGCGTGGTCACAGTTGCTCCCTGCCGATGCCGGTGCTCATAATGCTCCGGTCCGGTAAACGATGCCGGTACGGTAATAGCAGCATCAATTTTACCGGACGCCAACCTTGTAATGAGGCCCATGTGCTGTAATTCTCCTACGTACGCATTCCCAAAGTAGAGCACATTATCTACTTCTACATTTATCTATGTTTAGAATAAAAATTGTTTGGAATCCATAACATCAATACAATTATTCATGGGATTTGCCAATTTAGAAAGTCCTTGTATTTACCATTGTTCCTTATTAGAGGAATCAGTGTGTTTGGACCATTAATGTTTCCTACATGCCTTTATCAGATTGCCACAATAGGGCAGCATTTGCTAGTAAGAAGTTAGAAGAAATAAATGCTACAATTATTTGACATTTTAGAAGCACTATCCCTTATTAATAACTCTTTGATGATGTTCTGACTAGAGTGGCCTTAGGGTGCGACCACATGCACAGCCAATGCAAAACTGGTTCAGAGTGCCATTCATCCTCCAAAAAGTGTCGACCTTGTTCAGGATGCAGCTCATAGTTTGAAGCCAATCTTGAAAGATACAAAAGATTCTTACAAAAATAGTTTTCAATAATTTGTAAATTTGAAGTGTTGTAAAAGCCCCATAATGATGCACCGTGCTTGGTAGCGGATTTTGTTTGTCTGCATTTAAGAATCATTTTGAGGGGTTGACCTTTGCACGTAGCCATGAAACGTGTAGCCCCCCTATCATTTGTTTCATTCTTATATCCTACTTCAAAATATGATCATCTCCCGTTGGGTCTCGGGAGAAGCAAATCTCTGGGTAATCGAATTCTGAAACCTTTCGAATTAGGAATCCATTGCTTAAAATCTTTGGCATGTTTCTCACTTTCTTGCCTCTATAGAAAACCATAAGGGCCGATTTCACTGTATTGACCATCAAGTGCAAGTTACTCATAAATTGCCTATATACATCAATTATGTTTTGAAGAGCACTTGGTGTGTGCGCTATACGCACACTGTTGTCTGCATATACCAGAACGAGCAGAGCCCTGGTCTGAAGCCTCAAAAGTTCAGCACTTGACTTTGCTAAGCTGTCATACTATCCATTAATATCAAGTGATAACAATAAACGGGCTCGCACACATATCTGGTGTACTCCAGAGTTTATGGGCAAATATTGAGTGCAATGTCCCTGTTCATTGCTTCTGACACATGCCTGATTGTTAAGATGAATAACCATTAGCACATTTAAGAGGTCAATTGGACAATCTAGGGACCTGAGCACATTTCATAGTTTGGCACTATTCACTTTATCAAAGGCTGTGCTCTGGTCCATAAATGCAAGATAGATTGGCTCTTTGTTCATATAGAGGATATATGCAGTTAGTGAATAGAGATTCAGTGCATGTTCACCCGTTCCTAGACCCGGCCGAAATCCTAATTGGATGTTTATCAAGATATTATTTGTAAAAAGCCATTGTTCTAATCATACAGGTAGTGACTTCCCAAAGATCTTAAATCTAGTATCAAGAAGTGATATAGGCCTATAAGCCAACAGGCTCCATCTGTTACGTTTTTTGAACATTGGAAAGCTGACTGCCAATTTTCAGGATGAGGGAATTCTTCCTTTGTCATAATTAAATTAATATAAATGGTAAGCAGAGGGGCCCAGACCTCAATCAGATCTTGATATAGATAAGCAGGTATTGCATAAGGGCCTGGGGTACTATTCTTCCAGCGAAAACTCTAAAAAAAAGAAAGGGGGGATTTCCTCTACTTGCAGTGGTCTATCCAAACCCTGTCCTCTTTTTTTGTCTTGGATCCTTTTAGCAAACGTTTATGCAGAAGTCCCAAACTTGTTCTGAACCGTTTGCATTGCATTCCTCTAACAATTCATCCCATGCTAGCTGCTCCAGCTGAATGTTGCAGGATTCTAGTGCTTTCTTGTATAATGCTCTTGCCCTAATAATGTCTGATCTGAGGGAATCACAATTTTTTCGGATGGTTAATAGATTATTCTATGCCCTTCTGTACTTTTCTTTTAACCAACCCTGTGATTGTTGCTTTTTCAGTTTAAATTCTTTTTGGAAAATATCCCAAGTCTTTATTAAACTTTCATTGGAAGCAGGCAAAATTGCTTTTGGATAAGCCTCACTACTAAAAATGGTAATGAAAAGGGCCAGTTCAGATGTGATTATGTCACAGTTGATTGATATTTATTTCAATTTGTCCTTCTTTGTTTCTCCTTTTAAAATCAACATTAATTTCCACACCCTCTAGGTGTGCGATCACATTGGGGACTGGTACTCGAAACTGCCATTTAATGCGGGTGACAACAGGGTTATGGTCACTGCACAAGTCACTAACCACTATGAATTCTTTAATAATGTGCCACTGATTAGAAGTGATGCAAAAATAATGTACGGTATTGGTACCTTGGCAGCTTTTAAAAGTGAACTGCCCAGGTTTATCTGAGGATACCCAGCCATAAAAAAATCGAAGGCCCCATGCCCTTAACCATGTATAGACTGAAAGTCCATTTGCACAGATCCCTGGATCTTGCATTTGGCAGTCTGGTATCACCAATGTCAGGTCTTCTGATTCATTAAAATGGCCTACTGGTCCATTTCAAATTTTGACATTTGGCTTAATTAGTTTTGATAAGTTCTTCAACATGAAAACCTTAAACGAGGCAAGACCAGTAGATTTTGAACATTTTTATTGCAAAAGTTCACAATCACCAAACTTTCCCCAGAACTAGAAGTGAGGAATAACATCTGGACGAAATTCAGATTAGTCTCAAGCCTTTTAACAATGAGGCCCAAAGAAGACATTACAAGGATAGACAAGGCAGATATTTAGAGGAATGAATAGCATAAGTTAAAAATCCATCTAGTATGAGGTCTTAATATTCATGACAAAAATATGCATACGTTTAGAATCATTGAATACAAATTGATCTCATGAATATTAACCAGGGGTATCCTGAAAATCTGAAATGGATCCGGCCCTTGAGGCCTGGAGTTAGACAACCCTGCTTTAAAAAATGTATGGAGGAGACCATGACTTGGATGCATAAGAAGTGGCCACAATGTAACCTGTCTTAAAGTGCTTTCTTTTGCAGAAATTCAAATTCATCCAAAACATGTGGATCTTCCCTCAAACATGTTTCTCATGTTAAAAATCAGGGAACTCAACTCGTTTCTTAACTTTCTTGTCACCACAGATAATCAGTGTGGTGAAAATATTTTTTTATGTCTTATACTTTGTTTTGACTCGTTCAGGTTCAGTGTATTCAAAATGCCCCAGCATGCCTATTTTTTTATTTAAAGAAGCAAGACCATGGCCCTTATTACAAGTCAGCCGGTAAAATGCTGGTACTTCCATTGTGCCGGTAGTATAATTTCCGGCAAATTGACTGCTGGAATTACCAGCATATTACAGGTCAGCGGGAGTGTGCTTCCCCCTACTGGAAATGGTACTACCATCATGCTGGAATTATCAGCAAATACTTCAAAATGCTGGTGATTCTGGCAAACATCTGCTGGGAACACTATTAGCAGCACCCAGACTGCCGGAATCTCTGTTGGTGTTATTTCAAAGCCAGAATCATCGGCTCTGGAATTACTGGCTCCGGAAAAAGTGTCATCACAGGAACGGGAAGCTCACCAGTAGCCATTTTAAAAAACAGAATACAATTAAAAATCAGCCTTTTCCTGCTGCCCTCCACCCCAAACAACAATGGATTCATGGTGCCAGAACTCAATGTGCTGACTGAGAATGTTGCAGCACATGCCGAGGCACCATTTGGGACTGGAAACCGTCAAACCAGACAAAGGAGGAAAACAGTCAGATGGCAGGAGGTTGCGGATAAGATCACTGCAATGGGGCCCATCCCACACACGCCCCATGACTGCCAGAAGTGGTGGGACAATCTGCGACTGCGGGCCAGGAACATTCTGGCCACCCATTGCATGGAATCTACAGCCAATGTAGGGGGGACTGTGGCACCCCCAACCATGATGCCCTGGGAGGAGACGTGCAGATCCATACTGCACATTGAGGGCATCCAGGGAGTCAGGGCAGCAGAGGCCGCCGGAGCCAGGCCACAAGGCGATGGTGGTGACAAACCCTGTGTAAATGCCAATCATGTATCCAAATGAAAGAATTCCCAGGCACAGAAACAAAACATGCCCAAGAGAAAGGGTCTGACACAAGTCAGTCACAGCAAATGGGCCAATCTCACTCAAACATGCCAGGGGTTGTGGGCAGAGGCAGTCAAGCACAAGCACCATAGAGAACATGCACTGCCCCTCATATGGACCCATGAGAAACACCTATTTGTGCCAAGGGAGTAAAGGACTGGAAGCATAGTCCCAACACACACACACACCAAACCACCATGGCAGACCAACAGTCAATGTGCACTTCTACCACCCACATGTAGAAGCACACATCAGACCAACCAAAAAGCATGATGGGAGCAGGACACACACAATGTAGCATCATTGTAATGCATGCCCACAGTCATGACTCACTGAAGACTAACTGCATGCTCATCTCCCCCCAACAGGCATATTCTCTGAGTGCTACCTCATCTGGATGGACAGGTGTAGGCGGGAAAGCTGGAACATCACCACCCACACCCCAGCCAACTCCCATGGACCAACACACACCTGTGGCCAGCCAACACCTGTGGCCCAGCTAACTCCTGTGGCCCATCAAATACCGATGGCACAGCCAAGACCAGTGGCCCAGCCAAGACCTGTGGTCCAGCCAACACCTGTGGCCCAAACACTTCCACCACTTCCACCTGTGGTGACAGCTTCACAACTGCAACCACCACTGCCAGATGTCAGATAGGTGACAGTGTCCAGTGGCCCCACCATCCCTCCTGTGCACTACATATGACAAATGCCACACCAGCCACTGCCCTATCCTGGCAGGAATGGCGAGGAGGAGGAGGTGGAGGATGAAGATGAGGGTAATTCGGATGAGCACACCCTCTACTCATCACCGTCGTTCAGCCCGGCCACCCTCCATAGCCACCGTCCACAACCCATGCCCAACATCCCAGACATGAATGCACAGATCCGTTGCATGGAGGAACGGCGCAGGGCAATGGCTGAGATCTAAAGCAGCAGCTTAAATAGTCTTGCCTCATGAGGGTGTGCATGCACACCACCATCCACAGATGTACCACTGCCACCCTAGTGATCTTTGTCGAAACGGTCCAGAAGGGAAAAGGGGTGTGTGCAATGGCAGAGTCCCTCTCCCACACCCTCCAGGTCACCCTGGGGTGCTTGGGGCCAAGGGGGCTGTCCACCCTCAATTGTGATCACCCCAGTGAGCTTCTAGCAGGGCAGCCCGAGGTACCGCTCCGAGCGGCTAAGGACCACACCAGGGCCAGCCAAGGGCGCTGTGGCCAAGAAGCTTAGGAAGCGACACTTCTGTGTGTTACATTGGGACTTTTGGGTGTTTGGGGGGTGTGGGCACAGGGTATGTGGTGAGGGGGAGGGGTTTGTGTGGGAAGAGTATGTGTGGGGAGGGTGTTGTGTAGGGAGAGGGTGTGTGTGGAGAGGGAGCAGGTTGTGTGGGGACAGGTTGTGTGGTGAGGGGGAGGCTGTTTTGTGGGGACAGGGTGTGTGGGGAGAGGGAAGAGGTTGTGTGTGGATATGCTATGTGGAGAGGAGGACGGGAGCACAAAGGTGCTGCAGATTGAATTTTTGAATAAATACACACTGGTTTTCACTTGAATCAATGTGTGGACATTCCTTCTTTTGGTGCAAGTATTTATTGTATCTACGCCTCATATTCAGTACGGTACAAGGGAAGTGTAAAGTGAAAGGCGTACTCAGAAGAAGTTATCAATGAATTATTCATGGGCTATATGCCCATGCTTGGCCTCTATGCACACTTGCCTGGGTATGGCTGGCGATGCATTGTCATCATCATCATCATCATTATCATCCTCCTGCAGAGGAATGTCCAGTTCTGGGGGGAGGGGTATACTGCATCTGACGCAGATGGTATGCAACATTGCACAGGCCAGCACTATCTGCCCCACCTTTTCTGGCCTGTTCATGAGTGCACCCCAAGACTGGTGCAGGCATCTGAAACGTGCCTTCAAGAGGTGAAAGGTCAGCTTGATGGTCCCCCCCAGTCTTCACATGTGCCCTGTTGTATGACATTCCCTCTTGCGCTGGTCATCAGCCACGGAAGTGTTATGGTCACCAGGTCTCTGCGGAGATGTTGGGGCACGGTTGCAGCCATCCCAGGAATTGGATCACCCCCGTCAGATCTCTCCCCCTGCGGATAGGCTGTAGACTGCGACAACTGGTGATTTTGCTCTTGCGCAGATATGAGAAAATGTGAGTGCGCTGCTCGGCGAGTATGGTACCTCTTAAACCCTTCTACTCAAGGTGCGATTTCTGTGGGAATGTACCGACCCCTAAGGCTCACCTGGTATTTATTGATGGTGAGCTCTCTGTCCTGCTACTTGTGGCAGGGGCACTTGTTGATGGGATCTAGTTCCTTCACTGATCCCTGGTGAGTAACAGTCCAGTCAAGCTGCGACTATTCTTCTCTTGATTGGTAGCAAGTGTTTCTCAACGTCTCTTGTCTTTTCCTCCTTCTGTTTTTCTCCTTCCCGCTTGTATTATTGCTCTCGATTTGTTGTTATTTCCTGAATAATGTTTCCTCTTCTGTCTTCTTCCCAATAGATGGATGTGCGGCTCAACAGCAGCTTGTGGAGGTGCGGAACGCGGCCGGGATGAAGATAGATGAAACCTCAGTGTCCGACAACAGGTGAGTAATGGTTTAAGGGAAAGAGCAAGATGAGATTGGAGCGCAACCTTAAACTCGATGTCTTGCTTTTCGCTTTCAGGGTCTGCGGTCGCGGACGAAGCGCGTAATGCTGTGATGCCAAGAAGAAGATTTAAACATCCCTGAAGTCTTGAAGGTGAGCTCCGGTGTCAAGATGAAGAGTTCGGCATTCCAGGTTTGAAGGTGAGCTGTGGTGCCAAGATGAAGAGTTTGCCGCTCTGGAAGATGTGAAGAAGACATGCACAGGTGAAAGCTGATTCCCCAGATGGTAAGTATGGAGACAGGAAGCAGGATTTCCAAGGTAACTTCAAACCCCAGGTGGCGGTGAGCGGTACGCTGCATGGATGTGCAGAATAATGCAAAGCGTCTTCCTCATGGATTAGAGTAGCTTTTATAGCTGTGAGCGTGGGCACGCCCACTAGGCCTGGCTTGCCTGCCACAACCTGCCTCACTCCTAGTGAGTCAGCATGTGCAAGACAACCCAGTAAATAGCAGCTCCACCCAAGAGTACACGTGGGGCTGCTTTAAGTGATGAAAGTGTCCATGTTAAATGCACCTTGCACCCGGAATGAGGTGCTATGCTTCTAATAAAGTGACCACAAAAGTGATGGGCGGAAGGTTTCGAATGAATCTAAACCACTGGCAATTGCTCTGGGCCAACCTTCCACACCACCATTTTTTAGCCCGTCTGCGCCATTGCAAAAGGGGACCAGCCATGTGCAAATCAGTCAGCAGCTGCCGCCACCGAAGGTAGCAGCCCAGCCCGAACTGCTAGGCCAGGTCCCCTCTGCACAGAAAACCAAGCAACCCCAGACATGTTTCGGCCTTGTTGGACCTCCTCAGTGAGGTGCAGCCTGGTTCCCTGTGGCGCAGTGAGCAAGGGACCCACGTCTGGGCATACCCTCTCTCACAAGGAGAAAAAAAGTGACCACAAAAGTGACGGGTGGAAGGTTTCGAATGAATCTAAACTACTGGCAATTGCTCTGGGCCAACCTTCCACACCACAATGGCGCAGACTGGCTAAAAAACGGTGGAAATGTATTGCCACTAACTGACCATAGTGAGGACTCACCAGTCTGCAAACGCACCCTCAAAGTCTGAACTGAACATTAGCATGCCTCTATCTCACAACTGACTTCATAGACTTCACAACACCCAAAATGAGGAGAAACCATACACATTCATGCATCAAGACCACATGACGACTGCCAAGCACAGAAGGCCCCAATGCTCAATGACCCGTTCTGTGACAGTGAAGCAGCCAACAACACTTCAAAGCTCTCTTGCTCTTCTCCCTTTCAATCCCACTAACAATTCACCCCAACAATGCTTCCATTGCATACCCACCAGAGCGCAAAAAGTCTACGCAAGTGGCAACAGTGCGCCTTCCAAGACCTTTTGACGTTCACAATGAAATATACATGTGTGAGTAATGATGCTGAGCAGTGATTTTGCTGGAGACCGCGGAATCTCAACAGTAAGTCTGTGCATGCAGGCCCCATGTCTCACCAGGACATATTTATCATGTTCCTAGGTGGCACATCTACTGATACACTTGTTTTGGAGGGGCAGTGATTTTGTGTTATGGTACATGTAGTGCATTGTTAAGATTGTGGGTGTATGTTGGCCAGGGTTGGATATCCTTTGGGGTTTGAAATTGTCTTGTAAGTGACTGATGCTTCTCCAGTCATGTGCTGCTCCTGTGTGTTGTGGCCTGTAAATTGAGGCATGAGCTGGTTGGTCCTGCATGTGCAGGGTGATTCAAGGACATGCATTTGTGGAACCCACCTTTTGCCTGTCACCCATGCTCCAATATAGGTGTATATTTTTACATGTACTATCCCAACATCCAGGTCCTTTGTCCTCCGTGATGCACCATGTAAGCCAGATGGGTGCTGTTACCCAGGACCATTGAGTCGTGGGTGAGGGTCAGGTTGGCGTCACAGGTCACTTGGACATTGGGGGAATGGTACTGCTTCTGGTTCCTGTATACCTCCTCTGAGGTGGGTGGGGGCACCAGATCTATGTGTGTGCCATACAATGCTGCCAACACATTGGGCCTGCCCACAATTGCATAGAAGTGGCCGTTGGTGGTGTTTACCTGTGCCTCTGTGGTTGGGAGGACTATGTGCTGACCCATATGGTACAGGAGGGCATCCAGCACCTGATCTAGCACTGTGGACAAAGCAGGCTGTGATATGCCATGCAGCTGGCTCACCGAGTGCCATAATGTGGCAGTGGCCAGGTATTGCAGTAAAGACACCAGCTTCAACAGCGGTGGTATGGCTATCCTAATGCCGATCTTGCTACCAATTTCATCCTTAATAATGGTCAGGTGGTCAAAAATCATCTCCTATTTCAAATAGTTCAAGGTGTGTGTCTGGCTGTCTGTAAGGGCTCAGGGTGTCGCCCTTGTTCAGTGATCACAGCATGCCTCTTCCTCATCACCTGCACCCCAAACAGTAGCTCCCCCTCCTCCTGCTTCTGTCCCTAGCCTCCTGTAACCACTGCTGCTGCTCCAGCCCAATAAGCTGCACATCAGCATGCAGCAACTCCAGGTACATGGCAACAACAACGAGTGGCAGCAGTGTTGTGTTGGGAAGTGTTCTTGGGGTGGGTGTGGCACTTTAGAATAGTTCCTGTCTGTATTGGGTGCACCTGTGGCCTTATTACCCCACCTGAGTCTATATTCCGGCATCTATGAGGTGGTGGTGTCTCTGGATTAGTAGTAATACCATTGTGCCGGTATAATCAGCTCATGTTTCCACCATTGCCGGTATTTCTATTGCCTGTGTCATCAGCGAAGTAATTCCGGAAGTTGTGTTACCTGCGCCGGTGATTCTGACAAATGAGTTCAGTGTCACTCATGATTTGCTGGTCTGGTCATAGTGCCAGTATACCTTGTTACCAGATCGTTATTAGCAGACTGACAAGTTTGTAATGAGCCACTGGGCATCATTACATGTTTGCCAGCATTGCAGCCGTAAATCTACCGGAATACCGGCAAACAGAATTTCAGTTACTGGTACTTGGTCTGCCGGAATTACCAGCAGATTACACGTGCCGGTAAGAGTGGTAAATAACCATTCCATGGAGTCCCATATGATTCCATGGGGGGATTTTACCCCAATTACTGACCGTGTTGGTATTAAAGGCAGTGTTTTGCTGGTAGGGGACAGATTTACCTCCAGGCCCTAGCTGGAGGTAAATCCTTGATCCCTAACACCAAAGTTCTAGTTGGCAGGTCCAGTAAAAGATCCAGTAAACATTATCAGCTGCACTTTTACCATGTAACGACCAGCTTGGAATCAGGAATCAGGTCCATCATGAATGTCCAGTTTTCCTGCAGTACATAGTTCACAAATAAACCCCTTTCAGAAATCTGATCTTCTATTGCTATCTGTGCCTACTTCATATAATTAAAGATCCTCCAACTCTACAGATTGATTTGGATAATTTGCCTCAATCATGCTGTTTTCAGAATCTCTGTGCTGCCAGGTACTGTTTCAGTTAACTGCTGAATTTCACTCAAAGGCTTCAGTGCCGATTTCTATAACTAGCTGGCCCAAGACTTAATCAAAGTACATTAATACTACATCCATACAGAGTCAAACTAGTTAGCCGATCTGCAGCTTTGTATATACAACAACCTCTAAATGAGAGCATCTTCAGACCAAACCATAGAAGTTTCTGAGTATAATTGCCCATACCTCAGCGCAATAGCTCTTTTCAGCTTGTGTCATGTGTAATGTAACATAACAAGCAACAGCTGTTGTATCATCAGCAATATACTGCACATCAGTATTTGCATTCCAAAGCCGAGTAATGGCAGGATTGTAATCATTAATGAAATTACATTCCTTATTTCTTTTTAAATAATAGCTATTTCTTGATTACTTACCAGTAACAAAGGGCCTCATTACACGGTAGGCGGTAGGGATTTAACGTTACCGGTAATGGAATACCGGTAACGTTAAATCCCCATGCTAATTACGACCCGGCTCACCGCTATTAGCGGCACCGCTAAGTACGGTGCCACTAATAGCGGGCAGGTCCGCGTGCGCGCAACCCTCCATCCCGTAAATAACAATATGCCACTAATAGCAAAGCATCACAAGGCGAGCAGACATGCCAATAGCGGCATGGTTATGCCCCCAAAACCCCTTACCGCCATGGCACTAATACCGCCATCGCGAACCACCCATTAAGAGAACTGAGTAGTGTTCCCACCTGCCACAGGTGGACACAATCAGCACAGGTGGAGGCAATGGAGACTGTGGCAGCTCAAAAGGAGCACACCACACCCCTTCCCACACCCCTTCTCACACCAAGATGGTTCCAATACTTGCAGCATTACATGGGCTGGAGGACATGATTGCAGCACAGCAGCAACAAAAACAGGCAGCACAGAGGAGACGCAGGAGGAGGGCAAGACAGGCACAGTAAGCACCACCACGGCACCTAATCATACCACAGAGGCACCCATCAATCCCCAGGATCAGAGCCCGTCCATTTAACCTAACCCCAGAGCAGATACACACCCTGTACCGTCTGGACCGGGATACCATCACCAGCATCGTGGACATGATACACAACAACATTGTGAGCCTCATAGACATCAGAACTGCCATCCCCCCTCTACTCAAGGTGGTGACTGTGCTCCACTTCCTGGCCACAGGCACCTACCAGCATACAGTTGGCCAGATGCATGGCATCTCACAACTAGTATTCTCACGCACGCTGAACCAGGTACTTGATGCCCTCCTGAAGCATGCACCTGAACACATATTCATGCCACGGACTGCCCAGGAGATTGCAAACACCAAAGTTGGCTTCTATTCACTGGCAGGCATCCCAAGTTGCATCGGGGACATCGACTGTACCCATTTGGAATTGGTTGTACCACATCACAATGAAGTAGTCTACCGAAACAGGAAGCAATTCCACTCCATCAATGTCCAAATGGTATGTGACGCCAACAAGGTAATCACACATTGTTGTGCCCGTTTCCCTGGATCAACCCATGATTCCATGGTCCTGCGGAACTCAACTATCCCACGCTACATGGAGCGACAAGCCGGACAACGTTTATGGCTACTTGGTGAGTTGCAGGGCATGCACATGGCAGTGTGATGGGGGGGAGATACATACTCCAACTGGGGTTGATTGGGGGGGATACATACTCGAAATGGGTGTAGCTTGTCGTCCTTGTGACAAATGCACATACAGATCTACGCCAATGTCCATCTGGGAAGCCCGCAACGTACTTGAGATGAACGGACATGCAAGTATAAGCTACACAACATAGATGACAATCCAGGTCTAGAAACCTTAAACATCCATCCACATCCACATTGCATACAATTTCACTCCACAAAATACACAAATGTCATACATGCCTTCAAGATAGTGATACAGAATTAGTCCAGCACAACAACAATAATGCAATGTGTCCTTGAAAGCATGCAAAGGGATCACCCCTAGCCATAGCATTGCACCACGCACCTATAGCACCACTGAAATGATGCCTCTCAGCAGGGGAACATCAATGTTGGAATGGCATAACACCAGCAGTGTGGTACCAAATCTGCCGGGGCCCAGGGACACCTAAAACCTGGCCTCACCCAGGACATGTCACTTACTGTTGGAGGTATTAATGGGGCATGTCTATTTGCAGGGTCGAGCTCACCTTTGCACATTGCAGTCACACAGACCATCTGCATGTATGCTGTCAATTGTGTACTTCAATCACAATGCAAAGTCAATTTGTGTGATATGAACAGGCCACTCTTGAGGTGAACAGTAACAGGACCCCATTCGTCCCCCCATACAGTTGATGCCGGCTATCCCCTGAAAAGGTGGCTTCTCACCCCTGTACGGAACCCACAGAACAGGCACGAAGAGGAATACAATCGTGCACATACCCGTACCTGTGATCGAGCAGACTTTTGGCCTTTTGAAGACAAGGTTTAGGTGCATTAGCAGGTCTGGTGGTGCTCTGTTGTATGGCCATGAGAAGGTGGCCAAGATCACCATGGCATGTGTCATGCTGCACAATATGTGTATCAGACGGAATGTGCCACTGCCCCCTGACGTTGAAATAGAAGCACCTGATGAGGATGATGATGGTGATGAGGACGGAGGTGAAGGGGATGCAGGTCATGCAAGAAGGGATGCACCTAATCATACCACAGAGGCACCCACCAATCCCCAGGATCAGAGCCCGTCCATTTAACCTAATCCCAGAGCAGATACACACCCTGTACCGTCTGGACCGGGACATCCTGATGAGGATGATGATGGTGATGAGGACGGAGGTGAAGGGGCTGCAGGTCATGCAAGAAGGGATGGCCAGGAGGGACGTGCTGTGAGACAGCATCTGATCAACCAAATATTCTGAGTAACATGGTTTCGTACTTTCACATGGATATGGGTAGTAATGCACTGGTGTCTGTTTGGAAGCGCACAATGGTCCATGGCGTCAATAAAGTACACATACACAATGAAGAAGTCCAAGCCTGTGTTTTGTTCAAACACCAGTGTATTAAGGAACGTAAAGAAGAAAATGTGCATGTCCCCAAACATCCCACCACCCTTCCCCCCACCCCCCACAACAGTCCCATAACACCCTTCCCCCCACCCCCCACAACAGTCCCTTATAACCCTTCCCCCCCACCCCCCACAACAGTCCCATAACACCCTTCCCCCCACCCCCCACAACAGTCCCATAACACCCTTCCCACCACCCCCCACAACAGTTCCACATGTGTCTGCCACAATGTTTCCCTCCAGCCATGCACGCAGAGGCTTCAGCATGCACTCCCTATTGGCCATTACCAACACCAGCATTGGGAGGCTGCGTAGACGTGTGCCTGGTGGTGCGTGAGGAGCGGCGGAGGGGGCTTGTCTGCCTCGAACTGGCGGATGAGGATGTGGCAGACTGTCTTGGTGGTGTTGGTGGTGGGAATTGGCGGTCCAATGCGTCCGCTATCCGTGTGAGGACCTCCCTGACTCGGATGATCTCCCCACACAGCCTGTCTGTACATGCCTCCATCCCCTCCCTGGAGTGCCTTGCTGTCTCCGTAATCTCTGCCCTGAGACGGGCAGCCTCCTCCACATGCTGCCCAACCAGCACAGTTATTTCTTGTTGCCGCTGGCTGATGCTGGCTAGGTCGAGGGCAGTGTTGGGTTCTGGTGGTGTGGCTGCTGTGGCCTGTGATGGTACCAGGTCAACAGAGGAAGCCGCCGGGGGCCTACTGAAAGCTCCCATGTTCTCATCGCCAGTGACATTGGACCCATGTGTGTGCTGTGGTGATGGCTCGGAGGTTACAGGGGGGGTTGGGGTGTGCATCTCCATGTGGATGTCAGTTGGGTTCTCCACATCTGATAGTGGGGCAGGGGCTGCCGCCTCTCCTGCAGAACTAGCTGGAGCTGAGGCTGGGCCCTCTGTGGCTGGGATCGGTGGTGGTGGGTTAACCTCCGGAGGTGGGGCAGTTGTTGGTGGTGTGGCAACTTGTGTCTTGGAAGTGGTGCTCCACTGATGTTTCGCACTCTGCATCTGCACCCTTCTGCCTTTGCCCCTTGATGTTGTGGTGGTGTCCTCTGTGTGCAAAGACCTTTGTTTCTTGTGCGCAGGGGGTGCCTGTGATGCATTGCCAGCATCCTCACTGTCTGTATGTGAGCCTGTCTGGGACAAGAAGGGGGATGTCATTGGTTACGGTTCGATGTACTTAATGCAGAATACAACAATAATGCAGTTGTGGCCATTTTGACTACATTGTAAAGGATGCGGGTGATGTGTCAGTTCAGTGGCTCATCCATGCATGGTTGTGTGTGGCACTTGTCTCTGGTGATGTGTGCATGTGTGTATGTTTGGGTCTTACACTGACATGGCCAGGGTGTGATGCATGTGTGGATGTTTGGCCATCCATGAGGTGATTCTGGGCTCATATTTGGGGGGACCAGTAGATTTACATTGCAAGCTTTCATGTGTACACTCACCTCTATTTGAAGTGGTTGCCACGCCATGCTCCATCGTGCCGACTCCCTCTATGCATTCCACTCCAATGACGTTGGCGCATGTCTCCTCCCATTCTTTAAGTTTTATGGGCAACCCAGATCCACCTGCTGTGGCAATGTTGTCGTTTTCGGCAAGGATGCTTCTCACCCGGAGTCTCAGGCCATCCCACCTCTTTCAGCACTCACGCACATTGTGGGTGGTGGTGCCCACAGCACTGACTTTCAATGCAACCTCAGCCCAGATTCCCTTTTTTTTCATGAGTGTCTCCCGCCGCATGTCACTGGCAAAGACCACGGCAGCATTGTCAGCTAGGGTCTGGGTCAGCATTATTAGCTCCTCTGAGGTACATTTTTCTTTCCGCTGCCGGTCGGTGGTTTTTTTCAATGCCTTGGGCATGTTGTTGGTGTCCCTGATGATTTCCAACTGCAAGCTACTCCAAACAGGTCCAGAGGATGGCAATGGATTGTGTTTTTAAAGATGGCCGCCGTGCTCTTTCCCGTCCCTGTGTGATGACGCTATTTCCAGTTCCGCAATTTAACGGTCACCGCTAATAGCTAATTTCGTCGAAGGCGGTAAGAGACTTTTTGGGGTATTTAGCGACATGGCGGTAGGGTCATTACCGGCATGGCGCTATGCTCGTGTCTGCGTACTCATAATGGTATGCTATTAGCACCCTCTTGCGAGGGCGGACACGTTAAGAGCGCCATGCCGGTAATTTGAGATTTTTAGCACACAACGTGTAATGAGGCCCATAGTGTCGAACACATGCCATCAAACTATTCACTCAACCAAATGGTGTCACAGGCCTTGGAAAGCCAAATCTGCACTGAGTGTAATACTTGTCTTTACTTTTGTATTTTCTCTGAAAGTACTTTCCACATGAGTGCCTTTGAAATCTTTCCACCGTTTTCCATAGAGCAGCATTCACATACTGAGCAGGAATGGAACTCGTAACATCTTTTTCAATGAACTCCATTACACAGCCATCACTTTCTAAACCAAACTGAGGAGCATCTTTAATCCACAACAGTTTATGTGTATGTGGAGCCCACGTGCCTGGTACTCTTTCCTCCAAAAGAAATGTTCCACAGGGCCTAGTGGCCTTTTCTCTTTACTACATTTAAAGTGTAACATGACTAAAAATCTGTGATGAAAGAACCGTGAGAGACTTACAGGGTCCATGGAACACAATTCTCCAGCTGTCATGTGTTATATGACTTCTTTCTATGGATTACTTTCATAAATCTACTCTGCAAGATCATCCTAACCATACTCAGTTGAATTTAGTCACAGACCAATTTGGACAGTCCAAATTACTAAACATGCATCTAACCTATGAGTGTCTCTTATACCAATATTTCTTGGTTCCTCTCATTGTAGCAAGAATATTGGTAAGTTTACCCTCTAAAACCTTTTTTTTTTCTTTCACCTGAAAGATTTTGACATCTAGTTCCGGTCTGAAGTTTATGAGCAACAGCATAACATAATGTTGAAAATTGACTTTCATACCATAAGTGAAAAATATATTCAACATTTAGTGCGGAATCAAGACTCTTCAAAACATATTCTTGTATGATATTCTGAAGAAGAAATTGGAAATTTACGATCATCCATTCTACCTCATGTACCAGTGGGAAAAAGCATAGGGAAACAACAAGCTTCTAACGTCTTTTCCCAGACACTGATTCGTGCAGGTTTTGTTGCTTTCATTTGATACCATTCTAGTTCTTCACTGTCACCCATCACTTCTCATGAGTGTAGAGGATAAATAGTCTAATGTTAATACAAACTATGCCCTTCTGAAACAGACAGACGTTGTAACTGACCTTCACTGCTTTTGTTTGTTGACTCAATATCAAACATAGACAAGTCTGGTACAGTCAGACTGCCTTTGTATAAATCATTGTGCTCCAATAGAAACACCAATGCGTTTTTCACTTTCCGATATCTACAAGCTGTTCCCAATCGTTCTTATCTTTAGTGACAACACCATTTACTAAAACAAGCAAAGAATCTGCAATGTCATGCTTCACTCATAGAAGGTTGACATTTTCTTCCAAATTGGGAGGTAAATACACAACTTCGGCTCTCATACCACGCACTAATGATTTTTTAGGCAAGTTGGACATCTTTGTTTGCAGTCTAACAATAACTTGAAAAAGGATGAACAGTTTGCAATGCAATTGCTTCAAACATGTTAAATCTTTGAAGCACAACATGGATATAAGGCACTATTGTGTCATTCAAAACACTTCTTGCAGAAATACTTGTTTGATTATAAAACCCAATACATTGGGCTTCATTACAATTTTGCCAGTCTGGTAACAACGGTACCTGTAAACTTTTCGGTACCGTTGTTACTGGACTGGCAAACTACGAGTTCTACCGGGCAGACCGGCACCCGCAAGCAGACCATGTCGGTTGCACCGGCACCATTCAGAATGGTACTGGTGCATCCGGCCTCCCATTCCCTTTGAGACCTTTGGGAATGGGGATTAATTATTACCAGCACCTGGCAATGGGGAAATACAGGGTCCACCAGGGCTGTAATGCCCCTGTATTTCCCCATTGCCAAGCGCCGGAATTATTCGCAAGTTCGGCAGCAGCCGGCTGGTTTTACCGGCAAGACTACCGCCAAACTTGTAATGAGACCCAGTGTCTACAAACATAAAGTGCCTCACGTGTCAAATTGTTCACCTACAAACAAATACAAATAAAGCTCTTTCCAAACATCTTCTACACTCTGTTTAATGTTTGCCTTAATGTACACTAATTGCACTTGAGACTTATAAAAAGAGCGTTGACAAGATACACAAACAATGTCAGATCTTTCAGTATAAGACAACTCAACCAATGCAATACTTTTTTAATACTGTTGAAAAATCAGATCATTTGAAAGCATAGGATCATCAATTCAACTTCTTGTATGTGTATCATTTACGTACATGTACATTTTTAAATGTATTATATTTATCATTTTCAGTGTAAAAACTAAACTTTCTTCAGGTCCAGTCAAAAGTGTTTTATTTTAAAAGTGCAAGAGACATACTTATAGCCTGATTCATGGAATTATTTGTGTGAAAAATGTAGATTTGCACGCCTTTCTGCCCGAAAATCCCCATACTTCAAACAGGGATTTTCGGGCAGAAAGGTGCGCAAATCTGCATTTTTCACACAATTTATTCAATGAATCAGGATGTTGGTGTTTTGCTCTCATATAGTTTAACTAGAAGGGTAGTGATATATGGCATTGATTCATGGAAGGTGTGGAACATGGTGTGATCATTCTTTGGTTGTGATCCATTGGTGGTGGTGATTGATTATAGAGGCGTGGCGCATAGTTCATGTTTTGTCTTTCAATTTATGGGAACTGTCCCCTATACTGGTTTCCGTTTTCAATGAACCGATCCACATATCATGGTCAGTCCTGGTGCCATTCACCATAGTGTTGGGGTCAAAGCTGCTCTGTGCCCCCAATGTCTAGTAGGGACTATTGTTTCTTTGATCTTGATTTTGTCTCTGATTGTTATTCATGCCTGACATATCGTCCGGTATGCCACCCTGGGTCAGTCTCCCATGTACCTAGGACTGATGTTACTCTCTCTACTGCTCGGATCATGTGACTGAAACATTGGTACCTGGGATGGCGGCCTCTGTGGTGCACCCCTCTGATCTGAGTTTGGGCTGATTCAAGTGACATGTTAGCAGGTCTTATCTCCATTACAGTTGATTAGGAGTTTTTAGATCCTGACCTTGTTTTTTTAATTCTATCTCCCTCTCCACTTTGACAATATATGACCTCATACAGTTTTGTCCCTTGATCCACAATCCAATGACGGGCCTTCTTGCGATCAAACTTGCAAATTAACTGTGATATAATATCTTTTTGTAAGCCATAAAAGTAGGCAGTCTTAAACTCAGTTGAATTAGGACTAAAGGATACATCAAATCAGGAGAATGCTATTTTTAATTCTTGGAGAAACTGGCGAGACGATACATTTGGCCTGGCTGTCATGGTATATGCGGCTTTCTTTGCATCCTGGAGTGACTGATACAGTGAAAAATGGTGTCTAACCTCCTTTTCAAATTCTGCCCATGACATATTTTCTTGTTCATTCAGGCCTCTGCTGATTGCAGTGGCCGCATCAAGAGTTAAGTGAAAGTATTGTCTATATTGTTTCTTGGATATTTTTAGGGCTTTAATTATATCATGCCCTGCTCCAGGTGATCTTCTATACAACGCTCATCTCCCTTTTTGAATTGCTTAATCAAAGCCTTGATTGATTTCATTATTTTGATAGGGCTACTTGACGCTATATTTGGAGTTGCATTATTCTGTTGTTCATTCCTCTTCTCAGTTGTATGGGATTGGTGGCAACCACCAGTGGGTGAGTGAAAACCCCCAACTGAGATACAACCAGGCCCAGCCACTTCTACAGCCATTGGGATATCATTCCATCGTATAGAGAAAGAGCTTACCTCAATTCCATTGAATGTGGTGTCTTGTTGTTTTTCCTGAGATTTAAAATGACATATTTGCTGTTCCAAATCTTCGCACTTTTTATGGAGTCGGTGTGCCTCCTGACAAAAATAAGTATTCTCATTTATTACATTCTGCATCTCGCTCATCTGCATTTGACATTGATTAAACTCTTTGTCCCATATGTCCCTTTCCTGGAACATTTAAGCTATATCTTGTTCAATAGCTTGGAGCTCACCTTCCTTCTCCATATTATCTCTATGGAGAGTTTGTATCTCTAAAATAACCTCCTCTTTGTCTCGTCTGATATTGCTTACCAACCCTTTCAGGTGTTTTAGTTCTTGCTCACTGTCTTCAAAATGCTTCCTTCTCTGAGACAGTTGGGTGTCGAATGCATTGCATTTTGTTTGCATTTCTTTTTGACATAACTCGAGTTCTGATCTTAACTTTTTCTCCTGCTCATTGGCTCCATCTAATTCGATTTTTAGGGCCACATTACACGGATGGCGGTAATGGTTAACGGTCACCGTTAATGGTAACGGTGACCATTAACCATTACCGCCTTACTACGAGGTCCCTTAGCGGGTTGTTGCTTTAACGCCTGCTTTTTGCAGGCGTTAAAAACCAACCCGCTAAGGGACCTTGGTGCTAATTACGGCACCGCAAAATTGCGGTGCCTTAATTAGCACCTTCCCCATTCCCATTTTGCCCTATGGGGCAAAAATGGGAATGGGGAAGGGCAGTGGTGGAAGGGGGAATTACCGTCCCGCCAACCTTGGAATGGGGCGGTAATTCCCCCTTCCACCAAGGCCGTGCCGGTATTTTACCAGCATGGACCAAGGTGCTAATAGCACCTTGGTCCATGTGCTAATACCGCCATCCGTGTAATGAGGCCCTTAATCTGCTAATTAACTCAGCATAATTTTCGCTATTCATAGAGATCTATTCAAAATTAACCAGATCTTGGCACAGAGCATTATCAAGTGGTCTCTTTCAAATCAGTAGCTCTGAATAATTTCAGAAGACAAAACTGAATTATACTGCCCTCTTCAAAAACATTGTTCAGTGGTTCTTTCTGCACTTCTCCACAAATGTGGTCATGCCATTGTGTGGCATTGTCTGATTACCACACCCCATGTGCATATAATTTTGCGTCTAGGTATTTGACCAGTTCTGGAAATGTGGGCTCAATTTGAGACATATTGATATAATGAGCAGCACGGTTCTAATTTCACAAAATGAATTCCCCTTCATGCACGCAGGGCAGTGTGAAACACACTTGCCACACCCAGTAGCTGCGTTAAAGTCTGTTCCCATAGGGCCAACGCACCAAAATATGTAAGAAGTTTTGTATTTGGGGCTGTTACCTACTATGGTGGTAATTTAGTATTGTGGTATTTTGGCCAGTAAATTGGCATTACCTCATTTTGTTGGTAAAATAGTGGTGAGCAAATTTAGAATCCTGCCCCATATGATAAGACAAACCTTCCCCCTTTTATAGCTATGATATACTTCGGGCTGACTGCAAGCATCCACCCAGGATTAGCACATTAGTAGGGAACCCAGTAAGATCATAAATCATGTCAATTATTGCATATTGATTGTGCCATTGGTGTATCTTCACCAGAGGCTTATGCCCTTGGAGGGCACTGTTCCCCTTTTAGCATGCAGGGTGGAACACATTCATACAACACACCAACTTTTTAGCTTGCATTATCTGCCTGCGGTAAATAAAGTGGTAAATATTTTATCACTGTGGTGCAAACACCAGAGCTTCCTAGTCACCTTTCCACACTGAAATACAAAGCTTTGGAAACATAAACAAAAAAATCCTTACACCAAAGCAATCTTAATACCTTTTATAAATCTGTTAAACACCATGGCCCTCATTACAAGTCCGGCGCTGGACCATGCTGCTATTAGCACCATGGTCCATGCCGGATTCCGCCATGGTGGATGGCGGAATTACCGCCCCATTCCAAGGTGAGTGGGTCGGTAATTCCCCATTCACCATTTGCCCTTCCCCATTCCCATTTTTGCCCCATAGGGCATAATGGGGATGGGGAAGGCGCTAATTACGGCACCGTAAATTATGGTGCCGTAATTAGCACCAGGGTCGCTTAGCGCCTTGGACTTTAACGCCTGCAAAAAGCAGGCGTTAAAGTGTGAATCAGGCGTTAAGGGTCAACGGCGCCGAAGTCGTCGTTAAACCCTTAACGCCTGACTTGTAATGAGGGCCCATGTGATTTATAATAAAAATATAGTTCAATTAACAACAATGCATTCTCCAAATCTAACTCACATCAATACTGCTGCATTTATCTAATAGAGAAAATAAAAAAAAGCATTACAGTACATGGAAACATGGCATCCGGTCCATTTGTGAATTAGCGCATGCAAAAGAAAACATCAAGCACTTTGTTTCCAAAATAGACCCCTGTGCTAACTGAAGTAATTGCATTCAAACCACGCTCCTCATGTTGAACTTCACTTATGATTATTTATGAGACAAACTCTTTCTGCTGTTGTTTAACTTTGTGGGAGTATTACAACCCCCATACTGCCCCCAGGATCAGCCTTTGGAGCCCAGCGAACTTCAATGCCAGGGTGTTGCCTCTATCCGCATCCTTTCTGCAGACTGCAGTGCTAAACCAGGAAAAACTCAGCACCTAGCAGTAGCACAGGCAAGAACAGAATGCCCAGCATTCTGGTTCCACGCTCTATTTAATCAAACTCCTTGTCAATCAAGAGTAGCAACACCTTCCCATTGACGTATCTGACACCTCCTAGACATCAGACTCCACTGTCCAATCACTTCCAGAGAGCCTTCATGTATCTGCTTCTTTCGTGTGCAAACATAAGAGGTTTTAGAAGGCACAAGAAGACAGCTATTCATTTCTTATTGTTTTTTCTTATTTATTTTATTTATTTTTTTGTGCACACTAAGACAGAATTTCTATCCCTGTTTACTGAAATTGCATTACAATGTTAATAATGAGAACTAATTAGTTATTGGGGTTTTGATAATAGGGCAGTTAGTTTGTTATATATGTGTCATGGCTACTGGGCAAGGGCCCAGTACTTCACTTCTTGCAGGGCCCCAATGGACACAGTCTTAGCGCCTATGGCACCAAACTCATTACAAAGTGTGCGTAGCACACAGAACACAGAAGGCCCATGCAACAAGGTTGAGCGGGGCCCTATTAGCACCAGGCAAGGCACATGCAGAAGACAGGAGGTGGAGCAAGGTGGGGCCACAAGGCGGTGCCTAAGGAGAGTGGCTGGGGCCAGGCTATATAAGCCAGTCCCGCCCGCATAATGGCACTTCGTGTTAGTCTGCTAGAGCAGAGTAACGCTTACCACCATCCAGAAGACCCTTACCTGGTTCAGCACGTGCGCCTTCAGTCTCCCCAAACCTCCAGTACCTTACCTGGATGCAGCCACACCATCATTGGAAGCACTGCTATCAGTTTTCTACTCTGCAGCCGTCGCGAGCATCTTACCTTGAGCCTCACCATTGCTGGAAACTCTGCCATCAGCTTCCCACTCTGCAGTCACCGCGCACATCTTACCTGGATTCAGCCACGCCACCACCCGAAGAAGCACCGCTATCGCTTCTGACTCTGCAGCAGCCGCATTCATCTTACCTGTCTTCTTGAATCCTCCGCGGGTGCCGCCCAACATCCTTACCTGTCCGGAACTCCCAGCAACACGGGGCCATCTTCGAGCATAGAACCCGCGCGGATCTTCATCTCCGGCAGCCTTCAGGAGTTCAGAAACCGCTCACCAGCCAACACCGACCAGCCGCACCTGCAAAGGGAATAAGAAACACAAGGTAAGCAATCACATAGGGCCTCATTACGAGTATGGAGGCAGCAATGCCCTTGATAAGGGCATGGCTGCCTCCATACCGGGTTCCAGCTCCGGGTTCTGTGAATGAGGAATTACCGGGTCATTCCAACCTTGGAGGACACGGTAATTCCTCATTCACAAAACCAATCCCCAGGGCTCAATGGGAATGGGGGTGGAGCTAATAACGGGCCCGTTAATATCAGGCCTGTTATTAGCTCCTTGGTCCTCTCGCGGGACCCGGAAAGGACGTCTGGTTTTACCAGACGTTTGTTCCGGGTCCCGCTAGGGTACCTCGTATTGAGGCATCCTGTAATGAACGGTGCTGGTCCCGTACCGGCACCCTTCATTACGAGAGCGCCAGCCTCGCAATGAGGCCTATAGTCTTTAACACGTTAAAGCAGCGCAACTCACAAACTTGCTGCAATTTCCAGAACTGTCTACTTACCACTAGTGGGTCATCCGGAAAGACTTTTTCACCATTACGCGCTCCTGAGCCATCTTCTTCACTAAGGGGAAGAGAAAACAATACATGGTTAAGAATTAGCATAAAGAATACAGACAATCAACATAGCTATAAACATTTACCTTCAAGAAGGAATGGTCGCAGCTGGCCTGGACCTCCACAATCTGGACCAGTGACGCAACTAGGTCCATCCACAGCGCCCCTGCTGAAAGAAAGCAGGACCAAGAGCTCTTTCTTACTTAAAAACAGGTGAGCTTGCATGGGCAAAGTCCTGCAAACTACATTTTGGCATGAAAGGGTCGAGGGGAACCGCAACATCATTACGCTACCCTCACTGCCTCTTCTCTCGGGAACAGTTCCAGCATTCCAGGTCCACGAAAACACAGCATTTGGGGGAAAGAAGCGATCCGTGGGAGTCAACTCCTGGGAGGGCTCCAACCGTGTCCGAACGCCCCCGCAGAGACCAGGTGAGCATAACAATATGTTATTTTCCAATGCAGTTGTTCAGTTCGTCACAGATGGGAATTTTTTTCTGCATTCTGCTTTGTCATGTAAGGCCTAATGTGGCATTTCACCTGCTCATCTCTTTTCTGCATTTAGACCAAACCCACTAAAAAAAATGCTGACCTGTATCTCTAATCTGCTAAAGGTTCTGCACCCATTTTACTGGCTGCATCTGCACACGTTTTGTCGGATGCTTTTAAAACACTGCCATTTTTAAAACATTGCTATTGAAAACCTTGTCATCTGCACATATTTTGTAGTGGCTGCTTTTGAAACGCTGCAAAAACAAAGAGGTGATGGCTGGAAGGTTTAGACTGAATCTTAACCACTGGCATTGCTCGGGGCAACCCTCCAGACCATCGTTATTCGCTTGTCAAGCCAATACAGAAGGGGAAAGACCATTTCCCAAAAGGGGAAATACTGCCATCTGCATTTACACCCATGTTGTTGCTTCCATTGAAAACACTGTCATCTGCATTTGCATGAATCAATGCCATATATCTCTACAGAAGGTATCCCATTTTAGTATGATGTGAAGACAGCATCCGTATATGATGAAAGTGACTCTTACATCCAGTTTTATCAAGACAAACTAGAGAATGACCCGGAAGTCCTGTTTTTTTAATGAACTTCACACTCATCTATTCTCTGTAACATCTTCCCAGGTACTTTTGGATCTGCGTGAAATGACCGAATGCAAGTCTGACTACCAAAGTCAAACCTTTTTTTTGCTTTTCTTTTTCATTTTCTAACAAATATATATGTGGGGGGTGACCCCCACAGCCCTCCACCTTACCCCTACACATGTTTATTAACTTTACCCCCACATATATATCTGTGGAAAAATGGGGGTCAGACTTTTGGGGGTCAGACTTTTTGCCCTCAGTCATTTTGTCCTATTCCGGTACTTTTTGCCCCCATAACACAAATCAAAAGCTGGCACCCATGAATATATGCATAGATAAGGAAAAAGGAGGTAGCAACTGGGGTGAAAAAATCACTAGAATTCATACATGTAACAAAAGGTTAAAAAAATAACATTTTTTCACATTTTATATTTTGTCAATTTTTGGTATTTATTTCTAAAGAAGGGGGTAAAAAAATGGACACTTACAAACATTCCTGGCATTCACAATTGTCTGTATGTTCTAAAATAGTCTGGCCCAAAGCATCTAGAACGCCACCTCCCACCTCGATCAAGCTGTAACAGGTTTTGCACAGCACCACAACGTTTGAAAGATCGGGTTGAGGCATAATGGACTGAGGTTGGGTGTTAGTTAGGGAAAATAACTAGTAATCGTGTTGTAACTCTTTGGCACAGATGATAAATACTGCTGTGCAAATCCATGCTCTTTCACCTTATGTTTCACATGAGCCTTCCTCTACGATTCATCCTCTTCATCCCAATGTACGAAAACAAGATGTTAAATTAACGTTGAGGTTCCCAAACCTTGCAATGACTTGTTTCAAGGTCCCCTCCGCAAAACCTTACCATAGAAATTGCACATGACCTCCTCCTATTTTAAATGGCAACCATCAAAGGGTGAACGGCCACCATATCGCATTCCATGGCGGAAATCGTTTTCACTTGCAAAATGCCAGTGTGTCATGCAACCGAATAAAGACACTATTAGGACGTCAATCTAATGGCCTGCATCCTAATAGCAATAATCCCAGAGCCAGGAGGGGGGCATTACCATCTCAGGCAATGCCCCAGGGTCTTTGTTAAGGCCCTCACTTCGGTTTTCTGCAACACAGATGTGCAATATATATCACACTTAGACTGAAAGACACCCATTTCCCAAACCCATGTGTAAATTGATTTCTTTACGTGTTTTTCTTTTTTATTGAAAGATAAGAATTAAAAAGAGTTAAAAATATAGATCTTCTTGAATCTGCAAATAGAAATCTGTAAGAGGGTAAACAATAGTTTGTCATAAAGCAAGCTCTAAATAACACAGCAAATGCACTCTCAGAGTTTCCTCTGTAAAGCTGTAAATATGTACTGACAGTTACTCTCTGCTTATCCAAAAGATCCATAGATGTTTACATCAGCAACACATTCAGCTTTATGCACAGTGTGACTTCTGCAATCATAGCCAACATTGTCATAAAAAAATGAAATGTTTTTGTAAGTGAACTTACAGGTTAACAATATGTCTAATGCCATAAGTGTTTCATCTTCGTGCACATAATCTTCTTGTTTTTTTAAAGAAGGTGGGAGAAAAATTACCACTTAAAAAAATAAAAAACTAACGATGACAACTAATCTGACATTCATTCATTAACTTGTCCCAATCCTTAGTTGTGGCAACTCCCATAGCTACCCATTGGTGGCATATATCCCACATGACTCTCATATCTTAGACATTGGGTGCAAGTAAAATTGGAACATGTAGAGTTGAAGCTGCTGCCGAAGTCAAGGGTTCATTCAGTGTCAGTGGCATCGCACTGGTGAAATCTGGTGTTGGACGTGATGCCAATTTCCCAGCACATAATGAATGACCCCATGCATTTTAGTTTTGTTATGTTTGTACGATTTACGATATGTGTTGTCCACATAATCCCAATGCACTCTCACCAGTTGATTGATCATGACAGATATTCAAAGGCTTTGCAACAGATCATTTGATTGTCCACATCTTAGAGTCTTTGTGCACATAACATCCTCCAACTCCCTTTTAGACCATTGTTATTTCACCTTGAAATGTGATGGATTGGGGACCCAGATTGCAGCATAATCAAAGTTGCTGCTGATCTCATGATCAGCCCTGTTAAAAAGTCCAGCTGGTGAGGAAGATGTAAAATAACAAAAATTACATCTCTAAAAAGACAATGCCACAAAAAATGAAGCCTTCTCTCTGAATCTCTTTAGCATTTATGATGACTCTTCGAATGGATTGCTACAGTGGCAGCACCTTTAATGAGTGGAGGTTGATTCTACACAACCACTACTCACAGTAACAAGTAAAACAACATGTAAGCCATAAAAAGCTTCCACCCTGTATGAGGCAGCACATCCAGAAGGTGTTAGGTGCTAGTTTGAGACATAGTTCACAGCATATATCCCTCATGCAGAATTGGTTAACATTTTCCTGGATCAGAAGTACAGGTGACCATGTAAGAGAAAAAGGCTGGAAAAAGAAAGCCCAGAGGGCACATGAAGGCCACACACCTCCGAGTACACCACAGAAGGAGAAAACAGGCATAAAAAACACTGTGATCGAGGATAAAAGAAAGCACATGGTAGACATTATCCTCTCCCAGCTTGGTCAAGGAAAACAACAGCTGGCAGTAGCAGTCCAGTGAAGAGAAGGCAAAAACGCTGTCATCTTCCAGTGAAGATAAAGACAAAAAATCTCTAAAGAAAAAAAAAGACTGAGTAAAATCAGAAGGAGAATGGAGATGACTTTAACCCAGACACTCTCATTCATCCCTGGTCATCAGAATGGGAGAAACCACCAAACAAAGCGGCGTACCTGAAGATGAGTTTGAGAACACCACTAGCCAAAATGCCAGTAACAAACTTTGGAGTGAGTGTCCCAGACCACATCTGCCAAAAGGAATTGCAGAAGCACGTAAAAAAGACAAGATAATGTTGACCTGCATGGGAAAGTATACTGTTAATGTTAATGTTAAAGGACATTTGTACCGCGCACTATCACCACCAAAGTGGTCCCTTGGCGCTCTGGCGGCTATGAAAAAGGGGAGGAGAGGGGGTGGGTTAGTGGGAATAAGCTGGAAAAGTGCAAGAGAGCAGTGATGTGCTGTTGGCAGCCTCAGCCCGGTGGGTCCGTTGGCTGGGCTTGGGGTGTTTTACGATCCGTAGTCATCATGTGCTGCTGTGCAAGTCTATGTGTGATTTGTTTTGTTGTTGCATTGTTGTGAAGTTTGTGCGGATTGCTGCGTTTTAGGCTTGTAGTTGTGTTTGGTTAGGGTTTGAGAGGTTTCTACCCAAATGCAACGGAAGCTAAAGTTTAAAATTCTAAGTGTGGTGCATGTTAAGAATAACATTTCTATCTAGGTGCGGCGCGAGCTAAAGTTCAGAATTCCATACGAATGTGGCATATGTTAACAGTCACACTTTCATCTGGATGCGACGCAAGCTAGGGTTCAGAATTCCATGCGAGTCACATTTCCATCTAGATGTGGTTCAAGCTAAAGTTAAGAATCCTGAGTGTGGCACATGCTAACAGTCAGATTTCCATCTAGATGTGGTGTAAGCAAAAGTCAAGAATCGTGAGTGTGGCACATGCTAACAGTCACATTTCTTTCTAGATGCGACTCGTGCTAAAGTTAAGAATTCCATACGAGTGTGGCACATGCTAACAATCACATTTCTATCTAGATGCGATGCAAGCTAAAGTTAAGAATTCCATACCAGTGTGGCACATGCTAACAATCACATTTCTATCTAGATGTGACGTAAGCTAAAGTTAAGAATTTCATACGAGTGTGGCACATGCTAACAATCAGATTTCTATCTAGATGCGACACGAGCTAGGGTTCAGAATTCTAAGTGTGGTGCATGTTAAGAATAGCATTTCTATCTAGATGGGGTGCAAGCTAATGTTAAGAATCCTGAGTGTGGCACATGCTAACAGTCACATTTCTTTCTAGATGTGACGTGAGCTAAAGTTTAGTTTCCTAAATGTGTGGCACTAGCATATGCATCACAAGGCAGCATTTACAATCCATTTACAGTGGTCACAAGTCTTCTTAAGTATGTATTATTGAAATCTATGGCAGTCTACGCTATGGAAGGTTAGGTAGAGTGACAGGGGCTGGTGATGGCGACGTCAACAGCATGTCGATGGGAAGCCCTTCTCAGGAATCAAGATCGATATACGCTAACCCCGAGAGCCCTTCACCTGTGATACGCTGGCACCCAGGGAAAGGTTCTCTCAAGGCATGAGCACAACTGGACACCCTCCATGTGCGAGGACTCTCAGTCAGAAAGGCCATCTAGGTGTGGTACATGCTAACGTTAACAATCCTGTCTAGATGCGGAGCAGACTAAGTCAAGAATTCCATCTAGGTGTGGTATATGCTTACATTGGCAAGTAGTTAGGTTAGTATGTAATGCAGGCAACATGTACAGTTCAGTCAGACTTGAGTAGATTTAGGCTGGTGGTCATAAATCTCTGTAAGTATGCATGATGTGAGGCTACGGCAATCCACAAATTTGAAAGGTAAGATAGAGTGACAGGGACTTTTGTAGTAGAGTAATTGCTCTACACCCCACCCATGCCACACTTACAGTTTTTGTTGGTGTCTGTTGACTTCTGGCTTCATTGGCTTCCCCTGCTGACACCTGCAGACACATCTTGGGGCCGTCCTTTGCCTCGGGGTCCTTCGCCGCAGGGCTGCCGGGCAGAGGGCTGCCCTTGGATGTCCTTGATGTGGGGTATGGGTACCAATCCGGATGGAGTGGGCGTGTTGGGAGGCGGGCAGAGGGAAACCAGGAAGCGGGTGGGCTGGGCGAGAGGGACCACGCGCCGAGTGTGCTATGGTGCTTTTAAGCACCTTTGCAATATTAAATTGCAGGGTTTGGGGAGATGGGAGTCAGGAGACTCCTTACCTTTGGCCTGGGTCACTGCAAATGGCAGAGAACGCCTGCTGCAGACCCTCGCCACGGCCTCTGTTTTCTTTTTTCTTTTTTTTTAAAAAGGACCAATCGGGACGGGGGTGACGGGCAGAGGGAAACCAGGAAGTGGGTGGGCTGGGGGAGAGGGTCCACATGCCGAGTGCGCTATGGTGCATTTAAGCACCTTTGCAGTATTAAATTGCAGGGTTTGGGGAGGTGGGGGTCAGGAGACTCCTTACCTTTGGCCTGGGTCACTGTAAAATCTCCCAGACAAGAGGCAGGTTTCACGCCACTTACAATAGTCCAAACTTTGCTCTCGGTTACTTGTTCAAAGGTAAACTTAGGCTAGTCCACAGAGGGGACGGGGCATGAAGCACTGGTAGATATAACTGGTGAGGGAGTGAGATTAGAGTAAACAAATATTGCATACCCGAGTTTGTGTTTAGCATAAAAAATATTGAAGTTGTATTTCTGGCCAACTTTCCTTGGCGCAACGAGTTTTGCATTTGATTAAGATTGTAACCAATGTTCGTGGAGGAGGCTATATATATATATATATATATATAAAATACATTACTCACCGTACTCATATTTCTGATGCTTGTATCTGCCTAGATTCACATGCCGTGCACAGGCCGACATCCAGAGGAAGCCGCAGAGCACCACAGCCCGCCCCTCGAAACTCGAAGAGGGGTGCCAAACCAAGGCGCGCCAGCAACACCACCCCCTGCGCGACGTCCCCCGCGTGTAGGACCCCCAGACCCAAACACATAAAGAAAACACATTGATGCATCTTGGAAATCATACCAAGATACTCTGCCTGGCTGATAAACTATAAGTATAAGAGAAAAGATTATAGCACAGACCCTACGGTTCTGACAAAATGGTACCTGGAAGCCATATTCCTACTGCATAATACCAACAGTACAATATGATATATTATGGCATTTATAACATGCCTATACACAGGTGTTTCAAGGCAAGAGAGGGGAAACAGAAGGAGGACAAAAAACAACAATCTTACTAGGCCTAGTGACATTGAGATCGCACAAGTGCAGAGGAGTGCGGAGGGGGTAAGTGTAAGGGGAAGGGGGTGGCCGGATGGACAAGTGCATGGCAAGGAATCAACACAACAAGTGCATCCAACAGGTGGCAAGTGCGGATGTTTGAAGTGCAGACATAAGGTTATCTAATAAGTGCAGGAAAGGGGGCTATAGGGTTACAGATACTGACCACAAGTGCAGGGGGTGCCAGGAGACAGTGCGGGTATGCAGCTGGATAAGCAAGGGACCTGGACCCAAATTCAGTGGGTAGCCAGGTGACCAGTGCATGTATCTGACAGGAGGCAGCAGGGGAGAGGAAGAGTGAAGGCAGAAGCAAAGAGGACGGTCTTGAGGTGCTCCTGGAACCAGAGATGGATCTGCTCATGTTTCAGAGAAGTAGGGAGACTGTTCGAGAGGGAGGAACCAGACGAAGAAAGAGCTCTGCCACTAACTAAGCGACTGATCCTCAGGGAGGTGGAGGTGGAGGAGCGAAGAGCTTGAGTAGGAAGATATTTCTGTAGAGAGAGATGGCAGTATTTCAGTCCTAAGTCCCAGAAAGCCTTGTGGACAATGCAGAGGGTCATAAACTTGTTCCTTGCCACCACTCGGAGCCAATAGAGAGATTTCAGAGCTGGAGAGATACGCTCCCTGGGCTTGAGGCTAAGGACAAGTCTCGCAGTCCTGTTCTGGATGAGTTGTAGAGAATAGAAAGTAGAGGCAAACAGATTTAGAAAAAGGCTGTTGCAGTAGCCCAGCCTAGAGAGAACCAGAGCTCTTAAAACAGTGAGCTTCTGGTGTAAAGTAAGGAAGAGAGTAACAGGAAAGGAAGTTGCTGGTGAGCTAATGAGGAGGATATCTGTTTTATTGGCATAAAGACAGAGATCATTGGTGGCACACCACTCCTGGATTGTGGACAGACAACCTGGGATGAGATAGGGAGAAGAGGCAGCTCAGGAGAGCTTGAAAGTGAACTGAGTGCCATCCTCATAGCACTGAAAGTTGGATCACAACAAAAAGGGTAATGGCAATCATATTATGAATTGATTCTCTTTTGATTGAGCTAGCAACATCGAAGGCAGCAGCAGCCAAGGGCAAATTATTTGGCAAATTGTTCATCAAAAAGAAACCTAACAAAATGTTTTCATTTTTATCCATTCTTTCATACTTTGTCCCCTATTTAAGAAATACCAGTTTGGTAAAAAAAAAATTAAAAAAAATCATGTTCTGTTTTGTTTGATTTTTATATAAATCACTAGCATAAAAACCTTTCACTGCATATCCAGCTGACATATTTCAACATATAAATAAAATAACCACAAGGGATATGTTTAAGTTGCATTCAACATTGTCATTTTCTTGGGGAATTTGCTAATCACTTGCTCAAACCTTACAAGAAACTGCTCAGCAAAGAGAGGAACAAGCAATGAAAGAAAGTTATGAAGTTTTGCATGGGTATGCAAAATATTTGCCTTTACTTCATGAAAGAATCAGTGTACCCGGAAAACTGTCACTGACAGCTGGCAGAATTTCTGTGTCAAGTAGCTTTGGAGCAAGAAGAATATTAAACAAGTTCAGTGGACCTTAAATACAGCGGTAATGCTATCACAGATGCATTTAAGGGTCCACCCAAACATGAGTATGGCGTGTTTACCCCCAGCTCAGAGCTGGGGGTAAACACGCAAGACAAATGCAGATTTTTGGTGCAATTACCACAAGGTAATACCAACAGCGGTAATTTTGCTGAACATTCCCCATTGGGTCCCATTGACCCAATGTGGAATGGGGAATTAGGTTTATCGCTTAACCCTTGATCTGGCGGTAATACAGTCGGATAGTAGGTGGTATACCGCCAACTCGTGATGAGGGCCAGTGTGTTTACTATCGTAAGCTTTTGCTGATGGAAGCTTCCAATCCTATCCTACCTATACTCAATATGCACGACTACAAAGTAACGTGTTTGAAATATGATAACTGCATCATGGTGTGCAATCGCACCCTACATGGTTACAGAAGAGCTATTTTAAAACACCAAAGCAATTGCTGCCACTTCAAAGATATCTAAATTGTTTTCAGTGGTAATTCTTTGCATCCGGTTATTAAACAAAAATAAAAACAGAAACAAACTCAAGAAAAGAGTGGGAACAACAAACCCCTAAGCCTGCATTTATTGGGGCAATTTGCACTGGAAAAAACATGCTATTTCTTTTTTACAAAATAGGAGTTTGCAAAACTAATACCATTCCTGTACCCTTTATGAGTGTATATTTAGAAATAAAACCAATCAAATATATTTTACATTAAATTAAACACTGGATTTCACAAAACAACAAACAACAAATGAGGACAATTGGCCTCATTATGAGTCCGGCGGTAACCTTGCCACAAAACAACAAACAACAAATGAAGACAACAGGCCTCATTACCAGTCTGGCGGTAACCCGACGAGCAAATATTAATCCCCATTTCCATGGAGCCCAATAGGACTCCATGGGAGTGGGGCAATGAAAGCACCGGCACCATTGTTAACAGTGCCGTTGCTTTCGTGAAAACTCTGCGGGCGGGTGCTGTTGCACCAGGCAGGACAGACTTGCTGGGCACAATTGCCCCAGCCCACAGACTTGTAGTGTGGCCGTCCGGAATAGGTTCGGTACGTGGCTACCAGCACCCTTAATTCCGGACCACCACACTCGTAATGAGGCCCAATGTATTTTCTCTTATAGATATCCACACAGTAATACACTCCAGCAAAAACAATTGTTTTAAAGTACACACATTTTCGATCACCCCAAAATCACTTTAAAACACACCATAAGTGATTACAAAAGCATTGTAAATAAAATCCCATTTCTACTGCTCTGTGATAATTCTTTAATTCTGAGTGCAGGAAGTATGTGATATCATGCACCTCGCTGACATACATTTTCTTTCCTAATAAAGAACTTCTAACATTTGTTCCCACCCATTTTTTACATCTACAGAATGACCACTTAATTGCTGACAAATACAGTATGATACAAAAAAATCACAAAGCCCCATTAACAACATATTATCAAATAAAACCTTCAACAAAACAGTGACAAAACAGTGACAAACAACTGATGAATGCCAATAATATTTTGTCACATGTAATAGCATTTCACAAAGTGTATTTAGCTCAAGTGTATTGAGCGACTGCTGTCTCGCTGTGTTGCTTTGCTCCATTCACTGTGCATCCTGCCGTGGATGTTCTCGGAGCTCCAAGCTACCAACCCACGTGACGTTGATGTTGTCCGTGTGAAGCAGCTTCCAATGGGATTGAGCGATCTTTAACACGCCTCATTTCCCAGACTGCTACTTAAAGTTTGTGCACGCGCATTTGCGCGCGCGCATTTCGCAAAGTGCATTTCGCTCAAGTGTATTGAGCGACTGCTGTCTCGCTGTCTGACGGGAATAGCGAGAGTGGCGAGGTGTTAGTTTATTCAACATCTTTTTTCTGTTTGAGGTGTGTGTTTTTCTTTTAAATTGTTTATTTTTTTTATTGTGTTTTTGTGTAACCTGTTACGATTTGTATAATCTGCTTAAATGTATATTTAGGCAAGGAGAGCAGAAGATAATAGTTTATTGTTGAATATTTTATTTATTTATTTTATTTTGTTTATTTCTTCCTTGTGAATTTTTGTATTATTTCGAGTGCTTTGAGCAGTGCTAGTGGAAAATAGTTTACGACACATTTAGATTTGGTGTACCGTAGGAGGGGTCCTTAGTGATTACCACTGACTGCCCTACGAACCTAGAGAAAAAAGAGAAAAATGCGATTTACTTTGAAAACAGGAATGCCATTGATAAATACGTTATTTAAAGATGGGGTAAAAGTGATTCCACCACATGTGGCTCCTGTCCTGACTACACCTATAAAACATCAAAAGAAAAATGTCATGAGTCGCTTGGGCAATAGAAAAGTGGCTAATAAAACTAGAAATCTTTCCATTTCTAAAGGATGTGACATTTGCCATTATTACAATCCGGGGGGGGCATGGGTGTGGGGAAAAATGAAACGCTTCTAAACAGAGCTAGTCATGGTAAACTTGACAATTTGCATGAACTAAATAATCGTCTTGACCTAGAAGTGGTTGCTATCAAAAATGCCCAGATGATTGCGAGCATAAAATGCGAAAGTATGATATCGGACACAACAATGAAAAGTGAAAGCAAATGTTGTAAAAATGAAATACCGGGTTCATGTAATACGCTTGGTACAATTAGTGCGAGCCCGCCCAGAGCTTGTACTGTTGAAGCTCAACATAGATTGATAGAGGCCTATCACAATTTACACATAACTGGTCAAGCAGATGAGGAGGCTCTTAAGTTTATGAATTTGTCTGGGATGTCATACAGTGAGGAAGAAGTGGTATTTGTTCATTCTAACACGGGTGATCTTATGCAAGTGGATGATCTGTCGCCAATTAGAATGCAAAACTTAAGTGATCAGGTCCTGCCTGAGGTAATAGATAAGACTGGCAATCCCCAAATTGCAACAAATAAGGATTCTAAAACATCCTTTAACACATCAACAATCTCTGATAAGGAAGCTTCTATAAGCTCAGTATCATTTGCTCTTCCAACTCTAAGGCAGGCAAAGAAACCTTGGGAGGATCACGAATCCGCGGGGTCGGAAAATAATCACATGGAGGAAACTGTAACCCAGGGGGATTTGAGCACAACTCTTTTGGCAATGAACTCAGCCTTGCTATCATTGGCCAAATTATATGAAGCCATGGATCAAAAAATAAATTACCAGACAATAATGTTGACAAAGCTAACAAACAAACCTAATGAAGGATGTGGTGTGGACGAATCTAGAGCAGGTAATTCCCAATTTGAGATCTTCAGACATTGTAATGTGAAAGACTCAGAGTCACAAACTGATGGTCTGCATGGCAATGGAAGCAAAGGGCCGTCTCAGTTTAAACACTTCATTTTTGGTGCCAATAAAGATGCCAAAGATGGGGAATTGGAGTTAGAGTCTAAAACTCAAACTGACTCAGTTAGAGAGTGTACTGAGGAAACATTGCCTGGTCCCATCATAGAGAGAATTAAAGATGCTACAGGCAAAGAGGGATGCCAAACCGATAAAATTATTGCTCCAGTAAAAAAGCTGCCAGGATAGTTCTCCAGTAGTAAGATATCCTTTGATATGTGTTACAAGCCTTTAGACGATTTGGTGGCGGCAAGCGAGGCGGCAACTGAGAAGGAAAAAGTTCAATTGCAGACTCTCCCTGGTGATTCTCTTCCAGTTGTTCAATCTGAGGTTAATGGGGGTGGTCGAATTAATGCGCAGATGCGTGAGGAAATAAATAAGACAATTGAACAATACATTGTTGAAAGGCAAATGGAGAAATCCGAAAGGGATAATGAACAGGCAAATCCAATGATATAGAAAACTAAGACTGTTTCTTGCACTCATGTGCCACCTTCGTCAAACGATGGGAGGATTTCGACTGAGATAGGGAGGGTGGCCCAGGGAGATCAGTGGAAAGCAAGTGCAAGCTCAACTCGAGTGTATACCCCAAAGGTGAGAACAGTGGGTCAAAGTAATCACCATTGTTTCATTCTAGAATGCAGAGATCATCCACATGCCCAATATGACCTCAATCGTTCATGCGTCCTCAACATTTATAAAGAAATACCGGAGTTGAGAAATATAATATCTTCTGATATCGATAGAGTTGAGTTCTTGAGTGACAAGGATTTGTCAAGATCGAGGATCATGCTTCGGCCAGCGGTTCTGGCTGATATTGTGTGGGAAGCCAGAAATTCGCGTCACCATTTGGGCTTCAATATTTATAAAAAAGAGTGTCAGGAAGCAAGAGGCGAAAGAATGGAAGAAAAAAAATGGGCACCTTGTATATATGGCTCCAATAACAGGGGTCAGAACAACTATGGAAATGAAAGATTTGACAATGCATAACAATCCACCATAAAAGAAAAAAACAACGTTGTATGCTGGAACACTCGGGGTTTCAAACACTTCATTAATACCTATAGTTCAGAGCTTGATGACTTCGATATTGTAGTGTTGCAGGAAACTTGGTTGGTTGAAACCCCTATTTGGAATGGCTTTGAGATAGTGCTAGAACCTGCAATATCCTTACCTAGGGGAAGACCTATGGCCAGCTTCCTATTTCAGCTGAAATTTGGTGAGCGTATTTTCTGCAGATATACCAAACTTCCCTGATAGCTAGCCAGATCGTCATTGAGAGTAAAAACGGTAACCATCAAATCACCTTTGATCAGGACGATATACTACTGTATATATCAAAACTCAACAGTTCACGGGCTGCGGGCCCTGATGGACTCAGCAATAAAATGTTTAAAGAGAATCCTGAAACATTGGCGAGCATACCCATGCGAATATATAGAGAGGTGATGCGCTCTCGGTTTTTGCCCTTGTCATGGAGAAAGTCTATACTCATTCCGTTATATAAAAAAGGTAACAGATTAGACCCAGTCTCCTATAGGCCTATTGCTCTTCTCGACTGTCCGGGAAAGATTTTTGCTCGCCTAGTGCTTCGTGAGTTTAACTGTTGGCTTGATAGCAAGGGGTTAAGAGATCCATGGCAAACTGGCTTCTTGAAAGGTTTACGCACAGGGCGTAATCTGCTATGCATAAATGCGGTTATTGCTAAGCAAGCCAGGTTAAAATTACCTTTGTTTGTAGCTTTTGTGGACTTTAAAACTGCCTTTGATGCGATCCCAAGGGAACTCCTAGTTATGAAGTTGATGAAAAAAGACTGCCCATGGAATATACTTAAGTGGATTATTGATCTCCACTCTCAAACATCTCTACAAATTAAACTGACCAATCAAGGAACTCTATCAGACCCTATTTGCACCTCAAGGGGTCTCAAGCAAGGGTGCATTCTATTTTCAACTTCTTTATCCTTGACATCGGTAGGGAATTTGATAATATTATCACTGATTCCCCAAGGTTGGGCGTTTTTGAGGTTTAATGGCTTCTATACGCTGACGACCTTTTGTTATTGTCTAAAACGCCTATGGGTCTCCGAAATATGCTGGATGCTTTGGTGAATTATGCAATCCATAAAAAGATGACTATAAATATCAAGAAAACGCAAGTCATTCAATTTGGCAATTGTAAACAACGAAATAAAAAGATGGGATGGAAGCTATATGGAGAGGGAGTAGAATCTGTATCTGAATATATATATCTGGGCATAAACATCAGCAACAACCCAAATGACTCTCCTTATGAACTCAGCCTAAAACACAAACGGAAGAACTTGATATCACAGGCAAAAATCATTAGTGGTAAATATTGCAAGTTTACTATTGCGTCTCTTCTAATCTACTATAAACAAAAAACCTTGCCAATTTTATTATATGGTGCTGAAACCAAAGCAATCCAATCTAGCAGTTTTTGGAACATGAAAGAAGGGATCTTCTGGAGAACCTTGTTATGTTTACCACCATCTACACCTATAGCCCTGATAAGGCACAAATTGGGGTTAACGTCTATTTTTGCTTCTTACAAATGGAAAGTGTGTATGCTTTACAGGAAATGTGTCTTGGAAGAGCACCGGAACAGTCTTGTTACACAAATGGCCAAGTATATACAAACGTCCAAGGATGCCTATATTTTGCAATGGAAAGTACAGGTGCAGAAGTTTATGCAAGAAGCAGACATTACAGATAATCTACTTATTCAAAACCCAAACAAAGCCAAATGTAAAATGTGGGAGATGGACTGGATAGAAACTAGGGAGTTGTGCTGTAAGTACAAACATTTTATCTGAAATCCTTTTGGCCTTAAAGCCTACAGTATTACAGAGGCCTATCTTCTTTTTTTAAAACTTCTCTTTATAGGCAAGGAGCAGTAGCAGGTGCATTGCATACTACATCAAAAAACTGTGTTACATGTTTAATGGTACGGACAAACAATCAGTGCATTAGTAACAAGGCGGGCACATGCACAAAAACAAATCAAGACCAGTAAGGGAACTCATAGTTCAGATTACACCCCTGCCTGATCTGGTGATGGGGGCGAAGATAAGAGCTCCAGTTCAGCTTTGCTGTTCATATAATTACAAAACTCTGTCCATACGTTCTTGGTGCGAGCATTCACAGGTAATGTATTGATATAGTCCTCCTCACACACCTGTGTCCAGGTGAGAGCCTTTAGCCACATTTCTAGCGTAGGGGGGGATCGCTGCTTCCAGCACTGCAGGATGCATCTCTTGGCCACTATGGCTCCAACGTTCAAAAATTTAGCAACCCACTTTGCCCACGATCCCTCCCACCGCCCGAACAACACAGCCAGGGGGTCAGGATCAATCCGAAACTCCACCATCTCCGAGAGGGCCTCAAGCACAGCCTCCCAAAACGGGGCCAGCGCCCCACAGGACCAGAACATATGGGCGTGATCCGCTTTGTTGCATCTGCATCTCTGGCAGACGTGGGGTTGATTTCGTGCGAACTTCCCCACCACCCAAGGAGTGTAATACAGGCGATTAAGGAGTTTATATTGCACACATCTAAATCTGGAGTTGAGGCAGACCTTGCGTGTGTGTGTACACATTTTTGCCCACATCTCGTCAGTGATTGCCAACCCCAGTTCCTGGCTCCATGCATCCTGAATCTTATAGGATGGTTCTGTAGTACGTTCTATCAACATTTTGTAAAGGGCGGATATCATGCCCCTACCCCCTGCAGAATTAGCAATGTAGCAGATTTCCGGGGACTCTGGGGGTTCGTTCGAGTATGAGGGCCACATGTCCTGCACTGCCGCTCTGAGTCTAAAGTATTGCAGTAACTCCAGTGGTGAGCCAGAGTGTCCTGGCCTCCATGTCTGTGGGGTGATGAATTTCCCTTCGGGGAACAGGTCTGAAAGCGGCCGATACCCCAGGTTCAGCCAGTGTCCCATAAGGAGTTCATCCTGTGTGGGGGGGAGGCCTGGGAATGACCAAATGGGCAGCCATTTATAGTACGGACGGAGTTCAGAGTAGGGTTGCAGCATCTGTTTCCATGCCCTGAGTGTGGTGGCCACTGGGTCAGCCGGGGCGCCGGATTGATGCGAGTGGAAGAGGATCAGAGACATAACATTTATCTCCTCAGTTGCCAGGATCTCGAGTTTGACATGAGGAGGAGGGTCTTGGTGTTTATACCAGTGAGTTGCATGTTTGGCTTGTGCAGCAATCCAGTATTCGGCTATATCTGTCGCGTTAAAACCCCCTTTTTCGTATCGTAAAGTCATATGCTGCCATTTCCTGCGGACGGCCCGGAGTGCCACAGGAACTGCGCAAACCCCGCCTATAAGTCTGCGAAGTAGTGCTTCCCGGGCCAGAGTGGGACGTTGGCGAATATATATAGGAGCTTTGGGACTATAATCATTTTGATTAGCGACAGTCTTCCCGCCAAGGACAGGGGGAGGTTACTCCAACTCTTCATTCTAGCTTCCGCATACTGCGCAGCAGCATCATAGTTGTCAGCTAATAGGGAGGCTCTAGACAGAGGACCCCAAGATATTTAATCCCTTCTGGGGCCCACCTGAGTGGGAATTCGCATGACGGTTGAGGGGTTACAGGTGTGGGAGTGAAGATATCTGATTTAGTGTAATTTATGGTGAAGCCCGAAAATGTACCTATTTTGATTATCTCACGGATGATTGGGTCTAAGTGGACCGAGGGGTCCCTGATGAGCAGAAGCACGTCGTCCGCATACAATGAAATAATTTTGGGCGTGTCACGCAGGTGTATCCCCTTTCGAGTATGTTTGTCTCTTACACTCTCTGCCATTGGCTCGATAGCCATCGCAAATAATGGGGGGAAAATGGGCACCCCTGCCGCGTCCCTCTGTGGAGGGCGAAGGGAGCTGAGAGATGAGAATTGACCAGGACTCTGGCCACTGGGTTTGTGTAAATCAGTTTTATATAGGAGAGCATACGTGGGCCAATTCCCATTTTCTCCAACACCGCGCACAGGTACTGCCATGAAACCATATCAAACGCCTTTTGGGCATCTAGTGTCACCGCAACCGCGTTAGCTTTAGGGTCGATTCTGGAGATGACATTGAATAGGCGCCAGATATTTAAAGCAGTGGAACGCGCAGGGACAAAGCCGCTTTGGTCCGGGTGGATCAGGTACGTCATGATGGGGAGGAACCTGTTCGCACTAATCTTGGCAAATATTTTGGTTTCTGTATTCATAAGAGAAAGAGGTCTGTAGGAACCACACTCCTCCGGGTGTTTGCCTGGCTTGAGGAGCACGGTGATAATAGCCTCACGTAGGAACTGAGGGAGAATGGCAAAGCGGAGGGACTCATCCCACACCTCATGCAGGCGCGGGGCCAGTAAAGCAACATGCTCTTGATAAAATTCAGCGGTTAGGCCATTCGGGCCGGGGGCCTTGCCTTTGGGGAGAGGGAAGATAGCCTCAGTGATCTCATCGGGAGTGATCGGAGCGTCCAGCTGCTCTTTAGTGGCATGGGATTTATAGGACATGGGGATACTGTCAAGGAGACGATCCAGGTCTTGAGGGCTATGCTCACGCTGCGGGGCATAGAGGGCAGCATAAAATTCCAAAAAGATCTCAAGAATGGGTTGGTCAGCCCAATGCTGGACACCGTTCTTGTTCCTAATGCTGTCAATCCGGGTTTGCCCCCCTCGATCCGGGCCAGCCCGGCCAGGGTTCGACTGGGTCTTTCCCCCTCACCATATTTCCGAGCCGCAATGGGTTGTGCATAATATCGTATCTCCCTGAGGGCATGTGCCTCAAAGGACTCCAATTCCGCACGTATCTGTGCCAACTTGGGTGGGGAGGGAGCAGAGGCGTATTCACGCTCTAGTTCCTAGAGTTTTGTCTCGCAGCATTGTAAAGAGTTCCTAATGTCTTTCAGGACCCCTGTTTCCCTAGAGATACACATCCCTCTGATGAACACCTTGAAAGCCTCCCATCGGACCCCATCAGTTGTGTCATGACGTTTATTGTTATCAAAAAACGAATTGATATCCGCAAGGATGTCGGCCTTAAAAACTATGTCATGTAATGCCTCTGATTTGAAGCGCCAGTTGGAGTGGCGAGGTAGGGCAGGCTGCAAAGTAATGTTAAGCTTCACTGGGGAGTGGTCTGAAAGCGTGCATGGTAATATCTGCATGCTGAGATTTTTCCCCATCAACCCGGCCGACAGGAGGAAGAGATCGATTCTGGAATGGCTGTCGAGTGCAGAAGAGTAAAATGTGTACACCCTAGCCAGTGGGTTGAGTGCTCTCCAGGCGTCAATTAGGCCAGCTGGGCCCATGTGTGCCTGGAGCCGACAAGCGGCTCTGGATACTGTCCTGTGTGCAATCCCTGATTCATCAAGCTCAGTGTTTAGTATGAGATTCATGCCCCCCCAAATAACCGGGATCCCGATATATCTCAGAAGTAGGATATTGATGTCATCGAAGAAGTCGGGGGTGTCTATGCTCGGGGCGTATGTGTTGACCAACAGGCACTCTGTGTTAGCTAATAGACAATGGAGGATCACATATCTACCCTCTCGATCTATATGGCTAGTGCGTAAGGAGAATTCCACTGATTTGTGAATGAAGGTTAGGATCCCCCTGGATTGAGAGAAATATGCAGTATAAAATTTATTGGGGCCCCATGCCGGTGCCAGAGAGGATGAGAGATGCACGAGAGCATGGGTTTCTTGTAAAAGGAGAATATTGACCCCATGCCTCTGAGCATACGCCGTTATCCTACGGGCCTTAGTGAAATTGCCGAGCCCCCGAACATTCCATGAAATTAGCCTAATAGCCATGTTACTACTTTATGGGACATCCCAGCACCACGTAGCTTTGATTGTTGACCGTATGATGGTTATCGATGCAGTGACACACCCTTCCGCCCTCCAAGCCACATTCTCGTTGCCATTTTTGAAATAACATCCCCCAACTTTGCCACCCCCCACCCTCACTGCCCACCCCAACCAAGCAGTGCACAAAATCCCACCCCAAGACCCAACACAGGCACGCCCAACCGAACAGGGGAACACCTGCCTGCACGCCCAACTGAGGCGCATCCAACGGTCATAACATGCCAAATTCGGCATTGCGGCTGCAGCGGGGGTCGCTGTTGCCATTAACCCAACTTAAGTAAGAGATTGGTGCAATGCACCGTGGATCATGTAGCGGTATCAAATAATACAATTCAGGGAGCCATTACACCAGGTTACACTTAGCCGAGGATATAGAGAATTCAAGGTCCATAAGTACAACAAGGGAGATATAGACAGCGCATGTGTTGGCGGCGCCTAAGGCGGCCCACCAGGGCGGGCAGGCATTCGCTTCTTCAACCATCAGCTATTGGCTCCTTGACTGGGTCGGGAAGCGGGATGTGGGCTTCAATGAATTTCACTGCTTCCTCCAGCACCGTGAAATAATATAATTTATTGCGATGAGTGAGCTTCAGATGTGCCGGGAACAGCATGGCATATTCAATTTTCCTCTCCCTAAGCAACTTCTTCACACCGTTGAACTGCCTGCGCTCCATTTGCACACTGACGGAGAAGTCTGGAAAGATTTCAGAGGCCTATCTTCTGAAATCCCCTAGTGCCGCGCATCGTGCAGGACTTCTACACCTGAGACTGAATTTATGGCATATGAGAGCAGTAACAGCAAACTGGTCTAAAGATACTGTGGTCACTAGTACATGCCGGTTTTGCATGATTGAAGAAGAATCTCTAGAGCATATTATCACGAAATGTGTCAAGTTAAAGGAAATGAGAACCAAATATTTCAAATCCTTATTTGAGCACAAGTTACACATGGGAGCGAATGACCTTTGGAAATACATTTTCCATGTGTATTCAAAAACAGTTGGTTATGCAGTAATAAACTTCCTGAATGAGTTGAATCTTGATAAAGATAGTATGGATAAAACAAAAGAAAAACCCTCTTAGTGATAATATGGTTTTGTTTGACCTTGGCAGTTTTAAGAATTTTATTTAAACTCTGCTTGCCCAATTTTGTTTCAGTTTGAGAATGCTGCATCTCATTTTATTAATTTTATTTTGTGTTATCTTTTGTATATGATGTAACTAACTGGTTGATTTGTATGAATTGCTTAAATGTATTTAAATATTGAATGTAAAATGTATTCATATTGTTATATATTGAAAGAATTGTACCAGGAGCACAGTGTGAGTTCTACAGTTAAAATGAGAAAAGTTAACAAAATGGTGGGTGTTATACTTTCCAAAATCAAAATCAGAAAAATACCACTATATTATAATAAAACAAATAAAATGGCTAACACATATTCATTCCAACCACTCACAAAGAAGTACGCATTTGCAACATTAACACCAGCCAATTAGAAACACCTAAACACATACAAAAACCCTGCCCAGCATCTCCACTAGCGGCAGCTATTTAACATGGCTACACAGCTTTCATGTGGCTGCCGCTACACATATATTTTTTACAAAATCTAAACCAAACTAAGCCATCCTTCAAAACTTCAAATAAGACATGGGAACACCTGAGCACACAGAATAACACACACAGATACAATTCTGACCTGTATGATCCACATAAAAATAAGATTATTGCATAGAAAATGTATGGTCAAATAGACAAAGCTATAACAGTAGACGCGTCTATCAAAACAGCCAACGAAAAAAGGCAAAATAGCACTAACGCGTCCACGCACCAGCTTGTTATAGCTGTGGTTATAGAGAAGCCTCGCCAGTTTGACTGTTAATACCCGTAGCTAAGACACAACCACAAACACTCAACGTGCCATTTTCTTGTATATAGCCGCAGTTGTACAAGGTGCCACTTTTAAGCCCAATGTAAAATGTGCTAAAATACAACTCTGAGTGTACTCCAAAACAGTCGTTGTAAAGACTACATATCACATATGAATATCCAAATACAATTAAATAACATCCAGCACATATAAATACATAAATACAATGAAATTACTTCCAAAAACGTTTTTGAAAACAACTCATCACTCATAGCGGTGCCTAGAGTTCATTGACTTTTTTCCTAGCCGCGGTTACCACATGAAACTTGAGGAGGTAGGTCACATATATTCCCAGTCGTTGCTGAAATTCAACACCCCATTGGGTGATATCGTAGCTGCAGTTATTCATCTATGTTTAAAGACAAATAATATCCTTCTATCTGTAAAAATTGAAAACATAATTAGTTAAAGAACACACCCACTTTAAAAAACACAATTTAATGCACAGGTTTTTATGACCCTTATATCTTGTGTTCAGTGCATCAAATGCACTATATAAGATACAACATTTGTGCTAAGAACACTGTTGTTATCTGTGCATATATTAATCATTGGGTCATTGCAAGATAAAAATCCAACTTGAATTAAAAAAAAAATACCAAAATATACACACATATAAAAATTACTACTACAATAAACAAACAGAGATATATAAACTGGTTGATAATAAACAAAATACGTTATACTGGGTGGTTGCAGGACAAAGGAATGGGTAGGTTAAGTAAACTTGGAGAGCAAGATTGAATAGGGTCGGATAAAGTAATTCTTGGAGAACACAGGATATAAAACAATCACACAGGTATAAACACTATTACTATCATTTTTTTGGCCGTTTTTTCACCCCACAAAATAACAACCTCCAAGAAGACCACTGCAGATTGTTTGAAATATTTCAACAAAAAAGAACTCTGTTTTAAAAAAAAGGAGACAATCCTATGAACCTTCAAAAAAAAGACACTAAGACGTGGACCTTCAGATGTTCTATTTAAAAGCTTGGAAACATCCAGTTGTGGTGCAATACCACCAACAGTTAATGAACCCTCCACTTCTGCAACATAAAAGTGTAAAAACTGTTACTATAATCAATGAACATCCATATATAAACTGGGTGAGAACATAATAGGGACATTATGCTGAGGAATTACAATAGAGTAAATGGGGTGCATTAAGTAAACATGAAAAACAAGAGAGAATGGGGTAGGTTAAGTAAACATGCAGAACAAGAAAGGATGTAGTAGGTTAAGTAAACTTGGAGAACATGGGAAACACTTTCAATATAGGTTGGCCTTTCACTGGAGTTAACTGAATAACTTCTTCAGTAGCCAGAGCACCTCAGGTACTTGAATCCTATCAGCACCTGCCCACCATGAAAACAATAAAGACCCAAACAGAAATTAAGTGCAAAGAATCAAACTTTATTTCAACTAATACTTAAATAAGTGGCCACAGGAAAATTCAAAAATAGAAAAATAACTAAAATGAATTTACAAAACACCTTCAATTTTACTATCTCACAGAAAAGTCAAACCAACTAAGAGTACTGCATAGCTCCCTTAACAAGGAAAACTGCCTCTCAATAGCTAAAGCTACCATCAGAGCCAAGTTAGACTATTGTAGTGTTCTCTTGGCGGGCACGTCTGCAAAAAATTTGAATAGGCTCTGAGTCATTCAAAACAACACACTTAGAGCCGCCTTAAACATCCCCAAAAGAGATTACATTTCACATGCCAAGCATACAGCCCACTGGATCCCTGTCAAAGAAAGGATTACTTTCAGAATGCTAGCTATCACGCACAAGTGTCTTGCGCTTACAGCCCCTGCATACCTATCAGAGAAAATCATCAGAGCCACTTCCTCCATGCCGAAGAGAGCTAGCCACATCAACCAACTGTGCATCTCTAAAATAAAAAGGACCAAGGCAGGAGGCACTAGCTTCTTCCACCTGGCTCCCAAACAATGGAATGCTCTCCCGAACAGCCTTAGGGCCGAGACCTCACACATGTTGGTCAGGAAAATTCTGGTTTTCAATTAATCACACACCTGCTGCTTTAATTCTCCAACAGACATGCCTTCCACTCACCCTATCCACTAGCCTTGTGACCCCTTGCTTCTTACTGTTACCTCTCGCCTATCTCTCCTAATATAAAATGTTTTCTACTGTCAACGGGTTAATTGTAACTATGAACCTCAATTATGTTCATGTTTGTTTTATTTCATCTCTCCGCCCATAGCCTGGCTCGGTCATGTAACTAAGTAACCATGCTTGTACCAGCGCCATGATGACCCTGGGATGCTTCTGTGTGCTTTATAAATGTAAAAAAATAAAAAATAAATAAATAGCTGAAACTGCTTTAACATTTTGACAAATACATTCAAATAAATGTTCAACCACACTAACATGAATAAAAAAGATAAAATGCCTGCATATAAATGCAATTGATTGACAAATAAGTTAAAAATACATACAAAAATAGTTCTCACATAATCAGAGCAGATGAACACCATCTGATAGCAGTGGTTAATATAACTAGCACACACAACACTGACAATAAACCTTCAAATATGTACATTTTTATTAACACTCTATTTCACATCAGCCACACTCTTGTCATGTGCACACTGTCCGTTCTGGAACCAAAAGGATAACATTTTAGAAAATGGTGACTTTTATACTTTCAAAAAGGAATACCATAAACAGAGGACTATATACAAAAAAAAAATACTAAAATGGATGGCACACTTTCACCACAACCTATCACAGACAGCTACACAAATACCAACAACCAATCACAAACAATCAATCCTTTTTATCGATGGCCAGCATCTATCTATCAAGTCCACAAACACACGACATGCCATTTGCCAGAATAGAGCCGTGGCTGTACATGGTGCCACTTTTTCCCGCAGGTACCAACGCAGTGCACTGAGTGGGGGCTGGATAGCCGTGGGTAAATATCCCAGTCGTTGTTGCTGCTGGGTGCAATCCTCGATACACCAATCATTCCCCTTTTTTTGTATAGCCGCAGTTATCAGATTTTTTTTTTTAAATCTGAGTATGTCATATAAATGACAAAAGAGACACTAGTGATACAATGCTACTTACAAGGTGTGAATACGATAAATGACGTCTCATGGAGTTATTTAAAGTAGATGATGATAAAGTATACATAGTAGCTAGGATATAGAGCATTGGGGTTATGTAGGGTGGATAAAGTAAAAAAAAATAAAACAGGTAAAGGATGTGTTGGACACAAACAATGAGAGTATAGTGCATAGAGAGCTCTACAATCCGAAGGACCAAACTGCATACAATTATAGCTTTCATACTTTCCAAAATCGAAATCTCAAAAGGAGGACTACATTTACTAACCAAAATACAAAATGCCTGACACATTTTAAGTGTAACCTATCACAACAAACACAGAATTGTAACAGTAAAATCAACCAATTCCAAACACTAAAAATCACACACATCATACATACCTTATTCATAGAAATTATTAGAAATTCAAACTAGGAATCAATTTCCTGAAAACGGAGAAGAACTGCTGATATCATGGCTGGTTTGAAGATGGTGGCTGATCAGAGACAGTTGGCTGTGTTGTTATTGGCTTTTTGTGAGAAACTAAATATTAACATGGACCTTGATTTGAGAGATTTTACAATAACAAATGTTGTATTGCGGGGAATGGACTGGTTCCACGCTTTACTAAAATTGTTCAGTCTGAAAAATAGAGGGCAACCAGACATCACACCAAATCATTTCAGAGGTAATGATTTAGGGAATGTACATGGTGCATCCTTTACTTTAATGGTAAAAAAAAAAATTGGAAAAATGAATGGAACTTTTCCTCACACCATCTTTATGTTTTCCAATATGAGTAAGAGACAAAAATGGAGGTGGATCACCAAATGTAATAGTAATATTGAAAGATTACTGAGAAATGTTAAGTAGTTTCTGCATTCATGAGAGACCGCAACCAGCTATGGATTTCAAACAACAAAATACTGTTCTAGATGGTCAATTTCTATAGACATGATGGAGTACACCTAACCGATTAAGGAAATACAGTTTTTCTTCATAACATCAAAACAGCACTCCAAATGTGCTAAAACCCTACACTCAGTGTTTCCTAAGACTGAAGGCAGTCCTCTTAACGACTACTTATCACATAAATACACAAATACAATCAAATAATATCCACAAAAATTGTTTTAATAGAGTTAGAGTTCATTAACTAATAACTGCGGTGTAAAGGACCGGAGGGGGGTGTCTGTACTTCTGCTCTGTATATGGTAGAGGAGAGGCACAGAGGACCCCAGCGAAGATTCTCTATTATTGGTAACGTAACCGAGCAATCAAGTCCTAGCTTCTCAGGAGGTGATGCAGGCTGGTCTTAAGTACAGTGTAGTCCCCAATCACCCACAAAGGAATGTCCAAACACTGTATTGGTTAAGACACAGTCTTTATATAATTAATATTCAAGGTTATACAATTTCACGATAACGCACTTTGTGCTCAGAAAATCAACAATGGTAAATATATACAGTTTCTATAGTGGTACCACATCTATTATCAGATCTCATTAAAGTGCATCAACTATACGGTCAAAATGTCACACAGATCAATAAAGAGGAATCCAGCAGTGGAGAGAGGAAGGAAAGCAAGATGGTTGAACAATTGGCAGAATACTGGTCACTACATATAAACACAGCTATGTGTGGAGATCCCCCACGTGGGCAACCTGTAGAATAAAGATACATGCATAGTCCATATATTGTTCACACTAGACTTCCCAATAGTTCTGCAACCCCGATGTACCTGGCGTTGTAGCGTTCCTCGGCAGGGAATCGAAATCCGATGGAGAACAGGATGAGCTACGACATTGAAGTGGCAGCTTCGTTCCTAGTGGTGCTTGTTGAAGGGGAAGCGTAAACGTCCTGGAAGGAAGAGGCGTGCGGGGCACCTCAGTGTCGATAGTTCAGGACCGCAAAGAGTTTGAAGAACTTTGGCCCAGCAAGGGCGTCGAGTCGCCGGCATCTCTGCGGTCCTTGGGTGGTGGGAAACCCACCGGTGGATGCTCCACGGCGCTTCGACGGTCAGGCCTTCTCCAGCAGGATAAAGCAGCGATGATGCAGATGAGAGGGTCCTTGGATTTGAAAGTTCTTAGGCAAACGGGAGCACAGCAGCTCCGGTTAGCAATGGCGGTCGTCAACAGTGGTGGACAACAGTCCTGGGGCTTCTCCTTGGGATTCCGCGGCAGGCCCTGTCTCTGGTCGGCAGCCTGTCGTAGGTCTGTCTACCAGGGAGCTTTGGCATAGATCAGCTGGTGCATGATGGTGCCTCGTAGCTCGGCAAGAGGGCACCCTACCAGGTCCTCTATGGGTCAGTTCTTGGAGACACAGCAGCTTTCAGATTGATGAAGGAGAGCAACAGCAATTCTTCTCTTCCAGCAGGTCTTCAAGGTCAAGCTTCCGTTACTCCAGTTACTCGTCGTAGTGGACCTCAGCTTCTGAACACGATTCCTAGCAGTGAGAGGTCCCCAGATATACTGTTGATCTCCCATTAATTCTACTGGGTCATACTCAAGCATCCAATCACGAATAAGGACATTCATGCAGGCAGGCAGCCAATCAGGCACACAGTGCATTCAGGCCATTCACTTCTGTCCAGACACTCACACCAAGTTATGTGTATTGGGACAAGTACCCAGCTATTCCACACTCCACACTGCATTCATACAGGTTTCGGCCAGGGCTGTCTCAGTCATTGTGTCAAACACCAGATACGAGACACCCACAACATAGAATGTGTATTTGTCACACACTTCATTCACCCAGGTCACACCAACAGGCGTACCCACAACATACGGTCGTTGGGAAGGGTCCAGCCAGTCTGGTCAGCACTTCCCCACACTACCATATATGGAACTTCCACCCAACAGCCAGTCAGAGTGAAGGGACAGAGTCAGGGCTTCCCGGGACATCTGGAAGATCAAGGTAACAGGCGATGGAAGGCAAGAGGCAATGGGGGCCATTTTGTCTCCATCAGGAATCTACCGATTCCAATGAAAGGGCCTGGGCATCCCAAAATGGTGGACCCTCAGGGCACAAGTCAATTCAGCACGGAGCTGCCACCAGCCCGTACCCTGCTCTGTGGGTTACACACAGGTGCCCAATAACATACACTAGGGGCACAGGGTTGCACCCCTACCCATGGGTGCCATAAGGGTATCCCATGGGTCTGTTCACCAATAACCAAAGGAGAGAGCTGCACCGCCAGGAGTCCCACATTAATTCCTGCACGGAAAACACGACAGAACACACAATAAAAACAGTAAAGGACAAGGATACGAAGGCCCTGTCCCTCCGATGCATTTCCAGCATCAAATGCGGTTACACATTTTTAGTTACAGAGGGGGCTCAATTTGGGTTTTATAATACAATAGAAGTTAAAATATCAATACAATAGAAGACTGCTCCTGTAGTTATCTAAGATAGATGAAGATAAAGAATGTAGAGTATAATACATGACAGTACATTTAATAGATACAATTACACAAGATATATTAGCATGGGTGAGAATACACAGGCTAAAATACAGTGTATGGGGCATCTAAAACTAGAGTAGGGTAGCTCATTTTTGTATTGATTTTTTTCAGCAATGCTCTTCTTTTTTTCCTCCAAAGTCTCAAATGTAAGAAAGTCTTAAACCGCACAGTCAAAATAGATAAGATTTCCAAATATCTACAGTGACATTGACCATGATGCACTTTGGCCATAGCCAGTGATTTTTCAGCCACAACGTCACTATACCTATAAAAATATATTTTAAAAAGAAATAAAACGCAGACACCCCAAAATGCATAGCCACGGTCACAAAACTACTCTTACCCGTGGCTATATGTGGTTTATAGGCTCGAATACAGCCGTGATTATCAGAAAATTGGTTGAAAAATAAAAATGCTTTCCGGCCCCCAGGCGCTCACCAAGTGTCCCAGCTCTCCCCACTCCCCAGATGGCCTCCTCACCTCTCCTGACCTCTTCCTTCCTCCCACACCTTTTTTTTTAACACATTTTCATTTGAAATGTCAGCTATTCAAGGCTATTGCCGTGGTTACAGAAAGCTTTGTGTGGCAAACTCACTTCCTGGATCTCCTGTAACTCCCAAATTTCACTTGTCCTCCAGCCACCTCCCCACCTCTAGGCTAATGTCATTTGCAATCATGTTAACATGCAAACAGTTTTTCAACTACTTTTCATTTCCCAATATCCTCGGCTATAGCTGAGGCTATCTCTCGCATTGAGAACAAAGAAAGATGGCGGCTGTTTCATTACTAAAAAACCCCGGTTCTGGTAATTTAACCGAGGTATAGCTATCTATTTTTAAGAAGTGGGACCCTCTTCTCTGTCAAATATTTCAAAAACTACTGCAAGGAATAACCACAAACCACAAAAAATCCTCTTTAGAACGCTTCATGCTCAAGTTGATCCGGACCTGGTCCAAATCCGACTAGCTGTTTGGGCTTTGAAGTTTGGCAAAAATGTACCTTGTTTGCCCATGGGGAAATGAATGGAAGTAGGCCGTAACTTTGGAAAATAAATGTTCTTGTCTTCTTAAAAACGAATTAAAACTTTCCAGTATGCAGGGACCCCAAGTAGCTAATAACTTTCAGAATGTCAGCCAAATACGTTACTCAAATCAAAGGTTATTGACAATAGAATTGTAATAGGTTCCTATGGGAGCCTGACTCACCTTAACTATATATAGCAATTTAAAGTGCTAGATGTCGGCTTCTTTACATGATCCTAATTTTGGCCAAAGCCTTCCCTTTGCAACTAAAATAAAACATGAAAAGTCTCAAGAATGCTACCAGAATCTTTTTTGTTATTGTTTAAGGAACCCTAAATAGGAAACATTCTTACTCACAAGCATACTAAGTGAAGATGTTTCTAAGAAAATAGAACCAACATCTACTGCTTATTGGTCCCTATCATTTGTAACAAGAGCATTGAGAGTGAGGATATTGGCAAAGCTATTGAGAAATGGAACATTCGTCCTTTGGGGATAAAGGCAATCCAAAGCCATGTGAAAAAAGCAATAATCCAACTGGCTCATTAGAGCATGTGTCCCACAAATGCATTGCCTGTGCAAACTTTGACTGTGTGCCCCCTTGTTTCTGAAGGGGTTTGTGGCAGAGTTAGCACTTAGTAAATACTAGAGCAAGTCAGTGCAAGAGCGAATGAATGAGTGAATGGAATGAGGAGTTGATAATTCGGTGATTGACTGAGGGAGTACATTAGCAAGTGAGTGTTTATATTTAAGTTAGCGAGTCAGCCAGCAATCACTCTTATAGAGTGGCTGTAATGATCGTATGTGGAGACATGGATGGGTAATACGGTTCAAAGTGTAAAACATGCAGCAAAAATGTCAGTTTACAGAAAAAATTGAGGCAAAAAGGCTGTGGTTTTGCCACTGCAATCCATGTAATGAATGTGGGGGACACCCCCACATCCCCTGGACCCATCATACCATTTAAGGGCAACAGGGACATAATAATATAATGGATACGCCTTTACCGGGTCAAACCACAATTTTATTTACAGACAAATTTTTTGCCACGATTTTATTGCTGGCACCCGTAACAAGTGTTTGGTCATAGGTTTTCTGAATGCGGATTGAATTTGTTTTATTCATATGGTGGCAATTAGTGAGTCATTTATGTGTGCTTCTCGATGGACACATCTGAGTGTTATATGAAAGGCAATTTGTAACCAGCCGATTATATGTAGGATTGTTTAGCGTGTTTTGGGAGCACATAGCGCAGCACCACTGCACAGGATCAATGTATAGCATGTTTTTTTGAAGTGCAGCGCCACTGCATGGGTTTGATGCATTGATATAATGTGGTACAGCAAGACATGTGTTATTGAGAATTTCTTTTTATTATGCAGCGCCACTGCATGGGTTTAAAGCAATTGCTTCAAGCTATGTGTTGCCAGTGCAACATATGGACATGTAAATGAAGACAGGCTACACAGGTTAAAAACAAACCATTTTATCATTTAAAAGCGCATTTTATTTTTCATATTCAAAATGCACACAATTTTTTTTCTTTTCATCTGAAATGCCTATGTTGCAAGAGACACATTTGAAGATTAATGAACTAATATAATTAACCGTACTAACATGATTCTAACTTCTTAATAATATAATGTGTTCTTCACTGCAAAATGAGGCAGGCTGAAACTCATTTCAGACTGTGTGCAGAATTTTTCTTCTTGTTTTTTCTGTGCTGCTTTGTCCACAGTATTCTGCAGGAAGCAAGGATTCGAATAGCAGGAAATCAGTTTTGTTACAGTTGCTTACTGTAAAAGATTTCTATTGTGCGCAGAGGGTGGACAGGGCATGATAGAATTTCATTGGTTAGGATCCCTTAGTAGGAGGTAACCAGAGTTTTCTTGTATAATCTCGGGGAAGAAGCTGGGGAGACGACATCTTGACACAGCTCGGAGAAGCACATGGTTGATAGCTGGGGATGCCTGATTCCTAAAGCAGATTCAATACTGCTACAGAGGCTGGGATTTCCAGTCAACAAGTCCCAGTTTGAGTGACAGCAAATGCTTGTCCTTGCTAGGTGAACCCCTCCAGAAGGCGAACAGCCAAAGAAGTTACATGCTGAACAAGCCTGGTAATTATCTCACTGAAGTGTGGGAGCTGTACGATGTGTGCGAAAATATTCAGTCAGAGTAGGAGTGGAGATTCCTGTGTTTTAACCACATGTTAATGTTGCAAATTGAATTCTTGTTCCTCGCCACTCTGCTTTCATTGTGTTACAGATAATGTTGTTACTGTGAGCTTTCCATTTATTTCTGTAAAACAAAAGTAAGCCCGTGTTGAAATGCAAGTTTTATAATACAAAAAAATTATCTGAAAGCAGGCGGGAAGTGTGTTTCACTTTATCTTGCCCTTTGTGCATCTATCATTATAACACTGGGAATATGGGAAGACCTTTGCACAGTGCAATTGTCATTTTAAAAGTTGCTAAAAGATAAGACATGGCAGTAGCTGTGTGCATATGGATCCATTCAGTATATGAGTGTGTGTGTGTTTTCTGAATGGAACATAATAATAACAAGATGAAATAGCCGGCTGCCGAAGATCTATGAGACGGCAGGAAGAGAGGCCCTGGACATAGCTCACCAAATGTAAATAAGTTGGTGATAAATACCACATATAGCTTGCTGTCGTATATAAGTTAGTGAGAACAGCCCATGGTGGCACTCCAATTGGAAATGTGGTGTTTCTGAAATGCAAGCCTGAGGTCTCTCTAGTGATCACACGAACAAACTAAACCAAAATAAGGGGTTCTGGATATTGTGGTCACATATATAAAACAAAGGATTTATGCTCACCCATAAATACCACCAATAACGCATACCAACAAACGAAGCCCTTACCCCCATCCTCACAGCATTCATCAATGCCTCCTTCTCCTCTGGCTCAGTACCCCAATGCCTAAAAGAGGCCTGGGTCCGCCCACTCTTAAAGAAACCATCCCTAGACCCAACTTCCCCTAACAACTATCGCCTCATCACCATCGTCCCCTTCCTCCTCAAAATCCTAGATAAAGCCGCACACAACCAAATACAGCAGTACCTTGAAACCTATGCCATCCTCGGCAAAAGGCAATCGGGGTTCCGCAAAGGACACAGAACGGAAACTGCCCTTCTAGATCTGAAAAATCAAATCACCAAAATAATGGACACAGGTAAACCTGCTCTCCTCCTTCTGCTCGATCTCTCCGCAGCATTCGACCTAGTCGACCACAACATCCTCACATCTCACCTCTACAATGCAGCCCACTTCTCTCACAAAGCAACCACCTGGATCACCTCATTCCTTGAAGGCAGGGCCATGAAAGTCTTCTTGGATCTCGCCAACGCTCCACCCACCACCATTAGCTGTGGAGTCCCACAAGGCTCCTGCACTGCACCAACCCTATACAACCTTTTCACTAAACCGCTCTTTGACCTACTGGATGCCCTCGGCATAGCCTACACCAACTATGCCGATGACACTCAAGTCCTACTCCCACTTACTGGTGATTATGCCAAAGACACAGAAGCCCTCCTCAACATCTACTCCACAATCCAGACCTGGATGGCGATCAACGAACTTTGCCTTAACAGCGACAAAACTGAGATCATTATCCTGGCACCCAGCGAAACCCTCTCCAGACTCAGCCAAAACTACTCGCACATGATCATTAATAACATCAACATACCGGTCTCCACCGCTGTCAAAACCCTAGGAGTCTACCTAGACAACACAGTCTCCATGTCAAGACAAGTCAGCGCCATCTCCTCCTCATCTGCATTGACCACCAAACTCATCCTTGCCATAAAACCCTACCTCACCACACCCAACTGCCTCGCCATCACTAGAGCAACCATAGGTGCCAGATTAGACTACTGCAACGCCCTCCTAGCCGGCACATCTGCTAAAAATATAAAAAAGCTCCAAATAGTACATAAAAAACGCCCTGCACATCCCAAAATCCGACCATGTATCTCAGGCCCATAGAGAGGCACACTGGCTCCCAGTCAAGGAAAGAATCAACTTCAAAATACTCACCCTCACGCACAAATGTATCAATCATACTGCTCCGTCATCCTTATCAGAGACCATAAACAGGAAATCCTCGCTCCGTCCAATAAGAAGCCAATATGACAACCAACTTCAAGTGCCCACCATAAAAAGAGCCAAAGCTGGTGGCATTGGCTTCCCACACATAGCCCCCAAGCTCTGGAATGACCTCCCCACCGCCCTTAGAGCTGAACCATCCCTGCTATCCTTCCGTAAATCACTCAAAACCAAGCTCTTTACCTAAAACAGCGCCACTACCCCCTCCCACACTCTTGCCTAAGCTGTACCGCATACGCTCCGCTGCCTGAAATGTAACTAAATACAAATGTAACAAAACAACAGTACTGTATGCATTATGCCTTGTATACAACACCTTTTATGCACAGACTGTAAATCAAATTGCCTGTACCATAATCAACCTTTCTCCTCTATGTAACCAGACAATTGTATCTTTGAACTGTAACAGCGCCACAATGCCCACGGGCTGATTGCGCGCTTTAAAAATCCGAAAAAATAATAATAACATAATGTATACTGCTAAATGTATCATTGTGCTGAAATAATGTATGTATATATACCAAATCTAATCTGAATGCAAAGAGTGATTGTTACTGAATTATTTTCATTTTGGCGGTAAGAAAATTTCGCTAGGCCCCAGATCTATACAAAATACCCAACAGATTCAATGTCTTGACATTTTTAGCTTATACATTGTAAGATTCCTTTTTTATCCATGCTAGCATAGTAACCTTGAGTCAGTGGAGTCACTTTGCTGACACCTTTGGGTAGACATGGCATTTAAATGAAAGGGGGCCCCTATCGAATGAGTGGGCCAAAATGGCGTGCCACAAAAGATAGGTTGGGGTGACAAACACCCTTAACCCCCCCTTATAATTACACCCATGCCTTGAGTACAGCCATGCACTCCTGAAGCTGATTCAGGGTGGCTTTATTTGGGATGGGGTAATAACTACCTGGGAAGTCTGTATGTTGCAAATGAATGTACTGGAATATTATGCTGACCTGGTAAACTGGTATGTGCAGTGATGCATGAGCACTAACTCTTTCAAATTCCATGGAAAACGATTCCAAAACAGCATCAGCCAATAAAATGAAGTAGGCAAGACATTCCATTATCCGCATGGGGAGAGGAGGCAACCAATTAGATGACCTGGAACATTGGCAAGAATAGCTGATAACTCCCTGCATTCGTTCGTGATCAGTTGCTACATTGCTCTCATGTGCCATATGTGTTTCGCAGTTGGGCCACAAGTCCCAATTTCCCTCCTCATACTGCGCCCCCAACTACCCTGAACCAACCCACTCTCCCCCATCACACTTACCAACCTGACGCTACCTCCATCTCCACACCTGCATCCTGCTGGTTTTTCACAGAAATAAAAAAGGGGCTATTTCAATTTTCTATTTACCCAACAGCAGCCATTTTAGTTTGGTAGGATTTTTCATAGGAAACCAGAGCACATAAAAGTACAACACTGGTTTCCCTTAAACAACAACTATCAGCACCACAAGGACCCCCGGGTGGAAATAGCTCGTTTGGGGGTGGATTGCACCAGTAATGGCACTGAGAACTTGATGAGGTGCTCCCTGCTCACAGGACATACACTTATCAGGCTAGCAGACCATGAACAGTGCTGTCCAACCACAACACAAAGTTGAAAAATAATACATCTTTGTTAAGTCAGATGGTGGCTGTAATATTTTGTAATGGAGTTACATGATAGTAGAATTGCAGGTATATTGGTACACTGCTGTCCTGAATCAGCATTTGTTACAAGCTCATATTCCCAGATTCACACACTATGTAAAGTCTATATTTGGAGAAAAAAAAGTAACAATTCCATGTAAATGTATCCCAATGTAATGGAAAAAAAGAGCAAGAGGTTGCTTGCAGGGGGTGTTGAAGCAAAGAAACCGGAATAGAAGCAGACATAGGAAGACAGAGAAGGAATACTTGGTGTCTTCAGCTCTAAAGCCAAGAGGATCATGTGATGCCTGCTACTGAAACACAACAAGCTGACAGCTGATATGTTCAGACAGGCGAGCAGGCGACCTGCTTAACAATGACTGCACAGGTACACGCTGGTATAGTCTGCTCGAATGTGCAAGACATAAGTAACACTTCGAAGAGCCAAGCTGAGGTCCGGAGTTTATCTGATGTGACTACAACAGACTCCCCATCAGCACGCAATACAAAAAAGATGTCTAGACAGGACAGTGAGAAACAAGATCACAATAAAAAAATAAACAGAAAAAAGGTGTATCTATACATGAAGAGACAATGCTCATAAAATGTCACAACTGCAAAATAAAAGTGGACTAAGTACCACCAAGCGGTCCGCAGGCTCGAAAAAACCTACTACAATGCAGATTCTGACTTCTTCCAAGCTCAACTGTCCTCAAGGAGCAAGGACTTCAGAGAACTCCCTGATGCTGAAATGCTTGCAGCAGTGAAGGAAAACTTTCCATGCGCAAAACAACGCAAGCTTGACAGCGTCCCTGTCACAAGACATGAGCAACTGGGAGCACCAGAGTTGCAGACATCTGGTCAGATAACAAGCTGTGACACTTTGTTAGACACATGTCCAGCAAAAAACACTGTAAATAGTCATAATATCGGGACAGCCAATGAAATATGCCCAGATATACTGTCACAGCAGAACTTGCCAAAGGTAACGAATAATCCTGAGTATGACATCCGCACTGAAAGTACTAAGGAAATCACAAATCAAACACCAATTAAAGCAAAAGAGGATCTTCTCACTCCCGGAGTAGATCCACAGGACCAACAGCCAGCATTCGTAAGCTAACAACCAAACAACTTGCAGATGGGTAGATCCCAGACTTTGCTTGATAAACAGTCAAAAACAAGACTATACCCCGAGAAAGAAACCTCCAGTAAGGTGGCCTACTCAACAAATTTGCTGGAGGGGGAGCCATCTGCAGAGAAAACTCAGCTGTTTGCAGAGGAATCTAATGGAAGAGTACAGTATGAAGAAGTGGATCCACACGCCAAGCCCCAAAGCAAGAGGAGAAATTCTCTGGAGGTTCCTGCCAACAATTCAATTTACAAGGCTCACAGTGCAAACACTGAGAAGAAGAGTTAGTGACCAGCCACACACTCCAGGAAAGGGTCTAACTTTGCAGACAACATTCACTGTTCCTGAAACACCTACAAAAAAACGGACATGTTAAGCATCATGTCTGTAATAACAATAGCTCTTGCTCCGTTTTGCAAACTCTATGAGGCGATTAACGACACAGTGAAGGACCAACTAACCATTCGAACCATAATTTTGTCCAAAGTAATGTATTTAGAAGGCTATGTATCTGCAAAGGAAGAAAGCAATACTTATGAAAACACAACAGACAAACTTGCGACTCACCTCATGGAAAGATACACAGCAAAAATGGGAAATCAGGTTTTACAAGCAAAAATGCTGTTTACCGCTCTCACATCCAAAGATTCAGGTTCACAAATGACAACCATCATTGACTTAACTACTGACTGCAAAATGATAGCTGAGTCAGAACTGAAGTCCACAACAGATTGTACTGAAAGCAGGGAAAATGCCAATACAAGGGTTGCAAATAACACTCCAACAGTGATACTAGTATTAGACAAAAGAGCAGCGACCTGCAGGAATGACATGGAGGAACTGGAGCCTGCATTTTAAATATTTGAAAAAAAAATCAAAGACAAAGGCAGCTGTTGGAAACCCCAAAGCACTAATGCACAAAGATATTGATCAATTAAGAAGCAAGTACAACACTCAGAACAAACCATCAACGAAAGGAATATCAAACACCAATGATGATCTACACACAGCAATTAGTAGGGATCAGCAGACCAAAGAAAACTCAGCGATAATCGCAGAGAAATCATCCCGATCCGACTCGCGAAAATCAGTAGCAGATTTTCTTAAAGACGACACATTAATGAACGTCAGCGTTTACTCAGACAATGAAGTAGCGCAAACTATGACACCTGATGCAAGAACATAAGACAAGGACCAAATACAACCATCAGACATTGAAGTATTCCCAATCTCGGAGGAAAGAAAAACAAATGTAAACCACGAAAGAGAATTCGAAACTCTGGAAGAAAAACGCAAACGTCTAACTAATATAATGAATCAAAGTCGGAATAAGACGGCTCAAGTCCCAACAGATTACCAGCAACGAGGGGTAAACGCAAAACAACATAAACCTAATAATGAAGGGCAAACTACAGCTGAAAGGAATGGGAAAATTGACTCAGAATGGAGAAAAGGGTCAAGCACAGGAGAGAGGTCTAGAGAAGAACAGCTGGGAGCTGCTCCAAAAGTTCACTACAGTTCGAGAACAGAGGAAACTAAGTGAAAAAAGAAAAGAAATAAGATGGACATTCAGAATGGAACAGAGAGCCAGTAACAAGAATGATCTCATCTTAAACAGAAGATCAGTACTGTCAATATTTCACCAAACCTCTAACTTGAAGGCCGTAAACTCAGAAGATTTGATTATTGCTGAGCCCTGGCATGACCACCGCAGAGCGGCAACACATCTACACATTGGATCATCTACAATATACAAACTCATCTTTACCAGCAAACACGAAATTCATAGACTTGATTACAACTTGGAAGACATAACGAAACAAGATGGTTACACAGGAAAAACAGAGAAAAACAGGACAAGGTCAGACAACGATAAACGCACGGAACGTGAGAACGAGTATGACAAAAATGTCAGGACCAAGACACCCAAAAGACATGAAAAAGAGCATAGTACAGAAAAACGTGCAAATAGCGGTGAGTTCAACACTCCGCCCATTGCACAAAAAACATCAAAGACCAATTGACAAAGACAAACATTATGAATGCAAGTAATACTTCATACAGTAACCGAGGGAAAAGAGAACACAGCACAAAAAGAACACAGGGCGTAGCAACACAAACCATCACTCAAGCAGTACAGAATAGTCAAATTCAATAAGAATTGAATCACAACATAGGTAACAAACAGGGAATTTGGGTCTAATGGACAGTGCTTCCTTGTGGATAAGGGTGACACCTCCTCCCGCCTTATAAGACCTGTCCTGCCTGAGGATGGTGTATCCTGTGGGCAGGGCAAGTGTGATGGCTGGGCAGGAAGCCTCATTGAGCCAAGTTTCGGTGATGCATAGTAGGTCCAGATTCTGTGTAACTAGTAAATCATTTATCTCTAGTGCGTGTGCTGCTAGGGAGCGTACGTTCAGTAGAGCGCATTGAGTGGTCCCTGTTGAGAGCTATTGAAGCTCCACAAGAAGACTCAATGTCAAATAACATCAATCAGCACACCTGGGAAAATCATTTTGCCGAATTGTTCAAATCCGCCATGACTGGAGACATAGAAGATATTCAGCACAACACCATGAAGTGGCTTAACCTCAAAAACAAAGAAGACATCTTGGAGGTAATCAAAAAGCTGAAAAACTCCAGGGCTCCTGGACCTGATGTTATCACTAATTTTGAGCTAAATGTGCACCCCGAGGAATGTGCTGATTTGCTAAGTGTAATCTTTCGGCGAGATCTTTGCCCACATCATGGACGACTGCAACGATAATTCCAATCTATAAAAAAGGGGACAAAAAAGACCCCTACAATTCCTGGCCGATAGCCTTGCTGGATGCCATGGGAAAGGTCTATTGATCCTCACTTCTAAAGAAATTCCAAATCTGGGCCGCCTCAGCAAGCTGTAACAATCACCTACAAGCAGGCTTTAAGAAAAACGCTGGGACAGTTGGAAACATCTTGAAATTCAGTATCTTGAAAAGTAAAGTCTTACAACACAGACAATGGGCCTCATTACATGGTAGGCGGTAAGGGATTACCGGTACCGGTATTTTACCGGTACCGGTAAACCCTTACCGCCCTACTACGAGGTCCCTTTGCGGGATGGGGAATTTAACGCCTACTTTTGGCAGGCGTTAAAAACCAACTCGCAAAGGGACCAGGGAGCTAATTACGGTACCGCAATTTGCGGTGCCGTAATTAGCGCCTTCCCCATTCCCATAGAGCCCTATGGGTCAAAAATGGGAATGGGGAAGGGCAATGGGGGAAGGGGGAATTACCGCCCCACCAACATTGGAATAGAGCAGTAATTCCCCTTTCCACCAAGGCGGTGCCGGTATTTTACCGGCATGGAGCAAGGTGCTAATAGCACCTTGGTCCACCGCCATCCGTGTAATGAGGCCCAATGCCTCTTTGTCGTGTTCGTAGATTTCACTCAAGCATTTGACCGCATTGAATTGTCTCTGGACTGAAATTGTCCAGAAGATATCTTAGTTCCAATTCATGCCCTACATTATAACACTACGATGAGGGTGCGCCTAAATCGAGAAGGAGATTTATTGGCAGAAATTCCAATCACACGTGTAGTCAAACAGGGATGCCCATTGGCCTCAGCTTTATTCTTGGCCTACATAGGAGACCTCCAAGAGAGTGCGGGGCCGATTCGTGCATTCCCTCCAAAAATCGGAGATGCAACGATTGGACGACTTCTCTATGTCGATGATCTCACATTATTTGACCAAACACCAATCGGACTCCAGCGGCTACTCAATGGCCTTCTACATTATACAGATGAAAATTTCCTTGAGATTAACAAGGAAAAAGCAAAAGTCATTATTCTTCACAAAAACAAAACGAAGACCAAATAAAAAATATGGCATCTGGGAGAATAAAAAATTGAGACAGTCCAAACTTTCAAATACTTAGGAGTACTACTGGACAACCCCAAATACAAAACCTCCATGCAATCGGTTCTCTATGGAAACATAAAAAAACTAGTGACCCAGGCAAAAGTAATAGAAAGAAAATTTGGTACGTTTTTTTAACTCTGACAATACATTTCTATAAAATGAAGGTGGTGCCTGCCGTGACGAACAGCACTGAAGCAATGCCGACCATCCCAAAGAACCTCTTGCTTAAATTAGAAGCATTATTCTGGAGACTGGTGCTTAAGTTGCCGAATTCTACTTCAGGAGCCGCAATAAGGCGTGAACTGAGTCTCCAATCTCTTGCGTGCACTGTGAGTTGCAACTGAATAATGCTGTACAGGAAGTGCAGAATGGACGACAGCAATGCAATATTCAAAATGATCAAGAGTGAGATGGATACAGGCAAATGTGAGATGTTGGCATACTGGCAAAATGAAAACAAATTCTTACTTGACACCATTGCCTCAGAAGAAGAAGAACTCATACGCAATCCATGCAGAGTTCTGCACAAAATCAAAGAGCTAGACTGGGCCAAGACGACTGAAATAGTGGCCAAACAAAAACTGACCTCACATCTACCTTTCAACACAAAAAAATGTAATGAACTGCAAAACTACATAAAGAAATTTCCAAATAGGTGGGCACGTAATCTGATACTAAGAGCATGCCTAAATTTGATAGAAACTAACACAATTTTACACATCAGAGATCTCAAACAATCATCAAGTTGCCGTTTCTGTCACGACACATCGGCTCAACCACAAGAACAATTCGTCATATCCTGATGGTTTGTCCAGAAACTCATCCAATAAGACAATGTTACTTATCACACATGGGAGGAACAGACATACTGCTACAGGAAGAAATCTGGTGGAGCAGGCTCATAGGAGGTGATAGTATCAGCTGGCAAATTGCAGCAGCAAAAATAATGGAACACATTGTGAACAATCTGCTGAATGGAAACCAGCAACTACTTGAATATGGTTCTTCAACAACATTTAAACAATAAACTTAATGAAGCTGTTGACTCAAGCTAACCAAGACAAAACATGGTTGGATTGTCTATTTGTAAAAATCCTTTGCTGATTAAACAATAATAAAATAATAAAGCCAAGTAGTTGGAGAATTAATAGAGCATGAGTTGGATCAACTTCCGCTATCAGGTCCTTAGCAAGAACCTTTTTGTTTTATTACCGTTGTTAAAAAGAGAGAGAGAGAGAGAGAGAGAGCGAGAGAGGGCAAGAGAAAGAGAAAGGGAGAAAGAGAGAGAGAGAGGGAGAGAGGGGAGAGAGAGAGAGAGAGAGAGAGATAGAGAGAGAGAGAGAGAGAGAGAGAGAGAGAGAGAGATTTCAGTTTCCGTGCACTGTGTTAGGCAAGGGTAATATAAACCCTGTTGCTCCAACATCTTTTACACCAACATTATACGAATTATTTGAATGCACAGTTCAACTGCTGTGAACGCCTGCCATAACACGCAGGATATAAGGACGTTTTTTGGGGAATTTGTAAACACCAAAACATGTTTAACAAGGAAGGCAGACGTGTTAACATGAAGGTGCTTTAGCTTGTGCATTTATCGTCCAGACAGCAATTAAATAACTCTGGAAGGGTTCTCTCATTCTGTGCCCAAGGTGTCGGGCATATCTTTTGAAGCAGGGGCCCTGCAGCATGTTGTTAGTCTGTAAGTGAAAGAGAATAACAGGTTGTGCATTTACTCGACGATCAATGGCACAGAACACTGAAAGCATCACAGAACTCTACCTTTCGGGTCTCTAGCCATTGCACAGCTGCAGGAGATTCTATAATTACGCGGATTTCAGATTCAACAATAATGCAGCTGACAAGCTCAGCAGAATGACATATCAAGATACTACCATATCAGCATTGATTGTCTGCGTGGGTGTCTTATCTTGCAAGTCCATTTACAGGCACTGTAAAGTGAGTGAATAATACAGGAATACATCCATTATGGTTATACATGTTACAATATAAGCGAAGCATTAGGGGTAATGACAGTGATAGTGTTCATTTCTTTAAAATGATTCATATGTTAGCCAGAGTCAGCTGCCCTGGGATCCCTGGCTGTCAGACCCAAAGTCACACGGTAAAGACATCAGATCTGCCCTGTTATGTCCTGGGTGACACACCGTTTGCCTTTGCAACCCCATACACCTGCATGGGCGTCGTACAATGCAAGACTACACACAGGAACTTTAAAGTAAGCGGTAATACAGGACCACATCGATGATGTTTAGACATGGTTTCAATGTAAGGAAGCATTAAGAGTAATGGCCGTTCTTTAAAAGGATCAATGTGTTATCCATCTTGAGACAGTTCCCCTGGTATAGCTGGATGTTATGTCTAAGACATCTGACCTGCCTTTTGCAAACCCTGAGACTTGTGGGGGCTTCTGCACTCTGAGGTCGGTATTTCTGCCTCTTCCTCAAGTGATTCTGTTCATTTGACCCATAGCTTTAACCTTCCTTTGCAGCTCTACAATGTGATTTTAGATGACTTAAAAGTGACCTGTGGAAAATGTATTGTTGGCATGCGAGATAAAACTCAGTGCACCACTGAGTACATTTCAATAAGGAATGTGCATAGTAATACATATCATTTCCGCAAATGTATCATACTGTTGCCAATTGTGCTACGCCTTTTTGCACGAGCACAGTGGCGCCTATGTACAGGGGCGGACTGGCGAACTTTTGACCTGTGGAGAAAAAGTACAATTGAGTGGCCAATGGTGCACTGGCTCCAGACTTCATGCAGAGGCTGCAACCCACCATTCAAAATGAAGAAGGGTATATACCAATGGTCACACCATTATGGTCTTCTGGGGGATATGGAATTCTGATCCAAGACACATAAAAATACATTTACAATTCTTTCCACAGTGGTCTAACACAGAAATAAAATTTCCGTAGCAAGTAAACTCAGTACCAACCTCTTCCCACACCCACACATTGTCAAATGTATATTGTGGTCTGGTTAGGCATTACTTTCCTTATCAAATGTCAGTGCAGAATGCAACGTACCTTTGTTATTTTGGTTTTCTCTTGGGGACCCAAGCCTTAAGGAAGCACAATCACATATAAAAGCTTGTAGTAATCCGAGGTGTTGGTGAGATAGGTCAAAGTGACTTGCAAACCACTTCTCGAAACCTGTGATTAAGACTGGTGTGTGTGGTGCTGGGACTACAGTTTTCAATTCAAAGGTGAGCCACTTGTCTACCCTCTATAAGTATGTAGTTTCTTGGGGAATCTGCGTAAACATGGCCATTCTGTATAAAATCATTTGGGCCCATAGACAGTAGAAAACAAAACCCCATTGGGTCAAGGATGTCAATTAGATGAGAGTTCTCTTCATTGAACTGGTTTCCCATCTTGGCACATGAGTCCCAAGAATTCACATGGTGGTGACAGGCTGTCCATTTGCCCTCATAACCTCTGCTAGGTGGGCACGACTGGTATGGCGCCATGAAAAACAGGTGTTTTCTACCCACGAGTCGCATCCAATCATAAAAAATAGAAACTCCCCGTATCCACATTCCTAGCCTTATATATTAACACAAGTCAAGCAATAGTCTCAAATCAGCTTCCAGGCCTTGAACAAATGCAGCAAGTATGGAACATAAGTCAGCTATGTGTTAATGAAAGTTTGTTTTGTTTGTTTGTTTCTTTATTTATACAGTGTGCTGGACCCTGAGGTAACTGGGCGCCAGAGACTTAAAGTAGGTTACAACATGATAAAGGTATACAGTAAAAATAGAGTAAGTGCAAGTGACCTGGTTACAGAGTGGTCAAGAGAGGAGCAGACATCAGGAGAAATGCAACAGTGATAACAACAGTAAGTGAGTCATACAGCAGGGGAGTTCTTGTAGGCTAGCCAAGACTTAGTATTTGCACTGAAGGTCCCGAAGGATGGTTCTGCTCTAAGGTTAACAGGTATTTCATTCTATTGTTTGGCAGCTAGGATCGGGAAGCTGGAGCCGCCTGCTTTTTTTAGTGCAAATTTGGGGATGTTTAGGCAGTGAGAATACGCTGTTCTAGTAGGTCTGGCTGATATGTGTTTGTTGAACTTGTATGCCAGGTGCTTAGGGGCGGTGTTAGATAGGCATTTGTGGATGATGACTAGTGATCTAAGGGTGATTCTGTCTCGGATCGGGAGCCAGTGGGCATCTTGTCTGAAACTGGAGATGTGCGAGTGCCGTGGGATACTAAGTGCGGCTCTGAAGGCATTGTTCTGCAGCATCTGCAATTTGTTCAGATTGCGCTCTGAGGTGCAAAGGAAGAGCGTATTGCAGCAATCGATATTTGATAGTACTAGTGCTCTGGCAAGGGTAATGCATCTGGATAATGAGAGGAAGGATTTGCAGGCGTTGATAAGCTTATTAGTATAGGCCGTGGAGGAGGATGTGGTGTTTACTTGTTTTTTGAGGGCGAGAGTACAGTCCAAATATACCCCTAGGGTTTTGATTTCTTTGGCTACTGTGTTTTGGTTACCATCAATGTTGATAGATGCGTAACAGGGATCCAGTTTGCTTAGCCGTGGTTGGGAGCCGACGAGAAGGAGCTCAGTTTTCTCATTGTTGAGGCATAGTCCATGTTCTGCCATCCACGCTTGGATCTCCAGGTAGACGCTGTTGATCCATGCCGAGTCCTCTTCGTAGCAGACTGCTGAGGGTGATGAGAACCTAGGTAACCTCAGCATAATTTGCGTATGTGACACCCAAGTTATCTAAGATATTGTTTGAGGTCGGCGAGACGCACAAGCCTTGAAGGGCGCTGCAAAGGATAGGGATAGGTTGGGCTGAGGCCCCCGGTGAGAAGACCCGGGTGGTTCGGTTGGTGAGGAAGGATTGGACACAGGCAGTCACCTGGCTGGAGAATGCAGCTGAGGCCGTCAGATGTTCCGTGAGGATCTGGTGGTCAACGAGGTCAAAGGCTGCTGAGAGGTCAAGCAGCAGGAGAATGGCTAGATTGACCTTATCCTTAGCCTCGTCCATATGGATTTTTAGGTCCAGAAGTGTCGTGTCTGTTCCATGCCTGGGCCTAAAGCCAGATTGTCTAAGTCCCAGAAGGTTGTTCTCTTCCAAGTGCTTCTGGATTTGCAGGTAGGCCACTCTATCTAGGATTTTTAGAATGTAGGGGACAGTTGTGATTGGCCTATAATTAGTGGGGTTGTTAGGGTCTAGGTTAGGTTTTTTAGAAGGGGCATGACCCACGCCTCCTTGAGGCTGCTCGGGACAGAGCTTGCAATGAAGGAAGCGTTGTTATGAACGGGGCCAAGTCGTTGGCACCTTCCTGGATGATGGAGGAAGAGCATGAGTCCCCTTGGCATCTAGAAGGCTTGAGGCCTGTGATAATGTTTTCCACTTCTTTGGTAGTGACAGGAGTGAAGGAGAAAGTGGGGCAAGTAAGAGTTTTGGGAGTGAAAGTATGTGAAGGGTTAGCTTTTTTGGCCAGGCTAGACTTTTTCAGTTCCATTTTGGATTGTAGCATGGAAATGTTGTCTGCTAAGGCTTTATGTATTCTCTCACACATGCCTGCATCTTTCACGCAGGTTTCTGTAGGTGTAGAAGGGGACTCGAGTTCCCTGAGGATAATGATAATGTCAATTCTGTTATCATAGGTCTCTTTTTTGGCTCTGAGGATGGAGGTTTTGTAGGTTGAGGCTGCTGCCGTATGTAGGACTTTGTTGGCCGGGTAAGGTGACTTTCTCCAAGTGGTTTCCGATGATCGTTTGGCATTCCTGAGGATTTTGCGCTCAGGAGTGAACCATTGGTTCAGGTGGGCTGCTGGTTTAGCTTTAGTAAGTTTGATGGAAGCAATGGTGTCAACTGCTGAGTGATGCGTTTTGTTGTAGAGGTCAGCAAGTTTATCCACGTCTAGTTTGGCGTAGTTTGTCGGGGCCAGGTTATTGTGGATTAGAAGGTGAAGGTTTTGCATGGATATATTATGGTTGTTCCTGGCGAGGGTTTGTGGCAAGGTCACTGGTAAGGTGCGTGGCTGTGCCTTCCCTTGTATGGAGAAGGTGATGGCATGGTGGTCTGACCAGGCAGTAGGTTCATTATTGAGGATGGAGGTGGAGCAGTTGTGGTCCGACAGCCAATCCAAGGTCCTGCCTTTGTTATGTGTAGGGGTTTTGATTCTGTGTTTAAACCCTAATTGAGAGATAGAGTTTTCCAGAGAGAGCGCATTAGCGTTGTTGGGATCGCCAAGGACTAAGTTTAAGTCTCCCAGTAGGATAATGTGTGATCCTGTTTTGGTATTATTAGTCAGGAGGTCAGAGATCTCTTCCTCAAATGAGGAGATGGGGCCAGGTGGCCTATAAATGAGGTGCATAAGGATAGTTTGAGCTGCTGATAGTTGTAACTTTACTGACAGAAGTTCAGCAGATCGGAGGCTGAGAGAGGGGTTTGCTGTAAGGCAGAGGGATGTTTTGGCAATAAAGGCTATCCTCCTCCTTTATCCGTGTCCCTGTCATTCCTTAATATAGAATAGCCCCCGGGGATGGTGAGGGACAGAGCGGGGCCTGCTGCCGGATGCAGCCAGGTTTCGGTAATAGCCAGGAAGTGAATGTTGTTTGCGGAGATAAGGTCTGCAATGTCAAGCGCATGGGTGACCACCAACCACGCATTGATGAGAGTACCTCTGATCAGAGGGTGTTCAACTATGCTTATGGAGGTCTTTAGGGTGGTGTCTGAGATGTGCAAAGGGCTGGTTTGCAGTAGGTTGGGGGGAGAGTGAGTGAGGTGTTTAGTAGGGAAGGTCCTAGGGGGTAGGATTCGAGCACCAAGTCTCAGGTTTCTGTCCTTCACTGGGCACGGGTTCCATGGTGTAGGAGGTGTAGCAAATTGGTGAATCCATTCTAGTGGGCTTAGTGCCTGGCTAGGCATGATTGCCTGTTTGAAGTTTTTATTGGCGAAGGACATGGTGAGCGAATCTGTCTTGAGTAGGGGAAGTAGCGTGGCTAAAATCAGTGATGATCTACAAAGGGCTGCCATATAGGCACATTCGGTAGTGGGCACAATCAATAATAGGTGCATTCAATTGTGGGGAGATAGTAGGCTAGTCCTAGTCAATATAGACACATTCAGTAGTGGGCATAATCTATAATAGTTGCATTCAATAGTGGGGAGCTAGTAGGCTAGTCCTAGGCAATGTAGGCACATTCAGTAGTAGACACAATCAATAATAGGTGCATTCAATAGTGGAGAGCTAGTAGGCTAGTCCTAGTCAATCTAGGCCCATTCAGTAGTAGGCACAATCAATAATAGGTGCATTCAATAATGGGGAGCTAGTAGGCTAGTCCCAGTCAATATAGGCACATTCAGTAGTGGGTGCAGTCAATTAGGAAGGCTAGTGGTAATATGGATGCAAGCAGGGTCTACTCACATTAGTGTTACACTTGTGATATTTGATGCTGCAACAGCTGATTCCTGGAGTGCCGGTGTATAACACATGGTAGGCTGAATAGGGCAGAGTCCATTGCTCTGGTCCTGGCAGTCCTGGACAGGCACGGACAGGAGTAGGCCTTTGTACTGACAGCCTTTGTCAATGGAGGCAGGCTTCTGCCTCCGGTGGCAGGCGGTGGCCTATGGAGCCATTGCTCCGTCCTTTGCTAGGCAACCAAAATACACAAATTGAGCACCAATGTGCTGGCGGCCATCTTAGGTCGTGGGGGGATCGGGAGCATGCCGCGTGGCAATGAGAGGAGCAGTGAGGCCAATGTGGCACAGCCCTCAATTGTGGGGTGGAGTGATCTTGTTGTCGTGCTGTCTGGAGTCGCGAAAGGCAGCGAGCGAAGTGATGCAGCTGAGAGGGAACAGGCATCACGCTGACCCTGCAGTGCTGCAGCTGCTCGGCAGTCGTTGTGTAGTGCTGCTCCTGCAGCCCTGGATGGGGGGGCTTCTGCCCAGGTGAAGGTCTGTTGTACTGTGGGCACGGACAGGCATAGGCCTTTGTAGTAGCGGCCGTCGTCAATGGAGGCCGGCTTCCGCCTCCGGTTGCAGGCGGTGGCCTATGGAGCCGTTGCTCCGTCGGTTGCTAGGCGACCAAAATACACAAATTGAGCACCAATGTGCTGGCGGCCATCTTAGGTCACTGGGGGGATCGGGAGCATGCCGCATGGCAATGAGAGGAGCAGTAGGGCCAATGTGGCACAGCCCTTAGTTGTGGGGGGGAGTGAGCTTGTCGTCGTGCTGTCTGGAGTCATGGAAGGCAGCGAGCCAAGTGATGCAGATGAGAGGGAGCAGCCGTCACGCTGACCCTGCAGTCCTGCAGCTGCTCTGCGGTCGTTGTGTGGTGCTGCTCCTGCAGCCCTGGATGGGGCGAGCTCCTGCCCAGGTGAAGGTCTGTTAAACTGTGTAAAGTAAATGCAATATCATAAAAACCTTCACATGAATTTTTGTAAATTATTGCACCAAGATGGGAACCTATTGAAATCAAGAGAACTCTGCTAATTGACATCCTGAGCTCTAAAGGATTGTGTCTTTAGTGTGTATGGACACAAATTATTGAATATGGAATGACATGTTGTGGTAAAGTGCTTCGACCAGGATAAAATCATTTGGTGTAACGGTGAAGCTGGGAATTGAGCCCAGTTTCCTGGTTTGACAGTTTGCAATTTGGCAGCAAGCAACATCTCCTCCATCCAATCTGTATCTCTAAACCAAGAGACTCCTTTGGTGGAGCGGGCCAAGGGGTCGGTCTTCACTTTAAGAGGCAACCATGCGCTGAGTCGGCATAAATCCTACAGACAGTGTTCTGATTCACCACGCTACAACACACAACCTGGGCATGCTTCCCCACACCCTATAACACAAGTCCCATGCCAGGAGTCTTTCCTTCCTAACAGTGCCCTCTATATAAATGAGTAAAAGTATCACTATTTCAGAAGCAGCACTATGGACAATTAAACCATATGAGTTTGACATTGTCTGCAGCACACACTTGACTAAATCACTGTTGGGTGATCCCAATTGAGTTAGCAAAGAAAAATAAGACACCATGAGGTAAAGTGATTTACTAAGGATCACATTATTTGTCAAGTGGGAACCCATGAGTCTAGCCCTGGTTTGCTGGTTCCCCAGTGTATCACTTAGCGAAGTGGAGTACAGGTTCTCGTGTTCCATCTTCAATCGTAGAATAAATTCCTAATGTTCTTTCTTCCTGATCTGTCTTCCTTGCTTGCAGTGATGATGTCATGAGAGTTCTGAGTGCGGAATGCTGTGTGCGCAGACTACTGAGTTCTTTATATATGACAGTTGGAGAGAGGGTGATGGAGAGTGCGTACAGCTGGATGTACCTTACCTGTTTATGTCTTGTGATACTGTGCGGCCCTATTCAATCCTGATCCTGTAACTTAATAATAAATACGATTTCCTTTTGTATTTGAGGCTCCAGGCCACATCTGTAAGGGCAGAACATAACAGGTAACATGCATAACACTGTGAATAGTTGTTTTAAAGAATGTCTGCAGGTGGTGTAAGAACCTGCCAAATAGAGAGGAGGAATAACTTGTGTGCTGTAGCGTGTACCATTTGTGTGCTATACAAATAGCCAACACTTGCATTGCTGAAAATTAAAACATGCTCTGGCATAGCTAGGAAGCAGTGAATCCAGCAATGCAGCTAGAATCTTGTAATGTATTATTTATTTATGTGTATTTATTTGTTTATTTATTTATTTATTTTATTTGTATTGCGCCGGTCAACCTCAGGCATCTGGTGGCCACATGAAGACACATCAGACAACAATTATCCGCTAAGATTATTCTTTTCGTGTCTTGAGTGTTCCTTTTTATGCCGGTTTTAGCTTCCGAGTGTGCACCATATCTTTGGATCCACACCTGTGTGCTATGTTGCACTAGTGCCCATGCACTCTAGTTCAATTGGTGGAGCATTGGGTGTTAGTGGAAGAGTGGGGTGAAAATATTGCCAAGGTAAGTGGTTTGTGTACCAGAAAATACAGTATCCTTGCTGACATCTACATGCGCTGAGCGTTGTGCTTGCTTGACAATCACGAAAAATATAGAGCCAAATCGTCAGCTCACGTGGAATAAGACCCGCAAGACATTGTAATCATCCAAATTATTGAAACCCTAACTACATGTGCCTTCCTTTTCAAACGGGTTCCTTGTAATGTAGTTCCTTGTAGTGACAAATCCAGCCTTATTGCCATCCCAGTTCACCCCACTGCAGACCTCTGGGGTATCTATTTCTTTAGAGACATGACAGGTATGCTTGTGCCTTTGCTGTTGAAGGGGGAGGTGTGAAATATTGGGCACCAGAAAGGTGCCATATGCTTCCCCACCTGACTTTGACCCCCACCCCCGAGCCTTCCCGAAGCCCCATACAAAGAGGAGACTGGATGCAAGACCTCTGCATGCAATTAAGGTACTTTTAAGTGTTTGCATGCATGAATGGTTGTTTTAAATGTAGTGTGTGTGTGTGTGTATGCGAGCGTGCGGGCGTGCGTTCCCGCGCAAGAAAGCTTGAACACAGTTTTGCACTAAAACCTGTTTTGAATCTAACCCATTGTGTTTTGCATGACGCTTAATGTTTCATATTATAAGGCATACTAGGTTACTAACGTAGGCAGGCAGAGAGTGCTGCTTCTCTCCAACAGTCATTCTGCAAGCATAGGCAGCGCTATGCCCCTAAAACAAAGGTACACATATATATATATGCAGTTTCAATACAAATATACTAACGAAAATCAACACCTTGTTTAGAAGTTCCCTTGAAGTCTACAACATTCCTTGATAAAACCAATCACTGCCAGTAAACATTTGCTGATGTACAGATTGTATTCTTTGCAACAGACGTGTCAACGTGCAAGACTTTCTCCTGAAGAGTATTCCTTGCCGGCGTGGCATGTTTCCAGAAAATGTGCAAGATAAGGACATATAATTGTGCATCTCATTTGCATTTTACAATGCATATATTAGCATTGTGTGATTTGAATAACATGTTCCCATGCTTTATAACAATTGCTTTTGATATGTCATAACCTTCCAGTTGGTTTTGATGCTCTCACATTAGACTTCTATTTCTTTATGGCATATCATTTATGGGATGAACGGAGGATAGCACAGGGGCAACACGCTGGTCTTAGAAGCAAGAACACATAGAGCAGCAGAGATTCGAAACCCAGAGCCGCCCTTAGAAACTGAGCTCAGGTAAAGTATTAGGTGCATTATAAAAACAATTAAATAAACAAAATTCCTTTGGAAGGTTTCAATGTAGTCAGTACTGCTATCTATTTAGAATATCCTTACATTGGTTAATCTTATATTGTGTGTATTATACTAATTGTGTTGCTATGGTTGTGTTCTTTTTTTGCCATCAGGTCACCACATGTATACAGTCTTCACTACATGTACACACCTTGGGCCTCATTACACGGAATGCGGTAAACCATGGTGCTATTAGCACCATGGTTGCCGCCGGTACCATACCGGTACCACCATGGAGAAAAGGGGATTTACCACCCCATTCCAAGGTTGGAGGTGCGGTAATTCCCCCTTTCTCCATGGCCCTTCCCCATTAACATTTTTGCCCCATAGGGCTCAATGGGAATGGGGAAGGAGCTAATTACGCTACCGCAAATTGCGGTACCGTAATTAGCACCAAGGTCCCTTTGCGGGTCCCAACTTTAACGGCTGGTCTACACCATCCGTTAAGGTCGGGTCCCGCAAAGGGACCTCGTAGTAAGGCGGTAAGGGTTTACCGGTACCGGTGCCCTTACCGGTACCGGTAAACCCTTACCGCCTACCGTGTAATGAGGCCCCTTGTCAACATCATAGATGTAAACACCTCATTAACAGTCTTCACTAGTAAATTGTGTTAGAGTCCCTTTCTGATTATATTTCGTATTCTCTTTGTGGTTGCCAGAATACTAAGGGGCAGTGGGGATAGCTCAAGGGCAATGTGCTTGTCTATGGAGCAAGACTGGCCTGATCAGTACAGGTTCGATGCCTCGTGCTGTAGTTAGAGTCCAGACTTTGGCATGGAGCACAACATGAAAAAGCTATTTTATGTTGTGTGCACGGGACACACTGCAACAGTAGAATCATGGGTGCACTTTCTTTCAATGGCATGCTGGCATATATCTATCCCAAAAGATTTGAACATTGGCAAAACTGAAACATATATGGGAACAGCTAGCATGAAAGGCAATGTTTTACAGGGCTGTACTGGCATTTGCTGTAGACAAAGGCATTGTGGAGACCTACTTCATCAGGACATGCTGGCATATATGTGGGCACTATCATGAAAGTGATTAGTAGTGTTAATACTGGCATATCTTTGGAAACAGCCAGCAGGCGCAAGCGTTTTACAGGGTCATGCTGTAATGTATTGTGAACAGAGGCATCATGAATAGGTACTTTACATTGCAATGCTGGCATATATTAGGGGCACCATCGCACAGCTGTTGTAATGTGGTAATGCTTGTCATATACATGGCGATAGGTAAACTGTTCAAGTGTTTACAGAGACATGCTGAAATATACTGTTGACAGACGCCTAATGATCATGTACTGTACAGTGGCATATTGTCTTATATTTTGAGCACCATCATAAACGTGTCATTTGCAGACGAAGCTGTACGCATTTAAAAAACGCCCTCTGGCCTACAACATCAATTGTGTGTGTTCTTGTATGTATGCAATGCCAAGGGATTGACAATCAACATCTAAAAAAATGAACAAATGATAGGTCAATCTCAGACTTGTAAACGAAGCCCAAACTAGCAACGTTCGGGAAGCTGTCCCTGCTTTTGAATATGTGGGTGTCTCTCTTTCTAGTAATCTAAATTGGTCAACCTAAATATACAAGAGCACTATATCAGGTGCCATGTGAGGTGCTTCTGTAGCAAGCTTTTTGTCTTGTCTTGGGGGCAAAACACACTCGCATGACATTACAGTATGCGGAGCTCAGGCTATTCTGACTATAATTTTTAAGGCTGAATTATGGCCGTATAAGGTTATGTATCAAGCTCTAAATTTCAGTTGGCTGAGAAGACATTGCTAACGCATTTAATTGGTCTACCATGCGCTGCTCCTCCCACACCCATTGTGCTAGAAGTAGGTATAACTGTGGTTAAACACGAGATTATGTCCAAAGACTTGTTATACTGGCTTAAAGTTTGGAATATTGACTCCATGATTCTTTATAGAGACGTCTCCTGGGATGGTCGCCGGATGCCTGGTGAAAAATCTCTCCCTTGGTTTAAATTTGTTAAAGAAACGTTCTGTGAGATCCACTCTGGGAAGATCGTCCAAATATGGAGCATTGTCAAAATCTACTTTAAAACATCATTACAAAGAATGGTTCATAAAAGAAAAAATAGACTCATTCTATTCACGCTATAACAGTAAAAACTCACTTAGGTATGGAATTATAGGTCAGAAGAAATCATATATGTCTTAGCATTTTCCACTTGCTACCTTTACAGATATATGGGGTGCAAGTTCTTTAAGAAAACGTCTGTCTTGCAAAATAAATGATGAAGTTGAACTGCATTGCTTCTATAATGTCCCCAGTATGAGGCCCCTAAGCACTAATGGTTTAAACCGATCCTTAATTCCCATGAAATTAGAGCTAAGAGGAAGTTATTGCTCTTTTTAAGACTACCATTGCAATGGCAATGTATTTTGAGGTGTCTACATTTTTAACTAATAATTTTCATGTTAAGAGGACATTTGAGAAGATGTGATTATAACCTGTTTTATGTATTCATCTGTGTATTGTTGAAACAATCTTGTTTTATCATGTATTTCCACTCTGGTTAAGTATGTTTTTTTATTGTGATAATATGTTTCTTTTTATCCTATATTGTATAAAATATGTCCAATGCTGTTAGGATGTAATTCATAATAAAGCTGATGTGATGGAACGTGTTTTACAGTAGCAATGCTAGCATATATATTGGCTCCAAGTATAATTGAAATGTAAAATGATCCTTAATATTTGTGTAGCCCTGCCATACATGGATTGGATTTTTCTCATGTTTTGTTGAGCAAAACAAATTGTCAGTTGTATTGCTTTATTATCTAGCTCCAAGTTTATAAAACACCAACCACCAATGACCATGAATCTTTAAAAAAAAAATGTATGTGTGTGTTACAGTTTACATTGACACTTTTTACATTGATATAAACACAATACAAATAGATAATTCAATGGACAAATCAGTATAAATATAGACAATTCCATGTAAATAAGAAAAGCTCATAACATCCCACAATCTAAAAATACAAGGATGCATACAAATTCAATAAAAATCCCTCATCCCACAATCACTTTACTCTCTCAATGAGATACAATAAACTTCATTCAATTACCAGACAATGGGCCTCATTCCGAGTATGGCGGTAAGGGATAGCGGCCACCGCTAACGAGACCGGTGGCGGTAATCCCTTACTGCCATACTCCGAGTTCCCTTTGCGCCATGGAGGTTTTAACACCTGCTTTTAGCAGGTGTTAAAATCCATGGCGCTAAGGGACCTTGATGTTAATTACGCCACCGTAATTTACGGTGGCGTAATTAACGCCTTCCCCACTCCCATTATGCCCTATGGGGCAAAAATGGGAATGGGGAAGGGTAAATGGGGTTTGGGGAATTACCGCCCCGCCAACCTTGGAATGGGGCGGTAATTCCGCCATCCACCAAGGCGCTGCCGGTCCGGGTACAGCGTCAACCAAGGCGTTAATAGCGCCATTGGTTAGCGCCGTACTCGGAATGAGGCCCAATGATTATCAATATATTTCTTATAAATTCAATACCAAACGCAACTCCTGTTCACCTTGTTGCATTACCTTGCTGGGATCCAAGAAGATTTGTATCAGAAATGTAACCAAGGCTAAAATGAGGGCAAGCTGAGATGTAGACATAGGTCTGCACCACAGGTTGTTAGTCATTGAGTGGTACAGTGTATGAAAGGGCCCAGGTCTGCAATCCTATGATTAATACATTGAATTGTTATTTTATTTCTATCGCGCTCATACACAAGTGTTTCAGAGCGCGACGAGGCAAAGGAGGGGAACAGGGGAGAACAAAATAACAATCGTACTAGGCCCAGTGACATTGAGAACGCGCAAGTGCATGTGGAATGGGGAGGGGAAAAGTGCAAGGAAGGGGTAGAAGTGGAAAGTGCAGAGCAAAAGGAGAACAGAATAAATAATAATAATAATAATAATAATAATAATAATAATAATAATAATAATAATAGTAATAAATAAATAAATAAATAAATACAATAAAAGGCAACAAAAGTGGTGGTACAGCCAGAAAGTGGCAAGTGCTGAGTTTAAGGCAGCAGACAGGGTAGGTCAGATAAGTGCATGAAGAAAAAGGGGGGACTGTATGGGTACAGATACAAACCCCTGTGAAAGGTGTGGCCTGGAGGCAGTGCAGGAGGGTGCCAGGGTGAGCCAGAACCTGGACCTGGAGGACAGAGGGTGGGCGAAGACAGAAGCAGAGAGGAAGGTCTTCAGGTGCTTCCTGAACCGGAGATGGTTCTCCTCATGTTTTAGAGTGGCAGGGAGGGTGTTCCAAAGGGAGGCCCCAGCCGAAGACAGAAATCTACCCCAGCTTGTTTCTTTGAAAAATGACTGACCCTGAGGGAGTTAGAGGTAGAGGAGTGAAGAGGTCGAGAGGGGAGGTATTTTCAGAGGGATAGCTGACGGTATTTTGGACCCAGGCCCCACAAAGCCTTGTGGGTAATGCAGAGGGTTTTGAATTGAATCCTTACATCCACTAGGAGCCAGTGGAGGGATTTCAGAGCTGTAGTGATACGATACCAGGGCTTTAGGCGAAGGACACGTCTTGCAGTCCTGTTCTGGATTAGTTGCAGTAGGTGGAGAGTAGAGGCAGGTAGGTTTTGAAAGAGACTGTTACAATAGTACAACATAGAGAGAACCAGAGCTTGGAGACAATGAGCTTCTGGGGGAAGGAGGAGAAGGGCAGAGAACCTCTGAGGAGGTATAATAGGAAGTTTGACTTTTTAGAGATATCAGAGATGTGGGAAGAGAAGGAAAGTGTGGAATCAATGATGAATACCGTGGGACCGTCCATCACCAAGTGGTATAGAGTCTACATGGGCTCCATGTCACATAAGCAGCAACCACAGAGTTCTCTGGGTAAGATTAACTTTGGTATAATGGAATCTAATGTTGGTATACAGTTTAGCAGGAATTTTAGATACCATTGCCTGTAAATATGAGATGGAAATTTAATTAGATGCATTTTTGGTTTATCAGACAGGAGATGGAAGATTTCTTTGTCATTATAAAGACATAGGGCCTCATTACACGGACGGCGGTGGACCAAGGTGCTATTAGCACCTTGGTCCATGCTGGTAAAATACCGGCACCGCCTTGGTGGAAAGGGGAATTACCACCCTATTCCAAGGTTGGTGGGGCGGTAATTCCCCATTCCCCCATTGCCCTTTCCCATTCACATTTTTGCCCGATAGGGCATAATGGGAATGGGGAAGGTGCTAATTACGGCACCGCAAATTGCGGTACCGTAATTAGCTCCCTGGTCCCTTTGCGGGTTGGTTTTTAACGCCTGCAAAAAGCAGGTGTTAAATTCTCCAACCCGCAAAGGGACCTCGTAGTAAGGCGGTAAGGTTTTACCGGTACCAGTAAAATACCGGTACCGGTAAACCCTTACCGCCGTCCGTGTAATTCTCCCCAGATCCTAAATATCCATTATCTTGTCCCAATGTCTAATTTTCTTTTTTATCACGTAAACAGATTAATGGGCATTCATATCTACTATAGCGTAATATGATTGCCATCTCTTCGGGAATTTTCTTAAAAAAGATTCAAATTGAATTTGTTTACTAAAAGATTTTTTAGATAAAAACCCAAGGTTAACTTGTCGGATTGTTGCTGTCTGTTCAACAGAGATCGACTTCTCTTAATATATTGGGCCCACCAGGATGTTAATCCCAGTTCTAATCTGATTTTGCTTATTGGGACAGATTTTGGGATACCCAGTGTCTGCTTCCATATTGTCCCTTCAAGGGTGTGCAGAAATGCCATGTTGTTAAAATGCATCAATTCACAACCATATACAACTATAGCAGTTACTTTTAAACTATAGAATATAACTAAAGGAGCCCGCAACTAGGAACATAATGTGCTTCTAACCAATGTCATCAGAGAGATTCAAGAGTGAACCTCTATCCTAAGTTTGTATCTCTCGAACTGCATTTTAGCTGAGACTACACACCCCAGAAAGCACAACAAATCTGCTCTCATACTTACATTATCTTTCATCTTCCAAACATAGGATTTGATATTTTTTCTGGAACTACAAATCATAACATGATTTTGCTGAATTAATAATCAAATTATTTTTTACTAAAGTAAGACTCAATGCCATTAATAATCTATGTATGTACCTATGTATGTAACTCCAGTAACCTGACTATGAATGTAATGTAACCGACTTCTTAAGTATAAGTGCTCAGATGCCTGAGCCAATGTAACCAATTTCATAAGTACAAGAAGTTCCGTGATGCCTGAGGGTTAGGTGCTCTTTATAAATGTAAAAATAAATAAATAAATGTATCCCTGACATACACCTCTCTATAAGGGAATACTCCTTGACATTTCTCCTATTGGGTGAAGTCTCACCTTCGCTTTGTTATCCGAATACAAAAGCTGTATCATACTTAGCAGGCCCAAGTCAATCCCCCAGCTGGTTAATTTCTGCCATAGTAATGCTATGTTTACATTTTCAAAGGCGGATGATGGATCTATCACAGCCATGTATAATGATCATCCAAAGTTAGCACCAATATCAGAGATACAGGTGGAAAGGGCCATGCTACTCAAAGTGTTCACACCCCATTCTTAAAACCTGTTTGCAATGGGTTGAATCTCTGAGTATTCTGAGCCCAATTTGTAAGCTCCCTTAGGACCATAGTTGTGAAAATCGTAGCTAATGAATCAATCAGAGAGATATGTTGATAACTTGATGGGTCCTCTCTCTTTCGCTTTTTCAGAAATCAGAACCAAAGTCACTTGGGTCCAAGAACTAGGACAGCACTCTCCAGCAGCAATATGCAACAACAATTTGAGAAGAGTCTCAGTGCACAGTACTGGGTAACTCTTATAAATTCCATTGACTACCCCATCCGGGCACTGGCTCTGAAGTTATTAACTTTTTAATTACAAATTCAATATCCACTCTCTCAAATGAAAAGGGCCAGGTGGAGGTCTTATTTTCTATTCTAAGAGCTGTGCTCTTATCAGTAGTATCTCTAAATGTATTTATAAAGTGCTCTACCCAGGCCTCTTCAGAGACACAACATTATTGGACTTTTAGTTGAAACTCACTTTTTTATTGTTTATTAGCCACCAAATTCAGCAAGTATCTTTCCTACCTATGTTCTCAAACAGATCTTGATTCTTACCAAAATATTTTTGGCGTCTATGGTTCTTAATCCATTGTTTATATTTTTATTTTAGGATTGTCTTTGCTTTTCCTCTTTCTTCCCACACTAGATTTTAACATTTATTTAACAAGTGCATGACTTTCTGCAGTCCACTTTTTTCTCTTTAATTTCTTTATCAAAGCGATTTCTGACATCATGACTTAAAACCCTTTGCGGGCCTTTGACTTTTTTAATGCAGGATCCTCCCAATGTAGACAACAGAGCTGGAAACTCAGAAGGAGAAGAATACCAATGTTTCTCCTCAACAGAGAGCTTTTCCCACCAACTCTTCAGTCTAAAATTAGCATTTTCAAAATTCCAGACAAACTGAGCAAGCCTTTTCCTACTCTCCATTAATATCAGAGACCGAGGGCCCAGACTTTCCCTACCTTTGTCAGCACCCTTCACATACAAAGTTAGTTTCAACATTGTGTGATCACAAAAAACACAGGTTTTTAATATTTCAAAATTATGTACCTCCTCAGTCCCAATGTTCTTTAAAAAATGATAATCAATTGTTTATGAAGCTATCATATTGGACCAGGTAGGTCCAGTCTTTAACATTTCATCAAACAGCACATGTGTTTGTCCAACCTCCCATTTAGATAGACATTGTGACCATAGCCTCCCATTATTATACTTTTCACGCTCGGCTTGTGACTCAAAGTCAATTGTAACTTTAAAGACCTCAAACACATCCACATAAAAATTCATCACATGGCATCCACAATCGAAGTCACCACCTAAAATTACTGGACTACTCTGGTATTCCCTCTGCAAAACAACTAATATATTTACCAGTTCATATAATAAATTGCCTATGTCAAAACAAGTAGGATTGAAGTAGATATGAAGCAACAGAATAATAGATGGGATGTTTTTCTAAGGTAAGTAACCACTGTGGCAAGCACAGTATCTGATGGGCACTTCCAGTTGGTAACCAAACGTTTCTGTTTAATTTTTACTGCTTTTAAGATTCGTCCCATAGATTTCTCACAGACATGTGTTTGTAGTCTTGTTATTCAGCATATAACTGTCAAACACTAGGAGGTCTCTTAGCTAGGATTCTAAAAATTAATTAAAAGACATCAAATATTTTCGTAATTTCAATATTCAAGATTGAGTTGTGTTCTTGCAAATTGCAGCTCGGGATTTTTATATTAGTTCTTAAATCCTGGCCTAATTCATGATGTTGTAGGGAGGGGGGATACAAGCCATCCCCAAATTGATGGCTCTGATTCTTGAGTAACTTGCCTCCGCTGGTCCTTATCAAAAGAACTTTTTACAGTCATGTTCCCATGAACATGTCCTTTTGGCTCATCAGAAAAATGATGGTGACAACTTTTGAAAACTCTCAATAGAATGTCTTTTTGTTGATCATTGTAATGATTTGAAAAACAGAGTGGAAACCACCCTGTAGCACCCAGTGCTGACTGTTTGCCTCGTATCATGAGGCTAAATTCAGTACTTGAAGCTCAATTCCATTCTTTGTTAAATTAGTTAATTGGTTTTTGAAAAATCTGTGTAATTATTTGATTTATTTCTTTCAAATAATGCGATTTCAGCCACTTGGTTTATCAAAGCTTTTACTCGGGAGATTGTGTTCAAATCACACAATGCATTAGGCGTTTTCCCAATCCCTCTACTCAAAATCACAGCTCTTGCCAATGCATTTCAGTGTCTAGCACCATCTTCAGGGCTAAATTCCAACATAAATTAACATAATGCATATATAACAAATGTAAGTAATAAATATACATACCAGCAATGAGATTATTTCCATCCCATAAAAAAGAAAAAAGTATAATGTGTATATTAGGGCCATTATGCGTGCCACAATCATTGGCTTTATCTTTACTGAACGTATGCATACAGCCATAGAAAACTTTCATTACCTGAGCTGTCTCATATGCGCGTGAACGCCTCATAAATGTAGATATGTCAATGCAGTGTCTCTGTTAAGAGAAGAGAAAATACTCTAAGCTCGCTGTCTAGCTTAGTGACATTAACTACTAGCGTGAACTGCCATGACTTGGCAAAACTTCCTACCTTGACTCTGCTCTCCATCCAACTGTTCACAGAAATGGTTGCAGCTGCGCATGACTGTGCGTGGCTTAGTAGCCTCGTCACCAAGGAGATACCAGCGCCGCCTGTCGTCCATGATTGGACAAGACTGACGTGCCTCCGGCCCCATCTCCTTGCGTGAGCGTGGGGGCGGGATGATGCGTCTCCTAGGTAACGTGTCGTCATCACATCGCAAGATTACTTTCAATCCGTAAAAAACATTTACAACCAGGTACAAAGATCCACATATGCATTTTCATCATCAGATCTACATTGGGCAGTGTGAAAGTTATACTGTCATGTGGCTTTCATCTGTGCACGTAACCAGGCCGTGAGTGCGGCATCTGGGTGTGTGCAGAGATGGGAAGAGTCACGAACTGTGTTACATAGTTGCATACCTTGCTGTTTGTCACTGTGGTTCCATCTGTGAAATGTGTCAAGATAAGGACAATTATAAATTATACATTTAGCATCTCGTTACTAATCGGCACTTTGTGCTTGTTTTTGATTCTCTCAATGCAAGGTGAATCACCCTGTCGATAATCGTTACATTATCATTAAATTGTAATACCGACACCCATCTTGTCCCAAGGGCATACCTATTACATCCTAAGAAAAAAAAACCCTCTTAAAGATAAAATTGTGTACCAAACCAGGATACTGTTACATTTAGTGTGTGCATTACATTAGAGAAAGGAAGCAAAATTGATCTCTTCATCAAGCCCTTTAGGGGTAAGGGTTCCAAGGTGGTCTATCCAAAATGAATCTCTTTGATCAAGTCTTTGCTGTAGATTCATGTGAGGTTCCTCTTTTTGAACTACCTCTAAAATTTGGAACCTTATCTGGGACAAATTATGTTTTTTGTGATCCCAGTTCCGTGCTACTGCTGAGGTCTTACTATGTGTTCGGATACACGAGCGATGCTCGTTCCATCTGGTCTTCGCTGCTCTTGTTGACTGTCCTACATAGTATAACCCACATGGACATTTGATGGAGTAGATTATGTTGATGGAGTTACATGTTCCAAAATGTCTCAATTTAATATTTTCTCCAGTGTTTGGGTGATTTACTATATTTCCTTTCAATACGTATCCACAATTTGAACAACTTAGACAAGGATAAGTTCCGGTTCAGGTAGTTCTCTCTTTCCTCTTCAGGCTTTTTGTTCTGACCAGCTTGTCTTTCAAATTTTGGCTCCTTTAATATGCGAATGTATGAAGTTCTTTGAATAAAGGCTCAACTCTCTCATCTAGTGTCAATATATTCCAATTCTTTTTGTTGATATCTTTCATCTGTTTGCTCTGTTTAGAGTATTTGGATACAAATACTATTGGGGTGCTTCATCCTGTTTCAATTTAGGTTGAAGTAATTCTTCTCTTCTTTTACCTTTCAGTCTTTCTTTCGCTTCCTCAATTTCTGGTCCGTCGTATCCTCGAGTCAAAAATGTATTTCCCATCATGTTGATTGCTTCCTCATAGTCCTCTGGATCACTTACTATCCTTTTAACTCTCAGCATTTGGCTGTAGGGTAAATTCTTGATTAGACTAGTCTGATGAAAACTTAACTTATGTAGGATGTTGTTCCTGTCTGTAGGTTTTTGATATATATTAGTTCTGTAGCCAGTTCGTTCCTTAGTAACCTTGACATCTAGGAAGTGTATTGTTTCCCTTGAACTTTCAGATGTGAATTGGATACGTTCATCAATATTGTTGAGATACTCCAAAAATCTTTTCAACTCGTCCTCTGTGTCATGCCAGATCCCAAAGATATCGTCTATGTATTCAATCCATAGATCGATCTTGTTTTTCCATCTTGTCACTTTCAGCACATGGTCTACCTCAAATTTGTGCATGAACGCATTAGCGTAGGCCGGTGCCATTGTTGCACCCATAGACGTTCCGGCTGTTTGTAAGAAGAAAAAGTGGCTGAAATCGCATTTTTTGAAAGAAATAAATCAAATAATTACACAGATTTTTCAAAAACCAACTAACTAATTTAACAAAGAATGGAATTGAGCTTCAAGTACTGAATTTAGCCTCATGATACCAGGCAAACAGTGAGCGCTGGGTGCTACAGGGTGGTTTCCACTCTGTTTTTCAAATCATTACAGGTATTAAGGCCCGAGTGTCATTGGACCTTTTTTTGACCCAGTGAGCTTCATTTAAGCACAAAAAAATTTTGGAACAGTACCGAATTTGAGAACTACATGAAAATATAATACTCTTTGTGGTGCCCACCTATCCGCATTCTCTTTTTGTTGATCATTCACACATTTTTCAATCAACTTTGAATGGAAGTGTACAACAACATTTCTCACTTTGTAGTATTGTCCCCTTCATTACTGTTTTCCTGGCAGTTATGGAGATTTTGTACTCCAGCTGCATCAGTTCTTCCTATAACGTCAGACTTTAGTCACTTGGGGGATTTGTTCAGTACCCTTGGAGCTAATATGAGTCCAATTTCATTCAGAATTGAAGTGTTGTCTTTCACCTTGTGGGCTTATCTCTTATCACTTGTTGTTCACTCCCCTTCTTATCTATGCTCTTCCACAATATATTGATCTTGGTACTGGGACAAGTTTCTTTTTTCATATACTACCAGTCTCTCCTAACCAGTTACTTATTATGTGTTCCTTTCGATTTTCACAATTCCATCCATTCAGCTTTCTGGTTATGGTTTCGTCCTTATGACTGGGATGAGTGGATAGATGTAGAAAATGATTCCCTGGTGGCCTCCTGCTGTTCTCTTTCACCCAGTACCTCTCCTGATGCCGGGAATGGTATGCTTGGGTATTGCTTCTCGCTCTCTTCACTGTACTTCAGTCTCTCGTTCTCGGGTCGAAACAGACGCCTACTGTCAGCATATGCTGGTGCTAGGAAGGCAGTCAGACTTCCCGTTGCAGTAGTATCAGCACTATTCATTGAGTGTCCTGCCCACCACACTGCATGCTTTGTCACTCCGCTACAAAAAATACCTTCTACTTCTCTTCTGGTTCTTTCCACTTCCCTTGTGGTCCTGTACACTGGGATTCTGGTGTCCCGCAATCAGCTGCTCTGCTTCTTCGATATTCGCGGGTTGTGCTTTCTACATTGAATTCACCTCCACAACGCGTGATGAGGTCAGCGGGTTCCCCTGCGTATTGGGTTCTCCTCTCCTCCATCTACTTTCTGCAGTTAAATTTATATCTCAAGTTAAAGGGATTCATCACAGTTATCATTCCATCTTGTCAAACCTCTGCACAAATATTTTCATTTTTTGTAATGTTTCCTTTTTGTAATTCACGGATATCGTGGAAAGTTAATTTGAATTATCGTCAGTATGGACTTGTGTATGTGTTGGTAAGTTAATAAATAACCTCACATCTTATATTTAACTTAATAAACAGTTATGTAAATGAATGTAAATATGATTTTTGATTTACTTATGTAAAAGTATAACAAATGCAGTCAAACAATGCTGAAAATATGCAACAACATAGGATAATATTTCAACAAAGTTGTAACTATATGCAAGGGCCACCTGTAGGGTTCTGATCATCGATGACAAAACTGCTTCTTACTCCAACATCTTTGCAGAAACCCTTAACAGGAGCAAAGATCTCCACGAAGTATTAAAGCATTGTACCAAGCCCTCATCTGACCCTGAGGTGCGATCAACTATGGAAAAATGTAACGGAATGAAAAATTGTCAGATCGTTGAATTCACCTCTCCTAGCATTAATCCACTAAATCCTGCCACGGACACTGCCACTGAGTTATCTCCTCTCTCTCCTTCAGACCTTCTAAAAATACTTGCCTCACTCAAACCTGCCTCCTACTCAGACAATATCATCTTGGACTCCATCATTAAACAATTGGTGGGGATGGAGCTCAAAACAATCCTACACATCATGAATTCCTCTCTCATCGTACGGTCACTCCCAGACATGCTCAAAACTGGCATTCTGAGACCTGTGAGAAACCTGAAGCGGCCTCACCCATCAGTTCCCGACATGGCCATCGCTATTGGATCGAGTTCCTGTGGGTGAACTAGTGTGGGAAGATCACCTGGATGAGGGGTCTTCTGGATTTGAAGTGGGACACCGAAGGGTGAGGCACGGTATCTCCTTCCCTGTAACACCTTTTCCCCTTCCTGTCAGGTAGGATACCTAAAGCTCAATTCCCCCTCCCCCTTTCCCAACATAAACACTTTCTCATGGACAGTTCATCAGCGATAACGAACTAACACCAGAGCCGTATACCTGACATGTCCCAACACGTGGGTCAGGCATTGTCGGGCAATTACTGATAATTACACACACTTGACTTCCATCACACTTCCCCACACAGATAAAAGGCGGAGAACTAAAGCACACTCTAAGCAAGGCAAAACACACGAAGATGCAGCAGCACTGAGATGGCGGTTTAACACGAGGAGAAAGGCAGAAAAACCAGAAAGGGTTGCAAGGATGGAATTGCCCTAGGCTTTTTCAGAGGAAGAAAACTACTTCTTTCACAAGCCCTCAAGGGTAAGACTGGGAATAAAAGCTGCAGAAAGGTGAATTGTGTGTTAAAAGTACCTTGGGGTCTACTGCATCAATAGCCAAGGCGAGGAGGAGCGATTGCCTCTGTGGTACTGACCGTGACTCTAACAACCAAGCCACTCCAGCAAAGTCAGCACAGCCGGTGAGTTAGGGAGATTGATTACAGACCAGCCTGTGTTAGATTGAAGGTTGCAAGTGAAGGCACCTAATTTACACATGTGTCCCAAAGATAATAATAAAAAAAAGTAACACACCCCATCAGGGAATGAGACCAAGAGATAGTTTAGCAAGGAAAACAAAGTTGATATAATATAGAAAAATGCCAGCAAAGAACTCTGCTGCCCAAGAGCTCTCTGCCAAAAAGTACACCGGCAGCACATTATAAAGGGCAAACACATCACTGATGATGATTTGGACTAAGGCAAATATTGTATTGCTGGTTGGTGGGAGACCTATAGAATGGCCTGCTCTATATAGCATTCCAGGCTCTAATTGGCTGTTGGTTCCAAGTCGATCTTGGTGCACGTGGGTCAGCTGGACTCATATCCGCAGTGAAGGTCAGTTTGGCGGGTGTTACATTTCTAACCAATCTAAGCTAAACAACATGAACTGACAATTCCAAAATAATAGTGGATACTTGACATCACATGCAAGTGGGTCCTTTGAAAAGAGGGGATAATATATTGACATGCCGACCTCCAAATTTAAGGTTTCATTGTTAGCGCACTCCCCACACCCAAGTGTCTCTCCTCCGGGCTCGATCTACTGCCTACCTTCCGTGGTGCCCCATGATACGAACAGACGTGTGTTACTATTGAGAGAATATATTGCTGCTCACGATTAGATCTGTGTTGGGTGTCCTGGAATGGCCAAGGCAAGGGCGTTAGATGTTTATCAGCATGAAAGGAATGGGGGGGTTGGGATGGACAGGCCTGGTGAGCTCTGGCCTGGCAGAGTGGAGAGTGAGGGGCACGGGCAGTTTAGTGGAGATGGATGGGAATTTGTGTTTGGGCCTGTCTCAGTCCCATGCTCTCCGCAGAGCACATTCTTGGAGACAAGATACTAGGTAATTTCAACATTGAAAGAACAGTGAACGGATATAACTTCTGTGGGAACAAGGCCTGTGCAGAGCTGGCCTGATGTGTGGATGACTAGTTACCCCTGAGTGAGAGGCTGGTGTTGCGAGTGCCGCAGCCTCATAAAGTGGTAGTTTTTGGGGCTAGTAAAAAGGTGGTGTTTAGGCCTGGCACAAAAATTGAGTCTTAATAACGAGGCATGGGTGATGTTATAAGCCTACTTTGTTATGTTATACAACTCTTACCCATATCGCGGAGAAGGGGGCTTCTTCCCACATTCCTGCAGCGAAATGTATTCTCTTTGACGGTGGCTAGTGGGGTGGGATAGGACCCCATCTCCTTCCCAACAGAAGCAGCAACATTGTATGAAAAAGGTGAGCTAAGGACAGACTCATCACTCTGGTCTTTATGTAGAAAAATCAAAACTTGGCTATTCAACCAAGAAATCAAGAATCAAACCTAGCCCACCTCCAAGTACCCCCCTAGCTCCTGCAGACAAGGCACTCCCAGGGGAATTAAGAAAAGTGTTATGCTATTGTACAAATGTAATGATTTGGACTAAGCCTAAAAAGTAACTGCATGACATTGTAACTGAATCTGCATGTATTCACACTATATGATATGTAATGGCATTTATAACGCGCCTATACACAAGTGTTTCAAGGTGCAACGAGGCAAGGGAGCGGGAATAGAGGGAAGACAGAGACAATGATCCTTCTAGGCCACGTATCATTCAGATTGTGCAAGTGCATGGGAAGGGGAGAGGGGGAAAGTGCAGCGGAGAAGGGGGAGTGGATAGTGCACTACATGGGATAATAGAATAAATAACAGAGTAAAAGTACGGCCAGCTGGTGGCAAGTGCAGTATATGGGATAATAGAATAAATAACACTAACTAAAAGTATGGCCAGCTGGTGGCAAGTGCAAGGGTAAGTGCAGACATCCAGTGTCAAGTGCTGGTAGTGGGACTGTAGGGATATAGGAACAGTCCCCAAGTATGGGGGTTGCAAGGAAGGCAGTGCTGGTGTGCGACTGGTGCGAGGGGGGGAGGGCTGGACCAGAGATCAGAGGGAGGCAAGGTAACCAGTGCAGTTTCAGCCAGAAATTCAGCAGGGCAGAGGAGGAGAAAAAGCAGAATCAAAGAGAAAGGTTTTGAGGTGCTTCCGGAACCGTAGTTGATTCTCCTCAAGTTTCAGCGAGGCAGGGAGGCTGTTCCAGAGGGAGTCCCCAGCCAAAGAAAGAAATCTACCACCAATTCGTTGCTTGGAGAAGCGACTGACCCAGATGGAGTTGGAGGTGGATAAGCGAAGACCATTGAGAGTATCAGATATAGCAGTAGCATAGTAGAGCATGGAAAGGGCTGTGTCAGGGTGTGAGTCAGCCACCGTGGGGGGGGGGGTGATAAAGTGGCGGTGTAAGCCTCAACTGACACATGCTTCATGGGTCAGATGTCCAAGAAGGTGGGTGGCAGTGCTGCAGTTGGCTTGGCCTTGTTAGAGAGGGTGAGCTGGGAGGAAAGGAGAAAGTGATCACTCCAGGAGAGAGCAGTGGTGAGAGGGATAGAAATGGGAAGGTCTGAGGAGATCAGAACATCCAGGGTGTGCCCTGCAGAGTGAGTCAGGCCAGAGGGGAGAATAGAGAGTGAGAGTCACAAAGGTTGCAAAAGAGTACAGAGGAAGGAAAGGAAGCATCCAGGTGGATGTTGAAATCTCCAAGAAGAAGGTGTTGAGTAGTCGAGACTAGGAGGGAAGAGGAGAGGTCCGCCCACGCAGAGAGGAAGGAGGAGATCTGACCAGGTGGCCGATATATATTAGCCATAGTAAGGGAATGGCTAGGAGAGAGAGAGAGCCTGCCGACGAGGCATTCGAAAGAGGAGTAGGCCTGAATATGAATGACAAAGGCAGGAATCCACTCAGGGAAGATCAGAGCTACACCCCCTCCGAAACGGTTGGACCTCAGCACAGAGAGGATCTTGTAGCCATCAGGGAGGAGAGTGTCAACGCTTGTGACAGAGCTGGCCATAAACCATGTCTTAGTGAGACCGAGGACATCAAGGTCAAGTTCCTCCAGAAGGCGGCAGATGTCGGAGTAGTGTTTGACAGCTGAGCGAGAATTTGGAGAAGGTTGCCATCCTTGAAAGACTTCCGGGGAGGGGTACAAATCAGAGGTATGCCCTGCGGAGGTGTAGAAGAATTCTGAGAGGGGGCAGAAAAGGAAGGAGGAGAGGGCAAGTTAGCCAAGGAGGAGGCAGCAGGGGGAGGCGAGGAAGCCTTGGAGGGGACAGCAGGAGAAGAAAGGAAATTGATGAGATGCGGGAAGCGTCTATCGAAGAGGAGAAGGTGGGCCTGAGGGCCTTGGACCAAGAGGGTACCATTCACATAAACATTATTGATGACCTTGGAGGAGTGGAAGGAGGCCAGAAGGGCCTCCCACCGGGTGCCACCATTAATGGGAGAAGAGAAGGGAGAGAGCACAGAGACCATATGTAGAGTCCATAGGTCTGGTGAGGGAACACCAAAGAGGATGTCTGTAAATGTTTGCCTGGAGGAGGCAATGGTATAGGTGTCAGCGATAGGGAGGCCTGGGTTGGAGACCAGGATGTCCTTTTTAAACTTCTTCTTACCAGATTTAGTGAGTAAAGCAGGATAGTCGATAGAGAAGCAGTTACAGAAGATAGGAGAGACAGAGAGCACCATAGAGTAGGTAGGGAGAAGAGAGGAGAGGAAGAGAGAAAGAAGGGGAGAACACTATGGAAGGACACAGGGCAGGGTGTGAGCAGACGAGACAGAGGGAGGTGAGACAAGTTGACAATTGTACGAGATGACTGACACTCAGTATTTAAAGACTTTCACAATGCAATTTTTACAAAACAGGAGAAAAACACACCTACGTTTGAGAATCCTGAATAGAGGGGAAAAGGCCTAGGTATCACAATGCAATTTTTCAATAATTTTGCAGTGCAATTTCTTTAAAACAGGACAAAAACACACCTAAATTAGAGAGTCTGCCATGTGGACAGGGGTATGCAGGATAGCGTTAGGGTCTGAGCCTGGTTGACAGCTGGCAATTGGCTTCCCTTGCTGACATCTGCAGACACTGGGTGGAGCCACCTCTGTGGGAGCCGCCCTTGGTCTAGGGGCACTTAGCCGCAGTGGCTGCCGGGCAGAGGGCTGCCCAGGGGGGCTCGTTAAGAGGACACTACGTGCCAATGGGAAGGAGCTGGGCAGGATGGGAGGCAGGTGGAAGGGTGAACACGAAGCAGGGATTGGATGGAGAGCAAACACAGTCACGGAGGGGGAAGCAAGGAACACACAATCACGGAAGCGATAGAGGGAGGGAAATGGGCTAGGACATGGCCACTGGGTGCCAGGAGCTGTGCAGGCACCAAGGGAACTCAAAAAGGCACCACACTTACCAGCAATGGAGGAACCACTCTGGAGAAGGGAGCAGCAGCAATGAGGGTCGTAGGCCCTTGCAGATGGCATATTGCAGGGCCCACGGGCCAATGGGAAGGAGCTGGGCGGTATGGGAGGCGGGTGGAAGGGTGAATATGAAGCAGGGATTGTAGGGAGAGCAAACACAGTCATGGAGAGAGAAGCAAGGAACACACGATCACGGAAGCGGGAGGGGGGAGTTAAATGCTTTATCCTGGACAAAGCCTGAAACGTAACTGGATGTAACCAAATTCTTAAGGACAAGCTATGGCATGGAATAAGCCTGAAATGTAACTGGATGTAACCATATTCTTAAGCACAAGTGCCCAGATGCCCAAGGGTTAGGTATGCTATATGTAGTAAATAAATAAATAAATACATAAATAATTTGCAAATAACATAGTGTAAGGACTATGTGATGAGCGATGCGGATATATTTGAATATCCAAGGAGTGATTGAACTTTTGAAACCAAGGTAGATGCCATATACAGCGTGGTCCAGCGCCACGGGGGTGCACATTCGAAGTACTCTGTTAGGCATCCAACTGAGAGCGTAAAATTATGAACTGTAAAATCGAAATGGTCCTGCAACGGGTCAAGCCAAACACTGTGCACATTCGAAACTCTTGGATTGCTAAATATGAACTGTAATTGGTCTGGGCTTGGCTGATTGAGACTAATTGTGTAAAGGGGATCCGAGCCTGGCTGAGGGGGTTCCGGGGTGAACCCTGAGTAACTGGAGAACAGATATATACAAAATGTAATTGGTCCAAGCCTGACTGAGGGTGACTAATTGTGAGATAGGGATCTGAGCCCAACTGAGGGGGATCGCGGGTGAGCCACTAATCACCCGAGAAGAGATATACACATTTTAATTGGTCTGAGCCGCGCTGAGGGAGACTAATTGAGAAAAGGGATCTGAGCCCTGCTGAGGGGGACCCAGGGTGAAGACTGAATCGCCCTATGTGAATATTTGGAAAGGAACTTTTTGTTTGTTTGATTCATCAGGCCCACTGAAGCAAGAGACGTTTTGATAACCTAAGAGACTTGGGTGTAGAAGGCCATGATGCATGTAATGGAACTTGTCCCATGCTGGAGAAATGGGGAAGGGAGGCCAATGGCCTGAACATCCTGACTTATCATTTTGTGAACACTTCTTTCTTTTACATGAACCTTACCCCACACTATGTGTCACTTAGCGCTAAGGATTGGCAACAGGTTTTTTAGTGTATGCCTTTTTATTTTGACACAGACTCCACTAGGACTGCATTATTATTATTTGATGGTCATAGCTTGCTCCCATGCTAGATTTAGGTTTATCACCCCCTTGATAAAGTTCTATAAACACCCTTGAACTGTGGTCACTTTTGTCTGTTTTACTTTGATACCATTCCAAACTGTGGTCACTTTTATCTGTATTACTTTGATACCATGCCTTCCTTACAGACCACTTTTGAAAAAACAACCCAGACTCATTTGATCTGGCTAACTACCAGTCCATTACAAACCTCCCATTTATCAGCAAAAGCTCGGAAAAAGTAGTATGCTGCACAACTACTCACCAGCATCAACAGCTATACATTGATACATTATTATAGGTTGGGATTCTGCCCCAAGTGCAACATTGAGACAACCACAATCCAGGTGTTTGAAGATGCCCTCTGAATCAAAGATAAGATCAACTCATGCCTCTACATCCACCGTGACATCCGGATTGCATTCAACACAATCATCCACCATATTCTACTCGCCCTCTTCACTTACACAATGAGATTCACTGGCACTGTCCTCATCTGATTTATACCCTACCTCTCAAGGCAGACACCAAGCCAACCAGATGAACATGTTGCAATTTAACTGTCTCGTAGTGTTCTGTGGCGGCCCACAGGGCTACATCCTCTCACCTAAGCATTAAATGGAGTCTCAGGGCACTATCCTCATTGATGCTGACACAGCCATCCATGAATGAGTGGACAATACCCAGTTATACTTGAGAATAAGAAAGCCCACAGGATATCAGTCATCTCTGTAATTACTTAGTGATCATCCAATCTTGGATGTCGGCTGCCTGCCTCAAACGTAAGCTCTCCAAGAGCAGCATCATCCTCATATGCCCCCCCACTGAACAACAAATCATCCAATAATGATGCACCTAGAGGGTTTTGTTCCAAAACACCCAGATTCAGCAAAATGCGTAGGCTCCATGAGCAACAGAAGCCTACATTTCCAGAAACACATAACCAAGACAGCCCAAATTGTCTGGCTCCAATTCCCACCCTTCTCAAAATCAAACCCCTCCAGTGGCGTCTCCAGGAATAAAATGTTGTGGTGTACAGAGGGGGGCACAGACAAACAAAGGGGGGGCATCTATAAAAGGGCAATGTGTATACTATTTCCAAATTGACATGAAAGTCGTCCAAAGTGGGCCAGAGGATGTAAATATCATGTATTTACACAGAAATCAAATATGTTGACAAGGCATTAAAAATTCGAATACGCCAGGGAATCAAATGTAAGCAGAATGCCATGAATCACAGGTCAGTAGAAATTAACACTTATTGTAATATTGACCCAGGAGAACATGCAGTGCACAGCATTGGGTTCGGAAGGGCCATAATATGAAAAAACAGAATTAGTTGGATGGTGTTAGCACCAAATAATAATAATGATGTGTTATTTATATAGCGCCTTAATCCAAAGCGCTTTACAGAGCACATATTTACATACAATATCACCCAACCGAAATTGGTACTCATTCATCGACCCCGAAGGATGAAAGGCTGAGTTGGCCTTGCCGCGATTCGAACCTGCGACCTGCATATCACGCTCAGATTGCAGCAGCGAGCGCTCAACCCGCAGAGATATCTTACTGGCTTGTCACTTCAAAGTATTGTTGGTCAAATGCTGCAGGGGGCTCTCAATCTACCTGTGTTGCTCAATTGCGGGTAGTTGCTCATAACAGGGCCAAACTGCCTGAGGTAATGTTTGAATATGTCATCTTACTCTTAAATAGGGCAGTGTTCAGTGCAACGTGCCAGCCTGCCAGTTAAGCAAAATACTTAATCCTAGTGAACATAATGCAATTTCCAACAGTGGCATGCCAGCTTTGCCCAAGCCATTGTCTGTATGACATGTTCTGATGTAAATGCAGCCTCAAATCCACCAATAATAACATCACATGCCTGGACAGGCACCATATGTAATGTATATCTTGCAGTAGTCACTATAAAGGGCAACGTGCAACTTCAAAAGCCCCACTAATTAGAAGAGTCACCATATGTAAGTTAGAGCCCCAGAAGGGCAAACTCAAATGACGCAATACAGGCTAAAAGTCACAATATGTACGGCATATACTCACACGCCATGTCCTGGTGTGGCCATCATGTTATACGTGCTCATTCCAATGCCCCTTAACATGTCTGATAAGCACCATGCAAAAAAGGGTAGACTTGCAGCAAATGATGCCGTCATATACAAAGTAGAGTTGCAAATGCCCTACAATAGTGCATTCGTAGACTTGCTAAGTAACCAATGTGTAAGCTTTAGTATCACTGCAGAAAGTACTTCTTCTGAGGATACACAAACACAGAACTGGTCTGATTTACAAGACTAGATTTTTTTACAAATCAATGTATTTTGTACTGTTTTTCTTCACTCAATTTGCAACATGTAACTTAACTTGAAAGCCAACAATCTTAAAGGTAGGAGTGAATCTGAACATGCATGTTCGTGGTCACATATTACAAAAGAAAAACATTTAAATTAATAAAGATTCAAAGGTGAATTTCTGTGGCTTGATGCAAACCTGTCAATTGCAACATTCATGTTTATTTGGGCAGCAATTCTGGACTCAATTGCCATTGTGGCAAGATCTGATAGCCTTTCCTCTGTCATTGTGCGTGGAGGTAAGAGTTTATTAATTTTAGGTCAGAAAAACTTCTTTCACATGAAGCGCTACTCACTGGCAAAACACAAGCAATTTTACACAGTCGGAACAGTTTGAAGAATGGAACCGCATAAGGCTCCAGAATGTTTGTGAACTCCAGAATTGTGTTCCCCTTAATGGCATTAGATGCCTTCTCCCTTGTCATGATTACCAGTGGCTGCTTTATTTCTGTTTGGAAGTTTTCCAGGTCACAGGAAGAGAATGTGGCCTTTGGTGACAATTTATCGAAACTGAGAAAATAATCAGATCTGTGATTTAATGCCTGTATACCTTCCATGACCAGCAACAAATCTTTGGAAAAGTGGGATTTTAGCTCTGAGATTATTCGGTCAAGAACTACATACACAAAATGTTTAGTGAAATCATCCTTTGTGCATAGTTTTGGTCGCTGCCTCACAATTTCCATTATGGCACTATTTTGTAAGTTGAAAGGCAGTCTACAATCACGCTTTTTGCGAGGTGGTTCAGCCTCATTATTTGTAGGTTCTGCTACACCACAATTACTGCTCAGATGGACTGCTTTGTTCCAGACATTTTGTATTTTTGCAGCCAAGGCGTGATTACGCACTTTCTCAAGCTCTTGTATGACTGTCTGTACAAGGACGACAGCTGAGGCCAAGCCAAGATCTGCTTGCTGTAACATGATTGATAGAATCTGGGTCCATTTTAATATCTTTTCAAAAAGCATAAGTGCTAGAATGAAGCTGAAATCAATGAACTGCCGAATGCCATTTGCTTCTATTGCCCTCCCTGTGTGTCTCCCTTCTGCCAATACACTTAGGGTTTCCAGAAGAGGCTCAAGAGTTTGGAGGACAGCTTTAGAGACAGAATATTGGCATATACATATTGTAGGTGTTTTAACAACTTGACATGTTTTGACATTTCTGTTTGAGCACTTACAAACACAAAGTGAGCTACAGATAAACGCATAAAGCTTCTCCAATTTTACAAAGAACTCAGTTGCTGCAAGTACATTCTTAATGGCGTCAACAATTACTAAATTGCGTATCGTGCTGGCATGGAGAGTTGAGATTCCCTGCTGATTGCAAATGCACAGCAGTCTTCAAATTTACAGCATTAGGGAGATTTGTGGAACAAAAACGTTCACAACGTTTTGGGCTTTGGTTATAAATGGAAAGGCACTCCAGCAAGATGATTATTTCTGAAGCGCAGCTCCATCTTGTTCCAGCCCAATTCCTTCCTCTGTATAAAACATTCCCAACTTTGGTTTTATATAGCAACCAGCGCTGGTCAACGGGTCCGAGATCCAGCATCAGATGTCCCCTTGGATCTCGAACCCAGCCTGCCTCAGCCCTGACATGCTTTTACCAATTCCAAGCTTCTCCGAGGGAAGCTGGGGGCTCAGTGGTCTAATCTGCTCTGTGCTCCTTTCGTGAGTCGTCATTTGTACATTTGCAGGTTCTATTTGCCTAGCCTGTTTCTTTCTTCTGGCCTGAAAGAGATACCATGGGAATCAATGGGCAATGATGATCACTGGGGTAGGAGACCATCAATGTTAAAAGCAGGTTGTTCACACATTTTCCAAATGTGGATCTTAAACTTTCATAGAAAAAAATAAGAAGTCATTTAAAAAAATGCTGCTTAAACTTGACTTCACTTTTCTTTGAAATGTGTTTCTTTTTTTGTCAGACTACCACACACATATCCTGTAATATCTGTGCCACTTCCTTTAATGCTTTATACTTGTCAAACTGCTTAATCACAAATAAATCCTTCAGTTGTGCTGACAGCAGTTATTAGGAAATTAAACAGTTGCTTCATGGGGGCCACCTTTTGATTTTCACTGCAGGGGCAGAAATAACCCCAGCTGCGTACTGAATATAAGCAAACATCCAGCCCATACCACCCACTGTCCAAATACTTTTTATAGGACTTGTTTTTTTACAAGGACTTGCAAAATCTCATACGATTAACAACCAATTTTTAACATATAACATCTCAGCAATTGTCTTCCAACCTGCTGAGCTACCCTGGTAGCCTTCTACTGTAGAGCATATCTATAGATCCCGTAATGTACTAACAATCACTGCATCACCAACCGTATTTTGGGTGAACCACAGCCATTGGAAGTGATTTACAGTGTGGAGTTTGTCAAGAATTTGCGTGAAGGAAATTGCACCATTTTTAAACATTTCTTTTGAGCGGAGTTCAACTGCTAGCTCACCCCAACAGAACGATGCCCCCTCTGCGAACTCCGCCCTCACAAACAACGCCTTTGTGGGATCCCCCTTTATATTTTGTCCATTTCCACCACTGAATTCCTAAGCAGTCTATTAAATAAAAAAACTACACCAAAGCAGCACCTGCGACATAGCAGAGTGAGTTGTTGCACTGGCTTGGCTGGATTGGTGTTGTCTTATTTCAATAGACGGCTTGCATTAGTCTTGTTTTATTTCAATTGACTGTTTGGGAATTCGGATATATCCATTCCGGCAAGATAGCACAGTGCAATGTTGCACTGTCTTGTCATCAATGCTGCTCCTGTTCGAATCCCAAGTATGAGAGGAGTTTAAAAATAGAAGGAAAAAAACCCAAAACACTCTCATGAACTGGAGCTCTGGTAAGAAAGGAACGTTGTTTCCAATTTAGTTCCCGCTTTGCCCCATAATACAGTTGCATTTCTAGCTTTCTGGCAGGCACAGGCAGAACGTCCTCATGAGTGATTTGGGCCTGACATAATGAAGATGTTCAGCTGGCCTGCGCTGACTGGAAGATTTGGCATGGGGTACAGGATTTCGTAGTGGAGGCAGATGCCCTACCACACCCAGCTCTACCCTAGTGATGCCACTGAATCCCTCATCCTTCCACAAGACTTCCAGACCTTAGTGCAAGCCCTGTCGGGCACACACATGAAAGGGGGGAGGGGAATTCCATTTTCACTCATCTGGTTTCTCTAAATCCAGGCCCACACTGCAGCACTCCTCATTATGGGTGCACCCCTTGCTACGCGTGTTCCTTCTCCACCGGGGTATACTGATCAAGACTGAATGTATCAACTAAAAAAAACAGTCACAAGTAGCACACCAGTATACCTAGCATCTACAAGCTACATATCTAGAGGCACACATTCCACACAGCAAATCAACCATCAAGCTCAAATCCCAACTCACCCACAAAGCGAAGACTCAAACAAACCTCTAACCATGCACCCACCCTTTAAAGCTCAACCCTGATATGAGCTTGAATGCTCCATCCTGCAAATCTCTCAAATTGTGGCTTGTTTAATAATACTTGACAAATGACTAACATTGATAGATGCACAGACCACAACTCACAGTACTGCACTACTGTTAAAAGACACTGGCACAAACCCTGGCTGTGTGCACCCTGTCACTGGTGTAACAGGGGCCCCCCGCAGCCCCTGTGGTATTTCTGTAACAGAAATAATGTCTTTATAAAGGCAGAGTGACTACAAAACAAAACTTTTTTTTTTTAAGTCCGAGGGCTGCACCCTCCCCATGGCATGGAAGACACTAGGCTGGAGGCCTCCATGTCATGGGGTCGGGGGAGCCCTATGACTTCAAAAAGAAATAGTTTATTTTTGAAGTCACTTTGCCTTCACAAAGACATTATTTCCATTATGGTTCGGTCCTTAGACGGAAATAATTTCTTTATGAAGTCAGAGTGATTTAAAAAAGAAACGATGGGCCTCATTACAGGATTGGCGGTAACCGTGCTGGGGCTACCAGGTTGCTGCCGAACCTGTAATGATTTACAGGCGCCCGACTTCCCGGTAACACCGGGGGATTACAACCTCGGCGGCCTGGGAAGTCAGGCCCCAGCAAATGGTATGTCCCCATTTCCATAAAGTCCTATCGGATTCTATGGGAATGGAGACCACACAAGCACCGGCACCGTTAATAACGGTGCTAGCAGTGGCGTAACACTTAAATGTATAGGTGGCTGCCTGTGTGAGTGTATGGTCGAAGGGTGCACACTTAAATGTATGGGTGGGTGCCTGGGTGTGTGTGCCTGTATGGTGAAAGGGTGCACAGGTAAATGTACGGGTGGCTGCCTGGGTGTGCCTGTATGGTGAAAGGGTTCACACTTAAATGTATGGATGGCTGCCTGGGTGTGCCATTATGGTGAAAGAATGCACACTTAAATGTATGGATGGCTGGGTGTGCGTGTGTGTATATGGTGTGTGTGCTTGCATTCAGGGGTGCAACAAAACCTACATTTCGGGGGCTACCCTTCACATGTTGGGAGGGGCGCCAACTTCATGGGCAGTGGGGGAGGGAAAATGTATTTGTTTGGGGCTTCTAATTTCTTTACGGATTTTAATGAGACTATTCTAGTGCAGCGTCAATGTTACAAGCAGATAACTCTCTTCTACAAGGTTGAAAGCAGGCACTTTTGGACTGCTGTGAGAATGAGTGGTCTCCTGTTCCCTCTCTACCCTTCCAATCACGCCCCTGGCGTGCACCGCACCCACCCTCTATAACCTGTTCACCAAATTGCTCTTTGACCTTTTGGACACGCTCGGCATAGCATCATAGCATACACAAACTATGCCGATGACACCTAAGCCCTCCTCCCCTTCACTGGTGAATATGAATGTGACGCAGAAGCTCTCCTCCAGATATATGCCACCATCCAAACATGGATGGCTATCAATGGTCTCCACTTAAATGGAGATAAAACAGAGATCATCATCCTAGGCCCTAAGGAAATCCTTGCCAAACTAAACAATAAATACACTCACTTCACCATCGACCACACTAATATATCAGTCTCTACATCAGTAAAGACCCTTGGAGTCTACTTAGACTCCACTCTATCTATGACAAGACAGGTTAGCGCCATCTCCTCAGCCTCTGCTCTCACCACAAAACTTATAACGGCCATAAAACCCTTTCTAACCACTCCAAACTACTTATCCATCGCCATAGCCACAATAGGAGCTAGACTTGATTATTGCAATGCCCTTCTAGCAGGCACCTCTACTAAAAACATCAATAGGTTCCAAATAGTACAAAATAATGTGCTCTGCGCAGCCTTACACATACCTAAAAGTGACCATATTTCATAGGCCAGACGCGAGGCCCATTGGCTCCCAGTTAAGGAAAGGATCAACTTCAAAATTCTCACCCTTATGCACAAATGCATCCATCTCTCTGCCCCAGACTACCTATCAGAAACACAGCCAAAAAACATCTCGGCCCGCCCCACAAGGAGCACCACGCAAACCAACTCTGTGTATCTCCCATAAGAAGAACCAACGCTGGAGGCATTGGTTTCCCCCACATAGCACCTAAGCTCTGGAACGCCCTCCCCAAAGCACTCAAAGCAGAACCTTCATTGCTCGCCTTTCACAAATCTCTCAAAACCACGCTCTTCATATAACCCTCACCACTCCCCATCACCCTAGCTCTCTTCACCAGGTGATCTCACAAGCTGTACTGTATATGCCATCCCCTATGTACTATGGAACCCATAAACTTACGTAATTACTAATGTCAATGTAACCATTGAGCATGCAATCTAACATAAATGCAAATGTTCAGTGTAACCACTATGCCTTCCCTTGTAACCAGCAAGTACATCTTTAACAGCGCTACAATGTCCTTGGGCTGTAGTGCGCTTTGAAAATGTGAATAAATAAATAAATGGCCGTGTGTACAGGTTTGCCATACGCTTTGACCAAATGAGGGCACAGACCAAAGCTCAGAAGGTGCCCATGGCTGAAAACAGAGCCGGAACCTCCAATGAAGATTCCATAGCCTCGGAATCGGATGTCACCGAAAGTGAAAATGAAGAACCCCCAGTTCGATTAAATTTTTTAGAAGAGATGCACTTGCTCTGTCAGGATAGGAGGACGAACAAGCAGACTGGAGGAGGCAAAACACGGGGACAAGTACGAGGAGGAAAACAACAACGAGGAGGGGGCAGAGGGGCAAACAAATTGATAAAGAACACCTCAGGAAGATCACTGCGCTCTGGGAACTAAAGGAAACGGCCATTGAGACAAGTCTACAAATGTCTATTGTCAACCTGTCCAATCACATTCTAACTGAATCACAAAGCTCAGCCCTTAGTCTGGGTTTGAATTTTTGTCTTCCACCGGAATATGATTATCCACAAACCAGGATAGATTTTGATCAATATATCCGGAAAAGCAGATTACGCAAATTCTTCATGATTAATCCCATCAAACAAAAACAAAGAATCGCCCAAGTTGGGCGGACTGAACTAACGAAGTCAGATCTGGACACTTTATCCTCTCTCATGTTCCTTCAGGAAGGAGGCGATTCAGCCTCTGAACCCACCGAATTAGACCTGGATGAATTAGATATAAACATGGATTGGTACAAAACCACTAAATTGAAGAATAAATCTAAATTTGTCCCTCCAGTCATAACAGGTGGAACTATAGAAACATTCCAAAGTATGGTGATTTAAGATCTGAAGAAAATGAGACATAAGGAGGCCAAAAACTACAAACCCAATATAGGGAATGAGTATGCCAAAGCCTTGAAAGAATTGAACCTTGTGCCTAATTGTATTATTAAGGCTTCAGATAAAGGCCACAACATCGTACTCATGACTAGAGATCAGTATGTACATGAGGCTAATAGGCAACTCAATGATAAAGCCTGCTATGAAAAACTTGCTTAAAGTCCCATGAAGGATTTAGAACTGAAGGTACAGAATTTCCTCAGCAAATGGTCCAAGGAAGGAATGTTGGAAGATAATGATATCAAATTTCTCTACAAACCTCATTCGACAACACCAACAATCTATTTCCTTCCTAAAATACATAAAAGTATTTCGAAGCCTCCAGGTAGACCATCTTAACACTTACTGGGTTATTGTTAGAGAACATGTCGAAATATATCAACGAATCTCTATTTCCTTTCGTTTTGACATTACCCTCATACCTAAGGGATATGAAAGATTTTTTGTCAAAAATTAACGAATTACCCTGTGATTCAGATTTCCTACTGGCCATGATGGACATAGTTTCCCTATACACGTCCATCACACACGAACAAGGTATGATGGCCTGCACTCATTTTGTGAACACAAGGTCCCTGAATTACACTAAACATTCAGAAATGATTTTGGCTATGATTCATCTCTGCCTGACTAATAACGAATTTTTATTCAATCATAAGTTCTATCGACAGAAACAAGGTACTGCGATGGGTACGACCTTTGCCCCTTCGTATGCAAATCTGACAATGGGGCACTGGGAAAAATATGAGGCTTGGAAAGAAGACAACGAGAGGTTCACGAACAAAGTGATCATGTGGCAACACTACATCGATGATCTATTCATCATTTGGAAAGGCACCTCCAAAGAATGGACAGATTTTGTGGAACAGTTGAACATCAATGAACTCAATCTTAAATTTACTGAGACCCACAGTCCTAAACAAGTTGTATTTTTGGACATCATTGTCCAAATTGAGAATGGGAAGATTAAAACCAAAATGTTTTGAAAACCAACAGGAACAAATGCCCCATTACATGCCAACAGTGCCCACTGCCAAAATCTAATCTGGAGTATCCAATATGGCGAATGTATCCGTCTTCGGAGAAATTGTTCTGAACTCAGTTCCTACGATGAAGAAAGTAAAATCACAGCACGGGTTTTTAAGAAACAATGCTACCTCAAACAGATTATACAGAGAGCCTACTTAAAGGCTCGCCAATGTGAGAGGTCCACACTCTTACTCGATCACACACATAGGACACTGAGAACGGATAAAGAGACAACAACTCGCCTAATTTTGACGTATGGACAATCTGCAAAATACATCAAAAACATCATATGCAAACATTGGCATACATTGGTAGTCGACACAGATTTGAGGCAATCATTGGGGGAATATCCCATCTTCTCTTTTCGGAAGTGCCAATCCATTAAGGACAAACTAGTGAGCAGTTTCATGCCGCCTGATATCACTTTACATCATCCAACCTGGTTGAGCTGTAGGAAGGATGGCTTTTTCAAATGTAGAAAATGTAAAATATGGCAGTATGCAGAGGAGTGCAGCACATATTTACATCCTATACTCAAGAGTACTATCACCATTATGGACCGGATTACGTGTGACTCAGAGTATATTGTATATGCACTCAAATGCACCTGTAACAAATGGTACATAGGGAGTACCAAGTGCAAACTGAAAGTAAGCATACAACAGCACATCAGGGCAATAAAGAACCAGGATTATACATACCCAATAGCGAAAGACTTTTGGGAGAAGCATGAAGCAAAGTTATGTGACTTCTCATTCATCGGGTTACATCAAGTGAAGATTGGACCCAGGGGAGGAGACAGAGAGAAATTACTGAGACAACGGGAAACAAGATACATTATCGATTTCGAGAGCAAGTTTCCATTGGGACACAACATTGACGAGGAACGATATACTTTCTTGGGCGAATGAAAACAAATGCTATATTGCCTTCAAGATATACTGTGAGAAACAGATTTGTGGTTATTTATTTATGACTTGTTGACCCCTTTTTCCCTTCGATTCCTCTTATCCAAGAGGTTTTATTACTCCTTTTTAAGATACCAACCAGGAGTTTGTTTTAAATCAATTTCAGACACAGGTTATTTAACACCCATAGATTAATTCCTTGCCCCTGGTTTGTGTATTTTCTCGACAAATGTGGCAACAGCGTTATAAACCCATCCCATAATGTCATCTTACTTCTGGTAAAGCTAGCCATTGATAATCTCAATGAATTAGCAAGTGTCATTTGCAAAATTAAAGAAACGTTCACTCAGTGTGTAGGCAGGGTTTGACACTATGTCACTGATGAGATAAGACACACTCACCTAGTGGTTTTATTAACATTTGGTTTAGTAAAACCAGTGATTTAATTATATTTGACAAATTGTGCATGTGTAATGAATTTTCCAAATTATAGTGGAAGAATCACTGGTTGTTTGCACTATGCATTGCACGGCTGAGACTGATCGTAAAAAATTGTGAAAAATGCATATATATGCAATCTAATTTGGCACTATTTAAATGACATGTACATGCATTTATATGTAATTGAGCATGTTAGAATTACATCGGGGGGAGTCACGACCAGATATAAATAACAAACATGAATAACACAATATGATATTAGAGTATCACTAAGATGGGAATTGTTATATTTGTAACATCTGTCATTGTTCCACTTGTAACATTTGCTATATTTGTCCATTAGGAAAGGGGTGAGCTCGGAGCTGTTCTACTTGTAGAGCTCATAGGTTTTACCGAAGAATGAAACCACTACAAAATGGCGGGCATTCAAGGCGGAAATTTTGCACTTTGCAAATGGTGGCAGTCCTATTCCTATTTCTACGTTTACTGCTAGCCAATGGGTGAAAGATTTAAATACTGTGTCTGTTTGTGAGAAAGACATGTGATCAAGCTACGAGGTGTAGCGAAACGCGTCATTGTTGAGGTTTTCCTCTGTGTTACTGGGGCAGGGTTGGAGGTACCTTTAAAGAAGAATTTTAACTTGCATTTGGCTACAGTGAGTTTTCTGGGATAATGCAAGGACTGACTCTAATTTTGGCACACCACTCCGGGAGTGCAGCTCGTGACTGCACCGTGCAGACGGTGCGGAGGATTGTGAAATAAATAAATACATACATAAATAAATAAGGATTAAACCCACATCACAATTTCAATTGCCTAAAAAATTGACATTTGAATGCAGGTACTAACAGTGAATTGTTTTATGTTAATAATTGCTGGGTTCCTTTTAACAGTAAAACCCGGGTGCCGTTTAACATCTGTGTCCTGTTCTGCCTGGCAATGGCTCTGAAGGTCAACCAGGTCGAGTCCACGTAGCCCAACATTTCAAGGGGATGGGGGGAGTGCTGAATCCCAGTTAACTCAATGGTGTTGCACCAATACTTGTGTTTAATGTCTGGATTACTTATTGGTAATATTCATTACTCGTAGCCCTATTGTTCCCCGTCCAGTGTGTATGAGACAGTACTTGTGTGTAAGGCACTCTGCCTCATACACAAGTACTGGGATGAGGTAGAGGTCCATGGGGGTAATGCCGGATTTAGCTACCTGTAATCTTCATTGCTCCTAGTCCCACTCTTCCTCATCCCAGTACTTACCTATGAGGCAAGGAGCCTCAACCATAAGCTCTGGGCAAGGAAGAGGGGCGTGGATGTAATTCTGGGCCAAGGAGCTGAACTTGGAGGTTGGGGTGGGAGGGAGAGGGGATGTGTGGGTGTGGGGGTGGGGGGCAGGATTGTGCGACAAATTATAATGGCTGTCCATGTCCAGGGTAAGCAGGCATGATATGTGGTATTAGTGGCTAGAGAGGCATTTTGGTGCAGCCATTCCTCAGTTTGGTATGATTTTTTTTTAACGGGCCATTTCAGATAAAGCAGTCCTGCTAATTGAATTACCTTGCTAGACTGCCATTTGGGTGCTGCCAGTCTAGCCGTTCCTTACTGTAGCATTGTATATGTTTCTGGGCATCTGTGCTCAAATTATATGATATAAGTCATTTATAACGCGCCTGCACACATGTGTTTCTAGGCGCAACAAGACAAGGGAGGGAAGATTGAAGGAGGACAAGACAAATGATCTTACTAGGCCATGTGTCATTCAGATTGTGCAAGTGCAAGAACGAGAAGTGCAAGGGGAAAGGGAGGGGGGAAGCGCAAGGGAGAGGGGAGGGAAAAACAGGGCACCAATGCCCTGAGTAAGTGCAGTCAGAGCAGCGTGGCTCTGGGTAGTGCAAGGAGAACAAGGGACTTTAGGGTTACAGTTACAGCCCCTAAGTGCATGGTAGGCCCAGAGGCAATGCAAGGGTGACTGATCAAGAAAGAGTCTGGACTCAGTGAGACTCTGAGGGTAGCCAAGCAACCAGTCAGTACAGCAGACAGGTAGGTCAGGTAGGCAAGCAGGGGAGGTAGAGAGAGAAAGCAGAGGAGAAGAGGAAAGTTTTGAGCTGCTTCCGGAATTTCTGGTGGTCCATTAAAGTTTGAGAGGGACCGAGAGGCTATGCCAGAGGGCGGCACCTGCAGAGGAGAGAGAGCCACCCTGCACTCTCTGCCTGGAGAAGCGTCTAACCCTTAGAGAGTTGTAGGTAGCTGAGCAAAGGGCTCGAGAAGGAAGATATTTTGGAAAAGAGCTTTGGATGTAGTGAGGGCCCCGGGCCCAGAAACCTTGTGGACAATGCAAAGGGTCTTGAACTTCATACTTGCAGCAACTGGGAGCCAATGGAGAGATTTCAGGGCTGGAGACATACAATCCCTGTGCTTGAGGCCGAGGATAATTCTTGCAGTCCTGTTCTGGAATAGTTGCAGGGGCTGGAGAGTAGAAGAAGGCAGACAGAGAAAGAGGCTGTTGCAGTAGTCCAGCCTAGAGAGAACCAGGGCTCTGGAGACAGTCAGCTTCTGGGGGAAAATGAGAAAGGGAAGAGTCCCTTTGAGGAGGAGCAGCTGGTATTGGGACTTCTTGGCAATGCCGAGATGTGAGGTGAGAAAGAGAGAGTGGAGTCAAAGATTACACCAGGGTTGTTTGCCTCACATCAAGGCGAAGCAAGAGGGCCCAAGGCGGGCAGCCAGAGTGAGAGAGTGAAAGCAGGGTCAGGAGCCCAAATGAGAAGGATCTCCATCTTACTGACATTAAGGCAGAGATCGTTGGAGGCACACCAATCCTGATTCGCGGATAGACAGTCGAGAATGAGCGAGAGAGGAGAGGAGTCTGAGGGGAGTCTGAAGGAAAGCGGAGTATCATCCGCATTACACTGAAAGTTATAGGAGAATGTAGAGATCAGGTGGGCCAAAGGCGCCACGTAGAGGTTCAAAAACCAGAGTGAGAGGATGGGGCAGAGAAAAAGGGAACAAGTTGGACCTGGGAGGGGCAGTCCAAAAGGAAGGAGGTCAGCCACTCAAGGGCCTGATCTGTGATGCCCAGGTTCTCATGGAGTCGATTGATCAGGATGGCATGGTTGACTGTGTCGAAAGCAGAGGAAAGATCAAGGAGGATGAGGACAGAAGGAATTCTGGAATCAAGGTTAGAGAGCAGATCTTCACAGGTGTTCAGGACAGCAGTTTCCGTGCCTCTGGCAGCTCTGAAGCCAGACTGTTGGTCATGGAGAGAACCAACAGATTCTGTGTGGAGAGTAAACTGGGAGATGGCCAGATTTTCCAACAGTTTGCCCAGGAAAGGGGTGATGGAGATTGGGCGATAGTTTGCTGGGCAGGCAGGATCGTCAGACAGTTTCTTGAGGAGTGGGTGCATAAGGGAGTGCTTAACGGGAGAGGGGAACATTCCAGTGGCGCAAGAGTGACTACAGAAATTGGTCAAGGCTGGAGCGAGAGTGTCAATATGGTTCTTGATGGCTCTGGTGGAGGAGGAGAGCACCTGTTTGGATGACACTTTCATAGATCGGACTTGTCTAAAAACCTGATCAGGTGTTGTCAGAAAGAGGAGAACAGAGGAAGAGAGGTAGAGATGGCCAAAGGGGGGCCGAGAGAGGAAGGGGGAGAGAAAGAGGAGATGGAGGACATGATGTCCTGAGTTTTAGCAGAGAGGTGAGAAAAAAGAACCATACCAAGGGCCTGGGAGGGAACAGGAGAGGTAAAGACCGCAACAGGATTGACCAGTTCTTTTCAGATTTTAAAGAGTTTGGCCGTGTTGTTAGAGGTCACAGAGACACGGGCTTGATTCTGTTTTCTCTTCTTGATGAGTGTTATTGCTTCGACTGGCATTTTGGTGCAACCAGTCTAGATATGTCTAAATGTGGCCTGGCAAGCTTTACTATATTGTTATTACGTGTCTACACTGGTCTACATTGTGCAGCCAGTTGTACATGTTTTCATTGTGGCATGGCATTTTTTATTGCAAAGCATTAATGTTCCGTATTGCGCAAGTGTAATAATCTCGGACGGCCCAGAGTGTGGCGCGACCCTTGATTTGTTGCTGAGTTGGGGGGGGCCTCAACATGGCTCGCAGCGGGGCCCCCACATTTTGTCTTAAGCCACTGCACTCTGTACAGCGCTCTGGTGCTCTTGAGCGACGTCTGCAATGTAAACAATGAAATAAAATGATGTTGCAAATGTTGTAAATCTGAGGCCTGTTTTCTAATTTGGCATCTCTGTGTGGCAAACCCTGCATAACTTGTCAAATCACTTTGTATGCCTTTACTCTGTTCCCTTTTCTCCTTTAAAATGCTAATGAGAGAATAGCCTGCCAGTGATGTGCACATTAAAGGAACATTAGCATTAATAGTGAATTCCAATAGTACACCAGTGCTAAGTATATAGATACAAAATAATAGCATGGGACAACCTGTAATGTCGCTGGGTACAACAGTATCAACATCTTTCCCGTTCACTGCATAGAATGTCTGTTTTTTTAGTCGTCCCATTATCTTAGCAATGAGTGCACTGCAACACCATCTATGCACGTTTTTGGTCTTGAGTTGAGAGAATGGGCTGCAATGCACCATCAGTTATGTAACAGGGATGATAACTTACCTGAAGATGCAGAGCTAGGTTTCTCTCACAATAAGTGCATTAGCAATGTTTCTCACACATTAGTGCATACTCGTACAGGAAAATGCCCCTGTACATCCTATGTTTAGAGGCTAACTTGCTCTTTGTCAATTACACAAGAAACATAACAACAGTGGGGCACCAATTGATCACAGTGGCCTACAGTGAATTCTAAAATAAAAATAAAAAAATCATGCCGGCTGCGTGACTGAAAGTAGATACATCAAGTGAGAAGGTCAATTATAATACCCTCATTGGCTGTACAAACATTTCTTTATTCTTTTATTCCAAAGCTGTCATTTAATATGATTGAATGCGCACCATAGTTGTGTTAGTCACCCAGTTTGGTCATGGACAGAAAGGAAAAAATACAAGTGCAGAAGCTCTCCTTCTTCTGGTTTATTTATTTGTTTTTGCATTTATTTCAGCGGACAAAGCCCTGAGGCATTTAGGCGTTATTTACAGAAAGTGCATTGTACAGTTCATAAAGTGCATGAAAATATATGGGTTACAACGTGATGGTGGGTGGTAGAAACACGCTTTGTCAAGCCTTGCCTCATGGTACGGGGGCCACTTCGGATGTGCAAACAAGCATAATTGACAAAATAGGTGTAAATCAACAGACTGGGAAAGCCTCACCTCATGGTTCTGATGGCTGTTTCAGGTGTGCAAGCAAGCATTACAGTGCAATATGGGAGGGGTCACCACTGGAAAGTCCACATCATGGGTGCTGGGGACACATCCGGAGAGTAGAGGCACTAAGGTTAAGAATGGAGCTATAATTGTTGCCGTGCAGTATGGAAAGGGACAAAGCTGGAAAGACAAGTGGGCAAGTAGGTCACAGCTTACAGTTTACATGGTTGTGACACAGTTACTGGTAAGTTATGAGGTAATTGCAATGACCTACCCAAGATGACCATTAGAATGCCGGCTTAAAGTCATTTCAAGTTTACTTGGTTTGGAAACACAGCAGGGAGGGGATGCAGGAACATTAGGCAAAGGCTGGGGGCAGTGGCGTGGTTGTGGGCTTTGCATATACCGGGAACGCTTCATCGGACTACATCGGTGGTGCAGGCATTGGCTCTGAAGTCAGTGATGTAAAGTATATAAGCTGATAGAAGTTATAAGGTCTGCTGTTGTGGAATGTTAGTGGCTCATCAGAAGTATGTATGATGCAACTGTGGTCCACAGAGTGTAAAATAAGTTGATGATGCACATATGTATTCAAAGAGCCGATGCCTGCAAGGCCGCGTTACAGGCTTAGAATCAGGAATATATGTTACAATTGACCTTCACAATTTGGTCAATTGTGAAAAGGTCAATTGCAATTCGAACAATTGTAAAACGAACAATTCGTATACAACCTTACAAAGACACACTCCATCAGGTTATCAGACTCTATTACGTGGGGTGGAAATGTCGACATCCTATCAGTCAAACTTATGCTCTGATCCAACAATTCAAATAACATCCATATCCTGTACAGGCCTCCTGGACTCCCAAAAGATTTCCAAGACTGCCTCTCCCACCGACTCAGCAACAACATCAAAAAATCATCGAAACTCCTACTATTAGGTGACCTAAACTTAGGCTACAATGACCCCAAAGATGAAGCTGTCTTGGCCCTTGCTAAAGAATGATCAGACCTAGGCTTCTCCCAAAGAGTACACTCTCCCACCCACTCCAAGGGCTGTATCCTTGATTGGGTCATGGATCACAATTGAGCATCTAACATTATCTCAAATACCGCCTACCATTGGACAGACCACACATGCATTTAATTCCTCATCCCCACTACACCGAGTCCTAACGCTCTCACTCACGCGCCACCAGCCATAACAAGAAGCTCAAAAAAACTCAATGCAGACAATTTCCAGCCATACCTGAATAACCCATGTCTAGCTCCCCCATTCTCTCAGGTTCCTAAAGTGCTGTCAGACATTTTCAACGACACACTTACCAATGCTATAAACGCCATAGCCCCACTCGAAAGTAAGAAAGAAAAAAAATCCTTTCACCGCAACACCTGGTTCACGGATGAATTCCAAACTCTTCGTGCCCACAAGCGTCAGGTACAAAAAAACTGGCAAGCTGACCCAAATGACCAAAATAAGGACCTTTTCAAACAGATAGCTCTCTAATACAAAAAGCTATCATCGCAGCTAAAGCCAACTCCTTTAATGATAGGATCTCCAAGGCCAATTCACAAGTCAAAGAGATATTCACAGTCTTTAACGAACTAGCCACACCACCGTCTAGCACAGATGAGATAGTCAAAGACAAAGCCTAGTGTGCAAGCATCCAGTCCGCAATGCTCAACAAAATAGATCTTCTCCAAGGAAAAGTTCACAACCACTGCAAAGCCCTCCCCAACCACATAACCAACCCTCTCACAGAAGTAAAGCGCAATGATCCCCATCACCCCCAATTCATCTTTAGAGATGTCACCGAATCCGAGGTCCTTGATCTCATCAAACGCCTAAAACCATCACTCTGCAAAGGAGACATAAGCCCTCCCAAAATCACCACGGAATGTGCTAAGGACCTCACTCCTCTGGATACTGCCTTCATCAATGCATCGTTCAGAACAGGCTCTGTTCCTAACAGTCTCAAAGAAGCATGGGTACGCCAACTTCTAAAAAAGACCACATTACACCCAACACAGCCCAACAACTACAGGCCTATGACGACAGTGCCATTCGTTCTGAAAATCCTGGACAAGGCAGCTCAAAACCAGATCCAACTATTCATAGAATCCAATTCCATACTGGGTTTAAGACAATCGGGTTTTCGTGTAGGGCATGGAACAGAATTCGCTCTACTTGACCTAAAAAAATCAAATCTCCCAGATCCTGGACAGAGGTAAACCTGCCCTACTCCTCCTTCTCGATCTATCTGCAGCATTTGATCTGGTTGGTCATAAAACCCTAACTACCCATCTCACTCAGGCAGCCCACTTCTCTCAACAAGCAACATCCTGGATTACGTCTTTCCTGGAAGGCAGAGCCATGAAGGTCTTCTCCAACATATGATATGATATGATATGATAAGGCATTTGTAACGCGCCTATACACAAGTGTTTCAAGGCGCGACGAGGCTGGGGGGGGGAACAAGGGGAGACAGACAACGATCTTACTAGGCCAGGTGTCATTCAGATCGCGCAAGTGCAAGGGTAGAGGGGAAGGGAAAAGTGCATGGGGGAAAGGGAGAGGGGAAAGTGCAGTACAGGGTTATAAGCATACAGCATACAGGATAAATAACAAGGGCCAGCTGGTGGCAAGTGCGAGGTAAGTGCAGACAAGTGCTGGGAAGGGGGGCTGTATGGTAGCAAATGTGGATCCTACAACCATACACTGCGGAGTACCCCAAGGCTCATGTACAGCTCCCACACTCTACAACGTCTTCACTAAACCCCTCTTTAACCTACTTGATTCTATGGGTATAGCATATACCAATTATGCTGATGATACGCAAGTACTCCTACCACTATCTGGCTCCTACGACCAAGACGCCACTGCCCTACACGATATCCATGCTACCATCCAAGCATGGATGGCTGTCAATGGCCTATGTCTTAAAGGGGATAAGAGTGAAATCTTGATCCTCGGACAGAAATCCACAATAGCTAAGCTAAGTCCCGAATACGCCAACTTTAATATAGATAACTCCTCTATCCCTGTATCCTCTTCTGTCAAGACTGGAGGTGTCCATATTGATGCTAACTAATCTATGAACAAACAGGTTAGTGCCATAGCCTCCACCTCAGCTTATAGTACCAAACTCATCACTGCCATTAAACCCTACCTATGCACTCCCAACTGCCTTGCAATAGCCAGAGCAACCATAGGTGACAAACTCAATTACTGCAATGCTCTCTTGGCTGGCAGCTCTGCCAAAAACATACACAGTTTACAAATCACACAAAATAATGCCCTACAAGCTGCTATGAGCATCCCTAGAAGAGACCATATATCTCAAGCCAGACAAGCAGCGCGGTGGCTGCAAGTCAAAGACCGCATCACACTCAAAAAATCCTCACAATCACACACAGATGCATCAACAGCACAGTACCCACTTACCTAGCAGAAGCCATATCCAGAACCACCTGGACACGCCCCACCAGAACTCAGTACACTAACCAGCTACACATCCCCCGCATCCGGAGAGTTACAGCTGGAGGGTTAGGTTTCTCATACATTGCACCCAAACTATGGAACTCACTCCCTGCACCCCTCAGAGCTGAATCTTCTATCCTTGCTTTCCGCAAAAACCTAAAGATCACTCTCCTGAACCAACTCGGCTAGCACTCCCATTGCTCCTTAGATGTATAATGTAATATAAATGTAATATAAATAGAATGTAATCTATGTATATATCCTATCTCTGCATTTCACACAACAAAGGTACAAGTATGTTATACAAATATGCTCACGCCATGTAACAAAGGTAACGTGATATTTTCAGTAACTAAGTATGTTTCTGTAACAAGTGCCACAATGCCTCTGGGCTGCTGTGCGCTATATAAATATGAATAAAATAAAATAAATAAATAAAACTCCTCAAGACACCAGCAAATTGGCACTACTCATGCACAGAATGCAGTCTCATGCAGTTAACATATGGGAAGAGGTGATGATGTACCTTATTTAGATGATGTTGTGAAGCACTAATTGCTTACATTGTTAACTGCTGTGCTCTATCATGTTAACACCTTTCTTCTCCTCATTGGTGTTTGAGAATGAATGTGTAATCACAAGTGCTGCTGACATCTCGTTGTTCAAATGTATCAAATCATTACAATGTTTAGCAATTATGATAAAAGTGAGTCCAAGGTTTCCTACCTATCAACCGACCTCACTCTGAAATGAGTTGCGGTATGTCATCGTAACTCCTAATGGTCAGCCACCATAAGTTGCTAGCTAAATTGTTTCTTCTTCTGTTCACCTTTTTTCTTGTCCCTTATACTTGATATGTTACTTAAGGCACTAATGGTGTTTCTAAGGGGAGTCTGTTTAACGTGTATATGAAAACAGCGCGGCTAACAATACTATAGGTGTTCTACATCTGCAGACAGAAACTAGTGTCCTACCTACCAACAATATGCACTAATGATTTTTAAGGTACTTTTAAGGACTTTACAGTAACTAGCTATTCCAGTCAAGGTTACACAAATATTGTTGGCCCTGAAGGCCCTGAAGAGGGAAAGATATGACCTGCCCCTTCGCCAAGAAACACATCTGGATGAATGTGAAACATACACACATTCAGATTTACTGGCTCACTATGGCTATTCATGGACCTACTGTTGATCACAAGCAGCGTTTTTCCATAATATTCCACCGGACAGAAGACGTTCTCATGTGTGTCTTATTGTGGATCCAGACAGGAGATGGATAATAGCTGTGGTTACATTTATGTTTCAAGAAGTTGTCATAAAAACATTTATAGGACCATAAACCTGCAAAATATGTGGTATAAATATGCAAGCCATAAGATGATTGTGGCTCGTTAATTCAAACCTCAGCTCAGACTTCATCTGGATAAGTAGTAAAGTGCATGTTTTTCCGAAGTTAGAAATCCACAGCATACGTCTGTCTGCAATTAAATCATCCCATTGTGATTACTCATAGAGGATACTGCACCGCAAACATATAGGGTTAACCTTGCTCTTAAATCTTCACATCGCACATGTATGTGTTGACTATGTGTTAATTAGTACTGATATGCTGCTAAGCTTGATACAATCTGATATTGTCACACACATACACATATTGTTTGATCATATGCCAGGTACCATACTGCTAGATTGGAATACTGATGTTTAATATATGTCAGAGGTCGGGCAACTGTTTGATGATTTATTAAAATAAGCCATTTTATTTTCAAAAGAAATATGATAAAAAATACCTCACTATCGCCACTCTGCTGAGGATTCCCCTGCCTAACTAAAGTTAAAGGTATACCTGGCCCTCACGCCAAGCAACAAATACACAAAGAAAATATATGGCAATAGAACAAGGCATGAAAACATTCATAGTTTCTGAATAACCTTCTGATGTCCTGAGTGCATTTCCTTCTCCAGGATTCAGGGTTAACTCTGCTAATGTTCAACGAAAGAAAGACATGTCTCAAATCAGTTATTGATGTTTCAAAGTCAAAGTAGAGGTTTGTTAACCAAAGTTCCAATGATATTAAATGTCTTCTCATTGGTCAAATATCCACTTTCCACTCCCACCAAATAGCACCAATGGTAATCACAACCACAATGCTTTGTCACCTCTTCAAGAAGACTTGCCACAGTTCAAAAGAATTGTAATATCCACAACTATTAGTGAAACATCATTCTTGGTTAACAGTTACTATTCCGTTAGTCACAGTTTTAGAATTCACAATTGTCAGGATGTATTCTCAGTGCTGCTGCTTGCACTGCAGTAACTTAACTTCTACTTGATTCACTTTAAGAATAGTCACCTTTGTCTCACAGTACTCCACTTCAATACTTCGCATTACTTCCACAGCTTCAATGATGTGTACTTCTACACAGGCCTTGACAAGATACGCTTTAAAATCACTTCAACACCTTCAAGTAGGCAAGGCACTCCTCCTCTGAATACGTCTATTCAAAAGGGACAGCCTCTTTGCCTCTCTTGTATGTCCGCGACAATAAAAACCTGGATTTGCCTTTAAGACTGACTTATCTCTGTCTTCTACAGTCCTTGGCACTGCAGGTTGTGTCAACTTCAACATAATCTTTAAAAGCAGCCAGTTTGTCTTTCTCCTCCCAGGTAAATTACCCAAAGCCCTGGTGCCAATCTCTAAGCTTCAGGTAATGCTTGCTCATATGTATCTTAGGCTAGTTGAACTGTTATTAACTTCACAGAAACCATTAGATTGCTTCGTAACTCTGAGAAAGGTTGGTTTCACAGTAAAAATGGGGAGACTCTTGGCTTGGGCAATGCTTGTTCTCGTCTTCAATAATATATACACTTTAACTTCTTGTATATGAAAGGAATGCCACAATGAAGTAAATAATAGAGTTCAGTCTTTCTTTAGGAATCACAATCAGGCACAGACGACAACTCCTTGATGTAGTTTTCACAAAAAGGTTTCAACAATTGTATTATTAAGGTTATGTTTTTGATAATGTTATTTGGAACATTCACTCTTCCAAATTTGTGACATGCAACCACTCCTTCAGACATTAACAGTCTTTAATTTTTCATTTTTCAAGCTAATAAATAGGACTTTTATATTATATGTGAGTGGTATATTTCCATTTTTCAGGTATCACAGCTTCAATGAAAAACTCCTACTCAGTTTAAACCATACTCGAGTGAATAGGAAACTGGATACTGTTGTCAGCAATGCTTGCACACAGTATTTCAATGTTGTGCTTCACTCACCGTCTTCTTTAACACTTGCTCTTTGTGTTGCACTGTTTCCACAACTTCTGCTACAGCATCTACTGCTTCTGGCTTCTTAGAGACTGACACCCTTCCTCTGTGCAGGTGTCTCTGATCAGGGCACATAGTTGTGGAGCCCTTCTCGCACCTGAGCCCAATGGATTGACAACTGCTCCTCACCTCAGTCTCCAACACGTTCACTGCATGGCAACCACAGCAATCAGGCTCACATGGGGAAAGACAGCTCTCCTGCACACCTTCCACTTCACAGCCTCTGCACTTCAGAGTTTGGGGAACAGGACCTTCACTGAACAAGCAGGTGAAACCTGGTGTCTCCATGTTCTGGCGTCCCTCTTGTTCTCCCACTTATGCTTGGTTTTCCATCCTCATGCCTTCTTCCTTCTGCTACTACCGCTACAGCTTACATCACAGTCACAGTTCCAGTTCCTTCCAATTGCTTGCACCTCAAAGGACCTTTTATGCCTCCCAGGTTTTTTTCAGGTGCCGTGTGTTAGACTTAATTGCCTGACTACTGCTACATCATGCCTCTTCAGCCCTCTTCCTCATCCCAGTACTAAGGGGATCATTACGTTTGTAGTCCCCTTTAGCAAAGTTAGATCTTTTAACATTTGAGTTACTTTTAAGGGTAGATATATTTCCCTTAAACTCATTAAAAGATGGACTGTTAGAATTGGTTATTACAGAGGAAGAAATTGGATGTAAGGGGTTTTCTCTAGATCTAGATCCTTTTACATTATACCTTTGGGAGTAAGGAGGTTGTTTCTCCTGAGATACCATGAAATATCTTAATGTTAACCGTTTTTGTTCAGATTTTACAGAACGTATATGTGGGTCAGGGACATTATAATGACAATAGACAATTACGTGTTTTAGCAACCCAGATAGGCACTTCCTTTCAGAGGACAAATATTGCTTCTCATCCCACGTGATCGCCTCACCATCCTGGGCCTTCTCTCCTGCCAGGTCATTCGCCTTCATTACACCACCCCTAAGGTCAGGATCAGGAAACATCTGCCTTTCCCTGGCCACCTGGGAGAAGATTTTAGGCAGGGTGTCAGTGAGGTTGCTTATTTTAACCCACAATATGAAGTAATCTTCTCCACTATGTCAATAAATGGACAACACCAATGAAAGCAAATGTCATTGATTGTAATGCCTTAAATGGACCTTGCTTCAGGGCTGTCATGAACCTCCCAAGGGATATAGGGCTTCAGTGATGCTTGAGCCCAACCTAACTCTGCCTCTGGCTGAGGGTCTCCAAGTGAACAGTGTTCTTACCCTGAACCCCGGATGGGATGATCGAAGGAGTTCAAGATCCCGGCCTGGGTAGTTGTCTACTTCTGAGTGGATCTGTTGCTTGCCTGTGTGGACAGAGTACACATTATTGTGCAGCAATGTAGTAGGCAAGCACTAGTAGCCCGTGTGTCCCCCAGACCCTTGTGTACCTGAGGTCTTGGAAGGCAAATGTTGGCCAGTGCGCAGTGATGCAAACAGATGGACCATGATGGTACTGCAGTACTTCACTAGTGTGGATCTCACTGTTTTTTAATATTCACAACTGTATTTACTTATGCACAAGTAGCACCACATATTTATAGTCCTGGTGCCTTATGGTCCTGGTTGTCAAATATATGCAGTACGGGTTTCTTATGTGCCCTGGTCATCTGATTTTCCGGATCCTTAGAGACTATCACGCGAGTAGTAGAGTACTTCTTTATGCATGCAGCACTCACATGCAGCACACCAGGTTTCAGTGGATTAAGAATAATTTGTATTCATACTGGAAAGAGGATTGCAGTGAGCGGGTTAGCGCTGCTGCAGGTTACTGTTCTTAAGCCAGCGCCATGCGTGCCCATTGTCATATGGCATTCTAATTAGCTTTCTTCCTGGGGTGTCTGGTGTTCCCAGGACAGCAAGCGACTGAGAAAGTAGTGCCATAGTGAAGATCAGCAGCAGACGCAAGGTTCGTAGTCAGGTAAGGTGACGCATGAAAAATGCACGAACGCTGAGCACCGATGAAACATGGGTGTGGCATTTTATAGAGTAAGGCTCAAGTTGACTTTCCAAAATCACGTGTGTCTGTGATCCCAGGAGAATGACTGATGGACAAGGCATTCAGGGAAATGAAGTCTTCCTACTGTAGAAACGGACTGTAAGCAACCAACCATTGCTCAAAACTGGTACCTTTTGTCTCCGAACCCGGTGTGCCGGTGTTGTGCTTACGTAGGTTTGTTGCATAAGAGTTCTTCTTGGGCCCCTAATGCTCCCATGTCTAGCTCTGTTCCTGACATTGATGCTAAAAAAAAACTTGTTGAGGTGTTTCAATGGATGGGCTTTGGACGTAATATGCTATATATGATTATGGCCTTAAATGCAGTAAATCCGTCCAGTTTCCATTTTATTGGTGCTAGCACCAATAGTTTTCAACAATCCTGACAAATGTGCCTGGGCTGCCCTTTATCTCCCATTGTACATATTTTAGCTCTGGGCAACTCTCAATGGACAACTCAAGTATTAACGAATCATTCATAAATCAGGTTGAACATTTGAACTTATGTGCATGATGTCCTTTTCCATGTGTCTGGTCTGCTGATGTCAATTTCTGCTTTTATGTCTCCTACTCATGCATCTGGAATTATTTCTGTCTAGAAAGCAAACCGGGACACAATGAAGGCTCTTTACTTACAAAAGACATGTCCCTTCCTTTGTATTGCACAACAGAAGAAGGCAGTTTGCTCAGTGCTAGATGGCAAAACATGTTTAACATTCCTAAGTCAGATGACCCACTTCCAACCATTAGCCAATGGAGGAATGGAAGCCTCAAAGTGGCATAAAATATATTTGCTCATAAGAATATAATTCTAAAATCAGATTTCCAATGGGAGCAAGACTGGTGAATATCATTTGGCCCAGATAAATGGCTGAAAATGCATAAAGATTGGGCATAGATGTCTAAATCTGCAGCCATCTCACAAGGTATGTATGTGAATGTTTCCTGGGATCTGTGGACCCTATAGAGGCTGTACATACAGAATAACATTCTCTGATGACGATGAATGCTGGTTTTGCAAAGAAGTTTCTGAGCTCTCCAACACATGCTTCATGTGTGTATTACTCTATACAAACATTGAAGTTCAGTGTGGCAGGTTATCTCTGACATTCTCAGGCTCATTTTCCTATGTATTTATTTATTTTGCAATTTGTATAGCGCCCCAACCTGGAGGCATCTGGGTGCTGTTCTTAAGAATGTAAATAAACTGAATGGTTACATGGTTGCACATATAAATAACAAACATTATACATACCAAACATTAAACACAAGCTAAACTATGCAGTCCCCTAACTTGGAGTGATCCTGATCCTGTTTGTAGCTAAACTGCTGAATGTTGAACATGACTTAGTTTAGTAGCTCCTGTGTGAAAAGCCAAGTTTTCAGCTGTTTTCAGATGGACCAAAAGGAATCTTCACAACTTAGTGTAGTAGGTAGTGTGTTCCAGTGTCCAGTCACTACCACTGGGAAGCTGCTGACACCAGATGGCTGGAATTTAAATCTCGGGGTGGCGAGAAAGTGCAGGTGTGCTGAGCCCATAGGCCTGTTAGATTGAGAGGTAGTGAATGTATCTGCTAGGTATTTAAGCATTTATTTGTCAAAGTGAGGGTTTTGAAGAGGATGCTCTCCTGGACATGTAGCCAATGGGAATTCCTTCTAGTCGTGGAGATGTGAGTAGTTTTAGGAATATTTAGAGCTGCTGTGAGGACATTATTTCGTATCACCTGAAGTTTTTTAATATTGTAGTTCTTGGTGCCTACGTAGAGGGCATTGCAGTTGGGCAAGATGAGTTCTCTGGCTAGTGTGATGCAGCTGTGAGGAGAGAGGAAGGGTCTGCAATCATTGACTTGTTTGTTTAAGGAAAAGGACTGAGTCAAGGTAAAAGCTGAGGATTTTTAGTAACGTGGGTACCTTGATAATGAAGCCGTCAATGTTGAATGCTTTAAAGTAATCATCTAGTTTGTTAAGGCTGTATTGTGATCCTAGGAGGAGAAAGTCTGTCTTTTGATCATACAAGCATAATCTGTGATGGGCCATCCATGTTTGAATGGTTTGATAGATAAAATTTAGTAAAGCAGAGTCGATGTCATGTGAACTCGAGATGGGATTGAGGATTTTGGTGTCATCTACATAGTTAGTGTAGGTGACAGCCAAGTCGTCAGGGTGGTCAAATAGCAGGTTTGTAAAACTATTGTAGAATGTAGATGAGACATAAGAGTCGTGTGGTACTCTGCAGGCGAGCAGGCTTGGATCTGCAGCTGCACTGGGCGAGAAAGCTCTCATGGTTCTGTCTGTAAGGAAAGATTGGATCCACTGAATGACTTTTTCGGAGAGCAGTGGGCCACGAAAGCCAGATAATTACAGAGCATTTTGTGATTGACTAGGTCAAACGCAGCAGAGAGGTCGAGAAGGAGGGGAAGGGCTAGTTTACCTTTGTCTTTAAGCTCGTCCATTTGGTTTTCAGGTTCAATAGTGCTGTTTCCGTCCCATATCTTGGACGGACGCCTGATTGTCGAAGGCCAAGGAGGTTGTTAGTTTCCAAGACGTTTTGGATCTGGAGGTACGCTACTCTATCCAATAGTTTGAGGAGGAAGGCCACTGTAGTGATGGGTCAGTAGTTAGTTGGTATGTTGGGCTCTAGGGTGTTTTTTTTTTTAGAAGCGGGAGGACCCACACATTTTTGAGATTGGTTGGGACAGTGCTATTTTCAAAGGAGGTGTTGATTAGGCTTGTGATGAGAGGAGTTAGATTAGACACACAGTCTTTAATAACCGCCGCTGGGCAAGGGTCACCTTGGCACCTTGAGGTTAGAGACTGGTAATAATTTTTAGGACTTCGGAATTGAAGACAGGTGTAAATTCAAATAGAGGAACAGTATTCTGACTGGTGTGGCTGGAATTTGATTGAGGTTGTAGGGCAGGTTTAATAATGCCTTTTTGTTGCAATTTTAGATTGTAGAAGGGCTATTTTATAGATGATGGCTTTTTGGATGCTGGTGCACCAGCTTGCATCTTTGTTGCAGACTTTGATTAGTGGTGCTGGGGACTCAAGTCCTCTGAGGATTGCAAATAGTTCCCTAGTTCCTGATTTAACATTAGTAATTCTTTCATTGTAAGTGGAACTTTTCGTTTGAAGGACTGCCTGTTTATAACTTTTGGCTGCCTAAGCGAACTTTGCTTTGTTTTGATCGTTTGATGATTTTTTCCAAGTAGCCTCAGCAGTTCTCTTGGAGCTACGCAGGGTTTTTTGATTCGGAGTGTACCAAGAATTGAGGTGGGATTCTGGTTTAGTTTTGCACATAGATAACGGAGCTACTTTTTCAATTTCTGCCAGGACAGTCTGGTTGTATATATCAACCATAGGGGAAGGGTTGTTGGATCCTAAGTCTAGGTATGCCATGATAGGGTGTAGGAGAGGTAGGATATTGTTCACTTTAGAATTTAGATTATTCTTGGATAGACTGGAAGGTGCCACCGGTGGGAGGTTGCGGGCCCCTGAGCTCTTTGTGAGATTAAAGGTGATGATGTAGTGGTCTGACCATGGGCATTGGGAGTTGGAAGTTATGTTAGTGCTACAATTAAGGTCAGCAAGCCAATCGAGTATGCAACCTTTCATGTTTGTGGCTTTCTTGATCCGGTGGGTGTAGCCTAATGCTGATATGGTGTTGGCAATGGCTAGAGAATTTTTGTCATTGGGATCGTTAAAGCCTAGGTTAAGGTCACCCAGTAGTATAGTTTGAGAGCTGGGTTTGGTGTTCATCGAGAGGAGTTGGGCTACATAATCCTCAAAATTGTGTATCGGGCCAGGATGTCTGTAGACCAGATGCATGTTCAACGTAGCCATAGGCAATAAGGTTATTTTGATGGAAAGTAATTTGCCCAAATGGAAAGTTATATTAGGGTGTTCTTGGCAATAATAGCTACATCCCCCCTTTGGCTGTGGATCTATCGGTCCTGAAGATGGTGTAGCTTTCCGGGACAGCTAGCGATAGGGCAGGGCCTGCTGTTGCGTGGAGTCAAGATTCAGCAATAGCAATGAGGTCAAATTTGTTGGAGGTGATGAAGTTGCCGATGTCTAAGGCATGTGCAAGGAGCGATCTAGCATTGATGAGGGCCCCTTGAATCCTTATTACTTTAGTGGTGCTATTATAATCTAGTGTGCCTGTGACACCTGTCTTAGCTATCTGACTTGATGTTCAGGAGTCAAGTATGCTAGATCACGCCATTCCTGGTGGCAGTTGGTGAGGGCCTGAGGTTTGAACTATTGGTGTGATGTTTAGATGTCTTAGTGGAGTTGATGACTGTTTTGTATTTGAGAAGTAAGTTCCTTCAACTAGTCGATGGGATAATGGTTGAGGTTGTTACCATATTGAGCCCTGTTCGAATCGTAAGCCTGTCATTTCTAGAGATGAGCGGGAAATGTAGGCTAAGGTAGGATGAGGGTTGCAATGTTGGGCTCTGAATGGTAACTACCTCCGTATAGGTGTCTGCCTCCTTGTTGCATAGGTAGGTGTGTATGCACGTCTGCCAGGGTAGGTTTCGGTAGTAGGTGAGAGCTGAAGTGAGGAAGCACGAGGTGAGGACAGAGCTAGGATTAGGGATTTTGGGTGACATTAACAGTGTGATTGTGCGCATGTTGAAGGAAGGGGTTTGTGTTAGATTGAGATTGGAGAAGGGTCTGAATGACTGGGAGTGGATGCTTGTTGGTTAGGCTGGGTAAGGCAGCTGTAATATATATGCCAATGATAAGGGAGTACACCTTAGGTCTAGGTTGGATAGCAGGTGTGGGTGCTATTTGTAGTGGGGCTCAGTAGACTATAATCTGGTTGCAATTGCCGCCCAATCGTGAGGCAAAGAACTGGGCAGAAAATGTGGTTCAATAAGGAAGGCTAAGTAGTGGCAGCAAGATAGTTGCTGGTAGTATCGCTAAAGTTGAGTAGAGTGGGCTGTGGGACGTTTGTATGGTATAGTCCAGCCTGTGTGTGATCAGGGTGACAGGTAGTTGCAGTAGCTCAATGTAATTTAGGACCTGTATGAAAGGTTTGCATTACCAATCATATGGGCCTCATTACGACTCGGGCAGTAAGGGATTACCGGTACTGGTAAGGGCACTGGTGCTGGTAATCCCTTACCGCCCAATTCCAAGGTCCCTTTGCGGGTCCTCCGTTAACGGCTGGTCTAACTGGTTTACCGCCTTCCCCATTTCCATTGAGCCCTATGGGAGCAAAAATGGGAATGGGGAAGGGCCAATGGTGAATGGGGAATTACCGCCCCGCCAACCTTGGAATGGGGCGGTAATGCTGCCATTCACCATGGCGGAATCGGTGAGGTACCGGCGTCAACCATGGCGCTAATAGCGCCATGGTTAACGCCTGGGTCGTAATGAGGCCCATATATCTGTTTCAAAATACTGCCGTCCCATATGCCCCTCTGTTCACTTTATTGTTGCCTACTTCTGTCAAAACTGTCATAGTAAATTGGAAACATCTTTCAGGCATCACACAATAAGCATGATGGAATCTTGTAAGCAAAACCAAAAATATTGAATGCCCCCTCAGTTGCACAGAGTTGGGGATTAGAGCACAAGATGTAAAGTGTAGCAACAGTTTATGATGTTTTATACAATGGCCTTTATGGTGAAGGACGAGACAGATATTGGCTAGTCTGAATGTATATACAAGGTTTAATCATCTTTCACATATCCAGTTGATAATAAATGTACTTTGTACATATGCTTGGGATAAGAGGCTGGAATCTTTATTTCACACCACTGGATTTAAAAAGGCCACAGCAGTACAAGACACACATATGGCTTAGTTGCTACAGGCTATTGGTATAAATGTTAATCATAAATATCTACTGCACACAATTTTGATAATTGTAATTTAAGTGTAATCCCTCCTTTGGCAATAGGACTAACTGGTATCCCCAAGGTGCATTATATATTATCGGTTGCTTATTAATGATGTGCTATTTTAACATATGTCTCCCCCAGCTTTCCTGCACCTGCAGCTTGTTCTTCACCTTCCTGTAGGGCATAATTGGTGTCTTTGCTACTAGTCCTGGCATGTTGAATGTTCTTAGTGCCTTATTGGCCATCTTGAACAAGATAATTGGCTCCTAAAGTGAGTGTGACCACTTCAAATGACCGGAATTTCATTTTACGTTCTATTCTTGACCGACCCTGTCATTCCAAAAGATCTAGGTCTGAGGGTCATGCCTCAAAAACAATTCTTCCCCAGCCTGAAACACTAAAGTGACTGCCCCCATCCTTCTAGGGAAGACTGGAAGCCTTCTTGGGCATTCTGATTAATTCACAGACGGTCATTTATCACACTGCCTCCCTTGTTACAGGGAGCCTGGACTTACACGGCGGAAGGCTGAGATAGTGAATGCAGCCGAGTTGTCCCTGTGGGCGGGATTGCACAGGGGATGTATAGGAGCCGCACCGGTTCATATCCAGCATGGTGGAAGTGATGGTGGCCCAAGAGAGGTTGGGTGCCTGGTGAAGAGGAGCTGCATGTTTCATGGTCCTACGCACACCTAGCGGGACACAGAGAAACAACTTACTCAGAAACAAGTGAGTGACTCCTAGGTTCTCCGATGTTGTCCATGTGTGCTGCGCAGATCCTTTCACTCGCTTGGAGTGGACAAAGTGCAGACACGTTGCATGAATATCAAACTGTTAAAACCCCATGCAATCATTTTCAAGGCCCAGAGAAAGCAAGGGTTGCTTGGAGTTAATAGAGTGCAAGCAATGCCAAGGGCAAAGAGAGAGAAAGTGTTGTCAGGAGTCAAGAGAGTGAACGCATTGCCAAGGGCAAAGAGAGAGGAAGTGTTGTCAAGAGAGGGCAAACATTGCCAAGGGCCAAGAGACAGCAGGTGTTCTGAAAAATAAAGAGAATGCAAGAATTGCCCAGGACCAAGAGAGAGCAAGTGTAGCTCGGAGTCAAGAGAGAGCCAGTATTGCCAAGGACCAAAAGAAGTAATTGTTGCCAAGAGCCAAGAGAGAGCAAGGATTGCAAAGTTTTCCTCTAGTCAGCAGAGGTACAGTTTTGTTGAGTTTGGCATTGATGGACCTTTGGGAAACATGGAAGAATATAGCAGTTCTAAAGTGAAGGAACTGTAGTGTTGTGAACCTTTTGAGAACTTTGCCTTAACCTCCAGCTAGAAGAGAAACAGTTTTGTTGTGTTTGACATTGATGACATTCTTTGGAACATTAGATTTGTGAACTTTTAGAGAACTTTGTTAGACAAGCGGGGTTGAGGCACACTCCCTGCTTGTCAGTAGAAAGTGTTGTGAAAGCCCTTTTTGATAACTTTGCCAGACAAGAGGGTCTTGGATGCACCACCTGCTTGTCATTGAAAAGTATTCTAGGAACTTTTGAGAACTGTGTCTTGAGGAAAGTGACAAACCTTTTGTTGGAAAAGGGCTGGGACGCAACCCCTATTTGTCATTTTGAAGTGCCAGGAAGCTTGGGGAAGACAATCCCTTTTCAAGCCATGAGCTGTGAAGAACCAGTGAACATGTGTTGAAAACATATTTTTCTTCACCTTCAGGCGCCGTGAACCCAGAACCCCAGAGGGCTGATCCTTGGGTCCACCTGACCCTGCAGAGCGGAGACTGCTCGATGATAAGTTGGTGCGCTGCTCCGTGTGGTGATGCGGGTCTGCATCGCGGAGGGATCGGTGGCCGGCCACCCCATTCACTCGGAGACTGAGGCGGGCAGGAATGCTGTCCGTGGTGCCGGGCGCTATGGGTGGTGGCGCATTTCATCCCTGGTTGCCGTGCGGATCGGGTGGCAGCGAGACGGCTAGGGAAGTGGCCAGCTGCTCTTCCCACCCAGCAGGAGGAGCAGGGATCCAGTGCTACCCCCCTGGTGACGCTGAGGCACAACCTGGTTCCAGCTAGGACGAGGCCCCTATTTGCCCTGCAGCGAGGACACCTAATGGGAGGCTGTGTGAGCCCAGGGGCCCCACCTTCGGACCTACGGTGGATTCTGGAAGTAATTAAGGATGTTTCTGATTACACCTTTGACATTGGCAAAATAAGTCCCTGAGGCAATTTGTTTTTCATTCCCATAAATGGAGACAGTTGTCTCTTATTGTGCAGGCCCAGCCAGTGCCCAGTCTAACAAATCATCAGTCAACCTGGGGTGGTGGTCGCTCGGTGGGGGCACTTCACTGGAATTGGGAGCAGGGGTGTTGCTAGGTCTGGAAAAGATTGGGGCAACACTAATATCGGGACTGTTGGGACTCAGGGTTTTCTAGCCTTTTGGTTGTAGCCCATGAGTTTCTATCTGGGGCTACAACCAAAAGACCCGGGGCTATAGCCACCTCATCCCCCCCCTAGCAACATCTCTGATTGGAGTATGGGAGGCAGGAAAGAGCGGGCCCTCTGGTGAGACCCTAGTGCTTGTTGTGCCTACGGGATTGCCTACTGCTCCTGTGCAGGCTGTGGGGCTTGGATAGTGGTGGTGACACTTGTCAGTCCTGTGTGGCATTTCTGGAGGACGCTATCACATTGTTACCAGACAGTTGCTGGCTAAATGTCAGTGGGTGCCAATTTGAAGGCCAAGGGCAATAAGAAGCAAGGACATTTGCAATTCACGTGCTGGGAGAGTCTGGCCCTAGGTGTGGACAAAGGATCAGTGTCAGAGATGAGCAGGGAGCACAGATGGACCCGCGTCCTGAGTCTGAGTGGTAGTCCAAGGTCCCGACACCCCAGAGCTGGAATTGTCCTGGCAAAATTGAAGAGCGGGTTCACTTCCAATATTACCAAACTACACAGTATGGCATATAAAGTGGGCCGCATGAAGGAGCGCATTGATAAGGAGAGTGGGTGCATTTCGAAGGCTGAGCATAGAATGGGGGTCCTGGAGGATACCATTGTGGAGACGACGCAGGTGATACAGACTCTTTAACAGGAGGTCAAACCTAGCCTACACCCCGCCCACCTGGCGCATTCCGGGTTGCCGCTCTTTTGCCCCACTAGTAGGCCGTGCCTTCCTGGTTGCTGCTCTTTTTCCCTACTTAAGGAGCCCTCCAGCCTCTTTTCCTTTGCAGATGGGGAGCAGGTGCAAGTGGATCTAGGTCACCTGGCCTAAGCCCTGCCCACCTGGTGCCTTTCAGATTGCAGCACGTTTTCCCCACTTAGTAAGCCCCGCCCACCTGGTGCCTTCCTGGTTGCTGCTCTTTTTCCCTAATAAGGAGCACTCCAGCCTATTTTCCTTTGCAGATGGGGAGCAGGTGCAAGTAGATCTCGTTCACCTGGTATAAGCCCCACCCACCTGGCACCTTTCAGGTTGCTGCTCTTTTTCCCCACTTAGCAAGCCCCGCCCACCTGGTGCCTTCCTGGTTGCTGCTCATTTCCCCTACTTAAGGAGCCCTCCATTCTCTTTCCTTTGCAGATGGGGAGCAGGTGCAAGTGGATCTATGTCACCTGGCCTAAACCCTGCCCACCTGGCACCTTCCAGGTTGTCACTCTTTTTCCCTCCATAAGGAGCCCTCCAGCCACTTTTCCTTTGCAGATGGTGTGCATGTACATGTGGATCTAGGTAACCTGGACTAAGCCCAGCCCACCCCAGTTTGCTGCTCTTTTTCCCCACTTAGCAAGCCCCGCCCACCTGGTGCCTTCCTGGTTACCGCTCTTTTTCCCTACTTAAGGAGCCCTCCAGCCTATTTTCCTTTGCAGATAAGGAGCAGGTGCAAGTGGATCTACGTCACCTGGCCTGAGCCCCACCCACCTTATTTATCCTGCCTCTTCCTTCCTGCTCTTTACTCTTAGATCCAGCGCGTCTCTTACCCGGGAATCCAAAGCGAAGTGCTGACGAATAAAAGGGCAATTCCTGTTTGGACCTGTACAGGACAGGAGGACCCAGGGCCTGACCCCCCTGCTCAGACAGCAGGTAAGCATGCACCAACATGTGCTTACTCCCTCTGTCCCCACAGGTCATCCCACCCCCTCTAGTCCCCCTGTGATGTTCCGTTGTGCCTCCCTCCCTTCTCGCACACAGGTATTGCCTGTTTTGCTTGATTCTTCTACCCTGCTCCCCCTCCATCCTCTCCCCCTCTCCAGCCTACTTCTGCAGGAGTCTGTCCTGATACATTCTGGTTTCACAATCACCGTTTTTTGTCTTATACTGGATTTGACTTGTCTGGACTTCATTGATTCATGGTGTGTAACCCTTTCTCAACTCTCATGTTGGACTTCCTTTGTATCTTGTGCTCATGGTGGCGCTGAATCATGTTGTTCCCATCTTCATCTTGTATCCCGGCTTGTAACATTATGTGTTACCAGTGACTTTTGCAATTGTATTCGCTTTCCCTCTTGCTTCTCCACTCTTTTTCACAGCTTACTCTCTGTTCTCTCCTCCTTACCCTGTCTCCCTTTTTTGATCTCCTCCCCTCCTCCCCTTACTTTCTTCCATGCACTTACTCTACCAGAATTGGTCCTGCACCTAGTATGATAGCAATCTTGTCTGTCTCCTCCTCCGTCCCCTTGTCCCCCCTCCAGCACTATCTGAAATGTCGTCAGGCTGAGTACGATAGTCGCTTGTTTTGTTCCTCCCCTCCCTTTCTGCACCCCTCTCCCTCACCTTTTGTGTTATACAGCTCTATCAGAAATGCTGTCAGGCCTAGTACAGTAGTCGCCTGTCTGTTTTCATTTCCTTCCCACTCGCCCCCTCCCTTCGTTATCTATGTCTTAGCTCTTGCACTATTTGAAATGTCGTCAGGCCGAGTACGATAGTTAATTTCACATCCTTACTGTTCATGGCCTGTATTTTCCCTTGTTTCCTCCCTTGCCTTGAAGCTCTTTGAAACACATTGGGCCTCATTCCGAGTAGGGCGGTAAGGGATACCGGGCAGTGGTAAGGAGACCGGTGCCGGTAATCCCTTACGTCCCTACTACGAGGTCCCTTAGCGGGTCCCTCCTTTAATGCCTGGTCTGACCAGGCGTTTTGGACGGGACCCGTTAAGGGACTTCAGAGCTAATAACGGTACTGCAATTTGCGGTACCATTATTAGCACCTTCCCCATTCCCATTGAGCCCTATGGGGGCTCAAATCGGAATGGGGAATGGCTTTTTCAATGGGGACTTACCGGTCCCGCAAAGGTCAGACTACACCGGTAAGTCCCCATTGAACCACGCCGGTACCGTTATTGGAGGCAGTCATGGCGCAAATAGCGCCATGACTATCTTCAATCTCGGAATGAGGCCCATTGTGTATAGGCACTTTATAAATAAACTGTCATATCATATCATATAATTTTGAGACTCAATCCTTACAAATTTTTATCCAAGTAGTATGTGAGGGCAAGAATATATTTGGACAGAGACAGAACATTTGATTAGGACTTCCTGACATAGACTAACCTTAGTTTGAGTTAGCTAGGTAAAATCCCACTTAGAATACGGCAAGGTAGGCCTTTTCCCAACCCCATTTTCCTTTCAATAAAATTTTATAGCCAAAACTATATCTTTTGGTGTCTGTGTCTGCTTTGGGATGTCTTCACAAATGATATCAGAAGTGGGTTGCAGATCAACTCATACAAGTTGGGGAATCCTGAAGTATGAAAGGTTGAGTCCAAAAGCATCACATACATCAGTAGCCACTAAAAGCTCTACTGCATTTGATATTGATAGTAGCAGGAATGAAATCATTCCCTCTGGAGAAAGAAGACCAATACCCACTGATGTGGTTCTGATTCTACTCCCAAACACCTACATTCAGTTGGTTCCCAAGTCGGGATTAACTTGGAAATGTAGCATTGATGTTCTAGCAGGGGTAATAGTCACAGATCACCAGGCACATGTGAAAGTACTATTACATAATAATGGAAAAAATCCCTTCCCAGTCCATAAAGGGGAACATGTTTAAGAAGGGGTCCTCCAAAGAGCTATGTTTTCTAGTGTTAAGGAGGAGGCTGGCAAGGAGGTCATAGACCAAGGACGAAAGGGCATTGGGGAAGCTGATGAACCATCTGACAACCCATTTAGACCCGAGCACAGAAGAATCACAGAAGAGGAAACTGAGACTCTTCCTGGATTTCCCTTTGCCCAACAAAATCACACACTCTTAGCAGAAGCAGTCCTACAATCTATAAAAGAAAAAGAAGGGTGCGCGAAGGGTGCACCCTTTTTCATTTTGAACCATGGTATATTATATGAAAGGGAAACAACACCAGAAGGCATGGCTAGAACCCAACTCGTAATCCTGAAAAGTCATAAACAGGTTGTTTTAGAAATTGTCCAATAGCATTTGACTGGCAGTAATTTGGGACTGGTTAAAACCCAAGTGTAAATCCTCAATACATTTTATTGGCCTGGGATACATGCTGATATAACGATCTTTATACAATCATGTGACATTTGCCAGAATATCAGTAGTCACTTGTGACCACCTGTGCCATTGCAACCTCTCCCTATAATTGACATTCCATTTTCTAGGATTGGCATGGACATCATAGGCCCCAAGTAAACCTCCAAGATGGGGAATAGAAATGTCTTAGTTATATTTGAGTATGAAAACAGATAACCTGGGGCCTTTCCCATCTGAGCCTATACCACCCAACAAATTCTAAAACATCTGCTACCTTTTTGTTCTAGGGTAGGATTTCCGAAGGAAATAATGACAGATCAGGGTTCCTCCTACATGAGTAAATTAATGAGTGAATTAAAACAACTCCTAAACTTCTGTATATCATCCACAGACAAATGGCCTTCTAGAAAGGTTTAACCAGACCTTGAAAACCATTTTAAGAAAACTGCTAGAACAAGTTGGGAGGATTTGAGTGTAGATGGTACCTTGGGCTTTGTTTGCTGATTTTCCCCATTTGAATTACTATATGGACGGGAACCTCGGGACATCTTGGATATGTTATGAGAGACAAGAGAGGAAAGGGAGGAAGCCCAATCCCACTTTCCAAGACAGCCCATTGTCTCAAAGAACACATGAACCTTGTGAGATCACTTGGCCAAACACATATGATAAAGGCCCAAGAACAACAGAAAACAACATACAACAACAAGATCACCATAAGATAATTTTCTGTTGGGCAGAAAGTCTTCGTACTCTTACGAACATCTAATGACAAGATGGTATCGTAATGAGATGGTCCCTATGAGATACTGGAGCAGAGCAGACCTTGTAATTACAGGGTTTCCCAACCAAACCAATGCCTAAAAACCACATCAACTTATTGAAGGAATGAAAAGAAATTCCCACAGAGTCCTCTACAACCATTATATCTTTCCTATTACCAGACAACTCTGATACTAACTCCCTCATGTCCCCTGACCTGAATAATAATCAAAAACATGACCTATTCAACATGTTAGTACAATTCCCTGACATCTTTAGAAAAGAACCAGGGATGGTAAAAGGAATCTACCACTTGATCCGCACCCCTGAGGGGAACCTGTTACATCTCAAAACATACAGGTTTACGGAGGCCAGAAATGCAACGGTTATACAGTAGCTTAAGCAAATGCTAGAGGCTAACATCATAGAACCTTCTAACAGCCCATGGTCCTCCCCCATTGTGTTGGTGGGAAAGCCAGATGGGAGTTGGCCCTTTTGGATCAATTTTCAAAAAGTCAATGTCATCTCTGCATTTAATGTGTACCCAATGCCCCGTATAGATGAACTCATTGACTAGTTAGGGAATGCTGTGTAGACCTTATGAAGGGATATTGGCAAGTCCCTCTGCATGGCCCAGGAAAGAAAGAAAAAACTGCCTTTGCTACAGCATAGCACTTTTTCAATTGAAAGTCCTCCGATTTAGGTTGCATGGAACCCCACAACGTTTCAGTGGTTAATGGACAAGATTCTGCAACCCTACTCAGAGTTCTGTGGGGCATATATAGATGGCATTGTAATGGATACCAGAACTTGGTAGGAACATCTGAACCATCTCTATATCATAGTGAGATTATTGAATTGAGAGCCACAGGCCTAACAGCCAAGCCAAACATTTGTCAGCCAGCACAATCTGCAGCAAAATATTTGGGGGTTTTCATGGTGAATGGCACAGAGCAAACACCAGCATGCGACGGTAAAAACACTGTTAGACATCTCCACTCCAAAAACTACAAAAGATCTAAGCACTTTTGTGGTGTTAATTGCATAGTATTGCCACTTTATTCGACATTATTCAAGCAAAACCTCCTGATTAACAGACAAATTAAAGAATGCTGAGCCACATAAGATCAGGTGGAGTGAGAAAGATATGAGTTCAAAAAAACTCTTTGTCAAAGCCCTCTCTTAAAAGTTGCTGACTTTAAGAAGGAGTTTATTCTTCAGACCGATGCTTCCCTTTCTGGTTTGGGTGCCGTCCTTTCCCAAAACTATGACGACATAGAACACATTAGCCGGAAGCTTTTCCCTATAGAGGAAAACTTCTCAGTCATCAAAATTGAAGCCCTAGTGATGAAATGGCCCATTAGCCATCTCAAGTGTCATCTGTTGAGAAGGAAGTTTTGGTTCATCACAGATAATTCCCCATTAGTCTGGATTAGTCAAAGGAAAGACACAAACGCTAGGGTTATGCATTGGTTTCTGGATCTCTAGCCATACTGTTTCTTTGTGGAGCATAGAAAGGGTTGAGATCAAGGGAACAACTTCCTTTCTCGCTTCCCCGTAGAAGATCCAGAATCCACATGACATGAGGGAAGGGTATGTGAGGAATTGAGGGCATCCTCACTCCTGTCCTCAAATCAGTCTCCAACCAGTTGGTCAGGGAAAGGCCGAAGCTGCCAGATCCTGACCTGGGGGTGGATGTGTGAGGGAGGACTAAATGGAGGGAGGTGACCTGGGGAGAGGAGATGGGGTGCCCGAAGATGAGATACAGTATTCCCCTTTTCCCTTCCATGATGTCCTTTCCATTCCACAAGGCTTCATGGGCTAGTATATGTCCCTTCCCTGTTAGCCGATTGACAACCATAGGCACACACACCAGTTTGGTACTGGGACAAAGAAGATGATAAAGCACCACTTTGGTACAGAGACGAAGAAGGGGATACTGAGTACCAGTATCATGATAATCAGCTAATGAGTGGAGATCACCTTCATCTGAGAAAGACTGGGTGGTATAAATACCCCTATAGAGAAGGGGAACAAACAAGAGAAGCTAAAGAAGCAGTTTGAAGCAGGGCTAGAGAAGCAAGAGGACACCAGGACCATCACGGTCCTGTGAGGGACTTTACCACTCATTCCCCTTACAGAACTTGCACAGCGGAAGGCTGACATGGTGAATGCAGCCGTGTTGTCCCTGTGGCCGTGATTGCACTGGGGAAGTTAGGAGCTGACGCAGTTAATATCCAGCATGGTGGAAGCAACGGCGACCTGCGAGTGGTTGAGTGCCTGGTCAAGAGGAGATGCATCTGTCAGGGTCCTAACCACATCCACCGGGACACAGAGAAACAATTTACTGAGTGAATTTGAAACAAGCAAGTGACTCCTATATGCTCTGATGTTGTCCATGTGTGCCACGCAGATCCTTTCACTCGTGTGTGAGTGGAAAAAGTGCAGACAAGTTGAGTAAATATCAAACTGTAAATCCCCACGCAAGCATTGCCAAGGACCCAGAAAAGGCACATTCTGCTCAGAGTTAAGAGAGTGCAAGCACTGCCAATGACCAAGAGAGAGCAGGTGTTGCTTGGAGTCAAGAGAGAGCAAGGATTGCCACATTGTCCTTTAGCCAGAAGAGGGACTGTTTTGTTGTGTTTGACAATGATGAACCTTTGGGAAACCTGGTAGGAGAATACACCAGTTCCCAAGTGAAAGTAATGTTGCTTTTTGAACTTTTTGAGAACTTTATTAGACAAGAGGGGCTGGGACGCACCCCCTGCTTGTCAGTTGAAAGTATTGTAGGATCTTTTGAAAAATGTGTCTTGAGGAATGAGAAGAACCTTTCATTGGACAAAAGGGGCTGGGACGCACCCCATATTTGTCGTTTTTAAGTACCTGAAAGCTTGGGGAAGGGCATACCTTCTCAAGACACGAGCTGTGAAGAACTTGTGGAACACTTGTTGAGCATTTATCATTTTGAGAGTCAACCCTTACACATTGTGATCCAAGTGGTATGTGAGGGCAAAAATAGGTTTGGACCCAAAAAGGAACATTTTAATTGGATTTCCTGACATAGTCTGACCTTAGCTTGAGTTAGGCAGGGAAAACCACACTTAGAATAGGGCAAGGTAGGCCTTTTCCCAACCCCATTTTCCTTTCAATAAAAGTGTACAGCCAAAACTATATTGTTTGGTGTCTGTGTCTGCTTTTTGATGCCTTCACAAAACTGCTGCAGAAACTCCTTTTTTTACCACAAGAAGCTTTATGCACCTCAGGGAAATGGATTTAACAAAGGTTAGAGGTGATCATGAATAAGGTGACCTCCTTGGTAGAGTTTCTGGAAAAACACCCTCTATAACATATAGTTACTGTGGAAGAAGACCTAGAATGACCATAAACCCTCATTCCAGGGGATAGTATATCTAGAATCACAAAAAGAAAGTTGGAATGAAGGTATAACTCAAACAGAGTTAGTACAATTTATTTAAATAGATTTTTGGTTATAGCAGCATCTGATGGCTTTTGCATAAACAATAAGTAATTGTTAACGTAATACACATATCAAAAATACACAACAAATATATAAAGTGCAGTGTGTAGAAAGTGCAATAGGAGCATCCCCAATTCTAAAAGCCTAATGTGCAAATTATGCCACCACCTTCTAATCATTAAGGACACAAAAGTCTCCATATGAATTCAAAAATAAAAATAATATATTATTCAAACCAAGCCAACCTGTATGTTATATTATATTGTAGTCATATAGCATTTCTTCATTATGCCAAAGTCTAATAGGCGATACAACAGTATACAGTAACAGTTTGTTTGTTTGTTTGCTTATTGATTTTGTATGGCGCGCCAAACCCATATGTAACAGGGCGCAACAGAGAACAGGAAAATATGATTACATAAAAGCTTAGTTACAGGATAAGGCACAATTTAAGTATAGAACAGAACATTGCATTTCGTCAAATCAGTTAAAAGATTTACATATATACAGACAGTAAATTACATTTCGGCAGATCAGTTAAGGAATGTACATAGATAGGGTCTGTTAGTGTGAGAGGGGCAAGGTTTAGTCATAAGGGTCATTGGAGCATGGCCAGGTGAGAGTGTTCCGCCTAAAACTGTAGTAGGATTGGTCTGTTTTGATGTTGAGTGGGAAAGCATTCCAGTGTTGGGCTGCCTTGACTGGGAAGCTGCCGCCTCCCGTTTGTTTTTGTCTAAATTTAGGTACCTGAAGGCAGTAGGAGTTGATCATTCTGGTAGGACCGATGGACGTTTTTTTTTACTATTCTGGCTGCGAGATAGGGGTGGCTGCATTATTTAAGCATTTGAAGGTGAGTGATGCCGTTTTAAGTGAGATTTGGTCAAAGATATTGAGCCACTTGTGTTCTCTTCTTTTGTTGGAGATGTGTTCCTTGCAGGGTAAGTTTAAGGGCGGTTATGTATTTATTGGCTCCCAGATGCATTACAATAGTCAAGTTTGGAGAGTATTAGGGCGTTAGCGATGATGATGCAGCTAGCTTGGCAGAGGAATGCTCTGCTTGCTTGATAAGCTTGCACGTGTAAGTGGTAGAGGATACTAGTGAGTTCACTTGTTTATTTAGTGTCAAGGCTGAATCAAGTTGAAAGCCTAGTGTTTTCACTGTTTTAGCAACTGTAATGGTATTGCCATCAATGCTGAATTCCTTGTAGTTGGAGCTGAGATTTTTTAAGTTGGCGTCGGAACCGAGGAGCAGGATTTCGGTTTCATCATCATTCAGGCATAGGCCATGTGTAGCCCTCCATGCCTGAATGATGAGGTATATTTTGTTTACCAAGGCCGTATCTGAATCTAAATTGCCCGAATGAGGATCTGAGTGTCATCCGAGTATGAGACACCCAGTCTGTCCAACTTGTCAAATAGGGGCTTGGTAAAGATATTATATAGGGTTGGGGAGACGCAGGAACCTTGGGGTACGCCGCAAGTAATTTTGATAGGGTCTGCTGAGTGAATGAGGAGAAGACTCTCATAGTTTGATTGTCCAAGAATGATTGGATCCAGGTTATGGCCTCCTTCGAAAAGTGGGCAGCCGAGGCCAGGTGTTCGAACAGGACCAGCCTCATTACGACTCAGGCGGTAAGGGGTTTACGCCGGCGTAAACAGCGCCGACCCTTACCGCCTGAGTACGAGGTCCCTTAGCGCCATGGCGGATTTAACACCTGCTTTTAGCAGGTGTTAAAATCCATGGCGCTAAGGGACCATGGAGTTAATTACGCCACCGTAATTTAAGGTGGCGTAATTAACGCCTTCCCCACTCCCATTATGCCCTATGGGGCAAAAATGGGAATGGGGAAGGGTAAATGGGGATTGGGGACTTACCGCCCCGCCAACCTCGGAATGGGGCGGTAAGTCCGCCAACCACCATGGCGTAAACGTAGTTTACGCCATGGTGGTAAAGTCACGGCCCAGGCGGTAACTTACCGCCTGGGTCGTAATGAGGCCCTATGTGATCTACCAGGTCCAAAGCCATCGATAGATCAAGGAGGATTAGCATAGCTGTGTTTCCTTTGTCGTTGATCTCATTGATCTGAGTTTTAAGATCAATTAAGGCTGTCTCAGTACCTTGCTGCAGTGTGAATCCAGATTGGTGGGCACCTAGGAGTTTGTGAGTTTCTAGATATTGCTGGATTTGTAGGTATGCTACTCTGTCTATTATCTTTAGCAGGAATGGTACCATAGTGATGGGCCTGTAATTAGTGGAAATAGCTGGGTCTAGAGTTTGCTTCTTGAGGAAAGGCAGCACCCAGGATTCTTTGAGATTGCTTGGGATGGTGTTGGAGGAGAAGGATGCGTTAATCAGCTTGGTTATAAAGGGGGCTACGTCCCTGGCCGCATCCTTAATTAGCTGAGATGGTCAGTTATCGCCTTTACAGTTGGATGGTTTGAGTGATGCGATAACCCTTTCTGTTTCTAGGACAGAGATTTTGGCGTATCTGAAAAGATCTGTGCCTGATGGTTAGTTATTCTAGCTTGAGTGCTAGGAGGTGACTCGTTGGTAGTTAGGGAGTCTTTGTTTTTATTTGATTTCATTGAGTTTTCGTACAGAACAGTTCCCCCGAAAATGGGGGAGAAAAGAACAAAAAAAAGTAAACATACATGTTCTGATTATACATCGGAATATATAAATTTCAGTAGCTTCATAATGTTATTTGCATCAACTTAGTTCGGCTTTTCAGTAATAATCAACAAAGTTCAAGAAGAAAGTAAGTAACTTTCTTTTACGTTCCTGTTTCTTCGATTTGTCCCTCCCCATCCCTCCTTCCCACACGGGCTGTGCCTTTGCTTCACAGGAGTAATGTGGTTTTATGTGCTTATACGCATCTTTATGAGTTGGTGGTTACGTTTTTTCAACAGTTTCAGGGTCTCCTTCACTAGGGTGTACTTCTGTATATTTCTTCTATGTCTTTTGGGGTATCTGAAGGGTACCGTCTAGTGTTGGGGAGGATGCTCGTTTGACTAGGGGTGGGCATGTTGCAGCTCTGTATTTATTGCATTCTCTTAATGTACTGCTTCCGGCATATAATGATTTAAAAGGTCCATCCAGAGAGTATTACATTGCGTTGCTTTGCCATGTAGGGATGCTGTTATTTTTTCCATGGTGCATATGTTCATTGCCACATTGATCCACTCTTTCTCAGTCGGTATTGTGTTAGACTTCGACTTCTAATTAGGAGGGCTGGGGCGGCCAGCAACAGGTGCAGAGCTAGGCCCTGAACTCTTCTCCATTCATCTTCGCATTTTTCAAAGCCAAACAGGACAAGGTGGGGGTCTGCCAATCTCTGTATGCCGTCTAGGTCCCTAATCCACCCCAAGACTTCGTCCCAATAGACCTTGATTCGGGGCCAGTCCCACCACATGTGCCAATAGTCTGCAGTTTTACAACATTCACGCCAACACATGGGGCTAGCTGACTGATACAGTCTGTGTAGGGCATACTGCCATCGGTGTAGGAGCTTGATAGCGTGGAGTTTGTATTGGCAGTACGGGATGCTGCTCGGCACATTTTGTCCCATGTTTCCTGATCGCTATCTGTCCCCAAATCTTTCTCCCATCGTTTTCTGAGGTATGCCGTGTTTCCCCTGCCTGCTTCTATCAGTGTTTTGTGCATAATGGATATAAGGCCTCTCGTGTCTGTTCTAGAGTCGAGCAACTTTTCAAAGGGTGTAAGTTCTCTACTTTATTTTTCCATTCTGGTTTTGTCAGACACCTTTAATTTGTAGAAAATGAAATGTGGACAGTACTCCTATTCCCAAGGCCTCTGTTAAATCAGGAAGTGTGATGAAGGATTCACCTCGCAGGAGTTGGCCTACTCTTTCCAACCCTACTTCGTACCAAGCCTGAAATCTCTCCACATTGGGGATATGATTGTTTATGCCCGGGGACCATAAGTGACTCAATGGGGACGGCCATGTGGTGATCTTCTTCATCTCTGTGCTCTCTCTCCATATTTCCCATATGGTTGCTAAGATTGGGTGTGCCTTTGACCTATTCAATATTGTCCTTTGTGGGGCCCATAGCCATTCGTAGACCGTAGCCGGGTACAGGTAATGGTTGTCCATTGCGATCCACTGTGGTTCTTTCTGATTGCATATGTGAGGAATGAGTACCCTAAGTTGGGCAGCTTCATAGTATCTTTTGAGATCCAGAAGACCTACCCCGCCACTGTCTTTAGGCAATGTCAAGGTGTCATAAGGGATTCTAACCTTTTTCCCCTGCCATAAAAATGTTATGATCGCATTTTTGACTTCTAAGAAATAATGCCCTGGTATTTTAATAGGGAGCATTTGGAAAGGGTATAGAAACCTCGGGAGACAGACTATTTTTATCGCGTTAAGGCATCCTAACCAGGATATTTTCATCTTGTTCCGACTGGCCAGGTCTGCACCAACATTTTCAAGGAGTTTTGGAAAATTGGCTTCATATAGGGTTCCTGTTTGTTTCGTGATTCATATCCCCAAATATTGTAACATATCATGTTCGAGCATTAGGCCAAGAGTACTTGGCCACATTAGCCTGTGTGGACCCTTGTAAGGGGAACAGGATTGACTTGGTTCGATTATTTTAAATCCAGATAAGTGGCCATATTCCTCAAGGAGGAGTATCGCTCTTGGAATGGACGTTTCTGGAATGACCACATGGAGAAGTATGTTGTCGGCATAGAGTGCCACATTATATTCGGTCTGGCCCAGATGCATTCCATCTATTTGTCTGTCCGCTCTCATTCTCTGTGCCACCGGCTCCAGTGTGAGGGCAAACAGAATGGCTGACAGGGGACATCCCTGCCTGGTACCTCGTTTTAGTTCAAACCACCTGGAGTATTCCCCGTTTACATATACCAAGGCTTTGGGTGCATTATATACTGCCTGGGTTCCTCTTCTGAATTTGGGTCCTATTCCAATCTTGCACAAGACAGATCTAAGGAAAACCCAGCTAACCCTGTCAAAGGCCTTTTCTGCACCAATGGAGAGCAAGGCAGGGTTGTTAATCATTTTTTGAGAGGCGTTGATCAGGTGCAGGGTTTTGCGCATAGTGTCGACTCCCTGTCAGCCTAGTATAAAGCCCACCTGGTCAGGGTGGATAAGATGGGGCATAAATTATTCAATTCTAGCGGCTAGAACTCTTGTATAGATTTTCGCATCTATGTTGAGCAGGGATATGGGACGATACGATCCGCATCTTTTAGGCTCTCTTCCTTCTTTCGGGATCACTGTTATGAGGGCTCTGACGAAGGAATCCGGGATCTCCCTGTTTCCAAGATCTCATTAAACAGTTCAACCAGAAAGGGAATGAGTTGCGTGCTGAAGGATTTATAGAATCCAGCCGTGTATCCATCTTCTCCCGGGGACTTGCTAGGGGTAATCTTTTTATCGCATCCTGTATCTCCTCACCTGTTATGGGGGTTTCCAGATAGGCCGAGTCTGCGTACGTTATTTTGGGCATAGTTATGCTAGCTAGGTAGGATCCGATGCTGGGTGGGTCTGGTTTTGTCTCTGGGGTATATAATGTTTCATAGAAGTCTGCGAAGGCTTCGGGTTGGTGGTTTTGGGTATCTCTGTACTGGGCCCTCCATCTACTATCTTTTGGACTCTATGCTCCGATCGCTGTTCCCTTAGCCTCGCTGCCAGGCGTACATCCACCTTGTCTCCTTTCTCATAAAATTTTCATTTCAATAGCTGAAGTTTGCAGACTATTTGGTCGTGTTCTAGAACGCAGAGTTCCTCCCTTATTTTGTTTGCCTCGCTAAGTTTGTCTGGGTCTAGGATATCCCCTTCTTTTGCCTCCTTGTCCAGTTGACAGATTTCCTCCCGTATTCTATTTTCAATTAGGGTTCTCTCTCATTTTTTGGTAGCTCCCTCTCTCATAACAATCCCTCTCCAAGTTGCCTTCCCTGCATCCCAGACCCCCTGTTTAGAGACCTCCCCAGTAACGTTCAGTATAAAGTATTCAGTAATTTCTGTTTCCATCTTAGTCTTGAAGATGGGGTCTTTCCATAAGGTCTCATCACACCTCCATTTCCCACCTCTAACTGGCAGATGCTCCACTGCATGTCAGCCATCACCATGTCGTGGTCGGACCACGTGATTGGGACGATCTCTGTATATGTGGTCGTGTTATATAAATCCTTAGTGAAGTAGATATAGTCAATGCGCTTGAAGGTGTTGTATGGGGTTGCGAAGAAGGTATAAGCTCTTTCGGTGGGATGCATTTGTCTCCATACATGTTTCATTCCGTACAGGTCCGTCATTTCTTTAAAATTGGTATGTTCATCTCTGGTTCTATCTTGTGTTACAGGATTACCAGCTTTGCGGTCTAATGTGGGGTCTGCCCATATGTTGAAGTCCTCTCCTAAAATGACATGACCAGAGGATTGTACCATCATTTTGGGAATTATTTTGGACAGGAATCTTGCTTGACCTGCATTGGGGGCATAGATCATGGCAATTGTGGTAGACACATTCCCAATAGATCCTGACACTAGCAGAGCTCAGCCTTCTAGGTCTGACCACGTCTTGGTAATCTTGAAATCTATTCCCTTCCTGATGAGAATTCCCACCCCTCCTTTTCTCAGTGGGCTAGAGCCCCAAAATTCTATTCCACTCCGTTTTCCGAGGACTAGTCTCTCTTCGCCCTTCATATACTTAGTCTCTTGTAAGAGAAAAATGTCAATTTTAGCTCTACGGAACTCCCTAAAGACAAGCGATCTCTTAGTCGGCGAGTTAAGGCCCTTAACATTAAGTGTTCCCACCCTTATGGAGCCCCCGCTGTGAAATTCAGCAGTCATCATAGTTTTGCGATCTTGGATCACACATGGTATTCAATTGTTTCCTCCAACATATCATTCTCACAATTGACCACATTACATTTCTGTCTTGTCCATATTCTGGGCTAGCCCTGCCCTTGACGTTTTCCCTTGCCCATGTCTCCCTCCCACCCCCCCGCCCTCCCTCCTCCTGTTTGGTGGCGTCCGATCGAATCCAGTTGATGACACTGGCCCGTAATCAGACCACCGATAGGGACGGTTACCTTGCGGTCCCTTTTGCCAGAATAAAATGATGAATATAATGAATGAGCCCCCTCCCTATCCCCCCTTTGATGTCCCCGTGTATTTCCAAGTCACACATCAGTCTCTATTAGCTTTGGACGGTCAGTACATATAACCATTGGTATCAAGAGACATTGAGGTTGAATGTACCATACTTATCGGGGGTCAGTTGCCCCCTTCAGGAGAGCTGTTGCCTCTGCGAAGTTTCCTCAAACCCTTCACCATTCTTCTCTTTGGGCCTTGGATGTGCCATTCTCTTCCACCCTTTGTGAAATCGTCTCCATCTTCAACGTATCCTTGTGAGCCCAGCAGATCCACTGTGCATGCTTTAATTTCTTTCTTCGAACATAATCTGATCTTTGTGCCTTCATGTTCAAAGGACAGGGAGAAGGGGTATCCCCATCTATAGCAAGTTTCTCGTGCCTTCAGCCATTGCGTGAGGGGTCTACACATTCTCCTGAGGGCCAAAGTTCGGGAGGAGAGATCTTGATATATTGTTATTTTTGCTTCCCCTAAGGTGATGGCGCCTCAGTTTCTCGCTTTTTCCAGCACTCTAGCTTTGTCTTGGTACCGGTGAAAGCGTGCTAGGACTGATCTTGGGCCTCCTGGTGGGCCGCCGGCTCTATGAATGCATTCTGTTTTGGGTTCATCGATGTCTTCATCTGCGACCAGGAGTTTGATGATGTTATGAATCGCTGTTGTGAGATCATCCTCCGTCTCCCCCTCTCGTTCTGGAATCCCAAAAAAGCGTGAGTTGTTTCTCCTTTCTCGATTTTCCAAATCATCAATCTTGAATTTGAACTCCTCTTCTCTCTGCTCCAAGTCTGTTATTTTGTGGGCCAGTTGTGTTTCTAGGGTATCTATTGCGTGATTTTGTCAATTTTCCCACCGATGTTGGCGCCCATGTTCTTTATTTCCGTCAATAAGGCTGAAATATCCCTTTTCGTGGCGGCGGTTTCCACACTGGATCTCGGTGTAGATGCCTTCTTGGGGCCGGCAGGGCGAAGCGCTGTTGGGTCGTATGCGTAGATGGCAAGCTTCTGTTGCACGTTCATACACCTCGTGGGCACCTTTCAATGTTACCTTCGGGGCATTTGGCTGGTAAGAAATTGCAGTCAGTGGTGCAACCAGGGAGGCACATGGCCCTTTTGTTTCGATTTTTGGGGGGTCTTATCCTCGATGTACTAGGTTGCGACTTCGGTTTCGTTTAACTTTAGGTCGGGTTTGGTATTACTCAACGTCCGAGGGCAATCCAGTGGGTAGTGTTGCCTTAAGCTTTTGGGCATCCTTTGGTAATTCACTTGTGGAGGCACACGCCCCAGTTACGGGGGCCTGACCCTCAGCCTTGAAGTTCCTTGGTTTGGACTTCTTAAACATCTTATGATGATTCACCTGAGGAGGCACACACCCCAGTTACGAGGGCCCAACCCTCAGTCTCAATGTGCCTTGGTGTGGGATCTTAGGCATCTTGAAGTGGTTCACCTGAGGAGGCGCACGTCCCAGTTACGGGGGCCCAACCCTCAGTCCTGGTGTGTTTTGCTGGCTTGTTAGTTCAAAAGTGAAGTCCTCTGTCTTTACCTGGATGGTGAAATCCAGTGGGAGGGGTTTCAATAGGGGCTGTGTCGGCTCCTTGGGGTGACTATGGGCTCCTTCCAGGGTATGAATGGAATGCAGGTCACCTTAGTGTTGTTTTTTTGATGTTCTTTACATACAAGAGGTTCTTGGTTTGTGGCACCTCTTGGTGTTTCTCTATTTAGTTTGTTTGTCCTCAGTAATGCTTTGGTGTGTGCCCGAAGGTTGCCTCAGATTGAATCTTCCCCCTCCCCATCCACGTGTTTCTGAGCGGGACATAGAATGCTCCTCAACGCTTTGCTTACGTTGTTTGATATTGTTATATTTGTCCCTGCTCTCCTCGCTGTGTTATTTTGGGAGGCTCCCCCTGCTGAGTCCCAGTTGATTTTGTGGGCCCACCCTCATCTGCGCTGCTTCCGTGCGGTCACTTCCTCCCGCGGGTGCCGAAAAAGTATGGGGCCCCGTGGAGGAGAGCGCAGGCGTTCTGAGGATCACAGGCCCCGCGCAGTCTCTCGGGCTGGCAGCGAAGCAACAAGGGCACGCCTAACGGGTTTCGTGTGCCTCCCGGCCCAGTATCCCAGTATCCCTGTCCGTGTGCGGCACGGGGTGGCAGCACTGCGTGTTTCCTACCAGCGGTCTTGCTTGATCCTGCTTGATCTGGGGGGCCCCGCGTCCCGCTGTGGCGCCCCCGCTTCCGCGTCCACGCGGGGTGGGAGTCCCCTCGGTAATCTCCCGCATGGCTCACGGTCCGGGCTGGCTGCTCTACAACTTGTCCTCTCTGGCGTTACTGGGGGACTTTCACTGCTCATGGGCTCACAGGGGTTTTTCCTGTGGCTGCTGGGTCCCGTCACGAGCCAAAGTTTGGACGCCGATATCGCGGTTTACCCAAGTCCGATTTTTCTCAGGGTTTCTTCTGCTGGTGCGGGGGGCTACACACGGCCTCCGGATGGTTGATAGTTCCGCGGGGGAGTTCTTAAGCGGGGGCTCAACTCGCTTTATGGACCTGTGGGTGCGGAGCTCATGGCCAAACCCCAGGGAGTCTTTTTTTAAGGCAATTTTAGTTTTGAGAGTTTTGATTTTGTTAGGGCGTTTTGGACGCTGTTACACCATTGTTTGTCTTTAGTTATGTTATCTGGTGGGGGGATGGGGGATTCCAACTCACATAGGATAGCAAATAATTCCCTGGTGTTGGAGCTGGACTTGCTGATTCTTTCATTGAATAGTTTTTTTTTTGTGAGTAGGAGTTCTTTTTTGTAGTTATTGGCGAACCAAGCATTCAGGTGAGCTTGTTGTTTACTTTTTTGCAGTTTTAGAGGGGCAATAATGTATAGTCCTTTCTTCATAGCATTGTTGTAGCTTTCTACTAGGCACTCTGGATGCAAGTTGTCAGGGAGAGCATTAATGGTTGGCATCAGTAATGGTAGGAGGTTGTCCGGAGTTATATTTTTTTTTGCTCTCGTGGGCAGGGGTTGTGCCATAATTTTGTCTTTACTGATTTGTTTATTGAGAGATAATGTGAAGTAAATAAGGTAGTGGTTTGTCCAATGTTGAGGAGTGGTTTTGGTGATGGTGGTATCGCAGTTCAAGGTGGCGATCCAGTACAAAGTCCTTCCTTTATTATGGGTAGGGTTAAGAACTTTTTGGGTTAGGCCGTATTCAGCTAGCATGTTGGCTATAGCTTGTGCTGGTTTGTCATCAGGGTAATTCAAACCTAGATTCAGGTCGCCTAGTAGTAGGATTTGGGAGGTTTATTTTGTATTATTGGCTAAAAGGCTGGATAAGTCTCCCTCGAAGGATCCAATGGGGCCAGGTGCCCTATATATTAGGTAAATGGTTAAGGTGCAGCAGTTGTAGATAGGCAATTTGGCTGTGAGGAGTTCGCAAGATTTGAGAGGTGATTGAGCTAGTGGTCTTAGCGAAAGATTAGATTTTGCTATGATGGCCAGACCGCCTCCTCTATTATTAGGTATGTCCATTCTGATTATTTGGTCATTTTCAGGGATGGCTAGAGAGAGTGCTGGACCTGCTGCTTTGTGCAGCCATGATTTGGTAATTGCCAGGAGGTCGAGGTTGTTGGAGGATAAGGTATCAGCAATTTCTGTGGCGTGGGCCACTAGGGATCTGGCATTGATCAAGGCTCCGGATAGAGTAGTTGTGTTAGGTGTGTTCTGGATTGTTTTAGGGATTAATTTAGGTTGGGTGGTACTATTAAGAGGTGTAGTTTGGTTGGGGCATACCTTTGGGTGCCGTGAGGTAGGTTTCAGTAGAAGATTAGGGACATTGTTATGGCAAATGGGCTCACAGAGACGGGGTAATCTGGCTTAAAGTCTATTGTTTCTTTCCATGGTCGGACAAGGTGCATTTTCTGTTGGGGGCATGGTTAATGCAACAGTAGCTATGGTGAGGTGCAGTAAGGGTATGAGGAGGCACAGTAAGGTGGCCGTCTGACTCTTATTAAGGCACATCATACAGTATTTGGCAGTTGGCTGTGATGATGGACTAATTCCCAATAAAGGCACATGGTGGCTGGCAATGGACAGTTTCAGGGTGCTCAGTAGTTGACACTAGGTTATACAGTATGCCACACAGGGGTATGGTAGGCAGGCTAATTTGGTGGATTTTCTGTAGTCGGCAGTAAAGAAAGGGTGATGTCACAATAGTTAGCCCCTTCTGACACATAGAAATTGCATAAGTGGCAGGCAGTTTCAAGTGGCTAGTAAATGGTTATCACATATAATAAGTGGTTATCACATATTAAATTTGGTAGAGACAGTAAAGACATTTCAATTCCACAGAGGCATTATGCAGTATTGGCATGATTATGGCCGGCATTTGTCGCAATGAGCATGCAATAATACTGTTGTACCTTGGTAAGAGGTCATCAGAGCATTGAGAGGCCTCGCTAGGGCAGAGATTACATAGGTTAGCAGTTGCAGTTAAGTCATAACACATAACACATGTAGGGTTTGCTAGTGATATTCAAAGCGTATAGGCTTATCTGTAGCTGTTAAACAAATGGGTTGTATTCATGTATGCAAATGTGCAAACATCTATGCGTATTTATGGCAAGCGGTTGACTAGCTCCAATAAGACAGTGTAAAGCGTATAGGCTAGCATGTGTAGAGGGCATATAGGCCTGTGTGCATTCAGAGTTAAGTTGATAATAGTAGCGTTTACAGTGTACAGGGTCAACGGTCCCTGCAGATAGTGGATACAAGGCACTATATTCGGTGGGTAAACAAATGGCTGACTTTACTGTATTGGTACTTACAGTTATACACAGATATTGTCCAAAGGTATAGATCAGAGATGGTCATCATGCGCCGTCCAGCGGCAAACAGGGGCAAACCGGGCCTTAAATTGCCTTTGATGAGGCAATTAGAGAACGCGGGTTGCTTAGCAACCACAAGGACTCCTAGCCTCGTTTTGGCACCACTTTGAACCCGACATTTTATTTTCCTTTTTCAGACGACGGCGCTGATGCAGGCGAGTGACCCGGGCAGCACAGGGTGAAAATGGGGTGCTGGATGCTGGATGGTCGCACTGCGGCAGGACCTGGAGGGCAGTGGATATCAGAGGGGGGGTCCACGTCGATGTGGTGCTTCTTCTTTGTTCTGCACAACACGGATCTCCTTCAGTGCTGAGGAGGTGGGGGCTCCTGTCCTCGGTGCTGTAGAGGTGGGGGCTCCTGCCCTGGCCACCAGATGGGGGAACTGACAATTACAGCGGCAAACGGTCTTAGATTGCCTTTGATGAGGCCGGCTCTTCCGCCTGCCGGCAGATGCGGGGCAATTAGAGAACGCTGGTTGCTTAGCAACCACGAGGACACCTAGCCTCGTTTTGGCACTGCATCATGCCCAACATTTTGTTTTCCTTTTTCAGATGTCGGCGCTGATGCAGGCGAGTGACCTGGGCTAGCCACGGTGAAAATGGGGTGCTAGATGCTGGATGGCCGCACTTTTGTAGGACCTGGAGGTCAGTGGATATCAGAGGGGGGGTCCACGTTGATGGGGTGCTTCTTCTTTGTTCTGCACGGCATGGATCTCCTTCTGTGCTGAGGAGGTGGGGGCTCCTGTCCTCGGTGCTATAGAGGTGGGGGCCCCTGCCCCCGCCACCAGATGGGGGAACTGACAATTACAGGGTCAAACAGGGCCTTAGATGGCCTTTGATGAGGCCTCTAATTGCCCCGGCTACCGGCGGTTGTGGGGCAATTAGAGAACGCTGGTTGCTTAGCAACCATGAGGACGCCTAGCACAGTATCTTCAAATTTTTTTCTGAGCTCTGTAGAAGGGTCTCATGATGTTCCCTCCTACCTAGTTTCAACAATTGCCCAATGGCTGCCCATGTATTGTACAAAAAATGAAACACACTGCTGAATGACCATGGCCCTCATTATGAGGTTGCTGGTAGGCCTCCAGTAGTACCAGCAGCCTACCGGCAACCTCTGCTTACCGTTTCTGCTGCCTATATCCTGGTAATACCAGTAATACCGGGATATTAGAGGCGGCAGTGGAATGGTAAGTTCCCATTCCCATACAGTCCTATAGGACTCCATGGAAATGTGAACACTGAAGCACTGTCAGTCCTGCCGGAAGTTCACAGCCCCTACCGGCTGACTTGCCGGTTATGCAAACTAAATTCCTGCTGTGCTTCAATAAAAAATAAGCAAGTGGACAGGAAATAATGAAGCCACACTTGCTAATTTCTTTCTGAAGAGTGTGGACCGTATTGGCTCAAAGGAATCACTGTAGAAAACTAACCCAATAGCAGGGCAGAAAAAAGTGGTATATCTGCTGCTCTGCACCTGTCCGCTCACCTAGAAATAGGTAACACTTACAATGTTTCCAGATGTTATCATGGACGTATGATTGTTTGTTTCAACAGGCTATCATTGGGTCTATTCACTGGCATCCATATGCCTGATTGGCATTGGAAATTAAATAAGAAGGCTGAACAACAGTTAATTATAATGGAGGTCTAGAACCTTCCTCCTTGTGTGTGATATGAATAACAGCCCTACACACGTAGAAATGTGTCCCTGGAGCGTCTCCACGTGACCGTGACACGGCAGCAATGTGAATGCCTTGCGGCTCTGTAAGGCTGTAATGGCGATGGAAAAAGAAATCCTGTCACCATGGACATTGTGTCGATCATTTGACCACATCACTGATGAACTGTATATAGTAACGGTAGAAGCAGAAATAGCTGCCAAAAGACCTAGAACAGAACTGACTGGTTCCAATGAAGAACTGACGTCCAGAATAGAGTTGACAGCTCCTTATGAAGAATCAGAGGAAATAGAGCTTTAGTCAGATGACAATAATGTTTTAGTCGAGGATAACATCCTGCAATGTTGAAGCTGCTCACTTTGGTGTATAGGAACGTGTTGATCTGTTTTCTCGGCAGCATTTTCATAAATAACAAATCTGTCGTTATTTTACAAAAATTCTGCCTAGATTGGATTGCGCCCGTAACAGCTTAAAACAGGCACAATCCTCACAGATCACGATCGTGCTCTAAGAGGAAGCCCAGGCCCACTTGAGAATAGTAGTGGAGCCTGGGCGTCCTCTTTGGCACAATGAATCGTGCTGTTTAGCACCTTCACTGCGCCAAGTTGACAATAGGGCCCCTAGAAGTGTAATTGGATCCATAAATACAAAGCACAAACATACATTTATGTATTCACATCTTATCATTGGGAGCGGTTATTTTGTGAAGAACAAACAGGGACATACAATGAAAACATGTATTCGCAGTCTGAGCTCATATTAATGGAAAAAAGACTATTAACTCTGTGAAGAGCTCAAATAAACTTTCACTGGTATGTTCAGTTAATAACGACAAAAACTAATACAATAGTATGTTAGCCTAATACTGACAGGCCGATTCATGGAATTAATGTGCGCTGAAATTTTCGGCGCAAGCGTGCGAAAGCGTGCAAATCGCAGTGCGAGTGTGAAAATCGCATCGAAACCTACGCACAGCAATTCATGGAAGTCCGTGAACGTGTAAATCCCAGGATGTGCGCCAAAATTCTGCGTGGCGCACGCTGGCGCACACGTCTCCAAACAGCATGCGCTACGCACACAGCGAAATCGCACATAGCATGGCGCACACAACAAAAGTAGGCGGAACAGGGGGTGTGACTTGCGGAATGGGGAACAACACATGAAAATGTGAGCGTCACGGCGGAAGTACAGGAGGCAAATGCGCATAACGCCCACATGCACGTTCAAAACACGTATTCATTGAATCGAATGGGGCTAACGCGTGCACCAAAGAAGACGCGCTAATCTGGAAACACATACGCCAGCAGAAAGCAGGCATGCTGGACCCGCGCAGCATAAATGTGCGGCGCAAACAACAAACAAGCTCGGACGCCAGGATGAATATACCATTCCAAGCAGCAGTGGTCGTGGGATACTGCAGGAGGAGGAGGAGGATAGTCAGGACCCGAATATTTACACCCAGAACCAGCCTTTTTGGGATGCCTGATGACCAGGTGTTTGGGAGGTACAGGATTCCACCTCACATAATACTCGACCTGGTCAGTGAGTGGGAGGATGACCTCACATCACCCACCATGTGCTCCCAATCACTCAGCCCCCTGGAGAATGTCCTCAATGTACTGCACTTCTTGGCCACTGGATCATTTCAGCGGACATCTGCTATAGTGGGGGGGGGGGTCACAGGCAAAAGCAGTCACGCTGTCTACACCAGGTGTTGGCCATCATGACTGCACGCCCATCAGTCCGCAGGCACATATACCTGCCCAGAACACATGCAGAAAGGCAGGCTGCCGTCCAGGATTTTTACGGGGTGGCACAATTCCCCAAACTGCTAGGTGCCATTGATTGCACCCATGTGGCTCTACGTCCCCCCAGGGCATCTGAGCACATCTATAGAAACCGCAAGCACTGGCATTCCATCAACGTCCAGGTAGTATGTGATGCCAAGGGAATCATCACCTCAGTATATGCCAACTATCCAGGGTCCACCCACGACAGTTTCATTTACAGAATGTCAACCCTAAACCGGGACATAGAAGCTGGGCGGCATGGCGATACATGGCTGCTTGGTGAGTAAAAAATGCCTCTGTACATGCATGCATGTCACATACTGAGTAATGTCACAACCCCACTAATGATACCCATCATCACCTCTCCAGGGGACAGTGCCTACCTTCTGAGCACCCACATGATGATGCCAATTCGGAACCCCGCCACGCCACCCGAGGTAAGATACAACACAACCCATATTGCAACCCGGGGCATAGTGGAGCGCACATTCGGAGTGCTCAAGTCACACTTTCGCTCCCTTGACCGTTCTGGTGGGCAGCTACTATACGCTCCCCCAGTAGTGTGCAGGATCATAGTGGCAGCATGTGTCCTGCACAACGTTGCAACACGCTGGGACCTGCCGGTGGACATGGTGGTGCCCGCACATCCCCAACCACAGGCATGCACGCTGCGCATGGGAGGGGAAAGGGCACGTGGTGAGGCAGCCTGTACACAGCTGGTGACTAATTACTTCACCTAAAATCACACCCCTGTGGAATGCACACAGCCCTGGCACATACCAGCTGACAATCAATAATGATGACATAAGGGACAGTCAACTGTCACTACCATACCAGCCTGAGATTGGTCACCTGGAAGTGCTAAATTGTGTGCATCCCTACCTACTTAAAGACAACCAATGATGTGTGATAAAAAGACGCACATAGGGCCTCATTACACGGACGGCGGTAAGGGTTAACGGTCAAGGTTAACGGCAACGGTGACCGTTAACCCTTACCGCCGTACTACGAGGTCCCTTTGCGGGTTGGAGGATTTAACGCCTGCTTCTTGCAGGCGTTAAAATCCAACCCGCTAAGGGACCTCGGAGCTAATTACGGCACCGCAAAATTGCGGTGCCGTAATTAGCGCCTTCCCCATTTCCATAGAGCCCTATGGGGCAGAAATGGGAATGGGGAAGGGCAATGGCGGAAAGGGGATTTACCGCCCCTCCAACCTTGGAATGGGGCGGTAAATCCCCTTTCCGCCAAGGCGGTGCCGGTATTTTACCGGCATGGACCAAGGTGCTTATAGCACCTTGGTCCACCGCCTACCGTGTAATGAGGCCCATATTCATGCTGTATGAATGACTACCCCCTTGCAAAATACAACATGAAACTAGTGCCATGTCACCCAACATCTCCCCATCTCAGCTACCCAACACACCATGGCATGTCATGCAATGTGAAAGCAACCAAATTAATGCACAACACATGACACAAGTGTCACAAAGTGCACTGTCTGAAATGGAAACAGGCCACAGACAATATGCTCCCAGTAATCAATAAGAAACAGCACACATGAACAAATACTTACCAGCACCCTTGCAAAATACAACATGAAACTAGTGCCATGTCACCCAACATCTCCCCATCTCAGCTACCCAACACACCATGGCATGTCATGCAATGTGAAAGCAACCAAATTAATGCACAACACATGACACACGTGTCACAAAGTGCACTGTCTGAAATGGAAACAGGCCACAGACAATATGCTCCCAGTAATCAATAAGAAACAGCACACATGAACAAATACTTACCAGCAACACAATACAGAAACACAGGATGAAACAGTGGCAAAATATGACAGTACAAAATCAAAGTAGTGCAAGTCTTACAACCTGAATACGCCAGCACATCGACCCCTTCCAACTGTACAGTGTTACTGCCACGCAAATGTCTCAGTGTACTGCATATAACATGAACTCCATCTGCAAAGTAGACAGCCTTGTGAAGAAATGAGGAAGGAACCTGCAAATTAGGAGGAAGACATGGATGCACAAGCACATATCAATACACCATGCAGTGTACAAAACAACAACAATATCCACTAGGAATGTCTACACAGTATTGACTACAGACTGCCCACACAGCTCATGGGAGCCCAATGTCATTGTGTAATTCACTGTCACTTGGTCACACCCTTTGCAAGCCCATGGAAACGGGAAGCAGGAGGGGTGTGTGTCTCATGAACCCAAGCATCTAACCCAAACTCAGGACAAGCCTGCATGTGCCCAGTCGGAATACAGTGGATGCCCACGGGAGCCACACAAGGCAACACACTGTAAAAAAAAAAAAAAAAAAAAAAATGCCCATGTGGGGGACAGGGGGAGGCCACCCAGGAGGTTCGCGGACAGGGTGCACACCAACACCCACCTGCGTGGCCTGCACAGCTATGCCATTGTGGGAGAACTGCTGTCGCTCTCCTCACCCTCTGCCGCTGCATCAGGAGGTGGTGGCACTATGGGAGGCAGCCCACGCAAAGGCCTGGTATGGTCCTCCATGGCAGCAAGCATGCAGGTCTGGAAGGTCTCATTCTGGAGGATTAATGTGCGGAGATCCCCATGCAGCAGCTCACGGGTTGCCTCCATTTCTGCACGCATGGCCTCGCGTGATGCCCGGATCTCCTCACGTGCTGCCTGCATCTCAGCTGAGAGTGAACGTGTGAGCTGCTCCAGCTGCTGTTCTGCCCTAAAATTAGTGGAAGCCTCAAGGTCAACCAGAGTCTGCCTGAGGGTATGTAGTTCTTCCCTCAGGGCTTCCCTGTGGGCCTGGGACTCTATTGATATCGATTGGCGCAGAGTCTCCAGTGCCGCCCGTCGGTCCCTGCTGGACGCCAACATGTCTTCCCTGTGTGATTGGCAAATGGAGTCTGTTGCCTGCTGTTGTTGCTCCATCTGCCTTTCAGGAGGCAGAATGGAAGTGGCCATCCTCTTCATTGCCTGAGCCATCATTTCTACTGATGCTTCTTGTTGGGTTGCAATGCTGTACATGGAGTTTTCCCATACAGTATTGCCTGGTGGCGCACGGCCACCGCGTCGACGGGCACCACACCTCTTTGGGGTAAGGCGATCTGCACCTTGCTGTGCTGGCACTGCCTGAGGCTGCAGGACTGCATTCCCCCTCTGATCTGCTGACCCAGGAATAGGATTAGATGCTGTGGAGTGTGACTCTGCATCCGTAACCGCCAAAGGCGGACCTACCAACACTGACATCCCCATAGATGGTTCTACCCCTGGTCCAGGTGGGTTGGACAGAACAGAATCCCTGCCAGAAACACTTACCAGCGACTGCACATAAGTCTCATCATCCAACTCAGCACCTGAATAGAGGTCTGGGGAGGTGCACCCAGAGGCACCCCTGGACAGTATGGTCTGCAGTAACATTGGCTTTTCACCCACCACCACACCACGTCCCCCACTGGTGCCCGGTCGTGCCTGTGATTCCTCCTAGGTCTGCACCATCTCCTCAACTTCAACAGCACCAAGTGCATCATCATCTGTAAAAACATGAAAGACAACAAATGGAAACAGGCATGAGCACCGTAGCACACACATCGGCTGTGACAAGCCAGAGATCCAGTACATGAATTACACATGTCCCACATGACTATAACCCTGCCATGCATGCACTGTCAAAGAGTTGGAAGTGGAGTCAAAAAGGCAGACACTGGGGAGAGCAATATGGATATGCAACACATTTGCAGCATGTTGGGTAGCACTGGCATCACACATCAGGATGTGAGTGGCATGTCCAATACACATACATGACAGATGCCACCACACAGATGTCATGTAGCATAGCCACGGTAAATTACAAAACTACAGCAATATGTCAGTGAAGGAGTAATGTCACACATCCATGTCACATCGACATGATGCGAAGATTGATGTTTAATAGTGTTGCAAAATATGCATGTGCCACACACTGAAACACATCCATTGTCCAATAACACAGTCATTGTGGGCCGATCAATGGTTGGTCCCTTTGACATCACAGGAAACACCTGTCATCTTCGCCATGCAAACAGGCCCTTATGAAAATGTTCTGCAGGCCAAGACTCCATCGGCCTGAATGGTCTAATCATTAACATAACCATGTGAAAATAGTTCCCCAGTGTGGGCTGTGAACAATGACTGAAACATAGCACATATGTCGCAATAGTGCAGAAAAATGTCTAGCAAAAAGGGGAGAGTGGACACAATCAGCCTGAATGAACACTTACAAAATATGAACAATGTACTTGCAACATGACAGTTCAAGGTAAAGTGCACTAATGTGTGCCTAATTGGCAACTGTGGGCAGAAGGGATACAGTTATACCGAAATCCAAGGTACGTGAATGTATGGGAGGAAGCAAATGGGTGACCCATAACACTCAGGAGTACACACCCTCACCTGGCACTGAATCGGATCCCGTCACCCAAACAACATACACATGGATTACACACACACGCATGGCCACTCACCGGACAATGCTTCGTAATCAGGTAGATCTCCCACACCTTGGATCAGTTCCTCTGTGACGAAGGTCCCAGCAACAGACTCATGTTCAGTGAGTTCATTGTCCCACCACCAGTCACCAGAGTAGCGGCATGATTTGAGGTCAGCTTGTTCTGTGCTCTGCATTTCAGGTCATTCCACCGCTTGTAGCTATCATCAGCTGTGCGCCTCACAAATCCAAGGGCCCTTATGCGGACCGCGATGTTCTGCCAATGTGCCCTACATTGACCAGGTGTGGTCTTGCACCCTGCAGTCACCAACATTTCGCGGCTTTGTGCCGACACATAGGTCACAAGTGCATCAAGTTCTGGGTCATTAAAGCTAGGCTTCCTTGACGTGCTGGAGTATGTAGCTGTGTCTGGGGTCGCAGCCTGTTGTGCCAGAGCACCCTTCTTCCTCTTCTTTAAAGGTGGAGCAGAGCCAGAGTGGCTTATGCCGCTCTGGTCAGTAGGGGCAGAAGCACCGGTGGACTGGGTAGTAGGAGTCTGGGAATGCACAATGACCATAGGTTTTGGTGCAGGCATTGGTTGCAGGGTAATGTTGGCAGGGGGAACGTCAGTTGGATGGACCTGGACCGACACTGCCCTGGCTGAGAGAGTCAGAGCTGGGGCGGATGGAGCTGCATCTGCCCCTGCAGCCTCCCCATCCTGCATACTTGGGGCAGCAGATGACATAGCTGCCCCAGATCCACGTGGCTTGGTGACAACAACTTTCACCGCCACACGTGGACTAGACTTGCTGACCTGGAAGTCAGCCTGGGAGTCATCCTGTGCCAGGTCAGGTGCCACAATGGGCGGGTCCAACTGGGGCCTAGCTGGGATGGTGTCAGTCACGTTTCCCTCAACCATGGGGGACATGGGTGCCCCTGATTGGTCCTCCACACATGGGGGTATAGGGGCACCCTGCAAATCCCGGCCACATCCCCTACCACGCCCACCACGCCCACCTCTTGAAGGTGGGCCACCTTTGACTGCCTTACCGCTTGGTCGCCTCCCAACCATGGCACTGATGTTGTTGTGTGTATGGGAGTTGCAGTAAACTATTGTCCTGGGCAATTGGGGGTCAAAGGGGTAGGGTACTAGATGGAATTCGTACCCTAGGGCTCTAACAAGGCTGTCTGTGACCCCTGGGGGAAGATGACGGGTCACGCAATGCACAGGCAGCCCAAAATCAAAAAATAAAATGCGCGCAACCCCTCGTAGACCACATGCGTGAAATAATGAACCTGAACAACGCTGTGGCACCCAGAAACACAAAAATAAGCGTATGCATAATACACGCAGCCTACCATGACCTATGAAGGGGTATGCGACACAAGGGGCAAGCACAGTTGTTAAATACGTGCGCGACTCACCATCTGCCTGGAAAAATAACGTGAAAAATACGCGCGTGTGAACGTTGGCAACACCCCCGCCAAAAGAAGAATTGTACGCTGTCTGAGGAGACAGGACAAAAGAAGAAGTGAACACTGTTTGAGGAAACAGGCCCAACAAAAAATCAGAAAAGAGCTGTCAGAGGTAACAGGGAGTAGGAACTAGAAACGCTGTGAAGTATTCGCGTGTGAACCGACAAGACGTACAGATTTCACCCACTCGCTCGCCAGGAAAAGCACGTACAAGGAAATGGCGTCCTACACGTAGCTTTTAAACTGGCCCACTCGTACATGTCACATACGCGTGTACGCGGCCCTTTCCTCCAATTACACGCGATGACACTCGGACGTGCAGTTTTTTCACGTGTGCTCTGTCATCACGTGCTATGATGGAAACACCCGCGCGCGTAATGTAACTTAAGCGCATACGCGCTAAGGCCCTTTCATCCAAGTACACGAGCTGACACTCAGAAGTGCTTTTTTTGCACGTGTACGATGAAAATGCACTCCTGTTGAAGGAAACACCCTTGCGCGTCATACGCGCTAAGGCCCTTTCCTCCAATGGCACGGTGACGTGCAGTTTTCTCGCGTGCTGAATCAGTATGCACCCGTGTTGTGGGAAACGCCCGCTCGCGTAACGTCACTTACGCGCTTACGCGCTAAGGGACTTTGGTCTAATGAAAACGCGTACGTGTGCTGACGCGCTTACTCGCCAAGGGCCTTTCCTC